>NC_057355.1:51677500-52877500 GCF_016509475.1 Prionailurus bengalensis
ATGGGAATATTTAAAGGCCAGACAATGCCATTGCCCCAGCATTTGGAAACTATGATGCACATGCTTAGGTCCCCACCCTTTCATTCTCCTAAATTGTGAACCCATGGGAAGAAGGGAGAGGAGGGCTATCTACTATGTCTCTGCACACTGTCTTCCCTCTGCCCCCATCCCTGATCTCCAACAGACCCCAGAGGAAGGAATGAGAGCAAAACAAAGAGCTATCTCACCTGTCCAGCTTCCATCCTATTCTGTTAGAAGCCCATCCTATTGCAACGCCAAAGCACAAATGAGAATTTGCTATATAAACTCAGGAAATGATCAGACATGGGTCCAGATTAGACAGTAATCCTTTCACACTACTACCATGTAGATTAGCTCTGCCACTGAAGGGAACAAAGGTAAGAAATGCTTTCAGTGTTTGGATGATCCAGGCTGCATTTCTAGCAAATGGAATCAGTAGGTCCAAACACCTCTGATGGTGTGAACCTAGTAAGCATAAGTCAGACACTACATTCTGTGGAGGCTGGTAATAAATGTGTCTATCGATGATGCCATGGGAGAATGGAATCAGGGCTCCATTGTGTTCCCAGGAACATAGTGCCCTCAGAAGCAGTGAGAGAGAAGTGCCCCCTCCACTTGCCAAGAAATGGTACTGGAACCCCATTTGCCCCAGCTCTAGAAAGATGGTTCCTGGGGGCGCCTGGGTGGCGCAGTCGGTTAAGCGTCCGACTTCAGCCAGGTCACGATCTCGCGGTCCGTGAGTTCGAGCCCCGCGTCACGCTCTGGGCTGATGGCTCAGAGCCTGGAGCCTGTTTCCGATTCTGTGTCTCCCTCTCTCTCTGCCCCTCCCCCGTTCATGCTCTGTCTCTCTCTGTCCCAAAAATAAATAAACGTTGGAAAAAAAAATTTTAAAAAAAAAAAAGAAAGAAAGAAAGATGGTTCCTGGAGTAGGGAATGTGAGGAAGGCTGAGAAAATGTCCAGAGGACAAAGGATGGAGAAGATATGACTGCCTCCTCATGCTTCAACCCCAAGTGCTCACTCAAATTCCCAGGCAAACAGTCTGTTCACCCTCTTTCTATAATTCTTTGGACTCTAAAGAGGACCCTTTCCCCTGTCACCACCTGCAACTTCCAAATAGGGTCTCTCCCCTAAAAGAGATGGAAAACAGACATCACTTATCAGCTGTGGGACCTCAGGCAACTCAACTTTTTTGAGCCTCAGTTTCCTCATTCATAAAAGAGCAATAAAGGCCAGCACAATGCTTGGTGCTCAATAAGTATTAGTTGCCTGCCCTCCTACTACTGGCTCAAATCGAGATTGTTCTTGAATTAGAGAGATCATGTTAAAGCACAGAGCCCAATGCTTAGGTCAAAACCTATGCATAATAAACCCATTCCTTTTGCTCTCACCTACCCTCCCCTGCCAAGTCTATACAAACATGCTCTGTTTTTCTCTGGCCCAGACAGGTCCAGACAGAGGTATGATCTCGGCACTGAAAGGACTGGGGGATCATCAAGATTTAAACTTTCCTGGGTATTTCATCGTCACAACTCATGCTCAGCCTGGGGCAGAGGGTGAAGGAGGCTCTGGAGTGAAAACCCAACCAAGTGGGATACGGTTGCAGAAAAGCCTTTGAGGAGAAGTGATGAAACTGAACAAAACAACCAGCTTCATCAGGGGAGGAGTGGCAGAGAGTCACCTTCTCATTACCATTTCCTTCTCCCCACATATCCTGCCCTTCACATCCTGGATAATGGGTGATGCAGAAATGGTGGGAATGAAGCAGCATTATCTACAATAGCCAAACAATGGAGAAAGCCCAAATATCTACTGACAGATGAATGTATAAAGAAGTTATGGTATATATACACAATGGAATAGTACTCGGCCATCAAAAAGAATGCAATTTTGCCATTTGCAAGGACATAGATGGAGCTAGAGTGTATTATGCTAAGCAAAAGAAGTCAGTCGGAGAAAGACAAACACCATATGATTCCACTCATAAGTGGAATTTAAGAAACCAAACAGATGAACATAGAGGAAGTGAGGGGGAAAGAGAGAGAGAGAGAAACAAACCATAAGAGACTCTTAAAAATAAACAACAAACTGAGGGTTGATGGAGGGAGGTAGGTGGGAGATGGGCTAGATGAGTGATGGGTACTAAGGAGAGCACTTATTGCGATGAGCACTGGGTATTGTATGTAAGTGATGAATCACTGAATTCTATTCCTGAAACCAATATTGCACCATATGTTAACGAACTAGAATTTAAGTAAAAATTTGAAAAGAAAAAAAAAGAATAAATAAATTGTGGGCATAAAAGATGAGAGATAGTTCCAGTCACCTGCATGTTCAGGAGGCAAGTGAATGAAGAAGAGGGATCCTGTGGCCACCATGCCATGCAACCCAGGCAGCTGCTTCTAAGAGACACCCCACATTGGAGACTGAATTTGGAAAATGACTGTATTTTCATCTCCAGAATGGCTCTTTGGTTAGTAATCACCCTCCCTAGGTCCCAGGACCCCATAAGACAAGTTATTACACCAACCTTCACGAAGTGAAGAAGTCCAATCAGCCAGAATCTCCAGATCCAAAAAAGTTACTGAAGCCCAAATGATCTAGATGTTTCTGACCTGAATTATCCTGATAATAACCTGATTTTCCACTTAACTTCAGGGTTATAGGAAGAGTCTGCTTCTCTTCTAACCAAAGGTTATATCCTGTTGAATGGACCATTCTCTTTTTACTTACTGTCTAAAAGACATAGTCTGTACAAGCATATAAAACCCTGTACTTCAGCAGATTTTCTTAAGATTAGTCATACTATATTTCACCCAACCTAATAGGAGATATTTTTTCCCTTTCTATTTGCCATCTTTAAACTCCAGAAAAGGTAAAAACAAACAAACAAACAAACAAACAAATAAATAAATAAATAAATAAATAAATAAAAATAAATTCCAGAAAAGGTGAAACTATAGCGACAGAAGCAGATCAGTGTTTGCCTAGGCCTAGGGGTCAGGGGAGGGGACTGACTATAAAGAGGCAAGAGGAGGGGTACGTGGCTGGCTCAGTCAGTACAGCATGAGACTCTTGCTCTTGGGGTCCCCAGTTCAAGCTTGACATTGGGTGTAGAGCTTACTTTAAAAAAAAAAAAAAAAAAAGGAGGCAGGAAGGAACTCTCCAGGGAAATAGAGCTGTTGTGCTCCTTGATGTGGCAGAGATTCATCGCACTGTACACATGGAATTACCAAATTTTACTATATGTAAATTATACCTCAGTAGAAAAAAATGCCATTTTTTTTACAATAGAGCAGCACAACTTAAAAATGTCAATGAAAATGTTTCTGTTACACAGGGATGGAAATATTAGATCTGCTAAAATGTCTCAATAACAAGGTACTTCATCAGAATATGCCGATATTTTGTGGTATAAATCACCATCTGTCAGTTGCCTAAGGTGGAGCCATGTAACACTGAACATGTCCACAATGTATGTTCTTCCATCACATCCTCCAGGAGTATTACTTAACCCTTCAGAAAGTACAGGCAATATCACTCCTCAGGTGGACAATCAGTAGGGTAGTTTGATACACTAGAAAAAGAAGGCAAGGGTTTTGAGTCAACATGAAAATCTGTCTTTCCAGAGTCGAAACATGTGGTATTGCCAGAACTTCTTCCTATGCTACATTTACTTGGCAAATCAAAAACTTGAAGCCCAAGTGTTTTTGCCTTACCCATTTGACCTACCAAGGAACAGGCTGGTGGCACCCGAAAAACCCCATGGGAATCTATAAGGTTGGAGAGCATAAAAGCTTGTCATAGTAGAAAAATTTCTCCTACCCTGTTATCCCCAGGGGTGAGGTATCTAGGGCTATGTGGAAAAAAAGTATTGTTCCCCCTTTGTAAAGTTCTGCTCAGGTGCCCTGTCTCAGATGTACCCAGAAGTACCTGGAGAGAGGAGGTCCATGCAGACACTTGCATGCATACCCTTTTGGAACCCCACACAGCCATCCCTGAGAGGAAGGGATATATAAGGTTTCAGTTTAGGGGCCTAGCACTCGGACCCCTGGTTGAAAATTCAGGCTGAAAGAAGAAAGAGAAAACCAACTATCTAGTGATGTCTCTCACTCAACAGTTTCAAGAAGGACAACAATTGTCATTCTCAGTCCATTAATTCTTTGTTGATAGAATCCGATGGGAAGTTGAGTCTACAAGCTAAAATGAGCACCTCATTAATATATGAAATTCAATTTAACATATTCTAAGCTTCCGTGGGTACAGGGCACTGCAGGGGTTGTCTTCAGCATTGTCTGTCTTAATTTCTGCTCCCTGGTTGGTCTCAAACACCCTTCAGCTTTTATTGCCAGATCTCCCTGATGATGTCAGAAACTCTCCAGCTCAATTTCCTCCCCTGAGCTACAGCAATGGATTTCCACCTGTCCAATGATCATCATTCCCTGGATCTTAGGCAAGAAACCAAAACATAAAGAAAGCAATCCAAATTCAGCATCGTTATTCACAAATCTACCCTTCACCTAGATTTCTAAGTTAGAGACTAGCACTCAGACAGTAGGCACTCAGTTACTCAAGCCCCAAACTAAGAGGACAGCTGGGATCCTCTATCCAATTGGCCACCAAATTCCATCAATTCCCTGCCCTCTCTCCACATTTTTCATACTTTTCCTGGCAACAACTAGTTGTTTCTCCACTTCCAGCGGGATGATCCTCTTATTCATTTTTTTATAACTGATGCTCTTGGAGCTCTGTCCAGTTCCCCTTTACCAACAGATGCACTTGTCCCCCAGACACTGCAGGTGTGAGCTGCTAACAGCTCGCACCAACACCCTTTTCTGGAAGACTATCCACAGCTGATGAAACCATCTTACCTGAAGATGTGGGATGCCATCTTCCCCTTGGGTGCAGCAGAACAACTTCTAAGATGTAGTTCATGCTCCAGACTCCCGATGAGATCAAGCTGAGGTTAGATTCTTCCTGAAACCACATCTTTGCCCAGCTTCCTCCCCTGCTCTGTCCCACTTCCCTCACTCCTTTATTTTTTTTCTCTAAGAGCACCCCTTCAATAAATCATAAGAATCCCCACTTCAGGCTCTGCATCTAGGGAATCCAACTTAAGACATCCCTCATATTGGCACAGAATGGTTTATTTTTAAGGGCATAATTCATCCTGTAACTCTGTGGTATACAGTTTTAAAACTTATACCTCATTATGTACATATAATCCAAAGACCTTACTGGGTCATATAAATTCTTACCCATTTTTCCAGATACTTCTCCCATCTGTCCCCTGTCCCAAACTGCCCACTCCAATTAGGTCTTTTACCCTTCCTTTCTACTAAACTACTCCACTTCCCCCAAAAAGTCATGTTCTCTCACACTTCTAGATAAACTCATGTTCTTCTCTTTGCCTTCAATTCATTTCACCATTTTGTCTAAGCTCCTGTTCTTCGTTTCAACTCAGGTTAAACATCACCTGCTCCTTGAACTTTTCCTGAGCCTTCCCACCCTCTTAGGCAGAGTCAGATGCCCTATCCACCACACTCAAGTGGTGTTGTATACACACCTCTATTATAGCATTTGCCTTGTTGTGCTGTATTCCCATGTTACCACCAAGATAATTCAGTGTGTTTTTGTGACATTATGAGTTTTATCAAGACATCTTTGTATCCCCAGTGCCTAGCACAGTGCCATTACAGAGTAGGTGCTCACAAATATTTGTTGAATTCATGTACAATCAAGCAGCCTTCCGTCTCTAGTCCTGGGATTTCCCTTTACCTTTGTCTCTATTGCTTCCAAAACAATGGTTTGGACTCCTTGTTCAACCTCATACTCCTTCCTGAAAAGTCCAGTGTTTACCATGGTTTCCCTCCCTAGATATTTCTGAGGTGTCTAAGGGATATATATATGTATCCCAGGGGCCATCTTGGACTTGTCGTAGACTTGTCATCTGCTACTTGTCATGTCTGGATCTGGATTACTACTCTAAGCTCCTCTGCAGGTCACTACTTGGAATAGCCAGCTTCTCCAGGTCACCTGAGCACTCTTAGTACCAATTCTCCAAAGTGAGGACCATGGACTCTCTCTTAATCTCCCAACACAAGCCTAGGCTGGCTATGGTATTCAACAGACCTTTGTGAAAGCTTGGGGGTCCCTAAGAGTAGTTACACCACAGGGAAGACCCACAGCTTGGTGTTGTTCCCAGAGTCGGTAAAGCCATGCCTCTGGAAGCGTCTCTCTCCATAGTCTCCCAATACACATGCCACTGTGTTTGGAAGCCAATTTCCTACTTCCATGGACAGAAGCTTCCCACTTAGGAACCAAGGCCTGACACTCCCCTTCTCTCCAACTAGAGAAGAAAATCTTTCCTTCATCTCCCAGTCAGTACCAAAACAATCTCTGAATAGTTGCAACTGTCACAATGAACAACACTTCACATCATTTTGAGATTGGCTCTTTCAACATGATCTCAAACTATCCTTTCCAAGAAGGATCTGCACTTTACCTTTGCATTACCAAATGCATAGTGAAATGTTAAGGTTCCCTGACCTAAGAAAGAAAGAAAGAAAGAAAGAAAGAAAGAAAGAAAGAAAGAAAGAAAGAAAGAAAGAAAGAAAGAAAAACAGTACTCCTGTCTTCCACAATGTAAAATCTCTATCTGCAAAAACAACAAACCACACACAAATAAACAACAACAAAAAAAAAACAACAGAAAACTACTAATACCTTTAAAATAGGAAAGTTCACTAACTATCAAGCTTTCACAAACATTACCCTAATGAAATGAATATAAATAAATGGATGAAAGAGTAAACCAAATATATCCACATGTAGGGATTAAGGATTTAGGAAAGGGACTTGAGAGAAGAAATGATTTAAACCTACAGAGAAGGACTCATCCCAGGTGAAAGAAATCACAGAGCAAAAGTCAGAGACCTGGGAACAGACCTTCACAGCACTTTCTAGGAAAATTGTGGGAGATTCATCCATCAATTAGGAGCAGTCAGCCTGGAAGGAGAATAAGATCCCTCCTAGTACTGATATCAGCTCCTTCTATAAGGAACATGATTTGAATGAGTTGTTGTTATTGTTGTTGTTATTGTTGTTGTTATTGCTGCCTCTTTATACATTTCTACATGTCACACATTTTTTTTTTAACCAAGAATATTTACCACCTTATGGTAAACCAAAAAAAGAAAAAAAAAAAAAAAGGCAAACTGGTGCAGCCACTCTGTAAAACAGTGTGTAGGTTCCTCAAAAAATTAAAAATAGAGGGGCACCTGGGTGGCTCAGTTGGTTAAGCACCCAACTTCGGCTCAGGTCATGATCTCACAGTTTGTGAGCTCAAGCCCCATGTCAGGCTCTGTGCTGACAGCTCAGAGCCTGGAGCCTGCTTCGGATTCTGTATCTCCCTCTCTCTCTGCTCCTCCCCTGTTCACACACTGTCTCTCTCTCAAAAATAAAGAAAGATTAAAAAAATTTTTTAATTAAAAATAGAATTACCATAAGACCCAGCAATAGCACTACTAGGAATTTATCCAAAGGATACAGGAGTGCTAATTCATAGGGGCACACATACCCAATGTTTACAGCAATGCTATCAACAATAGCCAAATTATGGAAAGAGCCCAAATGTCCATTAACAGATGAATGGATAAAGAAGATGTGGTATATACATATATAAAATGGAATATTACTTGGCAATGAAAAAGAATGAAATCTTGCCATTAGCAACAACATGGCTAGAACTGGAGGGTATTCTGCTAAATGAAATCAGTCAGAGAATGATATCATATGTTTTCACTCATATGTAGGATATGAGAAACTTAACAGAAGACCACAGGGGAAAGGAAGGAAAAATAAGTTACAAACAGAGAGGGTGGCAAACCATAAAAGACTCTTTAATACAGAGAACAAACTGAGGGTTGATGGGGGGGGGGGGGTGGAGAGAATGGGTGATGGGCATTGAGGCGGGCACTTGTTGGGATGAGTACTAGGTGTTGTATGTAAATGATGAATCATGGGAACCTACTCCCGAAGCCAAGACTACACTGTATACACTGTATGTTAGCTAACTTGACAATTATAAGAAAGAAAGAAAGAAAGAAAGAAAGAAAGAAAGAAAGAAAGAAAGACTACAATATTCTTAATTCTTAAAACAAACTCTCCTAAGGAATATCCAGTCAAATTAACAGTCAAATTAAAAGAAGAGAATCCTCATTTAGAAAACACAGCCCTCTCTTGTGGCACATTTACTAAGAAGATAATTCATCCCCAAAAACATTATCTCTCAAAAATGGCAGAGAATGGCAACAGGTCTATATTCAAGCCACCCCATGTTGGTGAAGGTAAAGAGGCATTAATGGTCCCTTGGAAAATTTTACCAAGAGCCAGAGATAAGCAGGATAGCAGGGAGGGTTTTACTTCATCCCAGAAACACACCTTCTAGGAACTAAATCAAGAAAGAAGTATCTGTGTGCAAAGATCAAGTAGCCTCACCTGCACTGAGAGTACCAAAAAAGAAAATTGGGTTAGAGATTCCAAACAGCTGAAGCTCACACTAGAGGAACGAATGAGTTCAAAATGATGCATTTCTCAGAAAGAAAGCTTTCAAAGACATATGAAAAAAGAAGCCATAGTTAGAACGTGGCCTGGCCCATGGGATAAAAGAAATCCTTCACAGACTTGGGAATCATCATCAAGATTAATGCCAACTCACATGGAGAACATAACGCATCATTTGGAAGACAGAAGCCCAACATGAAATACCTGAATGAGCCAAAAAGGTGACAAAAGGATGCCTAGAAACAAGAAAACAATTGAGGGGCCATGTGATAATTCAAAGCGAAACATGGAGAAGGCAAAGGTCGATGGTAAAATAGGAAGAGCTGCCAGTGGGACAAGCAGGATG
This sequence comes from Prionailurus bengalensis, assembly GCF_016509475.1. Lineage (NCBI taxonomy): Eukaryota > Metazoa > Chordata > Mammalia > Carnivora > Felidae > Prionailurus > Prionailurus bengalensis. Next base: position 51,686,431 of record NC_057355.1, read on the forward strand.
AAGGATGAAGTGAGCACAGGGGCAGAGGAAAAGGAGCACTGAATGAAGAGGTCACTGTGCCAGGTGCTGCCTTCTTCATGAAGTGACTCTGCCACCCAGCCAACAATACTTCAGGATAAAGAAGAAATTATCTGCCAGTTTTAAGCTCTGTGACTATGATTTGTAGCTAAGGTCCTAACTTTCAACCAGGTGCTCCAGATCAACACACTTCACAGAGATACCAAAAGAAATTTTGAAATAAAATAAGTCAGTAGATTTAGGCCATATGTCTGAATCTTAAAGCAAAAGGAAATAGCAGCATTTGGGAAACATTAGCTTAGGAAACACAGAGTTTTCTAGGTCAGAGGAGAGGGCATACTAGGGCTTTGGGCTTAGTCACTATGGAATTGCACCATCTGGGCATCCAAACTGATGGAAAATCCCTGAAAACTGTATTAAGGGAATCCCTATTCTACAGAGAGAGCTGAAAAAGAGGTCTGCAAATGGAAGACATGAAGCAAAGAGAGAACTCATACATTTTCTTATTACCCTCAGGGAAGAGAGAGGGAGGCTAACCAGCTCTGAGATAGTGAGGAAGGCAGGACTTAACCCAAGATAAAACAAAGGCCATACCACACCTACATGGAGACCCACAAGGCAAATAAAATTCTTTTTTTCTTTTTTTTTTCAATGTTTTTTTATTTTTTTGGGGGGGACAGAGAGAGACAGAGCATGAACGGGGGAGGGGCAGAGAGAGAGGGAGACACAGAATCTGAAACAGGCTCCAGGCTCTGAGCCATCAGCCCAGAGCCTGACGCGGGGCTCGAACTCACGGACCACGAGATCGTGACCTGGCTGAAGTCGGACGCCTAACCGACTGCGCCACCCAGGCGCCCCTCTCTTTTTCTTTTAATTGATTTTATACTCTCAAATAACATTTGTCATCTATTTGCACTAAAGTGGGATCTCTTCACTCTGTCCACTGTCCATCACCCATGGACTAACATATGCAAAAGAAGTTACATAATGATATACACTGAAGAAGCAGGCACAATGTCTGGCCTATAATTGGTACTTCGTAGATAGAATATAGTCACTTACTTATTCATTTATTCAATATTCATTGACTGCCTACTATATGCAGGACATTGTTCTAGAATGAGAATTCAGCATTTTTCAAAAAAAAGACAAAGCCCTCAGGAAGCTTACATTCCAGTGAGACTGGCAAATGTCCAAATATATATATAACAAAGGCAGAGAGTAGTAAGCACTATCACAAAAAAAGAAGTAGATTAAGGGGATGGATAATGACTAGGGATTTCTTCAGACCGGGCAGTGGGGAAAGTCTCTCTGAGGAGGTGGCATTTAAGCAGGACCTGGATGAAGTGAGGAAGCATCATGCAGAGAGAGGACAAATGCAAGGCCCTGAGTCAAGGACCAGCAAGGAGGGTAAGTGGGGCTGGATCACAGTGAGGGAGGAGAAATGGAGTGGAAAATTGGCCTGGAGAGGGAGATAAGGGCCAGGTTGTGGTAGCCTTTGTGGGCCATGTGAAGGACTTTGGACAGCATTCTACATGTGGGGGAAGTCACTGGAGAGCCTCAAGCATGAGAGTCGTATGATCTGATCTCCATCTTAAAACCATAACTGTCACAGGTTTGTGGAGAGCTAACTGTGGAGTGTGGGAGAGTAAGGGTCTAAGCAGGAGAAAGCTCAGTCAAGTACTGAGGAGACCATGACAGCTTGGGGGACAAAACAGAAGGCAGTTTCCCACTTCCCCCAAAGAAAAGTTTCCCCAAAAGTATTTTGGCCAATGTGAATATATGCTTTCCAGAATGTGAATTAAATAGTCAAGTTTCTACTTAGTATTTTAATTTCACTCACATACATATTTAAATTACATCTACAGAATCAATCTAGAAATATCAATTTACAAATCTTTCCTGTCAATCTCACATTACATGCAGTAATTTTATTCAAACTCATCACAAGCATGTTTGACCTCGGTGTCTTTTTAGAGCCATTTTTTGGGGTCACTTCACACAAACTTTCAAGGCATACCAACTTCACTTTAATCTAGGCCTGTTTTGAGTCCGTGCATAATGCTGTGCCTGAATGTTTATCTCAAGCAACAAGTAGCCATTGGTAAGGATTCAGATTTTAAAGTAGCACTTTCATCTTAATGTAGGTTCCTGGAAAGCAGGGATGTTGTTCTGTTAACTACTGTATCCCAGTGCCTAGAACAGGAATCAGCAAATATGGCTGATGAGCCAAATTTGTGAATAAAGCTTTTGTAAACAAAGTTTTATAGGAACACCACCACACCTGTTCATTTGCATACTCTGTATGGCTGCTTTGCTTTGTAATGACAGAATTGAATAGATGAAATTATGTGGCTTGCAAAGCCTAAATGTTTACTATTTGGCCCTTTACAGAAAAAGTTGGTTGACCCCTGGTCTAGAGCATTGTCCAGCACATAGTAGGCACTCAGCAAAATTTGGTACGGATTAGATGACTATAAGACAACTCCTTAGGGTCGCCTGGGTGGCTTAGTTGGTTACATGTCCAACTTTGGCTCAGGATATGATCTTGTGGTTTCATGAGTTCAAGCCCCCCATCAGACTCTGCTGCCAGCATGGAGCCTGTTTCAAATCATCTGTCTCCCTCTCTCTGCTCCCTCTTCCCTTGCCCCCCCCCCCAAAAATAAATGAACATAAGAAAAAATTTTTAAGGGGGTTTTGCAAGATGGCGGATTAGGAGGACGCTGGGCTCACCGCACGTCCTGCTGATCACTTAGATTCCATCTACACCTGCCTAAATAACCCAGAAAACCACCAGAGGATTTGCAGAACGGAGTCGCCGGAGCCAAGCGCAGACGAGAGGCCCACAGAAGAGGGTAGGAAGGGCGGCGAGGCGGTGCGCGCTCCACGGACTGGCGGGAGGGAGCCGGGGCGGAGGGGCGGCTCGCTGGCCAAGCAGAGCCCCCGAGTCTGGCTTGCAAAAGCGGAGGGGCCTGACGGACTGTGTTCCGACAGCAAGCGCGACTTAGCGTCTGGGAGGTCATAAGTTAACAACTCTGCTCAGAAAGCGGGAGGGCTGGAGGACAAAGGGAGGAGGAGCTGCTGAGCCCCCGGACGAAAGAACTCAGTTTGGTGGGGAACAAAGGCGCTCGCCAGCGCCATCTCCCCCGCCCATCCCCCAGCCAAAATCCCAAAGAGAACCAGTTCCTGCCAGGGAACTTGCTCGCTCTGCGCAAACACCCAACTCTGCGCTTCTGCGGAGCCAAACCTCCAGCAGCGGATCTGACTCCCTCCCGCTGCCACAGGGCCCCTCCTGAAGTGGATCACCTAAGGAGAAGCGATCTAAGCCTGCCCCTCCTGCCCCCGTGCACCTTGCCTACCCGCCCCAGCTAATACGCCAGATCCCCAGCATCACAAGCCTGGCAGGGTGCAAGTAGCCCAGACGAGCCACACCACCCCACAGTGAATCCCGCCCCTAGGAGAGGGGAAGAGAAGGCACATACCAGTCTGACTGTGGCCCCAGCGGTGGGCTGGGGGCAGACATCAGGTCTGACTGCGGCCCCGCCCACCAACTCCAGGTATACACCACAGCACAGGGGAAGTGCCCTGCAGATCCTCACCACGCCAGGGACTATCCAAAATGACCAAGCGGAAGAATTCCCCTCAGAAGAATCTCCAGGAAATAACAACAGCTAATGAGCTGATCAAAAAGGATTTAAATAACAAAACAGAAAGTGAATTTAGAATAAAAGTCATAAAATTAATTGCTGGGCTTGAAAACAGTATAGAGGACAGCAGAGAATCTCTTGCTACAGAGATCAAGGGACTAAGGAACAGTCACGAGGAGCTGAAAAACGCTTTAAACGAAATGCATAACAAAATGGAAACCACCACAGCTCGGCTTGAAGAGGCAGAGGAGAGAATAGGTGAACTAGAAGATAAAGTTATGGAAAAAGAGGAAGCTGATAAAAAGAGAGATAAAAAAATCCAGGAGTATGAGGGGAAAATTAGAGAACTAAGTGATACACTAAAAAGAAATAATATACGCATAATTGGTATCCCAGAGGAGGAAGAGAGAGGGAAAGGTGCTGAAGGGGTACTTGAAGATATAATAGCTGAGAACTTCCCTGAATTGGGGAAGGAAAAAGGCATTGAAATCCAAGAGGCACAGAGAACTCCCTTCAGACGTAACTTGAATCGATCTTCTGCACGACATATCATAGTGAAACTGGCAAAATACAAGGATAAAGAGAAGATTCTGAAAGCAGCAAGGGGTAAACGTGCCCTCACATATAAAGGGAGACCTATAAGACTCCTGACTGATCTCTCTTTTGAAACTTGGCAGGCCAGAAAGAATTGGCACGAGATTTTCAGGGTGCTAGACAGAAAAAATATGCAGCCAAGAATCCTTTATCCAGCAAGTCTGTCATTTAGAATAGAAGGAGAGATTAAGGTCTTCCCAAACAAACAAAAGCTGAAGGAATTTGTCACCACTAAACCAGCCCTACAAGAGATCCTAAGGGGGACCCTGTGAGACAAAGTCCCAGAGACATCACTACAAGCATAAAACATAAAGACATCACAATGACTCTAAACTCATATCTTTCTATAATAACACTGAATGTAAATGGATTAAATGCGCCAACCAAAAGACATAGGGTATCAGAATGGATAAAAAAACAAGACCCATCTATTTGCTGTCTACAAGAGACTCATTTTAGACCTGAGGACACCTTTAGATTGAGAGTGAGGGGATGGAGAACTATTTATCATGCGACTGGAAGCCAAAAGAAAGCTGGAGTAGCCATACTTATATCAGACAAACTAGACTTTAAATTAAAGGCTGTCACAAGAGATGAAGAAGGACATTATATAATAGTTACAGGGTCTATCCATCAGGAAGAGCTAACAATTATCAATGTCTATGCACCGAATACCGGAGCCCCCAAATATATAAAACAATTACTCATAAACATAAGCAACCTTATTGATAAGAATGTGGTCATTGCAGGGGACTTTAACACTCCACTTACAGAAATGGATAGATCATCTAGACACACGGTCAATAAAGAAACAAGGGCCCTGAATGAGACATTGGATCAGATGGACTTGACAGATATATTTAGAACTCTGCATCCCAAAGCAACAGAATATACTTTCTTCTCGAGTGCACATGGAACATTCTCCAAGATAGATCATATACTGGGTCACAAAACAGCCCTTCATCAGTTTACAAGAATTGAAATTATACCATGCTTAATTTCAGACCACAATGCTATGAAGCTTGAAATCAACCAAGGAAAAGTCTGGAAAACCTCCAAAAGCATGGAGGTTAAAGAACACCCTACTAACGAATGAGTGGGTCAACCAGGCAATTAGAGAAGAAATTAAAAAATATATGGAAACAAACGAAAATGAAAATACAACAATCCAAACGCTTTGGGATGCAGCAAAGGCAGTCCTGAGAGGAAAATACATTGCAATCCAAGCCTATCTCAAGAAACAAGAAAAATCCCAAATACAAAATCTAACAGCACACCTAAAGGAACTAGAAGCAGAACAGCAAAGGCAGCCTAAACCCAGCAGAAGAAGAGAAATAATAAAGATCAGAGCAGAAATAAACAATATAGAATCTAAAAAAACTGTAGAGCAGATCAACGAAACCAAGAGTTGGTTTTTTGAAAAAATAAGCAAAATTGACAAACCTCTAGCCAGGCTTCTCAAAAAGAAAAGGGAGATGACCCAAATAGATAAAATCATGAATGAAAATGGAATTATTACAACCAATCCCTCAGAGATACAAACAATTATCAGGGAATACTATGAAAAATTATATGCCAACAATCTGGACAACCTGGAAGAAATGGACAAATTCCTGAACACCCACACTCTTCCAAAATTAAATCAGGAGGAAACAGAAAGCTTGAACAGACCCATAACCAGCGAAGAAATTGAATCGGTTATCAAAAATCTCCCAACAAATAAGAGTCCAGGACCAGATGGCTTCCCAGGGGAGTTCTACCAGACGTTTAAAGCAGAGATAATACCTATCCTTCTCAAGCTATTCCAAGAAATAGAAAGGGAAGGAAAACTTCCAGACTCATTCTATGAAGCCAGGATTACTTTGATTCCTAAACCAGACAGAGACCCAGTAAAAAAAGAGAACTACAGGCCAATATCCCTGATGAATATGGATGCAAAAATTCTCAATAAGATACTAGCAAATCGAATTCAACGGCATATAAAAAGAATTATGCACCATGATCAAGTGGGATTCATCCTGGGATGCAGGGCTGGTTCAACATTCGCAAATCAATCAACGTGATACATCACATTAACAAAAAAAGAGAGAAGAACCATATGATCCTGTCAATCGATGCAGAAAAGGCCTTCGACAAAATCCAGCACCCTTTCTTAATAAAAACCCTTGAAAAACTCGGGATATAAGGAACATACTTAAAGATCATAAAAGCCATTTATGAAAAGCCCACAGCTAACATCATCCTGAATGGGGAAAAACTGAGAGCTTTTTCCCTGAGATCAGGAACACGACAGGGATGCCCACTCTCACCGCTGTTGTTTAACATAGTGCTGGAAGTTCTAGCATCAGCAATCAGACAACAAAAGGAAATCAAAGGCATCAAAATTGGCAAAGATGAAGTCAAGCTTGCGCTTTTTGCAGATGACATGATATTATACATGGAAAATCCGACAGACTCCACCAAAAGTCTGCTAGAACTGATACATGAATTCAGCAAAGTTGCAGGATACAAAATCAATGTACAGAAATCAGTTGCATTCTTATACACTAACAATGAAGCAACAGAAAGACAAATAAAGAAACTGATCCCATTCACAATTGCACCAAGAAGCATAAAATACCTAGGAATAAATCTAACCAAAGATGTAAAGGATCTGTATGCTGAAAACTATAGAAAGCTTATGAAGGAAATTGAAGAAGATTTAAAGAAATGGAAAGACATTCCCTGCTCATGGATTGGAAAAATAAATATTGTCAAAATGTCAATACTACCCAAAGCTATCTACACATTCAATGCAATCCCAATCAAAATTGCACCAGCATTCTTCTCGAAACTAGAACAAGCAATCCTAAAATTCATATGGAACCACAAAAGGCCCCGAATAGCCAAAGGAATTTTGAAGAAGAAGACCAAAGCAGGAGGCATCACAATCCCAGACTTTAGCCTCTACTACAAAGCTGTCATCATCAAGACAGCATGGTATTGGCACAAAAACAGACACATAGACCAATGGAATAGAATAGAAACCCCAGAACTAGACCCACAAACGTATGGCCAACTCATCTTTGACAAAGCAGGAAAGAACATCCAATGGAAAAAAGACAGCCTCTTTAACAAATGGTGCTGGGAGAACTGGACAGCAACATGCAGAAGGTTGAAACTAGACCACTTTCTCACACCATTCACAAAAATAAACTCAAAATGGATAAAGGATCTAAATGTGAGACAGGAAACCATCAAAACCTTAGAGGAGAAAGCAGGAAAAGACCTCTCTGACCTCAGCCATAACAATCTCTTACTCGACACATCCCCAAAGGCAAGGGAATTAAAAGCAAAAGTGAATTACTGGGACCTTATGAAGATAAAAAGCTTCTGCACAGCAAAGGAAACAATCAACAAAACTAAAAGGCAACCAACGGAATGGGAAAAGATATTCGCAAATGACGTATCGGACAAAGGGCTAGTATCCAAAATCTATAAAGAGCTCACTAAACTCCACACCCGAAAAACAAATAACCCAGTGAAGAAATGGGCAGAAAACATGAATAGACACTTCTCTAAAGAAGACATCCGGATGGCCAACAGGCACATGAAAAGATGTTCAGCGTCGCTCCTTATCAGGGAAATACAAATCAAAACCACACTCAGGTATCACCTCACGCCAGTCAGAGTGGCCAAAATGAACAAATCAGGAGACTATAGATGCTGGAGAGGATGTGGAGAAAGGGGAACCCTCTTGCACTGTTGGTGGGAATGCAAATTGGTGCAGCCGCTCTGCACCAATTTGTGCAGGTTCCTCAGAAAATTAAAACTAGACCTACCCTATGACCCAGCAATAGCACTGCTAGGAATTTATCCAAGGGATACAGGAGTACTGATGCATAGGGCCACTTGTACCCCAATGTTCATAGCAGCACTCTCAACAATAGCCAAATTATGGAAAGAGCCTAAATGTCCATCAACTGATGAATGGATAAAGAAATTGTGGTTTATATACACAATGGAATATTACGTGGCAATAAGAAAGAATGAAATATGGCCTTTTGTAGCAACGTGGATGGAACTGGAGAGTGTGATGCTAAGTGAAATAAGCCATACAGAGAAAGACAGATACCATATGGTTTCACTCGTATGTGGATCCTGAGAAACTTAACAGAAACCCATGGGGGAGGGGAAGGAAAAAAAAAAAAAAGAGGTTAGAATGGGAGAGAGCCAAAGCATAAGAGACTGTTAAAAACTGAGAACAAACTGAGGGTTGATGGGGGGTGGGAGGGAGGCAAGGGTGGGTGATGGGTATTGAGGAGGGCACCTTTTGGGATGAGCACTGGGTGTTGTATGGAAACCAATTTGTCAATAAAGTTCATAAAAAAAAAATAAAAAATAAAAAATAAAAAAAAAGAAAAAATTTTTAAGACAACTTATTTTTCAAGGGATAATTTAGAGAAAGGAAAAAAAAAACACAAACCTTATTTTCTGTGGTATTTGTTGAATTTGTCCTCAAGTGCCCTCCGCACTGGCCCCTTCTAGTGGTTCTTTTCAGGCACTAAGTGGTATAAAAGCCTTTCTGTCTAATTCTTAAGGGAGCGTTTTCAAGGCAGCTCTCCTTCCCTCCGTGGCATGAATAACTCTAAAGACATCACTTCTCTCCTCTGTGCCTCCATTTTCCACAACTTGAAAACAGAGTGTTTGTGGAACTCATGGGTCAAGTGTTTTCAGAGGAAAGGCACTGTAGCTGGGAGTGTATGACTTTTATATCTGGAGAAAGCAAAGGGGCAGGAGAATGGGAAGCCCATATACACATGGAGGGGTGGAAAGGTGGGTCAGCAGCTGGAGCCAGTGGAGAGCAAGGCCCTTGGAAGATAGCATCTTTTGAAAAGGGACGTCTTTCTCCATGTGTTCAAGCCATTCATAAAAGCATGCTTTGAAGGGGTCCTGAGATTCTGTTCCATTCCACGTTCAAAAACTATGTATGAAATTTTCTGATCTTTATAGAGTACACAGGCTCTCTCAGAAAAGAGTTCCCACCAGTGTTCTTATAGAGGTACTTGGAAAGGTTTGCAGGTAGCTCAGCCAGGCTAAGTCTCTGTCAATAGCAGCACTGCTGGATATAAAATCAGCAGAAAGAACTTTAAGCTAGAAAATTGACAGAACGGTGACTGCTTTATTTCTTATTGTAGAGCAAAGTGGAGATTACCTCCCTCTGCTGAAACAGAATCTAATCTTAGGAGGCAGAGAGCCTACATATTTTATAAATAATTTTTTTGTTGTTGGCCCGTTTTATTTTAACATTTATTTTTGAGAGAGAGAGAGAGACAGAGCATGAGTGAGAGAGGAGCAGAGAGAGAGGGAGACACAGAATCTGAAGCAGGCTCTAGGCTCCAAACTGCTAGCACAGAGCCTGATGCAGGGCTCGAACCCATGAACCATGAGATCATGATCTGAGCCAAAGTCAGACACTCAACCGACTGAGCCACCCAGGCGCCCGAGCCTACGTTTTTTGTAAGGGCTTCCATCTCACTCTCTCTCTTTTATCTTCTGCAACCTGTAAAGGAGCAGAGAGGAGGTCTGAGAGAAGTGAGCTGAACCCTTTAAAAATATTTTAACAGCAACCTGTGCAAAAGTACGGTCCTAGGAGTGATTTTCTGTCACCTGAAATAACTTAAGTAGGAGCAAAGAGTAACTGTGAGGGCTTTTGTGCCCAAGCCTGGAGACCTGGAGACAAAGCCCTGCCTGGGAGCAGCCCATCCCACAACACAGTTCCCAGTGAGAAAGCAAGAAGCCTTCTGTTGAAGCCACACTAGTAACTGGGCCCTACTTTCCTCATTAAACATGATCACTGGATGGTAATAAAAAAATTAAAATTAACTCATAATAAACATGAGGACACCTATGGCAAAAAGGTTGTCTTAGTGTGATATCCCCCTGAGGCAGACATGAGATGATGGACTTGAGAACCACAGGCCAGCAGGTGAGTGAGGAAGGGAGACTACGGAAGGAAGGAAGCAAGCCAAAAAGTGTCAGATTTCAAGCCAGCTACCACTGTGGCTCAGTGATTGAGTGACAGCTGCTGAGGTGGTATTAGTTCTCCCAGCATCCTGCCCCAAGCAAAGGGATGCAGACATTAGAAGCTGGAGGGGATGGAACACATTAGTATGGTAAGTTCCAATGGATATGGGTAGTATGCCCATAACACCTGCTGCAGAGCCTCTTAATGAGTTTCCTCTCATCTTTTCTTGCCCACATACCACTCCTTCAAATACTTGGAAGCAAGAAGTTGCCTGGGATGGAATAGTGACATCCGCCACATTCACAGGGCTCATTATCTTTTGAATAAATTGCCTCTGTCTAGGGAAATCCCCACATTGTAAATTCAATATCCCCAAAGTAGAACACAAATGCCCAGCCTCCCTTGCAGCTAGGACACAGGCCTGAGATTTAGGCTCTGCCAATCAGGCACACAAAGGTAACACTATTTTAGAAGTGTGCAATGTATGAGCAGGCTGAGGAGCACATCCTTTGTTTCTGGGGAGGGGAGTGGCAGAAGTATGCAGTGTTTGGTGGTGGAGGCAGAAAACCATGAAGGTTTTCCATTAGTTCAGAGTACAATTTCTGGCACAAAAGTGGCAGCAGGGCTAGTGTCCTTAGCACTTCCTAAGGCAGGTAGTGCTCAAGGCTTTCCCATCAGGCCAGTCACTGTAGCTGGGTGTAAGTGATCCTCCTATAATCCTGACCCCAAATATGTTTCTCCACACTACCCTTTAATATCCTTTACATCAATCCCTTTCTTGCTTAAATCAGCCAGAGTAGACTCTCTTTTTCATGACTAAGCCCATGACTGATACAGGTGGAGAAAATAAATGGTAAAAGACATAGTGTGACATGGTATATAGCATTTTATAAAAGCATAAAGAAACCCAAAGAAGCCATTTGGTCTCCCCTCTTTCTCATAAAGAGGGTTACCTATAAATCATTTCAAATGAGAAACTAGTTTTCAAGTCCTCAGATAAAATCCTGCACAACCTAAAAAAGTATATCATTCCAGGAACCTACAACACCCAATGCCAGAAGGTTCTACAAGGACATACAAGAACTTTTCACAGCCTTTTTTTTTAATGAACTTAAATCACACATTTTTCTCACAGAATTTACCTTTAATGATCTTAATTTTATTATACATGAAGCTTTCAATTGCCAAACATTAGGAAATCATCATTTTCACTGTCTTCTAGTTCACTGTGAGTCACAAAAATTTGAGAAGAAACAAAGATATCAATATTATATTTAATATAAAAGAAAACTGTTTCCATGTCACATGGGCATCAAAAACACTTGTTTTCAAAAAAGAGATTTCTTCCAGTTTCCTTTCTACTCTCCATCTTTCAAAGCCAAAGGAAGAAGTCAAGAACATTCCCTCAAATCTCTGGATCAAAAGTCAACATGAGGGAGTCCACCTGAATTCCTTTCTTCCCTTGTGAAAATGACATCCCCTGTCAGGGGCATGAATTCATCTTCCTCCAGCTCATAAAGGATGTCTGTCTTCTGATGTTTGTACTTAATGGCAAGAGTGATGATGATGATGATTACATTTGTGTTAGTGGTTTTGAGAAATCATTGGGAGGGCACTGGGTCTCAGTAGTATTGCATTAATATCTTACCTTAAATGTTTTACTCACTGACCTTAAAATCCTTCAAAATTCATATTTTTCTTAGAGATTACAGGAAAATATTATAAATATAACAAGCATAATGTTTCATCAACAAATCAGGTTATACTGCATAGGGAATAAGACTTGGAATCAAACAAGTCTAGACTCTGAGAAATGACCATCCCTTAATTACAACTTGATCCTCCACAGTTGTTAACTACTTACCTTGGGCAAGTCACCTAATGTCTCTTAGCCTTAGTTTCTTCATCTGTATAATGAGGTCACAATACCTACCACTTAGGACTGTTGTGAGGATTAAATGAGATAATATGTAAAGTAAGTAAAACATGCCTGGCATTTAATAAACATTTAGTAGATTATAGCTGCTGTTTTTCTTTTTCTTCTTAACTGGGCATCTATGCATCTGTACATTATTATTTTCTTTTTTTAATCTTTATTTATTTTCATTGAGTGTGCGCACGCACACATGCAAACTGGAGAGGGACAGAGAGAGAGAGGGAGAGAGAGAGAATCCCAGGCAGGTTCCACACCGTCAGTGTATAGCCTGACACAGGGCTCAATCCCACAAACTCTGAGATCATGACCTGAACCAAAATCAAGAGTCAGACACTCAACTAATACACCCAGGTGCCCCAAGTACATGGTAATTTTCAAATAAATATTGTATATATTTCAATGTGAATGAGATTTTTCTTTTATGTCTTGGGTTCAGAATTTCACATTTTGCAGATTTCATCTTCTGTGATCTACGATATTATCATCCATTTATTAAACTCTTGTGTTGATGATCATTTCCTTCATCATACCTTCAAATTACTGCCAAAGTTCTTTCTTTTGGTGATGTGATGAGCACACCATCCCACACTTTTAAGTGCCAAAGTGGCTTCTCATCTCCCTGTGGATCCAATTCAAGCTCTTCATCACGTGTAGCACCATTTCCATCCCCTCCCACAGCCATTCTCCCACCCCCAGCTATATATCAGTCCTGGAAGCCCCAAATTATCTTTCTCAGATTCCCTTCCTTACTTAACTACACTCAGGAGCGCCTAAGTGGCTCAATCAGTTGAGCATTCCACTCTTGATCTGAGCTCAGGTTATGATCCTAGGGTCATGGGATTCAACCCTGTCTCATGCTCCATGCTGAGTGTGGAGCCAGCTTAAGATTCTCTCTCTCGCCCTCTCTGCCCCTCCCATGCTCGTGTGCACACGAGTCTGCTCTCTCTCTCTAAAATAAAATAATAAAATAAAAATAATATAATAAATTACACTCAGAGAAGTAAAGTGTGGAATCATTCCTGATACTAGTGCCCAGAGTTAAGAGCTACCAAATGCTCCCACACAGATCTAGATAGGACCCTAACACCACTATGGTTTTAAAACTTGCTCCTCCACTCCCATGCCAAATTTCAAGTTTTTCTGTTGTATACCTCAGCTCAAACTCAGCCCTCCATCTTTATTTATTATTTATTTATTGGTCTCCCTTAGAGTGCAAGCTGATAAAGGCCAGAGAGAGTATCTTGTTCATGGCAGTAACCCATCTCCATAGTACACACACATGCTCCTGGAAAACTGCTTTAGCACATTGTAAGTCCTTCAAAAATACTTGTTTGCATATCTTTTTAAAGTTAAGTGTTCCTCTGGGGCGCCTGGGTGGCTCAGTCCACTAAGCATCATACTCTTGATTTTGGCTCAGGTCACGATCTTATGGTTTATGAGTTTGAGCCCCACATCAGGCTCTGTGATAACTATGTGGAGCCTGCTTAGGATTCTATCATTCCCTCTCTCTCTCTGCTCCTCCCCTGCTCACTCTGTCTTAAAATCAAATCAAATTAAATTAAATTAAATTAAATTAAATTAAATTAAATTAAATTAAATTAAATTAAAATGAAAAACTTAAAGTTAAGTGTTCCTCTGCAGAAAAAGGGGCGCCCTCTTGCACTACTGGTGGGAATGCAAACTGGTGCAGCCACTCTGTAGAACAGTATGGAGGTCAAAAAGTTAAAAAAAAGAACTACCCTATCATCCAGCAACTGTGCTAGGTAATTACCCAAAGGATACAAAATACAGATTCAAAGGGGTACATGCACCCCAATGTTTATAGCAGCATTATCAATAGCCAAACTATGGAGAGAGCCCAAAATGTCACGTGATGGATAAAGAAGATGTGGTGTATATATGTATGTATATACAATGGAATATTACCATCAAAAGAAAGAAATCTTGCCATTTACAACGATGTGCATGAAGTTACAGTGTATTATGCTAGGCAAAATAAGTCAAAGAAAGACAAACACCATAGGATTCCACTCGTATGTGGAATTTAAGAAACCAAGCAGATGAATATATGGAACAGGGTAGAGGGGAGGGAAACAAACCATAAAAGACTCTTCAAGATAGAGAACAAACTGAGGGTTGATAGAGTGAAGGAGCTGGGGGATGGGCTAGACGGTGATGGGTATTAAGGAAGGCACTTGTTATGATGAGCAGTGGGTGTTGTATGTAAGTGATGTATCAGTGAATTCTACTCCTGAAACCAAAATTGCACTGTATATTAACTAACTAGAATTTAAGTAAAAATCTGAAAATAAAGTGTTCCTCTCTTTGCATTCATAACACAGCAGATTATTTTGTGCTCAATGCCTTGTTACCTCCAAGCCCAGAACATCAAAAGTGGCCAGTAAAAAATCTTAGAAAGATGTATTTTCAGAACCAGAGACAACCATGCCTTAAATACTATCGTAAAGATGACATCAAACCTGAGACCACAGAGCCCACAAGTATCTTCAGAGACTGAAGGGAACATCACAGGAGGACTCCACAAGTTTGCAGAGAATTCTGCAAGTCATAAGCTGTTTGAGACAGGAAGGGCCTTAGGGGTCATATTACCCAACCTCTTTAAGAAACAGGACAAGAAAGGAGAATATGACTTGCTGAAGGTAATCCAGTTGTTCTGTCTGAGAAGGACCTGGAGTCCCCAGCCTCTCTCCACTCAATTCTGTTCTACATGCATTGCCTGGGGAGGTCAAACCACTCTTGGTGGTATCTGGTAAAGCCCTTTCGTCCTCTTCTGGACCAATGGGAAGCCATCTGTAAATCTGGCATACTTTACCCAGCATTCCTAGGTGATGACAGGGACAGTGACTTCAGTGAATGGTCTCTGAGCACTCCCTCAGCATCCCCATATCCTGTCCTCTCCACAATCAATCCTTTCTAACCTTTCATTTATCACGCCAGAACTTGAGAGTGAAGTCAGAAGGGGAGAAGGCCACCATGACTGTGTGTTCTCCACACCTCTTCTCCTGCACATAATCTCTGGATAATGATTCCTTTTGCCAAAAGCCCAGCTCCCGAAATAGTGCGGTGCATTGGCCGATATCCAGGAGTTAATAGGGATGGCAGCATTGTGTCTTATGACCTGTTTTAACTGAGCTAATTTAGAATTTGCCTGACCAAGAGTACCATAAAATGTACTCCTCAAGATGAGATTGTTAATTACCACAGGATGACTCGCCTGTTTTGGTGGCTGGGGAGAGCTGGAGGGGAAAGGCTGGTTTCCAGAAATAATCCTTCCCTCCTCAACAAATAGGAATTAAATGTGGGAAAGGGCAAAGGGGATAGACAGAGAGATTCACCCACAGGAACTAAATAGGGTTATAATTAGTTTGTGTGTTTGCAGGTGTCATCTTTCACCCTCCGCTGTGGAGGAGACTGCGGGTAAGCTCAGAATCTTCTGTGTCTCTGGGAGAAGGGCACTGAGATCCTTGGGGCGTTAGAGAAAGAGCTGGAAGCAAGATGACTGCTAGGAGCAAGGCAAGCAAAGTCTCTGTGGTGCAGAGAGACACCGGATGCAATGACCCCCGAATATAACACCGTTTACTGACAGCAGCTCCCTGCAGCTATTACAGGGCTGCCGGAGCGTCCTAATTAGTGAGGGTTGTCAGCACTCCCATTATAATCCCCAGTTGAGTGAGCTAAGTGTTTGTCACAGCCACTTCAAGTCACAGCCTCTGAAACATAGCCTTGAGTGGCCAGTCTCAATTTGTTTTTACCCCATGACTTATTCTAACCACCTCCATGCTTCATATGCATTTCAAATGTATATTTAAGCAGAGCCATCTCATATAAATGGGATTTGATTCCCACAGCTGTTTCATTGCTGAGATGTCTATCATTTTACAAAAATGTCCTCTCAAAGCAACTCTTTCCAAACGTTTCTAAGATATGAGGTATACATTTTATAGCATTTTCTTCCACTTTGCTCACTGTTTCCTCTCAGGCTGGCTCCATACACTGGGTCTTGACCTCACCACAATGGTTCTGAGTAAACAGGAATTTGTTCCTGCCCCTGGATGTATTAGACTGTAGTCTTGTGTATTAGTCAATCAGAAGATTTTGTTCTGTGAATTCATCCTAAGTATGCTCTCCTTAATATTTGTTAATTCATGAAACCCATATGGAATGTGAACTGTGTTAGATATTTAATCTTATTGTTATGCCATAAACCTTTACATGACATGATCTGCCTTAATGTATAGACCAGCCTTATTAAAAGTAATGGGTGTCTTGCATTCTGAATCAAGAGAGAATTTTGAAGAGCAGGAATAAAACTCAAATGAGATGATATATGTGTAAAAACACGATTCATATGGATGCAATCTTGTGAGCACTGCCTCCTTTCTCAGCGAGCCTCTTCTCCACAGCCACAATTCTCAGGAGAGTTCTAGGGTGAAGGGTGAGGAGGGGGAAGCCTTATTTTCTTGAAGTTCCAGACAATATCCTAGGTAAGCATATCAAATGTCAGGCTTCCCTTAGGCAGTATGGAGCTGACCTAGCTTAAGTCTGACACCAAAACCAGTGGCTTTTTAAACAAGAGAAGTCCAAAAGGTACTAAGAAAACAGAGCCCACATAAATACTTTAGAGATCGATGTGAAATATATTAAAAGTGCTTGATGTGAATTTATCTATTAAACAATGCAGGATCATTAACAATAGTGAAATCGAGTATCATTTCAATTCACAAACCCAAAATCCAACATTTTGAGAAATTTAATAACATTTTTAAACGTTGTATTATGGAGGTTTTCGAACATATACAAAAGCAGAGAAAGTAGTTTAATGAACCCCATGTATCAAACACCTAGCTACAACACTATCAACTCTGGGAAAATCTTATTTCACCCCTATTCATCATCACCACCACTACACACCCATCCCCAGATAATGTTAGAATTAAATTCAGATATTTCAAGAAATTTAAACAGGCATTTCATCTGCCTTAGAAAATCTATTTGGGGATAGTGCACCAGCTCCTGTTAGTGCTTTGGGCCTATCCCTGCTATATTCACACCCCTACATTCCTCAAGGCCTCAAAACTATCCACAGCCACCAGAGATGTCTTTCAGAGGTGCCTTTAAGCACATTATGAACTTCATCAGTAGCCCAAAATGCCAGTGAGTGACTGGGCACTACAAGGAAGAACAATTACCAGACAATCTTACAACCTCAGAGGCAGCACTACCTACTCAAGGCCTGAGAATGGCCTGCATAAGCCAGCATGAAACAGCATTTCCCAGTCACTAAGGCCACAATGCCAAGTGCTCTACTCTCAAAGAACTGAAAACAAGAAAGTATCATCCTTCCCATAGAAAATGTCATTTTCGGCGGGTCATGGGGCGCCTGGGTGGCGCAGTCGGTTAAGCGTCCGACTTCAGCCAGGTCACGATCTCGCGGTCCGTGAGTTCGAGCCCCGCGTCGGGCTCTGGGCTGATGGCTCGGAGCCTGGAGCCTGTTTCCGATCCTGTGTCTCCCTCTCTCTCTCTGCCCCTCCCCCGTTCATGCTCTGTCTCTCTCTGTCCCAAAAATAAATAAAAAACGTTGAAAAAAAAATTAAAAAAAAAAAAAAAAAAAAAAAAAAAAAAAAAAAAGAAAATGTCATTTTCCTGGGGCGCCTGGGTGGCTCAGTCAGTTAAGCGTCTGACTTCAGCCCAGGTCACGATCTCACAGTTCATGAGTTAGAGCCCCGCATCAGGCTCTGTGCTGACAGCTTGGAGCTTGGAGCCTGCTTTGGATTCTATGTCTCCCTCTCTCTCTCTCTGCCCCTCCCCAGCTCATGTTTGCACTCTGTCTGTCAAAAATAAATAAACTTTAAAAAAAAAAAGAGAGAACGTCATTTTCCTTAAAAAAAAAACAAAAATAAATATACACATGTAAACAAGTATAGTCTTCATTCTACAGAAATGTATATGAAAAGTGCTATTATTGAAATGAACACCAAAAAAAAATTAATAGAGCTTGTAATGAGATACGGAAAGCTGGAGACTTACATGTCCTCATCACTATTTATATATTTGAGACTATTCTTTCTGGAATCACAATAGGAAAACATTTAAGGAGGAAAAAAAAAACACATCTGCACCCCCTAGAAAGCTACTTAACTTATTCCTCAGGATGTGTAGGAGCTTGAGGGTGTTGACAAATGTGCAAAATAAATATGTAAGGTGGTAATGACCAGTCAGCATTTTAAGGGTCTGAAAATATTTTTTAAATCAATAAGCCCCAATCTTGGCACATTAGCAGCTACTGGTATACTAAAATGATCTACCTGGAAGGCATGGGAAAGTCAGACATTGTCTAAAGAGAAGCAAACAAGTTTGATTAATGAATGAGATGAGTCTGTACTAAACTTCTAATTTTGCCCATCAAAGCAATGGTGAATCGAGCCATTAATGAGCAAATATTTGTTTTTAGATGACATTCTAGAAATACACATCAGAGAGAAGGTGCATCCACAGAATAGCTAACTTGGAAAGATTGGACAAATTTAGTAGGAAAAAGGCAAGAAGAACTTCTTAATCAGACTTTGTCAATCATCACCCAAACCACAAGGAGAATGGCAATACCATAACCAGGCCTTGTCAGCAAGGAAAGCAGAGGTGAAGGAGCCCCAAGAGTTAAAACCTTGTTTACTATGTCTAGAGGTAGTGCAATCTATATACCAATCACTGAAGTCATTTAAAGCTTGCCTGTTGCTGACAAATGTAGATGGACAGATATGTAAAGATGATGCGTCATGAACTACAGCTGATGAATTTCCTGCAGAAGCCCCTGTACTCACATCAGAAGTGTCAAGAGGTGACAGAGCTACATCACACTGAGTCTGGCAGTTTAATTTGGTGTCGGCTATTAGTGTTGACTCTCAGCGCTATTGCCATTCAGTGTTTCGCTGGCAAGGTGACACAGCCTCAGAGATTGCTAAATTTCTTTGTTGAGTGAAAGAGAGGTTGCCTGGTTTGCACAGTAATCCCTTGCTGAACAATAGGGACTGCAGAGGGGCAGGGAGAGGAAACAGGGAGAAAAGGAATTTATTTCACAGAGCATGCCTTAAACTTCCCTTGCACAATCTCAGGTAAGAGTCTGATGGTTTTGTTGGGTAAAAAAACAAATGTCTGGAGCAAGGATGATTTGTGTTGATGGTCTGGCTGACTTAGAAGCTACTGAATGCACTGGCATGATGGAAGTACTCTCCTTACACTGGTCCCAGTCAAACCACCACATTTGCTCAGGAAGGAGGACTTCATGAGCTGCTCTGACCTCTGAGTGTCACCCATCGAATCCAGTTCTCTTCCTGTTCTCCTGGCCCCACGCTTGTGGGAGAGGCAGGCTTTGGCAGTGTACCCAAGGACACTTCAACCTTCCTTGGTTGCCCTTTCTCCAGAAAAAAGAGAAATACTGCCTGTATCCTACCTCCCTCCCCATTCCATGCCACTGCTGGCAGGGTAAGAAGGTATGGAGTACAGGCCAGGGAAGCCCTGGAAAGTCCACACTGTTTAAGGGAAGCCTGACATTGACTGAAGGGAATTTGGTCAAAGGCTAATAACAGATAGCTCCTTCTCCACTCTTCCCAGAACAGCACTACCACACAACATGGAGGCCACAGGAAGGTGATGAGGATTACCAGCTCCTAGGATATACCCTTCCAGAACTGTCTGTGGGACTAGGGCAGCAGGGTCAGGGGTAGGGGGATGGCTGGAAGAAACATGGAGAGGAACTTATAGTCATTAATAGTAAAATAATCTCTGTAGCAACAAGAAAAGCATGACTCAAAGTTTAAGCAACTTGTCCAAGGTAGCAATTAGAATTAGAGTAGGCCAGGTGCCTGGGTGCCTCAGACAGTTGAGCAGCTGAGCATCCAACTTCAGCTCTGGTCATGATCTCACGGTTCGGTTCGTAAGTTCAAGCCCTGCATTGGGCTCTCTGCTATCAGTGTGGAGCCCATTTTGAATCTTCTGTCTCCCTCTCTGCCCCTTCCCTGCTTGCTCGTATGTGCACTCTCTCTCTCTCTCAAAAATAAACATTTTTTAAAAAGAAAAATGAGAGTAAGGAAAAGAAAAAGCACTGTAGGAGCTCTATCTTATAAGAACTAGAACAGATTGCAATGCTTCCTAGCACCTGCACTACCACACTGGCCAGGAGCCTGCTCACAGTACTCTGCTCCTTACATTTTCATGGAATTTTATACTTGTCTGTAGCTTTTACACCCATTATCTCATTTGAGTCTCATTTATTGCCTGAAGCCACTCCCAGAAGCCACCCTCTGGTTCTGAGCTCTTCCAATATTGCAACTTCCACCCACATGCTTCTCTTTTATAAAAGAAAGCTGCATATTCCAGGACAATTTCACCCAGTGCCAGGGAGCTGACCAATCAGAAACTATCACGATAGCATAACTCAGACTTTCTATGGTGAAAAAGGTAAATTTCTAAGAGGAAAATACATAGGTGAGTCCAAGGAAGTCTGTACAAACAAGGAATGTCTGGGATAACTAAAACATTTTTAAAATTTTAATATTTATTCTGGGGAGCACACACGTGGGAAGGGGTGCAGAGAGAGGGAGAAAGAGGATCCTAAGTGGACTTTGTGCTGACAGGCTGACAGCAACAAGCCCGATATGGGGCTCAAACTCATGAAACGAGATCATGTCCAGAGCTGAATTTGTAAGCTCAACTGAATGAGCCACCCAGGTGCCCTGATAACTAAAATATTTTAAAAGAACATCCTCGGAGCGCTTGGGTAGCTCAGTCAGTTGAGCCTCCGACTCTTGATTTCGGCTCAGGTCATGATCTCACTGTTTGTGAGATGGAGCCCCACATCAGGCTCTCTGCTGTCAATGTGGAGCCTGCTTAGGATTCTGTCTTCCTCTCTCTCTGCCCCTCCCCTGCTTATGCGTGCTCGCTCGCTCTCTCGCTCTCTCTCAAAATAAATAAACATTTCTAAAAAAAAAAAAAAAAAAAAAAAAAGAACACCCTCAATTCAATCTCCAATCTAAAATCCTTGGAGATAAAAATTCACAATGATAGTATTCTTACGGGTTTTTTTTTCCCCCTGTGAACATTTCTCCAGTGGAAGGATCCTGTGTATTTGATTTCTGCTTTCTGAAAACATCTCCCTTCTATAGGCATCTTTGTAAAAGTTTCAGAAAGATCCTGTAAGGGATATCAGGCTATATAGCTGGACGTAATGTACAGAGCAAAGACAGTGAGAGTCCCCACTCCACACTGGTCACCCACCTGTAATATCGCGTCCATCTGCAAAAGCGGCACTTCGTGATGGGTACTGGCCAGTGGAACGCGTCCACAGGAAAGTAGCTGGGGCGCTGTGGAGTCGACATTACAGTGCGTGGTTGAAGCGCCTTGGCCGGAGAAGATAGGAATAAGTACAGTCTAAGTCTTCAATCAGTTGGAGAGTTGCCAGGTGAAAACTAAGAGATGTTTATAAAAACGGGCTTTTCCTGCACTACCCACAGAGGGGGTCCACATGGCATTGTTCTGGTTTTCTGCGGTAACTTAAAAGGAAACGCACGATGTCCAGAGCCCTTGATGCAAATAAAGGAGAATATCCTCTAATTCCTTGCAGAGGAACCCACTTAGGTGGCACCAACCTTGTTTCCCAATGGACCATCCATCTGCAAAAGGAAAAATGATGGCACTACGGCATAAATCTGAAGAGAAGCTGAAAGAAGCCTCGGCTGACAGCTTGTGGCATTTTTGCCACTGAAAACCTGGCTGGTGTCACTGTTGTATCCTCCAGAAAAACTGGCCTGTGGGCTGCGCTGAAATGAAGTTTGCTACTGCTACTAGAGCCACTCCGGTTGTCTGCGCTGTTCAGCCCCGGAAGTCTCATTAACTGGATCCAGGCAGCCTCCGGGGAGCCAAGACTTCCACTGGTTACTGATCTTAGGGCTGACCACCAGCCTCTCGTCTAATGTTAACCCCCCTACACGGCCGGCCGTGTAACACAAACTCTCTTCTGTGCCCCCGCGGGCAGTGCCACCCTAGGCCACAACAAGGACGCTCCTTCAGCGTGTCTGAGGTGGTGGTTCTCCGCGGGAAGTTCTGCGCATGCGTGGCACCACCCTCTGAACTCCCGCGGAAAGTCACACGTGATCTCTTTTGTAGGCAGATCCTGAAGAGATTGAAAAGAAAGAAAGAGCAAGCCCCTCCTGAGAAGACTGTGCCAAGGTGGAATTTCAGGGAAAATGAACTGCTTCACCTCCAGAATTTACTGCTACTCGACCCTCAGTCTCAGACTGGTCTGAGGACGGGCAGGTTCCCTCCTGAGGACTGGAGCGCTCAGCCTGCTTCTGAGGGACTGGTCCGCAGCTTCCGCCTCACAGGACACTGCACCGGTAGGAACAACCACTGAGTGAGTGGTCTTAAACTGTTCTTCCACAGACTCTTAAGCAGAAAATGGAAATGAGATTGATGGAAAATAAACAGTTTCTTAAAACAAAAACAAACAAACAAACAAAAAAAAACCCGCCAGAGTAAAGCCCAAACAGCGAAAGTTTCAGAAGGGAAAATATGAAGTAAGAAAGACCTAACTAGTGGCTAGACTGAATTGAAATGAGCCGACTCAGGAGGCTTTGAGTTGCCTCCACAGGGAGGATACGTGCTTTGGGGAATATCGTAGACGGATCTGTTCATCACATAAGGAGTTGGAGTAGTTATTGCTCAGGTCCCTTCCCAATCTAGGTGCCCTGGAATCTTCTCAGGCCATAAAGTATTATAGAAGAATGAAGGAACTCAGACATTACGTGTCCTGACCAAGGGTGAGGAATAAACCGTTGTACTCTATGAGGTAGGAAAGGTCGAGATAAGGAAAATGACTCAATGGGCCCCTCCTAATGCTTCTCCAAGCCTCCAGGTTTTCTCCCTATTTCAGAGAGGTGTCTAGGGAAGACACTGCTGGTGAGGAAGGTCCACCTTCTTCCAAATCTGACTGGATTCAACTGGTTCGTTTTTTCTCAAATGAAGAAACAATATCTACCTTTTAGGGAGGTTGAAAGTTTGAGGGTCTGGAACATACAGAATATAGCAGCCATTTCTGTCCTGTTTCCTCTGCTGTTTAAAGGGTTCTCACAGACCACCTGATCGAACCTCTTCATTTTTTTTTAGGCGAGGAAACTAAGAGCCAGAAAGGTCAACTGTGACTAGCAGAGCTGGGCCTTGAGCATCGGTCTCCTGGTGTTTTATCCAGTGGTCTTTCTTCCACCAAAGACCATTTTTATTCACTGGGGATACAAATACCAATTTCTCCAACAAATCAATGGCATGGAAAGTGAATAGATTAAAAGAGATATAAAAGAATCAGCTAAATGCACTGGTTGGAACTTGTTTAAATTGTGATTCAAAAAAACCAGTTGGAAAAATATATTTTGGAGACAGCAAAACTGAGTATGAACTAGGTTGCAGATAGGATTATTTACTGAAATTTGTATTCAATTTGATAATGGTATCAGGCATATATAACTTTTTCAGTGTGAATGCATATTGAAGTATTAACAACTTTTAAAATATGATGCATGGGATTTCCTTTCAAATACCACAGGAAAATGGTGGGAGGTAGTAATGGATGAATTGAGATTGGTAAATGTTGGTAATTGTTGAAGCTGGGTAATGAGTACATGGGGGTTTATTAAACTATTCTCTCTACTTTTGCATATACTTGAAAATGTACATTTTTGAAATGTTTAAAAAGAAAAAAATATTAATCCAGACTTAAAGCTGAGAAGTTGAAACCACAACCTCTCTCCTGTCTCCGGTAGAGCAGTAATGGGGGTGGGAGTGGGAAAGGTTGCCAAGGCCTAATCACTGCTGCTCTCCTGAGTCTTTCACTCAGCACCCCCTACCTTCTCACTGAAGATGCTGGGGACAGGTGCAGGAAATCACACTGTGCTTTATATACATTTATCCCTCACACTCATCTGATGCACAATACCATGGTAAATACCAGATATGGTGTTAGCATTCATCAGTAGTTTATGTCACCAATTCTCACCCTCCCTTTGTGGTGTATCTTCTTCTACACACACACACACACACATACACACACACACACACACACACACACACACACACACACACGCTAGGAACCATCAACAGTACAGGAACCCATTTTGTTTCTGTATTAATCACAAGGAGGAAGACCTACATACCATTGGATCCAAATGGAAACTTACCTGTAATATGGAATCAGAGTGTGGTTTGGCTTTGGACTGCAATCCCTTCCCCTGTTAATTCTCTCAAGAGATTTGAGTAATTTGGGCTTTCATAATTAAAGAAGTTATGTCTTTGTGGGAACATATTGAAACACCTTTCGACTTGAATATATTTACCACTGGAATCTTGATCTAATAGCTTATAATAGTGACTCCAAGGGCATTTACAGGTCTCCATCCAGTGACTTTATGAAAGGGGTTAGAGATGGAGAAGGGCAAAAGAGAAACACACACACACACACACACACACACACACATACACACACACATAGCCTTGGGAAATTTCTTAAAATGATCAGGACTATTTACCTTCAACCAAAAAGAAACTTACCTTGATCCTAACACATTTGCTCCCTTCCAGGTACTAACCATCCCCATCTCTTTTTACTGTTGTCATCTTTCTAGCACATCAATGATGCTGTCAGCCATCACAGAGATCACTTTGATAAGTCAGAAATTTGTCAAATATTATTGTGGCCAATATTATTACAGAGGAAATAGGGAGAGAAGCATGACTCAGGTTTGGACTCCTGGAAGTAAAGCATGGAGGCATGAAATCATGGGGTTTGATTCTAGGACCCCACATACTGAAAGAAAGCATTCATTAATAATTGTTAAGGAACACACCTCTAGGCCCTATTCCCCTATAATGCAGACCCAGTGCAGGTTGGTGTTAGCGTGAGTGTGGGAATCACATCTCCCCCTTCTTTGTGTCTCCCACAAAACTCAGCACAGTACTTAGCACCTCATAAGAACTCAACAAGTGATTAATAGATTGAATTAGAGAGTTGCTGTTTGCAATCTCGCACCAGGCACAAGATTCCCAAGATTCACCATTGCTAGTGCCCATGGAAATTTATCCTGCTCCAAACTATATACTAATGCAATGGTTTTCTAACCCTTAAGTCTCAAAAGTATGATTTACAATTGGAAAAAATAGAGGTATTTTTTATCCAATTGCATCTTTCAGTTTAAGATACTGTATTAGACTGAAATAGTGATTATAACTGTAAATCAAGAGATTATCTCTTCTGGACTCATCCCATTAGTTACAACAAAGCCCCATCATTAAAGACTTTACTGCCTTACTGGGACAGAACTTGTGATGAGTGACTGACTTCCACAACTGGCTTAGGGAACCAGAATCATTCATTGAACCAAAGGAAAAGGACATCAAGGAAAGAAGAAATCATCAAAGACTAACTCTCTTAGCTCACTGTTTTTTCCTTTCCTTGAGTCAGACCACTAGCATCTCTCTTGGAAATGAGATAACAGAAGATGGACTTGAGTACTCAATGATTTCAGTGGGTCTGCAGCACTTATTAAACACTGATTGTATACAAATCCTTCAATGGCATAGCTGTGGCTGAAGAACCACTGCAGACCTGGCCCATGTAGGCTTTGCATGAGAAGCTTATTGTCTTATAAAGAAGCCCTAAAAGAGAGGAGAAGTGTTTTTCAAAATAAACAAAAAGTGGCATAAAAACTGGTAGAAAATAATAAAATGCAAATGAAATACCCAAAGGACAGGGAGAGTTGGATTAAGGCCACAATTAAATTGACATAGGCAATAACAATTCCTTCCATTTGTACGATACATTTGTTTTTTTGTTTGTTTTTTAAATTTTTTTTCAACGTTTATTTATTTATTTGGGACAGAGAGACAGAGCATGAACGGGGGAGGGGCAGAGAGAGAGGGAGACACAGAATCGGAAACAGGCTCCAGGCTCTGAGCCATCAGCCCAGAGCCTGACGTGGGGCTCGAACTCACGGACCGCGAGATGGTGACCTGGCTGAAGTCGGACGCTTAACTGACTGTGCCACCCAGGCACCCCGATACATTTGAAAACAATACAGTTTTCACACCCATTACCTCTTTTAATTTTCAAACAATTTTATGAAGTAAGTTTTATCTTCCCCAATTTCTCAATGAGAAACCTGAGTCCTGTGTAAGTAAAGTGATGTGTCCAAAGCCCCTGAGCTAATAAGTAGCAAAACTGAACAGAAAATAACTCAGTTCTAATCTGCTGGATTCTAGCCATTGCTGTTTCCATTTCCCCACATTATCACTCAGTGTTGTGTATCTGTGCAGAGCTCTCCTTTTACAAAGTATTTTCACAAGGGCTTCATCATTTGGTCCTCTCAGTAGCCTGATGAAAGAGGCAGAGCAGAAACTCCACAGGAGAGCAAACTAAGAAGTTGTTGAACTTTCCTGCCTGAAGTCTCCCAACCAATGATTGTCAGTGCATCCTGACTTCCAACACAGGAACCATATCTAACTGTGATTTTATGGCAGGGGTGAGCAGGAGAAAGGACAAGTGCAAATGAGAGCAAGTGCACTTTCATTTCTTCCTGGATCTGTACCTGCAGGTAACAGTTCAAACCCTGAGACCAGAAGAGGAGAGGGACTAAGATACAAACCAGCCTGTTCTCCCAGCAGCTTACTTGCTTTTCAGAGCATCAGGAGTGGTGGGGGTTCCTTATATATCCCCCATAACCCAAATCACCCTGGACCCCTTTGCTGGATCAAGACAATGGAGTTGGATGGTGAATTTAAATTGTGTCCCCAGCTCCCAGCGCTAACTTGTCTAGCCTGTCAGTGGAACTGCCACAGCCTCCCTTGTTTTGCATGCCCTCTGTGAAGATGAAGAGAGAGAGAAAGATAACCCCAGGGTGAGCAGGAGAACCACTTTGGGAAATGTATTCCCGCAGCACCCGGGAAAGAGCAGGCTAATTGGTTCCAGAGGCGGCAGCGGAGGCAGCACAGGCAGGTAGGATTGCGCGGTCCTTTATTGACTGGTGCAGTCACTTGTTGGGAACCCGTGTTCATTAGCTGTGTGTAAAGTGATATTAGAGGAGAGACGCTGGGTTCTGTGCTGAATGATTGAGCGCCCTACCTGATGGGAGGTGCATTATGTAAAAGCGCCTGTGAGAGTAATCGAGTTACTTAAGTGGATGTGTTGAGCGTATCTGAGAGAGTGCTGCCTCGAGAATGCAAGATCAGGGGGCGTTGAAATGTGAAAGGCAACTCTCCGTGAACTGAAATAAGCCCTAGACTTGAAGCTGCACATCTCCTTCTGAGTCTTCCCACTTTCCCTGTGCTAACTCTTCAGGTTTCTGGGCACATGTGGGCCAGTGAGCATCAGGATCTGTTTGTCTAGCAGACCCAGGAGGAGAGTGGAGAGGCCAACTTTTCTTCCTTCAAATCTTCCTTAGTCCTCTCTGTGACATGAGGAACCTCATTGGCTAATCCCTAGGTTTTAAAAGAGTCCAAGAAATGCTTAAAAAGCTACTAAACTAGTGATATCTCATAGCATGTTGCTGCTCAGGTGAAAAGTGGCAGTATTTGCCTCCACACCCCTAATGTTTAGAGGTATAGAAAGGAGAGTCTGGTTAGCATTGGCCTTGTCCTGAGATCAAACAAGTACAGCAACCCCCACAATGGGGTGTGTCAAAGGGCCACACCTCCATCTCTGTGGCTCCACAAAGTGATGGTCATCAGTGCCCTTCTTTTCTCCCTCATTCATTACCTTCCAAACACCCTTCCTCTTCTCTTAACCACAGCTTCCCGGTGAGACAGTGACGTTCACACAAAAGCATTTCTCTGACCCTACCCCCACCCACTCTATAGGACCTGCAGACTCTTCTAGTTCTTCCTAAATCATCCCAAGAATCCCAGAGGCGTTTCCTAGGTGCTCCAAACCAAACTAGTGGGCTACCAATGTCCCCTATCCCTATAACACAGGGTTATGGGTGGTGTCTTTATGACCTCTTGCACAAAAAGTAGTGCCTGTGTACATCCTAGTGTCTAAGACTCTGTATCTCTTATGCAAATAGACCATGGCTGGGTCTACACTTCCCAACCCAGT
This sequence comes from Prionailurus bengalensis, assembly GCF_016509475.1. Lineage (NCBI taxonomy): Eukaryota > Metazoa > Chordata > Mammalia > Carnivora > Felidae > Prionailurus > Prionailurus bengalensis. The sequence goes on from NC_057355.1 coordinate 51,714,783, forward strand.
TCCTCCAAACATGACACATTCTAGGGAGAACAGAGCTTCAGCTCATGCCATGACCCAGACCACTTTCAATGGTTCCTAACCACCTATACAATGCAACCCAGATTCTTCAGAATGGCATTCAAAGCCCCAATCACTCTGCTTCTACCTCAGCTCATCTTCCAACTCTGTCCTCCCACTCAGATCATCATACCCTGCCCCCCATACACACCACTTGCCTTTCACTAAACACACTTGAAATTGCTGCCTGCCATGGGCCTTTATCCTAAAGGTCTCCTGTAACTGACGTGCCTACCCCTCCACCCACTGCTGCTTTTCAAAATCCATCCTGTCAACTAGCAAGACCCAACACGGGCTTTCCTCTTCTCCTCACAGACCAGGTTACATCACAGTCAGTAGTGTGTGTCCCTACCTCGTGTGCATCCTGAGGGCAGGGTCCCCATCTTATCTATCTAAATCCCTATTGTCAATAACAGAGTGCTTTGCACATAGTGGGACTCAATAGTGGATTGAAGAGGCTGTAGGCATCTAAAAAATGATGCCTGCTGAAAATAAATCATTTACATCCTAATTATGAAAATATTTATCTATTTTGTTTCTTTTACCTGAGGTGCTCAGGGAGGAGAAGAGGACCCAGAAATGTCAAGATTTGATAGACAAGGTTAGGATTGGGAAATGCCTGAAGCATGCCCTGGGGGGCACCCACATTTATATAAAATGGGAACCAGAGAGGGGTGCCTAGGTGGCTCAGTCAGTTAAGCATCTGACTTCGGCTCAGGTTATGATCTCCCAGTTCATGGGTTCAAGGCCCACGTCAGGCTCTGTACTAATAGCTTGGAGCCTGGAGCTTGCTTTAGACTCTCTCTCTCTCTCTCTCTCTCTCACTCTCACTCTGCTCCCCCCCCCCCTTCATGCTCTGTCACTCTCTCTCTCAAAAAATAAATAAAATGGCAAAGATGAAGTCAAGCTTTCGCTTTTTGCAGATGACATGATATTATACATGGAAAATCCGACAGACTCCACCAAAAGTCTGCTAGAACTGATACATGAATTCAGCAAAGTTGCAGGATACAAAATCAATGTACAGAAATCAGTTGCATTCTTATACACTAACAATGAAGCAGCAGAAAGACAAATAAAGAAACTGATCCCATTCACAATTGCACCAAGAAGCATAAAATACCTAGGAATAAATCTAACCAAAGATGTAAAGGATCTGTATGCTGAAAACTATAGAAAGCTTATGAAGGAAATTGAAGAAGATTTAAAGAAATGGAAAGACATTCCCTGCTCATGGATTGGAAAAATAAATATTGTCAAAATGTCAATACTACCCAAAGCTATCTACACATTCAATGCAATCCCAATCAAAATTGCACCAGCATTCTTCTCGAAACTAGAACAAGCAATCCTAAAATTCATATGGAACCACAAAAGGCCCCGAATAGCCAAAGGAATTTTGAAGAAGAAGACCAAAGCAGGAGGCATCACAATCCCAGACTTTAGCCTCTACTACAAAGCTGTCATCATCAAGACAGCATGGTATTGGCACAAAAACAGACACATAGACCAATGGAATAGAATAGAAACCCCAGAACTAGACCCACAAACGTATGGCCAACTCATCTTTGACAAAGCAGGAAAGAACATCCAATGGAAAAAAGACAGTCTCTTTAACAAATGGTGCTGGGAGAACTGGACAGCAACATGCAGAAGGTTGAAACTAGACCACTTTCTCACACCATTCACAAAAATAAACTCAAAATGGATAAAGGATCTAAATGTGAGACAGGAAACCATCAAAACCTTAGAGGAGAAAGCAGGAAAAGACCTCTCTGACCTCAGCCATAACAATCTCTTACTCGACACATCCCCAAAGGCAAGGGAATTAAAAGCAAAAGTGAATTACTGGGACCTTATTAAGATAAAAAGCTTCTGCACAGCAAAGGAAACAATCAACAAAACTAAAAGGCAACCAACAGAATGGGAAAAGATATTCGCAAATGACGTATCGGACAAAGGGCTAGTATCCAAAATCTATAAAGAGCTCACCAAACTCCACACCCGAAAAACAAATAACCCAGTGAAGAAATGGGCAGAAAACATGAATAGACACTTCTCTAAAGAAGACATCCGGATGGCCAACAGGCACATGAAAAGATGTTCAGCGTCGCTCCTTATCAGGGAAATACAAATCAAAACCACACTCAGGTATCACCTCACGCCAGTCAGAGTGGCCAAAATGAACACATCAGGAGACTATAGATGCTGGAGAGGATGTGGAGAAAGGGGAACCCTCTTGCACTGTTGGTGGGAATGCAAATGGGTGCAGCCACTCTGGAAAGCAGTGTGGAGGTTCCTCAGAAAATTAAAACTAGACCTACCCTATGACCCAGCAATAGCACTGCTAGGAATTTATCCAAGGGATACAGGAGTACTGATGCATAGGGCCACTTGTACCCCAATGTTCATAGCAGCACTCTCAACAATAGCCAAATTATGGAAAGAGCCTAAATGTCCATCAACTGATGAATGGATAAAGAAATTGTGGTTTATATACACAATGGAGTACTACGTGGAAATGAGAAAAAATGAAATATGGCCTTTTGTAGCAACGTGGATGGAACTGGAGAGTGTGATGCTAAGTGAAATAAGCTATACAGAGAAAGACAGATACCATATGGTCTCACTCTTATGTGGATCCTGAGAAACTCAACAGAAACCCATGGAGGAAGGGAAGGAAAAAAAAAAAAAGAGGTTAGAGTGGGAGACAGCCAAAGCATAAGAGACTGTTAAAAACTGAGAACTTAGGGTTGATGGGGGGTGGGAGGGAGGGGAAGGTAGGTGATGGGTATTGAGGAGGGCACCTTTTGGGATGAGCACTGGGTGTTGTATGGAAACCAATTTGTCAATAAATTTCATATAAAAAATTTTTAAAAAAAATAAAACATTAAAAATTATATTAAATAAACAAATAAAATGTGAACCAAAGAAAACAAAGAAAAAGGAGAAACAGTGGAGAAAGGAGATAGTCAAAACAAAGGAGCACATCACCAACTCTCCTAGGAGGATTGACCCTGACACTAACAATTCATGCTAGTTGATAGCCTTCAGCCTTTTTTATTTCAACTTTTTTTCATAGAACAAAGAGAAGTTGGAATCATCAAATATTAGAATTACATAATCTATCCCCTTCATTTTATAGAGTCAGAAATGAAGGCTCAGAGAGGCAAATTGACTCCCCCAAGGTCATATACCAATTAGCAAAGTCAGAACTAAATCCCAGGTCTCCTAACATGTGCTTATTTTTTTTTTTACAAATATTATAGTCTTTTCTTCCCACTTGTTTATCAAAGAGAAATGGGAATGAAATTAAAGGATGAGGAAGGATGAGGCAGAGAAAGAACTAAAAAAGAGTATTCATTCATAAATCTTTGCTACACTCCAGTGCTCCCCCAACAGTGGAAGGCTTTTGTAAATTCCCTTGCTTTCATGAAAAAGGACAAGAAGACATGGAATTCACAAATGACTGTGTATCCAGTTGCTGAATATCAGCCCCTGCCCAACTATGTACAGACCTCCAATCCTCCTCGCTAGAATCTGGACATTATTGTCCTTAACACTGGTCTCCAATCCTGCCAGACTTTCCTCTCTGATTTATTAGCACAGACCCGGCACTCTAAAAACATAATTATTGAATTTTGAATGTATTTCCTATCTATAGGCTGCAGGGGCTTAAGCGGCACATAAACTCTTCTGACACTGAATTATACACTGGAAAACCAAAATTGTGCATTCTGCAAAACCAGCCTGATAGCTGGATGATCTGATGTCTTGAAGATTCAGGGTGACACTCATCAACATCTGCCATATGAATGATGACAGTAATCAATTTTAACATAAAGTACACAATTTACAGCAAGGAAGGAAGCCTCGTAGATCTTTCTTAATCATCTTAATATGGACTATTTCCTGAGTTTTAAAATATACCTCCAGATTCTCACCGTTGATCTAGAGAGAAACTATGGAATTGCTTTGTGACATTACTAATAAAAGGGAAAACAAAGGAGTTAGGTATCATGTTTCCAAATGAATTGTGTCTGAGCAACAGTTAGCATTAAGCATGGGTCCCTCAAGCTTATCCTTCTACCACCCCTTTATATCACCTTTAAAACTACAAGTGGTGGGGCGCCTGGGTGGCGCAGTCGGTTAAGCATCCGACTTCAGCCAGGTCACGGTCTTGCGGTCCGCGAGTTCGAGCCCCGCGTCGGGCTCTGGGCTGATGGCTCGGAGCCTGGAGCCTGTTTCCGATTCTGTGTCTCCCTCTCTCTCTGCCCCTCCCCCGTTCATGCTCTGTCTCTCTCTGTCCCAAAAATAAATAAACGTTGAAAAAAAAAAAAAAAACTACAAGTGGATTAATGCCTTATACTCCTCACAGTCTCTGGGCCCCTCTGGGATTCCAAGACAGCCTTGGGGTATAGTGACTTAGGGCTCTTTCCATCTCTTCCATGTGTTTGCTGTGCAATCATGAGGAAATAGCTGTCTGTGCCTTGGTCACCTCAGCTACAAAATGGGGATAACGCCCATCCTGTATTGGTTTTCTAGGGCTGCCATAACAAAATACCACAGGCCACATAGCTCAAACAACAGTATTTATTTTCTCACAGCTCTGGTGACTGAGTCCAAGGCCAAGCTATTGACAAGGTTGATTTCATTCTGGGGACTCTCTTTTGCTTACAGATGACTGCCCTCTCCCTGTGTCCTCACACAATCTTTTCTCTGTGCTCACACATCCCTAGTATCTCTCTGTATGTCCAAATTTCCTTTTCTTGTAAGGTTACTAGTCAGACTGGCTTAGAGCTCACTCAGATGACCTCACTTTAATGTAATCGCCTCTTTAAAGACCTTATCTCCAGAGGTGCCTGGGTGGCTCAGTTGGTTAAGCGTCCAACTTCTGCTCAGGTCATGATCTCACAATTTGTGAGTTCAAGATCTGTGTCGGGCTCTGTGCTGACAGCTCAGAGCCTGGAGTCGGCTTCGAATTCTGTGTCTTCCTGTCCCTCTGTCCATCCCCTGCTTGTGCTTTGTCTCTCTGTCTCTCTCAAAAATAAATAAACATTAAAAAATTTAAAAATAAAAGACCTTATCTCTGAATAGGATTACATTCTGAGTTACTGGCAGTTAGGACTTCAACAAATAAATTTGAGAGGGACACAGTTCAGTCCATAACACTCCCACACTGTGATGTGATCATAAGAATTGAATGCAATAATGGATATAAAGTAGCTAACATAGTGTCTCTGTATAGTAAATGCACAGTAAACACCAGCTATTAATATTATCATCATCTCTTTTGATAATATAATTTCGAGCTTTAAATAAAATTCAGAGCTTATCATGCGTGTTTCTTGTTTGGGAACTTTGCACTGTCTTTGGGAGCTTTTGGAAAGAATAAAGTTCTGAATACCTCTTCAGAACCTGGTTTGACCTATCTTTCCTACCTTAATCAGTTCTTCACATACCTAATGCTCTCTGTCACTCCAAACTTGCTGCTGTTCTCCAGACTTGCTGGCTCCATCACACATATGGATACCTCTCTCTTCCACTACACAGCCTTTAAGACTCACACTAAATTTCACCTCTTTTGTGAAACCTTTCCCCTAAACCTTAGTCAAAGTTAGGTTTTCTTATCTAATTATACAACCAATTCTCTTTGCATATAAATTTACAATATCATATATTGCTTTGTATTTTAACTATTTGCCTATGACTATCTGTGGCTTATTTATCCTTTTTCACACAGACGGAATTATATTGGAATATAACAAAATGTATTGTAATTGAATAAAATTGTGTTAGAAGGAAGAGAGGAAGTGAGAAAAGGCAGATAAAAGAAGATAAAGAGGAAAAAAGAAAGAAAAGAAGGAAAGAGGAAGGGGGAAAAGGGAGAAAAATCCAGCAAAGCAAACCTGTGAAAAAGTTAAAAACAGCACAAAGGAAGCCAGAGGTCAAGTCAAAAGACTAAGCTCACCCTGTCCCCATTGATGCAGTGTATAGACAAGACCAAAATTATCAAATAGACAGGAAAACAGATGTCACTAAAGAGGCAAATCTTTTTCAAGAGCATCTATACTTCCATTGGCAAAGTTTTAACTTCAAAGTTGGTGGAAAGCAAAGACTGGAACCTACTTTCCCTGGAAGATCTAGTCCAATGCATGCTTAATAAATTTGAAATGGGGAGCTCTGCTAACCACTTCTGGTTTGGTGCTGCCCAATTTGAATTGATTTTTGCTCAAATTATTAAAAAAATTTTTTTAAATATAATTTACTGTCAAACTGGCTTACATACAACACCCAGTGCTCATCCCAATAAGTGCCTCCTCAGGGCCCATCACCTATTTCCCCTCTCCCCCACCCCCCATCCACCCTCAATTTGTTCTCTGATTTTAAGAGTCTCTTGTGGTTTGTCTCCCTCCCTCTCTGTTTGTAACTAATTTTTTCCTCTTCCCTTCCCCCATGGACTTCTGTTAAGTTTCTCAAGATCCACATATGAGTGAAAAGATGATATCTGTCCTTCTCTGACTGACTTATTTCACCCAGTATTAAAATTTTTCATACGCCTCAGTTTATCTTCTAGCAGTTCTCTTGTCAGAAGAGGGAACCAAAAGAGACTCCTGATAACCCCCAAGGGCAATGAGCAACCAGACATATAGGTGCCTGTTGAGCCTCTTGAGCTCACAGCTTTCTCACTGTCTCTGTAGGTAGTGGATAAGTGTCTTTCGGATCCTAGCTCTGCAGCTTTTAGCATTAGAGCTTTCAGACTTGTTTGAGCATTTATTTTTCTAAAGTGGGTCTGTAAACTGGCCAGAGTCAGACTGGCTCCAACTCAGAACCCAGACTGGGTCTGGCATTGTACTGGTTTTGACTTAGAAACTGGACTGAGCCCAGGATCAGAGTGGGTCTGACTTAAACTGGACTAGGCCCAATGTGAGGCCTTAGATGAATAAAATTTTGTTTTACAGTTGAGCAAGTAGGTTAACCTTACCAAAAGTCATCTTGAATTTTAGTGACCACAGTAGGGAACTTTTAACCATCTTAACTAAGCTGATCCATTTACAAGGTACCCTAGAGAAAAAGAGATCTCAGCCAGGTACTCACTATAAAGCATAGAGGAAGAATTATTTTTCCTCCTGTGTAGTTTCTGGTGACCAAGACGAGACCCAATGGGACACTGCACTCACTATGGAGCCTGCAGACAGCACCCTGGGAAACTGGCAGAAGGCAGTACATGGTAAGAATTCTTAACAAAGTCAGCTGTCTCATATCTCTGTCTGTGGTGCCTGGTTGAAAGAGGAGGGTAAAATTTCATGCTGTACCTTTCTTTCCAAATTCAGGTTGGCAGGAAAAAACATTGGTTATTGATTCTTTCTCTCCCAGGAATAGCTATTGCCTTCTTGTTTGTCTTGTTTTGTGTCCTGAGAATTCAGCTTGGCCACTGTCAAGTTGGTGGGGGGGGGGGTCCCAAAAATATGGCCAGACAGAAATGTGGGAAATTTATATATATATATATATATATATATATATATATATATATATATATATGTGAAATAATAATCCACATGCTATTCCCTTGCCTCAGAACAGTGCCATGTGCAGAGGCAGGATATGGTTCATTCCTCTGGTTGTTCCTTATACCTTTCCAAGAATAATCCATTTAGTTGTCCCCCACTGATGCCTTAGAGGGGCACTCTGAGCTCCCCAAATTTCTGGCGGTTCTCAGGAGAGGAACATGAAGCAGGATATATAGACTGTCACTTATTTGGAAGGTACCATAAAGGCCTTCTACTCAAAAGTATACCCTATCCCAAATGCAAACTGGTATAGTCACTATAGAAAACACTATGGAGGTTCTTCAAAAAACTTAAAATAGAACTACTGTATGATCCAGCAATTCCACTACTGGGTATTTACCCAAAGAACATGAAAACACAGGCGGGGGGGGGGAGGCAGGCCATACATGCACCCCTGTGTTTATTGCAGCATTATTTACAATAGCCAAACTATGAAAGCAGCCCAAATGTCCATCAACAAATGAATGGATAAAGAAGATGTGGTATGTATATACAGTGGAATATTACTTAGCCATAAAAAAGAATGAAATCTTGCCATTTGCAACAACATGGATGGATCTAGAGTATATTATGCTAAGTGAAATAGTCAGAGAAAGACAAATACCATATGATTTCATTCATAGGTAGAATTTAAGAAACAAAACAAATGAACAAAGAAAGAGACAACCAAAAAAACAGACTCTTAACTATAAAGAAAAAACTGATTGTCACCAGAGGGGAGGCAGGTGGGGGATGGGTGAAATAGGCCAAGGGGATTAAGAGTACACTTACTGTGATGAAGCCTGAGTATAGAATTGCTGAATAACTATAATGTACGCCCGAAACTAATATAACACCATATGTTAACTATACTAGAATAAAATTTTTTCTAATGTAATTAACTGATTGATTAATTGATTAACTAAAAAGTATACCCTAACCCCATGACTTGCTTCACATATACAGATACTCACAGGAAACTAAGTTCTAGATGTTAACACCATCTAATTAAGTTTTTTTGCTTGAAATAAGAGAAAGTGAAGCCAAAAGACGTTGATATTTAGCCCAAAATCAACCAGCTCGTCAACAGGAATTTAGTCCAAGTCTCCTAATTCTGAGTAGCAAGCATTCCCCTCTCTCCAGATAACCCTTTACAAACATGAACTTCCGAGAAAGGGTAACATGTTACATCACTAGAACCTGTGATTTGGTTTAATCTAAATAGCCTAGGGAACATTCCATGCCTGGGCTGTTTGGTAGATGGGTAGAGGCAAGGTGAGGAGGCACCCACAGGACCCAGAAGATTGTGAGAGACAAGTTCTACCATCTTGACCACTTTGCCTAGGCACTTGGAGCTAAAGTAGCAGAGAGATTCCAGGCCTTACATTCGTAAGTGTTCAGATAGCATCTTCTAGAAGAAAGGATCTGAGAGAATAGAGGGGCAGGAGAGTTTGACAGTTAGCTTTCCTCTTATCCCCAACTTGTCCAGCCACACCCTGGTCCAACTATCATGGAATTATCTAGGAGTCCATTTTCTCTTTGCCTCTCTATGCCTTTTAACTTCACAGGAATGCTACTACTTAAAGATGAATATTTGCCCTTTCAAGAGAACACCTTGGAATAAAAGAGAAAGAGAAAGACACTCTAAATGCAAGATCCCATTGTTATCACATACCATAAAATCTTATCTACCCAGCTACAATGGGGAGGGAAAAGGTGGGAGTTCCTAGAAAGTCAGGTGGAGCCAACCAGGTCAAGGCTCTGATCAACCATGCACTGCTCCCTGAAGCCACTGGCTGCAGATGGTTTCTGTGCATCCTGACCCAGCACTGCCCCAGCTGCCAAAGAAAGGAGAGGAGGAGCTGCTGCCCAATTGCTGAGAGTGGGCCCAAAATAATCAAGAGCTGCTGCGGACTCAAAATGTGACCTCAGGGCAGGAAATTGTGCTGCAGTGCCAAGAAGTAAAATATCCTGGATTTCCCAAGAAATTCTTTCTGTAAAAATTTTTAATTATTTCAGATAAAATGTTTCATGTTGATCACATACTACATGAATACAGAAAAAGGATGTCTACACAATAATTATAACTATGTAGAAAGTGTAATTATGATAGTATAAGAGCTAATGTCTACATAGTATGTGGGTTATGCACTATACTAAACCCTTGATAAGCATTATCCCCATTAACAATCACAAAAATCAGCTGATATGTGTTTTAGTGGTATTAGTATTTTCATTTTGCAGATTCAAAACCAAACGTGTAGAAATTTAGGCAGTTTGCCTACAATCATCCAATAAGTGGCTGCACCGGGATTTGAACCTAGACTTATGCTATGGTAGACTCATTTTCCTTGACCATTCTTCAACACTCTTGCTCTGTGAATAAGTATGTAAAGGAGTAGGAAGGAGCAAGAAAAAAAATAAAGTAGATGAGCTGAAAAGATTAGGAAAATTATATATATATATGTATGTATATATGTGTGTGTGTGTATATATATATGTACATACACATACACATGTGTGTAAGTATATATAACATTTAAGTTCCATATATATCATACCCCAGAGTTTCTTAAACTTAGATTTCTCTCAACTCTGTCCTTTTTAAAGGTTTGATATAAGCCATCCACAAGATCATGAACTCACAAACCCTGCCCACTCAGGAAGCCTTGCAGCCCCCCATCTCGTGGAGCCAAGGTCCAAAGGACAGGCAATGAGTAATAGCTGCTGCCCCTTCTGACTGGCCTCCAAAACAAAGGGTACATTCAGGGTTGATAAGGGAAAGCAGTTTCTGATATTGCAGAATTAAAAAGCACCTTCAAACATTTGCCCAAGAAATAAAGTTCAAAAATGGGATTTTCCACATAACATGTAGTCCCAGCCTTTGTAGAAAAGAGCGTCTGGCACAGCTTTGCCCCACAACTGTCTGTGTGATATCTGAAAAATCACCTAAGCTCTCTGGGCTTCAGCTAAAAAATGGGTTGGGAGGAGGGGAGGCAGGTGGGTAAATTATTGAACAACCAAAGACCAGGGGCTGACCACAGTAAAGTTTGAGGCCCTCCTCACCCACTGATGTTGAATTTCTCTGGCTTCTCAGCAGCTTCAGCTGCTTCTAGGCACTTAAAACATGTGCAAGAGTCTGTGTCTTTGGATATATACTCAAATTGGGAAATAAAAAGGAAAGGCTCATCTGTTTCCATCCAGATAAACTCTCATCAGATGGAAGTATCTAAAGATTAAAGCCTCACAAGAAGCAGACTCTGCTCTTTTCTGCTAGACATGAATGAGAAAGGACAAGGCCTTGGGGGTCACTGCAGCCATCTTATAACCACCAAAGGAGAGTCTGCCTGAGAATAGAAGACTAAGGAAGGAGAGCAGAGAAATGGAGAGAAGTCAGGTCTCTCCATTTGAGCCCTGGTCAAACCATACCTGAAGGTACTATTCCATGAACCAATAAATTATCTTTTTTGTTAAAAACTTTAAAGAAATGAAGCAGCACTAACTGCTAGAGATAGTTCTGAGAAGAGCACATAATTTGAGGTACCAAAAGCTTATTTTGACCAGCTAGAGGTCCTACTTTTTCTGAACCGGGTAAACACCAGCTGTTTCTGAAGGCCTTCCTTAAGGCCTTCTTCAGAGTCCTCACAACATACAAAAGGTAAGCCACAACTATTTAGGATTTGACTAACCAGAGAATACTCCAAAAAGAGAAAAGGAAAAAGAAGATGCGAGAGTAAGCACATAAAGAAAACTTGGAAGTCCTAGGAAATTCACCCTAAAAAAGAGAAGTCTAAGGATAGAAACTGCCACCTTAAAATATCTGAAGAGCTGGCAGATGGAAAATTAAGGAGGTTTATTCTACACATCAAAGCTTTGTTTACTGTAAACAGGTGGAACACCAACCTCGCAAGATGCATGATCATAAAAGGTTTCTTGGTCACATTAGTCTAGAAAATTCTACAAACCATCCCCCTACTTGGAAAATTACAATACACGTTAGCATGTATTAAAGAATCTGAGAGGTCCTGCAGTAAAAAAACCATATTTTGCATTGTTTAGTACAGTATATTAGTCCAAGTTCTTCAGAGAAACAGAACCAATGAGATAGAAAGAAAGATTTATTATAAGGAATTGGATCATTCAATTATGGAAGATGAGAAGTCCCAAGACCTACAGCTGGCAAGTGGGAGACCCAATGGTATAAAGAGAGCCAATGGTATAACTTCTAGTCTAAAAGCCAGGAGGCTCAAAGAGTCAAGTTTTCAGTTTGAGTCCAAGGGCAGAAAAGACTGATGTTCTAGCTCAATTGGGTAGGAAGAGTTTCCTCGTACTCAGCCTGATTGTTCTATTCATATCCTTAATTGATTGGATGAGTTCCTCCCTGAGGAGGGAGGTGATATACATTAATTGGTCTACCAATTCAAATGTTAATCCCATCTAGAAACATCCTCACAGACACATCCAGAAATAATGTTTGACCGAATGTCTGGGCACCCCATGTCCCAGTCAACTTGACACATAAAATTAATCATCACACACTCTATTTCCCAAAACTTCTCCCACCTCAGAATGCCTCGCTAGAACAATGTTTTTCAGATATTAGTGGTCCATGGGTCACCTGTCTCAGAATCACCTGGGCTATTCTCTCAGAGATTCTGATTCAGAGGTCTGGGCCAGACCAATGCATCAGTGCATTCAGGGGTATAACACCTGAATCCATGGATCAATCTCAACACCGCTAAATGTGGGACTCCTTCTGCTGTGACTCAATAGGAAGCACACAGCACCATCTGTCATGTACTTTTGCCCCCAAAATGGAACTAAATCTAAATAAGTCTCCTATATAAGTAACTGTCAGTTAATAGGAAACAGGGTAAATAAACTATTTAAAATTTACTATAATGATACAATCAGCCAAATCTTTAATGTAGCACATTCTATAAAATGAATGATTTAGTTCCTCCAGCAAATAATGCTTTTTTAATGGATGGGGGGGGGCTGTCACAGATAGAAATATATATTTATATTAAGAAATATAAAATTCAGTGCAATGTATAATGTGTAGAAACCACCTTTAGAAGACATTTTGGAGACAACCAGGACAACATGAATATGGATTAGGTACTACCTAAATTAGAGAATTATTGTTAATTTTGTTATGTGTAATAATGCTGTTATGAATGTATAGAAATAAAGTCATCTGGCCAAGATGCATATTAATGTATATGCTGATCAGATTGTATGACTGAGATTTTCCTTAAACTACTCCATTAAAAAAGCAGGAGAGGGGGCACCTGGGTGGCTTAGTCCATTGAAAGTCTTACTCTTGATTTCAGTTCAAGTCACGATCCCAGGGTTATGGGATGGAGTCCATATTGGGCTCCACACTGAGCCTGGAGCCTGCTGAAGATTCTCTATCTATCCCTCTGCCCCTCTCCTCCACTTGCACACTCTCTCTCAAAAAAAAAAAAAGCAGGAGAGAGGATAAATACATTGATATATTGACAACTATTGAGAGTGGATAAGGAAGACATAGCTTTTTTATAGTTTTCTCTACTATTGTATCATGTTTAAAGTTTTCCATAATAAATATATTTAAGAAAAGGGAAAAGCATCCCTAGCTGTTTCTTATGCATCCTAAAGTTCTGGTTTCTGGGTAGTGCTAGGACAAATGGATCATAAGGAAGCAGAAATCAACATAATATTTCAGAAGCCTTCTAACAATTGCACATATCTGACTCTGGAGGTATTCAGAGGAAGGTCAGGGATAAAAGAAACTGCAAATGGGACTTTCTGCATTGTTTTTGGAAGCTGGGCAATGATTCATCTTGCCAATAACTTGTGCACCTCAATGCCTTCCCCTTACCATTCCTGGCCATACTGATGTCCAAGGAACATGAAGTTTGCCTAGTTCCAGCCACTTGTCCCCACTCAACATAGTTACAATTCCCAAGTTACGGAACCTCTAATCCCCAGCCCTGAGTATCGTGAGGACTCATGGAATCTTTGGTGTAACTTACCACCTGCCTTGAACTTTTAAAGTGGCTTGTGCGAAACAAAGTCAGTGGACCATTCACCTGAGCATCACTCCAGCCAGTAATTTGAAATATTTGACAGGTCTTGCAAATAGGCACTTGCTCAGGGAAAAAAACTATTTATTAGGGGCACATAAAAAAGGATATTAATTTCACTTACTGTGCTACATGTATGTGTCCCTGTAGGGTAAAGACAGAAGTACTTAAAAAAAAAAACTATATTTTTTTTAAGTAGCTGTTTTGAGAATCTAGTCAATTTGAATTTCACAAATTCATGTGCTGATTGTCTAGCTTCCCATTTCCAAGAACCACTTGGAATTGTGAAAGATTCCAAATAATGAAAAAAAAACAAGTAATGTCGATTTGTCACTACAGTGCTCATGCTGAAGACAGGCTAATGAAGTTGGCTTGCAAAGTGTCATTTATACTTCGCTCTTAAGGTTATCTGGAGCATTTTATTTCCTTCATTTTTTACCCTTTAAAGGTTTTCTAGCACTCTCACTTGTAGAAATCACCTTTGCAAGTAGTGGCACAATTGAACATAGATGTGTGTTCCTTGTTTCAATTCAGAATCACACACACACACAATTCTTCAGTGCTTTTTCCAATCAGCCATGTCCATGATAACTACATAGTAAGGGATGCCAACCTACAGTTATTTTTATTCTGCAAATTAATGGTGTTGCATGTCTCTGTTAAAGTAAGTGTGTTTGACTTTTCTATTAAGGTGTATTATCCTAAATGGGCTGTCAGTCAGATTGTCCTCATTAGGAATTCAAAACTCCAAGTTCATCAGGAAATAGATTTAGAATGGCTAATGATGTTACAAAGCTGCCAACCTTTATTCATAAGAAAAATTAGCTCTGTGATATCTCAGGAATTAATCTCTTCCTTTCTCCTCCCACAAAACGTGCTCAGATTCAGGCTCTCCCTACATCTGGCCTACACAAAAGCCTTCCCTCCTTCATCTCCACCCACTTCTCATACACACATACACACACAGCTTTGCTCTTCACTCTGACATTCAAAGCAACAAACCAACTCTATCTCTCACTCCCATTCTCCCACAAACACGCCCACTGCCACCACCAAATTGATATCCAAACCACATCACATAGTTACTGTGCCCTGAACAGATTTAGCATGCATCCCTTTCTCCCCCTTCCTGCTTGGAAACCCTTAACCCACATCTGCACCCATCAGAGATCTACCAATTGTTCAGTATCTTTTTCAAAAAGATTCTCATGTCTTCCAAATAGAATTAATCTTTTTCTTATAGGTTCATTCTTTTAACTCTTCTTCCACGATTCTTACAGCACATCTACAGCCTATCTTTTTTATAATCACCCAGAGATATATCTTCTTTTCCACCAGAACATAAGCCCTGGGAGACAGAAACATGTCATATTCATCTTTCCTTCCCAGGCAATACTTAGAACATGGTAGGTACTCCATACATTTTTGGGTCACAGTAAAATGCTCAACAGTTTTTCAAAAAAGATAGGAAAACTGTTTCCACCATCTGTCTGTGCCACCATAATGGTGCACATGAATGTCCTGGTGGATGCTCTCAAGAGCATTAACAATGCTGAAAAGAGAGGCAAATGCCAGGTTCTTATCAGGCCATGCTCCAAAGTCATCCAGTTTCTTTTTTTTTTTTTTAATTTTTTTTTCAACGTTTATTTATTTTTGGGACAGAGAGAGACAGAGCATGAACGGGGGAGGGACAGAGAGAGAGGGAGACACAGAATCAGAAACAGGCTCCAGGCTCTGAGCCATCAGCCCAGAGCCTGACGCGGGGCTCGAACTCCCGGACAGTGAGATCGTGACCTGGCTGAAGTCGGATGCTTAACCGACTGCGCCACCCAGGCGCCCCTCAAAGTCATCCAGTTTCTAATTGTAACGATGAACCATGGTTACATTGGCGAATTTGAAATTGTTGATGATCATAGAACTGGGAAAATTTTGGGGAACCTCATGGGCAGATTAAACAAGTATGGAGTGATCAGCCCCAGATTTGATGTACAGCTCAGAGATGTAGAAAAATGACAGAATAATCTCCCATCTCACCAATTTGGTTTCATTGTACTTACCTCAGCTGGCATCCTGGACCATGAAGAAGCAAGATGAAAATACTCAGGAGAGAAAATCCTAGGATTCTTCTCCTAGGAATGTACTAGATGTGCAAATAATATTCCTCAATGGACAAAAAAAATGATATGAAACTATGAACAAGTTATAATATTAATTAAAAAGCAAAAGGAGAAAAATGTTTATACCATATTGCTATCTATGTAAAATAAAATCACATATGGATAGAGATAATATAGAAAAACAGATAAATTGGTCTCTGATACATCTTTCAATAGATACACACACACATACACACACTCACATAACTGATAAAGTGATGGCCATTGAGGAGAGGGCAGATACACAGGGTCAGTGATGGGACAGAGACTTACTCTCTCTGTATACCATTTTATATTGTTTGAATTTTATTATCATTGCATATATTACCTTGTGCATATATTGCCCACATTACTTATTCAAAGATAACAATTCAATTGAAACTAATAAATGTTTGATTTTAATTGAAGCTGAACTGAACAACCCTGAAATTAATAATAGAACTGGCTAGAGTAGTCAAATTATCCATTCCCAATGAGTTCAGCATTCAGAGTGATTTTATTCCTCTAATTATATGGTGATCCAATGCCAAGTTGAATTCATTAGTTTTAATAATAGTAATAATGAATACGCTTATAAAATTAACAGATCAGATACAATTTTTTATATTGAGAAATTTTTTCCAAGAGTGTTTAAATTCTATGAGCTTAGAAAATCAGTTCACTAACAATGTGAGCTCTCAGCAATCATTTTTTTACCCAGTATTATTATTGAAAAGTGTTGACAGGGGCGCCTGGGTGGCGCAGTCGGTTGAGCGTCCGACTTCAGCCAGGTCACGATCTCGCGGTCCGTGGGTTCGAGCCCCGCGTCGGGCTCTGGGCTGATGGCTCAGAGCCTGGAGCCTGTTTCCGATTCTGTGTCTCCCTCTCTCTCTGCCCCTCCCCCGTTCATGCTCTGTCTCTCTCTCTGTCCCAAAAATAAATAAACGTTGAAAAAAAATTTTTTTTAATAAATAAATAAATAAATAAATAAATAGAAAAGTGTTGACAAATGCCAAAAGCTGAAACATTGCAATAAATATATCATTAACTCTTAACAATTGTGTAACAATAAACCCTTGTTGGGAATGTGTGCATAGAGGGCATAAAAATTGCCCTTACAGTTCAAAGTATAATATAGCCTGAGAAAGCCCTCTCCATGAACAACTGGAACATGGTATTTGTAGCTAAGAGGCTCCCCAACTGGCCTGTGTGGTCAGGTTTGCACAGGTCTATTGAGTAGGTCACCCCTCTTCTAGTTTCCACCATCCTTCTTCTACTTTCATACAATGAAACCACCCACACCACCATACCAATTCAAAATACCATAGTTCCCTCTTAGCTACTTTTATATCTTTCCTTCCCTCATGACCTGTTAGCAAATACATGAACATTCAAAGGAAGTTCAAAACAATAAAAATAAATAAATAAAACAAATTCTTCCACAACCTTCTTCACCCTCTTCGGTAGAAAGACCCTGCTCCAGACCCTAAGGTTTCATTGCTTTCATCATTATCTTAGCCTCTGGAGCTACAAATATTACATTTGGCCATTAAATTATCCTGCCATCTTTAAGATCCCTTTTTAAAGACTCACCTATGATGTATGAGCAGCACTGAAACCCCACTCCTGGAGGCTTTCAGTGGAATGTTGGGGGCAGAATGGAGACCCAAGGTGGCAGCGGCAGATCCTGGGGGACACTAATGAGGGGCAGGGCCAATGCTCAAGAGAAGCACTACTTGTCATTAACACATTAGCCCCACAGGGCACCATGCCAGTTTTAATAAGCAACCAATCTGGCATGCCTGCTCAGCAATGAAAGATCTGGAAACTCCAGGAAAAATATCTGCCTATACCTCTCATTTCCAGCAGTGCCCAGAAAAACACTTGTCAACACAACAAATTTGCAGACACTGCTAGTCAGTGTAGTAATCTTTATTAGTATTGCTAATGATAGACATGACTGCCATTACTCTCTACAACCAGTATGGTTATCGTAAAGGGTATATACTCAATATACTATCACAGGATTCATGCTAACAATAATAAACTATCATAATATATTTTGTTCACCATTGTATCCTAGTGTGGGATATGGCAGATGCCTAATATTTGTTGACTGTAATTGAGTATTATAAACAAAATGACAGATAATATCTTCTAAGAAAAAAGATTCAGTTTCTTTAAAATATTTGATTCCCATGTTTTTATCTGCAGATATTATCATTTACCTGAAAATCAAAAGAGAAAAGGAGACAAAAAGGAAGTTAGAGATGAGCTATACTAGAAGAAAGACACTGAGGAAAAAGGGACTTTCTGAGCAAATATGTACTTTCTGACCACCTTCCTGTAGTCAGTTCTCTCTGGAACAGTATGAGAAGCAGTCCTCTCCTTTAGACAAGAAACCTTGTAATATTTTAGCCTCTCGCTCTTTTATTTAGTGCCCATCTCTTTCTGTGTCCTCTGGTCCAGGACACTCTGAATTGCTTGTAGGAAGTATTTGGAACCACTCTCCCCTAAATCAGGAAAAGACATCAACAATGCCCTTCAAGTTCCAGGTTCAGATTGTACACTGCTAGTTGGCAAGAATGTTACTATAAGCCTTTTGAAGAGCAATTTGGCAAGGTAGTAGCAAAAGCTGTAGAATCATACATCCCATTTGGCCCAATAATTCACTATTTAGAAAGCCAACCTAAGGAAATCATCCAAAATACCTAAAAAGCTTTCTAGTCAAATTCATTCAGAGCATCATCTATAATAGTGAAAATCTGGATACAACCTGGATTTCTAATAATACCAGAATGTTTTATTCTACTCACATGTTGGAATGTTATATGACTATTAAAAAATATTTATGAAAAGGGTGGCTTTTCATAAAGCCTGGGTGGCTCAGTTAAGCATCCAACTTCAGCTCAGATCATGATCTCACCATTCATGAGTTTGAGCCCCACACCAGACTCTCAGCCATCAGCACAGCTTCAGATCCTCTGCCCCTCCCTCTCTCTGCACCTGCCCAGTTCACATTCTCTCTCTCTCTGTCTCTCAAAAATAAACATTAAAAAATTATTTATGAAAAGTATGCAACAAGGAGGAATCCTTATGTCTTAATAGTAAGTGAAAAAATATGTGTATATAGGATGACCTCAATTATATTAAAATGTATGCATAAAATAAGGGACTCAATTTTGTTAAGAGAAACTTAACCCAAAAGAAACTTTCTACAAGTACATAAAGAGACAACCACTGAAAATTTTACTTTTTGTAATAGCAAAACATGAAAACAACTTACTAACTACTAATAAGAGAATGGATGAATAAATGGTAGTCAGGTCATGTGGAGGAATACTATACAGCAATGAAAATGGAGGAACTAGAGCTACATCAACATGCCTCTCACAATCATATTAAGCATCAAATACAAATTGTGGGAACACCTAGATGGCTCAGTGAGCTGAGAATCTGGCTTGATTTCGGCTCAGGCCTGATCTCACAGTTCATGAGCTCAAGCCCCACGTTGAGCTCTGTGTTGGCAGCGCAGAACCCACTTGGGATTCTCTCTCTCCCACTCTCTCTTCCCCTCACCCGCTCACAGGCACACTCTCTCAAAATAAATAAATAAACTTTAAAAAATACAAATCGCATAAAAAATAATTATGCAAATCTTAAAAACATGTAAATCAATATTTTACATTATGTAATGATAGATGCATATAAACATAAGAATATATATAGCAGTGTAACAACTATCTCTTAGGGAGAGGGAAAGAAACATCACAGGAAAAACGGGCAAAAGGAGCTTCAACAGCATGGGTCAATGTTTTACTTCTTAAGCAGGATAGTGAGTACCTGCGTGCTGGCTGTAATATTTTTTGTATCTTTTGGTATATCTTAAATTATTCATAACAATTATAAAATATGTGATAAATAAATACATGACACAGAAGAGAATTAACTAAAGCCAATCAATACAATGGCTATCTTTTTATGGTATAATACAGATGAGATTTTTTTTCCCCACTTTTTACTATTTGCTAAGCAAGTATAACCTGGAAAATATGAAAATTTTTAAAATTTTTTTTAAGTATTTATTTTTGAGAGAGACAGAGTGTGAGCAGGGGAGAGGCAGAGTGAGAGAGAGAGTGACGCACACAGAATCTAAAGCAGGGTCCAGACTCCAAGCTGTCAGCCCGATGTGGTACTCAAACCCACAAACCACATGATCATGACCTGAGCCAAAGGGAGACCCTTATCCAACTAAACCACCCGGGAACCCCAAAAGTATGATTTATCTATAAATAAAGAGGCATTAATCAGAGCCAAAAATTATCTATAGAGTCCATGGCATATAGAGGAGTGTAACCAATGTGACAATGAGAGGACACCCTTTCTGGATCCTAACTGGTGAGTCCCTTTCCTCAGAGTGATCCCTATGCTCAACCAGCTTGTATTGACTGGGCCCAAAACACCATAGCCATTTAATGCAGCTCCTATGAGTTCAATTCAATTAGTCACACAAATATGGAAGGCTTACAAGGTACCTGGCACAGTAAAGAAGCTTCAAATGATCTATTCCCTACCGTCGATGCCCTCCAAAACTAATCAGGCCCTGTCCTGAGACAGAACCTAGTGAATTGAGATGTACTTGACTCTACCTAGTGATATAGTGCATGTAAAGATGCACAGTAGACTCCACCTTATATCAGTCTACCCTGGGCTCTTTCTGCATGTTCCATTGTTTATACTGGAGCCACACTGCTTCCAATAGACCTGTAGTTTGCCAACTTGAACCTAATAATATGAATCACCTCCACTTGTTATGGAATAACAAAATATCATGAGCTTTATCTGATCTAAAACCACTTACCCTTCCAGAACCTAGCCACCACCACCCCACCAATCATCACCATTTGTTTCAAAGGATTATTTTTGGGGATAAGATTAGGCGAGAAGGCTAATCCTCAGTTCAGGGGTGTTCAGAGAGCTTCTACTGGGAGCTGCAAGTCCTTAATGAAGAAGGTTTTCAAGATTAAAAGTCAAAAGAAAAGCAAAATGCCTGTCTTTGAATTTTTACCAGAATAACAAAAGTTTATTTACTCAATATGCACACACTTTTTTATGATGGGTGGGGAAATGGGCATTCTCATACACTGTTAGAATAAATCTTTACATTTGGTATGGGAACATTTTGGTAAATCTATTTTTAAAATTTTCACTGTGCATGCTCTTTTACCCTGTAATTCAATAGCTAGGAATATATTCATACACACACACACACACACACACACACACACGGCTATGAGCTGCAGTACTGCTTACAATAGAAAAAAATTATATATATATAACTATATAACTAATAATTGTATATAACTAAATATCATTTAATTTTGTTTATAAAAATTATACTATATCTATGCAATGGAATGCTATACAGCCCTGACAAAATTAGGTAGATCTTGTTGAAATGGAATGGAAATGGGCTTAAAATATATTATCAAATGAGTGGCGCCTGAGTGGCTCAGTCAGTTAGGTATCCAACTTCAGCTCAGGTCATGATCTCACAGTCTGTGAGTTCGAGCCCTGCATCAGGCTGTGTGCTGACAGCTCAGAGCCTGGAGCCTGCTTCAGATTCTGGGTCTCCCTCTCTCTCTGCCCCTTCCCCACTCATGCTCTGTCTCTCTCTTTCAAAAATAAAACCATTAAAAAAATTGTAATATATTAGCAAATGAAACAAACAAAAAAGACTCACAGTAGTAAATGTAGTATACTCTTTTTGTGTAAATCTTTTTAAAGCTACCATCTCTCTACTTTTGTGGTGAGCATAGCATAATGTATACAAATGTTTGAATCACTATGTTATAAACCTTAAACTAATGTAACATTGTATATCAACTGTACAAATAAATTTTTAAATAGGTAAAAATAAAACTAAATATTAAAAAGCATATACCTGCCTACACATGGAGAATTTTAAAAATGCTCTAATGTACAAAAGACTACATGAGAAACAGTTGACAATGATTCCTGATGGGAGGAGTATATTGAGAGTTTTATCTTTCATTTCATACCCTGCTGTGCTTTGAATTTTCAGCATATGTATATATTAACTTCAGCTATATTGTTTTTAGTTTAAATAAGTTTCTCTGACTTGTCTGGAAATAAGTAGATATAATGGTGTTTTTTTCAAATGCATGTATTAGGTATATGTGCATATATGTATATATGCGCATACATATATGATTAAACAGACAAAAGAAATATCACTGGATCTGCACTAATAGAGACATACAAATATTACACAGCATTCTGGGGGGCATTAAATGAAATTGATCTTAAAAACTTGAAAATATAATTCAATTTCTTAAACACTCTCTACCTCCCTGATAGGTTCTTTGTAGATTTTGGATACCAACCCTTTATCAGATTTGTCATTTGCAGATATCTTCTCCCATTCCATAGGCTGTCTTTCAGTTTTGTTTATTGTTTCCTTCACTGTGCAGAGATTTTTATCTTGATGAAGTACCAATAATTCATGTTTGCTTTTGTTTCCCTTGCCTTTGGCAATGTGTCTAGTGAGAAGTTGCTCCAGCCAAAGTCAGAGAGATCTCTGCCTGTGTTCTTCTCTAAGATTTTGATGGTTTCCTGTCTCACATTTAGATCTTTCTTCCATTTTGAATTTATTTTTGTGTATGGTATAAGTAAGTGGTCCAGTTTCATTCTTCTGCAGGTTGCCATCTAGTTTTCCCAGCACCATTTGTTGAAAAGACTTTTTCCCACTGAATATTCTTTCCTGCTTTGTTGAAGATGAGCTAACCATATAGTTGTGGGTCCATTTCTGGGTTTTATATTATGTCCCATTGATCTATGTGTCTTTTTTTGTGCCAGTACCATACTGTCTTGATGGTTACAGCTTTGTAATATATCTTGAAATCTGGAATCATGATGCCTCCAGTTTTGTTTTTCTTTTTCAGTATTGCTTCGGCTTTTCACAATCTTTTGTGGTTCCATACAAATTTTGGGATTGTTTGTTCTGGTTCTGCAAAAAAAAAAAATGCTGGTGTTATTTGATAGGGATTGATTTGGGTAGTATAAACATTTTAACAGTGTTTATTCTTCCAATCCATGAGCATGGAATGCTTTTCTATTTCTTTGTGTATGTGGACATAAGTTTTAAATCCTTTGGATTATTACCAAGGAGCATGATTGTTGGATCATATGATAAGATTATGTTCAGTTTTGCGAGGAACTTCCAAACTGTCTTCAAAGTGGCTGTACTATTTTGGATTCCCATTAGCAATGAATGAGAGAGTTGCTGTTGCTCCACATCCTCTCCAGCATTTGATTTTACCAGTGTTTCAGATTTTGACCATTCTAATAAGTATGTAGTGGTATCTCATTGTTGTTTTAATTTGCACTTCCCTAATGAGATATGATGTTGAATATATTTTCATATTCTTATTTGCCATCTATTATATCATCTTTAGTGAGGTGTCTGTTAAGGTCTTTAGCCATTTTTTAATCAAGTTGTTTGTTTCCTTGTTGTTGAATTTCTTTGTATATTTTGGAGAATAGCCCTTTATTGGATGTGCCTTTTGCAAATATTTTCTCAGTTTGTGTCTTATCTTCTCATTCTCATGAGATTGTCTTCCACAGAGCAGAAGTTTTAACTTTAATGAAGTCCACTTTATCAATTATTTCTTTCATGGATCATGCCTTTGGTGGTGTATTTAAAAAGGCAGCACTATACCCAAAGTTATCTAACTTTTCTCCTATGTTATCTACTAGGGGGGGCTATAGTTTTATACTTTATAATAGCTTATATTTAAATCTATGATACATTTCAGTTAATTTTTGTGAAGGGTGTAAGGTCTGTGTCTAGATTCATTTTTCTGCATGTGGATGTCCAATTCTTCCAGCACCATTTGTTGAAGAAACTATCTTTGCTCCATTGTATGGCTTTTACTCCTTTGTCAAACATCATTGACTGTATATGGGGGTCTATTTCTGGACTCTTTATTCTGTTCCATTGGTATATTTGTTATTTTTTCACCAATACTACACTATCTTTATAGTCTTGAAGTTGAGTAGTCCTAGTCCTCCAACTTTGGTCCTTTCCTTCAATATTGTGTTGGCTATTCTGAGTCTTTTGCCTGTCCATATAAACTTTATATTCAATTTGTCATTATCCACAAAATAATCTGCTGGGATTTTGATTGGGATTGCAATGAACCTATAGATCAAGTTGGGAAGAACTGACATCTTGACAGTGTTGAATCTTTCTAATCTTGAACATGGAATATCTCTCCAATTATTTAGGTTTTTTTTTTATTTATCAGAGTTTTACAGTTTTTCTCCTATAGGTCTTCTACATATTTTTTTAGACTTATAACTAAGTATTTCAATTGAAGAGCTCTAATTATTTTTAATGAAAGCAATATAACTTATATAACTTATATAAGCAATTTATATTGCTTTTATTAAAAAGCCACTCCATTTCTGTCCCTTGAAGCAAAATGACATGGTTTAGTGAGTATTAAATGCTGCATACTCAGAATCCAAAAGAAAAATCTTCTAACATGCCAGCCAAGATGATTACAGCTGAGTTAATTTAAGATCTGTTTCCATTCAGCTTGATAACAGGATATAGCTGATATTTCATAATATTTCTAGATTTTCTTTTTAACTAAGTAGGGCAATTTCTGGGATAATGAGAATGATCAGAGTGCATTCACTTACTCAACAAATATTAACTAGGCCTCTAGTTTGTGCTATATTGTTAATATAATGCAACCAAAATTGTTCTCACAGCCTTTTCTTTAAGCCCACCCTGCCAAAGAAAATAACTGCATTTTCCAGCCCAATTTCACCTCCTCACCAGTCCAAAAGACAAAAGATTGATCTACATAATAAAGATTTGGGAAGCGAGGTGAGAAGGAAGAGCAGCATTAAGCTGGAACTAGGAGGATATTTGAGGTAAATTGTAGATCAAAATGCCCTATGGCAGATGAGGATTGTGAAGAAATAGGTGGGAAAGGAGTGAAGATTTTAAAAACTGTTTCAGTGGACTATACATGTGAATCTCTCCCACATTTTTGAGAACTACAAGTAAAGAATTTGAATATTCTGAATAGATTTTTGGTTACGAGAATGTTTATTTGGCAAACTCCAAGAATGAGCTACATAGGTGCTTGCTCTCTGAGGTTTAGCAAATACACTATGTTCTCAGGGGAGGTAAAAACGAAAAACAAAAAACTGAATTGTGTACTGTTATTCCCATAAATAAAACTTTTCCTATCTGAAGCCTTTGTACCCACTTAAGCTTCCCACCTCAATGAGTTCCATCATATCCTCTGCCAAATTATTGCCATATTGTAAACAATGTGATCAAATAAGTTGTTTACATTTTATTGCTGTTTACATAAAAGACATTCTGTAAGATTACTGAAACCCAAATGTTTACAAACCACAGTGGATACATGTGTGTTTGGGGAGATTAGCTCATCAATCTAAGTACCAAGCCACAGGTACACAGGCATTTCAAGTAAATGATTTCCAGACAAGTCCAAATGATGAAGAGAACAAAAATAAGATAATTTGGCTTAGTTGAAATGTAAACGGTGGGTTTTACTAATTTTTCATTGAAATGTCAAATTTTGCATGGGGCGCCTGGGTGGCTCAGTTGAATGTCCGACTTCAGGTCAGGTCATGATCTCACAGTTTGTGGGTTCAAGCCCTGCATCGGGCTCTGTGCTGACAGCTCAGAGCCTGTAGCCTGCCTCGGATTCTGTGTTTCCCTCTCTCTCTGCCCCTCCCCCGCTCATGCTCTGTCTCTCTCTGTCTCTCAAAAATAAATAACAATGTTAAAAAAATTCTTAAAAAATGTCTAATTTTTCAATAACAATAGATAGCAAAAGCATTAACAATATAATGGTATTTAAGACAGAAGAGTATGTGTTATAATCTAAAAAAACTGTTTACAACTTTTTCACATCAGCAGATAAAGTAGATAAACACAAATATGCTCAAATTTTCTACACCATTTAATATTGCAAGCTTAAGTATTTAACAGTACATTTCTGCATAGATTCAAATATATGCAGAAGAAAATGGAAACTTCTAGATTAATATGACCCCTTCATTTTACAAAGGGAAAATTGAGGTCCAGGGGAATTAAGCAACTGTCTAAAGCCACACAATTCCAGAGGTGAAAATAGTACTTAGACCCAGGTCTTATGGCTCAAAATCTGTTTCACCATCATATGCTGCAGCTCTCACAACACTGCAATATATTTTTCTAAATGATTATCTACATTCACCTTAGACATTTTTATTGTAAGAGTAATTTCTTCATGATGGTAATTAAAACAGACTCTAATTTTTCTATTCTGATAGAAAAAGATAAAGACATTTCAACTGAAAGAGCGCTTTTTGTCAAAGATACTCTGTGTGTAGGAAAACCTTTTGATGAAGTACTGACACAGTTCTAAAAAGAAATTAAATCTTAAGAGGATCTAATGACATGTAAAAAATTATAAAATTGGAATAAGGAAAGCTTTTTGGAAATGCTATGAATTCCAAAAGCCATAAAGAAAAATTAATAAATTTGCTTACATAAAAATGTAAAAAAGACTAACAATGAGACACTATTTTTTACATATCAGACTGACAAAGACCATTAAATTTAAAGAAATATATTTAATTGAAAAGAATATAAGGCAACATTTTCTTTTTTTTTAATCTTTATTTCTGAGAGAGAGAGAGACAGAGTGTGAATGGGAGAGGGGCAGAGAGAGAGGGAGACACAGAATCCGAAGCAGGCTCCAGGCTCTCAGCTGTCAGCACAGAGCCCTACACAGGGCTTGAATTTATGAAGTATGAGATCATGACCTGAGCTGAAGTCAGACGCTTAACTGATTGAGCAACCCAGGCGTCCCTTCAGTCATTTTCAGTGAAAATTGACAATATCTCATGTTGAACATATTTATAACATTTAACACAACAAAACTTTTTAAATTTCAACTTGATAGTCTCTACAATAAACCTACAACTAATATACTTTATGGTGAAAGACTGAATCGTTTCTTTGTGAGATCAGAAATAAGGCAAAGATGCCCACTGTCACTTCCTTTATTCAACATAGTATTGTCAATAGAGTAAGAAAAAATTTAAAAATTAAGATTAGAAAGAAAGAAATCTCTAATTTGTGCCTGACATAATTGTCTAGATAGAAAATCCCAAGGAATATACATTTTTTAAAAAGAAAAAAACTCTCTAAAACTAGTGGATGAATTCAGAAAGGTCACAAGATTCTGAAGAACTCAATAACTGAAATTTAAAATATACTAGATGGAATAAATAGTAGACAAGAGGAAAGAGAAGAACAGATCAGTGACCTGGAGAACATAGTAATGTAAACCAATCAAGCTGAGCAGCAAAAAGAAAAACAAAAATAAAAAATGAGAATAGATAAAGGGAACTCAATGACACCATCCAATATAGTAACACTCACATTATAGGGATCCTAGAAGAAGAGAGAGAAAGGGTGGCAGAAAATGTGTTTGAAAAAATACATGTGAAATGTATTTGAAAAACTTCCCAAATCTGGGGAAAGAAACAGAAATTCAAGATTCACAAGGCACAGAGATCTTCCAACAAAATCAACCCAAGGAGGTCCACACCAAGACACGTAGTAATTAAAATGGCAAAAAGTGGTGATAGAAACTTTTAAAAGCAGGAGATCTTCGGAAGATGGCAGCATAGGAGGACGCTGGGCTCACTGCGCATCCTGCTGATCACTTAGATTCCACCTACACCTGCCTGAATAACCCAGAAAACCGCCAGAGGATTAGCAGAACGGAGTCTCCGGAGCCAAGCGCAGACGAGAGGCCCACAGAAGAGGGTAGGAAGGGCCGCGAGGTGGTGCGAGCTCCACGGACTGGCAGGAGGGAGCCGGGGCGGAGGGCCAGCCCACCGGCCAAGCAGAGCCCCCTGAGTCTGGCTTGCAAAAGCAGAGGGGCGGACGGAGTGTGTTCCGACAGCAAGCGGGACTTAGCATCTGGGAGGTCATAAGTTAAAAGCTCTGCTCAGAAAGCGGGAAGGCTGGAGGACAAAGGGGGGGAGAGTTGCTGAGCCCTGGGACGACAGAGCTCAGTTTGGTGGGGAACAAAGGCTCTCACCAGCGCCATCTCCCTTACCCATCCCCCAGCCAAAATCCCAAAGGGAACCAGTTCCTGCCAGGGAACTTGCTTGCTCCGCGCAAACACCCAATGCTGTGCTGCTGTGGAGCCACCCCTCCAGCAGTGGGTCTGACTCCCTCCCACTGCCACAGGGTCCCTCCTGAAGTGGATCACTGAAGGAGAAGCGAGCTAAGCCTGCCCCTCCTGCCCCTGTGCACCTTGCCTACCCACCCCAGCTAATACGCCAGATCCCCAGCACCACAAGCCTGGCAGTGTGCAAGTAGCCCAGACTGGCCACGCCACCCCACACTGAATCCCACCCCTAGGGGAGGGGCAGAGAAGGCACACACCAGTCTGACTGTGACCCCAGCAGTGGGCTGGGGGCAGACATCAGGTCTGACTGTGGCCCCAACCACCAACTCCAGATATACACCACAGTTATACACCAGGGAAGTCCCCTGCAGGTCCACACCACTCCAGGGACTATCCAAAATGACCAAACGGAAGAATTCCCCTCAAAAGAATCTCCAGGAAATAACAACAGCTAATGAACTGATCAAAAAGGATTTAAATAATATAACAGAAAGTGAATTTAGAATAATAGTCATAAAATTAATTGCTGGGCTTGAAAACAGTATAGAGGACAGCAGAGAATCTCTTGCTACAGAGATCAAGGGACTAAGGAACAGTCAGGAGGAGCTGAAAAACGCTTTAAATGACATGCAAAATAAAATGGAAACAACCACGGCTCAGATTGAAGAGGTAGAGGAGAGAATAGGTGAACTAGAATATAAATTATGGAAAAAGAGGAAGCTGAGAAAAAGAGAGATAAAAAAATCCAGGAGTATGAGGGGAAAATTAGAGAACTAAGTGATACACTAAAAAGAAATAATATACGCATAATTGGTATCCCAGAGGAGGAAGAGAGAGGGAAAGGTGCTGAAGGGGTACTTGAAGAAATAATAGCTGAGAACTTCCCTGAACTGGGGAAGGAAAAAGGCATTGAAATCCAAGAGGCACAGAGAACTCCCTTCAGACGTAACTTGAATCGATCTTCTGCACGACATATCATAGTGAAACTGGCAAAATACAAGGATAAAGAGAAAATTCTGAAAGCAGCAAGGGATAAACGTGCCCTAACGTATAAAGGGAGACCTATAAGACTCGTGACTGATCTCTCTTTTGAAACTTGGCAGGCCAGAAAGGATTTGCATGAGATCTTCAATGTGATGAACAGAAAAAAATATGCAGCTGAGATTCCTTTATCCAGCAAGTCTGTCATTCAGAATGGAAGGAGAGATAAAGGTCTTCCCAAACAAACAAAAACTGAAGGAATTTGTCACCACTAAACCAGCCCTACAAGAGATCCTAAGGGGAGTCCTGTGAGACAAAGTACCAGGGACATAGCTACAAGCATAAAACATACAGACATCACAATGACTCTAAACCTGTATCTTTCTATAATAACACTGAATGTAAATGGACTAAATGCGCCAACCGAAAGACATAAGGTATCAGAATGGATAAAAAAACAAGACCCATCTATTTGCTGTCTACAAGAGACTCATTTTAGACCTGAGGACACCTTCAGATTGAGAGTGAGAGGATGGACAACTATTTATCATGCTACTGGAAGCCAAAAGAAAGCTGGAGTAGTCATACTTATATCAGAGAAACTAGACTTTAAATTAAAGGCTGTCACAAGAGATGAAGAAGGGTATTGTATAATAATTACAGGATCTATCCACCAAGAAGAGCTAACAGTTATAAATGTCTATGCACCGAATACGGAGGCCCCCAAATATATAAAACAATTACTCATAAACATAAGCAACCTTATTGATAAGAATGTGGTAATTGCAGGGGACTTTAACACTCCACTTACAGAAATGGATAGATCATCTAGACACACGGTCAATAAAGAAACAAGGGCCCTGAATGAGACATTGGATCAGATGGATTTGACAGATATATTTAGAACTCTGCATCCCAAAGCAACAGAATATACTTTCTTCTCGAGTGCACATGGAACATTCTCCAAGATAGATCATATACTGGGTCACAAAACAGCCCTTCATAAGTATACAAGAATTGAAATTATACCATGCTTACTTTTCAGACCACAATGCTATGAAGCTTGAAATCAACCACAGGAAAAAGTCTGGAAAACCTCCAAAAGCATGGAGGTTAAAGAACACCCTACTAACGAATGAGTGGGTCAACCAGGCAATTAGAGAAGAAATCAAAAAATATATGGAAACAAATGAAAATGAAAATACAACAATCCAAACGCTTTGGGATGCAGCAAAGGCAGTCCTGAGAGGAAAATACATTGCAATCCAGGCCTATCTCAAGAAACAAGAAAAATCCCAAATACAAAATCTAACAGCACACCTAAAGGAACTAGAAGCAGAACAGCAAAGGCAGCCTAAACCCAGCAGAAGAAGAGAAATAATAAAGATCAGAGCAGAAATAAACAATATAGAAACTAAAAAAACTGTAGAGCAGATCAACGAAACCAAGAGTTGGTTTTTTGAAAAAATAAACAAAATTGACAAACCTCTAGCCAGGCTTCTCAAAAAGAAAAGGGAGATGACCCAAATAGATAAAATCATGAATGAAAATGGAATTATTACAACCAATCCCTCAGAGATACAAACAATTATCAGGGAATACTATGAAAAATTATATGCCAACAATCTGGACAACCTGGAAGAAATGGACAAATTCCTAAACACCCACACGCTTCTAAAACTGAATCAGGAGGAAAGATAAAGCTTGAACAGACCCATAACCAGCGAAGAAATTGAATCAGTTATCAAAAATCTCCCAACAAATAAGAGTCCAGGACCAGATGGCTTCCCAGGGGAGTTCTACCAGACGTTTAAAGCAGAGATAATACCTATCCTTCTCAAGCTATTCCAAGAAATAGAAAGGGAAGGAAAACTTCCAGACTCATTCTATGAAGCCAGTATTACTTTGATTCCTAAACCAGACAGAGACCCAGTAAAAAAAGAGAACTACAGGCCAATATCCCTGATGAATATGGATGCAAAAATTCTCAATAAGATACTAGCAAATCGAATTCAACAGCATATAAAAAGAATTATTCACCATGATCAAGTGGGATTCATTCCTGGGATGCAGGGCTGGTTCAACATTCGCAAATCAATCAACGTGATACATCACATTAATACAAGAAAAGATAAGAACCATATGATCCTGTCAATCGATGCAGAAAAGGCCTTCGACAAAATTCAGCACCTTTCTTAATAAAAACCCTTGAGAAAGTCGGGATAGAAGGAACATACTTAAAGATCATAAAAGCCATTTATGAAAAGCCCACAGCTAACATCATCCTGAATGGGGAAAAACTGAGAGCTTTTTCCCTGAGATCAGGAACACGACAGGGATGCCCACTCTCACTGCTGTTGTTTAACATAGTGTTGGAAGTGCTAGCATCAGCAATCAGACAACAAAAGGAAATCAAAGGCATCAAAATTGGCAAAGATGAAGTCAAGCTTTCGCTTTTTGCAGATGACATGATATTATACATGGAAAATCCGATAGACTCCACCAAAAGTCTGCTAGAACTGATACATGAATTCAGCAAAGTTGCAGGATACAAAATCAATGTACAGAAATCAGTTGCATTCTTATACACTAACAATGAAGCAACAGAAAGACAAATAAAGAAACTGATCCCATTCACAATTGCACCAAGAAGCATAAAATACCTAGGAATAAATCTAACCAAAGATGTAAGAGATCTGTATGCTGAAAACTATAGAAAGCTTATGAAGGAAATTGAAGAAGATATAAAAGAAATGGAAAAACATTCCGTGCTCATGGATTGGAAGAATAAATATTGTCAAAATGTCAATACTACCCAAAGCTATCTACACATTCAATGCAATCCCAATCAAAATTGCACCAGCATTCTTCTCGAAACTAGAACAAGCAATCCTAAAATTCAT
This sequence comes from Prionailurus bengalensis, assembly GCF_016509475.1. Lineage (NCBI taxonomy): Eukaryota > Metazoa > Chordata > Mammalia > Carnivora > Felidae > Prionailurus > Prionailurus bengalensis. The sequence continues at coordinate 51,746,743 of NC_057355.1, forward strand.
ATGGAACCACAAAAGGCCCCGAATAGCCAAAGTAATTTTGAAGAAGAAGACCAAAGCAGGAGGCATCACAATCCCAGACTTTAGCCTCTACTACAAAGCTGTAATCATCAAGACAGCATGGTATTGGCACAAAAACAGACACATAGACCAATGGAATAGAATAGAAACCCCAGAACTAGACCCACAAACGTATGGCCAACTCATCTTTGACAAAGCAGGAAAGAACATCCAATGGAAAAAAGACAGTATCTTTAATAAATGGCGTTGGGAGAACTGGACAGCAACATGCAGAAAGTTGAAACTAGACCACTTTCTCACACCATTCACAAAAATAAACTCAAAATGGATAAAGGACCTGAATGTGAGACAGGAAACCATCAAAACCTTAGAGGAGAAAGCAGGAAAAGACCTCTCTGACCTCAGCCATAGCAATCTCTTACTCGACACATCCCCAAAGGCAAGGGAATTAAAAGCAAAAGTGAATTACTGGGACCTTATGAAGATAAAAAGCTTCTGCACAGCAAAGGAAACAACCAACAAAACTAAAAGGCAACCAACTGAATGGGAAAAGATATTTGCAAATGACATATCCGACAAAGAGCTAGTATCCAAAATCTATAAAGAGCTCACCAAACTCCACACCCGAAAAGCAAATAACCCAGTGAAGAAATGGGCAGAAAACATGAATAGACACTTCTCTAAAGAAGACATCCAGATGGCCAACAGGCACATGAAAAGATGCTCAACGTCGCTCTCATCAGGGAAATACAAATCAAAACCACACTCAGATATCACCTCACGCCAGTCAGAGTGGCCAAAATGAACAAATCAGGAGACTATAGATGCTGGGGAGGATGTGGAGGAATGGGAACCCTCTTGTACTGTTGGTGGGAATGCAAATTGGTGCAGCCACTCTGGAAAACAGTGTGGAGGTTCCTCAGAAAATTAAAAATAGACCTACCCTATGACCCAGCAATAGCACTGCTAGGAATTTACCCAAGGGATACAGGAGTACTGATGCATAGGGGCACTTGTACCCCAATGTTTATAGCAGCACTCTCAACAATAGCCAAATTATGGAAAGAGCCTAAATGTCCATCAACTGATGAATGGATAAAGAAATTGTGGTTTATATACACAATGGAGTACTACGTGGAAATGAGAAAAAATGAAATATGGCCTTTTGTAGCAACGTGGATCGAACTGGAGAGTGTGATGCTAAGTGAAATAAGCCATACAGAGAAAGACAGATACCATATGGTTTCACTCTTATGTGGATCCTGAGAAACTTAACAGAAACCCATGGGGGAAGGGAAGGAGAAAAAAAAAAAGAGGTTAGAGTGGGAGAGAGCCAAAGCATAAGAGACTCTTAAAAACTGAGAACAAACTGAGGGTTGATGGGGGGTGGGAGGGAGGGGAGGGTGGGTGATGGGTATTGATGAGGGCACTTTTTGGGATGAGCACCGGGTGTTGTATGAAAACCAATTTGACAATAAATTTCATATATTGAATAAAACAAAATAAAATTAAAAAAAGAAACTTTTAAAAGCAGCAAGAAGAAAGAAAACACACACAAGGGGAACGCCATAAGACCATCAGATGGTTTTTCAGCAGAAACTTTGCAGGCCAGAAGAGAATGGCAGGATATATTCAAAGTTTTGAAAGAAGAAAAAAATAAAAAACCTGCAACCAAGAATACCATATCCAGCAAGTTTATCATTCAGAACAGAAGGAGAGATAAAGAGTTTCTCAGACAAGCGAAAGTAAAAGGAATTCATCACCAGTAAACCGGTCTTACAAGAAATATTAAAGGGAACTATCTAAGTAGAAAAGAAAGATCATAAGCAGGAAGTCAAAAAGTAGTAAAATTAAGTATATCTATAAAAATCAGTCAAGGGTTTCACAAAATAAAAGGATGTAAAGTATGACACCATATACCTAAAAGTCGGGGCGGGGGGAGGGCAGGGAGTAAGAATTTAGTGCTTTTGCAATGGATTCAAACTTAAGCAACCATCAACTTATGTTATACTGTTATATGCATAAGATGTCATATATAAACCTAATGGTAATCACAAATCAAAAACCGGTAACAGATATGCAAAAAATAAAGAGAAAGCAATCCAAGTATATCACTAAAGAAAGCTAGGAAACCACGAGAGAAGAGAGGAAGAGAAGAAAGGAACACAGGAGGACTACAAAAACAACTATAAAACAAGTAACAAAATGACAATAAGCACATACCATCAATCATTACTTTAAATTGAAATGGCCTAAATGCTCCAGTCAAAAACCTAGGGTGACAGAAGGGTTAACAAGGCAAGACCCATCTATATGCTGCCTAAAAGAGATTTATTTCAGACCTAAAGACACATGCAGATTGAAAGTGAAGGGATGGAAAGCATTTATCATGCAAAGGGAAGTGAAAACAAAGCCAGGGTGTGAATACTTACATAAGACAAAATAGACTTTTTAAAAAGACTGTAACAGAAAAGGAGTGCCTGGGTGGCTCAGTTGGTTAAACACCTGACCACAGCTCAGGTCATGATCTCGCAGTTCGTGAGTTCGGGCCCCATGTCAGTCTCTCTGCTGACAGCTCAGAGCCTGGAGCCTGCCTAGAATTCTGTGTGTGTCTTTCTCTCTCTGCCCCTCCCCTGCTAACACTGTCTTTCTCTGTCTCAAATATAAGCACTAAAAAAAAAAAAAGGACCATAACAAAAGATAAAGAGGTAAAGAAGGACCCTATATAATCATAAAAATAACAATCAAACAAGCAAGAAGGTATAACAGTTGTAAATATTTATGCACCCAACATGGCAATACCCAAATACGTAAAGCATCTAGTAATAAACATAAGGGAAATAATGAATATAATAATAGTATGGGACTTTCCCACCTAACTTGATCAATAGTAGATCATTCAAACACAAAATCAACAAGGAAACAGTAGCTTTGAATGATACAGTGGACCAGATAGATCTCACAGATAGGTTCAGAACATTCCATCCAAAAACAGGAGAGTATACATTCTTTTCAAGGGCACAGGAAACATTCTCCAGAATAGATCACATATGTGGCCACAAAACAAGTCTCAACAAATTCAAAAAGACTGAAAGCATACTATGCATCTTTTCTGATCACAACACTATTAAACTAGATAGAAATCAACCACAAGAAAAAATCTGTAAAGAACACAAATACATGGAGGTTAACCAACATGCTACTAAACAATAAATGATTCAACCAAGAAATCAGAGGAAATCAAAAAAAACATGGAGACAAATGAAAATGAAAACAATGTGAGGTGCCTGGGTGGCTCAGTCAGCTAAGCGTCCAACTTTGGTTCAGGTCATGATCTTGTGGTGGGTGAGTTTGAGCCCTGCATCAGACTCTCTGCTGTCAGCACAGAACCTGCTTCAGATTCTCTGTTCCCCTCTTCCTCTGCCCCTCCTGCACTCATTCCCCCCTCCTCTCAAAAATAAATAATCATTTTTAAAAAAAGAAAAGAAAATGGGGGCGCCTGGGTCACTTAGTCAGTTAAGCATTCGACTTCAGCTCAGGCCATGATCTCACAGTTCGTAAGTTCGAGCCCCGCATTGGACTCTGTGCTGACAACTCAAAGCCTGGAACCTGCTTCAGATTCCGTGTCTTCCTCTTTCTCTGCCCCTCCCCCACTCATGCTCTGTCTCTCTCTCTCTCTCTCAAAAATAAATAAACATTAAAATTTTTTTAAAAAAGAAAGAAAAGGGGGCGCCTGGGTGGCTCAGTCAGTTAAGCGGCCGACTTCGGCTCAGGTCATGGTCTCGCGGTCCGTGAGTTTGAGCCCCGCGTCAGGCTCTGTGCTGATGGCTCAGAGCCTGGAGCCTGTTTCCGATTCTGTGTCTCCCTCTCTCTGACCCTCCCCCGTTCATGCTCTGTCTCTCTCTGTCTCAAAAATAAATAAACGTTAAAAAAAAATTTTAAGGGGCGCCTGGGTGGCGCAGTCGGTTAAGCGTCCAACTTCAGCCAGGTCACGATCTCGTGGTCCGGGAGTTCGAGCCCCGCGTCAGGCTCTGGGCTGATGGCTCAGAGCCTGGAGCCTGTTTCCGATTCTGTGTCTCCCTCTCTCTCTGCCCCTCCCCCGTTCATGCTCTGTCTCTCTCTGTCCCAAAAATAAATAAACGTTGAAAAAAAATTTAAAAAAAAAAATTTTAAAAGAAAGAAAAGAAAATGAAAACAATGAGATGCAGCAAAACTGTTCCAAGAGGGAAGTATAGCAATACAGGTTTACCTCAAGAAGCAAGAAAAATTTCAAATAAAAATATTAACCTAATGCCTAAAGAAGCTAGAAAAAGAAGAACAAAAAAAAAAAAACCCAAAACCAGCAGAAGAAAGGAAATAATAAAGTAGAACTAAACAGGGGCACCTGGGTGGCTCAGTCAGTTTAGCATCCAACTTCAGCTGAGGTCATGGTCTCACAGCTCATGAATTTGAGCCCCACAATGGGGCTCAACATAGAGCCTGCTTTGGATCCTCTGTCTCCCTCTTTCTCTTTCTGCCCCCCTCTGTCTCTCTCAAAAATAAATAAACCTTTTTTTAAAAAGCAGAACTAAACAAAATAGAGACTAAAAAAACAATAGAACAGATCGATGAAACCAGGAGCTGTTTCTTGAAATGATCAGCAAAATTGATAAACCTTTAGCCAGTTTCATTAAAAATTAATTAATTAATTAATTAATAGAGAGAAGACTCAAATAAACAAAATCAGGAATGAAAGAGGAGAATTAACTATTGACACCCCAGAAATAGAAATACAAAAGATTATAAGAGAATACTATGAAAAATTATATGCCAACAAATTAGACAATCTATACAACAAATGGATAAATTCCTAGAAATATATAATCTATCCAAACTGAAGCAGGAAGAAATAGAGAATTTGAACAGACCAACTGTCAGCAATTAAATTGAATCAGTCATCAAAAAACTCCCAACAAACAAAAGTCCATGCCCAGATGACTTCACAGGTGAATTCTACCAATCATTCAAAGAAGAGTTAATATCTATTTTTCTCAAACTATTCTAAAATACAAGAGGATGAAAACCCAAACTCATTCTATGAGGTCAGCATTATCCTAATACCAAAACCAGATAAAGACAAGACAAAAAAAGAAAGAAAAAAGAAAAGAAAAGAAAAAAGAAAAGAAAAAAGAAAAGAAAATACAGGTAAATATCTGATGAACATAATGCAAAAGATGCAAAAATCCTCAACAAAATATTAGCAAACCAAACCTAACAACACATTTAAAAATTTTTTCACCATGATGAAATGGGATCTTTATTCCTGGTTTGCAAGGATGGTTCAGTATTCCCAGATCAACTAATGTGACATATCACATCAACAAGAGAAAACATAAAAACCATATGATATTTTAATAGATGCAGGAAAAACATTTGACAAAGTACAACATCCATTCATGATAAAAACCTTCAACAAAGTAGGTTTAGAGAGAACAAACCTCAGTATAATAAACTCCATGTATGAAAAACCCACAGCTAACATCATACTCAATGGTAAAAACAGAGATCTTTTCCCCTAAGATCAAAAACAAGACAAGGAAGTACACTCTCACCATTTTTATTCAACATAGTACTGGAAGTCCTAGCCACAGTAATAAGAAAAGAAAAAGAAGTAAAAGGCATCCCAGCTGGTAAGAAAGAAAGAAAATTTTCACTATTTGGAGGTGGCATGATAATATGTATAGAAAAACCTAGAGACTCCACCAAAAACTAGTAAAACTGATAAATGAATTCAGTAAGTCACAGGATACAAAATCAATATACAGAAATCCATTGCATTCTATAAACTTAATAAGGAAATAGTAGTAAAAGAAATTAAGAAAACAATCCCATCTCCAATTGCACCAAAAATAATACAATACCTAAGAGTAAACAAAACCAAGGAGGTGAAAGAACTGTACTCTAAGAAATATAAAATGAAAGAAATTAAAATGACACAACCAAATGGAAAAACATGCCATGCCCACGGATTAAAAGAACTAATATTGTTAAAATGTCTGTACCACCCACAGGAATCTACATATTTAATGCAATCTCTTGCATCAAAATACCAACAGCACTTTTCACAGAAATAGAACAAGTAATTCTAAAATCTCTATGGAACCACAAAAGACCCCCAAATAGTCAAAGCAATCTTGGAAAAATAACAAAACTGGAGACATCACAATCTCAGATTTTGAGGTATACTACAAAGCCATATATTCAAAGCAGTGTAAATTGATGACTATAGTTGATAACACTGTATTAAATAATTGAAATTTTCTAAGAAAATAGAACCAAAATTTTTTTTTTAATTTTTTTTTTCAACGTTTATTTATTTTTGGGACAGAGAGAGACAGAGCTTGAACGGGGGAGGGGCAGAGAGAGGAGACACAGAATCGGAAACAGGCTCCAGGCTCTGAGCCATCAGCCCAGAGCCCGACGCGGGGCTCGAACTCCCGGACCGCGAGATCGTGACCTGGCTGAAGTTGGACGCTTAACCGACTGCGCCACCCAGGCGCCCCGAACCAAAATTTTATCACAAAAAATAATTAATGTGCATATTTTTGTGTATGTGTGGTGATGGATGTGTTAATTAACTAGATGGGAGGAATCCCTTCACAGTGTATACATATATCAAATTATCATGCTGTACACTTCAAATATCTTACAAATAATCTTTATTTGTTAATGATACCTCAATAAAGCTGGAAAAAAAATTCCATAGTTATTAACTGGAAAACTCAACAAATTGAAGATGTCAATTCTCCCCAAGTTGATCCACAGGTTTAATGCAATTTCTTTCAAAATCCTAGCAAGATTTTGAGGATAAAGACAAGTTTATTATAAAATTTACTTGGAACAACACAGGCTCTAAAATAGTTAAAACAGTCTTGACAAAGAAGAATATCTTGGGAGGAACTATTCTACCCAATATTAAGACCCATGATATAGCTACAGTAATCAAAACGATATGGTATTAGCTGAGAGATAGACACATGGATCAATGAAACAGAATAAAGAACTCAGAAATAGAATAAAACCAAAAAAAGAAAGGAAGGAAGGAAGGAAGGAAGGAAGGAAGGAAGGAAGGAAGGAAATTTAAAAGAGGTGACTGGCTAGCTCAGTTGGTAGAGCATGTGACTTTTGATCTTCTAGTTATGAGTTCAGGCCCCACGTTGAGTGTGGAGCCTACTTAAAAAAAGGAAAAACAAAAGAAAGAAATAGACCCAAACAGATATGCCCAGCTGATATCTTTTTCTGTTTCTATCTTTGGCATTTTAACTACCTACAAAATACCTATCATGCATTCCTTTTTTAACTTTTATACTGAAATACAATTCAAACATCATAAAATATATCTTTACAAAGTGTACAAGTCAGTTATTTCTACTATGTTTAAAAGTTATGTAACCATCACCACCATCTAATTCCAGAATATTTGCATCTCCCCAAAAAAGAAACTCCATACCTATTAGCAGTCCCTCCTCATTTCCTCCTATCCACAGCCTGGCAACCACTAATCTGTATTCTGTCTATACAGATTTGTGTATTCTGAACTTGTTTACATAAATGGAATCATACAATATGCGGCCTTTTTTATCTGGCTTCTTTCACTTAGCCCATGTTTTCAAGGTTCATCCATGTTGTAACATGTATCTGTGCTTCATTCCTTTTTATTGCTGAATGATAAACCCTTGTAAGGATATTTTATTTATCTACTAATAAGCTGACATACATTTGAATTGTTTCTACTTTTTTGCTATTACCAATAATGCTGTCACAAACATACATGAACAAATTTTTTGTGGACCTCTTTTGGATATATACCTAGAACTGGAATTGCTGGGTCATATGGTAACTTTGTTAGACTTTTTCAGGGATTGCCAAACTATTTTCCAAAGCAGCTGCACCATTTTGCATTCCCACCAGCAATATATGAGGGTTCTGATTTCTCCACATGCTTTTCAATACTAGTTATTGTCCATCTTTCTTATTATAGCCATCGTAGTGAGTGAAGTAATATCTCTTTGTGGTTTGAATTTACCTTTCTCTAATGACTAATAATGTTGAGCATTTTTTCATGTGCTTTCTGGCCATTTGTCTATCTTCTTTGGAGAAATGTCTATTCAAGCTCTTTGCACATTTATTTCAGAAGCAGTGGGGCGCCTGGGTGGCGCAGTCGGTTAAGCGTCCGACTTCAGCCAGGTCACGATCTCGCGGTCCGTGAGTTCGAGCCCCACGTCGGGCTCTGGGCTGATGGCTCAGAGCCTGGAGCCTGTTTCCGATTCTGTGTCTCCCTCTCTCTCTGCCCCTCCCCCATTCATGCTCTGTCTCTCTCTGTCCCAAAAATAAATAAACGTTGAAAAAAAAAAATTTTTTTTTAAAAAAGAAGAATAACCCACACTTGAAGACCAATTAATATCAGAAGAAAAGGAAAGGAAGGGGTTTGAGATGTATCTGAACCTTCTTTTAGGTGTAGTAATATGAAATTGCCATTTTTGTAAGTCAAAAATTATTGAACTTCACCAATTTAAAATGTTCCAAATGAGGGGCACCTGGGTACCTCAGTCAGTTAAGTGTCCAACTCTTGATTTCAGCTCAGATCATGATCCCAGGGTTGTGGAATTGAGCCTCATGTCAGGCTCTGAGCTGATTGTGGAGCCTGCTTAAGATTCTCTCTCTCTCTCTCTCTCTCTCTCTCTCTCTCTGCCCTTCTCCCCCACTCTCTCTCTAAAATAAAATACATACATACATACATACATACATACATACATATATACATACATACATAATATGTTACAAATGAGAGACTCAGCAAATAGTTACTTTACAAAAACAAGATATGGCAAACAGATAGAAGAGCTATTTTTGAGGGAAGATATGATTTTTATTAAACAAAAGAAGAGAAGGATTAATTTCCAACTTTCAAAAGGCAGCCTTATAGAGATACTTTGTCAAATGTGAGAGGGAGTGTTCTGTAGCTCCTTTCCTTTAAATCAAAGGTGGCCTCAGAAAAGGGCAAAGGGTAAACTGCAAACTCAAGAATACAGTCTTTCAGAACGAAGAGACCTGTTTCATGTGTTTCCAGTGATCACCATTGTTCCCCTTCCTCCTGGACACAATGCTAAACTCCATTCCTTATCATCCCTTGAAGTTTGGTGTGGCTGCCACCAGAATGCAGGCAGAATTGATAGGCATTACTAGACATGGCCCATAAGACCTCCATGGCTGGCCTTCATTCTCTTCCCTGTCTCCCAAGCCAATGCAGAGGCTCCATCAGAGGGCACCAAGCCAGAAGTGGCCCATATCCCTAAGTGACCACAGTGAAGTCTCCCCATCAAACAGGAACATCCATATTAGACTTTCCTGAACAAGATATAAACATTTATTGGGATAAACCATCTAAATTTTTAAGTCTAAGTTTGTTATAGCAGATAGTCTACCCTGACTAATATAAGCTCTTTAATAAATAGCCAAGAACTTTAGGCAACCATTTCTTTGCCATTATGCATCAGTATTGCTTCCTTCAAAGTCATAAGGGAAGAGTAAATCCATGGTTATGTTCCAGCAACAATTTCTCCTCATGAGTATCCTCCATCTGTTCTCAAAGTACAGGCCACTCTTCTTGTAACAGTCTGATTAAGTTGACACAGTATAGCACTTCAATAAAATCCCTAAAAACAATAAGCAAATCATTTTAAATGTAGGGTCATTAGGAAAACAAACTAGACACAGAACACTCTATGATGATTTCATAATTCACTATATAAGTTCCACAAGTTTCATAGCATTAAACAGACACATGATGGCTTTACTGTATTTATCATCTCTCATAGGAAGAAATGAGAATATATAAAAGACTCTTCAAATGTAAAATGTAAAATAGGGACTCTGTTTTCTCTTTGCTCCACGCTCTCCTAAAAAATTCTGCTTTCACCCAGACTCCCCATCTCAGGAAATGGTGCTACCATTTGCTGCTTGAGCCAAACACCTAATAGTTATGTTTTAAACTCTTTTCCCTCACTTCTCCACTTTCATTGCATCTGCAATTGCTATCTGCTCCACTTCTAAGTGATATTCCAAATGTTGTGGTAAGAATACTGATCATGGATTTAACCTTTTAACACTTTTTTTTGAAAGAAAGAGAAAGCACAAGCAGGGGAGAGGGGCAGAGGGAGGGAGAGAGAGAGAGAGAGAGAGAGAGAGAGAGTGTGTGTCTTAAGTAGGCTTCATGCTCTGCCCAACACAGGGCTCAACTCAGGGCCTGATCCCACAACCCTGAGATCATGACCTTATCCAAATTCAAGAACCAGACACTCAATAAACTAAGCCACCCAGGTGGCCCCCTTTGTTCTGTTAATGTGGTATATCACATTAATTGATTTTCATATATTGGACCATCCTTGCATTCCTGGGATAAATCTCATGTGGCCATGGTACATGATCCTTTTAATATGCTGTTAAATTCAAGTTACTAATATTTTGTTGAAGATGTTTGCATCTGTGTTTAAAAGATGTCTGGTCACAAACTAAAATGTGTAGAGCAGGGTGTCCTCCCACATTCCCAACAAGCAATTATCTGATACTAGCTGGGTATCCTACAATTTGACTCAATTCTAATAATATCTACATAGCATCAGATCCTGAATGTCAAGAGTTAGTCCTACAACTCTAGTTGTAGGACTAGTGCCCCTAGTGCCCTAGTGCCCCTTCTCACTTCAGATGCCAGTTCATAAGTCCAGGTTGTTACCTGTGCTTCTGAACAACTGATTATAAATCAGCAATTCCCACAACCCCCTCCTTTGATAAAATTAATTTTCTAGAGTGGCTCATAGAACTCAGAGAGACCTATTACTTTCTATATCAGCAGTTTATTACAAAATGATATAACTCAGGAACAGAGAGATGGAAGAGATGCATAGGGCAAGGTATAGAGAAAAAACTTGGAGATTCCAGGCCACTCTCCTTGAACCTCCAGCCCAGGACCTCTCTGAATCCTCTTTGGAGGGGGTTTGTGGAGGCTTATTACTAGGCATAATTGATTAAATCATTGGTCATTGGTGATTGATTCAACCTCCAGTCCCTCTACCCTCACTGGTCGATAGGGGGTGGGACTAAAAGTTCCAACCCTCTAGTCATCTGTTTAATTCTTCTGGCAGCCAGTGCCCATCTTTAGACGGGTCCACAAATCACCTCATTAGCATAACAAAAGACACGTTTACCATTCTCATTGCTTAGGAAATTCTAAGGATTTCTGGAGCTCTGTGTTGGAAATGGGGACAATGACCAAATATGTCTTTCCTATTATAAATCCCATTATCACAAAGTTCATTACAGATATTGGCCTGTAGTTTTCTTCCCTTTTGGTTTTTTGTCTGGTTTTGATATCAGGGTAATGTTGGTCTCATAAAATAAGTTTGGAAGTGTTCCCTCCTCTTCAATATTTTTGGAAGAGTTTGAGAAAAAACTGACATTCGAAAGTTCCATTTTTTTCCCTTTCCATAGTCACCACTTTAGTCCTACCCAACATCTCTCACCCAAACTGCAACGGCCTCCTCAATTTCACTACTTCTACTCTTCAGCCTCTATTATTCATTGCCCATACAGCAGCCACAGGAATCATTTAAATATTTTTTTTAACATTTATTTATTTTCGAGAGACAAAGCGTGAGTGGAGGAGGGAGGGAGACAAAGAATCCAAAGCAGGCTCCAGGCTCAGAGCTGTCAGCACAAAGCCCAACACAGGGCTCAAACCCACAAACAAACGGGTAGATTATGACCCAAACCAAAGTCAGACGCTGAACGACTGCGCCACCCAGGCTCCCCAACCACAGGAATCTTTTGAAACACAAATAAGGTCTGGTCACTGTGTTAAAAATTCTTCAATTGTTTCCCATTGCATTTGGAATACAGTGTAGAAGTCTTTAACATTTTAGCCCCAAAGGCCCTTTGTGGTCTAGTCCCTGCCCAAGTCTCCAATCTTGTCTTGTGTCACTGTAGTACTCAACTTCTATTCTTTAACTATCAAATTAGTCCATCTTAGCAACATGTAGTCCAACTTTGTTGGATTCAGCAGAGGGAAGGTGCCATACTGTCTATATCACAAACCAAAATAAATGATTATCCTGATATTGTCTCCGTCCTTTTTCTTTCACATCTAACATTTGCATTGCCTTATTTGTGCCTCTTAAATAAAATCATAAAAAATAAATAAAAATAATAAATAATAAAATAATTTTTTTAAATTAATGTTTATTTTTGAGTGAAAGAGAGAGTGTGTGAGAGCAGAGTAGGGGCAGAGAGAAAAGGAGACAGAAGATCCAAGGCGGGCTCTGCGCTGACAGCAGAGAGCCAATGTGGGACTCAAACCCACAAACCATAATATCATGACCTAAGCCAAAGTCAGATGCTTAACTGACTGAGCCACCCAGGCACCCCAATAATAATTTGTTTTTAATTTTTGAAACAAGGAGGCTTGTCAACTTCTTTGACAGTTGCAAAACTGAAACATACAAAGAAGTAGTTATGTATGAAATAGCCATATATACCTCAACTTAGATGTAAAGTAAATGTTAATGAACCTTAGACTATAATTCATCCTGCAGAGTAATATTAAAGCAGCATCAAATATACACCCATAATGCAAAGTCTTAAGAACTATCATGTTACATCTCTTACATTCATATTTAAAGAACCATGTTTTTTTTAAAAAAATTTAATGTTTATTTATTATCAAGAGACAGAGAGAGACAGAGCATGAGCATGGGAGGGGCAGAGAGAGGGGGAGACGCAGAATCCCAAGCAGGCTCCAGGCACTGAGCTGTCAGCACAGAGCTGGATGCGGGGCTCGAACTCACAAACTGGGAGATCATGGCCAGGGCCGAACATTTAACCAACTGAGCCACCCAGGCGCCCCTAAAGAACCATGTTTTAAACATCCACATCATTCTGTCTCTGAAAATTGTGATATGATTCCAACTCAGACAATCTCTATAGAGCAAAATGGCATTTGTATTGCCACTATGGAAAAAAAAAAAAGTCTCGAAATATATATTAATAAGGGACTGTCACTAATTTTCTAATGTCAAAAATCTAGTTAGGGATCTTCAACATTTCAAAACAAGACTAAAAACTCAGAAAAACATGAAATATCTTCATCAATATGGTTCAATATTTAATTTTATTTGCTAAAATTTATTTTTTAAAGAGAATTTTTCATTGTATCTGTTCATTTATTAGTAATCACAGGATTTCATAAGAAAGACGAGAACTAAATTACCTAGGGGTGCTGAGAATACTGCTTATGTATGCCTACTTGAGATCAAGAAAAAGAGTACTAAATAATGTTTTCCCATTGCTTTTGGAGATAAATTCTTTACACATGCTAATTCATACACAAATTTTTTTATGAAATGGAGCTACTCTGTTTCACTAGGGATCAAAACCCTAAGCTCCACCTGCAGTAGCTCTCCTTTACTTCATTTTTCCTCAGAAGAACCTAGAGTTTATAAGATTCCTGCTTTAAATCCTCAGAAGTTACTAGAATTTTACTTTTAGTCCTATTGAAAATGATGGATTTTATAACACAATTTGAAGAAGCACTGTGGTTTGGGACATCTGGGCAGCTCAGTAGGTTCAGCGACCGACTCTTGATTATGCCTCAGGTCATGATCCCAGGGTCATGGGAACAAGACCGGCAACAGGCCCCCCCCACCCCCGCATTGAGCGTTGAACCTGCTTAAGATTCTCTCTCCCTCTCCCTCTGCCCTCCCCCACTTGCTCAGGCTCTCTCTCTCTCCCCCTCTCTCTCAAAATAAAATAAAATTTAATTTTAAATTTAAAAAAAAAGAACCACAGCTTGATTTTCTGCCTTGAAGTGTTATTTCTACTTCTATTCCTATTTCAAATTGCCTATTGTTCTTTCTCTCCTTATGTTTCACTCTGATTTTAGTCTATTTCTAGACACTACACTTGCAGTGACCGTGAGTTTTGAACTTTTTAAACACAAAGGGTAAGGAACATATATTTCAAGGAATAGATTCAGTATTCTCATGTACCAGTATTTTTTTTTAGGAGCATTAGGTCAAGTAAGCCACAAGACACTGGCCATTGTAATGTGTAACCACACACCATGCTCAATAACACCAACAAAAGTCAGTAGTTTGAAGCCAATGCTCCTGTGCTGAAGTAGGAACAGTAACAGAAAAAGGTATGTGGACACAGACTTTTACAGATTTAGGGATGTTGCTATTTGTGTCAATAAATCTGAATGGAAGAGGGTACACCACAACAGAAAAAAATAATAATAATGCTATAAGCTTCAAAGGAGACAGGAAGGGATAAATCAAACTCAAGCAAAAGAGAAACCCTTAATTGCATGCCTTGTGGACAAGGTCATTTAGGACAGCCTCTCACTAACCAATGTTTCATTCTTTTCAGTAGATGGATAAGTCTCCATCACTTTAAGCGCCACCTGGATGCAGATCTGCCTCAGGGACCAGCCCATTTCAGCCTAGAGAAGCAGACATTTTGGGTAGCATGGGTCTAGAAAAGTATTGCTCAACCCAATTAGACCCAATAACCTCTTTATTAACAATGCTACCCTAAAGTAAAACTAATTAATATAACTTACTCATGTACGTATTTCATAAGGCTTCAATAGTGATGTAAAGAAGATATAAAAATAAAGCATTTATCATTTCAGAATATATATTTCAAAATGTAAATGTTCAGAGATGAACTCCTTTAAGACCTAATGAAGTAATTAGAAGCTTACAACTATCAATAATAAATAAGTCTGAGTTAAGAAATACAAGAAATCCAAAGCCATTTCATATGAGAAACAGAGACAAATAAAAGAGAACATATGAATAGGAAGACATAGAATAAATACTAGAGTTAGGATAAGTAACAGGAAATCAAAATGTATCTGTATAGCAATAGGACAAAAAGGGAAAAAGCAATATTGCCATGACAAGTTACAGACTATCAAAGTGATGAAAATAAGGAAATATATTTTTTGATTGATTAATAATGTCAGTGCATTCATGCCAGGATTGTCAGATTTTACTTTCAAAGTCTGCGGAGGTTGTACCACTTAGAAATATATTTAGTTGCTAGTAACACATCTGAAATAACCTTGGCTTAAATATAATAAGGGCCTATTTCTCTCTCGTGAAAAAAATCCAGAGGTAGTACACAATTAAGGGCTGGAATGATGACTCCGTGATCATCAGGAACCAAGCTCCTTCTATCTTTCTGCCAAACCGTTTTAAACATATAGCTTTTACCCTCAAAAATGCCTCATAGGTGCAAGATGATCACTGCATCTCCAACCATCGAGTCTATGTTCCAGATATCAGGAAAAAGGAAGAAGCAAGACCAAAGGTCACACATCCCAATTGATTCAGCGTCCTGTAAAGTACTTTTCTGAAAGTCTCACTATAAGACCCCCATTCACCTCTCATGGACCACTACCCTTTTCTGCAAGAGAGATCAGGAGACACAGCTGCATATCTGAGCACATTGCTACACCCAACATTTTAGGAATTTCATTACTAAGGAAGCAGAGGAGAGACTTGGGAGGAAGAAGAAAGAGATGTCTAAAGTGGAATGTTAGGAATTTAAGATGTGGAAAGAGCAATGCAGGTCTTAAGATACTTCCAAGAAGACAGATAATGAAGATCCACGTTATTCTTCAAGGGTTTTGAATTGCTTTGTGTTTTGTTTGAAAGTGACCAGCTCACACTGCCCCTGAAGACAAGCTTCCGGTACGGTCCAGGAACAATAGTCATCCACCCAAAACATGCAAATCAAGTTCAATAGAGAACAACAAGATTCAAAGGCAAACCCAAAGTATGGGTTACTTACAATATTTCTTACAAAATTAACCAAAAGTAATAGTAAATAGAAAAATAATCACATTTACTCTCCTTACATAAATTTGATACTTTGAGCACCTGGGTCGCTCAGTGCTTAAGCGTCCAACTCTTGATTTCACCTCAGGTCATGATCTCACGGTTCATGGGACCAAGCCCCAAGTCAGGCTCTACACTGACAGGGTAGAAGTTGCCTTGAGATTCCCTCTTTTTCTCTCTATGCCCCTCCACCACTCTCACATTCTCTCTCTCTAAATAAATAAATAAACATGTAAAAAAATTGATACTGATTTCTCTGTGATTGAATTAAAAGAAATGGAGAATTGGGAAATCATTTAATAAATTTAAGCTTTATATATACCAAGAGTATGAATACTAGTTTTGCTTTGGTTTGCTGTTTTGTCATTTTTATATTGGCCTTCCTGTCCCCAATCTCCTCATTCTGCCACCAGTTATTTTCCTAAGAAATAAATCTGATCATCTCATTTGACTGCTTAAGAATTTCTCTTGATTCCCTGTTGAGTAAGTGATAAAATCCACGCCCAACTTGGCAACAAGGTCTCTCACAGGACCCAAGCTTTCTTCTTCAGCTGTACACCCTCATGCCTGCCAGACTGAACACTCAGACTGCACTGCCTTAGCATGTACTATTTATTCTCTTTGCCTCTGTGTCCTCCCCTACATCCTCATCTTCACCTACCCAATTCCATCTCTCCTCCTAAGCTTGAGGGTTTGCTTCCTTGAGTGAAGCCTTTAGTGACAAACTCCCTGCCCAAGGTAGCTACCCATCCTCTACTCTTACAGCTTTCTTCAGATCTCTGAAATAGCATCTAAATATCTGTCACTTCCCTCAGATTAGGAACAAGAACGACTTTGTGTTGCCTCTGAACTCCCATGCCCGGCAAGTTGCCTGGCACTCACTGGGCAGTGGATGGCTAAGCAAATATTATGTATTCCACACCACCAATCACTTTCCACTGTTCCACAGAGCTTCAGGGACAACTCACCATAGCTTACCGCCAACAGGTCCATTGCCCTCACTCAGGAGGCCCAAGAAGTGGATAATGAGAGTTCTCTAAGCCCACACCAAGCATTCTCCTAGAAGTAATGGTGTCCTTGGGAACTAACACTCTGGGACACACCTCTGGAAGTCAAAAACATTTCCCATGGGTATCTCAAAATAAAATGTTGGGGGATGGGAAGGGACATGCAAAAATGTTTCCCTTTCTATTTAATAAATCTTCACACAGTAGAAAGAAAAAATGATAGAAGAAGAGACTGAGAGCAAGAGAGTGGAAAAGCAGCACAAGGAAGAGAGAGTGAGCTATCCAATGCCAGCCTCTGCTGTGTTTGTCTATACCTCCTACTACTCTGCTACTTAGGAAGTCATCTCAGCCAATCCCTTGTCCCTTTCCCATTGATCTTTCTGAGTCTTTCCACTGCTAATCAAAAATAAAAAGGGAAATTTGGTTTGTACAAAAAATCTAAATGATTTTACTAGTATATTTACTATATCTAGATAAATATCTTGTCGATATTCATGTCTATATTACATTAAGTAGCATCTATTTTCTGCTGGCAAATAATAATTCAGGGTTTCTGTTGTCTCTGCAACCAGCAGCATCTAATAAGTCAATTCCATTTTTTCCCTCAAATTCTTTGAGAAATATTATCAGAATAAGACAGCTTATCTTTCCAACGTTTTAAGTTTAAGTTCTCTGAAGTTTCTCTTCCTTTCTTCAGCTGTTTACCACCATGTTCAGCACCTGCAGATTCATATCCCAGAGTTAGATCAGCCCAGAGAGTTTCTAACTTTGTGAACTCTCTGTTCTTGGCTGATTCCTGCCCCCTGGGAAATATCAGGCTGCTTTTAGAATCTTTCTAAACCACATATGGACTGTTGTGTAAGGACATTTCAGTGATCAGTTTATGACTCAGAGCTTTTGAAAGTCAAAATCCTAGTATCTGGTTTATACAGCCTGCTGGATAGGGCTTCTTCTACACCTCACTTTCTCTCCACATTGTAGAAACTAGATCCAAGAATTGATGAGACAAACATTTGCAGATATCATGTTAGATTATAACAGGATATTTTAGATAAGACAAGAATAAATAAAAGGAACAGAAAGGTTAATGAATATTTGGAAGTCATTTATTAATTAGCCCAATATTAATTATCTACTATATGACAAGCAATTTCACATACATTCTCCCATTTAATCTTTAAAGTAACCCTGTGGCATAGACATTAATTATATTCACATTAAAAGAGAAAACTGAGGCTCAGAGGGGTTAAATCCCCTGC
The DNA here is from genome assembly GCF_016509475.1 of Prionailurus bengalensis. Lineage (NCBI taxonomy): Eukaryota > Metazoa > Chordata > Mammalia > Carnivora > Felidae > Prionailurus > Prionailurus bengalensis. The sequence goes on from NC_057355.1 coordinate 51,764,965, forward strand.
CCAAGGGTCCCGCTACCAGTGAGTGCCACAGGATTTGAACTTATGTCATTTGACTTGACTTTGAATTCTTTTCACTGCACCTCTCTGTAGAAAAGACTAGTACATTCCACAGTTTGAAAATTGTCATCCATTATCTACAATCCACTTTTTAATGTAAGCCTTACCAAAATAAGTTTCTATTATAATACAACCTCAAAAGATTACCTTGTCTAGAAACATGAAATTGAGAGGTTGTTCCTATTCTTAGGATTGTCTCACTTAAGCAAGAACTGAGAAAGGTGGAATCTGTAGAGACTTGATACTGTTCCCAGGATCCTTTACAAACAGGAATAAACCTCTGTCTAATGCAGACTACTCAATGCCCCCCTCCTCTTGGACTAAATGGGGCCCTTTTACCGAGGAAGCTGCTAATATGGCATCAGGCTATTAATGGGAAAAGCATTTACTTTAGATTAAGAACAGTGTAAAGTAGAGCGGGGCCCACTATGACTGGCTATTAGGGATGTTAATTAAATATTTATAATGTCTAAATTAGCATAGTGAAAGCTCAATTCATCAATTTGTTCTGGTCTGTTTGTAAGGGGAAAAAAATAACTCCAAATGCCCCTGAAGAAAGATGCTATGTGAGTCAATAAGAAGATGACTGAACAATTTATTATGATTGTGGTAAACTTTTTATTTTGATTTTATTTAAAGGTACTTGTTGCAGCACCTTACCTTAAAGACCATTTACCACAGTCAATATACTGGAGGGCCATGCATTATTCATTGATATCCAATGAAAAATTTGCTAAGGTGCTTCAATGCTGCATGTCTCATTGATTAATTGATTTCTTGATAGTTACTTCCAAAAAGTAGGGACTAAGGTTTAAAGTTGAGAACTGGGGCTGGAAGCCAGAAGCCTTGGGTCCTTCCTCCATTACTAACAAACCTACCAAAGGACCTACTTTTCCAAGCCTTGAAATGATATCTTGCTAATAGAGTTGTTTCAGGCTTCATGGTTAATAATTGAGAGGAATAGTTGGATCTTCCATTGATAACAGTTAAGTATGTGGCTGCTTTTCTTTCTGGCTAGTGTCAGGAAGCCAATAATATTAACACCTAAATGCCCACAGCCTGTGAATGCTTAATGAATGTATTTTCTGAATCCCATTAGTTTAAAATTTTTTTTCTGCCTCATTTTATTATGGGAAAGTCCCAAAAGGGAAAGGTCAACTGTCCAACATACTTTCAAGTGTAGATGAGGCTGATTGCAATGGAGACTTTTCATCACCAGCACTTTAAATGGGGTTGTCTGTAGCTGGCTGAAACTCATCACCATTCACACGTTTTGATACACATAATTATGGGAGGGAAGTTTGGAGTTTTTACAAACCCATTCTTCCCACACTGGACCAGTGGTTTGTTTCATGATCATACTTAATGAATGCACTTCTTACCCAAAACTAAAAGGTAAAAAATAAAACTTTATGAACACGTTTTGGTTTGGCTATAAGGAACTGTCTTCCTTGTATCTTGTAGGTTCCTCTCCTATGGAGAAGCGACCAGAAATATTGGTCCCTCTATATATGGGGGTATCTGATCTTCTTTCTTTCCTCCTTCAGACAAGCTGGCCTTCCTACCGAAAGGGCTGGAGTGAAAGGGTTAAAGGTTTTCTGGTCAAAATGACCCAACAGAAGGAGCCCGGCCCAGAGCTGAAATCTAAGTGCTAATGACCGCTGCCCTTCACCCCACTGCTGTCCACCGGCCGGACCTGCGGCTGGGCGGGGGCCAGGGCTGGGAGAGGGCACAATGTTCTGCATTTAACATTTGAACTTCTCCTATGCGAGGCAGCAGGCCGTTTTGTCCTGAGGTCGCTGACCCTGGCTCCCCCATCAGCTGCCCTGAAACCTTAATTGAATGACAGATGGTCATCTTCGAGGTCTCCAGAAGCTGCGCGCTGCCAGCCGCGTGGGGGCTACGGCCCCAGGCCCCAGCGGTCCTGCCCCGACTCTGCCAGCAAGGGGAGGGCGGCCCAAGCATCAGGCGCCCTGCAAACACTCCCGGCGCAGGAGAACAGCGGGGTCAGGGGGCCATGGCTGGCTCCCGGTGGAAGCCAAGGCCTCAGTGGCCGCGCGGGAGAAACCGCCGGATCCTAGTGCCCCTGCCAGCCTCCCGGGTGGAGCACCCACGCCAGGCCTACGGCAGGGCGTTTTCCCTGGCAGCTGGAAGCCTGGCCCAGCCTCAGGCCTTTGGAAGCGGCCGAAGCGGGACAAAACCGCGTCTTCTATGCCGAAAGGCCTAAGTTCCAACATCCTCGGGACCCGCAGCCTCGTGGTCGGGAGCCTGTGTGGCCTAAGGCCAGCAAGCCATTGTCCAATCTCAGGACGCCCACCTCCAGGCCTGGCCCTCCCTCCAGGGCCCGCAAGGAGGCCGGATTCCGGGCGGACCGCTCTACCGCACGCGGCCTGCCCTAAGCCGCAAGGAGTGCCTTCGCGCGAGCGCGGTTCCCGGCCGAAAGCCACTCGAGCCTCGCTGTTCCCGAGGGTCCCTGCGCCTCCCGGGCTAATACCTGAGAGCTGGAATCTCAAAACCATCCCACTGCGGGGAGCTTTCGGGGTAATAAGGTAAAAGATAGGAGCCCAGAAAGACGCCCGGCGGCACCACGCCTAGCCACGCTGCCTCAGCCCTCTGCCCGCGCTCTAGTGTCCTTTTATTATTATTATTTTTTTTTTAAATAAAAGCTGCGAGTCCTACAATTACTAGGATTACAGTGAGCGGGTATTGATCTGTAGCCAGCATTGTAGGATCAAGCAGGCGGGCGGAGGCAGACATCTCCGCCCCCACCCCTCGTCGCCATCTAGTCCAGCAAAGCGCTAAAAAAACGTTTCTAAATGTTTGATTTCAGACGCACCGTCAACACCTGCTGCAAAAGAATGACCCTCCCCCCACCCTCTCCTACCCACCAGAGCGGCCACACCTCCTTCCCTCCACCCGTGGGCCTCCCAGGCCCGAGCCAGCTACGCCACCACCTTCAGCCTTCGCCCCCCCACCCCCCGCCGCCGCTTTTTTTTTTTAATTACTGAGGGAAAATATACACATAAGCAAAAAAAAAAAAAGAAAGAAAGAAAAAAAAAAAAAAAAAAAAAAAAGAAAAAAAAAAAAACCTCTCTGGCAGGCGCGAGAGGGGGTGGTGAGAAGGCCAGGGAAGGCGGTAATGCAACCCTAATGCACAGATAGCTGACATCAACTTCCGTCAGGCAGCTCCTGAAGATCGAACCTTTCGATTGTAACTGGGACAATTTGCATAGTGATTCCCTTTCAGAGCTTTCCCGGGTCCATAACAAGCCCAGGCAGCTATTCAAATGCAAGTTGCAACCCCAAATGCGAGGGTGGCCTGACCAAAAGGAGCCACCCGGCTCCTGGGAGAAGCGAGACCCGTGCTCCGGTTCTCATCCTTCTCTGTTCTTCCTTTTCTCTTTCTCTTCTCCGGTTCCTGATTTAGCTGGGAGCTGTTTATTTATGGCTGCAAATGTGTGTGTGCGAGGGAGAGGGAGAATTGATCTTTGCCTGGATTTAAAGATGGAGCCGAAGGCGCTGGAGGGAATTTGGGTTTGTGCGTCTGGCTCAAACCCTGCGCGCCAAAGGGGGCCGTTTGGCACGGAGCCCGAGGTCTTTCTTTCTCGCACCCCTCACCTCGCGACCCTGCAGGAATCCGCGGGCCCAGGAGCGGCCTGACTGACCCACCTGCCCCGGGCTGAGCTGTCGAGAAAGGCTTCATGGAGGGGGCCAACCCGTCCCGGTCTTTAAAATGAGCACAATAAAAGGTATCACCTGCGACATGTGCGGATTATTTTTTCTTAGGGTTCATTGACGCGGGAGCGGGGTGGGGCGGCTTATAGGTTCTGAGGAGGGGGGAATTAGGGTGCCTGAAATTAGACTCCCCAGTTTCCCGGTTTCTTTCACATTTGAAATTATGCAGATTGACTCTCGTTTCCCTCCCTCCTTAGGGGGGCAAATCCTCCAACGCGAACCTGATCGCTTGTCACAGAAGCAACTTGCCATGAAATCCGCTAATGCGCCGCGACTCGCCCACCGGGGTAAGCCAGTCTCACAAGCGCGTGCGGGGGGAGGGGGGTGGGTAAGCCGGGGCAGGGGCTCCAGGGGCCCTGCCATTCAGGTCCACTGCTGAGCTTGTGGCCACGCAAACAGGGTGGGAGCCGAGGGCGGAGGGCAGAAGCCGCGTCACGGCCTGGGTGCCGAGCGGGGGCGCCCCCCTCCCGCCTGCCCTCCCAGCCACGACCGCTAACGGGTCCTCCTGGCGAGTTTAAAGTAGCAAATGAGGGCAGGGAGGAGGACTCCCAAGCAGGGAGTAAATATCCCGGCGTGCCCAGCTGGGTGGCCGGTACGCGAGCGCGTATGCGGTTTGTGCGCGGTTCTCCTGCGAAGCAGCGTGAGGATGCAGAACAGCACCTGCATTGGTGCGCGTTGTGGAACTGGAGCCCTCGGAATTCACATACGGGGGTAGTGGGGAATTACCCCGATTGGAACTTGTCTCCACATCCCTAGAGAGCTTCCCGCTTTCTGAATCTCCCATGTTGCTCGGTTGGCTCTCCAAATTCAGCCCAAACCTGCTAAAGATGATCACAGGCCACTATTCTTGCAGCACTGACCATTATCTCAATGGCAGAACCAGCTTATCTGGTGAGAGAGCAAAAAGCGGCGGCTAAATTTATTTTCTTTCTTTTCTTTCTTTTCTTTTTTTGAAGTTGTGAGAAATTGTAGGCTTCTTAAACCCATAGAAGCAGCCGAACACATATTTGCCCATGTTCTTTGCTTATATTGGTTCCGGTGCTGGAAGCTGTCAATCCATGAGTTTTTTTCGTTGTACTCGTTCTATGCAGAGCACTCGGGATGTTTTTCTCATCTTTTAAACCTTTGTATCTTAAAAAATATATAGAATGCTCTCCTGATTGTTTCATAATAGGTTTCTTAAAGACTAGATATGTAGAGGGAGTGTTTGGGATTGAATGGTAAAAAAAGCAGACTGGAAGGTACAAATAAACCCAGTGCAAATTGAAAACAAATTGAACAAACGAAATGATTATGAAAGAAGATGAGGGAATTAACTAGACTGGGAAGAATAGGTTTAAGGTCTGAAGTTTGCAGATTTAATGTCCATAGGTAACAAATTGAAAAGAATTAAATCTATGCCTTTGCCTGTGTGTGCACAACCAAAGAGCACACATCCTCCTGGGTATCTTGGTCAAGTGCACATTTATTTCAAGGCATTTCAAAGGGCAATTCAGCTTTGAGATGCTTTCCTGTTTTGGGCAAACTACAAATAGTTAGGTGACCTTTAGTTCTGGGTGGAAAACAATTTAAAATTTATTTCCGGCTGTAGAATAAAAGTAAAATTTTTACAACTCTGATAGTTAAATTATTACAGGTTTCTAAGGAGTTAATTTGATGTAAATAACCTACTCTTCTATGAGCACAGGAGTAACTTAGAGGCCTTAGCTACAAGAAGCTTCTGTCTGATGGTGACAGCTTTGTGTGTCTGAGGGGAGTGTGAGGAGGCTCTGAACCTAGCTTTGGGTTTGTTGCATCCCTCTCCCTCTCTTAAAACAGTAACTCAAGATGTAAGTAAAAGTGTTTTCATTTTTTATTGATCCTGCTAACATCTTTCATTATCCAGCGTGTAGCCACAGCAAATTATTGCTCATTTGATACCGAGAATTCTATTGACCATCGCTTTCATTGGAGAGAGAATTCTAACTACTCTGCTGCTGTATAGTCAGTCAAAGCTAAGGCTGAGGACGTTCCTCTGCTAAAACTGAAGTAAATTGAGCCCTCTGCCTCCAGGAATTGATGGAGATATGTTCATTACATTGGGCCACGTGAACATGCATAGAAATCTGCTTTTTACTCTGCTGACCTTGCCCCCATTCATGCAAAAGGTCGGCCCCTTTGGAACAGATCTGCCGTCTTGGAGGGCTAGGTATTCGTTTGCCTCTCCTGGATCCCTTGTGACAACTTCTTTCCAGTTCTGACCAGGGTTGGAGCAAAGGAAATGATGCAATGATGCAAAGGAAGCCTGCTCCTGTGGTCAATCCTGTGCTCAAAACCAGTCCAATTTGGACACCTACAGAAATCATTAAACCTCCCCACCCTCACCAAAATAAAAATAAATCTCCTAAAATATCCAGATAGTGACTTTATGGTCTGGATATGATTTTCTAAATTAAACTGAACGCCCCCCCCCCCAAACACACACACCAAGACCCCACCTTATCAGACAGGGCTAAGTAGGGGAGGAGGGAGCTCTGAGATCAGCATCTGTTCTCTCTTTGGTTGGCAATGGGCATCCAAAAGAGAATGATGGGCCAGGCGAATCCTGCACTCACCTCACACCAGAAGCCAAGCAGGTGGAACCTCAAGCCTAGTGAAGGAGTGAAGGTCTGACCTTTGACCTGGAAACCCCAGCTCTGGGACTCTCAAGGCTGGAGACAGAGGCCAGTAAGGAAAAGAGGCTGGAGAGACGGACAGGGATAGGAGACTGCCGGGTTTGTTCCCTGAGAAGCTGGTAGATGAATCTGCCTTGACACAGGAAGGAGCTGGAGCTACCACACAGCAGAGGCCACCCAATGCCCCAATCCTCATTCGGCCTTCCTCCTTCCAAAGGCAGCCTCCTCTAGCCCTGCCTGTCAGGACCCAGGGCCTTCACCTCCTCTCTTTGGGCATCTCCCGGCAAGATGCCTGACTCGAGAGTACACTGGATGGGCCAGACAGGGCAGAGAGCAGCATCGATCCCAATACCGAAAGAAGGCTAAGCTGGTGGGGCTGGACTGCTGCTAGCCCAGTTTCGGCACCCAGCCGGGCCTGTCAGATTTCCAAGTAACAAGCAATCCATGCCGGCTTCACCTTAAGCCCTCGACTGGGAGAAGAGGCCAAACGACCTTGGAGAAGCCACGTCCCTGGGGACTCCATAGAAGAGAGGGTTAGGTTAGGTTTCATTTCAGAAACCTCCAGGAGATAAATCCTCCAGGTTCCAGAACAAAAGGAGAGCCAATTAACGACTTTAACAAATGAATCCGCGGCTTGTGCAACCCATTAAACAGAACCAGCTCCAAATCGGAAGGCGTGGGGAATTCTAAGGGACCTGGCTTGGTAGTTATTTTCCTAATTGTGCTAAGTGCTCTTGAAGCTATTCACACTCTCTCGCAGGCCACGCTCCATGAACCCTAGTGCGCGGTTGGGAGCCACTTTGTTCTAGAACAAGGCAGTGAACGAGTGGGAGCCTGCTCTGGGCACGCTGGTCTCTGACTGAAGAGCAGAAGCTGAGAGATGAGGGTAGATTCTAACTCGGCTACTGGGGGGAAAGGTAAGGGAGAGGGAAATGAATTTGAGACGAGATTCACATGGTGGATTTTTTTTTTTTTTGGTTTTTCTTTTTGTTTTTAACGTAGATAAATACCCGCCGGCGTTGGTGTAACCAGCGCACGCCCAATACACTCGTATTCCTCGAATGCGCTCACCGCCGGCCACACTTGGAGAATCCAGTGCAGAGGTTTCCGAAACCCCATTTTCCTGATTGCAGCCCAGACTCTGGAAACCCACGAACCTTCGGGGGAAGGGAGCCTGTTCCGGGCCAAGCGGAGGGTCAGGCGCGAGCGCGGGCCAAGCAGAGGGTCAGGAGCGAGCGCGCACATGCACGCACACACGCGCCCGCACACACACATACGCACAACGGATGTATACACGCACTAGGACTGCGATGGAAGATGCGGGGTGGCTGGACGAGGATCTGGGAGGCTACGACTGAGGGAAGGCTCTGGCGCTGCCAGACCTGTGCAACCTCTAAAGCAGTGTCATCCTTAGAGTTATTTAGGGGAACAAGACCTGGGACATGGGTTTGAGTTAAAGAAATTAGGGGCAAGGTACAGATGGCCCAGCACATCTTTAGAATGAAGCAGAACTGAGAACTGAGGAAGCTAGACCCGCACTGCTGTAAACTGAAGGTTAGGAAATATAATATCCTCACACACAGCAGCAGCACATGTCTCTGATGGCTGGCGAGCTCATCCCTGAGCAAGGGGTCTCTGGCCTCGCCACTGAGCTTCACAAACGCCCTTTCAGCCTCCTCCAGGTTTTGCCAGGCAAATGAAATGAGCAGAACACCATAGTAAATTATTTTGTTCAGCCCTCTGTCTTTTTATGAGAATAAAAGGCAACACTTTGTCATTTTTAATCGTATAAGCAGACAATAAACCTAATTTCGATATTGATTTTTTCCAGAATCAAGTGATTTTGTGCAGTGTCTGTTGTGTTTCCTTTCCAAGGAATGGCCGCTTGCTGGTAGATTGTGTGGGTATAATGCTGCATCTACGCAGCGGGCGATTATCTGTAACATGCAGTTGATGGTGGACTTTGAAGCCAGATAGGTGAGAGGTGGCTCTTCCCGGATGGCAGGAAGTTTCGTTTTTGTCTAATTATCTAGATAATGGTTTCAACTGGGCTGCCTCTAGAGCCCTAGGGTAGATTTAAGGCTCTCGGCTGGCAGTTTTACGAGTTATGGCCTCAGAGATTCACTTTATTTTTTTTCAAAATATAGCCAAATAAATAAAAGTAAAAACAACAACCTAAGATTCTTGCTAATATCAGGGGCCCAGATGGCACCCGGAGGAGCATTAGCAAAGGGAGCACACTCTCCCTGTTTGTCGAGTTCCAAGCCTGGGAAAGGGGTGCCACTGAGCCAGCTGGACATGGCCACTGCAAAGACTCAACTGAAAGTGTCAGGGGATACCTGTTACAGCAAAAGGGCCTAGAGGGTGCTCCCTCTGCATTCTGGAGCTCACTTGCCTCTTTTCTTTAAAAAAAAAAATATTTGATGTCTGTGCAGAATACAGTGAGCACCTTTCATAGGAAAGTCTTGAGGTGCAGAGAAGTAGACCAGGCCTCTCTGCTATAGAAGGAAGAGAAGGAAGAAGGAAATGAGGGAAGAAAGCTTCAGAGGAAAAAAATAATGAGAATAGAAAGGGAGAGGGAGAAAAGAAGGAAGGTAGCAGAAAATTAAAAAGGAAAGGTGGAGAGGAAAGAATAGAAGGAAGGGGGAGGGAAATAAAAAGAAGTGAAAAAGATGGTGAAGGACAGGAAGAAAAGAAAAGAAGGAAGAAAAACAAAATTTAAAAGAACTAAAAAATACAAAAATACCCCATCCTTTGCAGGAAACTGTAGTTGACCTGGAACATTTCCTGTGGCTCCATCCAGGTGGCTCCTACTCCCTCCTGAAACAAGAACAAATGACTGGCCCAAGCATAAATTAAAAGCCTCCTAACTTCCTACTCTAATCCAAAAGACTAGACTCAAAACCAAGCAGACTGAGTCATAAGGGGAGGACCCACCTACTATCCTAGCATCTTTTATAAGGATGCCCTTGTAATTAGCAGGGAGGGTTCACCCCCCCCCCCTTCCGCTTGCAAACGCCTGGGACGCTGCCTATGGGAGGGGACCTGGTAGCCCTATGCCCCCCCCCCACCACGCAGGGTGTGGGGGTGGAACCTCGGGCCTGAGAGTGACCCTGGGGCTTTGACCTTTCCCTGCCGTCCCCCAGGGTCAGTATTTAACCTTTCGTTCCCTGGTTCCTGCCCTCGGCTAGGGAGAAAGGGAAAGTGGGTCGATATTTGGGACCAGCCAGGAAGAGGGGGGAGGTGCCCAGGCCGGTTTGCTGGAGGATGCGTCCCAAACCTGAGCGCTCACACCACTCCCCACGCTTAGGAAACCGAGCCTGAGGATCCTGCGCTTGCCCGGCGCTGGATGCCAAGGCCCAGTTACACCCCGTGCCTGGTAAAGAACCCCTTGAGGCATGGAGGAGTTGCGTGAGCGTCATTCCCAGTTTTCCTGCCCTGTTTAGAGCAGTTTCTCTTCAACCAAACTAATCCCTTCTTAGACATGAGCCACCCTTTCGCATGTGGGGAATACGGAGAGCCTTAGCCAGATGGACTGGAGGCGACAGTGTGGAAATCAGACCTGTGAGCTCCCCCCCCCTCCCCCCCGCCGAGCCAAAAGTATTTGACGCTTCTATGGGAACGGGTGCCAACAGGACCAGTGAAGAAATCGGGCCAAAGTCCGGGCTTCCGGGCCCCAATGACCGCTTCACTGTCCCTGCTGGGACAGCAGAGGCCAGCCTCGCTCCTGACACATTCCGCTAACTTCCAAAAGCGCCTGCGACCAGCGCCCCAGAGGGCTCTCCTAGCGGGGGTGGGGGAAGGTGGGCTGCAAACCGGAGGCTGCAGAGGCGAGCAGAGGGCCCTCCACTCCCCAGCTCCCCGCGGCTTAGGGTTTTCGCGGTCTCCCCAGCTGGAGCCGGGGCCGCCAGGAGCCAGAGCGTTAGGTTCAAATGCATCAAGACTCTGAAGTCATTTATCCGGTTTCATAAATAATTTTCTTATTACACTTAAGCCCGATTCCTGCCCCCTTCCCATTTTTATTGCGGGGTTTCAGCGGCTAAAAAGTTTCTAAGTCGTGTGGGCCGTTGTTTTCCTTTTTCCATCATTAACATCATTAATATACGCTATCAATAACCCTGTCGTTCGGAGCCGAGTTTCACGGTATTGATCCACGCAGCTATTCATCTCTGCCATGCAAGACACGGAATAATTTTCGCATTACAGTAGCTTGGATTTGCTTTTAATTCATATTTAAAGCTGCAACCGGCTCGGTGGAGCGCTCTGCGAAAGACTAGAGGCGCCTAATTAATAATAAGTTAGAAACGAAGGAAGGCACTGGCGAATAAATAATTAATACAGACATCTATGTCTCTTTGAATATTGCTCCTTTAAAAATTTAGACTTACCAGGACCATACTGTAAGTCTGCAATTTATATTGCGGGGATGATTTAAGAAAGCTATTTTTTTTCCTTGAAATACTATGCTGAATTATTTACAGTGTTTTGCAAACCTAAGTTCCTTCATTAGCTAGCCCCTCTGGTTTGTTCCTTCCAGGTGGAAAACACCAATTTTTTTAAAGAATCGTAATAAGGATCATAAAAATCTCCCAGCAAAAACCACCGTTTGCGATTAGCTGCGAGTGGCAAGGGTGGAAGCAGATTGGCCCAGAAAGTCCAATATGGGGTCTCCAGTTCTCTGAGGTCTGGGGGCTGCCTCATAGGGGGTTTTCTTAGGGAAGGCAAACAACAAAATCCAAACTATTGACCAGTGACTTTAGGCATTTGCTGGTACCAGAAGAGACGGAGTTTGAGGTACACTCAGAATCCTCAAAGGGCCTCTGGAAAGAGGTTGGGCTTTGAGGGTTCCAGGTTCTACCCCAAGGCAAAAAAAAAAAAAAAAAAAAATCAGGATTTTTAGAGAAAGGCCATTGAAATCCAGGATTGGATTCCAGGTTAGCCAGCAACTACAGTGGATGAAGAGAAACAGCAAAATTCAAGTGGGTAGAAGTGACTGAAAATCGGGAGCAGTTTTTGTGTGAGAGAGACCAGGATTTGTTTGCAATATTGTTAGCGATATTGATTTTTTTGTTACTTGGATTAATGTATGTTAAACAGGAAAATACAGGCATTAGTCAAGTACATTATAATCATCTATTGTTGAGAGCAAAATTTTTCAGGTGAGTGCCAGAGACTGGTGACTGTAAGGCACTCCCAGGGACCTCAAGACCACCGAGGCTTAGATTGGGGCAGCCGAGGCCCCCAGGGGCTCGCTGTGTGGGAGAAGGAGGGGGCTTCACAACTCCAGGTCCCTCTTCCTCTCCCCTTTTTAGAATTACAGCCTTATATTTAACCAATCCACTACCCAGGTGTGTCAGGCTTGACCTCTCTCCAAGGGTTAAATGATGATTAGACAAAAGGAGAGGTGGAGGCGCTCTTGGCCACCCGGGTCCCTCAAAATTCCTCATCTCGCCCTCCCATCTTCCTTCCAGCCTCCTAGCCCCGCCTCCAGGCCTCCTGGCCCTGGTAACCAACCTTACAACCCTCCTGAATCTTGACCCAGGACTAGGGGCTCCCACATCCCAGCCTTGGTGGCCCGAGGCCGGGCGGGGCGCACAGCCCGCGTGCCTACACAAATACATGCACACACACACACACACACACACACACAGAGGTTAGGCCTGAAAAAAAAAGACACACGAGGTGGAGAGAGGGACACACGAGCAGCTATTCATGACCGCCTGCAGACCCTCCCAACCCCCTCCCTCCCCCAACCCTTGGGCGTCAACCGGGCTCAGAGAAGCAAGACTCGGAGAAACGACACATTCACACCTCTCTCTCTCTCTCTCTCTCTCTCTCTCTCTCTCCACCCCCCCTTTCCTCACACACACACATACACCAACACACAAAACACCCCAATCCCTAGGGATGCCGCCCCCACCCCGCAGGCCCTGCCTCCACGGCCCGCTTTCGTGGGTTGGAGGCCAAGGTTGCGCTCTCAGATTTTCTTCTCAAGGCCCCTCCTGCGCCTGGGTCACCATATTTTTGTGGCAAGACACTGCGACGCACGCACGCCCCGCCGCCCAGGTGAAAGTCTTTTCCGAACTCTGGGGAAGCTAACGGGCATTCCCAAGACCCTTGGGGCTCGGGTGGTCTTGGGTGGCTCGGGTGGCTCGGGTGGAGACGGGAAAGTGAGCTTCAGGGTCAGAGGGTGAAGGTCCGAGGAACAGATTTCTGGGCCCCAGAGATTTAATAATCCTGCGCCGGAATGGCGCGCGGGCCAAAGGCTGGCGCACTCGCTCAGAGCACGAGGGGGTCCCATACTCCGAGGATGGGTTCGCGCGCAAGTCAGGGAGTGAAGGGACGAGGAAGCCGAGACTAGCAATGTGGACAGGGCCAGATGGGCAAGAAAAGAAAGAAGAGCGGAAAATATGAAGGGGAAAGAACAGATGAAGGAAGGGAGGGAACAGGGAGGCTCGGCCAGGAGAAAACAAAGGGCCCTGAGGGGGCCCGGCTGAGCGTGGAGGGAAGCGCCGGCAAGGGGTGGGGAGCCCGGAACACCGGCGTTTCATTTTTAAATCTTCTAGGTGTCTGCGGGTCAAATAAAGACAAGGGCAGTAACGATTATTCTGTTAAATCTATGGTACTTGACTGCGCAAACACTAATTGATTAGACACCAAAATGATTTGTTTAAAGAGTTTTCCTTCCCAAGTGCAGCTGTTCTCGGCCCGGGTAGACGTTATCCTGCGAAGCTGCGGAGAAGCCCGCCAAGTGGGCTGTGCGCCCGACCGCAGAGCCTGCAATCTACATGGTGTAAGGGTGGTTGGTCCCAGCCTCTCCAGTCTCAGGCTGGGCCGAAACCTGCGACTTTCACCCCTGTGTTCATCAGGCCTGGAGGCTGGTGCATCGGAGACCGTCGTGAGCCGACTTTGTCCTCCGCCAGCCCTCTTTGTTCCGAGTTCTACTCACTTCGAGTCACTTTGCCTTGCACCAAAAGGGACCCTTCTCCCTTGTCCCGGTCCTCCCTAGCCCCCAGCACTGCTACTTTCTACCCGCACCCCCCCCCCCCCCAGCGTGGCTAATCCAGAAAGGGAAGAGGAGCCTTTTAAGCATCGCCCCAAAACTGAAAAAATTCGTCGTCCTCCGCAGCCGTTATAGGTCTCTCCTTGTGATATGCTTCAACCATACTGAGATAAGACCAAGGAAATCCACGGAAGGGTTGGCGAGAGAAGGCCAACTCTCCCGGAATAGAGCTGACCGCGTCCAGCGCCTGGCCCTCTGGCCAGAGCGTCACCCAGAAGCTTTGAACCCTTCCCGCAGCCCCACGGCATTAGGACACCCCTTTTCCCTTCAGCGCTCTGATGCCTTAATAAGCCCTCGCCGGAGTGGAATGGATTTAAGCCCATGAGAATCCGCCTCTGGCTTACAAGATGGCCCAAGAGAGGAAGTAATCAGAGATGCTCTATCAGGACCGCTGACATCCTGAGACCACTGCCTCTCGCATCTCCTGGAACGCAACCCTTGAACCTTCTAGAACCCCGAGTCAGGAGGGGTTGGCACGGACCCTTCTCCAGTGCATCTTCTCTTTGGGACTTAGAAGGAGTGGGTAGGAAAAGAAACAAAGGCGAATGCAAAAGTACAGATATATATATAGATAGATAGATATATATATATATATATATATATATATATATATATATATACACACTCATAGACACACATATTATATATTGTCATGGGCAAAACCCGTAATTTAGTTTGTTAGGTTTTCTTTTTCTTTAAAAAGGGAAAAAAGTTAACCTAAGAGATGAATAAAAACTATATGTTAAATAGAAGATCAAAGGTTGACAAAGAGAGCTAGAATAATTGGTTACCACTTCCTCAGCCCCCAGAGAGGGGGGAGAAGCCATTGACTAATTAAAAAAAATGGTTTTCAATAGTGAATCACCAGGTCACTTCTGAATTTTTTTGGTGTTCTATTCTAAACTAACAGCAATTTTCTGAATAAAATTCCTACAGAGGTGTAAAGGACAGGAGAGGCTGGCAGGAAGCATCCAGGGCCAAACACTTCACTCCACAGTTATCAAGTTCCCCACTGTTGCCAGACCCCATAGAAATGGTTCCTCACCAGGAGTTTAATTTTAGACTTGCTACAGGCATCAGAAATTCTGGTGAGTTACATTCTGAGGCTCTAGCCAAGGAGTCAGCCTCCCCTGGAGCCCTGGATAGGAGAATCTGCCCTTGACACCAGGTTTGCTGTTTGTATGGTCAACAAATAGGAAGTAAACATTTAATGGCTCAGAGGGGCTAGAAACATTTTTTTGGAATGGTCCTAAAAACTAGAACTGAGCCAGGTTACATCTCTATAACTCACAAGAAGAACTAACACAGGAATTCTGAAACTTATGGAAGGTTCTGAGAGAATTTTGTGTGGCCAGCATTTGAAGAAATGGCCTTATTCCCAGTCTCTCTTCTAAGCATGGTAGAGTTACATGGCAAGCTGTGGCCCACTCAGTACAGGAAGGACTGTATCTGCCCAACCACTGCCACCCAACATTTACAAAATAAACAGTCTGAAGATCTTGTTTCTGCACTGAAAATATTGCCACTAACAAACATTTCTTTCCTTCTTAAATATATACATGTATATAATTTCGTGGTGGTGATTGGCCCTATTTTTTTTTCATTAATTTCCATGCTTCTACTCAAAATCTAACTGGCTGACAGTAAGCCCTCCCCTTAAATTTCTTGACTGTCATAAAAAATTGAACAGCATCCTGTAATTGTATACACTGACCAGCCAAGTAGTTTTAAGGGGCCCCTCTTGAGCTCGAATTATTTCTTTACCCATAGTGCACCTGATGGGTAGCAGGCATTGTGTTGGCACTGGAAGGTGGGGTGGGGGGGAAGCAAGAGAGGAACAAAATGATGAAAAGCTATCGCAGCCCTCCAGCAGTTGGCAATCCATCTAGTGTCTGTCACACACACACACACACACACACACACGTATATTCACCTTAACTAAGCTTAACAGCATCCTTCCCACTCATCACCCATCCTTAGTAACAGGAAAATTTTCCAAAAGGTCGAATAAGAATACAATGTTTCTTTAAAAATCATTGCAATTTGGGTCAACTACAGGTAAACAATGGTTATGAGAGGTGTGAAAAGCCAAGAAAGATTAGGGAGATTTGCAAACCAAAAGCAAGTCCTGTACACACATTACTTTAACATACATAACACTTATACAGATCTTTCCTTTGACTTCTCCTTTAGAGACCAAGACTGAACCAGACCCTCTTTTTGTAGGGGGTGGGGGCCAATGTTGAGCTCACCTGATCCCAGCCCTCTTCATAGGCTCCAGGGGCCCAGCTGGGAACCACACATGGAGAGTTTCCAAGATCAAGTCCCTAATTACTTACACAAAGAGAAAACCATGAACACTTCGTGCACTTGGTGATATTCACTTCTTTCTTTTAACAAACTGTCTTTTGGGAAGAGAGTTGTCATAAGGGCAAATCAATCATTTCAAGGGGATTAAAATATGTGCGGGTGGGGAGGATACACAATGGTTTATCTCAAAGGTTTAGCTCAAAGGCAGCCTGCTACGGTAAGCTATTGTCTGGTCTCATATGAGAGCTACGTACTCTATGTTGTAAGAAAAGAGAACAGAAACAATAAGGAACCAAGGATACAGCTTCCCACCAATATATTGTGATTCAGTAGGCAGAAACTGTGTTTTATGCTTTTGTGTGTGTGTGTGTGTATGAATAGTTTAGGTGTAGATATAAGTTTAAATAGAGTAACTGTGTTCTCTGACTTTCTTTATGTCAGTGTGTTCCCCCCCCCCCAAAAAAAACCTTTTCTTTTCTGGGGGCGTTAAATTCCTAAATGTTCACTGTGCAGGTAGACACTAAGTCCTCCAAGATGCATTCCCATTTCCTGGGCCTCCACAAGCATTATTTGGACAAGATAGGCATGCCTCTGGTGATGAAACCAACCAGATTAACCAATCCCAGGACATGACCACTTTCAAGGAAGTCAAGTTGGACTGTACCCACTGGCCTTAATCTACCTGGATCATGATGTTGCCCTGGTTTTGTCAGGGAACTAGATAAAGAGATGGGCCTGCTCATGCCTTAGCTGATTGGAAGTTTCTCCCAAGGATTGTGTGGCTCAAGTGTTTGCTTAGGGGACTCAGTCACCACTACTCCCCCTACCTCAGCCCTGGCCTCTCCTAGGGTCTAAGAACATTTTCAGCAGAGACACTGCTGGTGGGCTCTGATTAAGTGCCCCAGGAAAGGAACGTACAGTCTAAGTTTGGCCCAGAGAAGGCCACACACGCTTTGTTCCACATCCAGGTCCAGATAACCCAGGCTCTGAGAGCCTGTCCCCATTGTGACCACTGCTTGCCTGGGGCTGAGGCTCGGCGCTGACCCGGTCGTAACTGCCAAGGGCTGGACAATGGGCACATCTGTCCTTTCTCTGAGGGATGAAAGCACCTAAGCAGACAAGGCTCTGCCTTTTGTTACGGATTTTTTTTCTCTCTTTTGTAAATGAAAGAAAGCCTCGGCATGTGGTAGCCGGGTGTACGTCCCACACTGGGGGCCTCCCCACGCGTCCCCACCAAGCCCAAGGACCAGGTTCGATTCCAGATTGGAGCGTGATTGTGGGAAGCGGACAATTACGCCCGAGGCTGAATTGATTTTCAAATCTGGAGGCTTCTCTCGGGGACGCCGGGAAGAGGGCGTCCCTACGGGCCAAGCGGAGACCGGCGCGCCAGGTCCACACTGCCGGCGTCAGTTCTTCCCACAAGCAGCGTCCTCTGGGTGTTTCACCACGAGGGCCTTAGAGCAACCGCAGAACAGCTCGCGCCTCGGCAGCCCCACCAGCACCCAGAAGTTGACGTGGGAACCCACCAGAGCACTCCCTACCCCCAATACACACACACACACACACACACACACACACACACACACAGTCATTCGCGAAGTGGCACGCCGCCTTAATTATCAGCTGAGATGAAGAAGGACCCAGGCGGCGGGGGACAGAGAGGTATGGCCGGGCCCGAACTCGTGGCACTGAGCGTTCTCCTCTCCCGCGCGTGTAAGAGGAAGGGTGGGCAGAGGATTATCAGGAAGGATGGAGGTTGTCGGGTCAACAGGCACCAAGCTGACCAAGGCATTTAAGATACTTGCTTCTACTCCCTCCAAAGAGGCCAAGCGTTTGAGGATGGGGATAGCGCGGACTCCCAGAAGCCCTCTGGGGAAAAGCTTGGTAGACCAGAGTGTAAGGAGTAACGACACTGGCTGAGGCTCTCTGGGCAATCTACACCGAGAAGCAGCAATTGGACGGAGGGGTGAGGGCTCTCCAGGCGTAGCGCACCTCCCGGGATGGGAGCCCAGGAAACGTTGCTGGGTGAAAGCCCACCCCAGCCAGAGAGCCGAGAGGGGTGCAAGTCTCCAGCGGTTGCGTTGGCCTCCCCAGGTCGCGGTCCACGCCAGGCCTTCGCACGTGCGCGCCGCTCCAGAGCCACCCAGAGCCGCTGTTAAGGCGCGGAGCCCCCCTTCCATCATTTGTATGGGGACGTCACGGGCCTACCGCGCGGTGGCCGAGGGGGCGGGGCCGAGCCGCGCGCCTGCGCGCAGAGCCCGGCGGGCGTGAGGGCGGGCCGCGGCGGCGGCGGCGGCGGCGGCGGCGGCGGCGGCAGCGGCGGCGGAACCGCGGCCACAGAGTCTGCAACAGTAACCGAGCCATGGCTGGAGCTGGCCAGCGGCGCGGGCAAAAAGCAGCCGCCGAAGACGCGCGGGCTGCGTCAGGGGAGCCGGGGGCCTCAGAATTCTAAGAAGGAAAGGGCGAGAGGGGGCCAGGGGCGGGCGGGCTGGGGGCTCCGCGCTCGCCCAACGGCACGGATCCTTTTTGGAAATTAATATTTAAAAAAAAGCCGAGGACGCAGAGGGGAAGGTGGGGGCAAGAGGGAAGGCGAGACACTCAGAGAGGGAGACAGAGCCCCACACTGAGAGGAAGGAAGGCAGGCAGGCAACAGTCGCCGGCAGCCGATGTGAAGACCGGACTGCGTGCGCCCTTCGCCGCCTTTGCCCGGCCTCATCGATGTTGTGTCCGCCGCCCGCTCGCCCGGATCACGATGAACGCGCAGTTGACCATGGAGGCGATCGGCGAGCTGCACGGGGTGAGCCATGAGCCAGTGCCCGCTCCTGCCGACCTCCTGGGCGGCAGTCCCCACGCGCGAAGCTCCGTGGCGCACCGTGGCAGCCACTTGCCCCCCGCGCACCCTCGTTCCATGGGCATGGCGTCCTTGCTGGACGGCGGCGGCGGCGGCGGCGATTACCACCACCACCACCGGGCCCCCGAGCACAGCCTGGCCGGCCCCCTGCACCCCACTATGACCATGGCCTGCGAGACTCCCCCAGGTATGAGCATGCCCACCACCTACACCACCTTAACCCCTCTGCAGCCGCTGCCGCCCATCTCCACCGTCTCGGACAAGTTCCCCCACCATCACCACCACCACCATCACCACCACCACCCGCACCACCACCAGCGCCTGGCGGGCAACGTGAGCGGTAGCTTCACGCTCATGCGGGACGAGCGCGGGCTGGCCTCCATGAATAACCTCTATACCCCCTACCACAAGGACGTGGCCGGCATGGGCCAGAGCCTCTCGCCCCTCTCCAGCTCCGGGCTCGGCGGCATCCACAACTCCCAGCAAGGGCTCCCTCACTATGCCCACCCGGGCGCCGCTATGCCCACTGACAAGATGCTCACCCCCAACGGCTTCGAAGCCCACCACCCGGCCATGCTCGGCCGTCACGGGGAGCAGCACCTCACGCCCACCTCGGCTGGCATGGTGCCCATCAACGGCCTTCCTCCGCACCACCCTCACGCCCACCTGAACGCCCAGGGCCACGGGCAGCTCCTGGGCACGGCCCGGGAACCCAACCCTTCGGTGACCGGCGCACAGGTCAGCAATGGAAGTAATTCAGGGCAGATGGAAGAGATCAATACCAAAGAGGTGGCGCAGCGTATCACCACCGAGCTCAAGCGCTATAGCATCCCACAGGCCATCTTCGCGCAGAGGGTGCTCTGCCGCTCCCAAGGGACCCTCTCGGACCTGCTGCGCAACCCCAAACCCTGGAGCAAACTCAAGTCCGGACGGGAGACCTTCAGGAGGATGTGGAAGTGGCTGCAGGAGCCCGAGTTCCAGCGCATGTCTGCGCTCCGCTTGGCAGGTGAGCCGGCCAAGGAGCTGGGCGCGTGGGGGAGATCAGAGGTTGGGGAAGCTGAAGGGGCCGAAGAAGGGAGGGAAAAGAGAGGGTTGGGCACGCTTCATCCCATTCTCCTTTTCCCCCCAGAAGGGAGGGGGGTTCCCCTGGGCCTGGAAGAGCCAGCACACGGCTCCCAGGTGCAGACCGCCTCCTCCAGAACTCAGTGCATTGGGCTGTGGTAGGTAGGCTCCGGGAGCTGAACGGTACCGCCTGGGCGACTGCGGGGACGCGACGCATTTATGCTGGGAGACAGTGCTGGAAGCGCTCACCGCCGGAGGCGAAGGGAGACCCCGGCACCTGGCTGGATACGTCTGTGCGTCGCTTATCAGTTGGACGCTCCGGGTTTGGGAAGAGGAAGGCGACGAGTGCGTGGAACTGCGCGCAGATTCTGCCAGGCAGTACTCCTGGCACACGCCCGGGTGTTGGGTAGGAGTGTGCAGCAGCTGCCCGCCCACGTTTGGCTGGACTTACGGCGGTGACCCCCTCCGGAGCTTACTCTATTGGCGCCAGGCAGGGGTGGGAGGGATGGGGAGCGCACTCTGAGAGTTTGGGTAAAGGTTCTGAAGCCGACGGAGGGCGTGTTTGGCGCCGACGCTGTGTTAAGAGCACGCACTCTACCCTAGTAACCGGCTGTGGAAGGGTAAGGAAGGCAGATGATGCCGAGGTAAGGGTGAGTGCGGGCGGAGCAGCTAGGGAGCTTACAGCTGAGCCCACGGACAGCCTTTGCTGCCGGCTAGTTTACGACTTCGCATTTCGTTTTTGTTGTTTTGTTTGTTTGTTTCCTCTGCTTGGTGTTTCGAGTGAATCCCCATGCAAGGGGGTGAAAGTGTGGACATGACCCCCAAGTCTGCGAGCAGAGGTCTCCCAGGCGCGAAACCCAGAGGCCCGGTGTTTCTGAGTTGAGCAGGAATGTCTCTTCGGCTCTGCACAGACAGCGCCTAGCTTTCTCAGTTTCTCAAAGCCAAGGTTCAAGGAAAGCTCCTGGAAGCAGGCTGAGGGGACAGCTTAGCCCAGGCTGAATCACACTGGAGATTTCAAGCGGATTCGGCGACCCCGGAGGGCAGAGGACACACGGGGAGGTAGAGCCAAGGGCAACCGAGGGCGGACACGGTTTGATGAGACCGGCAGACTTGATTGACTCCTGGGTCGGTGCTACTCCCCCCGCCCCAATCTCAGCCTGGTGCCCTGGCCTGAGTCCTGGCGAAGAGAAAGGTAAAAGCCGGAATGAGGGTTTGTTAATTAACTGATCGTTCTCCATTAATTCGTCCCTGGAGAATGAGAGACAGTCAATCCGCTCAGAGCCGGGGGCACTGAGGCGTTTCACAGTCTAAAATCAAAGCGAGAGGCCAGAGCCCCCTCCCCCACCACGTGCGGGCCAATGAGAAGCTAGAGGGAGGCAGGTGCCGGCATGCCAGTGAGCCGGCGGCGGGAGCCGGAGGCTACCCAAAGCACTCCTAGGGTCTGGGCGCTCCTGGCCTCTCAGCGGTCCTCAGCACTGGCGGAGCCTGTGCCCCGCCAGTTTTTCCAGCCCAGCCCTGCGCTCCTGGTTCCAAGCAATGTCCCCGCGCAGGGTATTACAGCTTGCGCCTGGAAGTCAGAAGGCGGGGGGGGGGGGGGGGGGGGGGTGGATAGGACAGGAAGGTTAGGAGAGAGAGATTGACAAGGTGCCCTCCGGGGTTCCCGCGAATCCATTCCCTATCCCTGTGTGCATACACCATATCGCCTCCCACCCGTGTGAGCTCACCAAGACCCTAGGGCAGCTGAAGTTCCACAAGGAGCGGGAGAAACAGCTACCCTTCTCCCTGAGTTGCTCTGCCTCTGCAGGAGCCCAAAGTAGTCAGTGCCTTTTCACACGCCTGCGTCAGCCTGGTACTCCGGCTTGAGGACCTTTTAACCAGCAATGCTCTCACAGGCCCGCCTGGGGGGCAGAGGAAATGGAGGAACGGGGTGGAAATGAAGAGGGATCCCCTCAGGGAAGCTTGGTACTCACCCCCCATCCCCAGCCTGGTGAAGGTGCTTGCTCGAGACGTCAGTGACCGCCTTTCCCTTCTGCGCCCCCCCCCCCCCCCCCCGTCGCATCCTGGAAAATCAGACTGACAGGTTCTGCTCAGAGATGACCCCCAGCCCTGGAAACCCGACTTAGGACCGTGATCTGCGCGAGCGCCCTCTGACCTACACGCGTGGGCGCCGCAGTGCTGTTGAGGGAGTAGCACGAGTACTGGGGCCGTCATGTGGGAAGGTTGGGCCAGCCTCACCGGACCCAGAAAGTTATCTAAGGGGCAACGGTCTAGCACCCAGCAGCCAAAGGCGAGTTAAACTCGGCCCAGGCACGTGGCCTTTTCTTGGGGGGAAAAATTAAAAAAAAAGGAAAATCGGATACTGTGTCAGGACAAACTTTGGTGCCCAACCCCAAGTGGAATCCATATCTTAGGACCCGGATGGAGCGCTGAATGTTTAATTTTCTTTCTTTAACTTAATTGAAGGGGTTGAAAAGGCTGGGATGGGGACGCTTGCAGAGTGAGCCCAACCGGGAACAATCCCATTATATTGCAGGAACCACGACCTATTTTAAAGTCACCGAAGAACAAAGAGCCATTCCTTTAACATTTGCATTTCCCGGGTGGGGTGAGGAGGGCGTGAGGCCTTTTCCTGAAGTCTCCAAATAATCTCTAGTAGGCCCCAAGTGCAGATTTAAATGCATTGCAGGACACTTTGGTCGAGGCTGGGGACATTACCGCCATCATCAGCCTCCACGCACAGAGATGCCCCTTGCAGTTTGACTCGCTGTTGCACTAAAGACCCTCAACGTCGTCCCTATCCCGCTGGGTGGTTTTTTTTTGCGATGAGTGGCTTCTCCATCCTCTTCCGGGTGCCCAGGCTCCACGAAGCCTATTGCGGAGGGTCAAAACCTACAGTGGTGCTCGGCCTTTTGGCTAAGATCATGTGTAAAACCTCCACTCGTGGCAGTGTGTTTGGGGAGGTGCTTTCTCCTTACAATATTACATTGGCTTGGTGGAAGATGGGAGACAGGAGGAAATTCTCACCAAATTAAGTACCTTTAAAAAATCAATATGTGTTCCTTCAACCTAATACTTGCTGCTGCCCCATTAAAGTACACTGTTGCTTCTCATCCTCAGTAGGCGTGGGCGGGCTGGACTGTATGGGTGGGTGGGCGCCTATTAAGACCCCGAGATTAGTTTCCAATTAAAGATTCCGGAAGGCTTTGGCCACAATAGAGGAGCTGTCAGCCTAGGAAGAGGCTGGAATGTGCACTACCCGAGGGTACAGCATCATGGACCCAGGAAGCAAAGCCCAGAGGCCTCAGGCTCAGGCAGGGATGGGTGCCAGGCCCCTTTGACCGTGGGGTACCTGAAAGAAGGGAACCTCCAAACAATGCCAGCCAGGGAGCCTTCCAGATCTCCTGCATCTGGGACTGCACCCCCTTCTTGTCCAGAATTGGCCACAGAAAGACCTGGAGGAGAGCCTGAGTCTGGGGGTATGTGTGTAAGGGAGAATGTTCAGCCAGGAAGTGGCCATGAGAAAGTCTCACTGGGACCAACCTGGGCTGTGTTTGCCATAAGTGGCCTTGTGGTCTGGTTGATTGATAACTGGCCTCCTTGCAAGTCCATTTGCTTTTTGTTAATATTTATCCCAGTGGGTGACATTTCAACTGTCCCCTCACATCCCTGGGCCAAGTGAGCCAAGAAGGAGTGAAATGCTGGGCCTTGGGAACCTCACTTCCCCAAATCTCAAAGACTCCCAGGCCAGGAGAAAAAACTAGGACTGGGCATATGGGGACATAGGAACTGGAAGAGTTCCTGGGCCCCAAAATAGGAGAAGGTACCAAATGGACTGGTTCTCTCAAGCCCCACTTCTCACATTGGTGCAGCTTCTCCCAGTCCACTGCAATTCAAACAAAGGGCCTGCGGGTGCGGCCAACCGCATCTTCCTAGCAGCCCAGGAGCCAGTGGGACTGGGGAGGAGGGGCAGTGGTGGAGGAGAAGGGAGCACCTTCTCCCAACATGCAATGGTGGGGGCAGCCAGTTGTCAGGAGGAGACCAGAGGAGTCTCAAAGAACCCCCATTCCCTCAGGGTGAATAGTGGCCATGTGCTCAAGGAGTTGACTGTCGACCCCTCCCCAGCCCCACCCCCCCACTCCCTCCCTCACATCAGCCCAGCAGGAATCCAAAAGTTCTCATCCTTAGGGACAGTCACCAAAAAGCTCTGCATGGGCCTTTCTCTCAGCCTGTACCTGATCCCTTGAGGGTGTGGGATCCTTCTTATAGTCCCCACTAGGGAGCACAGATGCCAGTGAAGAGAGGAAGGAACACTTGGTGTTAAAAAGTGTGCATACGCTGTTGGTGGGAATGCAAATTGGTGCAGCCGCTCTAGAAAGCAGTGTGGAGGTTCCTCAGAAAATTAAAAATAGACCTACCCTATGACCCAGCAATAGCACTGCTAGGAATTTATCCAAGGGATACAGGAGTACTGATGCATAGGGGCACTTGTACCCCAATGTTTATAGCAGCACTCTCAACAATAGCCAAATTATGGAAAGAGCCTAAATGTCCATCAACTGAGGAATGGATAAAGAAATTGTGGTTTATATACACAATGGAATACTACGTGGCAATGAGAAAAAATGAAATATGGCCTTTTGTAGCAACGTGGATGGAACTGGAGAGTGTGATGCTAAGTGAAATAAGCCATACAGAGAAAGACAGATACCATATGGTTTCACTCTTATGTGGATCCTGAGAAACTTAACAGAAACCCATGGGGGAGGGGAAGAAAAAAAAAAAAGAGGTTAGAGTGGGAGAGAGCCAAAGCATAAGAGACTGTTAAAAACTGAGAACAAACTGAGGGTTGATGGGGGGTGGGAGGGAGGCGAGGGTGGGTGATGGGTATTGAGGAGGGCACCTTTTGGGATGAGCACTGGGTGTTGTATGGAAACCAATTTGACAATAAATTTCATATATTTAAAAAAAAGTGTGCATACGGTGAAGATTGGAGCCAACTATTTGACTGGTATAGGAATACCTGTTATTGAGGCTTAAGGAAGCCTGGTGGTTATTGTCTGTAACCCTAGTGTTAGCACATGCAGGATGGCTGCTTGAGACAGATAACCCCATTCTGATGGCAGCTGACTGTCCCACCAGCAGGTGCAGCCCCAGCGCCTTGGAAGTGCCCAAAGGGTGATCAGGATCAGTCAGAGTGATCTGCTGGCCCCAGGGATGTAGTGGTCACTAGAGAGACAGACCCTGTCATAGCTGTTTTGCTACTGGCACTTGGGACAGACTATGCCAACAATACCTGTGTTGTAACAACAAAGCAACTCGGAGCCCAGGCCACATCTTTCTTTACCTTCAAGCATTGAGCCTCACTGCCCTGTGCAGAGCTGGAATCCTGCCCTCCCAGATGCCCTCCACTGGGCTCAGCTTTCCCAGGTGGCCTGATGGGTTGTGTGCGGTGATAGCTGCATACGCCCCCTGCAGGCTGCTGCAGCCGGCCACCAAGCAAGCCTCCAGTGGTTCAACATGCTGCGGAGAGGAAAGGGATACTTGCCATGGCTTTGTTTTTAGAACATCGTTATCCTAGTGATTTGCAAAACAGTAATTATTTTTTGATAGGAAAAGGGTGTGAAGGAGGAAGAAAGGGATACATAGTAGATCTATCTTGGCTCCTGACAATGTCTGGGTGTTACTCCACTAATGAGACAAAATTGCCATGCCCCCCAAAGTGCACCCCAACTCTGACCTCTCGAAACAAAATTCACATTTGGATTTTCTATCCAAATTATACTTTTGCTGGCATGTTTTTGTTTGAGGAAAGCAGGTGACCCCGGTGGTGTGGAGTAGGAGGCTGGGGCTGGGAGATGCAGTACTGGATGTGTGGTTTAGTGGTTCCTTTGTTTTGTTGTTTCCCCTTCTAGCTAACTGACGGGAGTCTGGAGGCAGCCCTGAGGCTTTGAGCTTGGAGGTCTTTGTTTCCCCTAGTGTAGGGTGGGTGAAAGGGCCTACAGAGGCCGACCGGCCTGGAGTCTTGGTGCGGCGTCAGGACCCTGGACAGGGCCCCGCCTGGCTAGCCTGTTCGTTTCTCTTTGCTGCTGGAAAGTGGGTAGGATGCCTTTGAAGAGTTGTAGTAAGGAAGTGAAAATTAACAGCTAATATTCTGAAGTTTATGAGAAATCTTGAGGCCCTGCCAGGAATATACACTGGCACAGTCAAGTAATCAAAAAGATCAAACCTGTCCTCGTCAAGCCGGTGATTGATCTTTTCGTCCCTCCCCGGCAGCTTTCTGTGTGTGTCTGAGTACACGTGCACACCCGCTTACAAAATCAGAATTCGAGTCCCTATGGGTGTGACAGGGGTTGGATCATTAAGCTAAAACGTTCAATTCAGTCCCTTTGATCCGTGCTGGGGAAAATCTATAGTCATCTCTAATCTACGAGGTCCTTAAGAAGGTTGTTACATGAGCTGTTTTGATGTCATCATTTCCACATTCATGGGAAATTCAGCTAATCAAACAGTCATTGCTACCCAAAGTTCTCAGAGGAAATAGCTTTTACAGGGTATATCAGTAAAATTTATTCTTGATTTCCTTGTAAGAAAGAAAATCCTCAAGCCTGATGGAGGTGGGTAATTTAAAAAGAGGTTCTTTTTGTCTTGCTCCTCAAAATCCATAGCTAGAAGCCTTGTCCTCCAAGTAATAGTGCTCAGTGCTCTTTGTAAACTCCACATATTGGAATAGTTAAACACCAGCTTAATGTTTTAAATCAACCAAGGAGCCATCATGGATTGGATGAGAAATGCCTAGTTTCATTTCAGTTAAAACAGCAGAATCTCCACACTCTTGCTAAAATTGAATGGTCCCCAGCCTAGGGTAGCAATAGAAGGAGGTCTTATTGAAGTAATGGTAGTTAGAGAATAGATTTCTCATCATTCTGGATAAAAGCATTCATTAAATACTATTTTCATCATGTCTCT
Organism: Prionailurus bengalensis; assembly: GCF_016509475.1. NCBI lineage: Eukaryota > Metazoa > Chordata > Mammalia > Carnivora > Felidae > Prionailurus > Prionailurus bengalensis. Next base: position 51,791,663 of record NC_057355.1, read on the forward strand.
ACTTAAGTAAGATGAATAACCACCTTTGGGAGAAGAAAGCCACATTATTTCTCCATGAAAAGTGTCAGTTTCATAGAGTTCAGTTAAAAAAAAACTGATTTCTAATAGGTATGAATTTAGTGCACAATCATAAATTCCTGTCTTCTATCAATAGATATGCACAGGTTTTTATTTTGTGACAAGTATGTTAATACTAGTGAAGCTTAATTTCCTCTTGAAGTGATAAGATTGGATTACATGACTACACCAATCACAAGACAGTCTGATTATTTTTTTCTGCTTCATTATAATATTTTTTCTTTTTTTTCTTCTTTTTTTCTTTTACCTAATAATTTATTTATTTTTTATAATTTACATCCAAGTTAGTTAGCATAGGTGCAACAATGATTTCAGGAGTAGATTCCTTAAGCCCCTTACACATTTAGCCCATCCCCACTCCCACAACCCCTCCAGCAACCCTCTGTTTGTTCTCTATATTTAAGAGTCTCTTATGTTTTGTCTCCCTCCCTGTTTTTATATTATTTTTGCTTCCCTTCCCTTATGTTCACCTGTTTTGTATCTTAAAGTCCTCATCTAAGTCATATGCTATTTGCTTTTCTCTGAGAAAGTCTGATGATTTGATATAAACATAGGAATTTATGTTTTATCACCGAGTCTTGCTACAGAATCATCTACACTGTGTTCTTCCTAAAGGTGTTACATTATCAAGTTGGAAAACAGCTTCTAGAATTTTTCTTCTCCTTTAGATGAGACAATTTGGTAAACCAACAGCTAAACAGAACCAACCCCTGAAGTACTACCCATCCAATTTGTCATGGCAATTAATAAAGAAGGGGCTTATGTCTGTTGTGTATGTTCTATTAGTCAAGTACTGTGTGAGGACATAGGTGTTCCTATTTAATATTCACTGCCTATTTGAGTGGCTCCCAAATCTTGCTACATGTTGGAATCACTTAGGGATCTTTACAGATATGATTCCTAGCTAAAACCCTAGATATTCTGGTGCAATTAGTATAGGACGTGACCTGGGCATTGGGATTTTTAAGAGCTCTAAGGTAATTTTAATGAGCAGCAAAGTTGGGGAGCCACTAGTTTAGTAGTAGTTACTATTATCTTCTCTATTTCCATGTTCATTGAGGTTACATAATTTACCTGTGGTAAGCACTGAAGTCCTGAACTCAGCTTTCCCAGCTCAAAGCCCAGAACCCTCTTACTCTCCACCCTGTGCCTAGTACAGATCCACCAGGTCAGTGGACCTAGAATGTGGAGATGTCTAATTTGCTGTCATAAATACCCCATCTGGAAAGTGTCTGCATAATAAAGGTCTTGAAATTGAAGAGTGTGTGTTTCCTCTAGACTCTCAAGGAAGTTACTTATGGAAACTTATGGCTTTTTTTACCAAAGACTTATAAGTGAGACTCTTTATTGCTCTCCTTTGAAGAAGCAGCCAGAGGGAATATAAGGCAGTGTGAAAGCTAGACATGGAACCCAAGTCTCCCTATCCATTTGTTCATTTAAACAGTTATTGATGGGCAAGATCAATCATTAGATGTGTTCTGTGGGTAGGACTGGTCCATTGGGACTCATGTCTGGAGGAGGGCCCAAAGGCCCAACCCTCCCATACTTTGAGGCATTGGTGTTCTGATCTGCACTTGGACAGCAATTACATTTCTTTGCTTCAGATCAGTACCTGTCTTGCTATTTCAAGCTTGACTGTTACTCATATTTTAGGACCCTGCACTAAAAAATAATAAATGAAACTAAGACTCTGTGTATAAGTTGGCAATCATCCAGAGGGCAACTTACAACTTCCCTCAAACACTGTGTGTTTCCAGTTATCCGTGTGTCTCTCATCTTCCTTTGCATATGCCATAGGGTACTCAGAATCGACAGTTTCTGAAATCACTGCTTTCGTTTTTTGCATCTAGTGATGATCTCATAGTCCCAAAGAGAGGTTATCAAAGGAACACAATAAACTATGAGCTTTTCACTTTCTTTCCTGTTGTCTTCTAAAACAGATCAATGGAGGGGGGTGGGGCGGGGTGGGGGGGGTGGGGCGGGGAGGTGGTGGCGGAGAAGGATTAAATAAATAAACGAGCGAAGCGCGCCACCTAGTGACCCCCGTGTTCACTGCAGGTGAAGTGCGTGAGAGGAGTGGCTAACGCGATTCAAGTATTGATGGAGTCGCAAAAATCGTTCATTAAGGCAATTTAATCTTTGCTATTAAATGTCCTTTCAATTCATTTGGGATAATTAAGATGCAGTTAAAGTGATTAAATTCTAATTACTTATGCTAGACAAAGACATATTTGTCACGCTAATGCGGTTAACTAAGGACTCAGAAAGAAAGTTAACATTTACTTCAAATGATGCAACTGGAAAAATCAGTTCCTCTTTTCATCATTAATCCAGCGAGCTGGGTGATTATGTAATGGCACTACAAGCTCATTAAATAGGGGAAGTGCTGATTAAAATGACTGCTAGGAGGAAAACCTGAACCAGGAGCACCTCAGCAGTTTGGTTAGCATTCCTAGCAAAATTTCTTGGTGTTCTTTCTCTCCAAGCCCCCATCCCCAAATAATAAACACCTCCTGAGTTTTAGCCTGACATTAGAAAAAAAAAAAAAGGATATCTCACAGGAAGCCTTTATTGCCAGCCTACAGACATTGTTAAACCGGAAGATATTTTATTAGTTTATTAATTAATTAATTTATTTTTACAGAGAGAGTGCGGGTGCTAGTGGGGGAGGGGCAGAGAGAGAGGATCCCAAGCAGGCTCCATGCTGTCAACGCAGAGCCTGACACGGGGCCTGAACCCCAAGATCATGACCCTAGACGAAGTCCGACGCTTAACCGACTGAGCCACCCAGGCGCCCCAATCAGCAGACATTTTTAAGTGGTAAATGGATTCTCAGTGTAGGGAGGAGCTAGGCAGATGAGCCAAGGGAGGGCTGGTGAGGGAATTCCCTGAAGTGAACAGCTCCAGAATGAACATATCCATTGAAGGCTTCTGAGGCCACTTTCCTTCACATAAGCACCCTTCCTAGTAAAGCAGTCCTTCTCCGTCTCCCTAGTTGCACTTGTACTGCTTTGATTCAAGAGGACAGATTCCTCTGCAGGGGATCATGCCATGCTTGATTGTTATGCACACTCTGAATGGTGCTAAGTACCTCAGCTGCAAATTGGCCTTTTTCAGTATTTTTCTGCATTCTGATATTATAAATTATTGAATATTAAAGCCATCTGATATTATAAACCATCAAGTTACTGAGGCTATCTTACTATAATGTTCACAAACAGCTCCCAGACTCTTATGATAGCTTAATTATCAATGCTCATAAGAGACAGAGGAATTGAAAAAACTGAATTTGAAGTTTGCCTTCCTCACAAAAAGTGACTTATAAAGCAGTGTTTAGCATTTTCGGGGGGGGGGGATGAAATGATCCAAGGATGAAGATGGTCAGACATAAAATTGAGGATTATTTTCCCCAGGAGATAGGTGTCTTTTAGTACAGTCAAATTTACATACTGACAACTGTAATTGTGGAGATTGCATTTTCCCCCTATTTATCCCAGTGGAATTCAATATTATCCCTGTTTTCTTCATAAGCAGAGAAGCTAAAATTAGTAAATTCATCAGTCACGTAAGTCAAACAACTACCTTTAAAAAATAAATTGGCATTTATTTGGATACTTAGTTATTTTTAATTTAATAGATCATTTTATGCCACCTTACATTACTAAAACAAATAAAGAAATTAAAATTAAAAACCCTGGACTAAGAATCAAAAGCCCCAGAGACAAGTTCTTGCATTAATTAACTCAGAGAACTTGTCATTTACCCTTTCTGGGGCCTCAGTCTCCTTAAATGTAGAATGAAGGAATTGACTGTAGGGTCCTTTCAGGTCCCACATTCTATGACTGATTGCCTTCTGGATGACTGTGTATCCACAGCAAAGTCTTTTGTCTCTACTTAGTGCTCTGTCCCAAAGTCAGGATTCAACATTAGGTGTAAGGCCCAGGGGCCCATCTCTTGGGCAAAGACTCAGGTCAGGCTCTCCTGTCAAACTGTCAGGAGAAAACAACTTATCCAGTCAGGAGTGCTGCCTTCCAGCACAAATATGCTGCAGTTTGAGATTCCTGTCTCCTAATAATACAAGCTGTTGGTGAAGATTTGGATCAACAGGAATTCACACACTGCTGGTTAGGAATGTAAATTGTTACCATTGTTTCAAAAGATAATTTGGCATTGACTTATAAACCTGAACCTACACCTATCCAGTGATTTTACTCTTTGGTATATACCCTAGGTAAACTCACATCTCCAGATGCTCCTGGAGATGTATACAAGACTGTAGCAGCACTGTTTATAAGAGCAAAGAAGTCAGAAACATCCAAGTGTCCATTGACAAAGAGTGCATAAGTTGTGATATATTTATCTAATGCAGTCGTATACTACGATGATATTTTGCACCATATATAGCTACAGCTATATACAGCAGCATAGTTGAGTCTTAGGAACAATGTTGAATTAAGGGGAAAAAAGCTATGGAAGATCACATCAAAGCATTACTACTTTTGGGCACCTAGGTGGCTCAGTCGGTTAAGCATCCATCTTCATTTAGGTCATGTTCTCACAGCTCCTGAGTTGGAGCCCTGCATCAGGCTCTGTGCTGACAGCTCTGAGCCTTGAGCCTACTTCAGATTCTGTCTCCATCTCTCTCTGCCCCTCCCCTGCTCTCTCTCTCTCTCTTAAATATAAATAAACATTTAAAAAAAGAACAATATCACCTTTACAAAGCTCAAAAGCAAGCAATGCTGAACAATTTATTGTTTAGAGATGCATAAGTATATGATGAAGCTACTTTAAAAAAAAAAAGAGGGGTGCCTGGATGGTTCAGTAAGTTAAAGCATCTGACTCTTGATCTCAGCTCAGGTCTTGATCTCAGGGTTGTGAGTTCAAGCCCCACATTGGGCTCCATCCTGGACATGAAGCCTACTTTAAAAAAATGAAAAAGTGAATAATAAACTCAAATTCCAGAGTGTGGTTACCTCCAGTAGGGGAAGGTCAGAAGATAAGTAGCTTTACAATGCAACTGCTGTTTTAGTTCTTTTGTTGGATGCTGCCTTCACAAATGTTCATTTTGTTACTAGGCTTCCTAACTTAAATATACATATCGTTCATGGATGTAAATGTTATTTAATTTTAACATTGGGGAGGAAAAAGATTGATTTTTTTTCTGGTTTCCCAACTCAAACAGCTTGGACCAAACAAATCTCACAGCATTATGGTCATTTACCCTGTTCCTAGCCATGTACTAAATGTCAACCCTCTTAGAAATTATATTCTGGGGGCGCCTGGGTGGCGCAGTCGGTTAAGCGTCCGACTTCAGCCAGGTCACGATCTCGCGGTCCGTGAGTTCGAGCCCCGCGTCGGGCTCTGGGCTAATGGCTCAGAGCCTGGAGCCTGTTTCCGATTCTGTGTCTCCCTCTCTCTCTGCCCCTCCCCCGTTCATGCTCTGTCTCTCTCTGTCCCAAAAATAAATAAACATTGAAAAAAAAATTAAAAAAAAAAAAAAGAAATTATATTCTGCCAATTGTGGACAGGACACAAGAAGTGAAAGAGGATGCCTTAGAGCAACATTGTCTACAGTAGCCGAATTATGGAATCAGCCCAAGTGTCCATCAACTGATGAATGGATAAAGAATATATGCCACACACACACACACACGCATGCACACACTCACAGTGGAACATTACTCAGCCATAAAAAAGAATGAAATTTTTCCATTTGCAATGACATGGTTGGAGCTAGAGGGTATTATGCTAAATGAAATAAGGCAGAGAGAGAAAGACAAAAATACCATATTATTTCACTCATATTTGGAATTTAAGAAACAAAACAAATAAGCAAAGGGGGAAAAAAGAGAGAGACAAAGCAAGAAACAGACTCTTAACTGTAGAGAACACACTGATGGTTACCAGAGGAGGAGGGGTGGGTGAAATAGGTGATGAGGATTAAGGAGGGCACTTGTGATGAGCAACAGGTGTTATATGAAAGTATTGTATCACTATTGTACAGCTGAAACTAATACTATAATGTCTGTTAACTGGAATGTGAATAAAAACTTAAAAATAAAAACAAGTGAAAGAGGAAATTTTATTAGATAATGGAAAGAAAGACTTGCTTTTCATTCATTTGAGCACCAGCTACAGCACGTGTGCTCAGTACTGGGGATGGCATATTCAGCCAACTTGTCCCTTAGGACTTACAGTCTAGTGAGAAAGAGAGACAAATAGCTGTTCGTTTCCTTCTTTTTGATTTGTGTGTGTGTGTGTGTGTGTGTGTGTGTGTGTGTGTGTGTGTGTGTGTGTGTGTGTGTGTGTCTGCATGCATGCCAAGAGAACTTTGGGGTGTGATGAAAGGACAAGTTTGAAGATCTGGAAAATGAATAGGACTTGGGTCAGAAATGGAAGAGATTACCAGGCAGAGGGAACAGCAGTATGTGCGGAGGCCCAGGCTGAAATGTTTTTGCAGATGTCTTGAATCTGAATTATTATACAGCTGAAAGCTTGTTTCTTCCCTGGCACAGCTGAGTGACATAATACCTTCCCATCAATAACAAAAGTGTTCTCCAAGGCTGTGGTTTTCAAGGCTGGGGAGGAGTGGGCAGAGGGTTTTATATTCCTCTAAGGGAACAAATTAGGTTGGTGGAGGAGAGGTGGGGAGAAAATAGGTGCTGGCTAAAAAGCTTCACAGGTGATTCTAATATAATTACAGGTTGAGAATTAGAACACTTATATGGAGGGTTTAAGGCAAATGACTTTTATTTTTGCCCCTTTATTTACCATTTTTCTGGAATAATCTATAGTTCCATAGTTTTATATTTGTAGACAGATAGAGATATAATACATAGTGGAATGAAGTCAGCTGTGTGCTTTTGAAAGCAAACTTGAGTGAGATAGTAGGAGAATAACAATAGCAAGGAACTAGCTGGGAGGTGGGGTGAAATAGATGATGAGGGTCTGATTGTATGTCATCGTCAGCAAAGGTGGGGAAAACGGGTAGGCAAAACTTGAGAGATATATCAAAAGTAGAGAAGACATCGTGGAGAACAAAAATGAGAGAGGAACTGACTCCTATGGTTCTGGTTTGGGATGCTGGTGCTTGGATACACCATTAGCCCTACAGGGTGGCTGTGTTGATGTAAATATAAAGATACAACATTTCAGAATAGCTCACCCACTCAAGCATATTCTTAAGAGAGGTGGGCTCTCTGGCCTCCACACAGATTTGAGATGTAAAATCAAGTAGTCCTCACAGGAACATGTTACTGAATGGGGAAGACATGATGTTAGCATGCTAGTGAAGTGAAGATTGTAGGTTCAGTCCTTTAGGTCTGGTTTGTATTTCCCAGTGTTGGTGGGCAGTGATAGGTACTTTCATTCCAACCAGCTGCCTACCATTGGGCACACAAGAACCATGAAGAACGAGTGCCAAAGGTTAGCCCAAATCTGTTCCTGCTGGTAAAGAAACAAAAGCATGGGGCACCAGGATGACTCAGTCAGTTAAGTGTCCAACTTTGGGTCAGGTCATGATCTCATGGTTGGTGAACTTGAGCTCTGCATCAGGCTCTGCACTGACAACTCAGGGCTTGGAGCCTGCTTCAGATTCTATGTCTCCCTCTCTCTCCGCCCCTCCCCCACTGGCGCTCGCTCTCTCTCTCTCTCTCTCTCTCTAATCCTCTGTAACAATTGGTCAGGAGCCCTGTGTCTATAAGTGAAGACAACAGAGGAGGGTATAGAAGCACAGGTGTATTGGAGGGCAGACAGGAGGGTATAGAAGCACAGGTGTATTGGAGGGCAGGCAAACAGTTTACACAGTTGTTCCCCCACGAGCCCCCAATTTTTTAAATAATTGTTTTTAATTAATAAATGTTTATTTTTGAGTATGTTCTATGTGCACATTGTGTTTTAAAAGTTAAACAACACAGTGGGGCGCCTGGGTAACTCAGTTGGTTAAGCATCCTCAGTGACCTGATTTTGGCTCAGGTCATGATCTCATGGTTCATGAGCTCGAGATGCGTTGGGCTCTGAGCTGACAGTGTGAAGTCTGCTCGGGATCCTCTCTCCGCCTCTCTCTCTGCTCCTCCCCTGTTCAAGTGTGCATGCACGTGCACTATCTCTTTCTCAAAATAAATACATAAACTTCTAATTAATTGCTTGATTAACAAAAGTTAAACAACATAGAAAGGTATACAGAGAAAACCAAGTTCTCCTCCTAATCTATTCTCTCAGCACCCAATCCCCCTGCCCTAGAGACAACCCTTGTTACCAGTTTCTTGTGTATCTTTTAGAGATAGTCTTTGGCTTTTCAACTATGTGAGCATGCATGTACATGCCTGTGCATGTGTGTGTGCATGCATGTGTATCCCTCTTTTAAAATAATCAAGGACCTCTTCCCTCTCCCAAATAACTTTCTGGGAAAAAGATTGAATGCTTCTTGCTTCCTTTATTCTGCTCTTTTGACTGACAGTTGCCTTCCTGTAAATATATTTATATGCCCAGCAAGGTACTGCCCAGTGCAATTATCTGAACACTGAAATTAAGGACTAGCACCAGGAGGGTGACCACCCTTCTGGGTATATTGAAAGTGGTATCAAGTGTTTCATTAAAGTGCTTTAATCCAGTTCTTTTATGAAAGACAACTTAACATAGGAAAGTTGTTCAAAATTTAAGCTTATATAAATATATGCTATCTACCACCCAGCCTCCCTATTTTAAAGTAATATAACACCCAGATGCAGCTACTATATCATTTTAGAACACTGCCTTCAATACAATGATAGAGGTTTTTAATCAGTTAATTATTGTACTGTATATATATTTAATTTTAGACCCTGGTTTTGTCATGGCATAACCCTAGTAAACATTTTTACTATTTGTTGCATACCTACCACGTCTAGGCACCCTCTATCTTTTAATAATTTTTTATAATTTCATTTTTTAAATAATTTTGTAAACTTTTTATAATTTAAATTTTTTATAATTTCATTTTTAATTCCAGTGCTCTAAAAAAATAACTTCTTTGTAAAAGAAAATGTTATTCAAGAAAAAAAGATGACAAGGGGTGGACTGGCTGGCTCAGTCGGTGGAGCGTGTGACTCCTGATCTGAGGGTTGTGAGTTCAAGCACCACACTGGGTGTGGAGATGGCTTAAAAATAAAATCTTTAAAGAAAAAAAGAAAGAGGGGTGGCTGGGTGGCTCAGTCTGTTGGGTATCCAACTCTTAATTTTGGCTTGGGTCATGATCCCAGGGTTGTGGGATGGAGCCCCACATCAGGCTCCACGCAGGCAGGGAGCCTGCTTGGGATTCTTTGTGTCTCTCCCTCTGCCCCTCTCCCTTGCTTGTGCTCTCTCACTCTCTCTCTAAAATAAGAAAAAAATTAATCTTTATAAAAAAAAGAAGAAAAAAGATGACAAGAATCACCCATAACACCCCCCACACAGAGATAACCCCCCTTTTAAAGAATATTCTTCTAATCTTTTCTCAATGGGATGATACATACAAACTATTTTACAGCTTTTAAAATTAAAAACCCCCATATTATTACATTTATGGTATAACATTCAAAAATACATAAAAGAATAATGGAGACAAAAAAATTCCTGATAATTCCATCATCCCTCCCCCCTCCCAAATACCTCATGACTAGCATTCATTCATTTAACAGATGTGAATAGATAAGGTGTTTATGATTTGCAGGACAGCAGAGATCAACAGAGAAAAACAAAGACAGTTCCTTCTACTCCTAGAGCACTCTATGTCAGAAAATATTACACATTTTGTGTTTTATAGCTATGCTGTCATTTAAGCAATCCCCTATTTTTGGAAACTTGGGTTGGTCCATAAATTGATTGGGTAAGCATAAATTTATATGACTTTATTATATCTTAAATAAAGTATCATAACTGATATAAACTTTCTGACAACCTTTTCTATCACTGTACATTCAGTGATTTTAGGGGTTTTTGTTTGGCTTCGTTTTTTCAATTACTAAGGAATGACACAGCAGTCAGCCACATTATACATAAAACTTTACTAAATATCTGTTTTATTCCTTCAAGCTTAATTTGTAATTATTAAAGTAATACATGCAGGATGTAGAAATTTTGGAAAATATGAAACATCATAAACAATACAACAGAGTCAAATTATCCATCCCATAATCCAGAATGATACCTGGGTATAGTTTCGTTTCCCTCTGGGTTTTTAAAAGTACAAAAATAAAGATACATTAAACATTTTTATTTTTCACAAAATTGAGCTCATAGAGAATTTAAAATTGAACATATTTCAGTGCCATTAAATATTATCCAAAGCTTGATTTAAAAATTTTTTCTTTGGAAATTATTTCACAAATTTTAAAAGGTACAAAAATAAAATGGTACCAAGAACATCCATAAATCATTTTCCCAATTGTTAGCAGGACCCACTGACCAGTTGTTTACATTTGACCCCACTTGCTTAAATGTACACACATGCTCAAGCACTCATACTCCCACTCTGTGTCTGTCTGTCTCTCACATGTACACACACACAGACATTTTTTTTCAATGAACCATTTGAGGTTAAGTTATAAACATCTGGTCTCTTTCCCCTAAATACTTGAGTGTATTTCCAAGAGCACAGCTATTCCCTTATGCAGCTACACTTCACTTTTGTCAGTTGACCCAGTAATGTCCTTCATAGCATCGTTCTCCTCCAAGACAGAATCCAGTCTCAGGCTGAGCTGTCTCATATCTCCTTTTTTTTTTTCTTTAATCTGAAACAATTCCACAGCCTTACTTCACCTTTTATAGTATTGACATGTTTGAAGCATACAATCCCCACTTTATTTTTTGTTTGATATTTCCTTGTGATTGGATTGAGGGGATGCTTTCTTACCCAGAAAGCTGCATGAGTGAAGTGTGTCCTCTCAGAGGATCACATCTCGAGGCCACAAAGTCTGTCTGTCCCTCACCTAACTGGTGAGTTTATTTTGATCACCCAGCCAAGCTGTTGCCAAGTTTCTCCGCTGTATAATTGCAGTTGTGTTTTTTTTTTCTTTCTTACAACTAATAAGCAATCTGTATAGAGACACTTTAAGGTCATGCAAATAGCCTTGTTTGAAAAATTCCCCATAGATTTGGCTTCTACTGATTCTTGCCTGATCTATTGTTTATCACAATTCTTTTATTTTTTTTTTATTTTTTTAACGTTTTATTTATTTTTGAGACAGGGAGAGACAGAGCATGAACAGGGGAGGGTCAGAGAGAGGGAGACACAGAATCCGAAGCAGGCTCCAAGCTGTCAGCACAGAGCCCGACGCGGGGCTCAAACTCACGGACCGCGAGATCATGACCTGAGCTGAAGTCGGCCGCTTAACTGACTGAGCCACCCAGGCGCCCCTCACAATGCTTTTAGAATGATATTCCATCTCCAGCATTCCTGCCATATTTAGAGGCCAGCTCTCAGCTTTCTTCCATGAGCAAGAGCTCCCTTCAATTTATTACTGGTGTAGCTTCAGACATTTCCCCCCCACACACACACACTGGTTTATAATTCATTACTGTACTCACCTATTTCAGTGCTCAAATTATCCCAGACTTGACCAGTGGGAGCACCTTTGACCTGCCTTCTATGTTCTCAGGACATTGTTCCATCTATTTTTTTTTTTAACTTTCTGGTGTTATAATAAGATGGACCAACCCCGTCTATTACCTACCCTGTTCTACTCCTAGAATCTGCCATTTTCATGAGCCCTGGTATATTTTGGTGGGGAATGATATTAGCGACCAAAAAGTCCTAGGTGTGGGGTTTGGCTGCTAGGGTGACTTTGTTATGGGATCATTCAGAAAAATCCAGGAAATATATGCATGTATATTTACACGCACACACAAATGTACATACACACTCATAGATATGTTATATACGTGTATACATAAACATGCTTATGTATGTACTTTTTAAATCACGAGTTCACACCAATACCTGCACATCCAATTACAATATATACCCATAGGATTTTTTCTTCCTTTTCCCATTCCGTATTTGTACAGGCATTCCTTGGAGATATTGTGGGTCCAGTTTCAGACCTCTGCAGTAAGACAGATACTGCAATAGAGTCAAGTGAATTATTTGGTTTCCTAGTGCATATAAAAGTTATGTTTATGTTACACTATAGCTTATTTTTTAAATATACTTTTTATTTTATTTGAGAGATAGAGCATGAGCAGGGGAGAAGGGCAGAAGGAGAGGGGGGAAGGAGGGATGGAGAGACAGAAAGAGAGAGAGAGAGAGAGAGAGAGAGAGAGAGGGAGAATCTTAAGCAGACTCCATGCTCAGCATGGTGCTCCATGCAAGGCTTGGTCTCACAGCCCTGGGATCATGACCTGAGCTGAAATCAAGAGTTAGATGCTCAACTGACTGATCCACCCAGGTGCTCCAACTATAGCCTATTAAGTGTGAAATAGCATTATGTCTAAAAAAGGTGCAAACCTTAATTAACAATACATTATTGCTAAAACATGTGAACCATCATCTGAACTTTAGCAAGTGATAACCACTGATCACAGATCACCATAACAAATGTAATGAAAAAGTTTGAAATATTTTAAGAATTACCAAAGTGTGACACAGAGACACAGAGTAAATGCTGTTGGAAAAATGGCACCAATACACTTGCTCCATGAGGGTTGCCATAAACCTTCAATTTGTAAAAAAAAAAATAAAAATAAGTAAAAATAAAAATAAAGCAATATCCACAAAGCACAATGAAACGTTGCATATCCCTTCCTCTACAGTGAGAACCCGGCACCCATAACATCTCTATTTTTGTTTTTCTCTCCCCCACCCACACTTACTCATTTACTCAATCGTATCATACATCTAAAGTAATTTCACCCATACCCATAAAATAAACAAATCTGCTATAAAAATTTTTGTTAGGGTTTATTTTCAATTCTTCCCCCATACATATGCCCCAGCATCCCTTGGGAACTTGTTAGAAAAAGTCCTACTGATTCAGTCCTACTGATTCAGAAACCCTGTGGTAGAGCCCAGTGTTTTTATAAGTTCTGGAAGTGATTCTAAACCTAAAGTTTGAGAGGCATAGCTGGAAATGTGCACCATGGGTTTATGATATGTATATGTGTGTGTGTGTGTGTGTATGTGTGTGTGAACACACATAACCATGCATTATTATGTAAAGTTATACTTTAAACATATCTTAAAATAGGGGAGCCTGAGTTAAGCATCCAACTGTGGCTCAGGTCATGATGATTTCATAGTTTGTGGGTTTGAGCCCCGCATCAGTCTCTGTGCTGACAGCTCAGAGCCTGGAGCCTGCTTTGGATTCTGTGTCTCCCCCTCTTTCTGCCCCTCCCCCACTCATTCTCTCTCTCTCTCTCTCTCTCTCTCTCTCTCTCTCAAAAATAAACATAAAAAAACATATTTAAATATAAAACAGGTCTAGTGCAGACAAATAGAGGTTCTTCTGTCACAGCATGGGTGTGAGGGTGTAATGTAAAAGAAAATAAACACCGTAGCTCTATTTTCTCTTCCTGGTGCCAGCCCAGGAGGATAATCAGGAGGCAGAGAGGGAGGGTGAGTGTGAAGTACCCTAACCTGCCAGAGGGGGTGCCCTCCAATTCCACAGCTGTCTGCCCTCTGAAGTAGACAACTGAGAGTACAGTCAAGATGGAGGAGGTGCAGTCAGTGCTGAAAAGGCTCACACCTGTTCCCCCTGTTTTCCCCTAACCTTCTCTTTCTTGAGAATCACCATATAAATCCCTCTGCCTCCAGCATTGAACACATGGATGCTTCTGCCCTAATTCCCTACATACTCACTTCTCCTCTACGGATTTTTATGACAGTCAACATACCTAGGTTTTTCAGGGACAACTTCATGGTGGAGAAAGGGAAAAGAGTTACCTGGACCTTCCCTGGCCCCAGTGGAAGATCCTACCAACCAGGCTTTCCTAAACCTAAAATCAAAAGGCATCACCTGCTGCTTGTCTTAAAATGCAGATTCCCAGGCCACTTCTAAAATTCTGATTGGGTCAGTCTGTAGTCTTGACAAGTGTGTGGAGTGATTCTTTTGACCTTCGCAAGTTCTGAAATACTGGCCTAGGAGCAAGTGGCTGTCCAACTTGGGCATCTGAATTACCTGGGAAGTTTGTTTAAACTGTGTATTTGTGAATCCCGTTTTCTCAGAGAATCGAATTCAGTAGGGATAAGATGAGGTTCTGGAGTGTATTTTGAACAAACCTCCTTGTCATATGCCCAGGTGATGCTGATGTATTTGGCCCACAAACACATCAGTTAGAATTTCTTCTCTGGACTCTAGACCCTGCTTACTTGGAGTGTGGTCAGAGACCAGCAGCTAGGCATCACCTGGAGCTTGTTTCTTTTGCAGACTCTTAGGCCGCACCCAGAACAGCTGAATCATAATCTTCACAAGATATCCAAATGATTCAAGTTTGTACACCAAGTTTGAGAAACACTGATGTAGAGTACTGGTTCTCAACCTGACTATGTATATGTTAGAATCACCTTGGGAGCTTTAAAAAATCTCAGGGCTGGGCCTCTGCTAGACTGAATAAGTCAGTATCTCTGGAAATAGGTTTTAGGCAGCAATGTTTTTGAAGTTTCTCAGGTGATTCCTATTTATAACCAAGGCTAGGAACTTCTGAGGATCCTTCTAGACTCTCCCACTGCAAAATTCAGGCCAGAATGGAGACCCAGGGTGGAAGGAATGACACCTCTCACTCCTCAATCAAAGGTCTCCCGGGGCGCCTGGGTGGCTCAGTCGGTTGGGCATCTGACTTCAGCTCAGGTCATGATCTTATGGTCCATGAGTTCGAGCCCTGTGTCGGGCTCTGTGCTGACAGCTCAGAGCCTGGAGCCTGCTTCCGATTCTGTGTCTCCCTCTCTCTGACCCTCCTCCACTCACACTCTGTCTCACTCTCTCTCTCAAAAATAAATAAACATTAAAAAGAAAAATTTTTTTTTAAAAAAGTTCTCCCAACAGCCAGAGGTCCTACACAAAAAAATCCAATGATTTGGCAGTTACCAGAAGTAAAAGAAACAAAATGATATTTCATTTCACCTTATATGTAAATCATTCTTCATCTGAGTTTTTCAACCCTTGATTTGACTGCATCCCTGTATTTGAGGGATGTATGGACCAGTCACCACCCAGACTTAGCAAAGACAGACACAGCATGTTTCTGTCCTCTGATGACCAGTGTCCCCACCTGAGCATTTTATCTGGGTGAGGCTGATAAACTTGTTCAGCTTGTTTCAATGCTACTCCCAGCTTGTTTCAATGCTTCAGCCCAAATTCAGCCCCTCTGCATCTTCTGCTCTTCCACTCTGTTACTACAGTCCCTTCCTTACCTGGCCCTGACCTACCTTCTGACTCTGTCATAAGAGTAATGGCAGTGCTCCCTCTCACTCTCTCTCACTCAAAAAAGAGAGAGAGAGAGAGAGAGAGAGAGAGAGAGAGAGACAACCTTTATGGGGTGCCTGGGTGGCTCAGTGGGTTGAGTGTCCGACTCTTGATTTTGGCTCAAGTCATGATCCCAGGGTCATGAGATTGAGTCCCACGCTCAGTGTGGAGCCTGTTAAGATTTTCTGTCTCCCCCCCCACCCGCTCTGCCCCTCTCCTCCTCCTCTCTCTCTCTCTCTCTCTCAAAAAAATTGGAGGTTATTTTTGAAGGAATTCCATTTTAGAACTTTGAATTGCTGTGAATATTATAAAGTATTATACATGGCTATTGATTAAAGAAATAGGATCGAAAACTTAAGACTTGTAATTCACAATAGGCCTATATGAGATAATAACACATCATAAGCATGAAATTCATCAGGTCTACCATTTGTTTTGACTTTTAGAGGAATCAGCATCATAACTAGGGCATGAATATCACTTGTTTCCAATTATTAGGGTCTAAACTATTGAGGGGCTCCTTAAGATGAGGGATACCGATATAGTAAAATTCCAGTGGGTCAGGCATAAACAGAAGTTTAGGAATTTAAAAATCAGAATCCCTGAGGCAGTGTTTCAGAGAAAAGAGCCATGTTACTAACTGAATGAGCAGGTACAAGACAGCCGTGTTGCTTCCCGCTGGTTCCTTTGAAGCTGCAATGCAGGGAAAGAGTATCGTGGAGGGGAGGGTCAGGTACTGGGTATTTCTTCCTGTGAGTGTCAAAAAGCTTGAGCTTGTGCTCAGGAAAATTGTGTGTGTGTGTGTGTGTGTGTGTGTGTGTGTGTGTGTGTGTGTGAGAGAGAGAGAGAGAGAGAGAGAGAGAGAGAGATTGTCAATGCCCAGCAAGAGGACAAAGCAAGTCTCACAGGGATATGAAAATGTATTCATTCAATGAGGATACTCAGCTCACCTTTCTGGCTCAGGTTCAGCCAGTACTGGAGGGAACACAGAACAAATGGGAGAAGACAAATTTTGTGGGGAGAAAAACTAAGATAGTCTAGAACCACACAAAAAAGGTTGTTTGAGGGGCCACAGAGAGTAAAGGCTTGTGTGATTCCCTAGTACCCTCCTGGTTTGTGTCTGAGGAATACCTGAGCCACATCTCCTCATCTCCTCCAGTACCATCACAGGGCCCTGCACAGGCTGGAATCCTGGCTCCACCGTGGTGACGTCAGGACAGTCCCTGAACCCCTAAGCCTCAGGCTGCCCATTTGTAAACTAGACATAATAATAGTACCTACCTCCCATAGTTGTTGAGAGGCTCTGTAAGGTGATACACGTGCAGAGTTTAGCACGGGGGAAGCAGCCACGCGTTTCAGATGATCCTGTTCCACTTCTCCCAAGCACAGGCAGCTTCTGCCTTCCTGGGAACATAAAGTCCAATAGCGTCACCTGTTGGCCATAGCCTATTGAGTTTTACCTAGAGAAGAGAGGTGGATAGAAATATTTCATATGCTGACTCCAGAAGGACTCCAGACAGCAGATGCCTGGAAAGACGGTCTCTGTCCTAGATGGCTCTGTTAAAGAAGCAAACCAGGTGGGGTAAGGAGAGGTTCAGGTGACTTTTCCAACCAGAATTTGTGTGGTTTTTAAAACATTTTTAACGTTTATTCATTTTTGAGAGACAGAGCATGAGAGGGGAGGGGCAGAGAGAGAGAGAGGGAGACACAGAATCTGAAGTAGGCTCCAGGCTCTGAGCTGTCAGCACAGAGCCTGATGCGGGGCTTCAACTTGTAAACTGTGAGATCATGACCTGAGCCGAAGTCAGACGCTCAACTGACTGAGCAACCCAGGTGACCCTCGAACCAGAATTTGATAGGGCACATTCTCCCACCTTTAGCTGCTCCCCAGCTGCTCCACTGGGTCAGCTCTAGCTTCCTTTCAAAGCCCATATCCACATGAAGATAGCTGTCCCCTGCCCCTCTGCATCCCTATCAAAACGAGTTTCCCTCTCCCAGGCCAGAGTGGGTGTACTGTCCCTGCAAAGCCGAATTCCCTCTGTATCCTCTCCTGTGCTGCTCACTCTCCTGGATGGGCTCACTGTAATCCTTTCAGCCGTAGCAAAACAGGTCTGATAACTGGCCGCTGCCCACTGGCCCACTGCTCCTGTATTGGCTCACCCTGGCTGTGGGTTCCCTCGGCTCCCTTTCACCAGCTGTTTCTGCCCATTTAACCATTCTGGAAGAAGTTTTGATGATGTGTCCATTGTGCTGACATCTGCCTCCAGGGCACAGTGGGTTGAAGGTTCCCCCACCCAATCAGCTGTGTGCCCATAGACAAGTCACCTAACCTCTCTGACATTGTTTCTTCATCTATAGAGAAAGAAGTAATACCCATTTCTGCCTCACTTGAGTTTTGTGGGGATCACCTAGGAAGGTTCAATGGTGATGTTTTAAGCACTGTAAAGCAAGAAACAGGGGTGAGTTAAAGGGATCATTTCTGGCTGGGAATGTCTGCAGGTTTCTATTAGACCTTCCACGTGCATGCCCAGAAGAGTTTCCACTGGTGCTCTGGCTACCCGCAAACTCACAGACATAAGCAAAGCTAGCTTGTGTCCAGCAGGGTATACTGATTGGCTCTACCTCCCTCTGCTGGGCATCACAGTTTCCAGACAATGTATGCAGGAGTTCACTTCCTGTGCAAAGGCTGCCCTTGACCCCATCAGCTGGAACTCACTGGAATTGCTTTTTAAATTACACACCATGCATTGTTCTGTGTCCTCTAAATCTGCCAATTAAAAAGCTACATCATTCCAAAAATAACTGGGAGCCTGGATTATAAAAATATGCATAATAGAGCAAAATAACTCAAGGCAAGGCAGATAACATTATGACCCAGTACTCCTGGAGTCTGAGCTATAATTCAGAAGCTGTTGTGGCCTGTACTCTAGTTGTTTGAGCTCCACAGTGTAGGTATTGGCCTGTTCAAATGGGCTCGGAAACCTGCCACATTCACTTCCATAGTTTCCCTTTTTATTTATTTTTTTAAAAATGTTTACTTATTTTTGAGACAGAGAGTACACACGGGGAAGGGACAAAGAGAGAAGGGGACAGAGGATCTGAAACAGGCTCTGCACTAATAGCATAGAGCCCAAAATGGGATTCAAACTCACAAACCATGAGCTCATGACCTGAGCCAAAGTCGGACGCTCAACCAATTGAGCCGCCCCAGTAATTCTCCTTTTTATATCTCTCCCAACCACTATCTTCTTTTACTGAAATCTGTTTCATTTGCATTCTTGCTCCTCCACATAGAGTCTGCCTTGAAAGCAGCTTCAGCCGTCAAGAGAGGGTCTTTGGGGGCTCAGTAGATATGAGGAGCCGACCCCTGCTTGTCCTTGCTATAGTTCAGAAGAGGCAGACAGGGAGTGATAACAGAGGACTCACCCTGTGTACATGCTCAGCTACTTCTTTCGTGAATAATTTTATTAAGATATAATTTATATGGTATACAATTCACCCATTTAAAATGTATAATTCAGTGGTTTTAGTATACTTACAGAGCTGTGCAACTATCCCCACAACCAGTTTTAGAATCTTTTCATCACCTGCCCCAAAAAGAAACCCTGTACCCATGAGGAGTTACTGGTATTTCCTCCTACCACCCACTCAGCTTTAGGTAACCACCAACCTACTTTCCGTCCCTGTGGCTTTGCCTATTCTGGCCCAGCTGCTTTTTTACCCTTTCTTGGCTTCCCTGAAGCCCCAAGCTCCCCTGAGCAGAGTATGCAGGGATGAAGGTGGGTTGAAGGGTTGAGTATGCAGGGATTAACGTGGGCAAGCCCATCAGAAATCTGGGTAGAAATTTGGGGTGTACTTTTACCTTACCAATGCACCCCACCTGACCCTGGAGCCTCAAGGGGCCTGAGGGCCTGAGCAGCTGCCTGCATTCTCCTCCAAACCGAGGCCAGACCTCCTGTGAATGACAGGGAGCATCACAGGGTCACCTGCTCAAGAATACTCTGCCTGCAGGTTGTGGATTTTGGCCCCAGCATTGGCCTTTAGGGCAAAGACACTGGGTCTCTAGCAAGCCCCTATTAAAATGCCACACTGTCCTGAGATGGCAAGGCAATTTCATGGTGCCCTGGAAGTTTCAGCTTTCCCCTTTACTTCTCTCTGACCCATCTCCCTTGGGATCCTGTTAGGATGGCAGACACTTGGGCAGTTGTTTGGAGGGAGAAGATATTTTGCCATAGCACAGGGTAGGTATACAGTCCTCCTCACCTGTTTTGCAGCTGGGTGAGCTAAGACTCAAAGAAAGTGAGGGACTTGTCCAAGATCACACATCTACCATTGGTCACAGAGCTGGGACTTGAGCTGTGTCCTGAGCCCATGTTCATCTACAAAGTTATCTTATAAATGTATCTGGCTTTATAAATGTCTTCCAGGCTAGTATGTCTGTGCCCACATGCTCCTAGACAAATTTTTGGCAGATTTTGCATAACTCAGTCAGCACTTTAGATACTGTAATGTCCTTTCTGTCACTAAATCAGGAAACTGGATACAAGTTGATGAAGGAATGCTTGGCCAACAACAGATTCTAAGATGTTACTGTCTACCATGCTTTATAGAGTATGTTCCAAGACAGGGTCTCTTAAACCCTATGTAGTCAAGGGCTAGTTGTTTGTTTATAATTTTCATCTGTCCTGGAACAATAGTTTTGATAATACAATTAAAAATGTATTACTAGGACAATAATAACACACTTGAATGTTGTAGCAATACCAAACTGCCATGAAAATTTCTAACTGCTTCTTCTCAATTTTCTGTCCTGATCTTCCTGCAGGTCAGTGGGAGTTCACAGACCAGTATGGGCCTGCCAGCCACATTTTGAGAAACACTGTTCTAAGTAATGCCATTCCTGAGAGAAAGTCCCTGAATAAAGAGCTCCTTAATCAAAGAAGCTTGGGAGACCCCATAAGTATCAGTGCACATTAGTATATTAAATTGGGGGAGACCCCCAAGTGTCAGTGCACATTAACATATAAAGGCTCTAAGAAGTCCTGCATTTAAAAAGCTTTTTTAATCCTTAATTACTCACTAGTTCCCAAACTGACCTCAATAACTCAGGTTATTGTTATTGGATCAATATCCTGCAGAATTCGTATTT
Organism: Prionailurus bengalensis; assembly: GCF_016509475.1. Lineage (NCBI taxonomy): Eukaryota > Metazoa > Chordata > Mammalia > Carnivora > Felidae > Prionailurus > Prionailurus bengalensis. The sequence goes on from NC_057355.1 coordinate 51,812,306, forward strand.
CTTGAAATACAGTTGGCTCAGTCTTGCCAACTATGGGCAAAGCACAGGTCCCAGGCATGCCTAAAATGAGAGCCTCTGTCTTTTACCCATATCCTCATGTTCTGTCTTAAAAAAAATAATAATTCTTTACCATCTTTTATTCTTGTAGCACCCAAAATAATGCTCTGCCTTTTACCATCTCTCATGCCTACTTCTGCCTCCCACTTAGTACTCACTGTGGGTGACCTTGCCCACAGAGAAGATCAAAGTCTCCTAGGATAGTCCCCACTACACTTTGCCACTGCATCCTGCAAATACACTAGCTGTGCACCTTCATAAAAGTGACTCACGACAGGTCATCTTCCTCTACAACACTACCTTTCACAAGCAATAAGTATCCTCTTCCCTTTAATCCATTTCTATGATAAATACTTATCTATTTTTAATGGAAACTATATAGCTAAACAAGAAGTATAACTTTCACATAAAACACATGCAGTGGTTTTCCCTGAGCAGAGGTATCTCTTGTCACGCCTCACTCTCACTCCTCTCCTCTTGCTCCCTCCTTTGCACACTGTGTGGACTCTCATGACCTCCATTTGGTAGTCTCCAGGGTAATCTCTACCCTGAAATTTATTCCATAAAAATCTCAAAGCATTTCTCTCATTCATATTCTCTTAACAGTTTTAACAATTGTAGTTCTGTAGAGCCTTCCTGAAGCATGATTTTACTTCTGTGGGTTGTTCCTGCTAGCCTTAGTTAAGGTCACCCAGTGAGCCTCAGCAAGCTTTAGTCCACTTTTTATTCTACTGATATCTCTGCATTCTTATTCACAGAGTTCTCTGCAGATATACCACATTCACTGAGTCATAGCCAACCCCCCCCTTACAATACTTACCCTTCTATCCAGGAACTATGCCAGCATGCCCTGGATATACAGAAGGAGACAGCCAGGTGCCCTGTTCCTGGAATATCTCACTTCCCACGTTCTGGCATTGTGACATCTGTAATGCTTGAGAATTCAGGGAGGAAACTTACAAACTGCATTTCCCCAACATTAGTATGAGATATTAATAGACATTCCCTACCATACAGAGTTCAAGGGTTAAATACTTTTGGGAAACATAATTACATTTGCTAACACATTTGTGAATTTTGAGGAAAAAGATATATATATATATATAGTAGGTTTTTCCAAATGTGTTTGACCTGCAAGCCATCTTTTCCAGGAACCCATTGGAGACAGCATCATTTCTCTGACACCATTTGGAAAATGCTGGTTTGGGGGGCACCTGGGTGGCTCAGTAGGTTAAGCGTCTGAGTTCAGCTCAGGTCATGATCTCATGGTCTGTGAGTTTGAGCCCCACGTCGGGCTCTGTGCTGACAGCTCGGATCCTGGAGCCTGCTTCAGATTCTATGTCTCCCTCTCTTTCTGCTCCTTCCCAACTCATGCTCTATCTCTCTGTCTCTCAAAAATAAATAAACGTTAAAAAATTTTTTTTAAAAAAGGAAAATGCTGGTTTGGAAGTAGCTTCAGCCCACCCAGTCCTGCCAAATGCGAAGGACCAGATTGAAGTCATTCAAATATACAACCTAGTTAGGTGGAAAATGAGTTGTGATTTCCCTTAGCTCTGCTTTCTGAATGATAAATTATAGTTCTGTAAGTTGAGTCTACAACTGATGCTCAATTACTTACCTTTCCATAGGTATGTTCTGTGTAATTTGCCATCTAGAGCCCTAATGCCTTCCCAGTATACAGTCCTAGCCCACACCTCCCCACTGAGCCCTAGGCCCTATATATATACATATATATGCTGCTGTCTGCTGGACAACCGCATGTTGGAGATCTTTAATAGAATGTCAAACAAGCACTTCAAATGCAGTTTGTCCCACATAGAAGTGATTACCGCTCTCATAGATTTCATTTCTCCATCTGCATTCCCTAATGGCCTCATTGCTACCTTCCACTCAGAAACCTAGGAGATGTTCCAATCTCTACCCTCCCAGCCAAGTTGTCATTGAGTCCTCTTGATTCTACCTTCCAAGAAGCTCTTACATTTGGTCTCTGTATTCTACCCTCAACTGTCATTGTCTAATATGGGATCCTCAGTACAGTGGTTTTCTCGGGTCAGGTTTTCTGAGTCTTGCATGTAGGCAGGATATTGGAGAGAGCAATGGAGAATAACTCCTACTGGGGGAGTGGAGGAAGAAAGAGCAGGCTGAAGAAGTTGAACTTTGATACAGTTGCAACAATAGTCTCAACCAACCCTATGGGGTGCTATGGAACTGGGTGATGCTTCGGAATTGTCCCAACTTGATGCAAGGGGTTGGGGAGGAGATCCTTAAACTAACACATTCCCACCCTCTTCATCCTTCGTCCTCCAACCCCCATCCTGTACCCTCCGCAGCCCCCACTGGTTGTAGGCAGCCTCCCACCCCACTCCCAGGGTGCCATAACCTTTGGCCTAGGGCACTTCCCAGAATGGCCCTCAGCTGAGAGCCAACAGCCACCAACTCTTATAGCAGAGGAATGAATGTCTTACTCCGGAGGGGATCAGGGTGGCATACCCCAGCACCCTTCTCCCAATTCTCCCAGTGCTTTCTGATTTATCCCTCACAACACCACCAGAAGGGTTTTTCTAAACCCAAATTTAATCACACTACACCCTTTCTCAAACCATTCGGTAACTCCTCCTTACCAACAAGATAATTCAGTTCTGATCTCTGTCCACCTGTGAAACCTTGTCTCCTACAGCTTTCCTCCTTTTATGTGCTCTTGCCCCACTAACCCCAATCTACTGATGTTTATCAATCCTACATGAGTGCTGCTCCCCCTGCTGGGCATGAGTTTGTCCCACTTCTCTCTAACAAGCTCCTATTCATCCTTTCTAGCCCAGAGTAAGCGCACCTTCTTTTTGATGCCTCCTTTAATATCCCCAAGGAGAAGTAATATCCTGTATACTCTTTTTGTACTCACAGTTATTTGCTTCTGTGACTGTAAGAGTGACCTCCTTAAGAGCAAAGCCTGTGTTGTATTCATCTTTTTTAATGTTTATTACTTTTGAGGAGGGGAAGGAGCAGAGAGAGGGGGGTACAGAGGATCCGAAGCAAGCTCTGTGCTGACTGAGACAGACCAATGCAGGGCTTGAACTCACAGAGCTAGAGATCATGACCTGAACCAAAATTGGAAACTGAACAGACTGAGCCACTCAGGCAACCCTGTCATATTCGTTTTTGAAAGTGAATGAATGAATCAGTCAGCTATGTGCATCAGTATTGTGTAAAGCTGGGTCTACATGGGCTGATTCAAACTAACTAGAGTTGCCTTCAGTCTAGTCAGCTCTTTTTTCAGAGACTTAATCTAGTTTGCCCAATGAGGGCTATAGTTGCCCCTGGGGGCGGGGATTCTATTTGGGAAATCTCAGCTGGTTCAGTATATGTGACTCAGTGCTCTGAGGGATGGGGCATTTAATACATACTTCCCATTATGTTGATGCTACCTCTTATGTTGAGAAGGGGCACAGCCAGTAATGTTTGGGTGATGTTATGAAAGGTACCATATGGCCTGACTGGCCTAAAACTGTCTCTTTTATGACTGAACTTTCCCGTCATGGCCTTTCTGAAATTCTTACCCTCATATTTCCCTGTGATTGGAACTGGACCAGTGGTCCTTTGGGGTGAGTGCGTGCTAGGGCCTGGGCAAGCTAATTCATCTGGAGAAGAGAATTTCTGTGTCTATTTATTTTTATTTTACTTGTTTCAAAATTTCTATATTTTGTATATATTTTATCATGTATATAATACTGTAGTAGAGTAACACATATATATAATTTGTAAATAAATAATATTAGGAAGTGTACACTCAAAACATTTTTTGCTAAGTAGCACATGGTTAAAACATTTTAGAGACTCCTTTATTGGACTCCAAAGACTAGAGTCTCCTTCAGCCATCACCCATTAACTTTTCAGCTGATCTGATTGCTGAGCTAATTTGTGCTAAGGCCTTAGGAAAACTCTGAAATCCAGGAGCTAAAGCAATTAGGAATGACAGGTAGGGGCAGGCAGAGGAGCAGGGCTATGTGTGGAGAGCACAGAGACTGCATCTGTCCCAAACTGATGAGCCATCTGGTAGGAAATTGAGAACCTGGAATAAAAAGAGGCAGGAGGTGGAGCAGGAGACAGCAATAGGAGGGCAGCCTAGGAGGTATGAGGAGGCATGAAAGGGTAACAGGACTTCAGGCAGAGACAGGGACTGGGACATAGTCAAGTTGAAGTGTTGGGAGGGTGAACTTGTGGAGGTTCTGGGTTTGGAGGGGAGCCTGGATCGTGCCAGGGGCAGGTACACCCTCCTGCTGCACACCCTCCTACATGTCCTGGTAGTGATGGTGGCCTCGACGTGCTGGTGTGGGCAGCTGAGATTCAAGCAGCCACCCCACCACCAACTGCTTGGCTGCAGTGCTTGCCATTGGCCTCCTCGTCCTCTGGGTGACGGGCTGCACTTGTACCTTCCTGCTCAGCATCGCCAGGCCCATGCTTCTGATTCTGGTGGATGTCTCACTGCACCCGCAAAACCTCAAGAACAAGATTGAGAACAAGACTGAGAGTATTGGTCTCCTAGGCGCCTGGGATCTGTACCTATGGCCTGGAGAATGTCTGCCCACCCCCGACTCTGGCCTGGAACCAGGGACCCAGAGCCCTTATCCACAGCCCTAAAAATAGAGCTCCCCTTCCAGTTTAAAAAGTAGGACATCTGTGACCATTCACCCAGGTCCAAAATTGGGATATCCCTCCTATCCAGTCCCCATTACCTAGGAGACCAGACTCTTCCCCAGCCCTGAACTTGGGGCTTGGAGATCAGAGTATCCATGACCAACCTCAAACTCTGGACCCAGAGATACTCCCCCACCCTCAATCTGGGACCCCCCATCTCCCATGCTCAGCCCCAAAGCCGGGATCTGGAACCAAGGGAATCTCTTGAACCCTGGACTAAGGCTTTTCCAGACCTCACCCGAGCTTTGAACCCAGGTCAGGGCATTACCGGTCTTGAACCTGGGACCCAAGTGTTCCCAGCCCCCATCAAGACAGAGGATTCTAGGGGTGCCTGGATGGCTCAGTTGGTTGAGTGTCCAACGTCGCTCAGGTCATGATCTCATGGTTTGTGAGTTGGAGCCCTGTATTGGTCTCTGTGCTGACAGTTCAGAGCCTGGAGCCTACTTCATATTCTGTGTCTCCCTCTGTCTCTGCCCCTCCCCTGCTCACTCTCTGACTCTCTCTCTCTCTCTCAAGAATAAATAAACATTAAAAAAAAAATACAGAGGATTCAAGCATCCTGACCCTGTTGAACCCTTGGTTCCAGGTGACCCCCACACTCACCAGTCCCACTTGACTCTCTCCAGCTCTGCTGAGGGATTCTGCCCCCTCCCTTTCCAAAGTTCCACAGTGATGAGGACTAAGGGGTGGGGTGGGGTGGGGGTAGCCCTAACCCAGAATGGGGCATCTGTATCAGTGTTACCGCAACAATATAGGCTGTTGCATCACTGAAGCCAAAAGAAAGAAAGAGAGAGAGAGAGAGAGAGAGGAAGAAAGAAAGAGAGGAAGAAAGAAAGAAAGAAAAGAAAGAAAGAAAGAAAGAAAGAAAGAAAGAAAGAAAGAAAGAAAGAAAGAAAAAAGGAAAGGAAAGAAAAGAAGAGAAAAGAATAAAAGAGTAACAGCCTCTACGTCAATCAGGAAGATACCCCATCTGCCTGTCACTGTTACTGGAGCTCATGTCAGAGTAGAGCCAGCCAGAAATGAAGAAAGCACTGGCTGCTCCACAATGCCTATGTAGGGGGCTGAGAGGCAGAAATCTGATTGGAGTCAGGGCATAGGAGCCTTCTTAAGTTGCATTACCATAACCAAAGCATCATTTTTAAATTTTTTTTTTTTTCAACGTTTATTTATTTTTGGGACAGAGAGAGACAGAGCATGAACGGGGGAGGGGCAGAGAGAGAGGGAGACACAGAATCGGAAACAGGCTCCAGGCTCTGAGCCATCAGCCCAGAGCCCGACGCGGGGCTCGAACTCACGGACCGCGAGATCGTGACCTGGCTGAAGTCGGACGCCTAACCGACTGCGCCACCCAGGCGCCCCGCAAAGCATCATTTTTATATAGGTTGTGCAGTTATTTAGGGATGGCTATAGACATTGATTGATGATGGAAATTAGGAGTGGGTGGAGCGTGTTATTAGCAATGTAGTCCTTAGTGCCTCTTTGGCAGGTGGAAGCTAGTGAGCCATATTAGCCCTCAAAGAGGAAGTATGGCACCTGAGGTTAGGAGAACCCCTGATCCAACACCAAACCATAGGGGCCCAAAGGCCACATTGGGATGATACACCAGAACAGTTCTAGCAGCCAAGAAGCATGATAGCTGATGCAGGACCAAAAGGCATGAGTGGAAATAGGTCTTCTGAGTGGGAGATGAGGTAGGGGAAGAAGGAGACTCCAACAGCAAAAAGGCACAGAGAAACCCCAAAAGGGAATGTGCCTAATATGACAGGTTTAGCCCCAAATGCAAGGAAGCAGGCTTCACACCTCCCAAAGTCCTGGTTCTACTAAATAATCAGTAGAAAACTGTTTGATGGGCACGGTAGCGTGCTATATACAGAGTTTTCTTACATACGGAGTTGCCTCGGAAACAAAAAAGATCAGAAGGATAGAAAATGCAATTCCTTTTTCTGTTGTTTTCAGACTCTCTTAGGCTCTTAGTATTCTACCAGAAGCAGACCGTAAACCCCTTGAGGGCTACAACCACATCTAGGTAATAAGACTTTGTAAAGCATTTCAGTTAACACAAACTTATGCATATACTATTTCATATATCCTTACCACAACCCAGCAAGGTAGGTTTTTTGCAGATGATGATACAAAAATTCAAGCAATGAGTTTGTTTTGTCAGAACAATACAGAAAATACATTCTGCAGATGAGGAATCTGAGGCGCTGGTGGTGTTAATTGATTTACCACTTACCACGGACAAAGAGTTGATGCTTATAAAGCCAGGACCCACACCCAGGACTCGCAGAACCCCACCTCCTAATTCTCTATCCTTAAATACAGTTTCTTCCCAGCCCAACATGGTGCTAAAATTAGAGGTCAGCAGTCACAAAGTGGTCCATGAGGAATGACAAACAAATGCTATTGGCTCTGCCTTTCTACTCTTGAATCTCCCAGGCAAGTTTGTTCTAACACCTGCTATGTTTTTTTGCAGCATGCAAAAGGAAAGAACAAGAACATGGGAAGGATAGAGGCAACACACCCAAAAAGCCGAGGTTGGTCTTCACAGATGTCCAGCGTCGAACTCTACATGCAATATTCAAGGAAAATAAGCGTCCATCCAAAGAATTGCAAATCACTATTTCCCAGCAGCTGGGGTTGGAGCTGAGCACGGTCAGCAATTTCTTCATGAACGCAAGGAGGAGGAGTCTGGACAAGTGGCAGGACGAGGGCAGCTCCAATTCAGGCAACTCATCTTCTTCATCAAGCACTTGTACCAAAGCATGAAGGAACACCCACAAACTAAACCTCGGTGGAAAAGCTTTAAATAAAAAAATTTTTAAAAGACCAGGACCTCAAGATAGCAGGTTTATACTTAGAAATATTTGAAGAAAAAAAAGTGTTATTTATAGTCCAAAGAAACCAAAGACTTAGCTCACCTGCATTCTGACTTTGTTCGGAGACACACACTTCAGCGGGGCAACGACTTGGCAAGAGAAAATATGAGCAGAAAAGCACCACTGGATCTCACACCTTCAATCCATGATCATTCTCGCTGTGCTTGGCTGTTTTGTGGTTTGGAGCATAGTGATTTTGAGCCATTGAGTGGACATCTTTTAAGATCAGACTTTCTCATCTGTTCCACTATGCCACGAAGGTGTATGGTGTCTCAGTACTGTGTGTGGGTACGTGAGTGCATACACACACACACACACACACACACACACACACACACACGCATCACCAGTGGTTAGGGACTTAGGCAGGCTGGTCTTCAGGAAGGGTTGTGCTATAGGAGTGCACCCAACATAGTGTGGGGTTGTCTGAGTTCATTGGATAGGAGTGTGATTTCGCTCGTCTAGCCTAGCGTTTGAACCTGCCAGGCCCACAACCTAAATGCAGATTCAAACCCAGCAAAGAAAATTTGAATGACACCTAAACCAGTGCATTCTCTTTGTTTGTTAAGGAATGTTCAGATATTTTTTAAGAAATGAAACAAGAGTCCATCCATTAAAAGAAAAATCACCTAGGTACCAAAGAACACACTTAATATTATAGTGCAGGTATTTTATTGCAATGATTTTAATAACCAAAGCTATTTTTACACAAGATACTATGTAAAGTTATACGTATAAACTGATCTAGCTGTAATACACATGCCACATAGAATCATGACTATTATTTATGACTCTTGAAGCATTTGAAATATTAGTTTTCAGAACTGGCAAGAAAGAATGTAGCTTCAGGGAAGCATTTAATATCAGAACAGAGAGGTCAGTGTAGTATACATGTACATCCAGATGGCATACTCCCTTTCGGGATCCATAAATGATACTTAGACATATAGATGTGATGCCATAATCTGTTCATAGCTGAGAAAACCTGGGGATTCTTCCAAAGTAGGACCCCATTTATAAATTAGAAAACTAAGTTTAACAGAGCAAACAATTAAATTAGAACATTTGTTCAAAGTAATGCTTTTTTAGTAAAAGACCACTGAATAAAGGATATCATACTTGGGTTAATTTGACTGAGAGTTGCTTTATGCATTTGACACCAAATACCTTTTTAAAATATTTTACGAACACAGAAAGTGAGCAGACCAACATTATTATTAAAATGAACTATCCAGTATTTGTAACCAAATTGATCTTATTGCCAATCTCAGACATATTATGACTTGAACATCAATAAAAATAGCAGAGGCAACTGAGAAGTGGTGGAACGCCATAGAAAAAACCAGAGTTCTAGTGGAAGACAAGACTTTGGGTTCTATTGGCGTAAAGCTATTTATTTCACTAAGCATAGCCTCCAAAGTATACTACATTCTTTCTTGCTACTGCATTAAGCTGGAAATTTTCTAACATAGAGTCCACTCTCTAACAGGGACAGATAAAACACTAGATCTGAGCTTCCAAATACAAAATTTTCAATTTCTGTTTTTCCAAATCACTTAACCAGAACTGGAGAAATCAAGGGGGAAGAAAAAAAACTAATACAGTTGTACTAGCAGTACCCAAGTAAATCACTTGCTTCCCAGAAAAATTCTCTCTGAACTCCATTGAATTGTAACTCAAACAAATGGATGTCTTTTGTACTATTAGGTAAAGAATTGGGTACTCTTGGTTAATTAGCACACCTAATTAGAGATATGAAGTGAAATGTTATCACAACAATAAGTTGTTAATTGATATTCATTAAAATGCTAAAGGAAAAATATTGAACCATCTTGACACAAAACCTAACTCCTTAAGGTCAAGTCTCAGCGTCTTGTCTAGGTCTAGAAAGAGACGGGCACCTGGAGAGATGAAACTAAACCAACAAGCCATCTGGATCTCCTTCATGTCTGCTGTAGAATGAGAAAAGCAAACCAACACATACTTCTCCTTTAATGAAATAGTGCATTTGCCTTGACACATTTTGTCTTAGTATTTTTTTTATCTCATACCAAACTCCAGCTTAAAAATTTCTCTTCTAAATATGGCACAACTACAGTTCAACTATTAAAAGAGAGCATTTCAATGGCCACCCTTAGAGATTTGCTTAACATATAATCTTGTCAATGACATAAACCAAAAGGAAAAAAACTGATTAACTTTTTCACTCTCTCCGGGAATGGTGGGGGCCAGGGGTACAGCTATAATAATATATTTATAATTCAGGAGGGAGGAAAGCCTTATTTATTTAAAACATGAGAATATTAAATGCAGGGACATTCAAGCTGTGTCTACACACAATCTTACCAAATTCAGCTCCCCAGGAAAAACAAAAGTTGAATTCAAACACCATGGTTTTTGCTTCGTTTGTGCTGCATAACCCCTTCAGATTGATCCAATTGCATTTGATCTTTCAACCAATTATTTTGGTACTGTGTAGACACAGTCTCAGAGAATATTACTACATTTCTAATATTCCCATCATAATGCTTTTTTGAAAAAAAAAATACAGTGATCCTATTTGCTGACACCAAAGATAATTTTCATACCAGCATTGAATTTGCACCCATTACGCAATTTCAGGGCCTAGAGATATATTTTCTCATAAACAGATGCACAAATCAGAGCCTGAAGAGCAATTTTTTTACTTGACTGTTCAAGTATACTCACAACCTTTGCTTTTTAGAAATCATAACGACAAACTCAGCTTCTCATGAGCAATATACTCATTACGTCATGTACAACTGATTCTTTATTGCTTCTAACTTGGCATGTGGCATTAATTTATGGCTCAGCTTTCTTAACCTACCACACTCAACGGAGCAGATCACATGCCATTTGCTCATCCATTATTTCTCAATCCTTTTGGAAAATTCACCTAAAAAGGTATCTCATTTTTTCATTTGTATGTTTGTTTCTTCCAGAACTGCACTTCACTTAACATGTTTTGGGGTTCTGTGGGGTTTTTTTTTGGTAGAATGGAAGTTAGACTGCTTTTCACCATAAACCATTCAGGTCCTCTCATGCCTAGAAGTTTCCCTGAAAGGGGGCAAAGAAAGAGAGTGGAAGATGAGAAGTCTGGATACTCCAGAAGCCCAGACTTCAGTAAATGTTCAGGTAAATGAATTCTGAATGTCAGGAACTAAGTATTCAGTCCCTGGATGCAGCTGTCATAGACCCCAAAACCCAAAGAGAATGTGGGGAAATTCAGAAATTCTAACTGAATATGTCACTTACTCTGCACCCCCCCCCAAAAAAAGCATAATTAATTTTCCAGGACAAAAAAGTAAAAGCACCATGCTACTTTTGGACTCATGCCACTCCCATTGCTACCCCAGGTGAATGATCCATCTTTGCAGGTTAAATGCAAACTTTGCTATACCAAAGAGTCCTAGGACATTTTCACATGAGCTATAAAGGCATTTTCTGTAAGAAAGGTCCTCCCTTCTTTGTACATAAAGGATGAAAACTATGCATTTAGCAAACAAAGAGAAAGCACTTCCCCCTTTCCTATCTAGTTGTTTAGGGTGCATTCAAACACCAGAGGCCATTTTGAGATGCGATTGGCCTTCTGGATTATTCTTGTGGTGTGGTTAGCTTTACAGTACATTTGGTAACTATTTCCTAAATAGTAAGGACAAAGAAGCAGAAGGTAAGAAATAGCTACTTCCACGTGTAAAAAAAAAAAAGAAAAAAAAAAGAAAAAGAAAAAAAAAAGTGTAAAGATCTACTATTTATAGTGTGAACCAAAGACGCTACCTCACTCGATTTCCATTGGTGATTTTAATCACATTGATGATACCAAAGAATACCAAAGATATTTTCATGCACGGCCTTGGTCTGCAGAGGGAACTCCACCCTTTTCCCTCCCCCACCTCTCCTCCCCTCCTCACTCTTCACTCAGTGTGTAAACTTGTCTTCATTCTTAATAATAATGATACGAAATGATAACAACAACATTAGGAAATACTACTCTTACTACTGCTAGTTCTACTTGTAAATCTCTAGGCAAACATGTTGCAAACTTTGTAAACTCCTAGGATGAGTGCCTTGCTTGAACCAAAGTGTTAAACCGCTGTTGACCTCTCACCTTATACTCTTTGAATACCTCAGCCTCTTAGAAAGGCCACTAATGAAAAAAAAAAAAAGGAATAATTATTCACCGTGGTGCTTTTTCCGTGCAACCATGCAATGAAACTTTCTTTGATACCAAAGGATGACTTTTCCCCCCAATTTCTTGCTGATAAACCAAAGCTCCTCCTCCTCGTCCCCTCTCAAGATCCCCCCACTTCACCAAGCCCCTTCACCAGGCAGGCCGTGCATCACTTTTACCAATTCCTCCAAATACCTCATAGTAATAAAGTTTTAGGGTTATGTTGTATAGAGAGTCTATGTGATAAGGCAGAACTTACTAGTTTGATAATTGTTAAGGTTACTTTAAAAAAAACTTTATAATTCTTATTTATTTTGTAGTTTGTATGTTTGGGATGTCCCCCCGCCACCCTCCCCCCCCCCCCCCCCCCGCTTTGGTTTGGGGTTTATTTTCTTGGCAGAACTGCTCTGTTGCTCAAGGAAGACTTAATTTCCAGAAATGTTCCCCAGGTGGGTTAAGGATTGTGTAAAAAAATGCAAGAATGGAATAAGAAATGATTCTCCTTTTGATGGTTACTTATGAAGTTTTTGTGTTTTGTAGTAAATTTGTTTCCACAGGGTAAAAAAATATATATACATATATATATATATATATAATCTCTTTTTTGTGAAACTGGTTCCTATTTTTCTCTATAATGTGCTGTGATTTTTTTTAATTTAATTACATTTTATATGAGCTTATTTAATCACTGCTTTAATTTATGACTGTGTAGTTTTTAAAATGTATATAGTAGAATTGAAACGGCCAAAGCTTTACGTTACAATCTTTTTGTTCTTGATGCTAAGATGAAGCTGAAGGCAAGAGCTTCTCTAACTGCAGGGTGTATCTTCAGCTTCTTAGCAGACACTTCAATGTGTGTTGTGAACACTGCCAGGTTCCCCCCTCAAAACACTTGTACATGCCAAAATGAGTGTTTCACGGTAGTCCTTTTTGTCACTTAGAAAGGAGAAAGGCATTGTTCGTGTTCTTCCTTTAATTTATTAATTTTTTTTTTTTAGAAAAGATTATTTTGCAGGTTAGACCTGAAATTCCAAAGAATTTTAGAGTTGTTTAATGTTTCAAAGCACCGGCATTTTGTGAGATACTTTGCTACTTTTTTTTTTTAAACCATTCACACGGGTATGAGAAGTAAAGAGTGTAAAAAAACACAGAAAAAAAACAAAAAAAAAAATCAAAGAACTTGAATTTGGAAATCCTCTTAAGTTTCACCAAGTTTCTGAACTGCTTCAAGGCAGGGGGCAGGGCAGAGAGGCAATTCTTCTGGCCGAGCTGAGGAAAGTGGAATGGCTTTGTGCCCTGACTGAGAAAGTCAAGGCTGAGAGGCAGCCGGCCCAGCTCCTGCCTGTCTGGCCAACCCACAGGAAAGCAAGACATAATTGCTTAGCCCCAGTTATCAAGGAAAATGTTTCACAGTTACATGCTCCTCTCCACATCCATTTCTTGTAATCTGCTACCTACAGTTACCCTCCCCCTTTGCCCCCCCCACCACCTCCCACCTCTACCCATCCCCCCCTCAATCACCCCCTAAAATGGCAAGAGCTCTCCTCAAATGTCAGAGTCCTGAGTGCATATATCCCAGCCCTATTTGAGTTTGTCTCTTCTCACTCATCTTCCCACTACTTTTCTTGTCCACACCAGAGATGGTCCCTGCCCCAGGCCCCCTTAATCAAAGCTGTTCAGATTCTTGGCCCTGCTTTAGGTCAACACACACACAATTCTCAGCCAACTAGCAGTATCCTCAGAAGTGCTGGTGCCCACTGTTTTGTTTTATTTTGCGGAAATAAATTGCTTCAACTATATGGAATAAATCCATAGATGTAAATACTTTTCCTCTCAATACAAGAATTTTATCTTATTTTCTTTTGCAAGGGTATTAGGGGTGGGGAAGGAAAGGGAGGGCTTAGACTTTGGGTCAAATGTTCCATTTTCTTAGAAACATTTTTATACTCGTTATGTATGTTAATAGGGCAATAAATCTGCTCTGACTTGCAGGATCATTGGTAAGCATTGACTAATTATTTGTTTTTAATACAAATGCTGAGCAGTGAATTACAGAAAGCCCAGGAAAATGGTTGAGGGAGTAGACTTTTACCATCAGCAATGAAACGCTGAACAGAGTTGTATTCACAAGGTCATATTTTCTGTTTCTGTGTTAGTCTTGATTTTCTTTTTGTGGTATGTTCTGCATTTATTACATAATCATTGTGGGCTCATTTTAGATTTGCCGTCTGAACCAAGTGACAAGTATTTTTTAACAAAATAAACTTTAAAACATTGTCTTCCACTTGCTTCGGTAGTTTTCATATCTCCCTGTGTTCCCTGTCCCTTCAGAAGGCAGCCCATGTGTCACTCAGACCTGTCCCCCCTCCCTTCTATTTTCAGTACACCTTTGACCTTCACTATTGTTTGAGTGTGACTCAGTTTCCCTGTTCAAGTTAGCTTGATGGTTTATTATGTAAGGAGGGTGCCTAAGACAATCATCAGGTAAAAAAAAAATTAAAAATAAAATTTTAAAAAGATCAGTAGAGTAGAAAATCTTCCAAGAGCAGAGGGAGTTCTTCCTTAGCAATGAAAAAAAAAAAAACCCAAAAAAAGGTAAATACATAATTAAATAATTAATTTAAAAACCTAACCATGAGGGGCTTAGAAGATTTTTTGATAAAAGACAAACGTTGTTGTCATTTTCTTCTTCAATTAGAAAGCAGTGGTAGTTTCTACGTTGCATCTGCATTTCAGACTAAATGATTATTGTACCCAGTTATGGTTGTTCGCTAATATTTTGTCTCTCTCTCTCTCTCTCTGTCTAATGCTTCTTCTGTATTTTTGTGTGTAGCAACAAAAAGTGTAATGCATTAGGCATTATTCTGGTTTGTTTATGAGTATCTCCTGTACTGCATTAAGGTTTCTTTCATTTTTTTAAGCTTCGCTACTGTTCTCACTTTATGCCGTGCAATATCATCTGCTGTGTTTGCTAAGCAAAAAAAGAAAAAAAGAAAAAAAAGCAAGTGATGATGCCATCATGCTTTTCAGTGTTAAAATGTTTCAGCATTTATGTAGTCACCAAAATGTAGTAAAATAAAATGTTGGATTTTCCAGCACTTTAAATTTAGACAATTCTTGCCTTCTTTTGTTCTTACTCTCTGCAATTCTCAGCAAGGAGCTCATAGTTTTTCTTTGGAGGAAGGGTGAAACTGAGAGGGTGATGTGCTTGAGAACTAACGCCAGTGTCATGGTTTAAAGAAGGGTTCATTACGAGGGAAAAAAGAAAATGGTATTCTCCAGTGGAGCAGAAGGCTGGTTTTGTTTATTTTGTTCTGTTTTGGTTGGTTTTGTTTTTTTAAAGATTTTATGTTCAGGTAATCTCTACACCCAACCTGGGGTCTGAACTTACAACCCCAAGATCAAGAGTCTCATGCTTTACCGACTGAGCCAGCCAGGAGCCTCAAGAGGCTGTTTTTAAATGGAAGTGGGACATTCTATTTGTAGATGTTAGCCATTTGTATTAACCTGACTGACTTTCAGAAGAAATAAAAATTATTAGAGAGAATGACCTTTAAAAGTCCTCATCAGTAAAATACTGTGTGTGTGTGTGTGTGTGTGTGTGTGGCTCAAGAGCTAGGGGAGGATGGAGAATTAGGATCTTCAATTAGAAAGCAGTGGTAGTCTAGTGATTGATCAAGAGGCCTGGTTCAGGTACAAAAGGAAACTGGGTTTGGAATTCCTGCTATGCTCATTACTAGATTTGTGGGCACATTCTTTAACTTTAATTATTTAACTTCCTTAAATCTCAGTTTCTTCATCTGTAAAATGGGGATAAGTATCTATATATTTTTTAAATGTTTATTTATTTTGAGAGAGAGAGAGAGAGAGCAAGAGCGGTGGAGGGGCAGCGAAAGAGGGAAAGAGAGAGAATCCCAAGCAGGCTCCATGCTGCCAGGGCAGAGCCCAGTGTGGGGCTTGAACCCACCAACAATGAGATCATGACTTGAGCCAAAATAAGAGTCAGCTACTCAACCAACTGAGCTACCCAGGCACCCTGTGGGCTAAGTATCTATATTACAGGGTTGCTGTGAGGATTAGATATTACAAGTAAGTAAAAGTATGGTATCTGGCATATGACAAATCTTTAATAAATCTTAGCTGTTTTTATTATTGGTAAATATAAGTGCAGATATTTTTCTAGTTAAAGAAATAATATCTAAGTTAGGCTTTCCATTTTTTCAATATAAAAGCAAGATTGCTTTCTCAGCATATTCCAGCAATTACTTTATATTTTCCAAAGTTAGGAGATATGCAACAAAGATGTACAATAAAATGTGAATAGGGATTTGCCAAGTGGTCCAATGGGTTGACCCTAAAGAGATGTCCAGTTTAATGTCTAACTTCCAGGACACCAGAAAGGAAAAAGCAATTGCCTGTCTGGAAGAAGTTTTTGAAGGGAAAGTGGACTTTGAGAGTCTCCTTGTAGGCATCCCAAACACTGTCTCCTGAAGGCTTCAACTATTAGAGTCTTTAGCGGAGTGGAGCTAGTTTGGGTAGATTTGGAAGGCTCCACAGAGAGAACCTAGAGGGTCTAAGAGTACCTGCAGAAGAAATTATAAATGAAGCCCAGGGGAAGAGAAGTCAAACAAAAATGGAAGCCTCCTAGATGGGGTCAGTAGTTCTCTATTTCATTAAGTGCTAAAACTAGCATACATACTGACTGCAGATGGCAAATAAATACCTATAAAATGTAATTGGTTTCAAATCCTTCCAAAGAAGATTTTTCTGGGATGCCTGGGTAGTTCAGGTGGTTAAGCGACCGACTTCGGCTCAGGTCATGATCTCACGGTTTGTGGCTTCGAGGCCTGCATCTGTGCTGACAGCTCAGAGCCTGAAGCCTGCTTCAGATTCTGTCTCCCTCTCTCTCTGCCCCTCCTCCGCTTGCACTCTGTCTCTCTGTCTCTCTCTTGAAAATAAATAAAACATTAAAAAAAAAAGTTTTTCTATTTCCACCCTACTAGGAAGGGTCCTCACCTCCAATGACTACATTCATGAAAACCTGATGCACTCAGTAGGTTTGTTCATGGGCTTAAAGGAGGTGATGGGAGACAATTCACCTTATTCCCTTTTCAGGTGTTTAAAACTTTACTCCCACCACCAACCTTCTAACGTGTTACTACTAAAAGTCTCCACAACCAGGGCATTTACTTCATTCCATTTGAATTTAGTCAAGTTACCATGGTCAGGACCGCACAGTGTTTATTACATCAGCCAGTTCCTTAGAAAACATTAAGCAGGAACATTTTGCCTTTGGCTTCTTGTTTCAGATTTTTTGTTTTTGGGGAAAAGGGTTAGGTCTCAAAGCCATCTTTCCATAAAAACAAGAATTTCAGTAATAGGATATGACATCTTTTCTTAACCAGCACTCTAAAAAAACACCCAGGGAATGAACATCAGTAAATTTGCCAAATAAGATGTTCCTCACTCATATCCCCCCATCAACAACAATTTGGTATCCATCCAAGGTCACAAGTACCTTCGTGGGAGCTATGGGATCCAGCATCATCTACCAAGGGACCCAGGAGGATTCTTGCCCACCCATACAGGGTAGTAAGTCCCAGCTTGTGGACCCTGCAATGTACCAGGAACTGGCTCTAGCCTCTCTTACCCATGGTCCAGGAACCCCTGGAGAACACTATCTTAGACAATTATCCATGAACAACAAAACTTTTGTGGAAGTCTAGGAGTCCAGCAGAGGTTCCAGAACACCACTGGAGCAACAACAACAACAACAACAACAAAATGAGTTCGGATGCATTGGAGAGTATAAGAGGAGTGGTTTGACTTTACCCACATCACTCCTCCCCCGAGAGGCCTTCTTAGCCCATGATTTCTCCCACAGTGGAAAGTGAAAGCACATGAGTGAGCACGCAACTTCTATAGCTGTGCAGCACAGGGCCAAAGATGCCCATTTTTCTCCCACTGCACCTAGAATACTGAATTGTGAGCTCACACATGGGAGACAGAAGGTGGCTGGCACAGTGGCAGATAGAGCTCTCAGGGCACTAAAGAGACACAAATCCTAATAACCATGTCATGGACTCCATCAAGAAGCTTACCCATGATCTACTGAGGATCCCTCACCCACAAATCTCCCCAAGTGGCCACAGTCATCCCAGCACTACTCAAGTCTCACCCCTCCACACACACACACACACACACACACACACATTCTATAGCCAGTTACCTATGTGTGCTCCCAATAGTAGTGAGAGAAAGCTTTGCAGATGGCTAGGGAGCCCTCACAGAAAGCCTGCACCAGTCCAAATCTTTCGTTGAGGGAAAGACCATAAAACTTGAGCTTTAGCACCACCTTTGGGAAAGCAAAAGGGAGGCTATCAGCACTCAGCCTGGTGTGAAGGATCAAAAGAAGGCACACAGCTTAAGAATTCTGCCACAGGAGGCAGCAAGAAGCATGGAGCAGGGATATCCATAGAAGGTCTGAGAAAACCTCAGAATCCCCAGCAGGACTCAAGGAAGATATTTCTCTGTCACACTTATTCAGTAAAGACTGGAGAGGGGCACTACAACTTCAAACATGAAGATAGCAATACAAGACTTAAAGGAAGATGAAAATTTGAGGCAACATGACATCACCAATGTATCACAATACTCCTCCAGTAACCTACCTCAAAGACATGGAGATCTGCAATTTACCCAAGAAAGAATTTTAAACAGCTGTTTTTAGGAAGATCAATGAGCTATAAGAAAACATAGAGGGGTGCCTGGGTGGCTCAGTCAGTTGAGCGTCCAACTTTGGCTCAGGTCATGATCTCGTTGTTGATGAGTTCCAGCCCCACATTGGGCTCTGCTGACAGCTCAGAGCCTGGAGCTTGCTTTGGATTCTGTGTGTCCTGCTCTCTCTGCGCAACACCTCCCCCCCCAGCTTTCACTCTCTCTCTCTCTCAAAAATAAGTGAACATTAAAAAAAGTAAGTATAACTATAATAATTTACTAATGGATACACAATATAAAAAGAAGTAAATTATGACATCAAAAACATAAATACATGGTATGTAGCAGTTGGGTCCCGCTTTGGCTTTGCTGTCTCTTTGATCCTCAATAAATTTCTCAACCCAGTGTTTCTCAGACTCTGTACACAGATCACCTGGAGTTCTTATTAAAATGCATAGTCAGATTCAATAAGTCTAAGATGATACCTGAGATTTGGCATTTCCAAAAGGCTTCCAGGTGACGCTGTGATGCTGTTTCACAGACCACACTTTACAAAGCAAGGACTTAACTTCTCTGAGCCTCAGCTTCCTCTTTTGTAAAATCAGGGATTAAGACTTGGAGGCTCTTCCCATTAGAGCACATTCTGATAACCCCACAGGCAGGGCTGGATCTTCAGAGACACTAAGCACTGAAAAGATTATGATGTACCTCCTTTCACCCACCTCCTCCCTACCATTTCCCTAATGTAGAATTCAAACTCAAAATAATACTAAACCTACAGTACACAAAAAGAAATTAAACACATTTTCTATTTTTCCCATGGTAATTACTTTAATGCTTTTCTTAATAGATCAAACATCATAGTCTTTCCAAAATTTGTTGTCACATTTTGAGTGCCCCTGCATGGTTGGTACCTTAAATGTGTGTTTGGTCCACCTAATAGTAACTCATCTAAGCCAAGTCAATCAGCTGGCTCAGAGGATCTCAGGCCATATGCCCAGAACATTCAAGGCACCCAAAGCACTTGCTTATCTGCACATTATCATCCTCTGGGAAGAGCTAAGACCAACCTGGGAGCTATCTAATCATAAGAAAGTGTGGTAGGGTCCCCTCCCTAAGGAAAGGAAAAAAAAAAACCTCAAGGCAACCTGGCTATAGGTGACAACATCCCTCACAACGATGATGATGACGTTGTAACATGAGACCCCCTTAATCAGGCTACATGTTTGTGTGTTACCATATATGGGAGACAAAGAAGTAGAAAATATATAAAAAAACTATGCCACGTGGCATTCAGGGCTCAGTTCTTTGGGTACAACCCAACTGAGCAGTACCAGCAGGAATAAAGTTGCTTCCTGGAAAGAAAAGCCTCAGTGTCATGAGTCTGTGTTAGAATCCTGCTACAAAAGGAATTTTTTGTTTACTTAACTGAAATTCTAACTTATATGCCAGGTACTTTCTATGCAAACATTCGCTTGCCTCCTCTGCCCATGCCTTACTCAAGGATTGCCCCATCTGTTCTCAGTTCCATAGCACCTAGGGTTGCCATATACAGCTATGCCCACCGGAAGGAGGTGGCTGGGGATCCTATAAAAATTCTCCTTCCATCGGGCCAAGGCATTGGCTACACACTGTTATGTTAGATTGCCTCCTTATATAAATGTTCACTATAAAGGGGAAAGAAAGATAATTTAGTCTTTCCTCTAGCATAGTAATTCTCAACTAGGGATGATTTTAGTCCCCATGCAATACTAGCAAACCAAATTCAGCAACACACAAAAAGGATGACATACCATGATTGAGGGGAATCTATCCTAAGAATGCAATGTTGGTTCAACATGTGAATATGCATTAATTTAACATACCATCTTAATACAATAAGGAACAAAATCCACATGATCATCTTAATAGATGCAGAAAAAAATGTCAAAATTCAACATCTTTTCATGATAAGAACTCTCAACAAACCAGAAATAGAAGGGAACTTCCTCAACCACACAAAACACATCTATGAAAAACTCACAGCCAACATCATACTTAATAACTAAAGACTGACTGCTTTCCTCCTTAGATCAGGGACAAGATGAGGATGTACACTTCTACTAAAAAATGTACTGAAGGTTCTAGCTTGAGAAATTAGGCAAGAAACAGTAGTAAAATCCATCCAGAATAAAAAAGAAGAAGCAAAACTATATTCACAGATTACACAACCCTGTGTATTGAAAATCTTAAGGGATCTATAAAAAAATTATTAGAACTGATGAATGAATTCAGCAAGGTTGCAAGATACAAGGTCATTATACAAAAATAAATTATATTTCTGTACTAATATATTGAATGAATAATCTGATTATGAAATTAAGAACAAATTCCATTTTTATGAGCATCAAAAATAATAAAATACTGGGGCACCTCGGTGGCTCAGTCAATTAAGTGTCTGACTCTTGATTTCAGCTCAGGTCACGATCTCATGGTCATGAGATCAAACCCCACATGGGTCTCCATGCTGGTCGTGGAGCAAGCTAGGATTCTCTCTCTCCCTCTCCCTCTCCCCTGCTCACTCTCTCTCTCTCTCTCAAAATAAAATAAAATAAAATAGAACAAAATACAATACAATACAATACTTAGGAACAAATTTAACAAAAGAAGTGCCAGACTTGTACATTGAAAACTGCAGTACGTTGTTGAAAAAATTGTGAAGCAATATAAATAAATTATAATAAGATATATAAATGGAAGATAAAAACAAAAAAGATGCTCAACGTCATTAGTCATTAGGGAAGTGCAAATCAAAACCACAAGGAAATATTACTCTATACTCTATACCTCCCACTAGGAGGGCTATAATAAAGACAAAAACAGGCATTGGTGAGGATATAGAGAAATTGAAACCCACATTGCTAGTGGGAATGTAAACAGGTGCAGCCACTTTAGAAAACAATTTGGCAGTTCCTCAAAAAGTTGGTCATAGAGTTACCATTTGACCCGACAATTCCACTCACAGGTGTATAACCAAAAGGACTGAAAATATGTTCACACAAAAACATGTACACTAATGTTCATAGCAACATTAGTCATAATAGCCAAAAAAATGGAAACAAGCTAAGTGTTCACCGGATACACGAAATGTGGCATGTCTGTACAATGCACTATTATTCAACTATAAAAAGCAATGAGGAACTGATACATGCTACACTACAGAGGAGCTTCAAAAACATTATGCAAAGTGAAAGAACACAGGTACAAAAGGCCACATGTGTATGATGCTGCAGGGTCAGAAAATGTATCCCTTCTTCTCTTCAAAGTTCTTGGGCTACTCTAATATTTAAATTGATATAAAATGGATTGACAGGAGAAAAACATATTTAATTTCATATGTAGGGGGGCCCCAAAGGTATGAGACTCAAGGGCAAACCAGTTGTGGCTTGTTTTGTGCCTGAGCAAAGGAATAGGAATACAGACCTGGGGCTTCGAAGGGGAGGTGGGTAATTCATAGAGCAGGTATTCAGTAACCATATATTTACCCTGACATACAGATACGTCTTTCAGATAAAAAGAGCTATCTGAGGTAATAGCCCTCTTTCTGGGCAGGCCCCCTGTCTAAATTCTTTTAGGTAGTTAAGGGAGAGGTAAAAGTTTTTCTTGAGTCTGCAACATTTTGATTGACTGCAGCTCAAAATAATCCACATGCCAAAGTGGCACAATTTGGGGTGTCTGCTACCCTTCAATTCCATTTGTATGAAATGTTCAGAATAGGCAAGTCCTTAAAAAAAAAAAAAAAGTAGATATTAGTGGTTTCCAGGGACTGAGGGAAAGGAAATGGGGAGTAAGTCCTAACAGATTCCTTTTGGGAGTGACGAAAATGTTCTTGAATTAGATAGTGGTGATGGTTGCACAATCTCATGAATATACTAAAAAACACTGGATTGTACACTTTAGAAGCATGAATTTTATGGTATGTGAATTATATCTCAATACCATTGTTATTTTTTAAATGATGGTACCTGCTGAAGGGCACAGGAACAGACTTAAAAGAACTCCCAAAGGCCTAAGCTTGGACAGTATGAACAACAAGATAAAAAACGATAGCATTGGATTCTAACCCATAGAATAAAATAAATATCCATGAGTACACACTGATATAAAGGAAAGAAAGAAAGAAAGAAAGAAAGAAAGAAAGAAAAAGAAAAGGAAGGAAGGAAGGAAGAAAGAAAGGAAGGGACAAAGGGAGAAAGGAAGGGGAGAGACAGCCCTTCCTTACAGCATAATTCCAATTTCAAAATATAGGAGAAATGGAAATAATCACCACTAGGCAAACAACACAGTAATATTTGCTGCAAGTGACACCCATTGATGAACACTAATATCACTAGGTGGAAGTATGATAAACAGGACGTGTGCAAAATCTCAAGGTGTCTCCCATAAGATACCCATCAATTTAAAAGAGGAAAATAATAACTTTACCGCAGAGAAACCTGACAGGCCCCTCCTTAAGTAAGAGGTCAAAGCTAGCATCACTGGGGGCACCTGGCTGGCTCAGTCAGTAGAGCATGTGACCCTGGATCTTGGGGTTGTGAGTTCAAGTCCCATGTTAAGTGCAGAGATTTCTTTAAAAAAATAACATCTTAAAAAAAAAAAAGTTAACATCACTATTTGTTATGTCATATCAACATCATGTTTCCCCTTATTTGATGCACTGACAAAAATGTATTTCTTCAATCTAATCATGTGAAAGTATCAAACAAACCAAGGGACATTATACAACATAGCTGACCAGTACTCTTCAAAAGCGTTAAGGTCAAGAAAGACTGAGGACCTGTCACCATTGGAGGAGATTAAGAAGAAATGACGACATGAGCTCCTGAATTGGATCAAGAAAAAGAACATTCGAAAGTCAGATTAGGTCTCTAGTATAGTTAAAAGTATTGTGTCAATGTTAATTCTCTGGTTTCAATAATGGCACTATGGTCATGTAGACTTAAAATTAAAGGAAACTGGGTAAAGGGTTAATGGAACTCTCTGTACTCTTTTACAACTTTCCTGTAAATCGCAAATTACTTCAACATAAAAGGTTTAAAAACTTTTATTTAAGCCCCTATTTCTAGAGTTATTTTTCTCTGAAAGTCAGTTATGGATTTCATCTCTGCTTTATAGGTTGCTGACAGAATAATATGAAAAGCCGCAACCCAGTGATAGCACAGAGCATGGTCTTGGAAACATCAGGTTTTAACATTTTCCCTGCCACATCGCCTTACTTATATACATTTTGGCCAGCAGATGGCAGCACTCAACCAAGGTTATTTTCAGCAAAACTCCAGACAAAACCTGAGATTGCACAGAGGGGAGGTAAAACAATGAGACATCCTCAACCCAGGAGTTGAAGGTGACAATGTCATTATATGATGTACAGTCACAATAGGGAGATGCCATTTTTATTGGCACTTAAGTGATGAGGCAGGAAGGAAAGAACTTGTAAACAGTGAGGTAAGGCTTGGAGGCAAAATTATCTACCCCACCCTATCCCCACCCTGCCCCCACACCCAGCCTGGGGCATCAAAGAGCCCTGGGCACTGCGTCCACTGGGTGCTAATGTCACGCTGTTGAAATTATAACAAAGGATGGCTTGCAAATGTTTTTTAAGCTTTCAAAGAATGAATTACAAGGAAATGATAAATTATTAATATTATAAGACGTTTAATCATTTTTAAATACAACTAATAGCATTTTTTTTTAACTGTAGACTTGGAAGAAACTCCACTTGGTTCTCTCTCTCCTCTCCTCTGTCTTCTCCCCCAAAGCCCAGAACTGCTCCCATGAAAGTCTGATACCTGACCCCCTTATCTCAGCCATCTTTACTAGTTGCTGAGCCCCAGGGCAGGCCAGAGACTGGTTTAAAACACCACAGCTAGCAGGTGCCAGAGCTAGGACTTAAAGACAAGAATTTGGATAAGCCCAGTCCTTCCACTGGAACGGAAACTGGTTCTGAGCTCATGCCATTTATTTGCAAAATGAGTGGGCTCAAAGGTAACAGGGACCTGGGCACCAAGGATTCCCTGATGAAGGTGAGTTGTGCTAAGCCAAACCCTTCCCTCAATGGTTCAGACATATAAAATATGTATTGTAATGTTTTCTAGTCTGATTTTCCTAGACTGAGGATTTTTGTTCCTCATTCCACTACCTCACCCACCTAACCTTTTCTTTCTCCCATTGAAGTAGGAGGGAGGATAATGGTTGTGAAATGTAAAACCCAAAGCTTCTGACCAGAGCTTCCTGCTTCTTCTGAAGCTTCTCCCAGAGTGACCTCAATCACTAGGCTTGAAACCAAACAAACAAAAAAAGAAATCTATTTAAAGATATCCTTTCTACCACTTCTAATCCATAGCCTACTGCTAATGGACAGACGGGCATTGTGGTGTCTGCTCAGAGTCCCCCAGCAATATGAAAATACCCAGTTAACACTCACTGCCTGGCATCCTCAGACATCCTTTCCCCCTCCAGCCCTCCGAGCCCGTTCAGCAAAGCAGCAGATTGGATGTATAGAAAGACATGGCCTTCAGAATCAGCCAGACTCAGCGGGGCTTCCTGGGGCCTAGGCTTGAGAAATACTAAGACTGACAGAGATGGGGTTAAAGGATCCCAACAGGAGCTGTTCCTGAGTTTCTGGTACAGGCCCAGGTTGGGGTTCACTGCAGGCACCAGCCGGCCCAGGGGCCCACCTAACTTGTTTCTGTCTTCCCTTCCAACCCAGAATCCTTGCAGTTCATTTTGACCCACAATATCCCGAGACAGACCTTTTGTATTGCTTTGGAGCCTCTTCCCACATCTGCAGCTGAATGTGACAGGATGTGGGTAAGAGGACTTAGATACTGCGATGCAGGAATCCCTGGCTTTACATAACACAAGCTCTGCTCTGCTGACCGTGCAAAACTCAATACAAGAAAGAAGCAACTCAAGAAAGACATGCATGGCTGTGAACATTTTGATTTGTTGTAATTTCCTCCCCACGCCTCACCCCCACGTGTCAGTGATAACACTTGGCTTTAACCAGAAGGAAAAGAAAAA
The DNA here is from genome assembly GCF_016509475.1 of Prionailurus bengalensis. Lineage (NCBI taxonomy): Eukaryota > Metazoa > Chordata > Mammalia > Carnivora > Felidae > Prionailurus > Prionailurus bengalensis. The sequence goes on from NC_057355.1 coordinate 51,837,905, forward strand.
TGAAGCACAGTCCTGTACCCTACTCTGATCTGGTAGCCTTCATTTTAAGAACTCAAAGTCTGGTGGTGGAAGGAAGGGGATGGGTTGAGGGGATGGTGACGACACAGTTTGTTTTTTAACTTCAGTATACATCTTTTTAAAACAAGAACATTTTTCATTTCATTGTCTGCCCCACTGTCCCAGCCATGGCAGGGGAGCTCTGTGAGGGTCTCAGGGGCCTAGAGGCCTGGGGGGCTTGGACCCAACGCTGCACCAGACTAGGGGGTAGGGCCTGGCCCAGCGGAGGTCTCCTGTTTGAAAGGAGAAAGTGGGTGCTAGGGTGTGCTAAGAAGTGTCTGGGCTGTGGCTCCTGGGTTGACCCAACCCATCCCAATGCTCCCATCTGCCTCTTGGATGCTCTCTCTTTTTCCGTTGATGCTTTGCATTTCTCTCTCCAGTTCTTTGCCTAGCTTTGGCTCTCTCTCCTCTGGCTCTGTGCCTTTCTTCTTACTGATTCTGCTGATCTGGGTCCTGGTCGTTTCTCCCTGGGGCTGACCCATCTGCTTCACTCCTCTGTGTCCCTGGTTCCTTTGGACCCCACACCGCTGATCCTGCAGAATGTGTCCCACAAGACCCCGCTGCCCTAGGGCATCCGGGCCGGCAATGTGATGAGGATTCGTAGCGTCATTCCTGTCAAGGCTGGCAGGTTTTATGTGAGCCTGCTGTTTAGCCAGGCGCAGGGTGGTGCCTCTGCCCTGCATTTCAACCCCTGGGCTGGATGAGCAGTGGTCTTCAACACCCTGGTGCAGGGCACCTGGGGCCGAGAGGCGAGTGGCGCAGGCATTCACTTCCTGTACGAGACAGCCTTTCTGCATGCTCCTCACCAACGCGGAATAAGGGCTCAAGGTGGTGGTCAGCGATCCTGGGTGCCACCACTTCCGCTACCAGATACGCCCTCGAGTGCGTGCCTCTTGGAGGTGGATGGGGACCTGCTGCTGTAATAGGGGAAGCTCTGAGCCAGCCCTGGAGGGCGCACCGCGACGGTGGGTAGCAAATAAAGTTCAGCCCATTAACAAAGTAAGTAAATAAAAAAGAACGTTTTTTATAGTCAAAATAACATTTTCACATTGAACCAAATTAAATTATATAAATATATGCCTTAATGTATAATTCCCAGTTAGAATTCAAATTTCTCAAATTGTCCTTAAAAATGTCCTTTATAGTTGTTCATCTTAAGTAGGTTCCAGGGGTGCCTGGCTGGCTCAGTCAGAAGAGCATGCAGCTCTTGATCTGGAGGTTGTAAGTTTGAGCGGTGTAAAATTACTTAAAAGAAAATTTTTCTAAAAAATAAAGAAAGAAGAGGGCGCCTGGGTGGCTCAGCTGAATAAGCGTGGGACTTCGGCCCAGGTGATTTCCTGGTTGGTGAGTTCGAGCCCCATATTGGGCTCTGCACTTCCAGTGCAGAATCTTCTTGGGCTTCTACACCCCCTCCCGTCTCTGCTCTTTCTGCACATGCTCTCTCTTTCTCTCAAAATAAATAAACTTTAAATAAATAAATAAATAAATAAACGAACAATTAGTAGGCTCCAATAGCGGGACCACACATTGCACTTGTTTATTTCCCTATTGTCTCTTAATCTACAACATTCCCTTTTTTAATGCTTCTGACTTGGAGACTTGTGATCAGTTGATCTGGAAAATGCCTGCCTCCTGGGTGTGTTTGATGACTTCTTCCAGATGTGGCTTAGCTTGTTGCTCTATCCGTGAAGTCTCCTATAACCCGGAAGTTAGATCTAAAACAGAGATTCGGGTTAACTTTTTTTTTTTTTTTTTTTTAATTTTAGAGAGATCGAGAGCACAAGCTAGGGAGAAAGGCAGAGGGAGAGAGAGAGAGAGAGAGAGAGAGAGAGAGAGAGAGAGAATCTTAAGCAGGCTCCACACTCAGCATGCAGTTTGACAAAGGGTTCAATTCAGGACCTTAGGTTCATGACCTGAGCTGAAATCAAGAGTCGGTCACTCAACTGACTGAGCCACTTAAGCACCCCTGGGTTAAATGTTTTTAAAGAGCCAGCATTCTAAGAGGCACCTGGCTGGCTCAATCAGTAGAGCATGTGACTGTTGATCTCAGGGTTGTAAGTTTGAGCCCCATGTTGGGTACAGAGATCTCCTAAAAATAAAATATTTTCTTCTTAAAGTGCCAGAATTCTAAGTATGTTTTTATAAAATGGAGAAAGTGTCTCACAGAAAGACTGAATGACATAAATGACAATTGTATAAAGTATCATTCACGTATCAACTGGTACTGCTCAATTAGACCGCATTTATCTTAGTCCCATGAAACACAAAACCTACTTACTTATTCATTATATGGATCAGAGTCTACTTATAATTCTACCTTTGGAATCTCATAAGTCACAAATATATGCTCTGATATGGCTTGGAAGAAACCCACATAAAAGAAATTAGAATATTTAAATCTTTTACAGGAAACACCTGTTTTTTTCTTGGGAGCCTGATCTGTTTACATTTTCTGATTCACAGCCCTGTTCTGACCCCACCCCTGGATCTGATCCTGGTCCAACCGTCCACTTCACACCTGCTCTGCCTGGTCCCTCCCTCAGCCCCAGCCCCATAAGAAGAAGATTAGACATTTGAAGTTTTACCTGTTCCCAAAGTTTACAAGAGCTTCCAATTTCCAAACTTAATTTACCCGCAAATCTAAATATTTTACCATGTTTTGTGGAATAAAGAATTTGTTCTATGAACATGTGATCTACTCAAACAAGCCCCCTTAAAGTGATCTCAGATATTTCTTCTGTTTTAGGAAGTGGAGCCTCTGGATCCTCTTAAGACAGGATAACTCTGGGGGTGCCTGTGTGGCTCAGTCAGTTGAGCATCTGACTTCGGCTCAGGTCATGATTTCCCGGTTCATGAGTTTGAGCCTCAAATCTGGCTTTCAGCTGTCAGCACAGAGCCCGCTTTGGATCCTCTATCCTCTTCTCTTTCTGCCCCTCCCCTACTTGCACTCTCTCTCCCAAAAATAAATAAACAATTAAAAAAAAAAGGATAGCTTGAGCCTGTTATGATGGTCATGTGACACTGAACAGCAGCGGGGAAGGATGTGCTCCATCTCCAAGCATACCCTCAGAATAAATCAGTCGATTGAAGAAACCTAGGAGGCCAAAAAAAAAAAAAAAAAAAGTGGAGATTGGAGGGACACAACTGTGTGTACACATGTAGGTAAGAAACAAAGGGAAAGGCTATAGGGGTATACCTATCTTACATCTGCCTGAGTCTGACTAGTATAACTGCAGAGAGATTGAAGGTATGGGGTGGGAGGAAGACTAATTTTAATGTATAGCCTTTTGAACTATCTGTGTTTGTTTTGTTCTGTTTTGTTTTGTTTTTTACTGTGTGGATATATGACTTTTTCAACAACTACAGGTTGTTTTTTCTTTGTTTAATGTATTGATATATGTTACCATTCTTGGGAGGGTTTGCAAATTCACATGTCTTCAGCTAAAGGCATCTATCAGCAATAGAATTTCAGGTGCTGGTTGTTAGAATAAGGAAGGTATCTTGCCTGGGGAAAGCGTTTCTCAATTCTTCTAAAATTTCTATGATAGCTCAAGACTGTCTCCACTATGCTTCTGGGGGAGCTGTGTGATGGGCTATCTTTGTATTTGGGCAGCTTTCCAGAAACAGAATGCCCTGCTCAGGAGGGTGGCTGTGGCCTTATCCGCTCCTCTCCAAGGTAAAGCCCTACTCTCCCCCAGCTAGAGCAGAGAGAGGTATTTTTAACCTCGGTGTTGGCTTACACAAAGGTTCAGGTATTCTCTGTGGTGTACTATGAGACAAGAAAGCTGAGATCTGACACTTAGACTCATTTGCCCTACCTCAATGTGCTGGTTTTATGCACCTTGGAGAATTGGACTATAAAAGCTGTAATAAGTGAAAACTATTTATTACAGTTCCCCAGAAACCCTTTGGATATCATATTCTTTTGTTTCTGACACAGAAGTGTAGTGCAGGGATGGGCAGCTCACTCCACCCCCACCCCTGTGGGGAAGGGGATAGAAAAATTACCTGCACATCACCTGCCTTAACTAGACCAGGAAGAGAAACCAGATGTGTGTCTATTACAAAAGAACTAGAATTACAGGTAGGTTATTTAGGTCCTCTTCAGAAGGTGGCATGCATTAGTCATAAGATCTAATAGCATGTGCATGAGACAAATCAAGTCAACAGGAAATTGATCATGTTTTCATGAGATGAAGACAGAAGTTGAAATATGTGTGCTACACAAAAAGATTTGTAGGAAATTGGGGGTTGTGGGGGTTCTTTTTTCCACAAAATGAGTCTGAAGGGGTATGGATTTACAGATTTATTAACAAAAGAGGGGTACAAATATCACTTGAGTAAATATATACCCCTATAAGTCACCACCTACACAAGTGCTGGGCTAGAAAGCAACTAGTCTGAGCCCATTTGGGGATAATTGTCTCTTCCCTTAAGAGAAAGGAAGGTAAACTTAAGCAAGCTGTGAGTTTGTTTCAAACAAACACATCACACAATAGGAAGATAAGTCTATGGAAACCATCAAAATTCTAATTACGAGGCTATGTGATTCTTTAATTTGATGGCCTTTCAGAAAATGGAGCCCATTGAAGAATCTAAATCAAATTCAGTCCTGGTTTTTTGGATTGGCACTGGTCTAGAAATAAACTTGCTCCTAGCAGTCTCCCAGATCACAGTTAACTAAGAACTGGCCACTCCTGTACTACTCACACAGAATGCCCCCAGTTACAAGGCAGGACAACTAACATACACTTTACTGTTACTGTCTTGTAACGGTACCGTTACTGTCTTGTTCCAAATTCCAAATGCCTGTTCGGAACTTCTCCAGGAGCCCCTGAGAGCTGGAAGGGGGGAGGACCACTTCCAGATTCCCGAGTCACCCCACAAGGTGGCCTCGGTGCTTTACTCCTCTTGGCTGTGACATCCCTCCATCTCATCTCACACCTCCATTGCCCTTCCCAGCTCCTTGTCCCTCTTCTTCCTTTGGGTCTTTCTTAGCTTTTTAAAAATTAAGGCTTAGGGACACATGGTTGGCTCAGTTGTTAGAACATGCAACTCTTGATTTCAGGGTTGCAAGTTTGAGCCCCACATTGGGTGTAGAGATTACTTAAAAAAAAGATAAATAAATAAAAATCAAGCTTTAAAATAATAAAGTAATTCTGACCATGTTGTTATATAGCTATTAAATCTTTATTTTCAACTTGGTTCCTTTTAATTTCTTCAACAATATGAAATGACACAATTGATAGTAGAAACCTGGTAAATTTAAAAATCAGAATTCACTGGGGCACCTGGGTGGCTCAGCTGGTTAAGCATCCAACTTCAGCTCAGGTCGTGATCTCACAGTTTGTGAGCTCGAGCCCCACGTTGGGCTCTGTGCCGACAGCTCTGAGCCTAGAGCCTGCTTCAGATTCTGTCTCCATCTCTCTCTGCCCCTCCCCTGCACATGCTCAAACACACTTTCTCTCTCTCTCTCTCTCTCTCAATAAACATTAAAAAAATTTTTTAATAAAAAAAATAAAAATCAGAATTCATTTACAGACTAAGTCCCCATGTTGTTAAGTGCTTCCATGTGGTTATGGTCTAATATCTATAGCCACACAGACTTAACTGAACAATCTTAGTTCTGTCTTGCTTCTTAATTGGAAGAGGAATCTGGAAATCATTGCCAAATAGGCTACATGAGTCACAACAGGTGACTGTATTTTCCTTTCTGGTGTTAGGCAGTGCAGGATAAATTTAGTTTCTATTATTTTTGTTTCTCAGGAAGAGCAGGATTTGCAAAATAAATTAGGATTGCTGATCTGATTCACGTCAGTTTTCATTTCTTTCAGGGGTGTTTCTCACCGATAATGGAAGGCCTTTTCACTAACTCCTCAAAGGCTCTCTGTGAATTGGGCCTCAGATGTGATGTTTTTGTAGTTAAAATGTGTCTAGATCACTTAATAGCCATAATCAACTCTGTGGTTCATGCAGTCTGTTCAGCTAGTAGTCACAGCTTAAAGAGTTTTGGTCCTTTGTTTTTCATTTTCTATTCACCATTCCATAAACATGAAATAGATCCCCATGGTGCCTTATGAGGCACCTTATGATTACCTTATGAGCTGTGTGAGAGAAGGTGTAAGGTTTGGCCTCTGTTTTCAAGGAAATGGTTGGTGACTAATTCTAAGGCAGCCTGAATGGCAATAAATGATATATGTATAAACGCTAAGATTTTTAAGGAGGGAAAGGATTGCCATAGGAGAAGGTCACTCAGGACAATATCATAAAGAAAGAATTGTTAAACTGGTACTTAAGAAAGCAATAGAATTTGAAGCACTTCTGCTGCTGGCAGACTAGATACTCTGAATAGATACCCCGACCAAACAGCTAGATCTGTAGTGAAACATATTTTCTTTGCATCAGTGAGCTTGTAGGAAGTAAGGGACATTTCCCAGGGGCAGAGATTAAAATGTGAGCTAAAAACAGAGTGTTGAATAATAAACACACAGGAGGAAAGCTGCTGTTACCCTGAGGGCAAATCCTAATGAATTGTGCCATGCAGCCTATATTAGTCTGCTGGGCTGCCATAACAAAATACCACACAATGACTGGCTTAAACAATAGAGATTCATTGTTCTCACAATTCTGAAGTCTAGAAGTCCAAGATCAAGGTGCCAACCCTTTTGGACCTCTCTCCTTGACCTGAGATAGTCACCATCTCACTGCTTCTTCACCTGTTCACAGAGGTGAACTCCCTTATAAGGAAAACTTATGACTCCCTTATAAGGAAACCAGTCATATTGGATGAGGGGCCCACCCTAATTGGATCAGAGACCCAGCCTTATTTTAATGTTATCACCTAAATATTTAATGAGCTTATCTCCAAATATGGTTACATACTGAGGTACTGGGGATTGGGATTTCAACATATGAATTTTGGGGAGACAATTCAGCCCTTAACAGAGCCTACACCTTTGGTCACAAAAATGAACCTTAGACTCTAGATTAAGCCAGAGACCCTGGAAGGGGCCAAAAGGTCCCTGAAGGCAGTGCCCCCTCCATGCAGAAACAAATGAAAGTTTCCTTTGAAAAAATGAAAGTTAAGCTTCACCCTGAGGGTTCCCCCAGGTTAAGATCAAACAAATATGTACTCATTACCAAGAATCAATAAGGAAAAAAGGTACCATGAGTGAGTATCAGCAAAAACATTGATCATAAGTCATGACTCATAGAAAGTAAGAACCGTCCAAACTTCAAATACTAGAATTACCAAATAAAGACTAGAAAATAATATATGAAACGTCTAAATAAATAAAAGTTGGAGTCTCAAAAATGGAAAAAGGAGACAATAAAAAATGAGAATTTGTATGTATGTATGTATGTATTTATTTTTTTAATTTACATCCAAGTTAGCATATAGTACAATAATGATTTCAGAAGTAGAATCCAGTGATTCATCCCCTATATATAACACCCAGTGTTCGTCCCAACAAGTGTGTTCCTTAATGCCCCTTACCCATTTAGCCCCTATACCCACCCCAATCCCTCCAGCAACTCTCGGTTTGTTCTCTGTATTTAAGAGTCTCTTATGTTTTGTCCCCCTCCCTGTTTTTACACTGTTTTTGCTTCCCTTCCCTTATGTTCATCTGTTTTGTATCTTAAATTCCACATATGAGTGAAATCATATGATATTTGTCTTTCTCTGACTAATTTTGCTTAGCATAATACATTCTAGTTTCGTCCATGTTGTTACAAACGGCAAGATTTCATTCTTTTTGATTGCTGAGTAATACTCCATTGTCTAAATATACTACATCTTCTTTATCCATTCATCTATCACTGGACATTTGGGTTCTTTCCTTACTTTGGCTATTGTCGATACCACTGCTATAAACATTGGGGTGCATATGCCTCTTTGAAAAGACACACCTGTATCCTTTGGATAAATACCTAGTAGTGCAGTTGCTGGGTGGTAGGGTAGTTCTACTTTTAATTTTTTGAAGAACCTCTATACTGTTTTCCAGAGTGGCTAGCCCAATTTGCATTCCCACCAGCAGGGCAAAAGAGATCCTCTTTCTCTGCATCCTCACCAACATCTGTCATTGCCTGAGTTGTTAGTTTCAGCCATTCTGACCGGTGGAAGGTGGTATCTTATTGTGGTTTTAATTTGTCTTGCCCTGATGATGAGTGATGGTGAGCATTTTTTCATGTGTCTGTTAGCCATCTAGGTATCTTCCTTGGAAAAGAGTTTATTCACGTCTTCTGCCCATTTCTTCACTGGATTGTTTTCTGGGTGTTGAGTTTGATAAGTTCTTTATAGATTTTTGGATTCTAAGCCTTGATCAGGTATGCTGTTTGGAAGTATCTTCTCCCATTCTGTCGATTGCCTTTTAGTTTTGCTGATTGTTTCCTTCATTGTGCAGAAGCTTTTTATCTTGATGAGGTCCCAATAGTTCATTTTTGCTTTTGTTTCCCTTGCTTCCAGAGACATGTTGAGTAAGAAGTTGCTGCCGCAGAGGTCAAAGAGGTTGTTGTCTGCTTTCTCGTCTAGGATTTTGATGGCTTCCTGTCTTACATTTAGGTCTTTCATCCATTTTGAGTTTATTTTTGTGTATGGTGTAAGAAAGTGGTCCAGGTTCATTCTTCTGCATGTTGCTGTCCAGTTTTCCCAACACCATTTGCTAAGAGACTGTCTTCATTCCATTGGATATTCTTTCCTGCTTTGTTAAAGATTAGTTGGCCATATGTTACATATAGAACTTTTAAAATAAAAAATATATAGAAAATTTAAAAACTCAATAGAGATTAAATAGGCAGATTAGAAACAACTGAAGCAAAAATTGGCTAACTGAAAGAGAGAGCTTCAGAAATTAACAAGATGTAGCACAGAGAGAGAAGTTGAGATAGAAAGAAGGAAAATGTTTAGCATATGTCTAATTAGAGTCTCAGAAGGAGAGATCAAAGACAATGCAAGGATGCAGTATTTAAAGAGATCATTGCTGAGCATTTTCCAGAATGATTAAAGTCAAGAATTTAAAGCTACAGTAAAACAACATATGCTGAGAAAGATAATTTCTTAAATATCTAAACCTGGTTACATCATAGTGAAATCTGAAAAATACCAGAGACAAAGAAAATATCTTTTTTCAGAGAGAAAAGGCAGATCACCTACAAAGGAATAGTAATTAGAATGACAGACAGTGGAATAACACTTTCTTTTTTTTTTTTAAGTTTTATTTATGTACTTTGAGAGAGGGGGAGAACACATGCAAGCAGAAGAGGCAGAGAAGGAGACAGAGAATCCCAAGATGGCTCCATGCTGTCAGCTGTCAGCACAGGGGCTCGAACCTACAAACTGTGAAATCATGACCTGAGCCAAAATCAAGAGTCAGACACTTAACCAACTGAGCCACCCAGGTACCCTTAAGGTTTTTTATTTATTTTTAATTTTAATTTTTTAAAATTTATTTATTTTGAGAAAGAGAATGGGGGAGGGGCAGAGAGAGAGGGAAAGAGAGAATCCCAAGCACTGTCAGCACAGAGCCCAACCCGGGGCTCAAACTCACGAGCCATGAGATTATGACCTGAGCCAAGATCAAGACTTGGGCACTCAACAGACTGAGCCACCCAGGTTCCCCAAGATTTTTTATTTTTAAGTTATCTCTACACCCAACATGGGGTGTGAACTCACAACCTCAAGAACAAGAGTCACATGCTTGGGGCACCTGAGTGGCTCAGTCAGTTGAGCAGCTGATTTCGGCTCAGGTCATGATCTTGCAGTTCATGGGTTCAAGCCCCATGTTGGGTTTAAGCCCCATGTTGGGTTTTATGCTGACAGCTCAGAGCCTAGAGCCTGCTTCAGATTCTGTGTCTCCCTTTCTCTCTGTCCCTCCCCCCATAATTCTCTGTCTCTTTTTCTCTTTCTCTCTCAAAAATAAATAAACATTAAAAATTTTTTTTAAAAAAGAGTCACTTGCTCTACTGACTGAGCCAGCGAGACACCCCAGGAATGACACTTTCAAAGTTGGAGGCAAAAGAGCTGACAGCCTAGGACTGTGTATCCATCAAAACCATTTTCCGAAAATAAGAATGAAATGAAGATGTTTTCTTTTTTTATTTTGAGAGAGAGAGAGAGAGAGAGAGGGAGAGAGAGAGAACCCACATGAGCAGGGGAGAGGGGCAGAGGGGGAGAGAAAGAATCTCAAACAAGCCCAGCACAGAGCCCCACAGGGGGCTCGATCTCACAACCCTGGGATCGTGACCCAAGCTGAAATCAAGAGTCAGCCACTCAACAGACTGAACCACCCAGACACCCCAAGATGTTTTCAGGTAAACAAACACTGAATTTGCCACCAATAAACCTGCAAAAAGAGAATTTCACAATGCTCTTGTCTTCTCTGGGGTTTCCCCAAAAGTAAACTGATTAAATGCAAGTTGTAAGCAAGTAGGGAAGTGAGACAGGAAAGTAAAGGAAGCCCGAAAAGTGCATTGTCAAGCAAGTCACCACCATGAGCAATTGAAACTTCATCCCACGGCAGAACCCTGGGGCCAATGTAGAATGGAATGAGAGTTCTCCTACCCAAAGGACAGGAGAGTTGGGAAATCCACGGTTCCCTTCAGAACTTGCTTGTGTGCTGCTCCCAGGAGGCATTACTCCTCCGCATTCTTGTCTGCAAATGGCAGGAGCAAAAGGGATGCAGTGGCCAGAGCCCTCAGGCAGAGAAAGCAGGACCAGCCGAGCTTGGAGATGGTGGTTAAGTGCTGAGGGGATATGGAAGCGCCACTGGCAAAGCCTACTACCCCCGTACTGCCGGAAAACTGCAAAAGAGTTGTGCAAGGGGAAGGTCTGCTGTGCTATACAAGAATAAGGGGTCAATAAACTAACTAGCTACAATGTAGGTACACCTAAACACTGTTAGTATAAAATGAGAATGTTAGTAGCTACCTTATAGTCCAACACAAAACAAAACAGAACATAATTAAAATATTGGCTGCTAGTATAGTTTAGTCTGTATCACTATTATAGACGAAAAAGTAAGTTAGGAACTATAAGTTTATTTGTTTGTTTTAAAGTTTATTTATTTATTTGGAAAGAGGGACAGCATGAGCTGGGGAGGGCCAGAGAGAGAGAAGAAGAATCCCAAGCAGGCTCTGCACTGTCAGCACAGAGCCCAACAAGGAGCTCAAACCGCGAACCCAGAACCCTGACATCATGACCTGAGCTGAAATCAAGAGCCAGACGTTTAACCGACTGAGCCACCCAGGCGCACCCATAAGTTTTTTTAAAATAATAAAATTTAGCCAATTGTATTGGTAGGAGACTAAAGGTATGTTAACTGAGATCACCTGATTAAACAGCAGCTGGGATAAGAGCTTGGAGTAGCAGGAGCTTCCAGAAATAGCAAGCTTGATAGCATGGAGGAAATAGGGTGGAGGATGGCGGGAGAATAAACCTCAAAGACCTAACATTCTGTCCTACAGGAAGAGGTCCCCAGCTTTTGTTTTTGTTTTTTGTTTTTTGTTTTTTGTTTGTTTAACGAGTTTATTTATTTTGAGAGAGAGCAAGTGGGGGAGGGGAAGAGAGAGAGAGAGAGAGAGAGAGAGAATCCCAAGCAGGCTCCACACTATCAGTGCAGAGCCCCATGTGGGGCTTGAACCCACAAGCCATGAGAACATGACCTGAGCTGAAGTCGAACACTTAACCAACTGAGCCAACCAGGTGCCCCCCCACCAGTTTTTATTTTTTTTATCACACACATCATCCATTAATATGTTTGAATTTGTGCAGCTGTATATATTTGTATATTATGAAACATACACTAAAAAAGAATTATTAATGAGCTAGATGAGTTAAATAAGCATTAAAAATAGTTCTTTTTAAAAATGTTTATTTATTTTTTGAGAGAAAGAGAGAGCTGGCAGGGGAGGGGCAGAGAGAGAGAGAGAGAGAGAGGAATACAGAGAATTCAAAACAGGCTTATGCTGTCAGCACAGAGCCCGACTTGGGTCCCAAACCCTTGAACCATGAGTTCATGACCTGACCTGAGGTCGCTTAACCAACTGAGCCACCCAGGTGCCCCTAAAAATAATTCTTAATATTTGTTCTTAAAAATAATAATTAGGGGCACCTGTGTGGCTTAGTCGGTTAAGCATCTGACTCTTGATTTCGGCTCAGGTCACGATATCACGGTTTGTGGGTTTGAGCCCCACATCGAGCTCTGCACTGACAATGCAAAGCCCGCTTGGGATCTGTCTCCCTGTCTCTCTGGCCCTCCCCCACTCACTCTCTATCTTTATTTCAAAATAAATAAATAAATAAATATTTTTAAAATATATATATAATTTATGTGAGCAAAAGCTGGGCTATGATTCATTATTCTGGAAATCTTAACTTATGGAAAATGGGTATATTTTGACATTGGGTTTTAGTGGCTGTCATGGCTGATAAAAGATAACTCACCAAAACAAAGCAGACCCAGAGGAAGAAGTATGCTTATAAATCACAATAGTTATTATTTCTTCAATACCACACACTCATTATGTAAGTAATCTTGTTGAGATTCAGCTAGGAAATTTCCATCTTATCTGCTTTCAATCAGTGGTGATAGCATACTAATCAGAAGGGACTGATTTCAAGGTTTGTTCCTTTAAAAAAAAACACAAGTCCAAATCCCATTGAAATTCTTCATCAGAGCAATATTTAAACAAATTAGAAAGTAATGTTTCTGAAGATTTTTTTTTTATTTTGTCTTTAAGTAATCTCTACACCCAATGTGGGACTTGAACTCACAATCCCAAGATCAAGAGTTGCATACTCTGTTGGCTGAGACAGCCAGGAGTTCCTGTTTCTGAGTTTTTAAGTTGGCTGTGCCAGGAGGAGGCCACTGTAGCCGTATGGGTAGGAGGGTTAAGGTCTTCCAGTCAAGAGGTAGCTATAGAAAGAGGGGTCTGAAAACAAATTTAGCAGGGTTTGATAATGGCATATGGGAGGAGAGGGAACAAAGAGAAGTCTGGATGGAGTTACAAATCCCTGGATTAGTGAGATTTTTTTCAGGTTACAAAATGCAAATAATCAAAGTATCTCCACGAATGGGATTATATGATAAGGACACATGGAAACCTAAAGGGGACAAAGAGCCACCTCTGTGACTGCATTGCTGGCCTCATGAAAAGGTCACTCATGACATTTCAGACGTGGCTCTGGTAATCCAGTATCATTTCAGGGCTCCACTGCAGTCCTCCTCAATGGCCAAGTTTGTGACTCAGGTCCTCAGAGCCTGCCGTCTCTTGGTTTTTCCCTCCCACTCTGCAGTGGACTGACTCCCCTACTTCTACTGCCTCCTGATGCCTCTTTACTGCTTTTTCCATTTCTCTCTCTAATTCAACACCAAATCACTTATTTAGCATCCCATCTCTACCTCACAGAAAAATCTCAGAGGGAGAGAGTCTGATCCAGTCACTGCAGTGTTGGCCAAAGGACTCAGGTGAGGCCAATCGTAGATCACCAGCCGGCCTTTAGATTGACTGCCTTCGAGCAGGTGTTCACCTAGGGTGGAGAGTCATGTCTCCATGGCACAAATTAAAGCAATTTATGCAATCTAGGTTCCTGATAAAGCAGCTGTGGACCTACAAACAACCTGAGGCTTCACGTACATGAGCTGGGTAATCAGTCAGCTGCTGATACAGTCTGTCCATTATAGCCCGGGAGACAGGAAGATGGGATATTCTGGATGTGGCTTATTATGAAACTAAGACCAGTGACCTGCATACATGTATTTCACTTAACACCTTAAGCTTTACTTCAGGTATAACATAGGAAATAATAATTTAAAAGTTACCATTATTATTACTACTATAATACAGAAGTATGAGTTATAATACAGAAGTATGAGTAGAAGTATAATAACAGAAGTATGAGTTATCATGAGGTTAAGATCACAGACCTTGGGACTAGACTGCCTAGGATCATATCCTCAGTACTGTCACTTACTGGCTGTGTGACCTTGGACAAATTACCTAACCGATCTATGCCAACCGATCTAGTTCTCTCATCTGTAAAATGAGTATAACAAAACCTTATCCCATTGGTAGTTAATGAGAAGTGAATCCGTTAATATATTTAAATGACTTAGAACAGTTTCTGGCATATTATTATCGCTACGTGAATATTTGCTATTTTACTTTCAATCATGAGTTAGATTCCAACTATGTACCCCATCCATGCATTATATCTGCAACTTTGATCTCTTGATTTTTAGGTTTGTCCCCTGATTAAATATTATCTTGCACTGTTTGCTAATTATTTCCTGTTGCCAGTCTTGGCTCTCTAATAAGATTTTATCCTTTAATATGTATAAAATAAATATTTTTTGACTCAGTATTGTAAAACTAGTCTGTTTTTACTTTATAGCCAACTCTAGGACTTCTCTGGCTGATAAATCACAGGGTCAAAATTCTGGGAAATTATTCCTATCATAATAACTACTTTAAAATTTTTCCCTTGCTCTTATTTTTGTTTCAAGGTATTTGTTATAGTGTCATAGTTTTATTGGTTTCCCTCTAGAGAAGGTCAAGTTCCCTGGAACATTTGATGTCATCATTTAGAGATGAAATAGGTGCTATATATTTATTAAAAGTGATACACAAGTTGACTCAGAAACCAGGAGGCAAACATTAATATTTTTTGCCTCAGTAATCTTACTGGCATGCTTACATACTTGAATTTGAATGCTGGCTCAAATGAATGAATAAATAGTTGGCATGATTTGCTTCAAGTATTGAAACTGCAATGTTCTACTCTATTTACAGATACACATTTAAACACATTTTCATGGGGCGCCTGGGTGGCTCAGTTGGTTAAGTGGCTGACTTTAGCTCAGGTCACGATCTCATGGTTTGTGAGTTCAAGCCCTGCATCGGGCTCTGTGCTGACAGCTCAGAGCCTGGAGTCTGCTTTGGATTCTGTGTCTCCATCTCTCTCTGCCTCTCCCCTGCTTGTGCTCTGTCTCTCTCAAAAATAAATAAACATTAAAAAAATTAAACACATTTTCATGATGTCATTGTATTTTGTGATTGCACACCCTAATCGTGAGACATAAATCACCATGGCAACAAGCCAGTGGTTACATTAACCAGTGGATCCATCACTCCTGGGACATGCGGTCAGCCCATCCTTGAACTGAACTCCAAATTGTCTTGATCCTCTCACTACAATGATCCTCAGTAGCTTCACCTTCAAGGAATCTGGTCTGGAGCTTGTGCAGATCTCTTGTTTTTCCTTTCCCCTGGGGGCCAATCACTGAGCCAGAGCAGTAACCCATAGACCATCCTTCCTCTGCAAAGCCCTGGGAGAGAAGGAGCATTGATGCCCCTCCAGTTCCCTGCCTCAGATGGCCCAAGTCACCAACACAATCACTGACCCTCTCAGCTCATTCTCTTCACCAGCATTATCACTATGTCAGTCAGAAAGTCATGTGCTTTTCCTCCTCCCCACTGAAGCTGGCACAGGTCAGATGTCACCCTAGATGGGGGAGAGAGAAGCAAGGAATTTCCAAGCAGATGGGGACAGGGCACACGTTGCCAAGTTAATATTATAGGGGCTATGGAGGTGACACATTAGGCAGAGATATTTCATTCCTTACCATCTTGATATCAACACTGAAATCATTTAGAGCAGTAATGGTAGCCACTATCACTAAGAGTAGGAGACGGCTCTTCCTCAGTGTATGTGTACGCCAGGATCTCTAATACCCAAAATAAGGTCAAATGAAATCACAGGGCCATGCTGCCTTCCAGCAAACTCAAATGTCCATACTCACACAATGTACAGAAATATGAACATATAACCCTCCACATCACCAATGCAACATTTTCCAAGCCAAAATTGTGTACTTAATATATTTCTCGGTGCTGAGGAATTCCCAAAATGCAGAAGAGATTTTCTGAAGAAAAATATAATCTTATTACAGAGCCACGATGAGCAACAGGAAACAATTTGAAAACTGTGCAAGATAACATTTAATCAGAAATCATAAATTAGAGAGACCAAAATGGCAGATACAATGCATTCTGGGGTATGTGGCCTTGGAGGGCCTTGGACCTTGGTTTCCTTATTGATTTTTGTTTTATTTTGGTTTTAGGTAGGAATAATGTTAATCCTTTACTGTCTGTTGAATGATTCTGTGACGCACACATGTAACAAAGAACATGTCAGCATTTTAAAAAATTCTTAGTATTGGGGCACCTGGGTGACGCAGTTGGTTGAGCGACTGACTCTTGATCTCAGCTCAGGTCTTACTCTCAGGGTCATGGGTTCAACCCCCATGTTGGGCTCCAGGCTGAGTGTGTAGCTTACTTAAGATTCTCTATCTTCTGCTGCCCCTCTCCCCAGCTTGTTCCCTCTCTAAAAATAAAAAAAAAAAAATTCTTAGTATTCTAATGTAGGACATGATGATGATGATGATGATAATTGCCATTAGGATTATTTTTTCAATTATTTTTTTTGAGAGAGAGAGCACACACAGAGGAGGGGCAAAGAGAGGGAGACAGAGGGTCTGAAGCAGGCTCCATACTATCAGCTCAGAGCCCAATGTGGGGCTTAAATCCATGAACCTCGAGGTCATGACCTGAGCTGAAGTCTGACACTTAACTGACTGAGCCACCCAGGCACCTCACCATTATGATTATTAATATGATACTTTAAGTTACAATAGGGGTAGGGATCCTGGTATTCAGGGAAACCTGCGCAGAGAAAGAAGTGTCTGAAAACCTGAGCCACCTCTCGTTTGAGCAAACCTCTGGTTTGAGCAAAATTCAGAAGGGGCACTAACAGGCTTGGGGTAGTGGCAGAGAAAACAGTGTGCACAGAGGCAAGGAGAGAAGTGTCAGGTTATGAGGCATCAGTCAGGTGCCTGTTTGGCTGAGCATAAGGACTGCTGAGGGTAGGAATAGATCATTTATTTTGGTGGATGAGGAGGCTGACCCAAGGCAGAGCTCGCCATCAGGGTAGAGCATGAGTCCTGCAGCTAGCAAGGGATATGTTGGCATTTTCTTTGTTAAAGACTAGTGGGTTTGGGGAAGAAAAAAAAAAAAGACTGGTGGTTTGCTTATAAAAAGCAATATATACTCATTAGGGCAGGAGTCCAGATCATTGAAATGTTTCATTCTACTACCCTTCCTAAACATTGGTTCTTTTCTTCCAATTGAGTGTATTTCTTCCCTGCAGCTTTGGTTGTATCCGGCCGAGGGCTTAGCAGATAATAAGCACGGGACACTACTGGCTGGATTGAGTCCACATGACCTGTATAATTGTCCATCGTCACTGCTACCACTGGTCCCCAATTTATTTCTGCTACTGATGATCTCATTCTATGCCAACCAATGGTCATTTGTCTTCATCCTTCTTGACCTCTGCTGAATCTGTGCCTGGCCCTTACTCATGCCACGTTTACACAGAAGGCTGTATTGTCCACTTGGTACTGGGAACAATTCCATTCCTGAGTCTGAGGCAAACAGCTTCAGAATTCTGCATGAAATTTAAACCACTGAGATATTTATACGTGTAAACCCAGTTTTTTTTTTGTTTCGAAATATAAATATATCCAAGGTGGCTAAAGAGGGCTGAGACTCACACTTCATTGTTAATGATTTTAATTATTTCATTTTTCTCCTACCATCTACCTTTAAGCCACACTGGAAGGAATGAAGAAATGCTTGCTTTGACAAGTTTAGATGGAAGGAAAGGTCATCTGGATGATGAGGGAATCATGCAGGAGGGCTTTGGTCAAATGAAGAGCAGATCGAGGATACCAGAGATGAACCTAGTTTTCAGACTCTTGCCAAAGCTCAACTTTGTCTATGTACACATATCTAGGCTCCCTTTCCCTCCCCTCACACCCGCCTTGGGCTTTTCTTCCTCTGGCTGACAGCCCTGGAAGAGAGACACCTTCCATGCCTCAGAGCGGCTTCAAATAAAAATAAACATATACATTATTTTCTTCCCTCCAAACAAGTCGGCAGGGATCTCAGAAGGGAATCCTTGGCTCCTTTTCAGGACTGATCTCAGAGTTTCAGTTGCAAATGCTCAGTTGCAAAGTACATCTGCCTCCCCCATCTCATCCACCCATGAGCCACAGGGAGCGATGTTACTTACCTAGCTCTGCCCTGATTAAAACTTGGGTTCATGTAAAATTATAACTTCCAGGACCCACCTGTTCTGGAATGTTCTTCTGCTAGGATAAGACCAAATCACATGACAGCTGAGGGAACACTTCTCTCCTTCTTCTCATGTTCTATCGTTGACCCCTAAAATAGTAACTTCTGCCCACACTTTGTCCTCTCAGGAAAGTGAGAAAGCAGCTCCCAGTGCTGCCCTTTGGTGAGGAGTGACTGATAGGACCAGGCAGAAGGGTAAAGGTCACACTGCTTTCTCACTCTCTCTGGCTGAGAACTGCCTGCACCTTCTCCTCACTGATTGTGTTCCTAAGAAGCAAGTTGATCTTGAGTGGGACTCAGGCCTACTTTCTGGAGGCTGATGTTTCTCTGGGCCTCCTCTCTGAGTGTAATAGGGAATTAGGGTGGAAACTGCCTTTCCTGCAGAGGCAGGTCAAGTATGCTCTGCAGAACACCTTTCCCTACGTACAGGTAGAGCTGAAGGCCCTACCTAGACCAAGGTACAAGCAGTGTTCTCTAGTGCAGCTTTATCATTAATAAAAAATTGTCATTTTATTCCCACTAGATATGCATGCCTATTTCTCAACTGATTCAGAATCAGAGAGGAGGAAGCATGTGATTGATCAAGTCCCTACGATTTCAGTGGTGTTTTAGGGAGAATTGCTCAGCAAAGGCTTCTACTCCCTTGCTTCTCAGAATCCTCTGAAGAGCAAGAACCCATTCTGATATATCTTCTTAGAGATCTAGCCCCCACCCTTACCTCTACCCCTCATCTTCGCCTTCCCCCAGCCCCATGTGAGACCTGGTGTTTGTCAAATGTATTAACTGGACTGGAGAACACCTACAGTTGGTGATGAGGACCCAGTCACCTGCAAGTTACTTCCTGTTCTGCTCCCTTTCAGTGTTCCCCAGGCTCTGATTTGGGCCACACTGTGGATTACCAGTGTATTTGCAATGCTCTAAGGGCCCTCAATCCAAGATACACCTAACTCTACGTGGTTTCCCTGCATAGTTATCAATATTAAGAAAGAGTGGACCATTTAAACAATTTACTATTCATTATTCCTTAGGAAAAAACCACTGTGGCAATTCTATAATTTATTATTTATCAATAGGGCCTTTCATAAGACTAAATATTTTTATCTTTCAAGCAAAAATTTGATGGATTATCTTTAAAGAAAGATGCACTTTTGTTTCTTATATTACAAGTGTTTCTTATATTACAAGTTTAGAATAGTAACTCTAGAATTCAATTACATTGTCAGAGTTATCTGGCACAAACCATTATTGCAATGTCTCATAAAAAGCAATGAGACAAAAAGTAACCATTGTTTTTATGACTGGAGTATTGGCTGGCTGGTGTCATAGCCATCTTCCAATTAGAATAATTATATTCCATCTATATATTTCTACCTATGATTTAGCTGGACTGATCTGTAATAGGAAAAGCCATGTCTCAGACTTCTGAGGTCTTTGGCTTAGAAAAATCTCATGCCATTCCACTCTAGAAGTGTATTTTTAAAATTATTGATAAAACAATTTTAATAACCCTAATTTCCAGCTGACCAAATTTTCTACCATAAAGGCTACAGAATGACGTTTATTTGCATGACTTGAGGTAACATAATATTTAAATAGAGATTGCACATTTTCCTAAACTATGTTGCTATAAGATATTACTGTTAACATATCTTTAAAAATTTTTTTTAATGTTTATTCATTTTTTCAACAGAGGGACAGAGACAGAGAGATCTCACAAACCCTGAGATCATGACCTGAGCCTACGTTGGGCGCTTAACCAACTGAGCCACCCAGGTGCCCCTACTGTTAACATTTCTAAGCAAACATGTTCTTATATCTGATGCTTACAGCAAATGCTTAAGTAACTGCACTATTCTGAACACATATGAGTGGGTGACAATTCTGTGTGAAAATATTTGAGAAAGAGTGTTGCTCAGTCATGAAAAATCATATATGCTGAAAGAAATCTGAAATTAACTATGTAGGTTCCCTCTTGACCCCATCAATAACCCAGGATTGAAAATTTGGCATTCTGTTGCCTTTCTTTTTTGTGCTCCCCTATCTTGGTAGTTTCTTTTTTCTTTTTTCAAGTTTCTTTTTATTTATTTTGAGAGAGAGATAGCAAGCAGGGGAGGGGCAGAGAGAGAGAGAGAGGGAGACAGAATCCCAAGCATGCTCTGTGCTCAGAGCTACCCAGGTGTCCCTACCCCAGTAGTTTCTTATGTGAACTTCTCAGTTACTGTCTCCTTTTCATTCCTTTGGTCACATTTGTCCCCCTTCACTGAGATTTTCGCAAGCTACAGTGCTGCTAAACCAAGGCAAGAAAGGCCCCTGTGCTGCCTCTCTTCTGACCATGTTCTTCTCCACAAAGTAAGGATACTGTACAGCTGAGGGACATATGGTATATGGGCCTCTGTTTTTATTTTTGCCTGAGCCCTACTAGCGTTAGCAAGAGGACTAACTGGCCTCCCTATGCCTAGAATTTTTCAACATTAGAGCCTCCAACTCCTAAAGTGCAATGAGGACACATCAGTGGTATTTTACATTTTTCTTAATGTTTATTTATTTTTTGAGAGAGAGAGAGCACGAGCCTGGGAGGGGCAGAGAGAGGGAGACACAGAATCTGAAGCAGCTCCAGAATCTGAGCTGTCAGCACAGAGCCTGAGACGGAGCCCGAACCCATGAACCACGAGATCTTGACCTGAGCCAAAGTCGGACGCTTAACCAATTGAGCCACCCCGGCGCCCCATTGGTATCTTAGGTTTTAGCTTTAAGAATCTTTGGAAATGTGCTTTGAGGTTTTACCCTCAATTATTCATTTTGTGTCATTCATGGAGGTAAAAAAGAGTGTGGCTAGTATAAATGACTAACTGCATTGGTAAGTCTATCAATATCTCAAACCAATCAAATTACTGAGGAGTCCAGAGTCACATTTCTACATACTAGCTGAGAGCAAGCAAACCAATCTGCCAGCGATATCTGCATAAGCCTCCATGCAGCACGTTACCTCATTTGACCCTTACAACAACCCGCCCCCCCCCCCTGCAGGGCAGCTAGGTACAATATCATTCACTTTTCCGGATGAGACATGCTCAGAGAAGGGAAATTAGTGAGTTGCCTAAAATTAGACAACTAATAAATGGCAGAGTATCCTAAGGCCTGACTCCAAGTTTTTGCTTCTAGGGGGTATCTGATCCAGACTTAGACTCTAAGACATACAGGTGTGCTTTTTATACTTGCAACAACTACTCTAAGAAAATGCATTTGGCTGTCAGCTCTGGTTTGGCACTGACAAAGTTTCTTGGGGAAGTCGTCCAACAGAGGCAGGCCTCAGTTTCCTTCTTTAAGATTATTAAAGTAGATGATCTCCAGGGCTTCTTCCAGCTCTGTGGTTCTTTTACAGTCTATACCCCAGATTGCATTCCACGTGTGTGAAAGCAGCCTTCAACCCTGGGCAGCACCGCTGTGTTATATTAATGAGACTTTACCAAATGGTCCCAGGTGACCTCCATCCTCCAAGGTTAATCATATCAAGTAGCACCTGTTTAATCAGAAGTTAAACATGAACACTGGGGACAAAAAGGCAAACCAACAGTAGTTTTTGTTGTTGTTGCTGTTTCCAAACATTTTTAGGGACAAGACCACAGGGCAATATTTTCCATAGTATACCTCTTCCAAGGGATATTAATAGGATCTCCTTGAAAAGGGAGGTTTTTGATCACTTGGCTGAACAATATAAAAAAATTTTCCTTTGTAGAGACCCTTTAATACTTAGAGGGATTATTAATTATTAATCTCCAGGAGGAAGATTTCTCACGTCCGAAAACTAATGCTTAGAATATAGCTTTGGAAAACCTTTGGAAAAGCATTTAGGACACACTGATTGTTGCTAGTACCTCAGAACTTATGCCCAAAGCAAAATGTAGCTTTTGGTGATGTCTTTATGTACTAAATGTGATACAAGATGATGAGGCTATTTGTTTGTTCCCCAGGAAACCCAAATGTAAGAATTTACCTGCCTACATGTCAGTTCCTCAAATAAACCCCTAGAAGATAATATACTTAATGCAATGCCTAATCAGATATGTCATGGTAATTGGGGGAATGATGCCAATTGTTTTAAAAGTTCTACAAGAGGAGGGATGCCTGGGTGGTTCAGTCAGTTAAGTGTCCGACTTCAGCTCAGGTCATGATCTCACGGTTGGTAAGTTTGAGCCTGACATGGGGAGCCTGCTTTGGATTCTGTGTCTCTGTCTGTCTCTGACCCTTCCCTACTCGCACTCTGTCTCTCTTTCTCTCTCTCAAAAATAAACAAACATTTAAAAAAAAAGAGAGAGAATACCTGAAAGTATTAAAAAAAAAAATTCCACAAGAGAAGCACCTGGTGACTCATTTGGTTGAGCATTGTCTCTCTCTCTCTGCTCCTCCCCTACTCATGCTTTATCAAAATAAATAAACCGTCAAAAAAAAGTTCCACAAGAGGTCTTTGGAAATTGAATTCTGGACTAGATGTGACCAACAGAAGGAAGTGTTCTTATTAACTAATGGTCATATTCTTCATTTTTTAAATTGAAAACAGCTTCAATCATTTACATTAAAAAAAATTTTTTTTTCAACGTTTATTTATTTTTGGGACAGAGAGAGACAGAGCATGAACGGGGGAGGGGCAGAGAGAGAGGGAGACACAGAATCGGAAACAGGATCCAGGCTCTGAGCCATCAGCCCAGAGCCCGACGCGGGGCTCAAAGTCACGATCGTGACCTGGCTGAAGTCGGATGCTTAACCGACTGCACCACCCAGGCGCCCCGTCATTTACATTTTTTTAATGTGTACTTATTTTTAAGAGAGACAAAGCACAAGCAGGGGAGAGGCAGAGAGGGAGGGAGACACAGACACTCAAGCAGACTCCAGCCTGTGAGCTGTCAGCACAGAGCCTGATGCAGGACTCAAACACATGAGCTGTGAGATCATGACCTGAGCCAAAGTCGGACGCCTAACAGACTGAGCTACCCAGGAGGCCCCTTTACATTTTTTTTTTTTTAAGTAGGCTGTGTGCCCAGTGTGGGGCTTGAACTCACGACCCTGAGATCAAGAGTCTCGTGCTCTACTGACTGAGCCTGCCAGGCACCCCTCATTTACATTTTTTATCAAACTTAACTCTTAATGACTTTTAGCTATTTTTGAAAGTCACATCTATCACTGTGGCAGATCATATTTTTTTAAGATGCCTGCACTAATTCCATCTCACATGCTCTTCTTACAATGAGACCTTTAGCCAGATTATAAAGCTGCTGTGCACTCTTGCCTTGCTCTCATGGGACCCTCACTCACAGAATTCAACTACCATGCTGGGAGGAAGTCCAAACAAGCCTGTGCAGAGGGACTGCAGTGACAGACCATATGGAGGTGTGCCTAGTCAATTGCCTGTGTCAACTGCTAGACCTCTGAGTGAGGATGTCTCCATCTGATTCCAACCCTCAGCCTTTGAATCACCCCACCCTTTTTCCCAGCTGTAAGCCCTACTGGCCTATTGCAATCCCTGCCTTATGCCAGATCTCTTTTATTTTTTAATGTTTATTTATTATTGAAAGACAGAGAGAGTCAGAGCGTGAGCAGGGGAGGGTTAGAGGGAGAGGGAGACACAGAATCTGAAGCAGGCTCCAGGTTCTGAGCTGTCAGTACAGAGCCCGATGCGGGGCTCGAACTCACAAACCACGAGATCAGGACCTGAGCTGAAGTCAGAGGCTTAACCAACTGAGCCACCCAGGCACCCCTGCCAGATCTCTTTTATAAGCTCCAAAGGACACCTAGAGCTCTGGGACATCCCCAGAATCTGAATTCTTTCAATGTTGAAACATGGATTCAAAGGTCATTCTCAAATTAAACTTACTGATCCTGATAAATGTGCTGCTGCCATAGGGCAGTCTTGATTAGACTTCTCAGCAGAAAATTAGTCTGAGAACCAGAAATGGGTCATTTGCTCTATGGGATCCCACCAAGTTTCCAGGAATATATCCTTTTATCAGTTCATAAATGGCTTGGATTCCTGAGAATTCTGGGCTCTGTGACTGACCATTTATCACCCACCACCACTTCTGAAATGTACATTCATAGCAATCTGTGAAAAAAACAATTTCTTATTTGTTTATTGTTTTTTAAGATATATCTTCCAGGGGTGCCTGGGTGGCGCAGCCGGTTAAGCGTCCGACTTCAGCCAGGTCACGATCTCGCGGTCCGTGGGTTCGAGCCCCGCGTCAGGCTCTGGGCTGATGGCTCAGAGCCTGGAGCCTGTTTCTGATTCTGTGTCTCCCTCTCTCTCTGCCCCTCCCCCGTTCATGCTCCGTCTCTCTCTGTCCCAAAAATAAATAAACGTTGAAAAAAAATTAAAAAAAAGATATATCTTCCATGAATTGATTATTGTTTTAATGATTATCTTCCCTTCTAGACCGGAAGGCTCCCTGGGGGAGGCTCTGCCTGTCTTATTAGTTGTTCTCTCGGCTGCATTCAACACAGTGCCTGGCACACATCAAGTACACAATAATACTTATTCAATGAATTAACTGTATCCCATTCATTTAGTCTGTGCACATACATTAAACACCTATGTGTTTATGTGTCAGGTATTGATCTTGGAGGTAGGGATAATGTTATGAGCAATGTAGGCCCAACTCTTCTCTTATGGCACTGACAGTGTAGTGAGGGGAGGGGACTGGAGAAATACCCAAGTAAACATGTCAACTCAGTAATTTCAGGTAGTGTTAGTAGCTATGAAGAAAACAAAACTGTCTGGTGATCGAGGGGAAAGTCAGGGGTATCCCTTAGAAAGACTCTTATCAGTGGGCTAATGAATGACGGGGAGGCAGATGTTTATGGAAAGGAAAGAGTGGTAACAGTGGGATGTGTGTTCTAGTAGCAGATATAATCAGTGCAAAAGTCCTGAGACAGAATTTGTTTGACTTAAAGGATATGTTACATTGAGAACACAGGGTAGCTGGACCTTAGTGGAAGAGGACCACGTGGTAGGGGATAAAGTTGAGATGCTGGCAGAGGCAGAGCAGGGAAGGTCTTGGAAGCCGTGATAGAAAGTGATTCTAGAGGGTGCAGAGGAGTAAGCTGTAATATGGGTTCAAGGAGCCTGTCCCTTGTGGACCCAAAATAACATGTAAATACACACACATGAGGAACAGAAACTTCACTGGTTACAGCTGCAATCTCCCAGCTGCTACAGGTGCTAGTCTCAGACCAGGCCTCTGAACTTGAGAACACCTGACCTCACTGCTGCCTTTCTTTGGGATCAGTTGCCAGCAATACAGCATGCCAGGGACTGGTCAGCAACTCACTAGCTCTAGAAATTTGGAGTTCTAGAGTTCTTTGGGGGCAGATATCAACCTGATTTGACATCATTATCATTATAATAATAAAAACCAGCTCGAGCTACTTTACTGCAGTATCAGGAATCAAGCGTTAAAAAACTATTTGGGGTTGGCGAGGCTGTGACAGTCCAAGGTCCCCCTCCTCCAAAGCCAGGCCCCAGGCCTGTCTCTTTAAGGACTTCTCTCTGGTCTAACCCTCCCACAGACTCCTCCCTCTGCCTATTTATACCTGAAGCAGCAACTCCCCACAGCTTCTGTTTCCAGATTCGGACCTTAGTCTTGTCTTCTGTGGTGGAGAACGCTTCTGGATCCTATGGATGGGGCTTCATAGGTATGTGTCTGGAGAAAGCGGGGAATGGAAGGGGATGGGGGTATATGAGGGTACATGGTGGGGTGAAGAGGTTGAAAAGATTAAGCGGGACAAAAGACTCAAATAGCTTTGTAATCAGATGAGGTTAGAGTTAGCTGGAATGTTCAAGGGAGATAAAGCAGAGATTGGATACAAACTTAGAACAGGTGAACCTAACATGTGTACATATTATGTTAAGTCACTGTGGGGGCGCCTGGGTGGCTCAGTTGGTTAAGTCTCCAACTCTTGATTTCAGCTCAGGTCATGAGACTAGGGTCATGGTTTCGAGTCCTGTGTAGGGCTCTGCACTAACAGCATGGGGCCTGCTTGAGATTCTCTCCCCTCTGCCACTCCCTTGCACATGCTGTCTCTCAAAAAAAAATAATAAATAGTATTTAAAAAATATATAAAAGGTCATTGTGAAAAATAGCCCATAACTTGTCACTTTGTAACCAGTAGCTTGGTCCTTTAAGAGAGGAAACAGAATTCGAGCTTTGGGGCAAAGTTCTGCAAATACATGAAGTATTTTATGTGAAATTTTCAATTCAGTGGTAACCCCTTTACTCATAAAGTTCAATGATTTTGCAATGATCGGTGACCAGCAAGAGCCATGCAGGTTAATAAATAGTGGGAGAGGAGTTCCAAGCCAGTTACCATGCCAAGTGTGAAATTTCAAAATAATCAATCACAGGGAATTTAGACATCATCTAAAGGAGGCAAAGCTGACCCACTTTCCTGGATGTATTTTGTATCATGAAGATCCTCAGGCGGGACGTGCTATCTCCACTGGCCCATTCCTCATCACTCCCTAGCACTCCCCTCTCATCAGCCAGTTTCACGGAATTGTGTTACTTGGTGGGCCCTGGAGAGGTTGAGGTTGTGAACACTGGTCAACTAAGAAATCTGCCAACAATTGGATAATATTGGGGTGGGTGATGTAAGTGTTCAAGTGAAAAGAGAATTTGTTCAGACAACTGGAATAGAAAAAAATATATAATTTTAATTTGGTGCTATATTTCTAGCAGTTTAACAGAAACTCTCTCATCAATCCCAACAATTTTGTGGGGTAGGTTTTACAAATGTAACTATTCCTATTTTACAGATTGAGAAACAGAGACAATTTTAACACCCACACCTTAATTCAAAAAAAATCCTCTGAGGGGCTCCTGGGTGGCTCAGTTAGTTAAGCACCAAACCCTTGATTTTTGCCTGAGGTCATGTTCTCATGGTTTGTGGGATCAAGCCCCACATCAGGAACTATGTTGGCAGCACAGAGCCTGCTTGGGTTTCTCTCTCTCCCTTGCTCTGTCTGCCCCTTCCCCTCTCCCTCTCCCAAAACAAACATAAAAAAAAAATCCTCTAAAACCTGGGCTCTATTAGAGATTACAATTAACAAACAACATAAATCGTTCCTTGCAAGCAGGTGTGCCCTACCATTTAATAACAATGATCCCCTGAGGTGCTTTGGTTCACCAGGAATCTGAGGACTAACTTTCTAGCAAATTTTAGAAAGGTTGTAAGGACTTCTCATTTCCTCTTTCTTCCCTCTTTTTACTTCCAGTAATTTCTTCTTTGGTTTTTCTCAATTCCTCTTTTTTCCAAAACAAGAAAATCTACTCCTTTTTGCTCCTTTTTGTTTGGTTGGTTTGGTGATGTTTTTTGTTTTTGTTTTGGGTTTTTTGTTGTTGTTCTTTACAATTAAGGATCATACTGATTGTCAGCTGATGACACTTGAGCATGGATACATTTACATGTCTGTGTTACACTGGCCAATTATTTGCATTTGAGGACTAACACAAATGAAAGGCTTTGCTCTGTTTAAAGGATTAAGACTCTGGTGAGGAGTATTTTTTGGTGGGGAGTGATACATAATCAGGCAGCCTTCACTCTCAAGGCTAGATGGAAAGTATACTTGATTCACCTTTTGGAACCTGGAAGAAAAGCCTTTGCCTCCCTTCACTGTTGAGGAAGAGGGGGTTGGAACTCTTTCTCCTGTCAGTGAAAAGAGAAAGCTCTAGAAGGAGTAGGCTGTTATGGTTGTAGAGTCACAGTACCCACCTCCCACTCCCCCTGCCACCCACCCTGCTGAAAGCAAGGTTGACCCCAGTTTCATTCAGAAGGATTAGCCTCTTTGTTCATTTTTCATTTGTCCTATTTACTGTTCTAATTTAATATTCACTGCACCTTTCCCAGGGTAACTCCACTCCTTCCTTGAGGTTTTCTCCACTCCAGAAAACTTCCTTAAATTTCCTGTGATTCCACCCTCTGGTGACAAAGTTTTTGTGGCAGAGAGATAGTGTGATTTGGGGACAAAGATTTTCCTGGCTACCCTAAAACAAAACTGCTCTCGGGCTCACATACAAAAGGCAAACGAAATTAACAATCTCATTTTGGTCTTTAATGAGCACTTGGTACAAACACTCTGTTATTTAAACTTTTACTTACTGAAACATTGTAAGAATGGTACAGAGAATTTCTGTATACCCTGTACCCAGATTGACTAGTTTTTCAACATTTACCACATCTGCTTTATTCTCTCCCTCACACCCCTGCCTTGTTTTATTTTTTTCTGGACCATTTGAGAATATGTAGCAAGTATCATGCTCTTTGAGTGCATATTTCCCAAGAACAAGGATGTTCTTTTACATAACCATAATATAACAAATTCCAGAAATTTAATCTTGATAGAATAATTTAATTTACAGTATGATTCCAATTTTGTCAATTGTCCAAATAATATTCTACCCTCCCTATAAAATTGTATCATGTGTTTTAGTCTCGTTTAATCAGGAATAGTTGCTGTTTATCTTTCATGACTTCGACATTTTTGAAGACTATAGACTGTTTATATTACATGTTCTATTGGTTCATCTGGTGTTTCCTCATAATTACATTCAGATTATGCATCTCTGGGTGGAATTATTACACTGGTGATTTTTGTGTTCTCTCCAGATTGTCCTATCTGGAGTCATAGGAGATCAGTCTGCATCTAATAGGTGATGACAATTTTAACCACCCAGTCATTGTTTATTTCTTCTCTGTATATTTATTACTTGTACACTTGCAATCAAGCCATCTTTGGAAAGACCATGAGTTCATACAAATACCCTGCTCCTCATCAAACTTTCTCCCCAAATTTAGCATCCATTCTTGTTCACACCAATCTTTTTCATGATTGCTGCAAAATGGTAATTTTCCAATTATACCACCACTGCCTCCACATTTATCAAATGACCTCTGTTATAAGGAAGAGTCTTCTTCCCCTCTAGTCCATTTTATGTATGTTTACAGCTTTAGTGATGAAATTCACATACCATATAATTCACCCTTTCAACATGTACACTCACTGGGGGGTTATTTCTCTTTATTACAGGAAAATACACATAGGAAATTTGCCATCTTAACCATTTTTAAGTGTACTGTTCAGTGGTATTAAATACGTTGATACTATGAAACCATCTTTATCTATTTTTATAAGTCTTTCATCTTGTAAAACTCAGACTGTATACCCGTTAAACAATAACACTTTATCCCCGCCCCTGGCAACCACTGTACTCTGTGTCTCTATGGCCTTCACTACTCTGACTACCTCAGTGGGATCACACGGTATTTGTCTTTTTGTGACTGGCTTATTTCATTCTGCACGATGCCCTCAAGGTTCGTCCATGTTGTAGTATATTGTGGGATTCCCTTCCTTTTTAAGGTGGAATAGTATTCCATTGTATGGATACACCACATTTTGTTAATTCGTCTGTTGATGGACACTGTGTTGCTTGCACGTATTAACTGTTGCAAATACTGCTAAGAACATGGGTGTACAAATACCTCTTCAAAACCCTGCTTTCAATTCCTTTGAGTATATGTCCCAAAATGGAATGGCTGGATCATACGGGAATTCTGTTTTTGTTTTTAGAGGCAGTGCTATGCTGTTTGCCACAGCAGTTGTGCTATTTTATATTCCCCGCAACAGTGCACAAAGGTTCCAATTTCTCCACATCCTCACCAACACTTCGTGTTTTCTCTTTTTTTGATAGTAGCATCCTTATGGGTATGAGGTGGTATCTTTTTCTTTTATTTTTTTTAATCAAAAATTTTTTGAGAGAGAGGGAGGGAGACAGTGTGAACAAGGGAAGGACAGAGGAGGAGACACAGAATCTGAAGTAAGCTCCAGGCTCTGAGCTCTCAGCACAGAGCCTGACGCAGGGCTCCACCTCCCAAACCGTGAGGTGATGACCTGAGCCACAGTCAGATGCCTAACCGACTGAGCCACCCAGGCACCTCAGTATGAGGCAGTATCTTAACTGTGGTTTTGATTCATTTCCCTAATAATTAGTGATGTTGAGTATCTTTTCATGTGCTTGTTGGCCGTTTGTGTATCTTTGGAGAAATGTCCATTTAGGTCCTTTGCGCATTTTTTAATTGGGTTGCTTGGGTTTTTTCCTGGTGAATTTTAGGAGTTCTCTATGTATTTTGGATATTAATTTCTTATCAGATCGATGATTTGCAAATATTTTCTCCCATTCTGTGGGTTGCCTTTTTACTCTGTGAATAGTGTCTTTTGCACAAAGTATCTTAACTTTCATGTATCCCAGCTTGCCTATTTTTTCTTTTTCCTGTGGCCTTTAATGTCCTATCTAAGGAATCATTGTCAAATCCAGTATCCTGAAGTTTTGTCTAATTTTTTTGCCTAAGAGTTTTGTTATATTGAGTCTTAGATTTAGGTCCTTGATCTATTTTGTGTTAATTTTTGTATATGGTTTTAGATAAAGATATGCACTGCCCCATTGGATGAAGCAAGAGTAGAAAAAAAAAAAAGCCCTGAATCTAGTAAATAAGTAATAAGTGTACATTGTGCCATTCTCTCTTCTCTCATGTATAGTTGTTTGTTTCTGTTTTGTTTTGTTTTGTTGTTTTTTTAATCCCACCCTACCAACCTCGCCCATTCCAGCCCCGCCAACTCTGGGTCATCACTGGGGACAAGTCTGTCAGGGAGGTTCTGTTTACTGGATAGTGAACCCTCTTGAGGGAGAGGGCTGGGCCATTTTGGTCACTATCATGTCCTCAGCATCACCCAGCACAGTGTGACAAATGGATGAACCAGTGAAGGAGTACACTCACTGTGTAGACAAATCATCATCAATTTAGAAGAAAATACTAGGTGGCTCTCAGTCAGGTAAGCATCCAACTTCGGCTCAGGTCATGATCTCAGTTGGTGAGTTCGAACCCCATGTGGGGCTCTGCTGACAGCTCAGAGCCTGGAGCCTGCTTCAGATTCTGTCTCTCTCAAAA
The DNA here is from genome assembly GCF_016509475.1 of Prionailurus bengalensis. NCBI lineage: Eukaryota > Metazoa > Chordata > Mammalia > Carnivora > Felidae > Prionailurus > Prionailurus bengalensis. The sequence goes on from NC_057355.1 coordinate 51,869,147, forward strand.
ATAAGTAAACATCAAAATTAAAAAAACCTATATATTTTGTATCAGGTTTCTACTATGGACCAGGCTTGAGCTAATTGCATTATTATTAATAGTTGAGATTATTAGTAGTAACAACACCAAATAAAAAATTAATCCTAACAAGCCATGAGGTTTCTTGTTTTTCTTTAAATCCTCCACCCCTCCAGTTTGCTCCCTCCAACCAACCTTCCCTTCCATCTTTCTTCCATGTCCAACTCTTCATCCATTACTCTCCCCTCTCCTGCTCAAGGAAATACAGGACTCAACACAGTGAACCAACTAGATCTAACAGACACGTATAGGACACTCTACCCCAAAACAATGGAAGATACATTCTTCTCCAGTGGACATGGGACATTTTTCAGGACAAGCCATATGTTAGACCACAGCTTAAGTCTCAGTAGATTAAAAAATTTAGAGGGTAGTTTGGGTGGCTCAGTCAGTTAGGCACCTGACTTGGGCTCAGGTCATGATTTCCTGGTTCAGGAGTTGGAGCCTTGTGTCGGGCTCTGTGCTGACAGCTCAGAGCCTGGAGCCTGCTTCAGATCCTGTGTCTCCTTCTCTCTCCCTCTACCCCACTTGTGCTGTGTCTCTCTATCAAAAATAAATGTAAAAAAAAAATATTTTTTCCATCTCATGCCTGACTGCAGTAGGAATAAAATATTCTTCAGTCCCAAGTGCTACCAGTGTGAAGACCCATGCAAAAAAGAGAGAATATAGGAAATAGAACAGAGGTGTATTAGCTGATCCTTAAGCCATTGGCTTAACTCAGGTTCTCATTGGTCCAAGGCTGGACATGATTGTGCTACAATGGTGCATTTGTGTAGTGTGCTTTTACTTTGAAAATATTTATTTCATCCTCCCCTTTATTTACCAAGATAGCTTTATTCTTTTCACTGAGTCAACTGGCAGTTTTATTTGGACTATATTAAAACCATTTCCTGGGGCACCTGGATAGCTCAGTTGGTTAAGCATCTGACTTCAGCTCAGGTCATGTTCTTTTGGTTAGTGAGTTCTAGCCCCTGCCTTGGGCTCTCTGCTGTCAGGGCAGAGTCTGCTTCAGATCCTCTGTCTCCCTCTTTGTCCGCTCCTAACCCAGTCGTTTGTGCACATGCACTTGCATGCTCTGTATCTCTCTTTCTCAAAAAATAAATAAACGTTAAAAACAAAACAAAACACTGTCTAAATGGTTATGCCATGGTTTGAGTTTCCCAAGATACTACTACTGCAGATTTGACAAGTTTATTTATTATACTTAGTAATAAAAGATAAAGTGCATAAAGTGCGCTAGTCTTAAGTATATAGTTTGAATTTTTACATATGTATATGTCTGGATAAGCAATATTTGAGATAAATTGATAGAATATTTCCTATACCTCATGAGATTCTCTTGTGTGTTTCTCATTCTATTCCCTGAAGAATTAATATTTTGATTTTCATCAACATTTTTCACTTTCGCTCTTTTTTTTTTGTTTATTTTTGAGAGAGAGTGCATGTGCAAGAGCATACCCATGAGCGTGGGGGAAGGACAGAGAGAGGAGAAGAGAACCTCCAGAAGCCCCATGCAGGGCTTGATCTCACAAACCATGAGATCATGACCTGAGCTGAAATCAAGGCAGACGCTCAACCAACTGAGCCACCCCAGTGCCCCTACTTTTGCTTGTTCTTAAACTTGATATAAATGGGATCATATAATAGAACTCTTTTTGTCAGGCTTTCTTGCAACATAGTATCTGACATTTCTGTCTTGTTGCTGGAGCCAATTATTTCTTTAATAGATGGGTAGTATTCCATTATATAAATGTGTCACAATTTATTTGTTGATAAACATTTGGGTGGTTTTATCTTTTGGATATGAATACAGCTGCTATGATGTACCAATGATACAACATTTGCACTCCTGTTAGAGATAAAAAAAAAATAGAATTCCTGTATCATAAAGCAAATGCATATTTAACCCTAGTAGAAACTGACAAATGATTTTTCCGAAGAGATTGTGTCATTTTGCATGCCCCCCTCAGCAATATATGAGATCCATATCCTTAACACTTCATATTGTCAGTCTTCTAAATCTTAGCCTTTCTGGGGTGGGAATAGTAGTTTCTCATTGTGTCTTCATTCTCATTTCCCTAATGAGTCATATAAAGCCCTACTGAAATTTGCTTCATATGTTTATTGTCCATGGGGATACCCTCCATTTCCAAGTTCCTGTTCAAATCTTTTGCCCAATTTTTTATTGGATTGGTTGTTTTTATCAGTTTGTAGATTTTTTTTTTTTAACGGTGGTTCTGAATCCTTAGATATATGTATTACCAATATCTTCTGGTCTGTGACTTGCAAGCAAATTTATAGGCAAAAGGAATCTCAGATTCTTGACCTAAAGATTATAAGAAGACTGAGGGGAAAATTCTGAGGTATATTTGATCGTGTTCTTATAAATAAAATACCTGAGTCATAATCTCAGATCAATTTTCTTTTTAAAAAAAAAATTTTTTTTAATGTTTTTATTTATTTTTGCGACAGAGAGAGACAGAGCATGAGCAGGGGAGGGGCAGAGAGAGAGGGAGACACAGAATCGGAAGCAGGCTCCAGGCTCTGAGCTGTCTTGGCATAGAGTCCGATGCGGGCTCAAACCCACAGACTGTGAGATCATGACCTGAGCCGAAGTCAGACGCTCAACCGACTGAGCCATCCAGGTGCCCCGCAGATCAATTTTCTTTTTTTTTTTTTTTAATTTTTTTTTTTAACGTTTATTTATTTTTGAGACAGAGATAGAGCATGAATGGGGGAGGGGCAGAGAGAGAGGGAGACACAGAATTGGAAGCAGGCTCCAGGCTCTGAGCCATCAGCCCAGAGCCTGACGCAGGGCTCGAACTCACAGACTGCGAGATCGTGACCCGGGCTGAAGTCGGATGCTTAACCGACTGAGCCACCCAGGCGCCCCAGATCAATTTTCTTAACTATTTAGTTGAAATCAACTAGCCATTTATGAAGCATCTGTTAAAACCTTCTAGACATTCCAAGGTAATAAAGATAGTCTTTTTCCATGAGGTGCTACTGTTGAGCAAGAGAGGCGCAAGCAGGTCAACCAAGATGGCCATAGGATGTGAAAACACCTGTTGATGTGCAGTGGACATGTGAATGAAGAGAAAACTAATTTGGCCTGAGAGGAGGTGATACTGGAGAAGGATAAATTTTGAAGATGGGGTAGGAGTTTTCCAGGGTTGGGTAGGCCTTGCAGGAAAAGGGAACATAAGGAACAAATGCCCAGAGGAATGAAAGGCCCAAGTGCCAGGAGCAGCAGGAGTCAAGGGTGGTCAGAATGTAGAATGAGGGAGAGGACGAATGACCTGAGATAAAGCAGGAAAAGTTAGCCAAGTGAGGACATGGAAAAATTTGTAGCACTGTTACAATTTGGGACTTTATCCTGTGTGCTGGCAAGCCACCTGAGGATTTCGAAAGTATGGACGTATTAAGATCAGAGCTGAATAGATTAGATAGGATTAGAACAGGGGTTGTAATCTCTCTGGCTTTGAACCCCTTTGGAAGTTTGGTAAAACCTATAAATTCCAAGGAATAATAATTTTAAATGTATAAATTAAAATACATAGAGGGGTGCCTGGGTGGCAGTTAAGTCTGACTCTTGGTTTTATTAGAGTTGAAACCTACATCTCAACATCATCTATAATTATTACTTTGAAATTATGATAGTTATTAGATCTACCGCTAGATCTTTTTGAAAATGTGCTAATGGTGGAGTGCCTGGGTAGCTCAGTCAGTTAAGCATGTGACTTTGGCTCAGGTCATTATCTCCTAGTTGGTGAGTTCAACCCCTGCATCTGCTGTCACTGCAAAGCCTGCTTCGGACCCTGTGTCTACCTTCCTCTTCCTGTTCTCTCTCTCTCTCTCTCTCAAAATAATTATTGAAAACAACAACAACAAAAAAGAATCCATGGGGTGCCTGGGTGGCTCAGTTGGTTAAGCGACCGACTCTTGATTTCAGCTCAGGTCATGATCTCAGTTTGTGAGTTTGAGCATCGCATCAGGCTCTGTGCTGACAATGAGAAGCCTGCTTGGGATTCTCTGTCTCCCCCTCTCTCTTCCCCTCCCTGCTTGAGGGTTCTCTCTCTCTCGCTCTCTCAAAAATAAAATTTAAGAAATCCTATAATATTGAAATACAAATATTTAATTATGATATTTGTCCATTAGCACATTTTATTCTTAAAGCAGAAAAAAAATTGTAATGTTTATTTAATTTTGAGAGACCGAGAGACAGAGCATGAGTGGCAGAGGGGCAGAGAGAGGGAGACAAAGAATCCAAAGTAGGCTCCAGGCTCTGAGCTGTCAGCGTAGAGCTCAACTTGGGCTCAAACTCATGAACCATGAGATCATGACCTGAGCCGAATTTGGCTTGACTAACTGAGCCACCCAGGCACCCCACCATTAGCACATTTTCAAAAAGATCTAGCAGTAGATCTAATAACATAATTTCAAAGTAATAATTATAGATGATGTTGAGATGTAGGTTTCAACTATAATGTGATATGAAAACATCTGTAATTACTATTGATGACATCATGGTTCTAATACTATGGTTGTTACATTCATAATCAAAGAAAATACTAAATTTCAGTTAGATTTTACTGAAAATGTACTTTTCTCAGTATCATAGACCTAGTGAAGTCTGTGTATGTATCCCAGACTAAGGTTCCCTGTGATCAGAAGGATATCCTGGCTGATAGACTAAGGGGTAAATCAGAGACAGGAAGGCCAGTTAGGAGGCCATCTCAGTGGTCCAGATAAGCCTGAATGGAGGCTGTGGTAAGAGGTGGAGGGCATGGTTGCTATTTGGAAATAGAATCCAGGTATGTGTGTTGGGAGGGTGAGGAAATGATTTGGGAAATGGGAGAGGGGAATGCCTAGGAGGAATTCTTTCAGGTTCCCAGCTTGAGAGAGATGATGGCATTCCAAGCTATTACTACTCTTAGCTGGATTGTAGTAATCACCTTCTAACTAGCTTGTAGGATGTCGTCTTGCCTCACTAAGGTCTAATTTCCACAGAGCAGTCAGTGAACTTTTTAAAGATAAGATTACATAATGTCTCTGCTCAAAGGCATGCAATGGTCAAAGTCCCTCCATTAGCCCTTAAGGCTCCGTGTAATACGGCCCTCCATCTTCTCTCTTCATCTTACTCCCTTCACCCCACCTACTCCCCTGCCTCCCCCATTTACTATGTTCTAGCAAGTTACTCAAGTATACAAGGGAATGTTCTTGCTTTGGGCCTCTGCACGGACTCTTCTCTTCTTCTGAAACAGTCTTTCTTTAGATATTCACATGCTAACTGCCTTTAACCCCTTCACATTACATCTACAAGGTCTATCTCCTCAGGGTGCCTGGGTGGCTCAGTTGGTTAAGCCTCTGATTTCAGCTCAGGTCATTATCTTATGGTTCCTGAGATCAGACCCTTCATGGGGCTCTCTGCTGTCAGCACAGAGCCCATTTCAGATCCTCTGCCTGCCCCCCTGCCCCTCCCTTGCTCACACTTGCTTTCTCTCAAAAATAAACATTAAAAAAAAAAGCCCTTCCTCAAGTCTCACTCTGTTCTATTTATTACTGACTTTTAATATACCATATCACTCAATTTATTATCTACCAGCTCTCAGTAGAATAGGAGGCCCTTGAAGACTGGTATCTTTGTTTTGGTCACTGTGGTTTCAAACATCCAGAACAGTGATTGTGCATAGCAGGTGCTCGATAGATACTGTATGAATGAATAGGGAATGATGATGTATCTCCAAGAAAGGAAAGGCAGGAAAGGAGCAGAAGTTTTTAGGAAATGAAGGAAATGCTATTGATTTACTTTTTTGAGAAAGGACCTTTAGGTTGTCATAATGGGTGTAGATAGTAGGTGGTATAGAGTTCAGGGGAAAGGGTGAATGGTGCAGAATTGTAAATATGGAAGCTGTTTAGCTTGTAGGGAATACTTGAAGCTTGGTCTTGCCCGGAGAGTACCTGTAGACTGATGAAAGAAAACTGGCAAATTTGGGGGGACAACTAACATTTAAAAAGTAGTCGAAAAAGGGGCATTTGGGTGGCTCAGTTGGTTAACCATCGTACCTTGGCTCAGGTCATGATCTCAAGGCTCCTGAGTTGGAGCCCTGCATCGGGTTCTCTGCTCTCAGCACAGAGCCTGCTTTGGATCCTCTGTCTGTCTCTCTCTGCCCGGCCCTTGCTTGCACTCTCTTTTCTCTCTCTCTCTCTCTCTCTCTCTCTCTCTCTCTCTCTCTGAGAAGTAAACATTAAATAAAAATTATTCAAAAAAAGTAGTCAAAAAAGAAGCGATAGCTTTTTCTACTATTTTTTTTTTTTTGCTATCAGAGAACACACAAATTATTAAATTTAAAAGTGGAAAAGTATATGTTCAGTGAAATTGGTAAGACAAAGTATTTTAAAATTAGATTTTAAAAACGTAATGGATTTTTCTAATTTTGGCAACAGTGCTCTTGTAAAACTGTGTTTTGGGGAGTGTTCGAAATGTTTTCTTTCAGCATTTATTTGTGTTTTGTATTTTCTAGCTGATGTGACACCAAGGCATCAGGTAATTTCTTTGAATTTTTGAGTGTCAAAGGAGACAGGGTATTACCTGTTTTAATTCTAAGCAATCATGTATTAAAATGTACTCAGAAGCTTAAGTGTGAGATGCAGAGACTGATGCGAAAAGTTGCAAAATTCTAGGGTCTTGTATTTTAAGAGAATGTATCAAAGTACAGAACAGTCATATAGTGCACTGAATTTAGAGAACTCATGTATAGGTGCTGAACAAAAGAAAGGAGGACTAGGTGTGAGAGAGGATTTAAATTGTGCAGGCATTCATCTCTGCCATTCCCCCCCCCAACGACTCTATCGCTCTCTCTATCGCTCTCTCTATCGCTCTCTCTATCGCTCTCTCTATCGCTCTCTCTATCGCTCTCTCTATCGCTCTCTCTATCGCTCTCTCTATCGCTCTCTCTATCGCTCTCTCTATCGCTCTCTGTCTCTCCGTCTTTCCTTTCTTTGTTTCCTCTTGTTTCCTCTTCTTTTTGAGAGAGAGCGAGAGATTGAGAGAGGGAAAGACCATTCCAGAGGCAGAGGAAGAGAGAGAGAATCTTAAGCTCCGCTCCCAGCGTGGAGCTTGACCTGGAACTCAATCTCACAACCATGAGATCATGACCTGAGCCAGAGCTGAAATCAGGAGTCAGTCACTTAACCGAGTCACACAGTCATCCCAGCTACTATTTTTTATTATGTGAGCATGAAAAGCAAGCCTTGAAGAGGCCATTCGTTAGTTAATAGTTTTCACGTGCTGTTCGTGTAAGCCTTTTACTGTGTTAAGTGTCATTCTAGTGTTGCATGTAAACTTTTGTAATCAACATATTCCATTTAAAAATTTTTTGGAGATTTTGATTGAGATTGCATTGATTTTGTAGATTGAAAAACCTTCTCTTCAAAACACTGGGGTTTCCTATCCAGGAAACATTGTCTGTTTCTCTAGCTATTTTGTCTTCTTTTCTGTCACTGTTTTTTTCCATGTAAGTCTTTAACATTTTTCATTAGGTTTACTTCTTTTTTTTAATTTTTTTTTTTACATTCATTTTTGAGAGACAGAGACAGAGCGCAAGTGGGGGAAGGGCAGAGAGAGAGGGAGACACACAATCTGAAGAAGGCTCCAGGATCCAAGCTGTCAGCACAGAGCCCGATGCAGGGCTCGAACTCACAAACTGCAAGATCATTACCTGAGCTGAAGTTGGATGCACAACCGACTGAGCCACCCAGGCGCCCCTCATTAGATTTACTTCTAAGTGATGTGATGGTTTTGTTGCTATTGTGAATGGATCTCCTTCCCCTAATATTCTCTAACTGGCTATTGTTGGAGTATTAGAAACTATTAATTTTTCAAATATTGATCTTATATTGAATTTCCTCATTAGTTCTAATAGTTTAACCATAACTTCTGAAATAGGTTATGTTTCCTCTTTTCCATTGACTTGTATTTTAGGTTTCTTCCTGTTTCAGTGTGTGTTAACTAAAACCTTAAATAGTGAATAGCAGTGGTGGAAGTATTCTTGTTTTTTTTACTTTCAAGGAAATTCTTTGAATGTTTCACGATTAGGTATGACGCTTGCTGTAGTGTTACGTAGAATTCTCTATAAGGAAGTTTTACTCTCTTCTTAGCTTTCTTAGCTATCATTTCGATAGGGATGGAATTAAATTTTGTCAAGTGTACTCTTCAGCCTAAGATGATCATTTGGTTTCTATTTCCTTTAAATGGATAGTGTGTGATTTGTATTAATAGACTTCATAGGGGCTCCTGGGTGGCTCAGTTGGTTGAGTGTCTGACTTTTGATTTTTGGCTCAGGTCATGATCTCAGGGTTAGTGAGATAGAGCCCTGTTTTGAGTTTTGGCCTGACAGATGGGAGCCTGTTGGGCTTCTCTTTCTTTCCCTGCCCCTCCCCTGCTCTTTCTTTCTCTAAAGTTAAGTAAACTTTTTTTTTAATGTTCTAAAGAAATAGACTTCATTATTTTGAAGCAGTTGTGTATTCCTACAATAAATTCTCTTAGTCGTGATGTAATATATTCCTTTACCACACTACCATATTCTGAGCTGATACTGTATTTGGGATTTTTGCTTCTATGTTTATAAATGTGAGTTGTTTCTTGTGGGTTTTTTTTTTTTTTTTTTGAAGGGAGACAGAGACAGTACTTTCCATTTTGGTTTGTTATCAGGATTATGTTTGTCTCAGAATGAAATGTGAAGCTTTTTATCCTTTTTTTTTTTTTTTTTGCTTTGGGAAGCTTGTATAACAAAGAAATCATCTGTTCTTTGATGGTTTTGTAGAATTCTCATGTAAACTTGTGAAGTCTCCTGGGTCTGGTAACTCTTTAGGAGTAGATCTTTGGCTATTCTATTGCTTTTTTTTTTATTATTTAAGTTTATTAATGTATTTTGAGAGAGAGAGAGAGAGAGAGAGAGAGAGAGAGAGAGAATCCCAAGCAGGCTCCACACTGCCAGCACAGAGGCCAATGCAGGGTTCAATCCCACAAACTGTGACATCTGACCTGAGCTGAAACTGAGTCAGACGCTTAAGTGACTGAGCCACCCAGGCGCCCTGGCTATTGTATTTCTTAGATGATGATTGGTCTAGTCTGGTTCTCTACCTGTTCTCAACTCCATTTTATACTTTATATTTTCCATAATATCCACTTTTATTAATTTTCAAATTTGTATAAAATTAGGTAAATAAACTTTTGAGGTAATTAAAATTATCTTCGGTAGCTGTAGTTATGCCATCTATAATTTCTAAAGTCATCTGTGTTCTTTCCTTAAAGAACTGCAGGCATTGAAACTGCAATCCATTGAACTGAAGACACTAAGAGATAATCTCCATAGCAGTACTATAGCAATCAGACTATCTCTTAAAGCAAGTACAAGTTCAGGTGTTCAGGGATTTGGGAATCTTGAAGAGACAGCCTGAAAAAATGTGAATGGTAGAATATAAAGAGTATCAGTCCTCTGATACTCCAAATAAAATAATAGCTAGAGAATCTGAGAAACTTTGAAGACCTTAACAGTGTTCCCAAAATTCTCCACTCTCACTGGACCATCTTACCTTCACTGGAAATATATTTACTCTTAATTTTAGGTGATCTAAGAAATACAGCATTAAAATTTTTTGCTTGACTATTGAGTTCCCAGCAGGATGTATCAATGTCCATTCCTTGACATTTCAATTTCACCAAGCACCAGATTCCATCTTCTCCATTTTTCTTCAATCTGGGTTAATGAATCACCTATATCTTTATTGTTAGCCTTGTTATCTTGGGCAATCCATGCCATTAATTTTCAGTTTATCTTTTACTGAGGATGAAGAAAAATGGCCTTTTTACTTCGGGGGCTCACTTTCATTTGTAGGTGGCACATTACCACTGTTGCAAAATGCTGGCATATAAATGTCATCACCTTATTCTTTTCTGTTGATTTCTGCAAGCCTCATCTTGTTACTATCCTTCTGGCTCTACTCAGTGGCCATGTTCTACTTAATAGTTTAAAGTTTTGTTAGCCCCATTTTCTATCATTTGCTTCGTTTCCAAATACAGTAAATCTTTAAAACCTCTGAACTAAACTTTATTCTAATATAAATGTTGTATCCCTAAAGTGTTAGCATATGCCACACCCTTGTCAATGTGATAAATTTAGAAAACAATGAATATTCAAAGAAAATGTAGATCACAAGCTTCTGAGACCTATTAAGTTTAGATCTGTCCATATAGTACATGTTAAGAGCCAAGTGGTCTAAGTATTCCAGGCTAGACCATAGCACCATACAGTCAGGAGTTATGTCAATCTTGTTCACTATTAAATTCCTAATGCTAGTTCATGTCTGGCACATAGCAGGTAATTACTACATATTGTTGATTGAATGATTGACATCTGTAGGGAATCTAATTCATTAATGTATTTTGACATTTTTAAAATATTTTTTTTTGTTTGTTTTAAATGTTTGTTTATTTTTGAGAGTGAGCAAAAGCACAAGTAGGAGAGGGGCAGGGAGAGAGGGAGACACAGAATGTGAAGCAGGCTCCAGGCTCTGAGCTGTCAGCACGGAGCCCGATGAGGGGCTCTAACTCACAAACAGTAAGATCATGACCTGAAGCTAAGTCAGATGCTTAGCCCACTGAGCCACCCAGGCACCCCTGTATTTTGACATTTTTCACTCATAATTTGGAAGTAATATAAAATTGTATGAGATACTTTTGAGTTTCAACTATTAGGGATGTTCAGGTTGCCTTTGTTATAAGGGTTTATTGGAAAGATTTACGGAACCATGAAAGACAGCAACAACAACAAAATCTAGGAAAACCTAGCCAGGCTTCACAGAAAATTGGACCATCATTCCCATCACTTGGGACTAGAAACACCCCCAGCAGTCTACTTGTAGTCCTTGGCTTAAGAGCACTTGATGCTCTTTCAGAACTGGGTGTCTCTTACTCAATTTTCAATTGCTCACTGTTAGGGAATCCTCTGTGTCTGCTCTCTGCTCCAGCTGTAACTAACTCTGTATGCCTCAAGCACATGACTACCCTTCTACCACCACCATCTAAAGAGTATGATTAGCTAGTCACTAGCTGATATATTGTATTCCTTCTGGGCTGAGTTCTCTAGGGCTAAACTACTTCACAGGCCACTTGCCAGCCTATAGAGTGTTTTCTTCAGGTCAGGTATTACCCTGATTCAATCACTTGTGGCCAGGAGAGTAGGGTTACATGGCAAAAAAATAAAAAATAAAAAAGAGGGCCACAAAAGAGATGGGTACTTTGAATTCTCTTGCATGGCCTAGAACGACTTTCCTATTAAAAGCCACAGCCAGGGTCTGTCCTGTATAAATACCTAACAATCCAAACAGCCTTACTGGTTTTATTTTATATTCATGTTGCCATATCTTTGCTGTGTGGATATCATTTGCCAGACAACCCATCAATACCTGGCATGTTTCCTAGAATCATCACAGTGTATCCTGATGAAGAGACAGAAATAAGCCATAACTTATTGGGAGGAAAATGTCATGCATAGAGCACACTGAAGAGAAATTGAGTACATGGGCACTTAAGAATAAGAGCAGGGGAGAATTTATTTTCTTGGTTTTTCATATGTGACATGCCTATAAATCAGAAAATGTTTCTGAAGTGCATTACTCTCAGAAAAACAATTTTGGTGAGATCTCTACATGTTGGATTTTGCCAGTGCACTTCATGAGATCATGGATAATGGCCTTTTTGGGATATAGTACAGATGATAATGAATTCCCAAAATATGTGTTCAGGGTAAATCTGTTGACTGTTCTCAGAATTATGCTGCCCTGACCTGGTGCAAAGTAGTGATCTGATTCAAAGTAACTACACTGTGAATTTCCCAGTTGTGGGTTATTGAATACACAGTGAGTTCAATGGGGCCCAGGCTACCTCTGTCCATTTGTAAAAAGAGTTTTTCTCTTAGGGGTAACGGGATAGAGAAATAAAAAGAATATTTCTCAGTCCTTCTTTTGACTTCCCTGCAACAGCCAACATTTGAGCACTTACCCTTCTCTTATGCCATCATCTCTCCATCTGCACCCATGGGGGAGCCACCATTTGTATGCTAATGGTTTCTGAGTAATATATACCTAGATGAGACCTCATTCCCAATCTCCAGAGCAGAATCTTTGTTTACCTTCAGAATGTTTGTCTAGATGCTTACAGGTTTTTCAGACATCATGTATCTAAAACTAAATACTCCTATTTCCTACCCTTACCCCAGCACTCAGTGGCCAATCTGATCTTTGTTTTGTATTTCCTACTAGTACCTGTAGGTACTAGTACCACCAACTATTCCAAGCCAGGTTGGGATGGAGTAGTGGAGACAAAAATGCTCCCTTCTCTTTTTTTCTATCAATTCTCACTTTTAAATCTCTCTCCAGTCTGTCTTTTCTACTCCATTTACACTGCCATTGCCTTGGTTCAGATCTGCATACTGTTGGGGTTGGCCCATTAAAATAACTTCTTTGCCACTACCTCTCCCATCATCCTCTTTCCATCTCTGTCCTCCACTTTGTTGCTGAAGCCAATTGTTTCTGAAACAATTTAGTTATCTGTTAAAATTGTTGATAGTTTTCTGTCATTCACATGATAAAATCCAAGTTCACTGTTTCGGCTACATTGGTTTGCTATTGCTGCAATAATGCTGCAAAACAAATGACTCCAGTTGTATAAAACAATTTATACTCAGGGATGTGGATATATGGGTTGGTTGTGGGGGTTTTGCTAATCAAAGCTGGGTTGATCTGTGGGTCAGTAAAGGTGGTTAGAGTTCATTCCACTTGTCTCTCATCTTCCAGGGACCAGTAGGGTAGCCCTGGCAAGTGTCTCTCATGTTAATGGCAGAGGTACAAGAGAGCAAACAGCCAAGGCCTCTTAAGGTCTAGCTCAAAACCACCATTTTAGCCTCATTCTTTTCCTCAGAGCAAGTCACATGGCTGAACCAGGATCTGGGAAATGTATTCTGGCCTATTACTGAGAGAGACTGCAGTTATATGGGAAAGGCATGGAACTTGGAGCAGGGGGGGGGGGGGGGGGGGGGGGGGGGGGTGGGTGATGAAGAACTGGGTTAATTTTTTTAAAAAAGGGGCTTTGTCTAATGCTGTACCTAATCATTTGCATTTAACTTTCTTAAATCTGACCTTCTAATAGGGCATCTTGAACAAAGTGTGTTCTGTCATGCTTCAGTGACATTCTGTGCTTCATCTGTTGGGAACAATTTCCTTCGTCTCCATCCCACCCTATTTTGCCTGTCCAATGAACTCCTCTTCATCTTCTAAAACATGGCTAATACGTTCTTTCCTTCTTGAGCAATTCCTTCTCCTAGAGAGAAGTGATTTTTTTTTTCTTTTTGAGCTGTGTTCTTTATGCGTGAATTTTTTTTCCTGTAATAAAACTAAGCTGTAGTTATTTATTTACATAGCTATCTTCTTTTTAAATTAATAAAATTTTTGAGGGGTCAGTACTAGCTTTTCTGGCCTTTGTCTCTCTAGGAGCCCAGCAAAGTATTTGGCATACAAAGTTCAGTGAATGCTGAATTGAATTACACTTATGTTAGACAAGAATGACATTTTGGAAATAAAGACCAATTACACTGAGTTGCAAGTACATAATTTTGCCTGTGCAATTTAGAATAAAGAGGCAGCTAATGTTCCTGTCTCTCTGAAGCATGGCAGTATGAAATTATTGAGATATACACAACAGGCAAATAAAGAATCACTTCTAGAATTCTCTTTATGCTGAACTGAGCTTTTGGGGTTCTGATAGAAGCAGCAGAAGTTTGATTTACGAAAAATACATTACAGATTGCTCTATCCGTTATATGTGAAGACTTAGTTTCAATTATGTGTTTTTCCATTTGTAAAAAAGAGTTGGGGTTTTCTGCATTATTTCTGTGCAGTCTTAGAAAACTTTTTTTTTCTTAAGATAATAGAACCTAAGAAAAGATTTTTCTTACAGATTCTGCTTCCGATTTTTTTTTCCTGAAATATCTGATCATTTAGTTTACTATGCACATTTTGAAATAGAGATTACTATTGTTTATATCTACTTTTTTGAGTAAAATGGTATGGATTCCTTTTTTTTTAAGTATCAAAAGCACTATCGGTAGAATTATCATTAGAATGCAATGAACTAATATATTCTGATGAAAAGAGGAAAAGGATCAGTAATTTTACTTATAACAGACTTAATGGCACTACCAGCTCATGGAGAGTTGAACTGTTTAGAGAAGTCCACCCATCACTACTTGTGAAAATAGTTCACACTGTTTGGGGTAAGGTAGTTCTGTGTGTGAGCCTCTGAGAGGCATGTGGCAAACAAGAACTTCTGTGAAAACTGAATCCAACATGTGTTTTAACGGAAATTTCACTGCTATTCCTACCAAATCTAAGGTACGTTCTTACCATGTTGTGGTGCGCTCCAGGCCCGTTAGGATACATGGAACTCTTCTTGACAGGGCTGAAGCAAGCAGCAAGTTCCCTAATCTCAAAATTTGCACCCCTCGAAAGGCATCACTTGGTTAGGAGGAGAGCTGATTTTCAAATGTCTTCTGTCCTAAAGCAGTCCTAATAAAAATAACACGTGAGCTACACATGCAGCTTTACGTTGTTCAGTAGCCATATTTTAAAAATTTAAAAAGAAGCCTAATCTAAAATAGGATCATTTCAACATGTCAATATTGTAAAAGTATTAATAGAGATATTTTACATTCATTTTTATTACTAAGTCTTTTGAAATCTGGTGTATGTTTTACACTTTGAGTTTGGGTGCTAAACTTACAATAGAAATAATTGATCTGTATTTAGATACCCTAAAATTTACAGGTGGAAAAAGGTAGATTCACATACTCAACTTTCTCCAGACATAGTTTTCTATTATTGAAACCAAGAACCCATCATTCCATTTAAATTAATTAAAATTAAAAATGGTGTTTCTCAGTTTCACCAGCCACATTTGAAGTACTCAGTAGCCACAGGTGACTAGTGGCTACTGACTGGCTGGAACAGTTCTAGAGAATAGTGATGGCTTTTAGGTCTTGAAAAATTACTTGAGTCTTTGTGCCCAGTCTGGTGCTATTCAACGTAAGAAATACAAGGGAATTTGAGGTCACCTTTGATTTCTGTCCTTAAAAGATAAAATGTAGTTTTAAGAGTACAAATAAAATAGGTGTTCAGAGAAAACACTTGAGTGTGGGCTTTAGAACACATGATAAGGTAGGACTTGGGCCTTCAAAGTCCAGAAAGGTTTAGGAACTGGGGAGGGATGTATGATGGGGAAATGGCGAGAGCTCACTGGCATTAAAGTACAGGGTTGGGGTGGAAAACCAAACCAAAGGGGACTAATACCAGTTGGTGGTTAAGAACTTATGCTCCAAAGTCCTGTTCTCTGAGTGTGAATCTTGGCCGTGACACTTCCTAATTGCTTCACCTTGGGCATGTTATTAACTTCCCTTTTCCTATTTATTTAATTTTAAAATAGGGATAATAATACTTCACAGGGATGTCATGGGGATTAAACAAACTAATCCCTATAGAGTACTCAATTGTGCTTACCACTTAAGTGTTCAAGAAAAGTTAGCTACTGTTATTAACTTGGTGGCTATTTGATCTTTGGAGTTTATATGTAAAAAACAAAAACAGGGGCGCCTGGGTGGCTTGGTTGGTTAAGCGTCCAACTTCGGCTCAGGTCATGATCTCACGGTCCGTGAGTTCGAGCCCCGCGTCGGGCTCTGTGCTGACAGCTCAGAGCCTGGAGCCTGTTTCCGATTCTGTGTCTCCTTCTCTCTCTGCCACTCCCCTGTTCGTGCTCTGTCTCTCTCTCTCAAAAATAAACGTTAAAAAAAAATTAAAAACAAAAACAAAATAAAAACAGAACCATTTTATTTAGAACTTGTACCTCAAAGCATTGAGCCTAAGTTTATATAAGCCAGTTGACATTATAAATGTGCAACCATTTTCAGTGTTCCTGAGCCTTAGTTTTCCCATTTGAAAATTTTGGAATAATTTAACTTCATAATGTTAAAGACATTAAATGAGCTCATTAAAGGAAGTAGACTCCTTCTACTTAGTAACTATAGCTTTGGGAAAGTTACCTCTCTGAGCCTGTTTCCTAATCCACGAGATAAGAAGGTGGTAACAGGATCAAATGTATAATATCTGTGAACTGCTAAGCACAGTTACTGTTAGAAAAATGAACAATTACTAACTTTTCAAAAGATCTTAAAACTCGATGACTCAGAGACTTCTAGCAGCTCAGCAAATCTGATTAAGGGTTTCCATGGCTTGAAATTTAGATGCTTTTGTATTTCTAAGTACTACAGTCACTTCTGCAGACAGGAAGTAGAATCACTTTTCATTTCCTTATACTTGTGGTCATAGAAGGTAGACAAACAGGAGCCTCAAAAAAAAAAACAAAAAAAAAAACAAAAAAAAAAACAAAAAAACAAACCAGCCAGTCAATTTAAGGGAAGGTGGAGGATTGTTTATTAGAAACGATACCTTAGCAACAACTCCACAATCTTTCTCCCTTAGAAACAAATGAACTGCAATGAATTTAAGTGAACCATTGGAAACAAGTTAGCTTTCTGAAAAGATAGCTTGCCTTTCCTCTTGTTATTTCAAGAACTAAAAGTACACAATTCTATTTTTTTTTTACTTATAATGCAAGACTAGCTTTATCGACATGTTAATTGTACTGCTCATTATTTTATGATGAAACAGATTGGCCATTCACCACATTTAAAATAGTGTATTTTCAATTCATGATTCTCAACCACTTAGTCATGATCATCCTTTATCTCTGGTCAAAGTTGTTCTTCCACACTTGAGAGTTTTTTTTTTTTACATTTGCAAGTGATTTACTCTAATTATTACAGAATTGAAGATGTCCATATTTAGGTGACCATTCAGAGCCTGGAACTTTAGAAAACTTGCAGTATCAGCAATACAACTTACAAGCCAAGAAAAAATTAAAGCAATATTGTTAGAGTTCTAGATAAGTTCCCTAAGTCTACAGTAACAAAATACAACAAAGTTGAGTGCCTTAAAACAATGATAATTATTCTCTCATGGTTCTGAAAGTGGGAAGGGCAAAATCAAGGTATTGGCAGTGCCATACTCCCTCTGAAATCTCGGGAGGAAAATTCTCACTTGTTTCTTGGTAAATTCTGGTAGCTCCAGGCAATCTTTTGCATTCTTTAGGCTTGCAGCTGTATCATTCCTGTCTCTGTCACATGGCCACCTTCCCTGTCTCCTCTGTCTTCAAATTGCTCTCACTTTATTAGGAAACTAGTAGTTGGATTTAGGGGCCCACTTGAATCCATTATGACCTGGGCTTAATTTGATTATATCTGCAAGGCCCTATTTCTAAATAAGGTCACATTCACAAGTACAGGGATTAGGAATTCAACATAATATTTTGGGGGGCACAATTCAAACCAGGACATTCCTACTATTATGGGACAGTACATCAAGGACAGTGAAAACCTCTCCTTCACATGTGCAGTTTGTGCCACTGATTTCCCAACGCTCTAGCTTTAACCTACTAGAGAGAAAATGTCAATCACTATTCGGGGTACAGTTTTGGGGCATGTAAACGAAAATTTTATTGGTTAATATAAAGTTTGACATGTATTCTGTGCCAGGTCCTCTGCTTAGTGCTAGAGATACAAAAAGAAAAGGGTGCCCGTCTCTACTTTGATAGAGCTCATTCGGGTACCCTGGACTCATTCCATGACCTTGGTAAAGTAACAGCCCTGTATTAATAAAGTGGGCAAACCAGTTATCCTTAACACCTCAGTGAAAGAGCTAATAGAGACCTCCATTAAATACGGTTTTGTTACATACTACTTCAACAAAACCTGTAAAAGTTGAGGGGATTACGTCCTTGCTGAAGAATGATTTTTTTTTTTTTGAAATTATACGTCTTTGGAACACTAGGGAAAAGCAAAATGGAGAGCAAATCAGATAGAAAAAGGGGAAGATTCCTGTCAGCTGTTTTGACTTCCTTGCTTTGCTGACCCTTACCCCTCACCAAGTAGGAACCAGAGATGTTTGTTTTGCTTGGGTGCCCCAAAGTGCAAACACATTTATCACGAACACTTAGAGTTGCCATTGTGGGAGGGTCCTTATTTCCAACCATTCTGGATATGTTTTCTCCAATAATAGAATTGTTTTAGAAAGGAAAGAAATTACCTTCTGTGAGAGTTAAAATGCTTCATTTTTACAGGTGAAAAAAGGTTCTCGAATGTGACTTGACCAAAGCTATTCCATAGTCAATATTGTAAGCTCCATAAGAAAAGTGACCCTGTTTTTCATCACCTTTTATTCTGAGACTAGGATGTGCCTAGCAAATAATGAGTGTTCAGTAAATGTGTGTTAAGTGAATGAAACAACTTGAAGAATGGGTCAAAAATAACACTTTTAAGTACTCTTTGCTTTGACATAATGATCTCCAATTGTTAAACAGATTTAGGATTCCTAATAAAAATCTTCAAGTTAGTCTAAGAAATGTTCAGACATCATCATTTATCTATGTGCTATTAAAACTGAATTATGGAAAAGAGAATTATTCTAATTTGTGTTCCATGTTATCCAATATTCTCAACTTCAGCTCTCAACGTTTTTTTGGTCTTTATACCTTTTGCAAAATAGGCAGAGGAAAAGGAGCTAAATCGCAGATCTGGCTTCCAGATCTGTTCACTTACTAAGCCTTTTACAATAGCTGTTATCTGGTCCCAGCTGTTGTGCTAAATTTAGGGTTTTGGATTATCTGGAAGTGTTCCTTCTGTCTCCCATTACCAAGGTTAATCGAGAGGTGTTTGTAGAACAAGTAAAACTTCACAAAGGAAACTACATATTAGAGTATTCACTGATATCAGAATCAGGTCCACTAGGAGTTTTGTAGCCATTACAGAGACTAAGGAACTGTTGCCATTTGCCAGAAGTTTCATCTTCATGATAGAACATTTTCCTGAAAATGTAATGTTACCCTCATGAATGTTCTTCCCTGTTTTGGTTAGATACAATCTTAGAGTTAAGGTTAATCATTGCAGTTGTCCATGTGATTTTACTGTATATATCAAAACATCTAGAAAATTAGTATTTTTCTTAATTGACATTTCATGTATTTGATGTAAGGCAAAAAAATGCAAAAATTTCTGATGTAAAAGTAATACTGTAAAACTTTGGAAACCACAAAGGAGTACAAAAACTATAAAGTAAATCACCTTTTTAAAAAATGTTTGAGAGAGTGCAAGGGAGGGGCAGAGAGAGAATCCTAAGCAGGCTTTGTTCTGTCAATACAGAGCCCATGGGAAGCTTGATCCCACCAGTGGGTGGGAACATGACCTGAGCTAAAATCAAGAGTCAGATGCTTAACTGACTGAGCCACCCGGGTGCCCCTAAAATAAATCACCTTTAGACTTACCATGATACTTTCCGGTTTTGATTCTTAAATGCAAAATTATTTCATTTAAAAAAAAAACAACCTTTTCATATGACATCAAGAGCATTGCAGATTTGGTACTTTGTCTGTTTTGAGCTCACAACCCCCTATGTACTTTGTCTATAAACTGAGTAGCTAATAGCTTCAGCCCTTGTTAGGACTTTTTTTTTTTAATTACTGCAGATCCTTGTCATCTGTTTGTGTTGAAGTGATGACACATCACAACACGAAATGTCATCATGTCATATTGTTATAGGACAACAAAATTATAGCTCCTCAACAATAACATGGTGTCAAAAGTGTCTTCCTGCCATGAGTCAGGGTTTTAGACGTTATAAAAGTTATTTTTAGCACAGCGAGTATCTTGGGAGCTTGGGTTCCGAATTCTACTTAAAACCTCTAGGGATTTAGGAAAATCTAGAGGGAGAGGGGCTTCTCGCTCTTGAACTCCTCACTCCTTGATGCGCCTGGCTGCCCCCTCTCCTGCCACATTAGACCCGGGTTCCACCGTGTGCTGCAATCCACTGGGGCTCGGTCACAACCCAGAGCCAACATCCCATGTGGAGGAGGAGGAGACTATAATTATCCTCCACGTCTGGGGCAGGCCCGGGATGACATCTCCCCAGTCACCCTGTGTTCTAATAGCGCAGCTCGGATTCCTGGTCCCAGACGCGCGGCAGCCGGCTCTCAGCGCGGCCAGGGGCCGAGCGGGGCCGCAGCGCCTCGCGCCTCCCGAGCCTCCCAGGCTCTGTCAGCCCTTCGCAGCTGCCGTTCCCCCGCGCCCGCGCAGCAGTCGGGCACCTGCACCGAAACCCAGGCCGCGGGGCTAGCGGCCCCGGGCGTGCGGGGTGTTGCCATAACAACCGGGCGCCAGCCGCGGAGGCCGCCGGGGAGGAAGTGACGAGCGGTGGGTTGGCTGTTGTTGGGACACGTGACCCGGGCAGTGTTTTGACAGGGCAAACAGCAGAGAAAGAACTGGGCGAGCGAGGGGGATCGGGAGCTGGGGCGCCAGAGCTAGAGACAGCGGGCGGGCGAGGAGCTGGCAAAGGCGCGGGGCAAGCGGGCCGGCTGGGGCGACGGGCGGGCGAAGCCCGGGGGCCGCGGGGCTCGGGTGCGAGTCGGGCAGGGGGACGGGCTGAGCGCTGGGAGTGAAGCGAGGCGGCGGCTGAGGCGGGGGTGGATGGCCACAAGGGCGCCCGGGAGCCGCGTCGGGCTTGTCGTCTCGGGCCCCCATGGTCCTGTAACGCAGCCCCGGGGGCCGCTGCGCGCCACGTTCCGCTCTCGCCTGCCCTGTGCCTCTCGGAGCCTCGGGTCTGAGGTGGGAGTGTGATGTGAGCCGCTGGGCGAGCGGCGCAGAGAAGTGCCAAGAGGAGGAGGGTTTGGGACGGGCGAGGAGAGAGAGTTAGTCAGCAGAGGTCGGCCGAGGGAGCCATGAAAACAACTCTCCGGCGGGAAGAGGGGCTGGCGCGGCGCTCGGTGCGGCGAGGCTGAAGGAAATCCGGGGCCGCGGAGGGACGGAAGGCGCCCGCAGCGGGCAGGCTGCGCCGAGCAGGGGCGAGCGCCCAGCTGTAAACACCCCTCCTCAGGCCCACCTCAGGTCGGGCCAGTCAGGGTTGGGGGTCTGGTGCGTGTGGCGGTGGCGAGGGGTGGGGGTGGGGGGGGACGACCCGGGACAGCCCAGTAGAGTTCGTTTGGGGCTGGGGGCTGGGCGCGAGGGGATGACTCGCCTTTCTTTCTGACCCTCTTATTGTGTAAACTTGGCCGCGGTTGCCACACGAAGGCTAGCCAGAGGGTGATTACACAGGTGAGGCCCTTCGGGGGCGGGCGGGGCTCCTGGCGAGGCGCTAGGGGTCGTGAAGAGTTTCCTGCGCCCGGGCACCTGGACGGAGAATTTCTATACCAGCCAGTGCGGAGGTGCCTCTGTTCCCAGCGGCGTTTTTTACAAAGGGGTTAGTTAGCTCGTGTTGCTTGAACCTTTTTTTTTTTTTTTTTTTTTTCTTTCTTGCCTGTACCTCCAGGTTATAAATAGATCTTTCTTTTGGTTCAGAGACGCTGTGTCAAGGAAGGACACTTTGGCCTGGAGAGCACACGGGCGGGAAGAGGGGTGCTGGGTCCGGAGGAGATGGGGCAGGCCGTGCACAGAGAGTTTTGCTTTTTTCGGAGCTGCCGAGGGTTGCTGTCACCGCAGTTAGTTGCCAGGAAGAGGCCTGTTCACAGTAGTTTTCTTGCAAAGTCTGGGTATCAGAGCCTGGCCGGATTAATTTTATTTTGGTCTCTTTCAGCATTTTGAAAACGGAGCTGTAGCCACAGGATCAGCGGCGAGCTTGTTGAAAGAACCCACAAGTGTATTTCACAGCACCTTGGGTGGAAATTGAATGTGAAAATGAAGCCAGACCGAGGTAAATGACTTACTTCAGTAGGATTTTTTTTTTTTTTTTTTTTTTTTTTTTTTATTGTGCCCCGGTTTGTAAGTGTTAACCTAATTCTCTGGCAGGATCAATTCTTTGCTTGTTACATATGCCCACTTGTTTCTGTTATAGGTTCCAGCAGGTGAGGTAGAGGAGGGCACAAGGAAGACAGAGTTAGAATCTGGATGGGAGGATACATTCTTCAGAAGTGTTTGGAAAGTAGTAATTTCAAGAGATACTCTAGTGTCACTCAAAATGAAATTGCCAGGAACAGCGTTTGTATCCGTTGCCACAATACTTGACATCTTTTTAGAGTCACAATTTTTTTTTTTTTTTCCCCTGGTAACGTCAATCTAACTTCAACTTTACGGTTTACAAACTTTCAACTGGAGAACTTGAACTTGATAAACTGAGAAAATTTAAGGTTGAGTTGACAAATACTATTCTATTACTGTTAGTGCTTTTATTAGCTGATTTTTGTGCTTTAGGCAAACTCTAAAAGTTTGCAAAGCAGTCCAGAGCCTTCAATGTGTCCTTTCCTTTCTAAACCTGTATTTTCAGGATTTATGAGAATAACGTATACTCTGTTTTTCAAGGATTTAAAAGGAATTAAACACTAATTTATCACCCTTCTTTTGATTAATGACAAGGACCAAGTTTAGGAGATTATTAATAGAGTAGTAGTTAGGAGTGAAGACTTTTAGATGCGGGTTTGATTCCAAGGAACGTTGTTGGAAGAGGATTATTGTATTTGGTACAGAGTTGGACTAGATGACAGAGTTGAGACTTTAGGATTGGAAATAGTAATTTATCTTCATATACATGAGATGCTCATTTTTTAAAAGATGTAATAAAATATTATTTCCTTATTTTTTTCAAAGTGTATTCAAAGGCTTTTTCTTTTCTAGTTTTAAAATAGGGCTTTGCTAATGGTGCCTTTTAAAATGCACCAGGAAGAAGTGGAGAAAGCCATACTTAAGTTAGTGGTTGAAATTAGTTTTAAGTGTTTGGCTGTTTTTAAAAAATCGGCTATGTACGCATGAAGTATTAGCAAGTGTATTGTTACTAAGCAGGTTGTTTGTGTAGAATGCCAAGTTGAGATTTTTAGAGTACATCAGTGACTTTGGAAAAATGGCACCAAGATCAGTAATTGCATGTCAAAATAAATAAAATAAAAGCAGCTATTTGTTTTGGGGTTTTTTGTTGTTGTTAAAATTTGCTTTAAGGCTGTAAGCAGCTTAAAAAAATAATATTTGCACACATCTCTATTTTAGCCAAAACTGGTACCAAACACAATAAAATGTTATGTGCTGATACAGATTACTAGGAAAAATAAATACCTTTATACATTAAGAATAAATAGAATAAGAATAAATTTTTTCTCTTGAAAATTGTAGCTTTCTTTAGCCTTATGATGTAAAAATGATAGAATTGCAAGTTTAGTATTGTGATTATATTTCATCATGATGATACGGATCTTTAGGCCCATGGCCTGAAGGATCTTTTACTTTGCCAAACAGTATAGAAATACAAAAATAAACTTTTCACAAAACGTACTTACCCTTACTCTGTGAGTGTGGTCTTGTCTTTTCTGTTCTATTTCTATTTTAAAAACTGCTGTCACAACCCATTGAATGGATTTCTTGACCTGCAGTTGGAAAGGCACATGACGGGCAGTACTTAGCTAAATGACAGTAATAATTCATTTGCTTCTACGTTCGTGTCTAAGAAACTGAGTGAATTCTCTGTATAATTGAAACTTTACTCTTTAAATGCCAAAAATATTTTCAACTCTAATCATGATGTATGGACAGACCTCTAAAACAGGGCTAGAAAGGCCCTACAGAGAGATTTAAATTTATGAGCTTTTTGGGTTTGGGGTTTTTGTTTTTGTTTTTGCCTCTAACTTAAATCACGTCTCCTTTTTTGTTTTTTTGTGAGATTTGATTTTTAAATTCTCATTTAATTGTTGCTGCTGTCAGCAGTCTTTGCTGTAAATGTTTATTCTTGCCTCCTTTTAATTTCACTGCTTTTGGTCTCTGGGCTGGAGAACTTGGTAACTATACTTAACACTGAGTTCTCTATAAAATAAGAGTAAATAGGAGAACCCTTCAGATTTCTATGAGAATCTGAGTAAAGTGTGTGAATTCTAGTGTAGAGCAGGATACAGCTGTGCTTCAGAGAGTTTCTAAATAAGTAGTTGGGTGGCTAGTTTAAAAAGTCAGTTTCAGTGAGGAACCATAAATATAACAGCTTTAATTAATTCACCTGTGTTTTTATGCAGGCTCAGGGTTCTTTTGGGGGGGTTAAATAGGGTCAGTTGTTCAGAGTTTCATATGCTCTTATATAAATGACACCAATAATGTGCACCTAAGATTTCTAGTTTGTTTTGTTTTTTTCTAGTTTTCTAGTTTCGCTTTCTTAAAAGTGAAATAAGACTTGCAGAGCAGTGTGAGGATGGTATCTTTTATATTTAAAAGCATTTTAAAATTATTACTGTTTCACACAATTTTATACATGTTTTGTGTATACAGAAGTCAATAGGAATTTGTTTCAGAAGGGGAGGGAATACACGTTCATCACATATGTTCTTTCCAAAGCATGCAGCAGTTTTCACAGAAATAAACTTTTTTTGCACGCATTTCATTGATTTATATATTATTTAAATAAATTAGTTATTATAAATAGGGTGGTATTATAAATAACTTTTGAGAACAAACACCAGATAGTAATGAAGCATACAACTCAACTGGTAGAAGTGGAAAGTGCAAACAACTAGAAAGTACCTTGTTAGCAGCCAGTGTCTGCCAGTTTATTTTTATGGAGGCTATGGAAAGCATTGGTCCATCTTGCTAATTGATTAAGCAAAAGTCTTTTAGGAAAATTTCTGTACTTTGAGATAATTTAAGATGCTAAATGTAGCCATTGGCCTATATAGTAACAATAGTTAATAGTATTTTACCATAGTCTGAGGTAAATTATTTTTTTATTTTTTTAAGTTTTAAGTAGTAGCGTAACATTACTTGGGCATTGCAGCCAAAGATGAGTCTTTGATGTTATCATTGGCACAGGATTTGGGAATAGACCTGTTAGTATCTTTGTTCCTTTACTTGCTAGCTAGGTAATCTTCTATCAAATTATTTAATCCCTCAGAGTCTCAGATTGTGTGTACAATGGGGATAATTCTAATTTCTCATAGTTGTTAGAATGAAATATGTTAGTGGTTAACACATAGTAGGTTTTAAGTAAATGGTACCTTTGATCATGTTTAGATGCCTAACAGTTGGCCAGTTACAAAAGAATGTTTGAGGAAAGAAAATAATCAAATGTGCAATAACCTCATACTGTTTTGTTTTGTTATGTTTCGCATTCATAGTGTTCAATCTGCTAAAGCTCAAGGAGATTTTAATTGGCTTTTAATATATAGTCATCTGAGAAAATAAAACTATGAAAGGGTGGTTGACATACATGTATAATTTCTTTATACTGTCATTTGTTATAATCATCGCTTAAAATATAAGGGGGGGGTGTGGGTGGACTAAACTTCCTGGGAATGGATTTTTAAATCTATTAAATGTGTTAACTGCTGACTAGAGCTGGGCAGCTGGGAGGTTCAACAGTGTTATCCACCTTGTACCCAAGGATGTAAACTTTGGACCTGGTCCTAGATAGATACTGAGTGCCCAGTATTAAAAGTCTAAAGCATGGCCCTTGCATTGAAACATTTAAAACGCTTTATGGTTTTAACCTTTAATAATTACTTGTGTTATACATGTGTAGTATTTCTGGAGTCCTAAATTTATGGTATTGCATGAAAATAAAAAGCTTTTTAATTTTGAAGGTAAAAGTTTGCTATGCTTTATGCTTTTGTTAGAAACAATTTTTTCATCAGACATTTCTAAGAGTATCTGAACTTATCTGAGCTTATCAACTGTTACAAAAGACTAAGTCTGCCTATAAAATCTAGTAAATCATCAATAAATCAGTAATTTAAAATACTATATTCCAATTTATATTTGAATACATATTATTGGTGATTTATGATTGTTAAATAAACACTATTAGTGTAAACCGTGTTTCACAAGCAAAATACCAAACAGATACCAAATACCAAATAGGTTTTTTTTTTTTTTTTTGAGGTTAAAACTGAGAGGAGTGCAATCATAGTTTTTTCCCTTGTTATAGATTTGTGTCCCCTCCCCAAATTCATGTGTTGAAATCTTAAGCGCCCCCCCCCCCCCAAAGTGATGGTGGGTAGCAGGTGGACCCTTCAAAAGGTGATTAGGTTGTGATCAGGTGGAGACCTCATGAATGGCATTAGTGCCCTTATAAAAGTGGCCAAAGAAAGCCCTTCCACCATCTGAGGTCATGGTGAAAAGACAGCCATCTATGAGGAAGCCAGCTCTCTCCAGACTCTTAATCTGCTGGTGCCTCGATCTTGGATTTCCCAGCCTCCAGAACTGTGAGACATAAATTCCTGATGTTTATAAGCCACTTAGTTTATGATATTTTGTTACAGCAGCCTAAAAAACTAAGACTCCCCTCCCCCGTTTTTATTATATTACAAATTTAGGCTTTAACCTTAGTATAACAGTGGCTTATGAACTTACTTAGGATATGATACAACCCTATTAACCTCAACCAATTCCTTCCTAGGCAACTGAAATAGGAGGAAAGAAGTGGTTAGACCTAGACAAACAATTACCAAGGGAATAAGATGCCTTGCTTATTTGCTTAAAATAGCTCATTGTTAGCCAATGTAAATCAAACAATAGAAATGAGAGCTGTTAGAGGAAAAGAAAACAAATGTTGATGAGATTAAGTAGTCTAGATTAATAAGCCTTTTATTAAATTCCCAGGAGGAGGTGGTGGTGGTAGTGTTAATAATAACAGCTAACTCTTATATATACTATGTGCCAGACACTGTTCCAAATAGTTTACGTATATCATTCATTTAATCTTCACAGTTGCTCAAGGAAGTAGATGTTTTTGTCACCTTCATTTTGTAAATAAATGAATCTGACTCACAGAGATTTGGTAAGTTACCCAAAGTCACATAGCTAACAAGAGGGTTAGCTCAGGTTTGAAGCGAGCTCAAGTATATACTTTTAATCCTCTGACATTGTAAGATAATGGGACCAAATTGGCTTGAGGAAAACACAAAACAGATCTGGTAAGTATTGTGACCTTGGAAAACTCTTTATCTTCTCTGCCTCACCTTCTTCATCTTTACAATGAAGAAAGTAATAGTATCTTGCTTACGGTTGTTTTCAGGATTAAATACATTTATTTAGTGTTCTTAGAACTGTGGCTGGCACATGGTAAACATTCAGATGTGAACTGCTTTTTTTTATAAGCCATATTCTAAGAATTAAGTCATTTAGAGGACAAAAGAGAGGCTAATTCAACTGTACATGTTTTGTGTACTCACTGTGATATCAAGTCAGAAGTTACTGCTGGTCTAGGGGCGCCTGGGCGGCTCAGTCATTTAAGCATCCAACTTTGGCTCAGGTCATGATCTCACGATTTGTGGGTTCAAGCCCTGTGTCAGACTCTGTGCTGACAGCTCAGAGCCTGGAGCCTGCTTCGGATTCTGTCTCTCTGTCTCTGCCACTCCCCTGCTCACTCACTCACTTTCTCACTCAAAAATAAATAAACGTTAAAAAAAAAGTTACTGCTGGTCTATCATCCATTTACACTGATGGGTCTTGACACACTGTAGCTGTTAAATAATTGCTGGTTTGATTTAACTTCTGAAATTAGATACTAACAGGATTGACATAGACCTTCCCTGTCTATGTTTTTGCCAATCATCTAGTAAGAAGGAAATGATTCAGTGCATGGAAACTGTCATTTCTTTGCAGCACGAGAAAAAAGATAATTGGAAGGCAGAATCAAGAGGCTAGTGTGTGTACAGGGAATGTGACTTAAAAGGTGATTTCCATTTCAAAAAGGTGAAGAAACCCATGGAGACTGAGCATTCTGCATTATGAACAAGTATAGAAAAAATGGTTAAATGAAAAACATTTATATTTACTTTTTTGTCTTCTCAACTTTATATCGAATTATAGGACTATGTTTCCCCCATTTGAGGCTGAGGATATTAAAAACTAAGTTAATATCAATCTTAGAATTCTAATTTAATACTGAATTTTATTTTGTAATAACAAAAAAAATTGGTGGTATCTGGAAACAGTACTTCTTTTTCAGTATGTAAACCGATTTGTCAATAATTAATTCTGTCTTTTCTCAAATGGGTGAAAAATGAGAATAGTTCATTCATTATATTAGACATTCATGTTAAACTGAAACAGGATGGACTGGGTAACAATGTGAAAACCATGTCAAAAATATTAGACAATAATCGATGTGTAATACCAAAGACAGCAATGATCGGAGCTGAGTTTTCTCTTATTTTCCTTTTCATATAAAAGATACGGATGCAATAAAATTATAATGAGGCCTTTTGCATTTTTTTTTTCTCCTTGTTCACCATGCCCAGCCCTACTGGCTACCTTTTAGGTTTTTGATGACCGTTCAGGGCCTTGTGTGGATTATTCCTTCTGCCTAAAAAGCCTTGCTCCCTAAGCATCAAATGGATGGCTCCTTGTCATTCTTCTGATCTTGGCTTAAATGTCACTTTTCATAGAGGCTTTCTCTGACTACCCTATCTAAAGTGTTCAGTTAATGTTAGCTGCTATTATATTTATTAAATTGGATGTCCTTTATTGTTCTGTGTCTCAACAGTCTGTTTCCTTCATTGTATTTACTGCATTTTGTAAATGTTTGTTTATTGTCTGTCTCCACAACTAGATTTTAAGTTCCCTGAGACCAAGTACCTTGTCTCTTGTTCACAGCTGTATTCCCATTACCTAGCAGACATCCTTGTATATGGTAGGTGCAGTGTAGGTGTATAGGAGGTGCTTAATGTATATTCAGTGAAAGAATGAATGACTAGGGTATCTCACTGTTGAGCAAATAGGAGTATAAGCAGAGGTCAGCAATCACTGATTGTTTTACTCACAGCAATTAGAATTCTGCCAATTTAGGGATTTGTTTGAATTATTGACTCTTAGGCTATTATCACAACTTTATGCCCAATTTTTATATTTATTTATTTATTTAAAGGGCAAGCCCCCCCTTTTTCTAATGTTTATTTATTTTTGAGGGACACAGATAGAACATGGGTGGTGGGCAGGGCAGAGAGAGAGGGAGACATAGAGGCCAAAGCAGGCTTCAAGCTCCGAGCGGTTAGCACAGAGCCCAATGCGGGGCTAGAACTCAGGAGCCATGAGGTCATGACCTGAGCCAAAATCAGCTGCTTAATCCGACTAAGCCACCCAGGTGCCCCTATGTCCACTTTTTAAAAAATAGATTTAAAATGCATTTGCCCATGACTTAAAGGAAAACTATATTTTTAAATTGACTAAATCTCAATGAATTGAAATACAACATTATAAAATAACAAAGGAGTAGGCAAAAGCTATTTGGTATAGGTGGTCCCTGTTGGTACATATCTGATTAACAAATGATCCACAGACAAATATTTGCTAGAACTCTATGCCTTCTACCCACCATGCAAGATTTGTTCTGGTTGGCTATTTGTCTGAGAGAGAGATTACATTGGTTGAAGAACTTGAGGTTTACGAGTACAAGAGATAGGGTAGATTAATAGGAAAAAGACTCAAAGGTTTTAGAGTTTAGACTTGGGACCCATTCTGTCAGTTACAGTTCTGTGACTTGGGTTAAGCTCCAAACCTGTTTTCTCTTCTGTAAAATGTATTTGGCTCAAAGTGATGCTTCTGAGCTTCAGGTGAGATGATGTGCCAAAGAACTTTGTAAACTGTGAAGTGTTAGATACGTTGACTAGTTGACCCAGTGAGCCTAATCATTAGTGTAGATGAGCAAAGGGCCAAGTGTGCCTAAGCACAGCTAACTGTATCTTAGTTGGGGATACTCCCTGTAAACATGCATTCATATAGTACCTGATTTTTACCATTTTGAAAGTTTCCCCTTTTTATGCTGACTGAAATTATACTAACTAGAGATTTACCTAGATCAATAAATGTATATTTAAGTAAACATTTTTAAAGAATCTTGAAATGATGGCCATATTTTGGTATAAAAGTAGCTTAGTGGGTCCTTTTTAGTAGCATGCTATGAAGCAGGAAGAGATAAAACCCTAAGGCTATAAGGTCGGGCAGATAGAAAGTGTAACCTCAGCACTTAACCAGTCAAATGATCTTGAGCAAATTGCATAGCCTATCTGAACTTGATGTCTTTGCATTCTAGCACCATCAGTTTTAAGGACTGTAGGAGAGATGAACTGAACATCTGTGGTTCAGCACCCTAGCTTATGCCTGGCACAGGATAGGGATTGGTAGTGTTTTATTTCCAAGGAAACACAGCTTGAATTATCTGCACTGAGGAGTGTTTTCATGCTCTGTTGTGAAGACTAGTCATTACAGGTGTAAGAGATCAACATATCCTTAATGTTACTCTGAAATTTGTGTTCTTCAACATGTAACTGGAGGAACTCAAAACCAGCATTGAACTACACATCTATAATGTGTATGCAATGAGAGAAAAAGTGGGTAATTGGAACACACCAACGATTTCTGGGTGATAATATACCACAATGAACATTTAGAGCAGCATTGGGGTAATGAGATTGAGATGTAGAGGTGGACACTAGGAGGTTGATGGAAAATATTAAAGTGGTGAGATGGTGCCCCAAATTGTCTTTTTCCTCATATCAGAATACTACCCAGGATTGATTTAGTGCTTGGACCATGGCCCTTGTACTTCTCTGAATTTAGACTTGTTCCATAATGCTGCAAGTAATGGCCATTATAGATTAAGAAATCTTTGGTAGGCTAGCCTGGGGAATCTAGTCATAATTCACATTATTTATAAGTAATATTCCAAATATGACCATTATTTGGACTTAAAAACTTACCCTCTGGCAGTGCAACCAATTTATCCTTGGGGATTAGCATTTTATTTTTTCCAACGTTTGTTTATTTTTTTTGGGACAGAGAGAGACAGAGCATGAATGGGGGAGGGGCAGAGAGAGAGGGAGACACAGAATCGGAAACAGGCTCCAGGCTCTGAGCCATCAGCCAAGAGCCCGACGCGGGGCTCGAACTCACGGACCGCGAGATCGTGACCTGGCTGAAGTCGGACGCTTAACCGACTGCGCCACCCAGGTGCCCCGGGGATTAGCTTTTTAAATTAGTATGTGGTTTCCATTTTTTATTTTCCCGCTTACCAAATTAATATCTTTTTGAATGAAATTAAAATTTGGTATCAATATCTGAAATCAGTCCATTTATAAATCTAACCCTCAGGGGAACCTGGCTGCCTCAAGTTGGTTAAGTGTCTGACTCTTGATTTCAGCTTAGGTCATGATCTTACAGTCCTTGAGTTGGAGCCCGTATGGGCTCTTTGCTGAGAGCCTGCTTGGGATATTCTCTCTCTCTCTCTCTCTCTCTCTCACTCTCTCACTCTCTCACTCTCTCATTCTTACTCTTTCTCTCTACCTTTTCCCATCTCTCTCTCTCTCTCTTTCTCTCTCAATAAATAAGTAAATAAACAAACAAACTTAGAAAAAAGAAAAAAACTAAAGCTTACCCTGACATCTAAAAAATTCTTTTACATTTTTGAAACCAAATCAGCAGGGTTTTTTTTGTGTGTGTGTGTGATGTGGTATCATAGTTTGTCACATTATCTAGTGGGTAATTTCTTTCTAAATTTATAATAGTAAAAGCATGTGTAATTTTAGCACTTAATATTGGCAAATTGCTTTTTTTGGAGGCGTTTTATAGGTTGAAGTTCTATATCATATTCTCTGTACTTGATGAAAGGATACCGATACACCAAAAAATTATGATTTACTCTGTTTGCAAGATAATTTGCTGTAGAATTTCTTTAAACTTCCTACATTGTTTGCTTTATAATTTATATCTAATTTGTAAAAAATTTAAATCCAAAGAAAAGTTGAATCATATAGTTAATAATCAAATGCCTTTTCATAGGTTAATTGTCAACATTTTACCACTTTTATCTCTCTCAATAGGTGGGTGGTAGATTAGATAGACACAAGGGAGTTTTCATTTAAAAAAAATTTTTTTTTTAACTTTTATTTATTCTTGAGAGACAGAGACAGACAACAAGCAGGGGAGGGGCAGAGAGAGAGGGAGACACAGAATCTGAAGCAGGCTCCAGGCTCTGAGCTGTCAGCACAGAGCCTGATGTGGGGCTTGAACCCATGAACCGTGAGATCATGACCTCAGCCGAAGTCAATTACTTAACCGACTGAGCCACCCAGGCACCCCAAGGGAGTTTTCATTTTTACTTTTTGTTTTTAGAATTTGAGAGTAAGTTGCAGACCTGACACATCAACCCTGAGTTATTCAACCTAGAACTGACTGGTATTAGCATGTGAAAGCTGACTGTACATTTCTTCCCAACTCTGTATCAAGTTAGCTGCTTGCTATCTACAATAGTGGCCAGTTTTTACAACGTGGAAATTGGCAGTGCTACAAACCAGGTGCTGTTTCCTCTGGAGAGCCAGTTGGTAGACATTTACCATCATACCACTGCATGTATCTCCTAAAAGTAAGAATATTCTCCTTCATACCTGCAGTGCATTTATCATACTCAAGAGATCTAACACTGGCACAATGCTAATATCTAATATACACTGTATATTCACATTTCTCATTGTCCCAATATTGTCTTTAATCATGTTACCTTTTTAAGGAAGTAAATTGCTTCCTGTTACAGAAAGAGAGTTAGACCCTGATGTTGAACAACATTTAGAAAGGTTTTAGATTATACCATAAGAATAGGTAAAGGTATAAGTGGATGAAAGTATTGGTGTTGGGGTGGTGGGGGGGAGAAATTAGGTCGTGTATATAGGACAGTTAATTAAGATTTTAGCAGATTTTTCCTCATTTTATTTAGCTTAAAAAAAGAGATTACTTGGACCAAATAGATTTAAGAGAATAATGAGTATTGATGAAATTCCAAGATTTTTTTTGATTGAAATGAATTATATTTGAATTGGGGAAGAACAACATTTTAATCCTAAAGTCTCAGGCTACCTCTCTGACTTCATTTTTTTTAGTATACTTGTAAGATCCTTGCAGTCTAGGCACATTGGTCTTGCTGTTCTTTAGTCACCACAAGCACGTTGACACCGTGGGGCCTTTGCATTTGCTATCCCTTTTTGGAATACAAGTCTCATGATGCTGGCCTTTACTGCATTTGACTTTGTGCTCAGTTGTCACCTCCTCAAAGAAGCCTTCCTG
The DNA here is from genome assembly GCF_016509475.1 of Prionailurus bengalensis. NCBI lineage: Eukaryota > Metazoa > Chordata > Mammalia > Carnivora > Felidae > Prionailurus > Prionailurus bengalensis. The sequence continues at coordinate 51,902,443 of NC_057355.1, forward strand.
ACCATCCTATCCAGAAAAGTACAGCTTTTTAATTTTCTCTTTACACTGCACTACTCTTATTTGTAGTGATTATCACTGCTTGACTTGATGTTCTGTATTTATTTACTTATTTGTTTTTCTCCCCAATAGGAATGTAAGCTTCATGAGGGCAGGGACTTAGTGACGTTTGTTCACGACTGTATTTCCCTATGCGTGGACTCGTGCCTGACATTTTGTAGCTGCTCAATAAATATTTACTATTAAATGAATGTTTGCATGAATTTTAGTATCTTTGTGATGTACCATAAAACTTACTACTGGAAAATTTTATGCATTCTTTCCCTGTGATTTGTTAGTTTTGTAACCCTAAGAATTAACTCTCTAGTATCAGTTTTTGTTTCTAAATGGGAATATTTATCCCCACTTCTCAAGGTTATTGGCAGATCAAATGAAATAACTATGAAAACATACGATATCTGATAACTGAATAAATGGTAAAAATGTCTATCATCAGAGTTGGTAAGAAATCATTTCACCTGCAGAGATTAATTTCACGGCACAGCCTGTCTTAGAGTCAACAGCTGTATTGAGCCTTAAAAGATCAGGCATCTTCGGTATAGGTGGAAGTTTACAAAGATTGAGAGGGGGAGGCCTGGAAGAGAGGACAATCTGAGCAATTAAAATGTTCAAGGGACAGAAGATAGACTAACGTGAGTTGTAGGGATTTCTTAGAAATGAGGAAAATTAGGGACATTTGAAATGTCAAGCTAAGGAATTTGAGCTTCATTCACCTGATAGGCACTATTAAGTAGTTTGGTCTGCTTAAAGAGAGCTTTATGGAAGAATAATTTGTCAGTGTATTTCTATTTAATTTCATTATAAACTAACAAAAAATTATTATTGAATATCTGGCAGTTTTAAAATCAGTTTTTAGCCCCAACATTATGATTTGGTATTATAAAAATTATCTGACATTCATCTCTGTTGGCTAATCTTTTTTCTTCTCCATCTATTTTCCCTTTGCCACCACTCTTTAATATATGAAGGATTAGTGTTCTCTTTTATGAAAATTCCTGGGAATATTAACATGGTACACAATTCTGACAAGGCCATAGCTATTGTTTTATGATACTCTTGTTAAAGTAGTAAACTACACTACTTTAAAGTACCTGTGTGTTATAACAAATAAAAAAACAGGATAAAATTGGAGGGTTTTTTTTCTCTCAGACAGTTGCTGGCAGAAACTTCATAAACTCTGGGATTATAGGCCCTTGTACCTTCCAACCACTTGTGAACTATGAGTGCAAGGAGATTCCAACAATACTGATAAGCTTTCCTACCTATGTTAAGGAGGAAATGGACATATATCCTCCCTGCTACCCAACCAAATAAATACTTTCACACCAAGGCTTCAAGAAAAGAAATTTTTTTGGCCATAGAAGAGGTTTGTTTAGTGTATTGTGGTAGAAAGAGCACAAAGCAGGAAATCTTAAATCTCTTCATTTATAACTTCTTAAAAATTGTCTGGGATTTATGTTCTTAAGTTGGTATTCTCATTCAGAAGTTTGAATAAGGAAAATATCTACTCCTTTGAGGAAGCATATTCAAGTCTTAGTAATTATTGTGTCAATTAAATGCTGGTCCATAGGCATATTTCTGTAGTCTAACATATAATAACCCTGACCTGTGTTTTTTCTTATTTTGCTTATGTTGCAGAGTTCAGATATCTGCCAGAGGGCTCAAAATAGCTAACAATGAAAAAAAAAATCCTCAGGTTACATTGTGGTACAGATTAAATTCCATCAAAAAGAGCTTGGGACATTAAAATCCTTTTGTTATTCTGAAATTACTTTGAAACTCATGCTATTCCTGGAAATCAGAGTTGGGGAGGTCTTTAGAAAGTATGAGTCTTTCATTTTTATAGTTAGGAAAACCTAAGACCCAGAGAAAAAGAAGTAACCTGTCCAACTATTAAAGTGAAACTCAAATTTCCACTCGCCAGTCCAGTGTTTCTGTATTTCTGTGTCTAGCAAAGCACAATTGCCTCTAGGTTCTACACAAGAAATGACATAATTAATGATCAATCAGCCTTCATCAGGGAACTTGAAAGAAAGAATGGTGATTATATTATAACATTGTTCTTCAAAGAAAATATACCTTCCTTCAGAAGAAAGCTAAATGATAATAGACTGGAAGTAAAAGGCATATTTCATCCTTAAGACAGTAAGCTAAAAAAAATGCAATCAAATTAGAAATTAGAGAAAATATCTAAAATTTCAAAATCAAAAATTCAGGGTGCGTGGGTGGCTCAGTTGTCTAAGTGATTCTTGATTTTTGGCTCAGGTCATGATCACAGGGTTCATGAGCTCAGTTCAAGTTCAAGCCCAGTGTAAGGCTCTGTGGAGACTGCTTGGGATTCTTTGTCTCCCTCTCTGTGCCCTTTCACTGCTTGCGCTCTGCATTTTCAAAATAAAACTTGAAAAATAAATAAAAATCAAGAATTAGAAAAATCTGTCTTTAATTTTGTCATATGAAAAACAGGACTAGAGTACTTAAAAGGCTATCATAATGTTTAAATGAGGTAGTCCATGTCAAATGCTTAGAATAGTATTTGATTCTGAAGAAAAAAGATGTTACCTATTATTAATATATTAACATTTCTTCAACAAGTAAGATAAGTACATATTCTAAAGGAAACTTACAAAGGCTAAGAGGCTGGCTTAACCCAGGGCAGGGAGAAGCCCTTTTAGTTAGGATGGTAAGTCCTCTCTTAGAAAGTAGGGTGAGGATGTGAAGGAGTCAACTATGTGAGGATTGAGGGAAAGAACATTCCAGGCCAAGCAACTAGTATGTGCAATGGTCTTGAATTTATAAAGAGCCTGGCGTGCTTTAGGAACTGAAGTAAGAACAGACCATATACCATAATTTGTATTTCCTTCATTTGCTCACTTTAGATTGTCTTCTTCATTAGAATATTTGTTCTCCAAGGACTGGGACACATCTGCCTTCTTCACTCACACTTGTGACAGTGGTTGGTATGGAGTTAGCATTTATTAGACACTGGAGAAAACATTTTAAGTGCCTATTGCATACATAATCACTATCAGTGCCTTATGGGTGAGGACTTTATCTTTCTCCTTTCAGACAAAAGTAAGCTAGGATGCAATGAGTTGCACATGGTACCTTTTTTTTAAAAGAGTATCTGAAAAATTGATAGACAATTGTCAAGTATTTCAAATATAAAATATAAATTTTATGTTTTGGCTGATAAGTGAGTTTCATGGAATAAAAAAATTCAGTATAATAATTTGAGTTAACCATTTTATATCTGTTTAACTGTGCTATGAGGTTCAGATTTTCTTAGGGGATGGGATGGAAATACTACCTGGGATAGTCCTGGTTTATGCCTGTTACCTCTGTGCCCAATCCTATTTCATTGTCTTCTTTCACTCTAAATGTATCCTTGTTTGGACAAAGAATTTTATGGTCACCTTAATTGTTAGCCATTTTTCTGTCCTGCTAGAGCACTCTATAACTCCTATTTCATTCTGTATTAAAATAGCTTAAATATAGCTTGAGGTAGATAATTTGCCCCAGCTATGCTCTGTAAGAGAGTGCATATAATATTTTATAATTTACGTGGACTCTTGTATAAATCAAGGGATTGACAACATGGAATGCTTACTTGGATTTAGTAGTACAAAACACTTGGACTTTGTTTCAGAGATGTTTGATTTCTAAGATGTTTTTACCAAAATGCACATATTTTGACAAAATGTTCTTTTTATTCAAAGTCATCTGAATTCTTATGATGAATATTCTTATGAATGAAGAATATTCTTATGAATATTCTGCGATAAATATTAATGATTACATAAAACATTGGTAAAATGATTTATCATTTTTAGAATTTATTTTCAAATATGGTAAAACTTTAGACATTTGTGTCCCTTTCCCTCTCTTCTCTCAGACAAATATTCATTGAGCACTGTGCTGGAAATGCACTGATGAACAAGAACTAACATGGCCTCTGGAATTGGCAGTCTTTTTTTTTTTTTCCTGAGTAAACAGACAAATCAGGATTAGAGGTTTACCCTGTGCTGGGTTGAAAGAGGCTCAGGTGTGGAGTAGGGGGAGTGGCCCAGAGGAAGAGCATATTACATGGTCTACACAGATCAGATCTGTAGAACTCCTACATTTCACTACCCTCTTCTATTTGTAGTGATCTCAAATATTTTTGGTTTGAGTATAGGGGTGTGTGTGTGTGTGTGTGTGTGTGTGTGTGTGTGTGTTTATTTTGGAGAATGAGCAATGGAAATTTACTTCTCAGTAAGTGCAAGTTTCACTCGAGGTGCTCAGTTCATGAGGCTTTCATGATTTTGCCCTCTAGGCAATGCAGCTAAAACCTTCCTCTCTAAAAGTTTAAAAACAATTGAGGTAGTCCATGATAAGTATAAGTACTTCCCACTGGCTTTCTGGGTGACATAATTGTATAGACTACAATAATGTTGAAAATGAACAGCTTTGACAGATTGACTGTAGCATTTAAATGAGGAAAAAGAAAACTATCCACAAACAGGTATATGCAATAAGTTACAGAATTTGTACTTTCTTCATCTTTAAAGGTGTCTAAACATTTGTGTCTCTACTTGTATACTGTCACCCCTAGTAAAGAACTGAATTGTGGCAGCATGTGAGGTATGTGAATTTTGGTCGTGAATCCCTAGTATCTGCCTTTTTTTTTTTTTTTTTTTAAGTTGATTTATCTTGAGAGCTTGCACACACATTCAGGAGTGGCAGAGAGAGAATCATAAGCAGGCTCTGCACTGTAAACATAGAGCCCCACACAGGGCTCAGTCCCACGAACCATGAGATCATGACCTGAGCCTAGATTAAGAGTCAGATGCTTAACCAACTGAGCAACCCAGGCACCCCTACTTCTTTTTTAAACTTTATTTAGTAAAATAAATTTTAATATCAGCTTTTGATATGTGCTTCCAAAGTCCATGTTGGTTGAATATGATACGGTTGAACCAAATATCTATTAGGGGACATGGCAGGGGATGACGGTGGTTGAGAGACATTATAACATGGAGCAGTGGCTTTAAAATTTTTGTCAGCCCACAGTTACAAAGACAATTGACATTGCTTCTCAATCCCAACACTCCCTCCCCCAAACCAAAGTCATTACTTAGCAAAGCTAAGTGGTGGCTGATGTTTTCTTTTTCTTATTTAAAAGCAAATGATAGTTCCAACCCCTTAAATTAATTTGATAGCACATTTCATCCTACAGATTGTTTTCGCATTTAGGAGAATTAGAAAGACCTGCGTTCAGGTTCTGGTTTTTGTCAACTGCTCTGTGTAACCTTGATAAAATTACCTAACTTCTCTGAGTTTCAATTTACTCATTAGTTAAAATTGAGGTAATAAAAGTACTAACTTCATAGGTTTGTTATAACGATATAATCTAAGAGAGTGGTTGTGTCAGGTATTTATTTAATTTTTTAATTTTTATTTATTTTTAATGTTTGTTTATTTTTGAGAGAGCGAGAGAGAATGAGGAGGGGAGGAGCAGAGAGAGGGAGACCCAGAATCTGAAGCAGGCTCCAAGCTCTGAGCTGTCAGCACAGAACTGGATGCAGGGCTTGAACCCAGTAACCAAACCGTGACATCATGACGTGAGCTGAAGTGGGATGCTTAAGCAACTGAGCCACCCAGGCACCCCTGTGCCAGGTATTTAATAAGCATATAATTAATGGCTATTTTGATTGTCTCCAAAGTTTGCAAGCTTAGGGAATTGGGAGTAACAATAATGGTATATCCTATTCAGAGAGAAATTAGTTCAATTTTAGATACGTTAGAATTTGAGGTGTTGTAGATAGCCAGAGAGTTTAGTCCTATTATTTGGAAACAAAACAATACAAAATAGTCTGAAGTTAGCAAACTTTTAAAAATGCCAGCAGAGTACTAGAGCTTCAGGGACTTAACAGTTAAGTCTTTGTTAAAGCTACATGAGGTCTACTTAATTCTATAGCTGTTGAATTTTGCCAGATTTTTGCTAATATTCTCCAAAATTTGAAATGCCGAATCTGTCATTTGTATGACTATTGGCATAATTAGTAGAGGTAAAGATATGTACCACTGATAGGTAGTTGTGGAAAAAGAAAAGCAAAGGGCTTGGAATTAAACCTGGGTTAGGTGATTCAACTAGGTAGGTAACCCACCAGCTGCCTTAATCTTTATGGTTCAGTTTCTTTATCTACAAAATATTCTTTTTCAAAAATGTTTTATTCATTTTTGAAAGAGTGTGAGCAGGGGGAGGGGGCAGAGAGAGGGAGACACAGAATCTGAAGCAGACTCCAAGATCCAAGCTGTCAGCACAGAGCCCAGTGCAGGGCTTGAACTCACGAACTGTGAGATCATGACCTGAGCCGAAGTCGGATGCTTAATTGACTGAGCCACCCAGGTGCCCCACAAAATACTCTTAGTTCACAAAGTTAGATTGCCAAAGGGACAAATAAGTGTAAGTTTCATTATTTTCCATGGAGATACTTTTAGTAAACATCATTTTTGGCAAAATAAAAAATTAATGATGGCTCTAGATTTTAAGACTGAATCAAGCATACCATTCTTTATAATATCAGGGGATAACATCCTAGAACTTGTCTTTAAGAAGTATGGGTATAGGTAAATGGGAACCCATGAACATCGTGGCACGTTTTATGCAATGATGATGGTTTTAATTTATAAAGAGTACCTTAGGATGTTAAAATGCATTCTTATACCTGATCTTGATACTTGCTAAATCTAATTAGTGTGTGTACAAGATATTATTAGACAAAGTGTCCAGTATCTTAGATTATAAATAACCCCTGTTCTAGCTCATTTTAAACAATGTAGTATGAATGATGCCAAAAAACAGGCTAGAACATTTTATTCTCTCCAAGATCTGAGATTTTGTAAACAAGGCTCTGCTTCTAGAGCTAATCTAGGTCATCATAACCTCAAATCTTTTGAGGAGAAACGCCACTAAGTCTCTAGGTACTTATTAATATTTTAATTTTAAGAAACGTTTTAGCTCTTAAAAACACAGTATTTTTGGATTGCTGTTTGGCCACTTAGGTTATTTGTACCATTTCATAATGAATACAAATCACTGGGTAATCATTTTGGCAATAAGGATGGCTAGAAATCTCTATGTGAGTGGAAATTAATATAACTTATTATGGCTTAATTTATCCCAGTACTGACCTAACGGTAAAACATTTTGTTTTTTGATAAAAACTGATTTAATGAGAAAGCCCATAAATTTCTTAATTTCCAAAGTTGTTAACAATGTTAAATTTTAGCTATTGCTTAGCTTTCATTGCAAATTATTGAACTGTGAAATGTGCTGTTAATGTTTAACTTTTGTTAAATGACATTTTTTAAGGAGTTTAAAAATATCAGTGTCATAAATCTTGCTTTAGTAGTCAAGATTTAAATTTTATCCTTATTGTTATTAATGTGGTTTACTAGTAACGTATTGTCCTTTATTTGTGTTTGTGTGTGTGTGTGTGTGTGTGTGTGTGTGTGTGTGTGTACACTTTTACTAACATCCTGTAGACCTGATGTTTGCAAAGGAAAAGAGGAAACTTAAATTGCTTGAGAGCCAAGTAATGTGGTAGGTGATTTATAATTCTCAATGAAATTATTATTCCCACTTTACAGATGAGGAAATAGACTCAAGTTAAATAATGGGATAGCACAGCTTGTTAAGGAGAAGGATCTTGAGCTCCTAGACTCTCTGGCTCTTTTCTATTTTGTCTTGCTGCTTTAAAGGATTATTCCAGTAATGAGGTTGATTTTTGTGCAAACATGTTTAGTTTATGCTGCTATCCCCTAGAAGATCACCAGGGAAGATGATATTCTAATTGTGTAGAATGTCATTGTTTTCAAAGTAATTTTATCCTATCCTATTTGATCCTAACAACAAACCAACACTGCAGGCAAAAAAGAAAAGAAAAGGGGCGCCTGGTGGCTCAGTGGGTTGAGCATCCGACTTCAGCTCACGTTATGATCTCATAGTTGGTGAATTCGAGCCCTGCCTCAGGCTCTCTGCTGTTAGCTTGGAGCCTGGAGCCTGCTTCGGATTCTGTGTCTCCTCTCTCTGCCCCTCTCCTGCTTGTGCTCTGTCTCTGTCTCTCTCAAAAATAAGTAAATGTAAAAAAATTTTTTTTTTTAAACCAGTAAAGAAAAAAGGATTCCTGACTTAGAAATGAGCAATTTCAGAGAAGTACTTAAGATCACAAAGCTGATTAGAGGTAGAGTTTAAACTACAACCTGGATCTTTGGTTCCTGGTCAGTGTTCTTTTCTATTTCATTGTCTTTCTCTGGATTACATATGTGATCTATGATCATGAAGTAGTGAAGTTTTATAGACTGAACATTTTATTGTGTCTTCATGTAGTGATCACACAATAGCTATAGCCTGGCTCCCTGTTTAGCAGTCAAATCCTGTTGTCCTGTAGTATAAGTAGTGTATCGATGACAGATTTGAGGGGTAATGGGACTGTAATAGTGCTCACTGAATGAGTAATAAATGGAAAATGTTAACTTGAGATTTCTATAATTAAACTTTATTCTTGTATGATGCCATATTTGCCTTATGGAAATATATATATGTAAGAATGGAAACGTATATAAGAAAGGAATTGGTTTTTTTTAAATGTTTTATTTTTGAGAGAAAGCAAGTGAGTGAAGGAGGGGTGGCAGGGGGGAACAGCAGGTCTGAAACAAGCTGTACAGTGACAGCAGTGAGCCCAGTGTGGGGCTCCAACTCACAAACCATGAGATCATGACCCGAGCTAAGGTTGGACACTCAACTGACTGAACCACCCAGGTGCCCCATAAGAAACAAATTGTTAAGGGAAGGATAGCAGTGGTTAAGAGCATGCATGTTAGATTCAGGAAGACCTAAACTTGAATCCTGGCTTTACCCACTTAATTCTAGTTACTTGGGCAGGTAACAAGTCAGTTTTCTCATCTTTGGGGATAACACCTGCCACAGGGTCAAAGGAGACAGGTATGTAAAGAGACTAACACCATGCCTGGCCCATGGGCTTACACATATAGAAGCTATTGAATCATTACCTTTAATAAGTTTTTTTTTTCTACTAGCAATATATCTTTTTTGCTTAGAAAGTATCTAAGCTGGCATGATTATCTCTGAAGTTTCTTAAAAGGAAATAGTTCCCAATTATTTCTGCTAATGGAGGGCATAGATGATCTGAAACAGTTGATGTTTGAAATTTTTCTACTTTATTTTTAGAATATGTAGTTAAAAGAATTAATGGAAGATCTCCTTTTTAATGTATTTCCTTACATTAGGATAATATAAGCAATTTATATTTTTTGTACTGTCCATTTGTAGAGCACAATTATGACAATGCTACATGAGTTGCAGGGGGAAAAGGGGGCTTTTCATGGTTGGGTGTTGTAAATTGAGAACCTGGAACTAGCACTCCATATAGAATTTTATATTATTAGATTCTTAATTTGTAGACTGTTGAGACCTACAAAGTAGATAACCTGCCATTCTTTTATAGCATACCCATTTATAGCTTTGTGTACTAAGATAAACAAAAGTAGGGAAAAGCAAGCATTCTTCAGTTACATAAAGTGCCACTTTGAAATTTATTGGAAAACTGGCACCATAGAAGAAACATTTCACTAAATCTTTGTTAGATTTTACTTTTTAAGGTGGCATGTGTCATGTACATTTTAATTCATTTATAATTACATGTTTCTGACTAAATTTAATATTTTATAAGTTTTCTTTGTATGTTAATAGTTTTAGATTATAGAGGATTCCATTAGCCTTTAATTTAAAAGTTTGAAGATTATAACTGAAAGGAAATATTCCAAAATAATTTAGGGATTGTATATTATTTTTCCTTTTTTGAGAGTGATAGAGGTAGATTTTGAATTATAAAATTATTCTACCAAAAAAAATTTTTTTTAAATTTTTTTACTGTTTATTTATTTTTGAGAGAGACAGAGATAGAATGTAACTGGGTAAGGGGCAGAGAGAGGGAGACACAGAATCTGAAGCAAACTCCAGGCTCCGAGCTGTCAGCACAGAGCCCCATGGGGGGCTCAAACTCAAGAGCTGTGAGATCATGACCTGAGCTAAAGTCAGATGCTCAACCGACTGAGCCACCCAGGTGCCCTCCCAATTTTTTTTTTTTTTAACGTTTATTTGAGACAGAGATACAGCATGAATGGGGGACGGTCAGAGAGAGAGGGAGACACAGAATCTGAAACAGGCTCCAGGCTCTGAGCTGTCAGCACAGAGCCCGACGCAGGGCTTGAACTCACGGACCACAAGATCATGAACTGAGTCGAAGGCAGACACTTAACCGATTGAGCCACCCAGGCACCCCCAAGTTACTCTACCAAAAATTTAAAAAATTTCCTTTGACTTCTAGGTTTATGACTTTGACTTGGGTAAATAAACTTTTAGAGCTGATTTTATTTGAACAATGCAGATAATGATACTTGTTCTATTTACCTCTCATGGTTGTGCAATCAGATCAAACCAAGTATCATATGGGATAGGAATCAGGCATGGTGCTAGATAACCAATAATGTAGACAAACATAGTACTTCTCTTTAAAGCACTTATAGGTGGTGGAGGAGAAATCATTTTGCAAATAATTATTTAACATTCTATGAACTAAGTACTAAGAAGGAGGTACAGGGAGCCTAAGACTAGTCTTGGATCAGGGAAAGCTGCCCTGTGGAAGAGAGATTTAAACTGAGACTTGTTTATTGAAGGGTTTGTGGAAGACCACTCCTAGCAGAGAGGAATAGTATTTGCAGAAACTCCCAAGTTTTGAAGAAGCTTAGAGGGTCCTTAGTAACCAAAAGTCCAGTCTGGCTGACAGCATTTTTTAGCCTTCACAATATCCCTGTAAGTTGACTCCATGAAAAAAAAATTTTTTTTAATTATTTTTGAAAGACAGAGAGCCCTACCTAGTCTGGGAGGGGCAGAGAAAAAGAGGGAAACACAGAATATGAAGCAGGCTCCAGGCTCTGAGTTGTCAGCACAGAGCCCAATGTGGGGCTTGAACCCACAAACCTTGAGATCATGACCTGTGCTGAAGCTGGATGCTTAACTGACTGAGCCACGCAGGTACCCCAACTCCATTTTATAAGAAAACAGAAGCTCAGAGTGGCTTAGTAAAGCCTGTTACTGTTTATAAATGACAGTTTCATGTTTTGAACCCACATTGGTTGGTCTGTCTCCAAACTCCTTGCTCTCTTCTATGCCATTCTTGGTCTGAGTCACTTACCTCACAGGCTTCTTGTGCTCCCAAACACATCTTTCTTCTTGTTATTTTCTCAGAGGGCTTAGCAGTTCTCCCTCTGGCTAATTGCGGAGCCAATGATCAGGTTTTTTCTTTACACTGAGGTAATAATGACATTTAACCCTCACAGGTTGTGTACTTCGTACTCTTACTCGTATACTGTAAAAGTCCTAGAAGCTTTTGCAGGGGTGGAATCTTGTGGACTCTGGGGCTGATTTGAAACTGCAGCGTTGTCTGTGGCCTTTCATTTAAAAATAGCCTCATGTTGCTCATGGGGTGCCTTAATAGAGCCAGCATTTCCATCAGCTTCTGCTCCCTACCCCCAAGACACTCCAGATAAACAAAGATCTGAGTAATAAACAGTGTGCTGCTCCTGGAGCTTCTGCTTTCTCCCACAAACCTCTCTTGATAGAAATCCTAAAGCCACCATTAACAATTATTTTATTGGAATAATGTAAATAAAAAGAGTTTAATTGCTTTTAAGGTTTAAAAAACACTATCCTATTTTATGTAATGTTCACAGGAAATATTTCTTAAACGGGAATTTTTCGATCCTTCCTATCTGTTTATCTCTTACCATGGGCACTAACTCTCCCGAAACATCTTTGTAAGCTGGGGGGGGAGGGGGAGTTTTGTTGTTGTTCTTAAAGCTTGAGGAGATGATATAGACTGATAACATTGAAGCCCGGTACTTGAAACCTGAAGAAAATCTCCTATGCCCTCAATGTCTCCAGATAATTTTATGATAAAAATAATTGAATTCAGGCTAAATGTCCTTGTTGCTTTTTGTAAAAAGAGACGTTTTAATGCAAATACTTAGTTAAATCTTTATTGTTGAGAGTTTGCTTAGAAACTATTTTTCCTTTTCAGATCTTTTTCTAATTTCTTAACCTTCAATTTTTTTTATCTTCTCAAAAGGCACTGCATACATTTGAGGGGGCTACTTTTTGCCCTATCCCATTTTAACTAACAGGTTGTGCTTTTCTAGGACTTTGTGAAGCTTGTTGTAAAGGAATTCTTTGTTCTGGTAAATGGAGGCTGATGTTTTATTCTAATTGTTATGAGTTTTTATATTTCTTTGTTTTCAGAGGGTTTCTCTTGGTGTAGAACCTGATTTACTTGAAATGTGAAATAATAAATTGATTGCCTCCACCAGCCTTCTTTGTCCTGTTTTATGTGAAATACTGAAATAAATGTTTGCCTTATGAATTTCTCTCTTTTAAAAACACCCAGAGACACCCATTTTAGGGGCGCATGCTAGAATACTTTTGTCATTATTGTTCTACTCCTCTTTCCTTTCAAGTTGCCTAAACACAGCTGAGTTGGTAAGAAGAGCAAAGACAACATGATAGTGCTGCCAAGTAGACAGGAAGCTGTAGTGGACCTAGCAGGCAGGGGCGGCTGAGCACACCCTCCATCCAATCAGCTGTGAGTGCTGTTGCTATGTGCACTCTTACTCTGCTGCCTTTGTGGAAAACCTTACACAGAGGGAAGCGGAATCAGCACCCACTGCTGAACATTTGTTTTAACCACTGCAGACATCTGGATCCCTCAGTTACTGACTGTGTAGCTATTGACAGCCAGAAGGCAACTTCTTTTATACAAGGATTCCAGTATGGTTTTCAGTGGAAACAAAGGGCTTCACAGAGAAGGTGTGTAATGAAGTGTTTTTAACGGCTTTATTTTTAAACTTTGAATTTTCTGTAGCTGTTTACCAGTTGTGGTGTTTGCTTTGCATAGATTTTTTAATAAATAGGTCTAGAAAAATCTCTCTTTGAAAAACATTGAACTTAGAGAATTTCCTTTAGCTTCATATTTTCTTTGAACAGCATTGCTTAAAAGATTATTAAAATGCTGGTCTGAACAATGAGTAGGAAGAAAAGAAACCAAAATACAATGTGCTCACTATAACGGGGGGAAAAATGTGATAAAAATGAGAATATAGGGTAAGAGAATGGGGAGTTAGCCAGAAGCATTAACTGTATTTGGGAGCAGGAAGTGTTTTTGAAAAATAAAAGCTGCTAGGGAGAAAGTATTTAAAGTAAGTTACATATTTTTAACTGAATTCATTGTTTCTGAATTTGACAGAGATAGTCAGAATTTAGCTTAGTGATAATTTTGGCATAGTTTAGGAAATTGAACGTGCTATCTTTTTATAAAGGATTTCTGAAGATGCTACCTCAAATTGTGCACTCTTGTAATTATTTGATCCATTGACTACTTCTGAGCAGTTCAGATAAAGGATAGTTGTATTAACCAACTGCAAAGTCAGTGTTCTATTAAATGTCCAAATGGAAAGTGGGAAAAATAAAGGATGTTGAAGACAACATAACACAAATGGTTAAGATAGTATTTTAAAATTAGAGTAAGCCTCTTAAATGTAATATTTCTATATCTGTCTTAGTTAATGCTGCAAATATAGTAAAATCTTATTAAGCCTCACTTATTCAATATTTTAATAATTGAACAGACTATGAGTTGCAGTTTGGTTTTATGGGATCTGGAAAAACCGGTTTCTCTAATTAATTGATTACACGAAAGTTTTATCTTAGATAAAAGTTTTTTGTTTTTTTTCTTTTACATTTTCTCATATAGAGTTTACACAGTTGATTTAACTAATGATTCTTTTAAATTAAAGCAGGAGACTAATTAGCATATTGCCCATTTACGAAGAGTTTTCTTTTAGTTATTCATTTTCACCTGGTTGTGTAACCGGCTCCTCTTTAATTCACTCAGTGATTTATGTCTGATGAATAAAATGGGTATAATATAAATTTAAAGTTGATATTAAAGCTTTATTTCTCATCTCCATAGGGATTGATTTTGTTGTTAGTCTTTTCAGGAGGTACCTGTCATTAGGTAGATTTAGCAGTCAGTGTTAGCATAATTTGATAAGTGAGAAGAGACATTTCTTTGAAAAGAATGCAAATATAGCTCATGCTTTGGTGGCCATCACTGATCATTTTTAATTATACATATATTTGTGTTAACGGCTTCAAATAATAGATGCAAATGTATAAAACAAATTATCCTTAAAGTGTTTCACACAAACCTGCATGTTGCTGAACTTGAAACAAAACAAAACAAAACAAAACTCTGGTATTTCTTAGTTTTTTCATTTTGTTAGGTAGAACCCAAAACTAAAACTTGATAGGAGTTACCATAAAAATTATAGCAAAATGGGGGCAGCTGGCTGGCTTAGTTGGAAGAGTATGTGACTCAGTCTCAGGGTCGTGCGTTCAAGCCCTATGTTGAGTATAGAGATTTCTTAAATAAATAACTTTAAAAAAATTGTAATAAAATAAATAAAGCTACTATATTCTTCAAAATTGGTGGCCCCACAATATAAAGCACCCATGTACAGAAAAAGAGCTGTGAGGGAGCCAGAGGTTGGGAGGCAGAGGATAATGAGAACCCAGGTTCATTGAATGTAACTCTAACCACATGGAAGCCATTCTCCTTGTTTCTGTTTTCTAGAGCTGTCATTCTCATCAGTTACTAATTTTGTTTTTTAATTAGAACCACAAAAACCAAAGTTTTCCTTGAATTGATCTGCTACCTTTTCCTCTTGGTTTATTTCTTGGGAATTAATAGACTTCCTAAGAGCAGGCTAGTTTCGTTCATGTGCTGTAAAAGATAAAGGAAAGTGATATTGGCAAGAAAGTTGGGTCTACTGCTGTGTCACACAAAAGCTTTGCCATTGTGTTGCAGGAGGAATAGTCTTGGCAGAATCTCAAATTTTATTCCTGGGCTCAGCACCTAAAGATGTTTTTAATACTGGAACATCTGAAAGTTTCTGTCTAGTATCAAAACCTCAGGGTAATAACTGATGTTTATACCCTGGTCAAATATAGTAACATTGCAGGAAGTTTCAACTCTTTAAATTTATCTATTATTTGACAATAGTATTTTTGTTGCCTTATTCTATGTCAAATCTTTAAATTGACCATACTCTTGTGTACTTGTAAAATAAAAAAAAATAGTTCAGTTCTTATAAATAGTGATTTCTTTTTTTGTTTTGGCCACTTGATAAAGAATAGGAAATAAAAGTACTAATATTTATCAGATACAATGATATAACTGATTTTATTTTAAATAAATTTGTTTATTTTTAAATCATCAGGCAATAATATGTAAACAGTGTCTCATGTACAGTTCTTCAGAAAATTCTGTAATTTAAAACCTCAGAAAGGGGTAACACTATGAGTTTTTCTTTTTTCTCCAGGTGTCCTGTGAAAAAATTTTTATTAATAATTCCTACTTCAAATATTACCCAAATATTTGATTCCTATATGTGTGCTTAAGTGCTGTATGACACAATGTTTTTGTTTTGCCTCTTCCTTGCAAAAATACCATTACTTGTTTATGTTCTGAATTCCAGAAAGATTTGTCAAGGGAATAGTCTTGACTACTTTTGTCAGGCATTTTCATATGGCAACAGTGCTGTTGTATATGCTGTATTGTTTTTCCAAAAGTATAGTAAAAATAAATATATCTTAATTTTATTTTAATGTTTATTTTTGAGACAGAGAGAGAGGGAGCACAAGCAGGGAAGGGGTAGAGAGAGAGGGAAAGGGAGAATCTCAAACACTGACAGTGCAGAGCCGGACACGAGCTCAGTCTCCTGAACCGTGAGATCATGACCTGAGCCAATATCAAGAGTCAGGCTAAATTGACTGAGCCACCCAGGAGCCCCTGCAAATACATATTTTTTTAACCTTCAGATGTTACTGTATCTGAAATCAAAGACCCAAGTTTTAAAAATAGAGTTGTTTGCACTATTGCTTGAATCTGATTGTATAATCCTTTGTGCTGAGACTGAATTAAAAGTGGTAGTGTGAGGGGCACCTGGGTGAGTCAGCCGATTGAGAGTTCAATCTCAGCTCAGGTCATGAACTCATGGTTTGTGAGTTCGAGCCCTACATCAGGCTCTCTGCTGTTAGTGCAGAGCCCACTTCGGATCCTTTGTCCCCTTCTCTCTGCCCCTCACCCCTCTACGTTCTCTGAAAACTAAGCAAACATTTAAAAAAAAAAAAGGGTTGTCAGTACACCCCTTTAAAAACAAAAGTGGTAACATGATTAGTATTGATAAACTGGAAATATTTTCTTGTTCTTTCTTTGCTTGTCTTCTCAATTTTACTCATTCAGAAACTTCTGAACATCAAAGGACTTGAATTATAAAGTTTATGATAAGCACAGGGACATTAAAATTATAAATTATAAGAAATAGTCAAGATGGAGTGGAAAAAAATAAGGCTCATACATAGTTGGACCTCAGATTTTGCTATAAGCTTCTTGTCATCCTGAATATGAAAGAGAAACTCTACTAATCAATTAAATATGTCTGTTATTTAACATTTTTTTAAAGCTTATTTATTTATTTTGAGTTAGGGGGAGAGAGAGAATCCCAAGTAGGCTCCATGTTGTCAGCATAGAGCCTCATGTGGGGCTCGAGCTCGTGAATTGTGAGATTATGACCTGAGCTGAAATCAAGAGTCAAACTCTTAACCAACTGAGCCACCCAGGCATTCCTGTTATTTAACAGGAGTTATTGCTAAGTATTGGCCATTAAAATCTAAGTTGGTTTCTGTTTTGTTAGTATTTTGAGATTTTTTTGTTGTTCAAATTTGGGGGAGCTTGTCTTCTCTATTCTATATGATTTGTTATTATTTACCTATGTTCTATTGAGCATGGTTTCACATCTTTGAACAGTAGTTTCCCCATCAGTATTAGGAGGTCCTTAGGGTAATTGTGGAGTTTAAATGAAACAGTGTAAGAAAAGTACTGACCCAAGTGGCACAGAGTTAATACTCAATAACATGTGAGATTTTATAATATATTCATTAAAATTATTCTACATTTTTGGGGCGCCTGGGTGACTCAATCAGTTAAGCATCCGACTTCAGCTCAGGTCATGATCTCACAGTTTGTGAGTTTGAGCCCCACGTCGGGGTCTGTGCTGACAGTTCAGACCCTGGAGCCTGCTTCGAATTCTGTGTCTCCCTCTCTCTCTGCCCCTCACCTGCTCATGCTCTCTCTCTGTCTTAAAAATAAATAAAACATTAAAATTTTTTTAATTATTCTACATTTTTAAGTTCTGAGAATACTAAGTATAGTTTTTTAGACTTTACCCATGAGCTTCACATATGTTGATATACATGTAGTTTTCTCAATTTTCTAATACTTCATGATATAGAAAGTCATGGAAATACTGGTATTTGGGCAGAAGAAAGGGTACTGGTTTCCTAGAGAAGTACATGGCTAAATTTCTGAAGAAAGGTAATAGTCAATAAAAGTAAGGAAATAATGGGTAGCAGAGGAAGATAAAGAGGAGAAGGCAGAAAACTGATGATGTTATCTTGGGGGTGTGTGTGTGCACATGTGTGCATGTGCATACACATAAGTGTCCACAAATGCTGAGCTAATGGACTAGAGCTGCTAAATCCACTGGGGATTTGTTTACTGGGAAGTAACTTGTTTCTGATTTTTGTTTTGAATCCCTCAGCTAGGATTAGGCTAAGGGTGACCTTGTATTTGCCACCCACATTAATGACAAGGGATAAGCCAGTGGCCTGGGAACCAGAAATTAAATATCATCACATACATGATGAATGTAACTGTATTGAAATATAAACACTTTCAGAAAAGAAAAGCTGGTGGTGTAGGGCTAAATTTTAAAAACTCAAACATCTAAGCCGAAATGTTCAGAAACTACTCTTTAGTCATTTTAACAAGTATACAAGATTTCAACTGACCACATTATTTTCGTTGCTTTGAGTGGTCATAATTTAACAGTATTTTGGGAGAGAGGTATAATCTGAGTTCCCATCCTGGTTTTCATATTTTCATCAAGTGCCAAGATTTTGTGATTCCTATATATACTTCTATTATTTAGCTCTCCAATTTGCTGAAGATACAGTTTACCTTATTGAGAATTAGAGAACAGGCAAATGTAAAGAAAAGATCTTTTTCAAGTGTACTCCATTTTATCACTGTTAATATATTCAATAGTACTGCCCAACTAGCTTCTGCTTTGGGTCCAGAGACTGTTCTGCAACAGATGAAGAGGATAGGAGAACCATTTTAGAAATAAGTATCCTGGTTTACCCAATTGCATTGCATTGGTATATTTTGTGGGGTGGGTGGATGGGGGGATACATACTTTAAATCACTTTTCTCAAGAAATCCACACAGAAAAAGAACAAAAGAGAGATTTCTCTGTGTCAGTATTTCTCAGTTTGGGGTACTGACCCTTTTGAGAATCTGCTTAAAATTGTCAGTCCCCTTGCTAGGAAAAAAAAAACAAAAAGCAAAACACCACATCTATGCATATACACACTTGATTTTGTGGAAAATATCCAGAGGTTCATAAATTCTCTTAGGTTAAGAAATCTTGTTGAACATATCTTGGTTTTAGACGAAACATAAAAGCATTAATTTTTAAAGAGTGAGTTTTAAGATAGACTGGATAGGAGTATAAGATATGTATACAAGCAAAGTGTGAAGTAGTGACCTGGAGCACTGTTTTGTAGCTTCTAAAAAAAAAATGGTAAAATGTTCCAACATGTACTCCATACATTAGTGCTCTTGCAGATAGGTTTTCCCTGGGGAGTCCCCCTTATTCCTATGCTGACTCCTATATTTTGGTTGGGCTTCTGATAGAGAACCTTGCACAAAATGACCAGACCTGGAATGCAATGTCAAGATCCCCAGGACCTACATGCCATCTCCGAGTTGTAGACTGATATTACAGGAGACCTAGAAGACACCTTCTTTGGCCTTAGGCTACCACTTGGACTTTCCCCCAGAAATCATTCTGCACTGGAGATGGAGACTGCTCTGGATGTCACCTAGTTCTTTCTTTATTCAAGCAGAACCAAGCAGAACTGATTTTACTGTATGTGCTCAAGTTTCTCAACTCTTAATTTAAAAAAATTCTCTATTCTATCCACTTTTTATTTCTGCTGTTTTAGGTTTCACACATGCAAACACACAGTGGAAAATATGAATGTTGAGAATACTTAGAAGAAATAGGGGTCATGCCTGTGGGAAGGAGGTTGAAAGGACAGAGTGTATTTCTGGGGACCAGCCTATGTTGTAACTATATTCCCATGAGGTAAAAATGTTAAGACTAAATTAGGTTAAGCTTGAGTATAATTTGAGAAAGTTACGTGCCAGTTATCTGGGATTTGTAAAGCTAGAACAGAACAAAACAGCACTGGAATAGTGGATTGTTGCTTTTTTAGCACAGGGTTACCTGAGTGTATAGCTAAATCTAGAATTTGTGGTTTTAAGAGACAGTACTTTGCTTCCTTCTGTGACATTGTTTTCTCATCTTTTCGTCCTATGGTTCTTTCTGGAGTATGGAGTGATAATGCCATATAATCAGGAATATTCGCACAAAGGACAATGAAGAGGACAATATTTCCTACTTGAGGATTTTTCAGGCCCTGAAACAGTGATGAGTTAGGTCTAAATGATTTATGCAGAACACTGAGAAATGAAATTACATAGGGTTAGTGCAGGTAAGAAGGCAATGAATTATATTGGTGTAGCTCTAAGTTTGTGCCCATGCACCCGTGATGGTGTGACTTAAAAGCACGATTGTGGCAGCTTGGACTTTAAGGAAGCAGGACAAATGGAAATTTCCTCAATAATACTGACTAGTTTTAATTCTTACGTTTTAAATATCAAGTCCTCTGGGAGCTTTCTCTGATGTCCAAGATTGAGTTTCTTAAGCATTCCCTAACACCCTAATTTACCCGTGTTACCATTTATCATATCACCATGAATTAGGCTTAGCTATATCATCTCCATCAGACTGCCCTCTACTTGAAGGCGGCACAACAGCTTGATCTCCCATTGCCTTGGGGAGAAGAGCTAGGTTTCACTGATGTTTTTGACAGGTAGATACTTCTCTTTTACCTTCTAGCCAGTCTTTAAAATTACTTAAAATTTAGTTTTCTTTTCTAGAGCTGAAGCTCCTCCATACTTGCCATATAAGCAGCCAGTAGATTGTTATGATGATTTCTCTCTATAATCCCTTAAAAGGCAAAATTACAATAATCAGTATGGAAATTAGAACTCAGAAAATGCTTTCTCGCTCACTCTCTCTAGGCTAGAGGTTTAGCTATTACCTAACCCAATTTCATTATTTTAAAAACAAATGTTTCCTTGTTCCATTTAAGAGAATTCTATTGGGGTGCTTGGCTGGGTCAGTAGGTAGAATATGCCACTCTTGATCTCAGGGTTGTGAGTTCAAACCCCATGTTGGGTGTAGAGTTTACTTAAACAATTATGTTGATAAAGGGCATTTCAAACAACAAAACTATTTTGGTGAGAAAGAGCAGGAACTAGACCCTGTTGACTAAATTAAGACCTGCTACGGGAAGTGAAGAAAGTTAAGGAGATTATAATTAGATTTAGTGCAATGTTTCAGGTGATACATTTGTAGAATTTTATTTCTAGCTTTGGCTTTTTAAATATGAAAAAATAGAAAACCTGTTGGGAATTAAAATATCAAACCCAAGAGAAGAATAAAATAATTATCTGAAGAGGGTAACAGCAAGCTTTATTCACTTTAATCAGAAATAAGCTGAAATATGAAGAAAATAAGACATAATGGAACATTGACCACTCATTATTTCAACAGGTGTTCCAGTGCTTGTTCATGCCAAGCAGCTAGGCCAAGCAACAGGACCATCTTGTTCTGGTGGAGCCTAATGGGTTAGAAGAGAGATGCAAATAATTTAATTTTCTTTGTGTTAGGTTTTAGGAAGGGAAAGTGTAAGGTGCAATAAACCCTTATAAATAAAAGAATAAAAAGGGGCACCTGATGGCTCAGTTGGTTAAGCGACTGATTTCGGCTCAGGTCATGATGTCAGGGTTCATGAGTTTGACCTCCACATTGGGCTCTCTGCTGTCAGCATGGAGCCTGCTTCAGATTCTGCTTTGGATCCTTGGTCTCCCTCCCTCTCTCTCTTTCTCAAAATCAAATCAACTTTAAAAAATAAAATAAATAAAAAACCATGAAAGAGTGTAATGGGATCAAATGAGATGGACAACACCTAATGATGAAATATGTGTTTAAACTGCAATATAGATCACCTCATTATTTTATTTTTTTAATGTTTATTTGAGAGAGAGACAGAGTTGGGGAGGGGCAGTGCAAGAAGGGGACAGAGGATCCAAAACGGGTTCTGTGGTGCCCGCTAACCAACTGAGCCAAGCCACCCGGGTGCCCCAAGATGAAATCATTATTTTATACCCTATTTATTTATTCATTTAATGTATTTTTCCAGTATACTTAACATACAGTGTTATGTTAGTCTCAAGTATACAATATGGTAATTCAGCAACTCTATACATTACTCAGTGCTCATCACAGTAAAGCATATTCTTAATCCCCTTTACCTGTTTCACCGACCCCTCACCCTGTGCCCCCCCCTTTTTTTTTTTTTAATCTGTAGAACTTTTTAGAGTAGTAAGTTCTGCCTAGTGTGGGGCTTCAATTTATGACCCCAAGATTAAGAGTCACATCCTGTCCCAAGAGAGCCAGTAGGCACCCCAATCTATAGAAATTTGAATAGGTGGTAGAGTTAAAATTTTAACTCCATCTGAGTAGAAATTATGTTAGGAAATGTAATGAAAAAAATTCGTGCACAAGAGCAGCAAATATAATCTTGGATGAACTCAATAGAAAATTTTAAGACTTTTATGAAGAAAATTTAAAAAGTCTGCCAAAGAAAGTTTTAAAAGGCTTGCATAGGGACGCCTGGGTGGCTTGGTCGGTTAAGCGTCCGAATTCGGCTCAGGTCATGATCTCACGGTCCATGAATTCGAGCCCTGTGTCGGGCTCTATGCTGACAATTCAGAGCCTGGAGCCTGTTTCAGATTCTGTGTCTCCCTCTCTCTGCCCCTCCCCTGTTCATGCTGTCTCTGTCTCAAAAATAAATAAACGTTAAAAAAAATTTTTTAAAAGGCTTGCATAAATGGTGAGATTTTAATATTTAATATGCAGTTTTTAAAAAGTTGAAGTGATTGTTGAGTTATAATTTGGGGGAATCATTGATAATTAGTGAGGTATGTGAAGACCAGAAAGGCAGTAGGTATGTTAGGAGAGTTGGAGTGCTCCCCTGATGCACAAAAGGATGAATCACACCTCATTATCACAAAGTTTTTCTATGGTAAGGCTTTAAAAATACTGGCCTTGTAGGAAAGAAGGATTAAAACAACTCAGGTAGAGCTATGAGAGGAGTGCTGGAAACAGGAGGAATTCTAAGTGATTCATTAAAATATAGAGGATGGGATATCTTGAGGAGGCTCTAGGAGAGAATGAGTAGATCAGTTTGGCCAGAGTATTGAGTGCTTAAAGGCAGTAATGAGAGAAGTGAAAAAAGGTAGGTAGGGTTCTTTTCACCTCATCTCTCATGACTCTCCTTTATGCATCCAGTACACCAGCCAAACTGGGAAAGGTAAGGGACCAAGTATGGGAGGTTGTTAATAGAAACAGTCAGCCCTTACCACTGATGGCTTACTGAGGACAAGAGAAAGAGAGGAGGCATAGATGATTGTAAGATTTCAAATCACAAAATGCAAAAATAACTGTGCTTGGGAAAAGTTTTTTACTCTACCAGCAACCCCATAACTGTTTTTAGTTTGTGGTTGACTAGATGTGCCAGGATCAGTCTGTGCTTATGGCCAAAGTGGTACTAACAATAAATGGGATGGTAGTATTTTGTGATTCCAAAAATTGCACAAGTAGAATCAGTTATTGTTTAAAGTGGAAGGGGACATCTAGTTTCACAAACTTTCATTTTACAAGTGAGTTTGCTGAGGGTTACAGATTTTTATTTATTTTTTCAACGTTTATTTATTTTTTGGGGGGACAGAGAGAGAGCATGAACGGGGGAGGGGCAGAGAGAGACGGAGACACAGAATAGGAAACAGGCTCCAGGCTCTGAGCCGTCAGCCCAGAGCCTGACGCGGGGCTCGAACTCACGGACCGCGAGATCGTGACCTGGCTGGAGTCGGACGCTTAACCGACTGCGCCACCCAGGCGCCCTGAGGGTTACAGATTTTAATTGACCTTTCCCAAGGTCTTGGGGCTGTCCAGCTCTTTTGGCTTCTAGTGTGTGGAGTTTTCATACTTTTTGCAAGTTGCTACAACATTTTTATCATTAGATTTTGGTTTTGAGAGATCTAGGAATTTCTAGATCTATTTCAAGTATAAATGTTATTAAGATCTGTTATTTAGGTATCAAAATTTAGGGAAAAGATATAAGTTAAACGTGGAATGAAAGCAGATTGGCAAATTTATTTTCTAAACAGATGATTTTGGAAAAATACAACAACAAATAATTGCTTGATCATAATAGCTATGTTCAATTGACTACAGTTCTAATTGTGTGTGAATTGGCTGAACTAAAGCCAATTTAATCTGGTTCAAGGAAATATTCTGTACTTGCCTGACTGAAGTTGACGATAATGACCATAGAGTCATCCAATAAAACATTAATTAAAAGCATTACATTAGCATTAAATCCTACTGCTTGATCATTATCTTTATCAAAGGATATTGTCTTTGGCAGAGGTACCATTTTAAAGGGGATAGAACAATATGAAACTTCCTTTGTGAAAAAAAATTAGAAGAGAGTATTGTTTCTGTTCTCCCCACCCTTATAGGGAGGTGATATCCTTACAATAGCCACTTACAATTAAACTGTAATTTTCCATCCTAAAGAATTGATCTCCCACATTTGCACAGAGGTTAATGAATGAATCCGCTTGAACAAATAAATGGTTACAAGGGTGGCATTGTCTGCCTGTTTCAACTGGTTGAATCACTAGAGGAACCGGTGGGTATTCTTTCTTGGTGCTATTACATCATCTCATTTTCTTTCTGGCAAACTATCATTCTCATAGACTTCTGGTCCATTGCCCCCTTTTGAAGAATTGGCAATTTCCCACTTTTATGGAACATGGTTTCTACCCTTCTCATCATTGCTCTCTCAAATGATAGATAAGCTTCCCAGTCTGATTGAGGTAGAAGTGGAGAGGGTGGGGAAGGACCCCATTAGTTGGGCTGTGGGTTACCATTCACACACACACTGAAGTCAGTTTTCAGGTTAGTACCTTACGGTGGTGATTGTCAAAGGCTGATCCTCAGACCCATGCTAGTCTAACATTAGCTTTTCATTTGTCCATGGCAAAGGTAGCAGCAGCCTTTCTCAAGAGGGACTTGGTTTTCTGTGATCATGCCTTCCAAATTTTTGTAATTAAATGCCTTTTCTGAAGTGATGGTGAAAGTAAAAGGTAATACTTTTTTTTTCTAAATTGATCTTATTTAAGAAGTGAAATATTTAGCAGGGGCAACTGGGTGGCTCAGTGGGTTAAATGTCCGACTCTTGATCTTGGCTCAGGTCATGATCTCATAGTTCATAGGATTGAGCCCCTTTTTGGGCTCTGTGCTGGCAGCACTGAGCCTCCCTCTCTCTCCCACCCTCCCTCCCTATCTCCCCTCTCCGTCTCCCCCCTCTCAATCAATCAATAAACTTAAAAAAGTTTTTTAGTAGTAAAGGTCCTTAGTAAGGAGCTTTAGCAAGCTTATTTTAGCAAACTTAAGCAAACTTTAGCAAAGCTTAAGAAAATTTTTTTATTGTTTTTGATACCGGTCTTTAAGTTTATACATTATTGAACAAAATTATGAATATAAAGTTATATGTTGCTATTTAACTTAATGGACTTTATCATATATTTTCCTATATCATACAATTATTTTAATGGCTGTAGGATATTTCACCATGTTGACATCACTGAAACCATTTTCTATAGGTAAACTAAAAAAAAAATTTAGGGGCACCTGGGTGGCTCAGTTGGTTGAGCATCTGACTCTTTGGGCTTGAACTCCCAAACATACCATGAACCATAAGATCATGACCTGAGTTGAAGTCAGATGCTTAACTAAACCCCAGGCGCTCTTAGACTCTTGAAAATTTCTGAGACACTTGAGCTTATTAAGTATCAGTAGAACTAGGTTTTATATGATAGTGTTTATTGTATGCCAGACACTGTGTTTAACATAACATACTGTTACCTCATGAAATTGGTGGTGCTATGAGATAGATATTACCTCCAGTTTTCAGGAGGTTACTAGCACATAGTAACTAGCAGCAGAACCCAGACTCAAATTATCTGTTAATCATAAAACTATAAATATCCAGTCTTTGCACCCCATTATTGCACTATAAATTTACTTTAACCAATCATTAGTAAACATATTTTAATGGAAGTAGTTTTTAATTTGATTAGAAATAAATAAGCATTGGGGCACCTGGGTGGCTCAGTTGGTTAAGCATCTGACTTCGGCTCAGGTCATGTTCTCACAGTCCATGAGTTCGAGCCCCGCGTCGGGTTCTGTGCTGACAGCTCAGAGCCTGGAGCCTGCTTCAGATTCTGTGTCTCCCTCTCTCTCTGACCCTCCCCCATTCATGCTCTGTGTCTCTCTGTCTCCAAAATAAATAAACATTAAAAAATAAATAGGCATAAAGTATGAATGCAGTTTATATGAATACCTGCACTATAGCTATTTCTTTCCCCCCTTCATTTAAGAAGTTTGTTGGATATAGGCACCAGGGTAGCTCAGTCAGTTGAGTGTCCAACTGGTTAGGGTGGTGATCTCATGTTCCATGGGTTCGAACCCCACATCGGGCTCTGTGCTGACATCTCAGAGCCTGGAGCCTGCTGCAAATTTTGTGCCTCCATCTCTCTCTGACTCTCCCCTGCTCTCACACACACACTCTCTCTCTCAAAAATAAATAAACATTAAAACAATGAAAAAAAAAAAGGAAGGGGCACCTGGGTCGCTTAAAGTGTCTGACTTCGGCTCAGGTCATGATCTCACAGTTGGTGGGTTCGAGCCTCACATTGGGCTTGATGCTGACAACTCAGAGCCTGGAACTTGCTTTGGATTCCGTGACTCCCTCTATTTCTCTCTCTGTCTCTCTGTCTCTCTGTCTCTCTCTCTCTCTCTCTCTCTCTGTCTCTCTCTGCCTCTCCCCTGCTCGCATTTGTGCTCTCAAAAATAAACATTAAAAAAATTTGTTTTAATTTTTAAAAATTTAAAAATCCAAACTTTGTTGGGTAAATGATTTCATTCTTCAAGCTTGGTTTGCTTTTCAGAAGGGGCTGAGAAAGCATTCAATTAGCTCATTTAGAAAGAACAGGATTCTCTTCCGTGTAGGCTCCATGTTCTCAGCATGATGTGAAGCCGGATCCCATGAATCATGCGTGACCTGAGTCAAAATCAAGAGTCAGACGCTTAAGCAACTGAGCCACTCAGGTACCCCTCAAGCTATTTTCTATAGATACGTCCTTTTATAAACAGAAATCCAACAGGCATTGAATTAATATTTCCCAGACTGCTGTATTTACAGACTGCTGAAAGCCATCATTGTACAATATATTCTACTGCTCATTAGGGACTCTTATTCTGGCATGGTCTCAAAATGTAGAATTTAATATATATAGATATTACTAGTGTAACCCAGGGGAATGTTGTTCAAAAAACATAGCATCAGAGGTTATATGAGAGACAAGGTTATTGTCCGTAGACTTTGAGAATGTCAGTTATTATAAGAATGGTTTTCCCTCACTTAACAATTTTTTTACTTATGATGCAAATCCAATAATGAGTAATGTCACAGAGACAGCATTTCTCCCTTCTTCCATTAACCTGTTTTCTCCAGGCCCGGAGGACTTCTAAACTATGTTAATTTAAGTTTGTACAGAAGGCTTTTTTTTTTTTTTTGGTTCTAGAACAGTAAAGACTCTTGAGCTTCGATACTTTTTATTTTTGGTTGTGAAGCTCCCCTCTATGATTTTTGGTTTTTTTCTTCATAATTCATGCTTCCTGAGGGAACATCTTAAGTATAATTTTAAGATAAGTGAGTATATTATTTTCATTATTGATTTTTCTTTTTAACTGCAAAATTAAAAAAAAATATTTTGGGGGCATTTTAGAAAAGGTGAATTTTTTTAATTAGTAACTTTATTTGTTTAGAACAGCTTTCATTTCACAGCAAAACTGAGCACAAAGTACAGTGTTCCCATATATACCATGTCCCCACAGATGTACAACTTCCCCCACTATCCATGCCACCCATGCCACAGTGGTACATTTATTACAATCATTGAACCTGTGTTGACATATCACCACCACACAAAGTCCATATACATTAGAGTTCACTCTTGGTGAATAAAGATATATTTTTTTTTCTGGCATTTTATAGGAGGTAAATATTTTTGAATGTGGTTATTTTAACTAAAAATAAGTAATATACATTGAAAAATGGTATGCTTTTTGGCAATCCTTGTCCAGATGCTTTTTTGCTCTTAAAAAATTTCTTTTGCACTCATGGGGCATTCTAAAGTAAAAAATGGCATTTCTTTGAGGGATTTATTATACACGGTTATCTATCAAATCAAATCAAAACAATTTTTTATAAGTCTTCTCAACCTGATAAAGGACGTCTATGAAAATTCTATACTTAACATCACACTTAATGGTAAAATATTGAACACTTCTTGCTAAGATCAGAAAGAAGGCATGCACTCTAGCCACTTCTATACTGCATTGTATACCTAGCCATTGCCATAAGGTAAGAAAAAGAAATTGGCATTAAAAACTGGAAAGAAGAAGGCAAAATTCTATTTGCATTGACATACTTTTTTCTATATTTTATATAGAAAACCCTAATATAAAGCATATAGGAATGAATGAGCTAAGCTCTGTCTTCAAGAAGTTCAGTGGCTAGTAGCTTTAATACCAATACATATCATAAATATCTGCCTGAGGAAGTAAGGAGCTTTCACCTGTGCCTCTGTTATATGATTTTTAAACTTATTCTTAAGTAATAAGAATTTGGGCTTTAAATTGTAAGTAATGGAACCATTATGGAGATTTAAGCCATTTATAGCCATTTAAGCCAAATATAATCACATTTATATTTTACTCTTGGTCCTTTTAATACAGGCAGCATTTATATTTTAGATAGGATTCTAATAAGGGGGATGGGGCTAGATGGGAAGAAGGGTAAGAGACTAGTTGCAGGAAGACTCATCACAGAGCTATTGTAATTATTCATGCAAGAGATCATGGCCTTAGTAGTTTTGGCAGAGGTCATAAAGTGAGGAAGAAAGTGGCTGGAGCTATTTAGGAAGTATAATTTATAGGACTGAATTACCAAGTTTTTGGCTTGGGCAATTGAGCATGGATAATGTAAGACTATATAGAGAACTCAAGAAGGAAGAACAAATTTGTCATTGGAAGAACATGGTAGGAGGGAGTAGGATATAATGTTGTACTTAGTGAATTCTAAATGGATTTATCATTATTTTTATTTTCATTTTCCCTTTATTCCTCACTGTTTTCTGTCTTAATTTTCTCCTCTTGTTCCCACCTTGACTTCATTAAATTGTCATGCCATAGAACAAAAGGGGTCTTTTCCCCCCTTTTGAGTAAGAGCAATCTAAGAATTCAGTGTTTGACATGTGTCACTTCTGATCATCATGGCGTTTATGTACAGTGCTTACATAGTTATTATAATTGTTAGGGAGTCACAGTACTACTCACTTTTTCCCCTTCTGAGTTCCAACTAGAAGTATGTATACATGATTGATAGTAGAATAAGAAAGTGTCACTTTATTAAATTGGGCATGCACCCTGTAACCCCCCAAGTGCAAGGTTTCTGGAAACCCATTTATGCCTGGTGTTTTCACTCCCTCTTTTATTAATTAGGAACATGTAGGCTGTAGGGGACAAGCTTCATCTTGCCTTATCCAGGAATCTAGAGCTGAGTACAAGACTACCTCCCTTGAGTTTCAAGAAGAAACAGGAAATAGGGAGCCAAATTCCTGGCTGTTAGTTTTTGTGTGTTAGTCAGCTTCAGCTGCCATAACAAAATGTCATAAACTAGGTGGCTTAATCAACAGGAAATCCATTTTCTCACAGTTATGAAGGCTGGGTAGTCCAAGGTCAAGGTGCCAGCTGATTTGGGTTTTGGTAAGTGTTTCCTGACTTGCAGCCAGATGTCATCTGTGTGCCCACATGGTCTTTCCTGGGTCCATGTGCCTGGAGAAAGAGGTATCTCTTCTTTCTATAAGGCCACCATTCCTGTTGGATTAAGGCCTTACCCAAATAACTTCATTTAACCTTAATTAAAGCCCTCCCCAAGACCTATTTCCAAATATAGTCACATTGGGGGTTAGGACTTCAACGTATGAATTTTAAGGGGACACAATTGAGTCCATAGGACTTGGTAACCTCTCTTCAGGGTTGTTCAATGGCTTAAAATCACACCATTCATTTGGTTTCCAAATAATTAAGAGATTTTCCCAATATCTTTCTCTTACTGGTTTCTAATTTAATTCCATTGTAGCTAGAGAATACACTTTGCTTGATTTAAATCCTTTTAAATTTATTGAGATTTGTTTTATGGCCCAGAATGTGGTCAGTGTATCTTGGTAAATGTTTTTGGCTACCTAGTAAAAATGTATATTCTGCTTTTGTTGAAGGGAGTGTTCTGTAAATGACAGGTCAAGTTGTACTGTTCAAATTTTTTTATATTCTTTCTGATTTTCTGTTACTTGCTCTATTGATTATTGAAAAGAGAGTGTTGAAATTTCCAAATATAACTGTGAATGTGTCTCTACTTACAATTCTTTCAGTTTTTACTTTATGCATTTTGGAGCTATTTTATTAGGTTCATAAATGTTTAGGACTGTTACTCTTTCTTGATGGATTGGCTTCATTAATGTTATGAAATAACCATCATTATCCCTTGCAATATCATTTGCCCTAGAATCTATTTCATCTGATATTAATATAGCCACTCTGTTTTCTTTTAATTAATGTTAGGATGTGTATCTTTTTCTAATCTTTAACTTCTAGCCTATTTGTGTCTTTATATTCAAAATGAGTTTTTAAGGGGCGCCTGGGTGGCTCAGTCAGTTAAGCATCCGACTTCGACTCAGGTCATGATCTCACAGTTCGTGAGCTCAAGCCCCGTGTCAGGCTCTGTGTGGACAGCTCAGAACTTGGAGCCTGCTTCGGATTCTGTGTCTCCCTCTCTGTCTCTTCCCCTCCCTCATTCATGCTCTGTCTCTCTCACTCTCTCAAAATAAATAAACATTAAAAAATTTTTTTTTTACAAAACAAAATGAGTTTTTTATAGGTCATATATAGTTGTCTTTTTTTAAAATCCAATCTCAGTCTGCTTTTTAATTAGACCACTCACATTGAAGGTTATTGTTGATATGGATGGGGTTAAATCTACCATCTTACTATTTACTTTCCATTTGCTCCTTTTTGTTCCTCTTTGTTCTTTTTTCTTTTTTTTGTCATCTTTTGGATTTTTTTTAAAATTCCAGTTTATCTCTTTTGTTAACTTATTAATTATAATTAGTTTTGTGGTGGGTTTTTTTTCTTTGTTTTTGATTTTGATTCTTTGTTTTGTTTTTGTTGTTTTTTGCTATTTTACTAGTTATTTTAAGGTATGTGATAATCATCTTTAATTTGTCAAAGTTTACCTTTAAGCACATTATACCACTTTTTCTACAGTATAAAACCCTACAGTGATACCATTCCATTTCAGTCTCTTCTGGCCTTTATACTGTTGTTATGATGCATTTTACTTTTACCTTGTTATAAACCACACTCTAATTTTCCTTTAAGTAGTCAATTCTGTTTAAAAGTGGTTTGAAAATCATTTTATATCTACATATGTAATTATGATTTCCTGTGCTATTTGTGTAGATCTGTATTTCCAAATGGTATCATTTTCCTTCTGACAGAGAACTTTATTTAACGTTTTTTTTGGTAGTGCAGGTCTGTTGTTGATTAATTTTTTCACCTTTCTGAAGCATTCTGCTTTTTTTTTTTAAGGATTCTAGGTTGACAGGTTTTTTCTTGCAGTACTTTTCTTGTTCTCCAGAACTCTCCTTTTGTGTGCTACTCTTTCCTGTCTGTTGGTTCCCCCTGTGACTCTAGCCACCTTGACTTCCCTTCCCCCTAATTCCTTTGTCCTCCATTAAGGGAGACTGTTAGGCTCTGTCTGGCTTCCCCTTCCCTACACTTCAGCTCTGAAACTTATTCAAGACCGTATGGATGGGCAGTTGTAGGGCTCACCTGCTGATTTCCCTGTCAGAGAACACTGTCCTTCACTGTCTCTTGTCTAGTGTCTGAAAATAGTTGTTTTGTGTATTTTGTGTGATTTAAGATGTGTGGGTAAATCAGGTCCCTTTTACTCCATTATGACTGGAAATAGCCCAATGACTGCCAAAGTCAAACCAGTCAGACTACCCACCTCACCTGCCTTGTGGAAGAATTCATAAAATGGGATTAGCCTTTTCCCCTTCTAAAGTCCCCCCCCCCCCCACCAGAAAGATAAGGCTTGTGGTAAAGTCCCACTCTCCCTGTGTACAGAGACCCCTCCTGAGTAAAAGGAAGAAATTCCTTTCTTCCCTAACACTTATTACCATTTTATAAATGAAGAAATTAAATAACATGTCTGAACTTGCCTAGGATTGGGCTCACTGGATCTTATTGCTGTCTTTGTTAAAATAGTAAAATTTTGAATTTCAAATTCTACAGTGAATAGTTTACCCTTTGCAGTTATGAAATAGTTACTAAAGGTCAATTTTGTTTTCAAATCTTTACATGAATTTTAATTTTTACTTTGGCCATCAGTTATGTTTAATTTCACTTCTGAAGATAGGAAGATTTTATGTTTTGTTGAATCAAATACATTATGAAGGAAGTACCCCATAAAATCAATAATTTCTTGATTAATATTCTGGTCCTTTATATGAAAACTTCACTAGATGTGTCTTCTGACTGTAAGGAGCAATGAATGCATGTATAGTGGGTTTTTAAATACTTGTCAATTAATACTGAATGCTTTTTCAGGTTAAATAATAACTGGTATCTAATCTCATAATTCCTGCCATAGCAAGATATGCCAAAATCAAGGGTAGAGTCTTTTTTTTTCTCAGAAATTTATCAAAGAATAGATTTATTCCAACTTGCCTACACTCAGTATTTGAATTTACATCTACTTGATCATAAAGCTTATTTTTTTCTCCCAGGTAGGCCACAGTTACAGAACTATTACAGAACTATTACACAGTTACAGAACTCTATTACAGTGCTATAGAAAAGTATCAAATTTCAGTATTTCAGGTTTAAAATGAGTTATA
Organism: Prionailurus bengalensis; assembly: GCF_016509475.1. Taxonomy (NCBI): domain Eukaryota; kingdom Metazoa; phylum Chordata; class Mammalia; order Carnivora; family Felidae; genus Prionailurus; species Prionailurus bengalensis. The sequence goes on from NC_057355.1 coordinate 51,935,028, forward strand.
ATTTTGGCATCTTATTGAACCCTTAGCAGAATTAGTCTTTAAGATCATTTGTGTAAAACCAGTAGAAGAAATGAATATGAGTAATACAATTATCAAACAGTAAATCATCTCTTAGATACCAGAGAAATAATTATGAGAACTACTTGCTTAAGTTTTGGTCACTATTTTATGCTTATTAAACTGAAGCACCATACCTTTTGAGCACTATTATAAACGAAAATTCACATTGAATTGGTCTTTCTACTTTATAAAATGTTTTTAATCAGTGGATATAAGCTAATTTCTTATAATTAAGGGAACATTACTTAAGAAATACTAACATGGTCCTTAGCTAGATATAGTATTGATTTTGATAATTAGCTTCTTCACAGTGTAGAATTTAGTAATTATATCCACAAATTTTTTTTTAAATGTTTATTTTTGAGACAGTGCAAGTGGGGTAGGAGCCTGGGGTGGGGTGGGACAGAGGATCTGAAGTGGGCTCCACACCAACAGCAGAGAGCCTGATGTGGGTCTTGAAACCATGAACCAGGAGACCATAACCTGAGCCAAAGTCAGATGATCAACCGACTGAGCCACACAGTATATACATATATACACCTGTGTATATGTACGTGTACATGTACATGTATATGTATATGTATATATATGTATATATGTATACGTTTATGATCATTTTCATGTCTGATCATTTTCAGAGTCTGCTTGTACCCCAGCACGTACTTTCCACTTTTCATAATGAGTTGGAGCCTAGAGTTGATCGACTCCAGTGACTTTTTCATCTTGTTTGTGGCCACCATCTTCCTGCCTTAGGTGTGGAAGGGCCCCAACCAAAAGCAGCCGCCAAGAAGGCTTGGAGAGAGAAAAAGTTCATAAATATTTTTGAATGCCTTTTATATGCAGTCATAGTCCCTGTGTATTGAGGCTATGTCAGTCAACAGACCTGACCAAAATCCCTGCCATTGTAGAATTTACAGGGAGCAGACAAGTAGTGACAATATAAATAACTAAATCATATAGTTTGTAAGGGGAATCACTTGGCTAATAGACGTGATTTAAGTTATGTAACAAACAAAAAAGAGTCCATGACTTGTAGTAGACTACATCACAAGATGCCAACAATGTACCCTAAGGAAGCAAGTGGTAGTTGACTTGCTAAGGAAGCAAGTGGTAGTTGTAGTACAGACTAAGTCTATTGTATATTTAGTGACATTTACTTACCCCAAAAGTATATACTGTGCTAATGTGAAAGTAAAGGGCTGCTTATTCAATTTCAAAAGAAAATACTATGAGCCATGCAATTACTTGTATCAGCATTGTATTTTAGAGCATTTTAGTTACTTGTCCAACCAAGGAAATCTCTGAACTTTTCTTTAATAGTATCTTTCAGTTGTGTTCAATGCAAAATAAGACTTGCCTGAAAGCTTGATTCTTACATGAAAAAAAGTAAAATTTATTCTAGAAATAATATATATGGCAAATTAGGCTTAGATGTTTGTCCTATTACTTGAATTTATCAGCTTTGGATACTACCAAAAGTTAAACAATATTGTAAATTGAGTATTGTCTTTTTTCTTTCTTTTATATTGTGATTCTTCACCTTAATATTTTCATCAAATCCTAAAATCCCAAAGTCGGCAGGGTTTTTTAGGGGTGTTATAGTCTGACGTTAGCCGGAGAAACCTAGAACAAAAGAGGTTCATAATGGAGAGTGTACACCTCATGAATCCCACCTAGATCATACTGTCTCACAGTGCAGCATTCTCAGATGTCGGTTTTCCATATGCATGCTGAAACTTTTAGTTTATTTTTGTCACGTTTATAAAAGAATATAGTAAGTTGTTTAAGTTATGGAGCACATCATCAACACAAAGATTATGTGCATTGTAATTTCTCATTCAGTGGCTACCAAAAGCATTATCAGTCCCTTGTGTGGAGACTCCTGTATGCCTTGCCTCAATTATAGCTCCACCAATCACACTCGAAATATCCACTGTTTTAAATTTAGTGTTAATTATTTCCTTGTATTTCATTATCCTTTTACCACATATGTATGGGATCATCAAGTATGTTGTTTGATTTTGCTTGTTTTTTAAACATTTATGTAAATAGAATCATCCTACTTAGAGTCTTCTATAACCTGTGTGTACCTATCACTTTTTCTTATATTTATGTCCACTATTGTATTGTGTCCCATTATATGAATATACCACAATTTACCCATTTTATAGATAGACATTTGTTATTGTTGTCACGACTTTTGTTATTACAGACAGTGTTTCTTTGAATATTCTCATATTGGTCTCCTAGTGAATGGGCAGAAAATTTTCTCTGAGTTATATACCTAGCAGAGTAACTATTGAGTTGTAGGGCATGCACTTCTTTGCTAGATAATGCCAGGTTATTTTTCAAAATGATTGTACTATGGTATACTTTTACTAGCAGTATATGAGTATTTCAGATGCTCTACACATTTACCAACACTTATTTAGTCAGACTAATTTTCCCCCCTTAAATCTGTTGATTTTGAAATGGTATGTCCCTGTGGATTTAATTTGTATTCTTTGATGATTAGGGAAGCTCAGCCTCATATGTTCATTAGCTTCTCAGAGTTCATAGGTTAAATATTCCAGATGTTTATCTTTGGTTGGTTATTTAGGTTGCAGGTTTTTGCTCCCGGTTTTGGGCTTGTTTTCAGTCTCTGTGGTGCCTTTGGGTGTAGCACTTTGCTCCCTTTCCACAAGTACTTCTTATAGCCTACCATTTAATAAAGACAATTGTTGCACTCAATGACCCACTTGGACCACATAGTTTAAAACAATTCTTTTAAGGGTGCTTGTGTGGCTCAGTCACTTAAGTGACCGACTTCAGCTCAGGTCATGATCTTATGGTCCATAAGTTCAAGCCCCGTGTCAGGCTTCCTGTTGTCCCTGCTGTCAGCTACTTCCCTTCGCCTCTGTCTCCTTCTCTCTCTGTCTGCCTGCCCACCACCACCCTCAAAAATAAATAAACATTAAAAAAAACTAATTCTTTTAGAAGTTTGGGGCTCCTTTTATAGAGGTGCTAGTAGAACATGTGCGAGGAAACAGGAAGAACTACTTTGGAATGTTTGAAAGATGGAAGTTTGGGGAAAGAATCTGAGAAACAATTAGGAAACAAAGTATTGGCTTTCCTTAGATTTCCACACCCTACCCCTTATTTATTCAACTTCCTCTAGCTCTACTTTTACTGTTTTCTTTATTCTTCCTTTTATATTTTCTCCCTTATTTTCCTGCTGTTTATTGTTTCTCCTTCCTTTATTTTGTTTACCTTTTTCTTTTCCTCCTCTTTTCTCTGTATTTTGATTCCAAATATTAACTATTTTTAATATATTAAATACAATTTCTTGTCAGAGTGGTTTCCATACAACACCCAGTGTTCATCCCAACAGGTGCCCTCCTCAATGCCCCAAATCTTAACTATTTATTCTTTTCTGATTGTTTTCTTTTTCAAATTAAAAAAAAAATAACATTTATTTTTTGAGAGAGGGAGAGAGAGAGAGGGAGGGAGGGAGAATGAGAACAGGGGAGGGGTGGAGAGAGAGAGAGAGAGGGAGACACAGAATCTGGAGCTCAGGCTCCAGACTCTGAGCTGTCAGCACAGAGCCCGGATGTGGGGCTTGAACTCAAGAACCGTGAGATCATGACCTGAGCCAAAGTTGGATGTTCAACCAACTGAGCCACCTAGGTGCCCCCATAAGTCCTCAGATTTCTAACATTTTTCACATCTAAGAGATCTTGGTTTGAGGCCTCACTTTGCCATTATATTGCCATGTGTCTGAGCAATTACTTTACCTCTCCGAAGTCCAGTTTCCTCATGTACAAATTAATGAAAATACATGCTCTTGAAGGTTCTTTTGAGTTTAATTTGTGACTTGTGTACAAAAGCCAAGACTTGGTCTTTTAAAAAAAAAAAAAAAAAGCAAAACCATTTATCCCTTGTCTTTTTTCCCACAGAAGCTGCTTATTTTTCTTTGACGATTAAAGGGACCAAGCTCAGTTTTAATGAACTCTTAAGTGTTTTTTAATGCACAAAATAGAACATTGAAACACTTTATTTATAAGCAGATATGATTGTACAGTTTTGCCAAGCATTATAAGAATAATGTTTCAAGACGCCTGGGGAGCAGTCCATTAAGCATTTGACTCTTGATTTTGGCTCAGGTCATGATCTCACAGTTTGTGAGATCGGTTTGGGAGATGGAGCCTCGTGTCAGGCTCTGGGCTGACAGTGGGGAGCCTGCTTGGGATTCTCTCACTCTCTCTTTCTGCCCATCCTGCATGCACACACGCACAAACTCTCTCAAAATAAATAAACATTAAAAACATGATTTTTTAAGTGGGATATCCTCTTGCTTTTTCTGGAAGTACATAATCTAGATATTCCATAATATCTAAATTGAAAGAGCTTTAAAGAGTCCAAATTCATTTAATACCAAGAATCCCTGAAGATACGTCTGTCGGAGGAGCTTTAAAGAATTCATGCCTTGATCTGGAAGGTTAGACTGGAAGTCATTTTTGTGTGAAATGAAAAATAAGTATGAGATTCTATAATTGGGAGTTAAGGACTATTGGTAGTGGCAAGCAGGTTTTTAAAGATAATTCTCTAGTTACTGATAATATGTGTGTGACTTGGGGCAAATGATGTTACAGAATTAGTTTTCACATCTTTAAAATGAGAGGAAGACCTGTGTCATTGCATTTATGTTTACCTTAAATTTAACAAACAATTCCATAGTGATCGCTTTGTGTCAGATAATATTCTGGAAATTTTACAAATAATAACTCAATCCTTGTAACTACCTTCTGAAGGTTGATATTATTATTTTCCCCATTTAATAGAAAAACTGAGGCAGGGCACCTGGGTGGCTCAGTGGGTTAAGCATCTGACTCTTGGTTTCAGCTCAGGTCATGTTCTCCTGGCTTCATGAGTTCAAGCCCCTCTGCCAGTGCAGAGCCTGCTTGGGATTCTCTGTCTCCCTCTCTCTTCCCCTCCCCCACTCGTGCTATCTCTCTCAAATAAAGTTAAAAGAAAAAGAGAAAAGAAAAATTGATACAAAGGGAGGTTGTATAATTTGCACAAAGCCAAAGAACTAACAAGTAGTAGAACTGGTTGTCTCAGAGTTCATGCTCTTAACTATTACTTTGCGGCACATCATGAAAATTAAAAGGAAGAAGCACTTGATAAAATACTTCACAACTCAAGAAGATGATGATCATCTTTGTGTAATTGGATGTTTGGAATAAGTGACAATTAAAATGTATAGCCAGTTTTTGAAAAGGTAGATTACTATAAAAACATACATATGACTTAGTTTTCTGGATGACACCTCAGAATATTACAATGCTTTAATTATAATTTTGCACTTTGGTAGTTATTGTATTATGTAGATGTACAACAAAAATATTTGGTTGAATTCACACCCATATTTGGTTGAATTCATGAGTTCTAGCTCCACCTTGGGCTCTCTGTTGACAGCTCAGAGCCTGGAGCCGGCTTAGGATTCTGTCTTTCTCTCTCTCTCTCTGATCCTCCCTCACTCACACTCTGTCTCTGTCTCTGAAAAATAAACATTAAAAAAATTTTTTTAAATCAATAGAAATCTCCTGGAATGACTTGATAAAAGATAAAAAAAAAAAGAGGCTAATAAAACAGGCTAACAACATTTATGAACCATTTCACCAATCTGGTGATGCCTTAAGAAGTGAGAAACTTGAGGGGCAGGGGCACATGGGTGGCTCAGTTGGTTAAGTGTCTGTCTTCGGCTCAGGTCATGACCTAGCAGTTTGTGAGTTCAAGCCCCACATGGACTCTGTGCTGACAGGCTCAGAGCCTGGAGCCTGTTTCAGATTCTGTGTCTCCCTCTCTCTCTCTCTCTGCCCCTCCCCTGCTCGTGCTCTGTCTCTCTTGCTCTCAAAAATAAATAAAACATTAAAAAAATTTTTTTAAAGAAAACTGTTGTCTTTGTGCCTTATTTTCTTCATCTGGAAGTAAGGTACGCTCCCTTACAATTTTTGCCTAAAACAGAACCATGAAACACTTATCTTTGAGATTGGAACATAAAGATGAGAAACCAAAATTTTTTCATTGTATATAGAATTTAACCCATTGAGATACATATCCATGAAATATTAAAAATATTATTATAAAGAAATGGATGGGCTGAGTTGCCTATAGAACTGTTAATATAGTGCTTAGTTTTTCTTGAAGTGATGGTTGATCTATCCTTTCTGTTTTCATGTTCACATTTGTGGTAAGTGCCCCAAGTTTGAGCAAAGGTTGCCTGAAGTTAGCAGTACAGCCTGTTTATGGAACACAGTGAAACTTACCCATGTGGAGGTGAAATTCATGACCTTAGGACTGTGAGCCAGCACCCTGAAGTAACCATTCATAGCCTACATGGCTTACCTAAGTTCTGGGGAAGAGTATAATGTCAGTGAAAGATGAGTGTGGAAATGAGTTAGGAAAGGGCTCTTTTGTGAGGAAAAAAAATAGGGAATCAAGAAACTTTTCAGAAAGCTCAGAATTGTTGGAAAGGAGAAGAATCAGCCATGTTTAATAGATGAAAAAGAACAAGGAGTGGCACAAGCATGGAATAGGTCACAGTTTGGCTGGAACAGAGAGACTATGGGGGGAGACGTAAAAGAGATGAAAAAGCAAAGGTGGAGAAAGCTAAGACTCCAAAGGTGTAGTCTAAAGCAGGGTCACCTCAGTGTGTATCCAAGATGCAACATTCACATCAGAACCTGGCAGTGCACAGCCAAGTGTAGTGTGGTCCTGGCCCTAATGTCAGAGTTTACATTAAATCAGAGGGCAGTTCGGGAGCCAGTAAAACAAACCGAAAACTTAGAATGAAGAGGAATGTGATGAAATGGCTCTTCAGGAATATTAATTGCATTCAAGTGCAAAGTGAGTAAGAAGAGGCTTAGAGTCCTAGACCATAGCTAGGAGACTGTTGTAGTAATTCAGGCATAAAATAGCAAGAGCCTAACTTAGGTTAACTGTCTTGAGGTCAAAAAAGAAGAGTTTAAATCAAAGAAAAATTTTAAAGTAAGATTAGTAAGATTTAGTGGCTGGATTTCAGGACCATAAAGAGGGAGAATCTCCTACCCTTGTCTCATAGACTTAGAAGGGAACTTCTTTTATTCTCATTTTGAGATTTGAAGACCATTTTGAGTGATGATGATGTGTATTTAATACTTACCTTGTTTTTATAGAAAGGGCTGTTGTAATACATGAATGGTCATTTTTCTCGGGACTCAGAAAGTAGACTTTTGTATTTATCATCTATACCCTTCAGAATAATTGACACAGTATGTCACATCTGCCTAGTCTTCCATCACTGTCTACTGAGATCACTATTGTCATTCATGGTCACCAGTGACTTGCTTATTGTCAAATCCAGTGGTCACATCTTTGTTTACATTTTATTAAACCTCACTGGTATTTGAAACCATTGGCTCTGCCCTTGAAACATTTTTTTTTCCTTGTGCTTCTGTGATACAAGATACTTGACAGCTCCTTTTGCTGGTTCATCATCCTCTCTCAGATCACTACTTGGTGGAGTGCCTCCAGGCTCTGTCATGAGTTCCCAACATATTCCTTTAGGTAGCTCTTGATTGTGAATACTCTCCAATTGCCAATGATTCCCTAAACTATATCCCTAACCCTGGACAACTACAGTAGCCTCCTAACTAGTATACCTACTTTGGGTTTTATTCCTATTATCAACATAGCAGCCAAGGTGATCACTTTAAGATGTAAATCAGGGTTGCCTGGATGTCTCAGTCAGTTAAGTTTACACCTCTTGACTTCAGCTCTGTCACCTCTGTGCTGACAGTACGGAGCCTGCTTGGGATTCTCTCTCTCTCTCTCTCTCTCTCTCTCTCTCTCTCTCTCTCTCTGCCCCTCCCCTGCTTGCACATTAGCTCTATCACTCTCAAAAATAAATTTTTTTTAAAAAAAGTAAATCAGATCAAGCCATTTCTCTAATTAAAACCTCCAAAGGCTTCCCATTGAATTTATGACAAAATTTCAACTCTTTCCTCGAGAGCTTCAAAATCATCCTGTATAATCTAGTCCCTCACCACCATTCTGATCTTCATCTTCCTTTTCTTCTTGCTGCCTTTCCAGCCTCACTTACCTGGGACATTACCCATTCATTCTCACCTTAGACCCTTTGCTCAGAATGCTCTTTCCCCTAATTTCTGAATAGCTAGCTCCTTGCTCAGATCTCAGCTTAAATGTTGCCTACTCAGAAAAGCCTTCTCTGAACACTTGATACAAAACATTCACATAAGCATTCTCATTTCACTCTTTTTCCACTTACAGCATAGCACTTCACACCATCTGATTTTGTCTTTAAAAAATTTTTTTAATGTTTACTTTATTTTGAGAGAGAGAGAGGGAGACAGTGTATGAGTGGGGGAAGGGCAGAGAGAAGGAGACACAGAATCCAAAGTAGGCTCCAGGCTCTGAACTGTCAGCCCAGAGCCTGATGCGGGTCTCAACCCCAAGAACCATGAGATCATGACCTGAGCTGAAGGTGGAGGCTTAACTGACTGAGCCACCCAGGTACCCCACTATCTGCTATTTTTCTTATTAATTTGTTCTTGTTTTTCTCCACCACCACTAGAATATAAGCTCCAAATCCCAGTGTTTAGCAAAGTTCCTGGCACACAGGAGGTATATAATAGTACGCATATAATAAATAATTGTTGAATAAATGGAGTCTTAATACCAATATACTGGTTATGTCAACAGAGAATCCAGTTCTTTGAGCATAATCTTTTCCACTAATTCTTAACACCCATTCTCAGTTCCCTACATATGTTTCTCATATTGTTAGTATAAGACTCTATATCTCACTTAATTTTTTAAATTTTATTTTTAAAAAGCAAAAAAAAAAGCATTTTAAACTGCTAAGTTATTTCAACCTATGCTGTTACCTGTGTTTGTCTTCACGAATTCCTGTATTAAATAACTAAACTACAGCCTACTAAGTAGGAGTTCTATAAGACAGTGACTAAAATGTATGACACTAGGTAATGCTTTTATTTACATGTTATTTTTCAATTAAAAGGCCTTATCATTTATCTAATACCAATCAGAACAGTAGTTTATTTAAAATTTAGCTTATGTGTTTGTATGTTAGCTTTATGAAAGGGCTGATCATATTTTATTATATATACATCTTTCTGTGTACATGGCACATGTGATTGTGGCACAAACACATGATCATAACACTCTTTCTTTTGAAACACTATGTTTTCACTTTCAAGATATTTTATAGATATCTTTCCTTGTCAAAAGTAGACCTATATCATTATTTTAGATGTAACTATACCACAGTATATCAACCAGTCCTGTATTATTGGACATTTAGGTTTATTCCATTTTTTAAATTGGTATAAACATTTAAATAAATATCCTTTAATATTCAGCTCAGTGTATGTGTTATTTTACAGAAAGAGGATTTTGATTCATATTACCAGATTGTCCTTTATGAAGTTGAAAGAACCTTATTGTTAGAGAAACATTTTTTTTTTTTTTTTTTTTTTTTTTAGCAACCCCCAGGTTATTCTCCTGCTTGTCTTGTCATTGTCTTCCATGTCATTAGAAGTGTGGAATTTTCTGCTACCTTGCCAGGCTTTAGAAATAAAGTGAACCTTGAAGAGGGCACTTGTTGGGATGAGCACTGGGTGTTGTATGGAAGCCAATTTGACAATAAACTATATTTAAAATAAATTTAAAATACTAAAAAAAAAAAAAAAGGTAAACTGAACCACATATCTAGCAGCCCAGTGATGGGTAAGACCTTCTTCTCTCATTCGTTTTACACAGAGCTTTGAAGAAGCTCTGAGCTATCCTGGGAGTTTTTTCTGAATCACTATATGATGAGTACTGGTTCAGAGGGGCTCCTGGGGCTCCTAAGAAGGAGGTAGTGGTTCTGGCTTCTCTCCTAGGGTTTTTTCTGTGCTGCTTCTGAAGAACAGATTCATAGACTCTCAGGGTTGAAAGAACTCTTGCTACCACTTAACTAGCTGAATACCTTCAATCACACCCCTGGGATGTGTCTCTCAGTCTGTCCTTGAATATCCCTGGTGATAAAGAATTTACTTCTACTGAGAGTCCATTTTATCTGTGGATCACTCTGATCAGAGTTTTCCCAGTTACCAAATTGTTCACCTCTTTTATTAAACAGAACAGATGGGGAACTGTATAAGAAATAGCTAAACTCCACAGCCAGAAGTGCATGCTACTACAAAAGCAGCCAGTCTGGTCATGGCTCTCAGTCAAACTGGTGTAAACCCAATCCTCATTGAGGTCTTGGAGGTAGAGGGATTCTAGAACTATGTTTTGATTCATTAATCTCCAGTCTCCAAAGATCTGTCCTTCATAGCCTGTGAAAACTTGTAACATCCTTTGTTTGCTTCAATGCTATGCTTTATATCAAATAATTTATTTCTTCTAAAATATGTAACTACTAGGTAAGATTAACAGTCCATATTTGTCTAGATATGAAACACCTTTTGTTTTTATAAAGGTACATTGTTTTCAGAGGCCCTAAAATCATAACTTACTTCTAGAATAAGCTCAAAATATCAAGTTCTATTGAGTGAATTTTCTTTAGCATGACATAGTTCTCAGTTATTGTTCGTATTCCTTATGGTAGTCTCTGCTGTCTGGTGTTTTAGAGGTTGACATTATCAAAATTTTAACTATGTGACTTTTCTAATGGCCACTGTGATTTTAGTATTCTCATTTCTTAAAATTCAGACATCCTTACATTTTTCCTGACAGTTCCTAAAGGTTGTCATCATAAAGTCACATGCATTTAGGTAGTATTTTATTTTTCATAATGCTACAGTATAATCCATGCTATTCGTTGCAGTTCTGTTTTGTTTTGTTTTGTTTTGTTTTTAATATGTGTTTTTGGGAGAGTACAGTGGAGGAGGGGCAGAGAGAGGGGACAGAGGATCTAAAGTGGGCTCTGCTGATAGGCTGACAGCAGTGCTGAGTGACAGCGGGGCTCGAACTCACTAACTGCAAGATCATGACCTGAGCCAAAGTCAGGTGCTCAACCAACTGAGCCACCTAGGTGTCCTGTAATTTTTATGTAATGGTTACATAGATAACTAATATATAACTACTGTCATCTCTAATCTTTGTTTTAAGTTTTTCATTTAAATATTTAACACTCTGGGGGTGCCTGGATGGCTTAGTCACTTGAGCATCTAACTCTTGATTTCGGCTTAGGTCATGATCTCATGGTTTGTGAGTGCGAGCCCCACATTGAGCTCTACACTGACAGCACTAAACCTCCTTGGGGTTCTCTCCCTTTCTCGCTGCCCCTCTCTTAAAATAAGTAAACAAACTTTAAAAAAAGTTATTTTTGTAATAGTTTAGTTTTTATCACTTTAAACTTGATAATTCCTGGTGTGTAAGCCATTATTTGCTGGGGCTTTAGAGATAAATTATAGTTTTGCAGGCATAAGGATAACACTGTCATTCTCCCCACTCTTTCTGCCCTTCCCCCTTTCTTAATCTGACCTTGTAGGTTTTTTCTCAAGTATAGATTTTTTTTTTTTTTAAGTAGTAGCACATAAATGTAAGATTTATTGCTTAGGCTGTGGATCATCCTTGGTATTCACATGGAGTAGCTGACATCTTGGCATCATTCAGCATTCCAAAGATTAGGAGCCACTGCTCTGTCACAATTCTTAGTTTTCCAGGATTAGCTGACAAACTCAGGGAAAGGAACAGGATGAGCCCAGAGAAATATCTCAGGAGCTGAAATCATGCCATGTAGCCCATGGCAAGCCTGAGGTAGCTTTGAAAACCCACAGAACCACCAGAGAAAGGGATTGAATGGAATCCTTTTTACATCTTTTGATTCCCCATGAAGGACACCAGGATTTAACTCAGTGAATCCCAAGGGACTACAGGAAACCTTTGATTTATAATCTAATTGATTTCTAGAGGAAAGTGGAAAGTTGAGATCACTCTCTTGTTTTTCTTGTCACATTATTATAAACTAGGGTTCTATCCCTGGAAACTACAGATCTTCCCTGACTTACAGCGGGGTTACATCCTGATAAGACATTTTCAACTTATGATAGGTTTAAGTGAAAAATGCATTTAACATTCCAAACCTAGCAAATGTCATAGCTTAGCCAAGCCTGCCTTGAACGTGCTTAGAACACTTACATTAGACTACAGATGGGCAAAATCATCTAACACAAAGCCTATTTTATAATAAAGTGTTGAATATGCTTGTAATTTATTGAACACTATACTGGAAATGAGAGAAAGAGAATGGTTGTGTTGGTACAGATGGTTGTAAGTGTATTGGTGGTTTGCCCTCTCCATCATGTGGCAGACGGGGCCCTGGAGCTCACTGCAGCTGTGCAGCATCACGAGAGGACCCTACCATATTGCTGTCTGGGACCAGATCAAAAGCCAAATCACTTTCACACCATCGTCAAGTCAAAAAATAGTAAGCTGATGAGGGGCTGTCTGTTCCAATATGTATTATTAATATATATGTTGCATATTATTATTTTACTTACATTTTTATAAACATATACTAAAGTATGTAATAACAGTTTTTATAGCTGCAATGAAAGAAAGCAGGCATGAAGTAGTAGTGGTTAAGGAACCAGATTCTGGAGCCAGACTGTAGATTCAAATTCCAACTTCATTCTTTACTGGCTGGGTAATCTTGGGCAAGTTACTTAACATCTCTATGCTTCAGTTATCTTTAAAATGGTAGTAACAGTTTCCGCCTTATAGAGCTGCTCTGAGGATAGAATGAATTAATGTGTAGAAAGTACTTAGAACTGGCAATGTCTGACATTGTTAGTGTTCACTGTTATTTTATATGTTGCACATGGTCATTTTAGGGAATATTTTCTGAATGGTCTTAAAATACCAACTCAATAAAGTTGGCTTTGAAGGCTGCTGCTTTTCCAGATAAGCCTTCCTGATGCTAGAAATGGGCATTCTTCGTCATTTCCTTCAAGGCTATTCATAATCTGGCTCCAGTCCTTTCTTTTGCACGCTTTCTCTATACAGGTTCTCTACTCAAGTTGCACTTTCTCTCTCCTGGTTCTGCTCAATGCCTACCTCCTTTAAAAAACAATTGTTTTCAGTATAGTTGTCCCACAATGTTACATTAGTTTCCTGTGTACAACATAATGATTCAGATTTTCTATGCTGTGCTCGTAAGTGTAGCTCCCATCTATCACTAAACAACGCTATTAGAATATCATTGACTATATTCCCTATGCTGTGCGTTTTATTCCCTTGACTTATTTATTCCATAACTGAAAGCCTGTATTTCCCACTCTCCTTCACAAATTTTGCCCATCTCCCAGCCCCCTTGCCTCTGACAACCACCAATTTGTTCTTTGTATTTATAGGTCTGACTCTTTTTGTGTATTTCAATGCCTACCTCTTTTGCAAAATTTTACCACTGTTATGAAAAACTTTGGAATGTATTAAATGCTGTAGTGTTCTATTTGTTTTGAAGATGATTTATGAATCACGAACCCTTTGAGACTAGGGTCTATGCCATAGTACAATTCTGTATTCCCTGTCACTTAATACAGTGTAGCAAGTACTTAAAGTATGTGTTATTTAATTGGATTGCACAACAAATTGAATTTGTGTGTGTACATTTGCATGAGTGTTCAACTCGTGTAACAGGTTAACACTTTTGAAACTTAACTGTTACACAAACTTGGAGCACTTGTGAGAAATTTAAAAATTACTACAAATAAGTGAGAACACCTGCATATCAAATTGTTTGGAACTGCATAGTAACAATAACAACAACAAAATTCACACTTTATATATTGTAATTTGGGCCTGCATCTGCTGCGATAATTATAACATTTCTCCTTTTGAAACTACTAATACTGTAAGGCATAGGCAGAGAAGGACTCCAGAGCTCTGAATGTCCACAGCACAGATGGGTTGTAAGAATAAGGAACTAGATAAGAAAGGGACAAAGGAGAGAAAGGGAGAAACATGTATTTGAATTTGCATCCTTAATATTTAATAATAGTAATAAAACAGCTAAACAATATGACACAGTAAGACCTTTTAACCTTTTGGTTATTGGTGAAATTTTGGGTATAAAAACTGTTGCACTTGACATCTGAAAAATAGAAGATATCTAAATATCTATAGGATTATAAATTTATTCCTAAATCTTAGACATTTTAACTGAAATTGACATAAAAATAATTTTATGCTATAATTTCAACCATCTTTGTCTTAACTGAAATTTGGAATTATCCATTCTCTCCTTACCTTGTATACCTTGTGAATCAAGAGTTTACTGTATTTTAATTGCCTGATTTTTACCCCCCTTTCACTCTTTGTTACTGAATATACTTGAATATAGATTGTGACATTAGGTATTTTAGGTGTAAATGCTGAGTTCTTAACAAGAATACATTAAATTAGAGACTCATTTTTTTTTTAAACCAGATACTCTAGATGAATATTTTGAATATGATGCAGAGGAGTTCTTGGTCTCTTTGGCCTTGTTAATAACAGAAGGACGAACACCTGAATGTTCTGTAAAAGGTCGCACAGAAAGTTTCCATTGCCCTCCAGCACAGTCCTGTTACCCAGTAACTTCCAAACATGAATGTAGTGACAAGCTGGCTCAGGTGAGAATTGTGTATTGAGTATATTTTCTTTTTCTTTCATATAAACTAGTTTAAATTCTGTGATCACTTTTGTTACATGACAATTAAAATGTTCACACTTAAGTTTAAAATCACTTATAACTACAATAAAAAAAATCCTAATCTTGGATCATAGCTAATACCCCTAACTCTTAAGCGATGCTCTTAAAGTCACAGTAGGTACCTTTGCAGATCAGCATGCAGGGTGACAGCCAAAATCATACCTGCCTTCTTACTCACCAGATTTAAGATAATTGTTGCTATTGATCTTGTGTTTATTTGGTAGAATTATTTTCATGATTATTTTCTTCAGATTAACCAATTTCCCTTTTATATTCCTTTCTTTTTTCCTACGGGAGGATACTTTTTGCTATCATAGTAGTATTTTTATATAATGTTAAAAATATTTATTTTGATTGGTACTGTATAATTTGCTATAGGGATTTTCCCAACAGTTTCTTAAATGTAGTTCAAAATTTTACATTTTTAAAATCTTGTCTATTTTGAGCATTTAATGAAAATGAGATTTTAATATTTTGGTTTTTACTTAGAATGAATCTTTTTTTTGTAACAATGACATAGTTAACAAACTAGGCTGGGCCACCTCAAGGCCTGTCAGACATGGTGTATGACAGTTATTTTTCCACAAAATAGAGCAGAAATATCCCCCTCCCCAAGAAACTTTGCATCATAAATGTTCAGTACTAATCCTTGTACTCTAGAACTCACTAGTGTTAATCCACTATTTAATGAGGAAATCTAAATAAGCCTAAGCAAAGATCTACAGTTGACTCATTTCTCATACAGATGTCTATTTTACAATTATAATTTTAAACTGTAAATATAAAATGCCTTGGGTTATTGAGGTATTTCGCTTACATTCATTTTCTCTTAAGTGTCGCCAAGCCAGAAGAACTAGGTCTGAGGTCTTACTGTTGTGGAAGAATAACCTTCCAATCATGGTGGAAGTGATGTTACTCCCAGATTGCTGCTACAGTGATGATGGGCCCACCACAGATGGAATTGATCTCAATGATCCTGCAATTAAGCAAGATGCATTATTATTAGAAAGATGGATTTTGGAGCCAGTTCCTCGACAGTAAGTTGTTGAACTGAGTTTCAAGTTGTTCTTGCTAAATCAGGTTTTCCATTGCTTCTATAAATTATTTTAGTAATGTATCATGTCTTTGACTCTAATGATGTAGTAAAATTTAGACATTTAGTTCTTCTCTGACTTCAAGTGACACTAGTAAATGCACTTCGATACTCTTGAAAGCACATATCCAGAATATATTTATTTTAGCTTCTGTATTTCTACAGTTCACTCATTTTGTACTTGCTGACATTTAAATGATACTTTTTACTTCCCTTAGGAGTGGCGATCGATTTATTGAAGAGAAGACTCTTCTATTGGCTGTCCGCTCATTTGTGTTTTTTTCTCAATTAAGTGCTTGGCTGAGTGTTTCCCATGGTGCTATTCCACGAAATATTCTTTACAGGTATGTCTTGGGCAAAATAAGGACAGTGTGTATTTAACCTTGTTGGTTAGCTACTGAATGATATTTTACCTTTTAAGCAATTTATTTCCTTCATTTCTAAATGTAAGTGGATAAAATTTACTGAAGATTTTCTCAAAACAAGTTAGAGAATTTAAATGCGAATCAGTATGAATTTTACTTTATTTTTTAATTTGCTTTTTATTTTTTTAATGTTTGTTTTGAGAGAGAGGGAGACACAGAATCAGAAACAGGCTCCAGCTCTGAGCTGTCAGCACACAGCCCAACGTGGGGTTTTAACTCCCAAGCGGTGAGATCATGACCTGAGCCGAAGTCAGATGCTTAACCAATTGAGCCACCCAGGCACCTCCGGCATAGAATGGTTTTCAGAGAGCTTTTTAGCTTTAAAGAACCCCCAATGGGCTTATGTATAAAAACTTTTTGGGCTGCCGAATTTCCATAATGGTAGACTTATTTAATTTTTGCATCTTGAAAACTGTAAATTTACAGGCTGCTGACCAAGTGTCTAATTGTTTCTTTAGGCAGTTGGCCCTGAGATTGAGTATCTCTTAATCACCTTGTACAACAGAATTAGCTAAATCCATTTATTTAGAGTAAATGCCATTTTTTTTTGTTTTAAGAAATAATTCTAAATTATAGTATTCTTGAGCTTTAATGCCTAAGTAGTCTAGTGTTCGTAAAAAGATCATCTCTAGGCTCTTTCCATAATGTCCATCAACTAATGAATGGATAAAGAAATTGTGATTTATATACACAATGGAATACTACGTGGCAGTGACAAAGAATGAAATATGGCCTTTTGTAGCAATGTGGATGGAACTGGAGGGTGTTATGCTAAGTGAAGTAAGTCATACAGAGAAAGACAGATACCATATGTTTTCGCTCTTATGTGGATCCTGAGAGACTGAACAGAAGACCATTTGGGAGGGGAAGGAAAAAAAAAAAAAGATTAGAGAGGGAGGGAGCCAAAACATAAGAGACTCTTAAAAACTGAGAACAAACTGAGGGTTGATGGGGGGTGGGAGGACGGGGAGCGTGGGTGATGGGTATTGAGGAGGGCACCTGTTGAGATGAGCACTGGATGTTGTATGGAAACCAATTTGACAGTAAATTTCAGATAAAAAAAATCATCTCTATTCTAAGCATAAACTATTGTGCTTTTTATGTTGGTTTTATCAGAATGACATGCATGGTAAAGTAGCTGAAAGTAAACCCTTAATAGTAATTAATGCAAATAAAGATAAGTATGTAACTATTGAAAATTTTTTATAATATATGATAACGTTATAAGCATTACAATGCATTGATTCTGTATATTTCTATATGATTCTAGAATCAGTGCTGCTGATGTAGACCTGCAGTGGAATTTTTCACAGACCCCGATTGAACATGTGTTTCCTGTTCCTAATGTTTCTCACAATGTGGCCTTGAAAGTCAGCGTTCAGTCCTTGCCCAGACAATCTAATTATCCAGTTTTGACCTGTAGTATTCACACTAATATTGGCCTTTATGAGAAAAGAATTCAAGAACATGAACTTAAAGTCCATCAGCACCGCAATTCTAGTGAAGTAGAACAATGTAGTACAAATAGTTCACAGCGTCTGTGTAGCAAACAATCTTGGACCATGGCACCTGAAAACATATTGCATGCAAAAAATGGCACAACTCCAGAATATACTGCAGCTGTCAAAAATGTCAAACTGTATCCAGGCACTGGCAGTAAATCTGACTATGGAACACGTCAAGCCAATATTCTGGGCTTCAGTGGTAGAGGAGATAAAAAGTCACATGAAACACCAGTGAGAACTTTAAAATCATTTTCAGTGATTGATTCCAGGGTCTCTAGCCACCAGAGTTCCTGGCAGTCAGTTGGTGAGACTAATCCTTTAATAGGCTCTTTAATTCAGGAGCGACAAGAAGTTATTGCAAGAATTGCTCAGCATTTGATTCATTGTGATCCAAGCACTTCCCCTGTTTCTGGACATCCATTTAATATACAAGAGTCTAGTTCACTTAATTCAAAACTTTTCCGGGTTTCAAAAGAAAATGAAAATGTGAGAAAATGTAAAGAAACTTTCTCCATTTCCTTTGGTAGTCCTGAGCTTACCTCCTCAGAAGACACCAGTGAGGGAAAAATTCAAGTAAAACCAGATACTCCTCGAAGTGAAACTGGCAGTTCCAATGGTCTTTATTCTCGTCAGTCTGTTGGTGAGACAAATCCTTTGATTGGCTCTTTACTCCAGGAGCGACAAGATGTTATTGCAAGGATTGCTCAACACTTGGAGCATATTGATCCAACTGCATCACATATACCCCGGCAGTCATTCAACATGCATGACTCCAATTCGGTTCCTTCGAAAGTATTTAGGAGTACATATGAAGACAACAATTTGTGGAAGAAAAACAAGGATGTTACCTCTGTTTCCATTTCCAATACAAAAATTTCCTTGTTAGAAGACAGCAGCGAAGGGGAAAACTTAATACCGAATAAATCATTTAGTTATTTTAAATGTAATGGTAAAGTCGAATCCTCTTTGAAACCTCAAATAAGAAGAAATCTGTATCAGGACAATCCTAGTGAAACCATCCAAAATACTTTTCAAGAGACACAGAACAAGGCCACTAGTTTATTGACTCCCTCAAATATGCCTCACTGCAAAAAAAATAACTTAGATTTGACAGTCAGATTGGAAAATACACTTTCTGAGTGTCAATTTAAGGAGCAAGAAATTAGCAATGAAACTGATAAAAAGTATTCAAATTGCAACAGTATTGACAAACAGATTTGCACAGATAAGTATAAGGAAAAAAGAATAAAAAATGAAAATTCTAATCCAGAATATTTTAAGAATCATGAATTTGATAACTCCAAAAAAGATGACTCAAAAATACAAGCTACTATGTTGGAAATGTCTGAATATTTGAACAAACATGAAAACAAGTGCTCAAATAAAGACTCAGAAAGGCCTAAGACATGTGAGCAAAATACTCAACTTAATAGTATAGAAAATTATCTCAATAAAGATAATGAAGTTCGCAAATGCAGAAAGCCAGACCTATTAAAAATTGAACAGGATAAGAAAGAAGAGATAATTGATGAAAAATCTCAAAACTGTTCTCAGAGAAAGAAAGTAAAAGACTGTTTGTCTACATGTGAACGACTGAAAAATACAGAGGTGTTGGTAGGTAACATCTAATATTTCAAATATAATTCTCAAGCATTTATCATGGTTTCAATTTTGTTTACAGAAGATCTAGTTATAAAGGCCTAAGGTGCCCATTAATTATAGTAAATACAGTCAGTTCTAATAAACCTGCTACAAAACTAGTATTAACATTCTTGGAAAATAACCTACTTACTTAAGAGCAAATGCTAGGTGAATTCTTCCCATTGCCCTTTTTTGGTTATTTCAACACTAGACAATTGCTGGAGGGTAATTAGGAGTCAGAAATGAAACTCACATCAGCTTAATGTATCATTTGTTAGTAGCTCTGGCCTAATACAGTGCACCCGTTGTAATGCCACTGCTCAGCTAGGGATTTTAGGAATATCTATGGAGAAGTCACAAGGCTGTTTGTTGGTTAGAATGCCTGGATTCCTATCCTGACTTCACAATTTTGAACTTAAGTCACTTAACTTCTAAAAACCTCAGTTTCCTCCGTTCTAAAATAAGAATGATAAATCTCTTTTGCCTATCTCAGAGTTGTGACAATCATATAATAGATTTTAAGAAATTTTGTGAATCTTTAATGTACTATATAAATAAAAGATACTTATTTACATTTTATTTAACTTTCTACCAAACCATTTTTTAGCTTTAGAAAATTATTATTAGGCAGAGAGAGGAACACTGAGAATCCAAAGCAGGAACCCAAGCCATTAGTGCAGAGCAGGATATGGGGCTCAAACCCACAAACCAGAGATCATGACCTGAGCCGAAGTCTGACGTTTAACCAACTGAGCCACCCAGGTGCCCCTGGAAAAGTACTTTTTAACTGTCTTGACCTAAATCTGAATGTCCTTAGTTTATCTTCTTTATCAGTAAAATTAGTTTGCTGGACATAAGAGTTTTAATAATTGTACCATGTTTCCAATTTGTTTTTCAATAGAATATCTAACATGGATTGTATCAAATGGTAGTTTGCAATTTTCTAAAACTATAATTGTCACAAAAACAGTTAGCTTTTCATGATCCTTTCTGGTACCTAAAAGGAAAACTTAATTTGGCCACTGTCTTTTTCAAGCTACTAATATTCGGTTTTTCATGCTCTTGTTTTAAATATAATCATACAACATTTACTAAGTGCCCAGACACTCTTCTGAATATTTTACACATATTGGCATACTTAATCCTTCCACTAAACTATGAGAGTAAACTAGAGTAAACTCCAGTTTACAAATGAGGACCCTAGGACTGGAGAGCTTAAGTAACTTGCCCGAGGTCTTACAAAGCTAGTAAGTGGCAGAGCCAGGACCCAAAGTAGACTTTTCTGATTTTTATGTGTTGCTATGAATTTCTAGTGTTTGGGTTTAAACTTGCCTAAATTCTTAAGAAATAGCTTGTTTCTGTATCACATCAAAAACATGTACTGCAACTGCATTAGATATATTTTTAAATTCACATTTATTGTATTTCTGTGTCGTGCTCTACCAAATTACATGCTTTGAGAACGACTCTTAATATTAACATAGTTTTATATTTTAGAATACTCTTTTTTCTACCTGTGAGTAGTTGTTTTTTTCACAAATTAAAAGTATCAAATATTAGCTTACCAGATGTTAGACTCTGAGTATTTATAAATATGAGCATATGTATAAGACGATTATATTTGGACATAGTTTCTTTAGAATATTTGAGTTTATTCAGTACTTTAGAAAAAAACTCTTAGACGTTGTTTTATTAAAGTGTATATGTGTGTGTGTGTGTGTGTGTGTGTGTAGATCTAGATCTGTAGATGATTAGCATTACCACCCAAGATGTAATATCTCAGTACATATTAGGGATAAGACCAAAATTACTTAAATGTTATCATTAAAATTAATTATTTTCCTAGCAGAAGACTATACCACTGAAACATTCAAGTGTCTGGCGGAAACATAATTTTCATTCCTTAGATGGGACCTCAACCAGAGCTTTTCATCCTCGAACTGGATTGCCTCTTCTCTCAAGTCCTGTAAGGTTTCTTTCTCTTATTTCATATTAATACTTGGAAACATCTAAAATGTTTACAAATTATTTTATCTGAATTGTAATTGAAAAAAATTTAAATGCACTTTTTTATTAAAAAAAATTTTTAATAAAAAATTTAAATGCACTTTTTTATTAAAAAAATTTTTTTAATAAAAAATTTAAATGCACTTTTTTAAAAAAAATTTTTTTTAATGTTTTTTATTTTATTTTTGAGAGAGACAGAGACAGAGTGTGAGCTGGGGAGGGGCAGAGAGAGAGAGACAGACAGACAGACTCCAAAGCAGGCTCCAGGCTTCGAGCTGTCAGCACAGAGCCTGATGCAGGGCTCGAACCCACAAACCTTGAGATCATGACCTGAGCTGAAGTCAGCTGCTTAACCAACTGAGCCACCCCGGCACCCGAAAAATGTAAATGCCTTTAAAAGGAATTTCCAGTTAGAAACCACTTTTTAATATATTTAATAGCTATGTGTTAATATGAGAAAAGACTAAAAATATGAAAAAAATTAGGATTATAAAATTTCTCTGAAATTCTTTTGTCTAATCTTTTAATTATTACTAAATATAAAGAAAATACTTAGTGTCAAGTGGGTTTGTATAAATAAATTTGTATCTGAAGCTGGTTGACATCACCAGCTGAGTTATTTGGGAATCAGATTTGTGGTTGTTTTTGATTTGGAACCCATGCAGCATCTTATTTTGAGACATATAAATTTCCCCACTCTACATTTACAAATAGATTTGTAGATATGAGTGCAATGGTTAGGAGTCTTGCTTTGGAATCACCCTGACTTGACCCTAGCATAATGTCTGCTTTAGTATTATGGGGATGATTAATATAATTCCTAACACATAGTAAGCTATCAGTTGTTAGCTGGTATACCTGCCATTTCAGTTAAACCTGAGTCAAGTGATCAATATCAGGGAGAAGTAAAAGCATATATATTTTGCTACTGATAGAAGATAAGTTTTGGTGCTTTGCGTGTTTTTTTTTTTTAAGTTACTTATTTATTTTGGGAGAGACAGACAGTGTGAGTCGGGGAGGGGCAGAGAGAAAGGGAGACAGAGAGAATCTCAAGCTGGCTCTGCACTGCCAGTGTAGAACCCAATGTAGGACTCAAACTCATGAAACCGTGAGATCATTCCTTAAGCCAAAACCAGGAGTTGGACGCTTAGCCAACTGAGCCACCCAGTCACCCTACTTTATCTGTGTTTTTTTAAGTAAACTCTAAGGATACAATATCTGGCCTATGTTCAAAAAATAATTATTGAATAAGAGATCTTGAATTTAAATTTATAACTTGGACCTTAGGTGTTTGTCTTAGAGAAGCTGAATTCCAAACAACTTAAAATAACCCCAAACATTTGACCTAGGTATGAGGTGCTTTCGAAAGACCCAAGTGATCAGGAAAAAAGATTTGTCAGCATCATACTGATAAAAAGAGCATTGTAGACTTCTGTTCAGCATGGTAGACTGAGTTCATCTACAAAGACTCTTCCTCCTCAAAGACGGAAATCATGGATAGAATATAACCTTTAATAAAAATAATATGTAATACCTGATATAACCTTTAAGTACATAATATAATATAAGAGAAAGAAAGATAAATCTCCAAATACTCATATGAGGCAAATTATGGCCCTCTGGGATATCTGAACCTAATTTAGTGCTAGGGTTTAATGCCTCTGCTGGGACAGGTACAAACAGGGGGTAGGGATGCAAGGACTTATGAACTTGAAAAAACTAAATAGAAATTTTAAATATGAAAAATATTTTAATTGCTGTATACACACACAACATGTGTGCCTACAAATACAGAAGGATTAACATTGAATCAGAATCAGCTGTATAGCAATGTAGTGATGGGTGGACAGATGCTAAGAAAGCATCTTGAATAAAGTACAGAAAGGAAGAGAGTTGGTAAAATATGGAAGAGCCATGGAGGATTAAATGAGATGCTGAATAGAAGTGTAGTACAAATTCTAAAAGTAGAACTAAGTGGAACAAAGAAAATGCAGTATCAGAAGAAATGAAGGTAAAGAACTTTTCAGAATTGAAGACATGAGAATTTAGATTGAGAACTTCACATTAAGTTCTTTTTTTATATATAATTTTTTTAAAGTTCATTTTGAGAGAGAGCACAAGCAGGGGAGGGACAGAAAGAGAGGGAGAGAAAGAATCCCAAGCAGGCTCTGCAGGGTCAATGCTCAAACTCAGGAAACTGTGAGATCATGACCTGAGCCAAAATCAAGAGTCGGACGTTTAACCAGCTGAGCCACCAAGGTGCCCCCAATTAAGTTCAAGCTACAAAAAATAGCATGGTGCACTCATGAAAATCTCAAAAATATTGAGATTGCTTAGACATTCAGTATTATCTTTTTTCTTAATGACGAACGTACTGTATACAATACATATTTATTCTAGTAACAAGTCTTGTTAACTTGCATGTTGTATGTGATTTTAACTTTAGTTTATATTTGGGTCTTTTATTTTTAGGATATTTTCAGCTAGATGGTGATTGGATCATGGTCTTAAATGTAATGTGTGGTATAAAATGGTGGTTGAACATCTGGAGCAGTATTTTTCAAACCTATTCTTTGTGAAGCCCCAGAGTTCTTAGAAATGCACAGTGGGTAGGGAGGGACAAAGGAGCAGCAGAGTTGGCAGGACTCCAGGCTCCCATCACCATTTAATTTTTTTTTTGTTTGTTTATTTTTATTTGAAAGCTGTAAGTCTTTTACTCCCTTCACAAAATACAGAAGTACAGTTGACCCTTGAACAACATGTATAGAATACATATAACATACAAAATATGTGTTAATTGGCTATTTATGCTGTTGGTAAGGCTTCCAGTCAACAGTAGGCTATTAGTAGTTAAGTTTTTGGGGATCCAAAACTTTTTGTGGATTTTCAACTGCAGAGGCTGGGCGGGGGGGATTAGTGCCCCCTAATCCCTGTGTTGTTAGAGGGTTAACTGTATATAAAGTAAAAAAGTAAAAGTCTTATTATATATTGAGATTCCATGTAAGATTTTGTTTTAGAAAAAACATTCTGCTTCTTAAAGAGTCAAAACCTAGTAAAAGTGCTTTTGTTAATCATTTATTTTTTTTCTACCAGTTAATAACATGAGAAATAAGGACAATATGTAATAGAGTATGATTGTAAGTAGACTGGGGAGAAGTTATAGTATTTGTAAAATATGCTTAACTTTAATTTGAAAAGTGTTCTATCAATTCAAGAAAAAATTACAGTCTTTTTAAATATCACAAATGATTATTTTGACCTTAGGTTCCTCAAAGAAAGACACAATCAGGTTGCTTTGATTTGGATTCTTCATTACTGCATCTGAAAAGCTTATCATCTGGAAGGTATTTATATTAAAACTGATTTGTGTATTTGAAATAATATACTAATTTCTAGTCTTGTGTAATAAATGTTTACTCTAAAAATCACAATTCTAATAGGAATATTATTTTCTAGTTGGGTATCATTTTCAATATTAATTTCACAGAGTTATTAAGGATGAAGGGAGAAATTAAGACAATGAGTAGCTAGTGTATATTGGTCATCATAATAAATACATTGGTTTTAGCACTTAAGTAAGTTTGAATATTTCTGGTCATTCACCTCCTCCTTTACCTTACAGTTCTTTGCAAAAAAAAAAAAACAAAACCTTGGAAATGTGTCCATGTTGACAAATAATACTCTCCTTATTTTCTTTAGTCACATAATTTTGCCTTTATATTCTCATTTTTAACTGAAAATGAAGACTGATAAAGAAGATTGCATTATAGATTTCTAGCGGATGCCACTATGTGATATAAATTCTGCCTTGAAACCTTCTAGGATATTACCTATATTTTTTTTGTCAAATATTAGAACAAAGACCATAAATCGAATCAGGAATTTAAACTAGATATTTCATATCTTAAAATTTGGTTGGATTAATTTTTTATCATGTAGTTTAAGTAAAATGGATCAAATTCTCCTAATTTAATTTTATACAAAAAATAAATTAGAAAATACTGTGCTTAATGTGTTTGTTTGCTGATTTTCTTTTTAATAGTCATCGACCATGTTTAAACACTGAAGATGATCCAGATATTCATGAAAAACCATTTCTGAGTTCTAGTGCTCCACCTATAACAAGTCTTAGTCTCTTAGGAAATTTTGAGGTAATGTTTTTGAAAACTATTTTAAGAGTTGAAGTTTCTTAACCTAGACCTAGGGTGTTATTTATGTCATTTGTTTGTGAAAGGGAAATAAATAAATGGATTGTATTTTTTCAAAGCCTTGAAATCTTTCCCTTTTCCTTTCTGTGAGAAGTGAAGTTAGAATTGTTGGTACTGCCATCTTATAACTGGGTACCTTGTAGGGGAGTTAGAGGACTTAGGTAAACTGGAGTGAGGTGTCTGTTACTCTAGCCAGAGAAGGGACTTGACCACACCTTACCTGATAGTACTGGTTCTGAGTCCCAGGATGGAGGATGGTGGACTGATAGGAGCCCCTTCATGATCAAGGAGGTTAATTTTCAAAATCAAATGTTTTTTTGTACTATACTTGTAACTCTTTTGCAAATCTAAATCTATTCTCTTTTTATTTTTGGGAAAGGGAGAGCAAGCAGAGCAGGGGGGGGGGGGAGAGAGAGAGAGAGAGAGAGAGAGAGAATATCTTAATCTTACGCAGGCTCCATGCTTGACGCAGAGCCCAACATGGGGCTTGATCCCATGACCCTGAGCCGAAATCTGGAGTAGGATGCTCAACCAACTGAGCCACCCAGGCACCCCTAAAACTATTCTAAAATAAGATTATTTTAAAAAATGGAATGGTTAGTCTCCAATAATGTGCTATTATTTTATTTAATAAGAATATTTCTACTTGGGATCAAGTGTACTATTGGATTAGCTACCTTTAATTAGAAAACAGCCTTGAACATTGAATCACTATGGTGTACACCTGAAACTAATATTGTATGCCAACTGCACATCAATAAAAAAAACCAACCTGAAACATAAGCCTGTAAATGGAGTTTTAAAAGTGAATTTAATTGGTGAGGTTTTTTTATGGGAAAATAATGTAAAATTAGTAGTTTTAATTTAAATAGCTTTACTGGAGTTATGGCAGTTTGATATGTTAACAGTATGCTGTATTTAAAACTGTATTTGATTTTGAAGCTGTCTTTCAAAGTTTTAAAATAGTTATGATAAGTTGATTTCTTTTCCAGTCACTTTTAAGGTATTACTTCAGAACTGTTGAACTCTCTATTCTCTGTCATTTTAAAATGGCATGAGGCCATTGTGAGTATCACTTATTCTGCAACCTTTGTAGTAAAATAAAATTTGTGAGTGGGGAAAAAGAGCATCTCATATGTGAAAGCCTTAGGAAAGAGAAGATGGTTAAAAGATCAGTACATTGGAATGTTATTTGTGCAGATATGCATATATTTTCACTTGACTTCAGTAGAAAAATACAGAGAAGTTCTGAGACTGTCCAACCCATAAGTTCTCTTTAATTTATAGTTGTCCTTTGTATCAAGAGTTTATTTCTTTTTATTTCCATTATATTGATATACCACTATTTGTTTATTCACTCACTTGATTCTAGGCCTTTGGGTCGTTTCTAGTTTGGGGCTATTACAAATAAAGCTGCTGTGGATATTCATGGATGCATTTTTGTGTGGACATAAGTTTTCATTTTGTTTGGGTAACTACCTAGGAATGGAATGTCTGGGTAGTATGGTAGGTATATCTTTAACTTCTTTTAAGAAACTGCCAAGGTGTTTTCCAAAGTGGTTATACCATGTTTAATTCCTACTAGTAGTGTATGGGGGTTCTAGATCATCCACATCCTTGCCAGTGTTTGTGGGTCAGTCGTTTTAATTTTAATCATTCTAGTAGTTTTGCAATGCTGTTGAACTGTGGTTTTAATTTGTATTTCCCTGATTACTCATACTGTTGAGCCTCTTTTCTGTGCTTTATCATTTAGCTTTTCTTTCCCAAGTAAGCACATAATGTTTTCCAAATAATTATTTTTTTCATTTATGTTTTTTGAGAGAGAGAGAGAATGAGGGAATGCAAGCATGGGAGAAAGACAGAGGGAGAGAATCCCAAGTACACTACTCGCTCAGTATGGAGCCCAATGTGGGCGTCCAGCCCACGGCCTTGGGATCATGACCTGAGCAGAAATCAAGAGTTGGACACTCAACCAGCTGAGCTACCCAGACGCCCCTGAAGAGCAATAGATTTTAATTTTAGTTTTGTTAAATGTCCAATTTATTCTTTTCTTTTATGGATCTTAATTTTGATAGTGCATCTGAAAAATCTAACCCAACACTTCTCCACCATGGCACTATTGATATTTGAGCCAGATAATTCTTTGTTATGGGATCTGTTTGATGCATTATATGATATTTAGTAGAATCTTTGGCCTCTGTCCATTAGAGTTCAGTACCATCGTCTGCCCCTTACCCCCCAGGTATAGCAGTAAAAAATATCTCTAAACATTGACACATGTACCGTGGTTGAGAACTATTTGCTTGACCCCAAGGTCACAAAACTTTTTTCCTACAAGTTTTATTGTTTTAGCTCTTACATTTAGTTGTGTGATCCATTTTGAGTTAAGATTTATATATGATATGTAGTTTATAGTCCAGTTTCATTTTTGTGAACATGAATGCCCATTTTAGAATTGACATGAACTAATGTGAGTTCTCTAACATGTTATTCTTTCTTTTTTTTAAAAAAAAATCTAATGTTTATTTTTGAGAGGGAGAAAGAGACGGAGTGCAAATGGGGGAGGGGCAAAAAGAGAGGGAGACACAGAATCCAAACCAGGTTTCAGGCTCTGAGCTGTTAGCACAGAGGCCAACGCAGGGCTCAAACTCACAAACTGCCAGATCATGACCTGAGCTGAAGTCAGATGCTTAACTGACTGAGTCACCCAGGCACCCCTATTCTTCCTTAAAATTGCTTCAACTATTGTAGTTCCTTTCCCCTTCATCATGTAAATTTTAGAGTTAGCTTACCTATTCCTACAAAACAGACTGCTGAGATTTTGTTTGGATTGCGTTGATAATAGGTCAATATGTGGAAAAGTGACATCTTAAGAATATTAAATCTTTATATTTTTAAGGTTTTTAAAGTAATCTCTAAACCCAACATGGGGCTCACTTAAAACCATGAGATCAAGAGTTGCATGCTCTACTAACTGAGCCAGCCAGGTGCCCCTAAAATGTTTCTTATACGTAGCAAGTTAGCACTAAATTGTTACAAGTGATTATGTCATCAAGTGAGCTTAAGAGTGTTAACAAGATTTTAAGTGCTTCTCTGTGTCTAGCACCTTGAATAGGCTCTATGAAGGGTAAGAAAATTTCTATTATACCTGCTCTGGTAGAACATAGTTTTATTTACAGAGATAAGAATAACATATTAAATAATTAGGTTTGAACAGTGGTGAAGTTTAAGGATAGTTCAGTGTGCATTGGAATAGTGAGAGGAGGCCAAACTTCATAGGATTGTAGAAGATTGAGAGAGAAAAGTTGATTTCGGTTCAAATGAACATCTGAATAAGGACTTGAAAATAGTAGCAACTTTTTTTTTTAGGTTTAACCTGTCATTTATTTATTTTTATTTTTAATTTAATTTGATTTTAATTCCAGCATAGTTAACATACAGTGTTATATTAATTTCAGGTGTACAATGTAGTGATTCAACAATTCTGTACATTACCCTATGCTCTTCAATGACAAGTGCACTCTTTAATCCCCATCACTTATTTCACCCATCCCCCCACCCACCTCCCCTCTGGTAACCATCAGTTCTCTATAGATGAGAGTCTGCTTCTTGGGTTAACGCTCTTGGGTTAATGCTTTTTCCTTTACTTGTTTGTTTTGTTTCTTAAATTCTACATGAGTGAAATCATACGGTAGTTGTCTGTGATTGATTTATTTTGCTTAGGATTATACTCTCTAGCTCCATCTATGTTGTTGCAAATGCCAAGGCTTCATTCTTTTATATGGCTGAATAATACTTCATTTTGTGTGTGTGTGTGTGTGTGTGTGTGTGTGTGTGTGTGTGTGTATGTGTAGCAGTATATATATATATATATATATATATATATATATATATGTAGCAGTATAGCTGTGTTTATGTGTATAGATACTTACACACACACACACACACACACCCTATATCTTACATTCATGTATTGTAGGCTGCTTCCATAATTTGGCGATTGTAAATAATGCTGCTGTAAACACAGGGGTGCATGTATCCCTTTGAATAGTGTTTTTGTATCTTTTCTGTACATATCTAGTAGTGTGGTTACTGGATTGTAGGGTAGTTCTAGTTTTTAACTTTTTGAGGAACCTCCATGCTGTTTTTTTCTTTCTTAATTTGTTTTTTAACATTTTTTGAGAGCGGGAGAATCAACAGCACAAGCAGGGGAGGGCCAGAGAGAGAGGGAGACACAGAAACTGAAGCAGGCTCCAGGCTCTGAGCTGTCAGCACAGAGCCCAGCATGGGGCTCAAACCCACAAACTGTGAGATCATGAGCTGAGCTGAATTTGGAGGCTTAACCGAATGAGCTGCCCAGACACCCCAGAAACCTCCATACTGTTCACCACAGTGCCTACACCAGTTTGGATTCTCACCAAGAGTATAAGAGAGTTCCTTTTTCTTTACATTTTTGCCAACACTTATTGTGTATGCTTTTTATTTTAGCCATTCTGACAGGTGTGAGGCAATATCTCATTGTAGTTTTGATTTGCATTTCCCTAATGATGAGGGATGTTGAGCATTTTTTCATTTGTCTGTTGGCTACCTAGATGACTTCTTTGGAGAAGTGCTTGTTCATATCTTCTGCCCATATTTTAGTTGGATTATTTTTTTTTGGGTGTTGAGTTGTGTGAGCTCTTTGTATATTTTGGATACTAATCCTTTATCATATATGTCGTATGCAAATATCTTCTCTCATTAAGTTACCTTCTAAGTTTGTTGATTGTTTTCTTCGCCGTGCGGAAGTTTTTTATTTTGATGTAGCCCCAATAGTTTATTTTTGCTTTTATTTCCCGTGTCTCAGGAGACATATTTAGAAAAATATTGCTGTGTCTTACATCAGGGACATTACTGCTTGTGCTCTCTTCCAGTATTTTTATGGTTTTAGGTGTCTCACATTTAGGTCTTGAATCCATTTTGAATTATTTTTGTGTATGATGTAAGGAAGTGGTCCACTTTAATTCTTTCATATGTAGCTGTCTAGTTTTCTCAACACCATTTGTTGAACAGACTGTCTTTTTACCACTGGATTTTCTTTCCTCCCTTGTCAAAGATTAATTGACCATATAGTTGGGGGTTTATTTCTGGGTTTTCTATTCTGTTCTATTGATCTATTGTGTCTATTTTTGTGCCAGTACCATACTATATTGATGACTACAGCTTTGTAATATAACTTGAAGTCTGGAATTATGATGTCTCCAGCTTTGCTTTTCTTTTTCAAAATTGTTTTGGTTGGGGTACCTGGGTGGCTCAGTCAGTTAAGTGTCCAACTTTTGATTTCCACTGAGGTTATGATCTCACAGTTCATGGGTTTGAGTCCACATTGGGCTCCACACTGATAGTGTGGAGCCTGCTTGGGATTCTCTCTCTCTTCCCCTTTCTGCCCCTCCCCTGCTTGCACTCTTTCTTAAAATAAACTTTAAAAAATTTCTCTTGTTATTTGGGGTCTTCTAGGGTTCCGTATAAATTTTAGTATTTTTTCTCTAGTTCTGTGAAAAATGCTGTTGTTATTTTGATAGGGTTTGCATTAAATATGCAGATGTCTTTGGGTAATATAGAAATTTTAACTATATTTGCTCTTCCAATCCATGAGCACATAATATCTTTTCATTTCTTGTGTGTCCTCTTTAATTTCTTTCATCATTGTTTTATAGTTTTCAGAGTATAGGTCTTTTTACCTCTTTGATTAGGTTTATTCCTAGGTATCTTACTATTTCTGGTACAATTTTAAGTAGGATTGTTTTCTTAATTTCTCTTTCTCCTGCTTCCTTATTAGTATATAGACATGGAACAGATTTCTGCACACTGATTTTGTATCCTGAGACTTTACTGAATTCATTTATCAGTTCTTGTAGTTTTTTTGGTGGAGTCTTTAGGGTTTTCTAAATATAGGATCATGTCATCTGCATAGAGTGATAATTTTACTTCTTCCTTACCAATCTGGATTCCTTTTTTTCTTTTTGTTGTCTGATTGCTGTTGCTAGGACTTCAGAGTGGACACCCTTGTCTTGTTAGTGATCTTAGGGGAAAAGCTCTCCGTTTTTCCCCACTGAGTATGATTTTAGCTGTGGGTTTTTATTTAAGGCCTTTATTGTGTTAAGGTATGTTCCCTCTAAACCTACTTTGTTGAGGGATTTTATTATGAATAGATATTGTACTTGATCAAATGCTTTTTCTGCATCTGTTGAAATGATCATATAATTTTTATCTTTTTTCTTATTGAAGTGACTATCATGTTTATTGATTTTCAAATACTGAACCATCCTTGCATTCCTGGAATAAATCCCACTTGATAGTGAGAAATGATTTTTTTAACATATTGTTGGATTCTGTTTGAGTAGCAACTATTTTTTTGGTACCAGAAATCATAGTAATGTTTTTCTTTAAATGAAAAAAGAAATGAATGTGTTAACTTCTAAAATTTGTTTCTTAAAATTTATTTTGTCTTCCAGGAATCTGTCTTGAACTATCGTTTAGATCCTCTTGGCATTGTTGATGGTTTTACTGCTGAGGTAGGGGCAAGTGGTATTTTCTGCCCCACACATTTGACTCTTCCAGTTGAAGTGTCATTCTACAGTGTTTCAGATGATAATGCTCCCTCTCCTTATATGGCAAGTATTTTAAAAAATTTTCTCTGTCTACTAAAATCAACCAATTAAATCGCAAGTGTCTTTAAATTTAAAGAAATTTAATACTGCATTGTGGTAATACTTGAAAACATAAAGC
The DNA here is from genome assembly GCF_016509475.1 of Prionailurus bengalensis. Classification (NCBI taxonomy): domain Eukaryota; kingdom Metazoa; phylum Chordata; class Mammalia; order Carnivora; family Felidae; genus Prionailurus; species Prionailurus bengalensis. Next base: position 51,967,478 of record NC_057355.1, read on the forward strand.
ATTTCCTAAGAGAAAATTGAAGGCTGAATAGAAACAAAAGTACTGACATGTTATCTCACAACTTCTTCCTGAGCTAGCTCTAACAACAAATATCCTCTTTTGCATTTGAGGATCTGCTGAAAATTTTCTTGTTTCTATGTGATTTAAAAACATGATAAAACTTTTATTAGTGACACTATGATTTCATATCTTGCTGAATTCAGACAAATTCTCAAGTACTTACTATATACTCTGGTCCCATAAGTGTTGCCTTCACATGTGATCCTCATTTCAGGAAGATTTAGGTAAAGATTTGGTGAGTTATTAAGTCTTCAGTGAGACTCTTTCACTCTCTTTATGCTGTTTGTTTTGAGACCATTTTTTTTCTAATCCTAGAGTTGTTTAGAATACTAGCTATTTCTGTTTTCCACACTAATTTTCTAGTGGAGAGTAGGATAGCTAAGTAAAAGCACAGTTTTAATTCAGTGATCCCATGATTACGTCTTTCCCATTTTGTTATTCTGATCACTTGAGAATAAAATAAGCCTTTAACTGCAAAAATGGTACTGAGTTTTGGTGCATGTTTGGTATCAGCCCTTTTACAAAAGACAAAGAGAAGTGGCTAACCCTGCAAGTCTATACATAGTTTACAGTAATGGTCTCAAATAAGGGGTCACATCTGTGTTTTCATGTTAGGTCTTACTTTGAGAAATACAGACTGCTATAGTTATAGAAATATACAGCCCTGGCCTTGCTGTTTGAATTTTCTAGCTTCCCACTTGGCCCAATTGCTTCCTCTAATATCCTTCTCCACAACCTTCTAGATTTTCAAGAAAGAACTAAAGGTTGTGAAAAGAGAAATCTATGTAATAGACAACAAAGGAAAGGAAGTTACACATTTTTAGGGACTTAAATATAGCCTACTCATTGTTGGCCCTGTTTGCTTAAGGAAAGTTGTTTTAGCCTTACTCCATTTTAAGAGTAAAATGAAGAGCTTCATACTTCAGTGTTTCATACTTCGAATGAGAAAACATAATGGTGTCTGCTCATTTATTGTAATCTGTCATTAATGTAAAAGCCCCCAATGACCATTAAGGTGGGTTAGAAACAAGATAAAAGAGTGAATGACTGAAATCAGCTCAAATAAATATTTTTGAGTGAAATTAACAAGGAAGAGAGAATTTGAACTATGCTTTTTAAAGAGTAGAACAGCATTTATCTTGACCTTGGTTGACATCTAAAAAGATAGGATTAAATGATAAAGAGTTTTGTCACTCTCTCTAGAAAGTACACACAAATGGTTATAACTTTTGAATAGATACCAGAAAGAGTATGAAATCAGGTTATTGAGTTGAGTTTGTCTGTCCTTTAAGAATCCCTGACTTACTCAGTTAAGCATCCAACTTCGGCTCAGGCCATAGATCTCGCGGCTTGTGAATTTGAGCCCAGCATTGGGCTGACAGCCTAGAGCCTGCTTCAGATCCTTTGTCTCCCTCTCTCTGCCCCTCCCCCTCCCTCCCTCCCTCCCTCTCTTTCTCTCAAAAATAAGCAAACATTAAAGAATCCCTGACTTACTTTTCTTTGATAATATTCTTCGGTAAACTTTCCATTTTGTAATTAAATTTTTTCTAAGTTAGTTTATTCATTAGGAATGGGTTCCTTTTGCAAATGACCCAGTCCAAATCTTAGACCACAAATCTTTCCTACTATAAATTAATAAAATTAATCCTATTTATTTAGGGAATCTTATTTACATTCTTGTAGTTTAGTGTGTTTTTAAAGGACTGATCACATTTTGATAATATATATCACAGACCAGCAGAACTGAGATACCAAATTCCTACTTGTTACCTTGGGACCTCTCATCACAAATAATACAAATGACTCACAAAAGATAATATTATGTACAAAAAATTCTGTTTTTGTGATATAGAACTGGTACAGGACTTTTCATGAAATAATTCATTAAAGATTAACTCAAAAAGCCACATAATATCTCTCTCCAATTTGGGTATCACTGGTAAAAATGTTCTCCAACTGTTACATAGCAACATGTCACTGTTTAGAAACTATTGAATGGTGGAACCAGGTAGAATGGTCTAAAGAAGGCATGCCAGTGGTAAATTCATGGTACGACTTCAATTATCATCAGATTAACAAGACCATATGTTATCTTTCTCTATTTGTAATTCACCAAATTAAGATAAACTTCTTTCAGTTTTACTTACTGCATGCATATTCTCTATAGCAGAGTAATTTGTGGAGTTTTTGTGTAAGAGTTTAATTCTGTTTATCTTCATCTTTCTTTTCCATCCTTAAATACCAGACAAAATGTATTTTTCTTCTTTATGTTAAATAAAGTAACTTTTGGGGCACCTGGGTGGCTCAGTTTGTTAAGCGTTGGCTCAGGGTGGTAGGATTGAGCCCCACAATGGACTCTGCACTGACAGAGGAAGCCTGCTTGGGATTTTGTCTCTCTCCCCACCTTTCTCCCTCTCTCTCTGACCCCTCCCCTGCTTGTGCTTTCTCTCTGTCTCAAAATAAATAAACCTTAAGAAAATAAATACAATAAGTACAGTAACTTTTATAGGTAGAAACATGAATATTCTGACCAACTAAAATAAATTTAATTATTAAAAATAATTATTAAATAATTAAGTTATTTAAAATTACAATAATGAATAATAAAATTCCAAATAATTTCCCAATTTCTGTCTAAAATTTGTAATTTGCTAGTGCCCCTACTGATCTTACGTTGCTTAGAGATGGTTGTGAAGTGTTGGCTTAACCTATAAAGTTTTAAAAATACACATACTCTCTTTATAAATTGATTTAATTATTGCTACCATGTTCTGAAAACTATTAGAATTGTATGTATCAAAGGAAATAAGCATAGGCTTGGTAGTAGTAGTTTTTGCCCCACCAGTTTTCTTATACGTATTTAGGGGAAGGAGGCAAGGAAAGAACAGTAATGTATTGCCTATAGCAATGTGATTATGAAAGGTAGCTATTATTTGGATATATTTTACTTTTTTTTCCTGGAACTAGGAAGAAGAGGGGCATTATATGCCACAGCATTTTTCACATAAAGCAGATCATAAGAAATTGTTAAAGCTTCATTATTATTTTGGTTAGAGATGCAGTTTGTTAATATGCTGTTTTTATGCTTTAAATGACCACGCAGTAAATCACATTAGACAAGAACAACATATGTCCTTTCAGTGCCCATTTCCACAAACATTTCCTAATATTAATATGTTAATTTAACAGTCTAAGGATGGCATTTGATTCACATAGCAGAGTCTGGCTTTCCTTTTCACCTTTGTGCACTTTTTCTTTTTACCCACCAACCCTGGTCTTTCTTACAAATCCAGCAAAAATGTCTGATGGGACAGTCCTGTTTTATATTTACTTCAGTTGACATGTTTGGTCATGTACAATGTAAAATGATGGGATATGAAATGCAGAGCATGCATTTATTCTACTTAACTACTCGAAACTATTTCCCCAGTTAAAACCAATGAAACAGCCCCCTTTCTAAGAATTAAATATCACAGTTACCACCTGTGGTCGTTTGGTCATCTTAGTTCTCTAGAAACTTGCATATATTCAATTCTAGCTTTCCTTGTTTTAATTTATACGTGTTTCCCGTTGTTTGGGTTTCTGTAGTGATTAGAACATCCTTCTCAGAAAACTATGTTCTCTAGTATAGGGAAGTATAGTACTTCTTAAACTTTAATGTACATATGATATCATCTGGAGGATCTTAAAACTACAGCTTTGATTTGATAGATCTAGGGAGAAGCCATAAATTGTGCATTTCTAACAAGTTTATAGGTGATGCCGATTATGCTGGTCTATCTCTAGTCAGAAATCCATATATGTAATTTAACTCACTGACTAAAGAATTTACTTCACTATTGGCTAAGACTTAGACCCTTCTGCATTCTTTACTTTTTGTATGTCCAAAGAACAATAAATTAGTTGCTTTTTCATTTCTCTCTTTCCACATGATACAAGAAAATAATCCTGTCTTCTAATTGTATTTCCTTTTTAAGGAACTTCTATATTGTATATCTTAATGGAAATTTCAAACAGTGTAATGTTATTTATTTCAACATCTGCAGGAAGAACAGTAAATTGTTTCCTTTTGGGTGGGACCCTCAATATTTCATACTCAGAATGTATCTATTGATGGGAATGTTTTTGCATACAAATAGAATTCTAAAATTTTAGTAGTTACATGATTTATTATACTTATTTTAGCCTTTCATATACATATGCATCAGTTTGTACTCAATTTGTCTTCTTTTATTTCAAGGGTGTGATTACTTTAGAGTCCCTTGGTAAAAGGGGTTATCGAGTACCTCCTTCAGGAACAATACAAGTGGTATGTGTTTTATAGTCTACAATTGCAATAATCATTCTCTCACATACATATAGAACTTAGCCCTTTCTCCTGCTACTGCTGCTGCAACAACTTTGGTAAGTAACAGTGGGGCTGCAGCTTTCTTTGGAGTTTCCCTGCTCTGCCCCAGGAATGGCCATGTGGGGACCTCCATAAAAGGAAAACATTAATAATCTAATCAAGGTGAATGCTTTAGAAAAATAGTATGACAGTTTACGTAACTTAAATAGAGCTGTTTTCAATGTAATTAGAACTTTACTAGTTCCTTCTATTTAATATAGTTAGTCAGACTGAGATTGACCTATTTAAAAGGAAACTTCAAATGCTAGTATTGCTTTGGCAGGAAAACTTGAGAAACAAAATTATATTATCCCTGGTGTAATAATTTCTAAATTAACCTACTAAAATGGTTACACCAAGTAGAAATGTAGTCTGACAGATGTGAGGGCAGAGAAAGCATCTTTCCTTTTGGTGTAGGTGTTGATCTAGTTTTGGCTCAGGAGAATTCCTTGAGCCCAAAGCAGTCCTTCATCATCGTTGGTCTTGGTTTTTCAGACGAGTAATTTGATATCAAGGCCAGTTTACAATTGGGTTCATCTCCAAGTCAGACCCAGGATAATCTTACATGCCCAAAAGTATATTATAAAGCTGGCTCTAGCAGACTGACAAGAATCTAACTGATATTTGTCAGTTATACCTCAAGAAAGTTGAAATTAAAAAAAAAACAAAAAGTCTAGCTAAGTTCCTTATACTCAGGATCTGGTCTAATTCAACAAGCCTTTTTATGCCTTTTGGCCTCAATGTGATCAATGCTTCACCAGACCACTTTTACTCATCACTATTGTTCAAATACATCAAGGAGTCTTCTGTACATTTGCTTAGTTCACATCACACAGGGATGAAACATGGTATTATGTGATACATTTGTGTGCACATATTGCAATATATACATATATATATATGTACATATATGTATATATATATAATTTCACTAAGGAAGAATCATTGCATATTAAAGTAAGACTTTTATGTTAAATGGATTTCTTGAACTAAAAAGAGTGATAATCATCTTGTTTTCTTGCCCTTGGCTATGTAGTTCATGTGAAAGCATGGAAAAGCTAGCTATCAGTTGTCATAATAATGAGGCATAAATCCCAAGGCAGCACGTTCATACCCCTTTGTTTGAGGACTACCAACTTTAATGATTAATTTTAAATCTGAAATTTAGGTGTGTCTTTCATTCCTTATATAGTTTAATTATTTATCAACATGGTTTGAACTTTTAGCTTGCTAGTTGTTGTGGTTGTTGAATGTATTAGCCTTAATCTTAAGACTCACTAGATTTCAAAAGTTGGATCATAATATTGATATATTTCTCATTTTGATTCAGTGAGTGATGTCCAGTGCCACGGATGAGCTTCTGAAAGCACGGGCACCAAGTTACCTATTGATGTGTTGGTAATTTGGTTAAAGTCAGATCAGCAGCTTGGGATCTTGTTTAAAAATTAGTACTTTAAAAAATAATATTCCTCTGGTTATTAATAGCCAAGTATCAATTGAATTTAATTCAGTCTTAACTAAGGGTACATATTTTGGTCTATTATAATATTGATGATTTTACACTACAGTTTTTGAAATGAATCCAACTGTGAGAACATGAAGTATTATTTAGTCTACTTGGTAACTTATTTTCTAAACTTGGAAAAATTTCCAAATAAGAAAAAGTCTCTTTTTTTAGAACATGTTTTTAATTTTATAGTAACTATACATACCTAGTATACCAAAAAGTCTAGTTTTACCTAGCTTTTTTATTTTAAAACAATTTCTATTTACTTATCAAAATGTGATGAAAATTAACATTCTGTTTTGAGTACTTTGGGTTTGACACACTTTAATAAAGCTAATGTTTGAAATAAGTGAACTGGAATTTTTTAATCCAGTAAGGGTGTATTTTGCTTACTTTAGTGGAAGCATTTGTAAAAATCTGAACAAAGAGTAAAAGTTTATATTGTCTAATAGGAAATTTGTGACTAAAGATTTTGATTTGTTACAGGAAATAAATTGAACCGTTTTTTTAAAATAGTGAATATCTTTTCATAAACTTCTAAAATGTTATTAACTTTAGTTCCCAAAACTAAATTATATCCAGTGGGATTAACTTCTTATTAAAAAGTCTATTTTATTATTGGCACAATTATTTTGCATCAACTCAATAAATCACTTTTTTAAGAAAAATTTTTATATTGTTTCTTCAGACCTTATTTAACCCTAATAAGACTGTGGTGAAGATGTTTGTTGTGATATATGACTTACGAGATATGCCAGCTAATCATCAGACATTCCTACGACAACGAACTTTTTCTGTACCTGTTAAACAAGAAATGAAGAGAAGCGTTAATAAAGAGAACATCCGACATACAGAAGAACGGTTATTGCGCTACCTCATACATCTGAGGTAATGTTTCAAATAAATATGAAAATATGTTACTTCAGAAGAACAACTCCAAATTTTTTTGTTTATTTTAATACGTGTCACTCTAGACCAGTGCCCCCTTGGAATTTGCTTAATTTGGAAACTTTTCATATGCCAAGATGCAGAAAACACAGAGCACATCTTCCTTCATTCATTGTTACTTGTTGAATTAAGGAAGTTTTCATTTATAGCTATGTAATGTAAAATATTTTATATCAAAACAAATTCTGACATATCTGGGGCAGTGAAGCACATTTTTAAATCAATGCTGTTCAATGGAATTGTAATATGGGGGCGCCTGGCTGGGTCAGTCTGTAGAGCATGGATGACACTCTTGATCTCAGGGTTGTGAGTTCGAGCCTAATGTTGGGTGTAGAGATTACTTAAAAATAAAATCTTAAAATACTGTAATATGAACCATATATGTAGTTCTGTATTTTCTAGTAGCCACATTTAAAAAAAGTGATAAGAGGGGTGCCTGGGGGGCTCAGTTGGTTAAATGTCTGACTTCGGCTCAGGTCATGATCCCATGGTTCATGAGTTCAAGTCCCCCAATGGGTTCTGTGCTGACAGCTTGGAGCCTGCTTTGGATTCTGGGTGTCCCTCTCTCTGTGCCTCCTGCTTGTGCCCTGTCTCTCTCTCTCAATAATAAATAAGTATTTAAAAAATTTAAAAATAATAAAAATAAAGTGATAGAAAAAAATAAGAAACAGGAAAGATTGGGGTGCCTGAATGGCTCTGTCATTTGAGTGTCCAACCTTGATTTCAGTTCAGGTCATGATCCCAGAGGTCATGGGATCAAGCCCTACATCAGGCTGCATGCTGAGCACAGCATGGAGCCACCTAATAATCTCTGTCTCTCTCTCCCTCTCCCTCTCTACCCCCATTTCCCCACTCTGAAATATTCCTCTCTCTGAAATAAAAAAATTTTTAAAAAGGAAACAGGAAAGATTAATATATTTCCTTTAACCCAACATACCCAAATGTTGTAATTTGAATATATAATCAACATAAAAATTATGAATGAGTTATTCTATGCTCTTTTATTGCACTAAATATTTGAAATCAATTATAGGTTTTATACTAACAGGGCAACTCAGTTTGAACTAGCCACATTTCAAGTGCTCAGTAGCCACATGTCGCTAGTGGCTACTGTATCAGGCAGGGAAGTTTTTAACCCTCATTCATTCATTCAACAAGTATTTATGTGTTGAGTATGTTTCTGGGTACTAGGGAAACAGCAGTGTGAAAATCTCTTTTCTCATAGAGTTTATATTCTGGTAATTCCATCAGAAATACCTTTCCTCTAACTTGTACTACCCAGGTCACAGCACTAGATTTTGAAAAACCATTTGTTTGCCCTTGAGGTCTGTGTTGCCAGTATCCTGGGGTAAGGTTGTGGCCCTGAAATCCTAGTGCAGTTCTCAGGCAATGAGCAAATCTGTTGGTTGGGAGAGAGCTGAATAGTCTTTTGCCTGTAACTTTGTTCTTGGTAATTTTCAGATGCTATTTATAGTAAGTTCTTAACCACATCAGTGACAGTAATTCATTTTAGCCTAACTCCTTACTTCAAAGATCCTATTCATGAGGAGGAGGCACCTCTCATCCAGGGCGCAGGCAGAAGACCTCTTTAATCTGCTGCTAATGGTGACTGCCAGCTTTTTTTCAAGAGACCTGCCTTGTGGTCATCAGGAGTACATGAAGACTGAGCTGTCCACTTAACCCCATACTTGAAAAAGTCTATTAATGGGTTCCCACATAGTACTGCTTATCCTGGGGTCTTCTGTCTGGTGTTCTACATCCTAAGGACATGTTGAACTGGAGCAATGTTTTTAAACCCAACTCTACCTGACATGAGCCTAATGTGAATGTATACAGATTGTGAGAATGAAAATCTGAAAACAGACTCTGAAGACTTTTTTAAAAAGAGAAATGGTATGAAATAGCAGACCATAAGAATAGATCCCAGCCCAAGCTAGGATAAGATTCAACTCTCTCTAAACTTGCATTTGATACCATTCCTCTTGAAGTTTAACCACCATAAATAACCAACATTCTCCAAAGTAAACATGAACTACCCCAGCTTTTATATAATCCCCACAGAGTGATTAGATACTTTAAATGCTGTAAAGAAACCTCTTTGGGAAGTATACCATATATATGTATGAGTATGGTATACTTCCCAAAGCTCTCATTTTTCTCCTTCAGATGGAGAAGGTGAAAAAACTTCAGACAGATTGAAAGAGTGAGCTGGCGTTCAGCTCACATAAAACTGGTCACCAGATTTTTCAGCTAATTTAGGAGTAAAATTCATAAACCCAAAGAGTATTTCTGCTATGCAAAGGGTAAACCAGAGAGATTAGCACAAAAGGATATGTTTGAATGTCTGCCAGATAAGTTTATATGACAAAAGACTCCAGCACCCTTTATTATGTTACAGGTATTAGCAGGGAATACAGTTCCATATACAGTATTGATAACCATTTTCATTTCACTACAAATTTCTGTCTTTTTAATGATGATTAGGCTTTATTAGCTAGCCATTACTGATGATAGCAGTAATTGTCCTCAATAGTTGATTATTTTCTGTGGTGACTTCTCAAGTGTGGAATCCATTTTAATGTACTCACAATTGGGGGAGGGCAAGTTATATGAAATAAGGCAGTCTGTGTGACTGTAAGATGCTAGGGCTGCAAAGCCCAAATGTAGTATAATTGACTGATGTGAACTGAAACTTGACATTGTAGATAAGGGAAAGTGCATGTGTTATGGTGTCAGAGATTTAAAAAAAAAAGGATCACATGTGAAACAAGCTTTATAGAAATAAGAAACATCTCTGGGGCACCTGGCTGGTTCAGTCAGAGGAACATGTGACTCTTGATCTCAGGGTCATGAGTTTGAACCCCACATGGGATGTAGAGATTATGTAAATAAAAAAATATCTCTGACATTGTAAGAAGGAAAGGGAGTATGGGAGGTTTAGGGAATAGTAAGGAAGAGGCACTTAAATAGCAGCACATACTTTAGCAATGTAAGACTAAGTATCTTGTTAAACAGTTACTCTTTTTTTTTTTTAAATGATTTTTTTTTTTTTAACATTTATTTATTTTTGGGACAGAGAGAGACAGAGCATGAATGGGGGAGGGGCAGAGAGAGAGGGAGACACAGAATTGGAAACAGGCTCCAGGCTCTGAGCCATCAGCCCAGAGCCTGACGCGGGGCTCGAACTCACGGACCGCGAGATCGTGACCTGGCTGAAGTCGGACGCTTAACCGACTGCGCCACCCAGGCGCCCCAAACAGTTACTCTTAATATTGGTAGCAAGACTCCTTCTTGCTTTCAAAATTTACTGAACTTTATTTATTTTAAAGACTCATTCCCTGAAATAATGCATCTTTTTGTTTGTTTAGGTTCCAGAGTTCTAAATCTGGAAAGATCTACCTCCATAGAGATGTACGGCTCCTGTTCTCTAGAAAGTCAATGGAAGTTGATAGCGGTGCTGCGTATGAACTCAAATCTTACACTGAATCGCCAACAAACCCTCAGTTTTCACCAAGATGTTGATAAGGAGTGACAATTTAAAGCGTTCGCTCAGTACCCAAGTTTGAAAGTAAAAATTAGCATAGAACGGAGTGCACCAATTAACATCCAGGAGGGTGGATCCTCTCCTGTTATCCTGGACCAGTTTTTATTAAAGGATTCCTGGAATGAGATCCACATATTCCAAGTAGACTGGAAACACTCATGTCCTAATCCATTTTGTACTGTTGAAACCACTTCATTGGACGTGTTGCAATAGCAACCCCCCCTTCCCCAATTAGATTAGTGTTTACACATTTTATTTCTCAGTTATTTAATATTTAATGTTTTCCTTAATACTCAAGTGATGTTTGTCTCTAGTGTTCTAATGTAGCACAAATCCTATGTAAAATCATACTATGTATTTTTGACATTAATGTTGAAATCCAAAATATATGCACAAGTCTTTAATTTTGTGTGTGATGTGTTTTAAGTACTATTCATTTAATTTATTGAAAATGAGAATGAAATGTTGAGCTTCTTTAAGATTAACGCACTATGCAAGCATGTGTACTTTTTATATCTCCAAGGTTTAGTTTTTACAATATCCCATCCTGGTTGCTATCTCACACACTAGTCCTGTAACATGCTGTTTTTGGCAGTGCAACGTGGACTAAGCTGCTTCACATTCCCTTTGCAAATTCAGATCATTATGCCCATTCATATTCCTTCTAGAACTCCTTACTCCCAAAACAGTTCTATTTTTCCTTAATTGCTACTACAGAAGCTTTACATTAAATTGCTGTCCCATGCTAGATAACTTTTGCAAATTGTTAAAAAAAAATATGTACTTTGAAAACAAATTAATATTTATATTGTAAATATACGCAAAAACAAAGAAACGTGTATTTGGCTTTTATTTTTAGATGAGATCTTCATGTGATTAAGTGAATTTCTGATAACCATCAGACAGTTTCCATTCTAGCTTTACAGCTGACAAGAGGGGAAGGAAGATGTCTTGAGCCTCTTCCCCAAAGAAATTTATCATGTTCTTGCTCAGGGTCACAATAGGAAAACCACTGAGGAAGGGAATTGATTGAATGCATCAAAAGCCCTCCTTCCATCCCCCTAAAAAGAAGAATGGTTTTAGATGTTTGTGCAGGGACAGTGGGCAACAGCAGATCAGATGACAAGGCACAGATACTGGGAATGCTGGTACAAAGCAACAAGTGCAGGTAGAGAATACATACTACTCAAGTAGGCCACACCAAGAGACCTGGGAGTCAAAGACCAGGTGAGTGCTTTGGAATTTTGGAGATGAGAAGGTCCTTATATTGGGATCCAGATAATGGATAGACTATTCAAGGGAAATCAGACCAGTGATGAGTATGTGACTGCAGGCTGTGGGGTGGCCAGCAAGAAGCCTCTTATAAATAACTTTTAAAATACTTGCTGAGGCATCTGGTGTCTCCGTCACTTGAGCATCTGACTTTAGACTTTGGCTCAGGTCATAATCCCAGGTGTGGGATTGAGCCCACATCCAGCTCCCTGCTGAGCATGGAGTCTACTCCCCCCCCCGCCCCCACTTGTGCATTCTCTTTCTCTCTCTCTCAAGTAAGTAAATAAATAAAATACCAGCTCAAAGAGAAAAGGCCACTTACATTCCATAAAGCTAAAAAAAAGTTTTCGATGGCACACATTTTTGAAGACTTATTCTTGATTTTCAGGCTGTGAAAACAACATGGAATTAGGACCCAAAATGTTGGGATTGTAATTCTAGCTCTAATAGCATCTGATGGGACTGACTCCAGGAATCCTCTAACCTTTCTGGGTCTGTGTGAGAGAATAGAGTGAGAGTATTGATAATATGCCTTCTTAAATTCTGTCATATGATTTTTGGAATTGGCATTCCAATATATCTATCTAGACTTACTCATTTGACCAAAGTAAATATTGACAATTTTGAGTGCAACTTGGAAAACACCAAGTAGTTAAACCATCAAAATGCTTTAAAAAAAAAAAAAAAGTTATTCTTTGACCTCTCCAGTAATCCAAAAATTAGTAATATATGTTGGATAGAGGTGTCTTCTTATGTGGATACCTCACTGCAACTTTTCTAGAATTACTGCTAGTACATGGTTTTTCTCATTTCTGGGTATTTTAAAGAAAATTTCAAGAAGATGATTGCAACATCTGGTTGCATCCTGTGCCCTTCCTGGCAAGGGAAACATGCTGGCATTTTGTCCCTCTTCTTCTTAGGGTCTTTTATGCCCATGTTTTTTCCACTTCAGGTATGGTGACCAAGTACAAATCTGCTCTCCCTTGCCCTGGCACTATCTCTATTGTAATAGTTCTTTTCCTACCTGTCTTTTGTCACAGGCAGAGTCTTTACCACTCTTGCCATATCACGCCTCTTTGTATTCATAGACCATGTCACTAGATTGACTGTTGGCATGCAGGTAAAGATACCAGCAGACAACCTGTCCACCTGTGGTAGGTAATGGGGATCTCATTTACCACAGGCTCACTTGACAGTTCTGCACTCTAACCCAATGAATCATACTAATAATTTGCTTTGAAAAAGAACTCCAAGTCACAACCAACCTGCAGAAAGTCCTTGGGAATGTTCTTATCTGATGAGAATTAAAAATAGTGATGAAGGGGCGCCTGGGTGGCTCGGTCGGTTGGGCGGCCAACTTCGGTTCAGGTCATGATCTCACGGTCCGTGAGTTCGAGCCCCGCGTCGGGCTCTGTGCTGACAGCTCAGAGCCTGGAGCCTGTTTCAGATTCTGTGTCTCCCTCTCTCTGACCCTCCCCCGTTCATGCTCTGTCTCTCTCTGTCTCAAAAATAAATAAACGTTAAAAAAAAAAAGAAAAAGGAAAAATAGTGATGAAATGGGTGGGGACTGAATGGAAGGCATCCAAAAGAAGATTCCTTCTTCCTGCCATTTCCCCAGACCAGGTCTTTGTCATTCCCAGCCCGAAAGAAAGGAAAGCATTTCTCTTTCAAGGCTTCGTTCTAAGGATCTTCACTCTTACTTAGGTTTGTGAATCAAGTGGTGATCCTTTTTCAAACTTAATTTTAAAAATTCATGCAATATATGTTCATTATAAAAATTTTCACACTACATAATTATGTAAACATGAAAGTCCCTTTCTCTGTTCACCCTTGTAGCTATCATTTTACAGAGGTGGTCACTGTTAAACTTTTGGTATTTGACACCCCATATGGTCTACTAGATCTAGGAATACAGTGTCAGTCTAGATGGGAAGAAGGCTTTTCATCATGGTAGGAATTCATTCTCAATTCCTAAAACTATATGTGCATTGGAATCAGCCCCTTTTACTCTATCATGGATAATCTATGAAAAAGATGTCCTTTCTAAAAATTTTTATTATGGAAGTACAGTTGACGATATGTATTTTAAACTTGGACACTGGGAGGAGGAAGAGAACATGTGAATGCCTACTACGAATGTGCCAGGCACTGTAAACAATTTATATGTTATTTAATACTTACAGCCATACTGCAGAGAGTATAGATATTCTATAATGAAAGAAAAGGAAGTTTGAAGAGCTTGCCCGGAGTCTCACTGTTAGAAGAATCAGGAATCAAATCTGAGTTAAAGCTTATGTCTTTTCCACCCTACTACATGGGCATTTTGCCTCTTTTTCCATTCTTTCCACTAGTATTTATGGCCTGGCATAGAATATATTTTTCATCAATATTCTTGGCAATACAGCTTATAATATGTGTGTGATAAGTGACATATATAAGGCATGCCTATTAATCATTGGGGGGGGGGGGAGGGGGGAAGACTTAAAAAGACTTCAGGAAGGAAGGAAGGAATGTCCTAAACCAACTCAGAGGCCATCCAACTTAGTATACTGTCAGGAGGCACTCAAGTAAAGTTAAGGGAAAGTTTAGAAATACATTGTGGTAAATATTTTATGAGATTTAAAATGTTGAAAGTTTGTGAAGTCTCTTCTAGACCCCACTGTTCATTATTATTTTAAATTCATTCAAAATTTTCCTGTCTGAATTTTCAATTCATATAAAGATCTCTCATCTCAGTCCCTAGAGAAGTGGCATCCTCCAATTTCTAAGTTCCATTGCCAGTACTCAAGTGGTTGAAACTGCTCTCTATAGTTATCTGGCCTGTATTACCTATTCAGGTAATCTTTGTTCCCTGGGCTTAGCTCTCAGAAATCACCATTTATCCTCAGGGGTTGTGGCACTCAGTGGCTCAGTTGACTTCCCGAATGTATCTTCCAGGCTCTTCCTATAGCGTCCTTTTATTAAAAGTATATTCTGTTCTTGGGGCATCTAGCTGGCTTGGTCAGTAGAGTATGCAACTCTTGATCTCAGGGTTAACTTTGAGCCCCACACTGGGTATAGAGATTACTTAAAAATAACATCTTTAAAAAAATAAGCTGGTGCCACCTTCCTCGAGGATACCTGGGCTAAGGAACCAGTGCCGGTTGCATCTTTCACTAAGGAGGCCTCGCTACAATTCTGCCCATCCTTAGCCCCTTCATCAAATATGCCACCATAATTGACCAGGCCACATCCTACAACTATCCAGTGCCCCTCTGAGATGATGGGGACATGCCCGACATGCCCAGCCACCCCCAGGACCCCAAGATCCAGGCCTGGAGTGGCTGAAGAAATTGTGAGCACTGCTGGTGACATAGAGGAGGCCGCCTCCCCTCTGGCCAATAAAATGCAAAATGCAGCCACAAGGGGGTAAATGTATTCTGTTCTTGATCCTTGCTACAATCTCAGCAACGATGTAGGTGGATTTCCTCTCTCAGCTGCTTGAGGAATGGATGTGGTGGAACATTATTTCCTTGACTCGTACAAACTCTTGAGCTAGTGCACCTAAGCCTCTAAAAGACCTCTGGTCTTTTTAAAGCTTTTTTACACCTACCAAGTTCCAAGCCTGAAAAATCTTGTGCAGGTGTGGATCAGAATCACCAGGGGAGCTTTGGTTAAACATGAATACTTGAACCTTGCCTCAGACCTAATGAGGATCTCTGTTAATATGGTTTTTCAGTGATTCTAATCCCTGTGGCTAATTTAATTAATTAAAGTGATATAAAATTTAAAATTCAGTTTCTCAGTTGTACTAGTCACATTTTAAATGCTTGATAGTCAAGGGCGCCTGGGTGGCTCAGTCGGTTAAGCGGCCGACTTCGTCTCAGGTCATGATCTCCCGGTCCATGAGTTCAAGCCCCAAATCGGGCTCTGTGCTGACAGCTCAGAGCCTGGAGCCTGTTTCAGATTCTGTGTATCCCTCTCTCTGACCCTCCTCCGTTCATGCTCTGTGTCTCTCTGTCTCAAAAATAAAATAAAACGTTAACAACAACAAAAAAATGCTTGATAGTCAAATATGGGTAGTAGCAATTGTATTGGTAGCACAGATAGAGAATATTTCCATCATCACGGAAAGTTCTATTGCATAGCACTGATCTGGAATACATAGATGGCAGCTGAACCTATGAGGTGGAAGTGATCTGGAGAGTGTAAACTTGAAAAAGAAGGGATCCAAGGATAGAACTGTTAGAATCCTCCCTTTAAGAGGCAGGAAAAGGGGTGTCAGGATGGTTCAGTTGGTTAAGCATCTGACTCTTGGTTTTGGCTCAGGTCATGATCTTGCAGCTTGTGGGTTCAAGCAGCTCAGAGCCTGTTTGGGATTCTCTCTCTCTTTACCTCTCTCTCTTTCTCTCTCTGCCCCTCCCCTGCTCTCAAAAAATAAACAAACTTAATAAAAAGAAAGAGGCAAGTAAAGATTCAGCAAAGGAGATTAAGAGGAGATGGCCAGAGAAGTAGGAGAGAATAAGAGAGTAGTATCCTAGAGGCCAAGAGAAAAAAGTTTTGAAAAACAGGATTCTGGTGATTAGTGTGCAATTTTAAACATTAAGGTACATGGTTAATGATGCAGGGGAGTGTTACCTGGGGAAGGATGGCTTCTCACGTCCCCACAATGGGGCACTGACCTTTGTAAATTCCCCATTGACCAAAGTCTCCCTCCCAGAAATTCAATCTTGCCCTCACGTGCATGTCACTATCTTTCAGGAACAGAATCTCTTTATCCAAGATCACATATACTAATTTTTTTTTATATATGGGTGTCTCAGATTTTAACTCAAGCTCGCAAATATATTGATGTAGGATATATACCAGAATGCCAATTTATTAATAAAAATACAACTGTTAGACACTTCAGTTAGCCTAACTAGTTAATTCTCCTTTCTCCCTATTGTTTGACACGAAGGGAAGGCAAATTTTCAGTAGGTTGTTTTGTGAGTATGGAATGAGAACAAATAGTTGATCTTAAGAAGTTTCTCAGCTGCCCACTTAAAGCACTCTCAAGGGATATCTTTGTCAAAGAGTTGGCATCTTGAATTCTTGTATTTTAGGTACTTGCTTGCCTGACAAACTTCTTGCTTTTCTCCAAAAGGAGTGCAGTACCACACTTGGATTTTCAAGTTGCAATCCCCATGCAATTCTTCCTGTCTGAAATTCTTCCTAGGAAACTGGTTCTTTTGATGGTTTCCAAATTCCCGCAGGATTGCATTCATTACCCGCTGCTTTTTACTAGTTTAACTCTTAGAGGGCAACTTTTTCCAAGTTTCTGACAAACTCTTCATTGGAACCACCCTGTACAGTATTGCCGGTAGCTATCCAGATGTTAATTATTATGAGGATTAAATGTAAAGCCAACAGATTTGGTAGTTAAAGTCATTGGAATAGTTTGGTGTCAGGGGTTTCAGTCAAGTTGTGGGAGTGGACCTCCGGGAGTAGACAAATGAACGGAATTTGAATTCTTTCGTCAGATATTTATTTAACATCTAGGAAATGCTGGGCTCTGGGAGTGAAACATAAGCGAATATGGACGAGGTCCCTGTCCTGATGTGGCTTATTTGAGCAGGAAAGGTGTCATTAATAATCATATGTCTAATGGTACAGCGTATGTTGCTGAAGATACAGACATGTGAAGACATTTAAGAAATGGATCTGACCTAGGGTAGGGGCTCAAGAAAAGCCTGAGGCAATGACGTAGAATCTGGGATGTGAAAGATGAATGTGGTTAAGTACGAAAAGGGGAGCGGGAAGAGGCTTGTGGAGGGAAGGAGCACAGAGCTTTGAAGCGCCCCCCAAAAAAGCATGCGTGGCTACACTGCGGGGAGCGAGGAAGAGAACGGGGCAAGGCGAGTCCGGGAAAGTAGAAATCGTAAATCTCCCGGAATACGCAGGAAAGGGCGGGGAGAGGCGGCTCCACTTATAAACTACAATTCCCAGGAAGCATCTGCCAGACGGATGTGAGGTGAGGTGCGAGCCGCGACCTTTGAAGGAAGAAAGGAAGTGCTTCGGCGTCGCAGAGTCGGACAAGCGCGGTAAGGTAGGTAGGGGCGCGGTGCGGGACGGGCGGCTGGGGCGCGGCGGGCTGCAGTGGCCGCCGAGCGCCGCGAGGCTCCGTGTCGTCATAAGGCGGCGGCCATTTTCCCGGGCGGAGGCTGCCCGAGCGGGCGCTCGGAGAGCGGGGGCGGGCGGGCCTGAGGCGTTGCGGCGGCCGGGCGGCCTCGGCCCCCCGGTAATCGCGTCTTCTCCCGGCGTCTCGTTTGCAGAGGGAGCACTATGTCCGCGGAAGTCCCCGAGGCAGCCTCCGCGGAGGAGCAGAAGGTGAGTGTGCACGGCGAGCGGTCCCGGGGGCTCGGAAGGCCCAGAGGCGAGCCTTCTGCGGGCCGGGCCTGCCGGGTGGCCTGCTCCCGCCGTGTGCGGAGGGGCGCGCCCTGAGTCGGCCCGCGGGTTCCTGGTGGAGAGAGCTGGAGCTGCTTGGACGCCTCCGCCGTGAGGGCCGAGTTCTCCCAGACCTGCCGCCCGCCGTAACTCTGGTGATTAGCGCCCGCGTGGTGGGAGTTTGAGCATTGTCCGAGTCTTGGCCGAGATTTGCCTTTTCTCAGCGCCTCGGTGTGTCGCCTTTTTCCTTACGCTCGACTGTACATAATGAGCCCAGGACTCCCGTTTTTGTGGTGGAACCTAAGTTTTTCCATGAGCCTCACTTAGCGTAGGAAGTCTTATTTTTCCGTGAAGAACGAACTCTTCCCAACTACTGGTATTGTCGGCATGCTTTTAACTCCAAAGGCGGTATCACGTGTTCGGGTGGCGAGTTAGACCAGGGTTGGCGTTTCCGATCCCGTCCTAGTTTGCCGCGTAACCTTGGCCAGTCGCTAAACTCTTCAAGTTTTCAATCTTCTCATTTGTAAAATAATGCTGATAACACTTGCTTTGTAAAGTTGTTGTGAGGCTTAAATGACGTGGGTAACTTACAATATTTAGGGCAGTGTGTGCTCAGAAATGTGAGCCACTGGGATCCGCATATGGTATTTGACTGAAAACCAAAAGCTTGGAATTGAAAATTTTTTACCAATTTAGTTGACCTGGATTTTTGTAGCAACAGGAATATTTTGTACACTTACTTCTAACATCCTTCAGATGTAGGAAAATAATCCACAAATCAATATGATTCAAATTACGAATGTTAAGACTTTGTTTCGTCTTTGCTAGTTCTTGCCCCTTCCACCATTATTATTTCTGCTGCCTTGCCCTCCTTGGTACTTGTGGCTGGCCTACAGAGGCCCATATATTGTTTCTTAAATTGTTTATGGAGAGTTGCCAGCACCTTTTCTTGAAAAGTCAGACGGCATTATTATAAATAGGATTTGGTCTAGTACTTGGACTTTGTAAGGGCTCCTTCTGCTTCATGTTCTCCTCATGCTCCTAAACAGGTTAGAAATTTGATTAGTGTATTAGTGTTCTAAACCCACTCCATATGTTCTTAAGCATGGTAACTTTTCTTCAGTTGAATGATTCTGTTATGTTACTTGTAAATATTAAAAAAAAAAAAAAGAAAACTGCATAGGTAGTAGGCCAAGTTACCATATTATTCAGGGATATTCCAATGAAGATTATGTTTGGTATTTTTCACACTTTACAAAAACATGGACTTCTAGGACAGAAATATAGTTTAAAGATTACAATCCTGGGGCGCCTGGGTGGCGCAGTCAGTTAAGCGTCCGACTTCAGCCAGGTCACGATCTCGCGGTCCGGGAGTTCGAGCCCCGCGTCAGGCTCTGGGCTGATGGCTCGGAGCCTGGAGCCTGTTTCCAATTCTGTGTCTCCCTCTCTCTCTGCCCCTCCTCCGTTCATGCTCTGTTTCTCTCTGTCCCAAAAATAAATAAACGTTGAAAAAAAAAATTTTTAAAAAAGATTACAATCCTAACTATAACATGAAATATCATTTATTTATTGAAAAACATTTATTGTGTTCATAATTGCTTGGGATTTAAGAACCCCCAAAAACAACAAACCCATGTGTGTGCTGTCTTGTCCTAAACACTGACATCAACTTTGGTTTTGACTTCTGATGTACCGTGGTGTGCTATGTAGTTTCCTTTTATGAGATTTTTAGTGTGTTGCCAAAGTATAAAGTGTTGATTTCTACCGGGTAAATGCTTTTATTTGAAACAACCTAATATCAGGTTTAACAATATTAAACATGTCTTGAATGTTTTCATAAAGGTCTACATTAAGATTTTAACTCAAGTCCTTTTGTTTTAGGTCTGTTGTCATTAATACCAAAGTGGGTTGGTAATATAATGTCCCTTCTTGAATTAGGGATTGGCTGTAGATGTTAAGTGTCCCGTAGCATGGATACCATCCCTAAACATGAGGAGAATGTGCAGAGTCACTTCTGTGTTCCTATGGGCCAAATCACCTGTTTCTTCTATTTTGGAAGAATAGATGACTTAAAAAATTGGATTATTCTCTGTGTACCCAGTTGACCTTTCAATTAAAGCCAAAGCATTCAGCTAAAACACCTTTATAATTTTATGGTACGTTGGCCTGTTGCCTCTGAAAAATTAACATAAAGAGATGAGACTGCATGGAGCAAGGGCTAAGTCACTATTTCTCTGAGAAGTGGAGGCCCCTTGTTAAGAGAAGAAAAACTGTATGGGCCACTTTTTTTTTATTGGGATATTAAATATGTATAAACATGAAAATAAGTATAAACATACCTCTTTAACACTGCTTTAAAATTAAAACACGGATGGGGCTCCTTCATGGCTCAGTCAATTGAGCATCTCACTTCAGCTCAGGTCATGATCTCACAGTTCCTGAGCTCAAGCCCCATGTCTAGCTTTGTGCTGATAAGTGTAGAGCCTACTTTGATTCTTTGTCTTCTCTGTCTCCTCCTCTCTTTCTACCCCTCACCTGCATGTGTGCCTGCGAGCACTCTCTCTCTTTCTCTCTCTCTCTCTCTCTCTCTCTCTCTCTCTCTCAAATAAACACACATTGAGGTGCCTGGATGCTCATTCAGTTAAGCGTCTGACTTGGTTTTGGCTCAGGCCATGATCTCACTGTTCTGGGTTCAAGCCTTGTGTCGTGCTCCTCGCTGGCAGTGCAGAGCCTTTTTGGGATTCTGCCTCTGGCCTTCTCTCTCTGCCCCTCCCCTGCTTGTTCACACTGTCTCTCAAAAAATGAACAAAAATATTTAAAAAATTAGGCACCCGGTTGGCTTAGTTGGTGGAGCATGCGACTCTTGATCTTGGGGTCGTGAGTTGGAGCCCTCATTGGACAGAGATTACTTAAAATTTATTTTAGATTAAACAAATTAAAATACAAACAAAATTAGTGTGAATTATCCATTGTGGCATAGTATTTTGCCGAAAGTAAATTTCCAACGTATTGAGAATGTGGTAGCAGTTGTTACAGGCAGGGCATTTTGAGTATGGCAAGTTAACGCTTCCCTAGGTCATGTGATGACTCAGTTGTCCTTTTTTTTTAATGTTTGTTTTTGAAAGACATGAGAGGGAATGTGAGTGGGGGAGGGGCAGAGTGAAGAAACGCAGAATCCAAATCCAAAGCAGGTTCCAGGCTCTGTGCTGACTCCGACATGGGGCTCAAACTCACTAACCAGTGAGATCATGACCTGAGCCGAAATTGGGCACTTAACTGACCAAGCCACCCAGGCACCCCTCACTTGTCCTTTTTAAGAGTAATCTGTGTGATCATTTAATTCTAGGATCAAAAATACATCATTTACATTTTAAATTCAGCTCTGTTCTTTTCTCACTCTTCTGGACAATTGGAGTAGTATTGCTCAGTCTCCTTCATAAATGAAAGCTGAAATGGAAATCATGTAGCACTTAGATATGAGATGGCAATTCATATGTGCTGGTATATACTTAAACTTTTTCCTTCTGGATTATCACTGAAGTGAAAACAAAACATTAAAAAAATTTTAGCAGAGACCTCATGGATCTATCACCTGTGAATTCCACTTTGAATAACACTAAGCTCAGACAGGTGTACACTCTTGTCCTGGGGTGAGAAGAGGCATAGTGATGACTTAAAACACATAATTCTATTTTCATTGTGAACATCTTAAAGTCATGGATCCTCCTTTATTTATCTTTTCTCCCATTGCTCCTATCTTACCTGATTCATTCCATTCATTTCATTGTTCAGAAAATACTGGTTGAATGAATTTTTCTCAGAATTTTTCATTTGAAACCATTGCCAAAGTACTGTCTAATACAAATAACAAAGCTTGTACTGCAGTTTGAAAGAGGGAAGAATAGACTATAGTAATATAAAAACCTTTGTTTAGACCCAATTAAGAAATCTGAGTGAGAATAAAGGAACACGTGTGTGTGTGTGTATTACTGCTTTTAAGTTAAAAAAAAATTTTTTTAATATTTTTGAGAGATAGAGACCGGGCATGAGTGTGGGAGGGGCAGGGGAGAAGGAGACCCAGAATCTGAAACAGTCTCTAGGCTCAGAGCTGTCAGCACAGAGCCTGAAATGGGGCTTAAACCCACAAACCATGAGATCTTGACCTGAGCTGAAGTCAGACGCCCAACCGACTGAGCCACCCAGGTGCCCCCCAGTGGGTTTTTTTTTTCAGTTTATTTATTTATTTTAAGAGAGAGAGAGAGAGCACAAGCAGGGGAGGGGCAGAGAAAAGGAAAGACAATTCCAATCAGGCTCTGCACCATCATTGCAGAGCCTGACATAGGGCTCAAACCCACAAACTGTGAGATCATGACCTGGGCTGAGATCAAAAGTTGGACGCTTAACCGACTGTGCTGCCCAGGCGCCCCCACTTATAAGTTTTTTAAAAAGAAGATCTGAAGAGCAGGTTTTCTAGAGATTTTATTACAATATTGATCAAATTAAGGTAGTAAGATGTCTTGGAAGAAGCTAACTGAAGTGGGGCTCTCAACTGAAACATTTTTGTCAGTTTAAAAGATAATGCTGGTGCTTTTGTGAGTAGTAGAAAAGGAAGAGAACTATTACGTCCATATATCATCACTAAAGAGTGGGTACAAACTGCTTTCCCATTTTCCCAGTTTTTGAAAATTGCAGTTAGTATTGACATTTTCAATTTTAACACTACCTTTGGTAACTAAAAGGCTTAAGAGTGTTTTTTTTTTTTAATGTTATTTTATTTATTTGAGAGACTGAGAGCAGTGGAGGGGCACAGAGAGAGGGAGAATCCGAAGCAGTCTCCGTACTGTCAGTGCAGAAACCAGTGCAGGGCTCCAGCCCAGAACCCATGAATCATGAGATCATGTGACACCTGGGCAGAAGTCAAGAGTCGGTCAGTCGCCTGAGCAACTCAGGTGCCCCTCAAGAGTGTTTTTAATTTTAGTTTTTAAACCATAACTTTGTTTAGTTTGTGTGCAACCATTGATACTCAGCAATCTAGAAGTAAACCTCAGAAAAGTTTTAAAATGTTTCTTGTTGCTACCTTATCAAATGTGCTGTATATACAGCAGCGCCTTAGGCTTGCCTCTGTGTCTGCTACTATAACATGATATATTTCAAAGATAAGCTGATAGTGAAGCTGTCAGGTGTTTGGAAAGTTTCTTAGCTTTATTGAAACAATTGGAGTATGTTGTGTTTGTTCATTCAGTAGGCTTTTATTAAACACCTGTTAAATGCCAGGCACTAGGGAAGCAGCAGGGACTTAATTGGACCACAGTATTTTTCCCTAGAGGTTGATAACAGTTCCGATACCTTCCTGGCAATATCCCAAAGGATTTGTTGGGCTTTCATTAATCTTTTCTACTTATTTATCAATCATTGCGTCAGTGAACATATTGCTGAGCAGATAGAGGAAAATTTGCTTAGAGTTACCAGATTTTTATTGCTGATGTTGCTATGTAACTTCTCTGCTGAAGGTGGAAAAGTGGTATTAATCATTCAGACTTATCAGTCCATGACATAATAATCCTTAATTGTTTGAATGTTCTTTTTATGTTTTTATGCCATATACCCCACCTACTCACAAAAGGGACATCTAATATATTTCAGTAGACTATTTCACAAAAATGCAAGTGCCTAAACAATAAATGTTAAGCTATGTGCTAGGTATAGAGTATACACTGAAGATAAATGTACTTGTCAAGAAGATAACCTTCATTTAAAATACTGTTTTTAAGTATTTTTTTGTATATTATAAGCATATATCTTTGGGTTTCTGCTTCTCCAGTTTGTAGTGTATGGTTAAATGTTCTAGAATTCTAATGATCCTTTTTCTACTACTCTCCTCCCCGCCCAAGGTATTATCAGCATAGAAACTACTTAGCTGATGAATCCTTACAAAGTAGTAAAATTGCTCTATGACACAGAAGCTTCTTGGAGAATAAAAGTTTGAAAACAGATTTGAGTTTTTCTTAAGTTTATTCTGGGAGACAGAGGGGGAGAGAGAATCCCAAGCAGGTTCTGCACGGTCAATGCAGAGCCCGATGGAGACTTGAACCCGTGAACCTGTGAGATCATGACCTGAGCTGAAATCGAGAGCCAGACACTTAACTGACTGAGCTATGCAGTTGCCCCCAGATTTGAATTTTTAAAAATACTTCTTGGTTAAGCTTGTCATTTCCATATTTTGTTGATCCCTTTGGTTTTTATTTCATTAACCTCTGCTTTTTATTTTCTCTCATTCTCTTTGGGTTCTGTTCTTTGTTTAACTACTGAAGTTAGATGTATAGCTCATTGACTTTTAGTTTTCTTGTTTAATACATGCCCTTAAGGGACATTTGTTGAATCTTACAAGTTTGGTAAGTATAGAATTTTTATCAGTGAGTTCCATGTGTTTCTTTTTTAATTCCCATTATTTATTAACCATGAATTATTTTAGTAATATATTTTTTAAGCTTATATACATTGCAGTTTTGTTTGTTTTTTAAATGTTTGTTTATTTTTGAGAGAGAGAGAGCGTGCACAAGCGGTGAGGTGGAGGGGGGCAGAGACACAGAGAGACGAAGTCTGAAGCAGGCTCCAGGCTCTGAGCTGTCAGCACAGAGCCCGATGTGGGGCTTGAACTCACAGACTCCAAGATCATGATCTGAGCCGAAGTCTGATGCTTAAACGATTGAGCCACCCAGGCGTCTGCCCCTGTGCACATTAGAGTTTTAATGATTTAAGCTATTTTAGTTACGTACATATTTTAATTTCTGAATAGGGATATATAAATTTTTTTATTGTTGACTTTTGATCTTGTGAATTGTAGTCATAGATGGTCATTTGGATGAAAATGGTTAAGGCTTATTTTATAGCCTATTTAGTCAATTTTTCCATTGTGCTTGAGAAGAATATACATTTCCTAACTATTGGGTGCAGAAATAAAATACGATATCTTGACTACTTTGTCTTTTTCACTTATCAATAATGGAGGAAGGTGTATTGAAATCTGTACTGATAGACTTGTCAGTTACTGTAATTCAGTCAATTTTTTCTTTATATATTTTGAGGCTTTTTATCAGAGGCATGAATATTTAGATTCTCTGCATCCCTAATGCTTTTTGGCCCCCTATCTTTTCTTTTTTTTTTTTCTTTTTCTTTTTCTTATCTCTTGACCTCCCAGGCTTTTGGGTTTTTTTCCCCTCATGATTGATTTTTCTTCTTCCATTTTACCTCTACTGTTAGTATGGAAATTACATACTTCATTTCTGTTATGTAATTGTTTCCCCTTGAAATTTTATCATACATTCTTAATTAAACAAAATGTAAAATTAGTAAACAATGTGGACCATAGAACACTTAAACTGTGTTATGTAGTATTTTTGTTTTTTATTTGTTTTTAAAGTAAATGCTCCTCCTGATGAGGGGCTTGAACTCAAAACCCTAAGATCAAGAGTTGCATGATCTGCCAGCTGAGCCAGTCAGCCTCCCCTTTTGTTTGTTTTCCTTTTGTTTTGTTTTTAACCTCGCATATTAAGATATTAAAATTTGAAAAGCGAATGTGTTGATTATATCTCAGCAAAGCTGGGGGGCAGTTATTAAAGTGGCTTGTCAGTGTACATTAATGTATTTCAGTTTCTTTGCTATTTCTTTCCTTTTTAAAAAAATTTTTTTAAATGTTTATTTACTTTTAAGAGAGAGAGAGACCGTATGAGTGGACAAGAGGCAGAGAGAGGGAGACACAGAATCCAAAGCAGGCTCCAGGCTCTGAGCCATGATCCATGAAATCATGACCTGAGCCGAAGATGGACACTTAACTGACTGAGCCACCTAGGTGCCCCTCTTAGCTATTTCTTTCTATATCTCAAACCTTTTTCAAGATTTATTTTGATTCTAGCTGAAATAAATGTTTTAAGAGTTACTTTGAAGGATGTCCAGAAACATGCAGTCACACCAGTCATTGTGGCCTTTTGCATTTTTTAACATGACTGTAGGGATAAATTGCTTATTTTACCTGATTTTATCGACGGCTTCTGTCCTGGACAGTAGAAACCACTTTGGGTATTTCAAACAGAAAGGGTTGTAATTTAGGGAATTAGGTTACAAATTATTAGAAGGGATGGAGGAATAAAGGGGGAAGATAATGTTTCTACAGGTGCGGATTGTAGAAAGCTGTTGACTCTGCATAAGTGAGCACTATTCTGAGCAGACCATCCCCTGCACATACTCTCGTGGAGCAGCTGCACTAGCCCCTGATGGTCTGCCTGATGCCCTCCTGCAGGAACTCACGGGCTATTGCTGGTGTTCACATTGTTGGTCGCATCACCAGGAACAGAGTGGATTCTTTCTCCCATGTTTTTTAATCTGGTGTAGGTGCCATTAGCAGAACCTAATAGTTCAGTCTGGGAAAGGTAGTTTCAGGCTTCTAACTAATTCAGGGGAGTGTTTTAAAGAAGAGTAAGTGTTGGCTGAATGCCAGTGGACAGTCTGCCACCTGATGTGTTATTTATAATTGACTCTACATAAAGTCCAAGCATTTCAACTTGCTTATCAGTAAGGTCCTATAACTGTACATTTGCAAAAGGTTAAGAACGTTTCTGTATGATCCATGAAAAATATTATAGATGTGTTGATGGTATATACTGTGTTTTAAAAATACAGCTTTGGTCATATTTTTCCCCCTTTTGGTATTAAATGCAGCTGAAATTCTGAATCCAGCTACAAAGTTGCAGATTGCAGACGCTTAACTTTGTGCTATGTATTTGGCAAGAAAGTTCAGTGATTGACTTTGTTTTTTCTAGGACACATTATATAGATCCATTCTAAACCTAAACAATACTTCTGTAAATGCTATTTGCCCAGACGTATTTTATAGTAACCTAACTCGATTTAATTGAACGCGAGTAGTATATATCATGTATAAACATATATGTGAATATATTCTTTTTTTTTTTTTTTTAATTTTTTTTTTCAACGTTTATTTATTTTTGGGACAGAGAGAGACAGAGCATGAACGGGGCAGGGGCAGAGAGAGAGGGAGACACAGAATCGGAAACAGGCTCCAGGCTCTGAGCCATCAACCCAGAGCCTGACGCGGGGCTCGAACTCACAAACCGCGAGATCGTGACCTGGCTGAAGTCGGACGCTTAACCGACTGCGCCACCCAGGCGCCCCGTGAATATATTCTTTATTAAGAAAATAAGGGAATGCCAGATACGATTGTGTATTATGTGTAACTTTTTCCCCTCTCTTATATAAAATAAGGGAAACCTGCAGAAACACTGGAAATTAGGGAAAGTTGCTACCTCTATACCAGAAATGTTAAGGAATTTTTCTTAAATATAAAGAACTGATAATTCAAATCAAACAAAGGAAGTGGAGAGCCTTTATTTCCCAGGCAGGTCCAAGAAAGCTGGATGTTTTTAGTGGAAATGTAGGACTTTCTTGACACTCTTTAATTTGAATGTGCAAGAGGGTGCCTGGGTGGCTCAGTCGGTTAAGCATCCGACTTCAGCTCAGGTCATGATCTCACGGTGCTTGGGTTTGAGCCCAGCATTGGACTCTCTGCTGACAGCTCGGAGCCTGGAGCCAGCTTCAGATAAACACTAAAAAAAAATTTTTTTTGAATGTGCAAGGACTCAAAGGCTGTAAATCAAGTTACAGTCTTTTTCAACTAACATCCAAATTCAGTGTTAACCAATTTAAAAAACACAACTGTACAGAGGGACCCAAGAGTAGGTTCCTTCTCCCAGTTCCGTCTGAGTAGCACTGATGTGAATACAGCTGGACAAACTGCAGTGACCCCGCCCATCTTCCTGCACTAAACTGGTAACCTTAAATTTACAATATTTCTCTACCTTTTGTGATGAGTTCAATACAGTCATACCTTACACAGGGGTTATATTCTAAAGTTAGTAAGGCAGGAATAGCATATAACTAAATTTACTCTTGAAAAACTCCAATGAAGTCATAATCCATGATTCCCTAATAGTGGAAACAGCCCCATCAATTCTCAGTAGGACAAGTAGTCACTTTAATCCAGTGGTTGAACAGATGTCTGGGTTTATTCTTCAGTTTATAGCTGAGGTAGCAGACTTGTATGTAGGGACTGAGTTTTTAAATACTAAGATGATAAATAGAACATCACTATGCTAAAACTCTGAAAGAGGCCCAGGAGTGAGATCATCATGGAAACGGCAGGTTGGCATCACACACCTTACACTTGAGCTCTCTGAGGCATACTCTTCTTGAATGGGATGACTGGCAGGATCACCACTCATACTGTTTAGAGTCTCTCTGGCAGCATAGTTGAATTTTGTGTACATCAAGTGAGGTGATGTCTTAGACTGAAAATCTAAATAGATGCATGAAACTGTAGCATAAAAAAAGGAGGAAGGTAGAACACTTGAAGCAGAAAGGAGCATACATATAAAGGAAGCCCCATAGAAAAAGCATATTTGACAGCAGCAGCAGTTTTAATATCAAAATCCTCTAAGACTAAAAATGAGAAGACGTAGTAACAAATGAGGTTCCTGGTCAAGATGAAGGAAATACAATGTATAAGGTGAACAGAGCTAGTTATAAAGCATGTATGAATATAATTTTGAAAAATAAATGCAAAAATCATATTAAGTCATTTTGGGCATAAGTAATTTGTTTGCTGTACAAGAATACTAGGCTTGACATTTATGGATATAACATTTCTGCTTTTTGACATTTGCAAATAACCTGCAAGAATCGAGATATGCAAAGGTGTGTGATTTTGTCTAGCTGGTATGCAGAAAAGCGTCCATTAGCTGGAAGGTGTGTGTACCTTGCCATTGCCCAGCATCGCCTATTAGGGCAACTTTTTCTTGATTCATTCTTTCTTCTTCAGTATTTACCATACAGTCATAAACGTTGCTTCCCTATAAAATATGGCTCTTTGAAAGAAAATAGACTGTATCAAGACTGGTGTTAAAAGTGAATAAGCTTGAGTGGAGGCCTCTTGCTCCACCTCGTGGAGCCCCTTGCTTCACCTCCTCCCCCTGCCACCACCTCGTGCCCCAGGTGGGAAGACCACATGCCCTTGGAAGGGGGAATGAAGAGGAGAGAGAATGGAAAGAGTCAGTGCCTTTTCAACTTGACAAATAGTTTCTGTTGACCATGAAGAGGTGGCTAAGACACCCCACTTACTCCAGAGTCTGCAGATGGGATCATGGGAAAACTGACAAAAGTCAGTGCAAGAGAAATGTCCCTTTTTAAAATGCCTGATTGTTCATACCATATACAGAACTATTGCAGATGAGTATCTATTCCCATCTTTACCACCACCTCCTGAAATGAGAAATAACTGTTTGAAAGGACTGACCTATTCCCAGGACTGAGGCTGGTTCAGTGGGTTACTTATCTCCAAAGATGGAGGGACACTGGGCAAAATGAGCAAATAGGCCTTGCTGTTTTCCTCTATTTACCACTCTCAGCTCATACTCCTTTTTGTCCTATCATATTTTTTCATTTTCTCTGTACTTTTGTTCAAATCTAGCATAAAAGTCAGGTTTAAATTGTTTGTTTGGTCTTCATCCTTATGAAATCTTCTGTATCACATAAAATTTGTATTAAATAAATCGTGTATGCTTTTCAAAAAACAAAAAAAAAAAGAAGTGAATAGGCTCAGGGGTTCCTGGCTGGCTCAGTCTGAAGAGCATGCAACTCTCTCTTTTTTTTTTTTTTTTTTTAAAAAAACATTTAATTATTTTTGAGAGACCGAGCACGAGCATAAGAGGGACAGAGAGAGAGAAAGGAAGATACTGAATCAGAAACAGGCTCCAGACTCTGAGCTTGTGAGCACAGAGCCTGACTCTGTGTTCAAACCCACTAGCAGGAGATATGACCTGAGCTGAAGTTGAACACTTCAGTGAGCCACGCAGTCGCTCCAAGCATGCAATTCTTCATCTCAGGGTCATGAGTTCAAGCCTCATATTGGTTGTAGAGATTACTTTAAAGAAGAAAAAAAAAAAATGAATAGGCTTAAAAATATTTATATCATTTGGTCAGAAAACCCATTTTTGATAAAGAATGGGACCTTTGGCATGTCATTAAATACAGGGGGAGATTAGGGAATAATGGACATTAATATGAAGGTTGACAAAGATGATGTTTCCCTTTAAAAATACCAAGGTCAGGGCACCTGGCTGGCTCACTTGGTGGAGCATGCGACTCTTGATCTTGGGGTTCCAGTTCAGCCCCACATTAGGTGTAGAGATTACTTAAAAAATAGAATCTTTTAAAAAACAAATAAAAAATACATGGTCTTCTGTATTGAGTTAGGGAATATCTTCTGGTAAATCAGCTGTTGTTAATTCCTATTAAAGAATCTCAGAGCTTCCCAGTCATACATGAATTTGAATTAATAGGAGTTCAAAAAGCTCTTGTATTTTAACATTAAAATGGTTCTCTAAATATAGGCACAGAGCTGATGAGTTCCATGGAAGGTGACTAACTATAAATGTATTATACATAACTGGAAAGTAATGGCAAGCAAGACTTCAGAGCTGAGTTATCTTGATATTTTTATCCAGTGTGTGGGGTGTTGTGTGCATCACAGCTATAATAGAGCTATCACATGGATCATTTGAAAAACAAGACAGAGATGTTTTAAAAGCTTCTGCGCTTGATTTCTTAGTCAGATGCTGCATTATTTGGTATTTGACAACTGAAGTCAGGGTCCAGATATTGAAAGGTGAATTATTTTAAATAAGTGAATTGTAATAGAGAGTAATTTATTTTAAATTATTTCAGGAAATGGAAGATAAAGTGACTAGTCCAGAGAAAGCTGAAGAAGCAAAATTAAAAGCAAGGTATCCTCATTTGGGACAAAAGCCTGGAGGTTCGGATTTCTTAAGGAAACGATTGCAGAAGGGGGTAAGTTCTTATATATAATCTTCAAATGCTTAAACCCTGAACTCATTGTGCTAGTTGCGATTATGGAAAGGGTGTCTGTGTGTATGTAACTCTGTACTTTATCAGATACAAATATATACATAGATATACATCATTTTTTTCCAATATTTTATATTGTTTACTCTATAAATCTGTATAAGAATGTACATCTCATCACTTTTAACTATAAACTATTTCAAGCATGTAGAAAGTGCAGATAATAATACAGCAGAACTCATGTACCCACCACCCAGATTTAATATATTTTGCCATATTTACTTCAGTTTTATCTTTGTAAGAAAGAAAATGTAGATATAGTTGAAACCTACCACATGTATGTATATATCCCCTGCCCCCTTCTTTCCTTTATCCCACCCCACCCACCCTTCTTTCCAAAAGCAGCGACTATCCAGAAGCTGGCATTTATCCTTCTGCCAATATTTTTTAACTTTTACTTGTTTTAAAGATGATTTCCATGCAAAGGCTAAAAATAATTTTTATTTGGATGAAATGATCACTTGTAAAGGCAGAGCTTATTATCTCCTTTACATAATACATTTTACAGAGTTACTCTAATACAACTTATACATGGTAATTTTAGTAGTTGAGATTACTGAAAATATTTTTTCAAAATCTTACTAATTCTTTGTGAGGCATAAACCATTATTGCTCAATAATGAGATCTGAATTGAGATACTGCTACATGCTTATTCCTTAGGTTTTCTTTCTAACTCCTTTGTAAAAAATTAAAGGACTCCATCTTTGGTTTAAGTACATTTAAATTATTTACCTTACAGGGAACAGGGAAAGAAAAGAATTGTTAATAGAATCAGGTGCCAAATCATGAGTTTACTAAAATAAATACCTTGAATATACTGGTATCTGCTGCTTGCTTAGTAAAAACATGTTTGTATGTATATGTATGTTTATATGTGTAGGTATTGGCAATAGTTACATATGGATTATTTTCTCCAAATTGCAAAAGGCTGTTTTTTCCCAGCTTTATTGAGATACTATTGACATACAACAGTTTACTGTGTACAATGTGATGATTTGATACACCTACATATTGTAAAATGTTGACCAGTAAGGTTAGTTAACACATCCCTTACCTCACATAATTACCATTTTTTTGTTATGGTGAGAACATTAAAGCTCTACTTTCCAGGCACTTTCAAGTGTACAATTCAGTACTGTTAACTTATTGTACATTAGATCCCTAGAACTTCTTATTCATCTTCTAATTGAAAGTTTGTGCCCTCTGACCAGTATCTCCCCATTTCCCCCACTCCTCCACCCCTGCAACCACCATTTTGCTGTTTCTGTGAGTTTAATGTTTTTAGATTCCACATGTAAGTCAAATCATACACTGTTTGTCTTTTTACCAAGAGAGTATTTTAACGGGGCATCCTAGCTGGCTCAGTTGGTAGCATGTGTGACTCTTCATCTCTGTGAGTTGAACTCTGTGAGTTCAAGCCCTGTGTTGGGCATAGAGATTACCTATAAAAGAAAAAATAAAGCTCACCTAATAACAATTTTTACAGAATTATATATTAAATAAATTCTTAGTTTTAAAAGTGGCAAAATACAGAATTTTCTTTGTCTTACGAAAGAATAACATTCACAGCTTTGAAATAATAGGATGGCAGGTTGGAATCATTCCAAATATATAAAAATGTAAAATCTCTGTTTCATGAGAAGTAATTCATTGGGGAAATTGTTACAAAAATGATAGTTAATACCTGTAGTACATAAAAAAGATTTTTCAGATATTCAATAAAAACATTAAGGTGCCCCTATGTAAAATATTTCATCAGAAGAACTGTTAGAAAAATGTTTATCCGTGGTGGAAATCAGTGAAATGTAAATTATTAGATCATACCATAGTACATGTACAAGTAAATTAGAAAAATATAATAACCACTGGTAAGGTTGAAGTTGAATATAGTTAATATTCTCTTTGCCATGTGTAGCATTTAATACTCATTGTGGAAAGGGATATGGATCAAGATTTATAGAAGTGTTCATATTCTTTGAATAATCTCTTGTGAATTAATCTAAGAATATAATTCAATATAAGGAAAAAATCGAGTTTGAAGATACTATTTGTAGCTTTATAACTAGAAGCAGCACCGCTGTTCAGCAGCAGAGGAATAGTTAAATTGTAATAAGTCAACAAAATAGAATATTTTGTAGTTATTTACGAGCATTATTCTAAATACCATAATGTAGGGGATAAATAGAAAAAGCAGAATGAGAAACATACTCATTGAGAGCATAGCTATGTAGAATGTATTTGTATCAAGTCTAATTTTGAAATGGTCCCATCAGGTATGGTTTTATTTATGAAATAAATTATATAATCATCTTTGACTATGAAATTATTATTTGGAATTGACTCTTAAGTGTTTAGGAAACTTTTCCTTTGTTAATCTCCAGCATAATTTATGCTTAACCATTCTTCCAACATTTGGGCTGTTATCTTTGTAATTTTCCTCTAGCTTCAACTATTTATGAATTTTTAAGTATCTTCAAATCAGAATTTATAAATCTTGTATTTTGGAATTGGTATTGTAAGTGGTTGTGAAAGGGAAAATGCTGCTTGAATCAAGAAATAGAATTTGAGAAGGGACTCTTGAATGATTTTGCATTATACCAAAATGTCAATGAATAAGCACTTTTATATTGGGAAATGAAGTCTTATATTCAACTATATCATTTCTTACTATTTTAAAAGAGTTTTGAATTTTTTAGATGTCAGGGTTAATAGGATCATTAGAAACTGACTTTATTACAATGGGGACAGTCTGCCTAAAATTTGCACTGTATATTAAATTTTTCCTTTTGTGTTTTTTATTGAGAAAGAATTTGGCAGTCTGCTTTGTTCTGCCCTAGAAGCTACCTAATTTCAGGGGCGCCTGGGTGGCGCAGTCGGTTAAGCGTCCGACTTCAGCCAGGTCACGATCTCGCGGTCCGTGAGTTCGAGCCCTGCGTCAGGCTCTGGGCTGATGGCTCAGAGCCTGGAGCCTGTTTCCGATTCTGTGTCTCCCTCTCTCTCTGCCCCTCCCCCGTTCATGCTCTGTCTCTCTCTGTCCCAAAAATAAATAAACGTTGAAAAAAAAAAAAAAAAGCTACCTAATTTCAGAAGTAGCTCTCTAATATGCAGAAGCTCTCTAATATGATACTCAGAAGTTCTGAGATTTTTTTTTCATCCTATTCATTTTTTTTATGTTTATTTTTGAGAGAGAGCTCACTCGAGTGGACAGGGGCAGAGAGAGGGAGACAGAGAATCTGAAGCAGGCTCTGCACTGTTAGCCCAGAGGCCAACATGGGTGGGGCTCGAACCCATGAACCCTGAGATCTTGGCCTGAGCTGAAGTCAGACTCTCAACCAACTGAGCCACTTAGGTGCCCCCACCATACTCTATTTTTATTTTTATTTTTATTTTTATTTTTATTTTTATTTTTATTTTTATTTATTTTTTTACCTTTATTCATTTTTGAGAGTGCAAGCAGGGGAGGGGCAGAGAGAGAAGGAGAGAGACAGACAGAATCTGATGCATGCTCCAGGCTCTGAGCTGTCAGCACAGAGTCCAATGCAGGGCTCGAACCCATGAACCAAACCGTGAGATCATGACCTGAGCCAAAGTCGGATGGTTAACCGACTAAGCCACCCAGGAGCACCATACTCATTTTAAAACATGTAGAAATAAAGCTGCAGCAAGCTTTAGTAGGGTCTGGCCCAAGTTTCCTTGTTAATTGCTCAGTGTGTTAAGTGTATAGTAGCAGTTTCTAGCTTTAGACCCTTTGGCTTTAGGCCTGAGCTGTCTTATCAAAGAATAATAGTCCCTTCAGGGAGGCAGCCACTGAGACCTTTTCCCAGGCCACTCAACAGTCTTAGACCAAGCTGTGAATTCCCAGCTACTTCATTTACCATATGAGATATCCCTGAAGTCTCAAAGAGAATTTTTCCCCCTTTCTCCTTTTGTCAGTGAGGTGCTCATCTCATTGCTGGACTATTCCCTCTTGCCTACTCTAAAAGGTTAAGTTACTCTCTTTTGAGCACCTGTAGCACCTTGTGTACTTAAAACAGTATAATGGTTGGAATACTCGACTATTGTCCATCTTTGTATCTCAAGGATTCACACAGTGCCTCAGGTATAGTAAGCAGTCCGTAAAGGTAGGTTAAACATGAAAGGTAGAAGTTGGAAACCAGGCAGGTTTGTATGTTTTTACTCTGGAACAGATAACTCCTGTAGATTAGCTATATGAAGGTTGATATTTAGCTCTCCTTGCAATTTCTATTTTAGTGATAATAGGGTATCATTGCTACCTTATTCCTCTACCATAAAAAGTTGTATTTCTTCAGTGTCTTAAGTGAAATATGGAAGTGTGGGATAAGGATGTACATTTTAAGTGATAATTTCTAATGAGTTTTCTTGTCACCCTAGCATTTATATTTTACCCTTAATTTTTATCTTACTAAATTGCTTTCATTCACATAAATGATTTTATTTTTATATATATATAATTTTTTTTAAGTAGGTTCCAATGCCCCATGTGGACCCCAACTTAGGACTTGAACTCTCAACCCTGAGATTAAGACCTGAGCTGAGACCGAGTTGGACGCTTAACTGACTGAGCCACCCTAGCCTCCCTCAAATAAATGATTTTAAATCCTTTTAGGAATATTCATCCTAGGTGACAGGAGCTATAAATAATGTTTTTAATAATTGAAAGTGTGTGGCACATCCTAAATGCAAGATGGTGAATTAAGTGTTTTTATTTTCCAAATAATTTAAGCAAGAATTTCTGGTTTTTATGTTAGTAATTGAAAGTTGTGCTATTTCATGTTAATGTTTTTGTTTAAATTTTTTTAGATTAGCTTATTTTATATTGACAGTTGAGGGTTACATCTACATCTTAAATTCAGTGTGATTGAATATGAAAGTTTTAAACTCCAGTCTGAATTTTTTTTTTTTTTCCCCTTGTAGCAAAAATATTTTGATTCTGGGGATTACAACATGGCTAAAGCAAAAATGAAGAACAAGCAGCTTCCTACTGCAGCTCCGGATAAGACAGAGGTCACTGGTGACCACATTCCCACTCCACAGGACCTTCCTCAGCGGAAACCATCCCTTGTTGCTAGCAAGCTGGCTGGCTGATTAAAAGAGCTGAACTGCATGAATCTTTCAATTCCCATTTTTTCTCCTTAATATGTTACTTTCTCTGCTTTTTATTTCCTTTCATTCACTAAGTCATTTCAGAATGACAGCTTTGCAGGTAGCGGTAGTGTGTGCTGCTATTGTAAGGGAATATACATGTGTAGAGTTTTTGATTAGTTTAACAGTGCACTGATAAAGAGAACATGTTAGAGCAACATAAAGTAATCTACTTGAAAATAATTGTATATATTACCTAACTCCTAGTGTAGGACTGTTTCAACAAGTAACAAGCAAGTTTTACAATTGTAATGTTTTGGCTTTCCTTAACTCATCTTAATTATAGCTTTGTATGTTACTCTTATTTAATATAACCTCTATTGTATTGATTTCTTCTGTATTTTCCTTTTGGATTTTGTAAAACAGAAGTTTAAGACCACAAGTTGGAAGAAAGGTTACATTCTTCAAACAAAAATAGATGGGGCTCTGAAAGATTTGTATCTCTGCTTGAACTTGAATGGCCTTAAACCTGTTTCAGCTTTAACAATAGAATTTTACTTGGGCAATATTTGCCCATTCTGGTGTAACTTATGTGACTCTAGTGCTTAACAGCTGCCGTTGAAGCTAGTATTCTTATTCCATTCTATAGTGTTAGAGTATCTTTTGTTGAAGATGTGAATGAAGTGTGCATGTGCATTGACTGTTGAATTCACTTTTGTGCCATTTTTGTAAATACAATAGTTTTGCACAACCTCTCACAAATGTCTGTATTAATTTCACATATTAAAAAGCAGATGATGTGCCAACCAGAAGCACAAGAGTTCCTACACAAAACTCTGTACGTCATTAGAGCTTTTGTATAGTAAGAGTAGTTTACAGTCTTGGGCTTATAGAATACTAAACTGAAATCTTTGCTTAGTCTGTCATAGACTTAAGCTTTTTCATTTGTTATTAATATCCATGACATTCAGTGGCCTTGTGCAGATATGATATGTTGCTTAGGCATATCTTTTGTCCTATGCAGAACATTTCATTTTGACTTTTATGAAAATTGCAATTCATGTAATTTATATAAACTTTTTTAATGTAGAAACTTTTTACTTCCACAGTCAATTTGGGGAACACTAGAATAAAAGGCTTCGATACTCTGCCTCCTGTGGCCCCTCCCTCCTTTTTTTCTTGCTGCTTTGACTCAAATCTTGTTCACCCGTGCTGTTCAGTCTTCAGAAGCTTAGGTGTCTATCCTCACTCTTGAAATTTACTCTGCTGAATGCTATATTTTATAACAGAATGATGTTTTTCTTATAATTTCTTAGTTGTTAATTAACCATTCTTAATCCTGTATTACTAATATTTGACACTTGTTTAAATAAAAGGAACTTTATACTGAAACATTTACTTGAGCAGCGTGGCCCAGGAACTCATGTCAGGATGAGCTGAATTCTGGTAAATAATTTTAAGTAATTCTAATGAGCTAATAAGTGAATTAGACTTAAGACACTTAGAATCATTTACGTGATAGGTGGAACATACTCGTATTAAAATATTTAGATATTTTACTTCTGTAGATGTCATTTTAATAAAATACCAATTTAATTTTACTTGTGATTTATCTAGATAGTAAGAATTTAATTAACAGACTTTATTGGGATATAGTTACTGCTCTTTTAGGAGCTCTTCCCATTGGTGTTGTAATGCTATAGCATGACATTGAAGATCAGTAGCCTGAGATGATAGCATTTTTTTTCTTTGTCTTTGACTTGCATTGGCATCCCTCTTTTGGGATCTAGGCATCTTTTCTAGATCTTGGCTCCATCTGTATACTTGCTTTCCTATGACCCCAAATCATTGTAAATGGTGCCTTGAGCACAGCACCTGCACTTAAAGGCTGCCTAGCGCTGTGTAAGGCTTGCTGATTATCTTCCTTCTCCACCTACCCCCAAAAGGCAGAAAAGCAGTGAAATCAGTAATGTTCTAGTTTGTAATTTTAAGGGTCAGTCATATGTAAATATATTTGTTATGGGAGCAAGTAGGTTATTCCACTATATATAATCATTGTAGGATCCATTTAAGAATTATGGAATACCCCAAAGTAGAATTTCTGTAATATGTATTCCTTTTTTTTTTTTTTTTGTGACTATTTGCAAGCTGTCACCACTAAATTTACATCAGAGAAGATTAATCTGAAAGATCACGGAAACCATGTTATTCTTGACCATGATAGGACTCTAGGACGCTGTAGTTTACAACAAATGATACAACCTTTGCCTAAGTTTTATTTTGTAAAGTATAATGCTAATATTTAACCTACCTCAAAACTTGTTGAGGATCTGTGAAATACTGAGTAAGTGCCCAAAATAAAATACTGTTGATTGTCTTTTTATTAAAAGTAAGTTTCCTCATTAAACCAACCTGCCTTCTGTAAAGTCACAGTGCTTAAAGTGTCAGGATTTTCCATTAGGGAAAGACCTGTCAATAAGACTTTGTAGGTATAATAGCTTAGCCTCCATTATTGGTGCTTGGAATATAGAGGCTTTTAATTTTTCTATTTTTTGTTCTGCCTCAAATCTCAGTTTATTTAAGATATATTTGCAAATTGTTTCACCATTGCTTGAATGAAGATGTTGACTAGATGAGCTTAATTCTCCATTTCTCTAATTTCAGAGTTGTGGTTTGAAAAATGGCTAATTGTCCTGTTTAATGCAAATGACTGTTGAAGTGAACTGAAGTTCATGATAACAAATACTTGATGAAAATTGGCTAAATCTGAAATAAAGTACCTGTTTCATGTCTAGTAGCTCTTACTTTGGTAGTACTGTTTGAGGAACATTTCATTTTTGAAGGCTATATCTGACTAACACAATTGTAGTTCTTGGCATGTTGGGATAGTAAGGATTGTTGGATTGTTTTGATGAACTGGCAGTAGCATGTTTACAGTCTATTTACAGGTTATTCAATACTCCTGTGCTGC
Organism: Prionailurus bengalensis; assembly: GCF_016509475.1. Classification (NCBI taxonomy): domain Eukaryota; kingdom Metazoa; phylum Chordata; class Mammalia; order Carnivora; family Felidae; genus Prionailurus; species Prionailurus bengalensis. The sequence goes on from NC_057355.1 coordinate 52,006,669, forward strand.
TGACCTAAAAATAAGTCGTAACTATTCATCAAGACAGGCCTGGTGAAGCTTCTCTTTACTTGTTATTACTTCAAAAGTTGGAATTAGTTGCTCTTTTTACTTGATGTAACAAAACCATACCTCTGAGTATTGATACTTTTTACTAAATCGGACATGCATTCTTTCTCAATCAAAATTAGGTTTTATCAAAGCTGAAATGTAATCTCTACTTAAATTGTGCTGTAAACTTGATGTTTGGTGATCCAGGGGCTGGGAGCCTATAGGAAGAGCACACCCGAGTGGCAACTAAAACAAGTTTCTCTTGGTGGCCTTTTCCCTCCCCAGCATTCAAACACATTTCTTGTACTTTTCATTTTCCTTTTTCACCTCATTGTACTTCACCCCACATCCTTGCTTCTTAAGCCTCCAGATGGTGTTTGTTAAATGTTTAGTGCTGATGAAGTGTCAACCTTGAATATCCTTACCAAAATGCCACAATTAAGGACACATTTTTAATTTTCTAAAACACTACCCTAATCTGGATGACTAATTTGAGTGACTGTCCCAACTCTACAACTCAGCGTATGCACTGCCAGTCTTCCCTCATATCCTTTCTCCCCCTGACTCTCCACCACTCCTTGTAGAAAAGAAATCTCATTCCAGGATTGTTAATCTAAGGATTTAAAAACACTGATTTTAATACTGTTTTACTAGTCTGGGCCTTTAAAGTAGGTAGACCTGTGGGTTTTATTCTGTATTCGCTGGTGGTCATGAAACCATTAATGTATATTTGTATTATGTTACTTACCAACCAAATTGCATTTGAAAGAAAACACCTAATTAATAAGGCCTCAGATCTGTTATTGCATCTCATTTGTGATGCAGTATGACACTTTGCCTGTGTTAAAAGGGCCAAGAGTAAATGCCTTTTTTGTTGAACATGTCTATAGAGTTGGCAGTTAATGCTGAAATTTGTCAAATAGCCCTTCCAAAATTATACTTGTGAAATACACAAAAAAATAAATTGATCTGCTTAATTTCTATTGATATAATTTGCAGTTTTTGTCTTATTTAAATGTTACTGTTTTTCAGAATATTTTCTGAAGTCGATACCTTTAGATTTCAGCTACTAAATGCAGAAAGAATTTTGTTAGAGTCTAAGTTTTGTTTTAAATCATGTGTGATAATGAGATTCTAGCAATCTGATGTTTGTAAAGGCTTTGTGATTAAGATAATGTTAAATGTTTGCACATTGCAAGTCTTCATCTCATGTATAAAATAAAACACTCTTACAATAATGTCAGAAACAGAAGATGGGTTAGACAAGGAGCTTACATTCTGAGAACTTCCATAATATTTAATGCAAGGTAGAAGGTGTTACATCCCTTAAGAGAGGTAGAAATAAAGTTCCAGGAAGTCCAGAGGAATGAGTTATTCAATGTCGGGGATAAATGGGATGAGTGATAGAGGAGAGAATTTTGAGAGATGGGTTACTGTAGGCATGGGTTGGGAGGGGGGGCAAGGGAGCTAGAAGATCATTTTAGGTAGAGGGGATATTGTTTTCAAATAGGCAAGGACTTGGGGAAATGTGGGCTGAATAAGGAAGTTTGGTTGGAGAACATAGCATGTCAAGGAAGAACTTGTGATTTGTCTCCACATTGTTTTTTCTTCCCAGACGTTGGTAAATGATAACACCATGCATTTATCTACTCAGGTACTCAAATGAACTTGGAGTCGTATGTGATTGCTCAGAGGCCGTGACCAATAGTCACCAATACATACTGAATTTGCTGATTTCTCTCCATTGCTGGCACCATACCCCTGATTAATATTAGCTGAACACTTTCTGTGGTTCCTAACACATCACTTTCTGCTCCTGCTCTCTTGTCCATGTTGTGCTTCTATACCTTTCCTGGCTTCCACTCTTAATAACCACTTAAAAATGTTCGAAGCTTATTTCTGCCCTATGCTTGACATATTTCTTTTCCACTAGACATTTCCCTGGATTCATAGCTTGGCTGGCTCTATTTCATTCTGATCTCTGCTCAACTTTTAACTTTCTTAGAGGGAGATTTAATTCATTATTGTATCCCAAGCAGTTTATATATACTCAAATGCTTAATAAAAAATGAAGTATTGGGTTGGACATGTAAGTGGAAAACCAGATTAAGGACATGGATGCAGAGAGAGAATGCTGTCTCAGCTGTATCTGGCCTTTCCTTCATTGAGGTAAGTCTTTATACTCAATAATTCTCTGAATGAGGAAGTGTCAAAGAGCTTTTTTCTCCTAAACCTCACATCACTGAAATTGGTATACCTGAGAATTCAAGCTAATGTTTTTAATGACTTTGTCTACTGATGTGAAGCTGACCCTTGAACAGTGCAGAGGTTAAGTCCGTGGCCCTCTGCACAGTGGAAAATACGCAAATAAAACTTTTGACTCCTCCAAAATGTAACTAAGTAAGCCTACTTTTGACTGGAAACCTTACTGATAACAGTTGATTAACATTTTGTATATTATATGTATTACATACTTCGAGGGAAAAGAAAATGTTAAGAAAATCATAAGGAAAATACATTTGCAGTACTGTATTTATTGGAAGAAAGTTCACATACATCTAAGTGGACCTGTGCAGTTCAAACCTGGGTTCAAGGGTAAGTGTTACTGCGGAAGTGATCACTATAGAGCAGCCATATTTTAATTTAAGGGTAAAGATCAAAGACACACCAGTGGGCAGCTTTCTGCCGTTAAGTTACAGAACACAAACCTTTACTGTTTTTGGTTATTCTCAACCACTTTAACATCAGTATTATGAAAAGCCCCCAATTACTGTGAATGTACTTGCTAAAAGACTAAAAATAATTGGTTTTTTTGTTTTTGATTTTTTAAAAAATTCTTTTTTCTAACGTTTATTTATTTTTGAGACAGAGACAAAGCATGAATGGGGAAGGGTCAAAGAGAAGGAGACAGAATCTGAAACAGGCTCCAGGCTCTGAGCTGTCAGCACAGAGCCCAACGTGGGGCTCGAACTCCCTAACCGTGAGATCATGACCTGAGACAAAGTCGGACACCTAACCGACTGAGCCACCCAGGCGCCCCTGTTTTTGATTTTTTGTAATTGGCAGACAATTACTACTGATTCTAAGACTTCTGTCTTGAATACCTGTAAGTAAGTTAGGTTTGTGGCTCCAGTGTTTGCCAGCTGGGGACATTTAAAATGGTCACACTTAGTATTATTCCTGCCAAGTTTATTTTCTCATATGTTAAGGTTTATATGTAAACTTTAAAGAACAACTCATTATACTTGTTTCATATCTTGTGACTCCTTTATGTTTTGTTACAACATTGTCAGCTAATTGCACTAATTCACATTCCCATGAGAGGTACGTTCTACAAATGTCAGAAGCAAAAAGGAAAAAGTTTCAATAAAAGGAAGATAGTCTAAAGTGGGGAGGATGGCAGAGCAGTAAGAAGGGTGGGACTCAAAGGCCTGTAGATTTAATGAAAATTTGTATACCTGGTCACTTAAGCAATAGTTTCAGTAGAAAAGGTATGGGTGGGCATGCGGCTGAGAAATAGAAAAGCAATGATAAACAACTAAAGAGGAATTAGTGGTAAGGGTGTGGTTCTTTTGAGAGATTTCTGAGGCACATGAAAGAAGGTACCGTTTTTGGATTTGTTTTTAAATGTAAGAATGGTTTGAGTTTGATTACAGGCAAAACAAAAAGTAAGGAAGAAAGACCAAAGATGTAGAAGAGGCAAAAAGGCAAGAAGTAGGATGGAGAGCATGGGTGAAGAGATCAGCCTTAGCATGTCTTTCAAAGAGTCAGAACGAATGACTAAAGGTGGGCAAGGGACACTAGAGGAGAGTGCTCCCCAAGTGACCTTACTCCCATTCATAAGACATGGTTGTGACGTCACTTCCTGGAGGGGATGAGAGAAGAGGATGGAAGTTTGAGACCCAAAAGGGTCTTTATAACTTTGTAAAACACATATATGTACATTAATACAGATCAGAAAGGACCTAGAAATTTAAAAGTGGTTTCACTGGGATCATTGCTTAAATTCTTTTGTAAGAGAACCAAATGGAGCAGATGGTCTCAAGCAGGGCATCAATCATAGGGTAAAAATATGGAAAACAATGATAGAAGCCAAACTTGGTTCTAAATTGTTACTAAATTTCTGTTCCTTTCAGGTTTTTTTTTAAAGTTCTCCTGTATGTTATTCTGAAGGTTAGTATAAACGGGACATCGTGAAAAGCTAAGAATCACAATATAGACCTCTACAGGCAAGTTTAGCTTCCCAGAGGGAAAACTAACTGAAACATTCAGTTTTGTGTTTTTTCCTGGTAGTTGGCTCCATACCTCTCAAAAGTACGTTCATATCACTGTTTCTTGATTGCTTAATTTTAGACATAAATTAATGGTTTTCAAGACTGATGAGGATTTAGTTTACATTACTTCCCTCCCTCCCAACCTCCTTCAAGGATTATAATATTACTACTCTGGGTTCTTTTTATAGACTTCCTTTACAGTGTCTAATATTATTTTTTCACCTTTATTTCTTATTGGCTGTCAACAGTAATTCTTGCCTCTCTGGTAGGTAAAATGACAATATTAATTTCCTGTCTTTACTTTTGACTCTCCCCCCACCCTCAACTTTTGTCATCTCTATTCTTACAGTTACATTATCGAAGTTGGTAACATTTGCATTCTATTTTATAACTATTATTCACAGTTACCTCAGCTTTATCAGTTGATACAGTTCACTGTAGATCACAGTTTATACTGTGATCACATTTTCTTACATAGTATTTTGGTTTTTGGTGTTTAATTATTTTTTCCCCTTGTACTTTTGGCCTCTATCATAACCACAATTATTTTACTGTCTTTCATTATATTAAGTATTCTCTAAGTCTTCCTTTTGTTCCAGGAAACTTCTTTGCTTCAATCTGAACTCATTGCTTTCTAATTCTTATATACAGCTCTCATCTTGGGACTTAGCTGCTCTCCTGAACTGAATCCATTATTTTCTAGATTCCATATATGGCAACTATTGCTTTTCGCCTGTGTCTTAGGTCAGGTTCCCTAGAAGAAATGGAAGTTCTTTATCTTAAACTTTGCGCATAGTTTATACATCATAAATATCTTTCCGCAGTCTGTGGCTTGTCTTAGTTGGTATTATCTGTTGATACATTCCTAGTTGTATTTCAGAACTTAATTCAAGCATACTTTTGTAAGAATTGAATGTTCACCTCCCCCACATCATGATAATTGTTCCATCCTATGAGACACAATAACCATCTCCACATAACACTGTTTTAACACTTAATCACAGTGCATTCTAGTTGCCTCCATTCAGTTATTCTCCCTTGCAGGAAAATATCTTATCAGTTTGCTCCAGTACTTACTTAGCCCAGGCTTCGTAAGTGCCCAGTATTTTCTGAAAGAAAGCATACCCTTGAATTTTAGCCATTCCCATTAACTGCTGCTATTCCAGTCTATACTGGTCAAGGTTCTCAATCACAAAGCACTGTCTCCTTTAAGCCGAAAAGGATTTATCAGAAAATACATCAGTTACAAAATTGTTGGAAAGGCTAGAGAAACAGTCTTGCAATAACGCCAAGAAACATGCATGTTACAGCAACGGCCTGATAGGCAAAGTGCTGCTGCTGCTTCCGCCGCCACAACCAAACACTAAAAGCCGAGAGTCCAACTTGGATGTAACCACTGTTGTCCCCAGAACTGGACCACTTCTGCTGCTACCTTCCTTTGCAAATGGAAGTTCTGGGAAGAGTCTGTTTTCTGATATCTGCTCCCTCCCATATCCTACACCGTGCAGATGGATCTGATCTTTGTAGACTAGGTCATACAACTACATCTGAGCTGCAAGAGACGTGGGGGATTTGCATTCTGATTTTTCTATCAGGAGGCAAGACTAATGTAGAAATTTCCCCAAAACACAGAAAAGATGACAGGCAAACGAATAAGACAGATGCTGTTATACCTGTGATGCCTCTTCAACACACCACTGCAGTATTGTCTTCCTTAGTGTATGAGAACTTCAGGGAATTCAGTTATTCCCTTACTCATTTCGATTTGACATGCCTCACTCGAAGAGCTTTAGTCTGACTTTGGCTCAGGTCATGATCTCATGGTTCATGACTTCAAGCCCTGCGTTGGGCTCATTAACTGTCAGTGCAGAGCCCCACTTTGGATCCTCTCTGACCCTCCGTCACTTCAGATTCTCAGACACGCCCCTGGTCCCCCACTCATGTTCTCTCAGAAATAAATAAGAAACATTAAGAGAAGAAAGAAGAAAAAGGCTTAAACTATACAGACAGGTGGTATAGCCAAATAAGTACATTTTTACAGTCCTAATCTTTGAGCTATTCATCCCTTCTGGCTGATCCCTCATTTCATTTTGTTCCTCTTCCAGAATGCTCTTTCAGAAGTCACTCGATTCTTTGTTGGATTTCCACTGAATCCGACAACAGCATAGGCTTGGGCAGTCCAGGGCAGGGACTGAGTAGGTGGGGGAAGAGAAGACTGAAAATTTGATAATGATCTCTTATATAGCACAGTCCACTTTCCAGTACACTTTCTCATTTATTTCATTTGAACCCTTCAATACACATCTAAGTTGCTGATTAAAAGAAGACAGGCTCAGGTTCCTCACTATTGGAGTTTACAGATAAGCCAGGGGAGGAGGCCAGAATGATCCACGTAATAATAGTCTGAAATTAGAGACATCGGTATGAATTCAAGGACAGCTTAATATAAATATAGGCTGCTACATATAGAAATGAGTATAGATATCTCTACATACACGTCAGTATATGTATGTTCTGTGTTCTTGCTCTGTGACTGACAGATCCAAGAAGCAACAATACCCCAGTAACAATGAGTCCCAGATCTTTGTTTCTAATACCATTCCCCAGTGAAAGGAACCAGAGCTCCTCAGAGAAATGGCTGATTCTAGGACTGGAGAGGAAATATATAAGATGAATCTATAGTATCTTGTAGTGCTAGAAAGTAAGGAAGTACTTTAAAACACAAAGCAAAAACCAAAAAAATCCCACACACAATAATGCAGGTGTGTGTCAAAGGGATGGACACAGGAACCAATGCAAAACTCCCAGTGGCCAAAGCTTGAATGATTTGAGCAACAAAATTAAGTAGTATGAGATTATAACCCAGAGTATAAATATATCCATGAATCCATACTGATATAAATAAATGATTGAATAAATGAGTAAGATGAGACAAATTACCCATGGAAAAGAATTCCAAATTTATGTAAGTACTCTGTCCTCAAGGAGGTGGGGGCATAACTCCCCACTCTTGAAGCATGGCCTCTATAGAGGGATTTCATTCAAGAGTACAGAAAGAGGTCTGTGTGTTAGTTTGCTAGGGCTGTCCTAACAAAGTACCACAGTCTGGAAGGCCTAAACAACATTTATTTTTTCACAGTTCCGCAGGCTGGAAGTCCAAGATCAAGGTATTAGCAAGTGTGGTTTCTTCTGGGGCCTTTCCCCTTGGCTTGCAGTTGTGTCTCTCCCTGTGTCTTCACATGGTCATCTCTGCACATGTTTGTGCACTAATTTCCTCTTCTAAAGACATCAATCATTGGATGAAGGCCCAAATGACCTCATTTTAAATTAATTGCCTCTTTAAAGACACTCTCAAGATACAGTCACATTGTGAGTTACTGAGGGTTAGAACTGAAAATAAGGATTTTGAGGAGATACAATTCAGCCTGTAACAGGGAAAATAGTAACTTTACAATGGAGACACTTGGCAAACACTACCTGAGCCAGATGGTCTAGGTCAATATCAATAGTAATATCATGTTGATAGTATGACCCTTGATTTGATGTGATGAAATGGCACGCTCCCTCACACACACACGAAAAAAAGCCCAGTCTAAGCAAGACAAATCCCAACTGAGGAATGTTCTACAACATACTTGATCTTACTACCCAAAACTGTCATCAAAAACAAGGGAAGAACTGTCATCCAAGAAGATCCACATGAGATGATTAAATGTAATCTAGGATCCTGGAACAGAAAAGGAAATGAGGTAAAAACTAAGGAAATTTGAATAAAGTGTGGACTTTAATTAATGATAATATGCCAGTATTAATTCATTGATTGTAACAAATATACTATACTAAGATAATAATAAGGTAAAATGGTTGCAGGGTCTCTTAATCTATTCAAGCTACTATAACAAAATACCATAGACTGGATGGCTTAACAACAGAAATTTCTCACGATTCTGGAGGCTGGGAAGCCCAAGATCAAGGTGCTGACACCTTGGTGTCTGGTGACACAGTATCTTCACATGGTAGAAGGGGTGAGGGATCTTTCTGGGGTCTCTTTTATAAGGGCACTAATGCCATTCATGAAGTCTCCACCCTTATTACCTAATCACCTTCCAAAGCCCACACCTCCTACTACCATCACCTTGGGGGGTAGGATTTCAATATATGAATTAGGCAGGGGTAGGGATGGGAGGGTGGCAGAGGTATAAACATTCAATTCATTGCCCAGGTGTATGACAACTTTGTATTATCTTGTTAATTTTTTCTAAAAATATAAAACATAAATTAAAAGTTTATTTAAGGCACCTGGGTGGCTCAGTTGGTTAAGCATCTGACTTTGACTCAGGTCATGACCTCGTGTTTTGTGAGTTGGAGCCCTGCATCGGGCTTTGGGCTAACCTCTCAGAGCCTGCTTGGGATTCTCTCCTTGTTTCTGTCCCTCCCCTGCCTAGTGTTCTCTCTCTCTCTGTCTCTCCACCCCCCTTCAAAAATAAATAAACTTTTAAGAAGTGTATTTAAAGAACAAAACAAAAGAAGGCTCACATGGGCTAGGTGGCTTAGTCCCACATTAGTACTAGGACTAGAATCAAGGTCATTTTAATCTAAGTCATTTTGACTACTGAGGAGCTTCCATCACTACCACATGGAAAGTAGGTGTACTTAAAATCAAGTAATCCACGAAGATCAGGGTAGTATAAAGCAGGTGAATGCTATGGATATGAGTAGAAAGCATTTCAAGATCCAGAACATCAACTGATGGGGGAATCTGGTACCAAAGAACCAGGCATAGAGATGCAGAGGCTAGTCAAATAGCTGGTGGTCAGGGTACAGGGAGAACACTGGGAACAAAGGGCCAGAGATCACACAGATATTTTAGGACACAGAAGATTAGAATCTAGAATTAGAATAATAGGTACTGAGACTAAAAATAATTGCACCTTTTGAGTTAAGTACTATACTTTTAATCCTCCTTGCCTTGGGAGTCTTAAAGTGTGCCTAGGCCTAAATTCAGGTGGGAGGGAGCTAGAAAAACTGGCTAGGGTTGGAGAAGTGAAGGGGTGGGGAGCTAGTAGTTCCTGATGCCTGCCTTACCATCTTTCTTTCTTTTTTTTTTTTTTTTAATTTTTTTTTTTTTTTGAGGTTTATTTATTTTTGAGACAGAGAGAGACAGAGCATGAACGGGGGAGGGTCAGAGAGAGAGGGAGACACAGAATGTGAAACAGGCTCCAGGCTCTGAGCAGTCAGCACAGAGCCCGACGCGGGGCTCGAAATCACGGATCGCGAGATCGTGACCTGAGCCGAAGTCGGGTGCCCAACCGACTGAGCCACCCAGGCGTCCCCTGCCTTCCATCTTTCAAAAGTCTTCTAGGTCTTACTCTATTCTTAATTTTGGCTTTGCTTCATAGCCTAGTTCCCTTATACTATTCTTTTATATATACTTTGATAATAAAAGACCTCTCATACATATCATTATTTGGATCTTCCAGTGAACTATTTGGGGTTCTTTCCCACCCATTCAAATGTCACCCGTGCCCTAGGGTCTAGTCCTCTGAAACACTAAATATTAGGATATATAAATGCCAACTAATTAACCAGTAACACAGTGTTTTGCCTCTGCTTCTAGAATAGGCTAGTCTTATAGAATCAGAATTACTACTTTTTTAAAAAATGTATTTATTTTGTTTGAGAGAGAGAGTGCTTGATCAGGGGAGTGGCAGAAAGAGACAGAATCCCAAGGAGGCTTTGCGCCACCAGTGTAGAGCCCGATGTGGAGCTCAAACTCACGAACTATGAGATCATGACCTGAACCCAAACTAGGAATCAGATGCTTAACCGACTGAACCACCCAGGCACCCCTAGAATTACTATTTTCTATGATCATGCAGCATGAACTGCCCCTTCCCCAGCTACTCATTATAGTGAGCTCCCCCAGGTCAAATGCCATATTTCATTAATTTCTGTCTTTATTATTTTAAGTGCTGGCACATAATAGGCCCTCCATCAAATTATTTTTTTCAATTTGAATAAAGCAATGACCACCGTACTAAAGTGCTAGCCTCCCACATTCTGTTTTCTGTTTAGTTTTTCTTCATTGTACACAGCTATGGGTTGAATTGTGTGTCCCCTCCCCACCTCTAAAAGATGCTTAAGTCCTTTCTACTCCTAGTCCTTGTGAATGAGACCTTATTGGAAATAGGGTCTTTGTAAATGATCATGTTAAGATGAGGTCATTAGGCTGGGCCCTAATCCAACATGACTGTGGCCTTATAAAAATGTGAAATTTAAACACAGACACACATGCACACGGGGAGAATGCCATGTAAAAATGAAGACTGAGATTGGGGTGAGCAGCAGAATCCAATGAATGTCAAAGACTGTAAGCAAACCACTGGGATATAGGAGAGAGGCCTGGAACAGTCTCTCTCCCAGCTTCTGGAAGGAACCAACTCTGCCAACACTTAGATCGAAGACTTCTAGCCTCCAGATCATACAGCACATTACAGTTTAAGCCATGCTATTTGTGGTGCTTTATTAGTGCAATCTCAGCAAATGAATACTTGTTGTCTTTCCCTTCTACCTTTATCATTGTCTCCCTGATTAGAATATAAGCTCCTTGAGGTCAGAGATTTTATCTGTGTTGTTCACTCACAAGTGAACATGTAAAACAGTGTCTGGCACATAATAGCTCTCAATATTTGTTGCAAAAAGTGATACAAATGTTTTGGAAGAGAGGGATTTTTCACATTAACTTGGGCATTGTTTGTATTTGAGACAAACTACATGAAAATGTTCCCAATTATAAAGTGATAATTGAGAACTTCATTAACTTCAAATATACAATGACATCTGGCAACTCTTTGGGAGGGAGGAATCCTAAATCCTGGAAAGTTGTAACTATTGCTAGTTTCCATACTTCACTAATGACAAAGTGCTTGGAACTGTGAATATATGTGATTAAAGTAAGGGAGGTCAGCCATCTGGGTTTCCTTGTTGCTTCTTTTGGCTTTTAAGCCTACTCTTTTTCTGAATGAGGTAAAGTCAAGTCAAGGGTAGAGAATCCTTCTCCTCTTCCTCATCTCTACTACCTTTCTCTTACTGTGGCCCCCAAAATTTGGGTGGTTGAATGCACGTGTTTAGGAATTAGAAGACAATAATTCTAGTTTTTTGTCTCTCTGTCAAAAAAAAAAAAAGTCTCATCTATGAGACCCTTTTTAAAGCTTTTTCTCAATATAGGGGAAGAAAAAGTTTTCCTCAACCCTTTTGGAGTCCCTAGCTGTGTATAAAAATTAAACTGATAAAGACCGATTAAGAGGAGAAGTGACATATGTATTTATGTTGTTTTCTGTGACACAGGAGCATTGACCCAAAGAAATGGCAAAACCTATTTGCTTTTACGGTAGGTTGAACAAAGAGAAGCAATTGTGGAAAAGTGACTAAACTCTGTGGGGAGGCGAATGGTAGGTAAGAATTACTTTAACAAAGGTTTGTTGGTGCAGAATTCTCTTGGTCTCAGCTTCTCCTTGATGATAAGAATGTTACTTTCCTTCTGGTATAGGGAGGACATCTTTCCTATAGGAATTTCATGTCCTTCTTTTAAGAAAAAGAATGTTTTTCTTGTATTTGCTGTTTTTCAAGCGCTCTGAACTCAAAATAGTTGGTATGCCAAAGCAGCATACCCTGGGGTGTATGCCGTAAACTCCTTCATCAACATTTCTCAACAGTCCTGAGAGGTAAGTATTATCCGAGGATGAGGAAACAGAGTGGTTACCACCTTACACAAGGCATGAAGAATTTATAAGAGGTAGAATTCAAGCCTCCTAAATCTCAATCCAGTGCCCTTCCTGTTGTACTGGTCATAGCTACACATTTTCCCTTTTTGTGTCTGGACAAACAAAGGGTGGGACCCCAAAACATGAAAGAGATGTGATTTTAAAATTGGAAGGAACAGAGAATTCTGTGGGTCTTTGGATTCTGTAGCCATTACCTATGGCATCTCTGAGGGGATTGTGAACAGTGAGTAAGGGAAAGACAAGCTTGAATTCCAGGGAGTGAGGACTGGCCCTAAGCCCTCCCCCCACATATCAATGGTCTTCCTTCACATACACATGCTGGATACACACTGGGGCCAGCCTTGAGACATGGTCTTGATAGAACCCATCTCAGATTGCCAGGACAGGCATTTCAGAATTCAAAGAAATAAAATGAGAATGATAAGAGGCTTGGATTAAAAAAATATGGAGATTAGTCAGCCAGGAGTGAAAGTGGGGGTACAGAGCAGGTAGAAGGTGAAGACAGTATGGGCACAGGGGGTTGGGGGTGGGGAAAGACCACATTCTTGGGCTTGATGTGCAAGAATAACAGTGAGCAGATTGAATGGCATTCCTGAGACTCCTTTGACCTTTTGATACAGAGTTAATTTGCAGTATGGACTTTGTACAAAAGCCCCTGCAGTCTTCAGGTGGCATCCGGATAGCTTCTGGTGGCACCATGGAACGGATAATCACCAGGGGCAACAGGACTGGGTCGGAAAGGCAGTGGCACCTTGGCAAACACATAGACTTAGCAGAGGTAGGCACCTGGGCTGCCCCCCTGGGGGCATCTTGTTTCAAGAAACGATGCCCGGGCTGATGCCCAAGTGTTAGGGTGATTTTGGTGATCATCTATCCCAGATTACTGGTCCTCACTGTCCAGCTCCCAGTTCGCTGCTCCTAACAGGATCTTCTGTGAGTTCTAGGTTGTTCTGTGGACTTCGAAGAAGCCTCCTCCCAAATCGTTTCTCTAAAATTGACTGGAAGGATAGGAAAAGCATCTGGAGACTCCTAGTCGTTTACCTGGACACACGCAGTGACACCAGCTATCGCCGCCCCTCTCGGTGGCTGGGCCATTCTGCACCGCCCAGGGCTCGCTGTAGGGGAGAAGGGACGTCCGGGGTGCCACGCGCCCCCGGGGCAGGTGTGCCGGGAAAGAGTGGCCGGGGCGGGCTTCCGGGCCTCGGCGGCGCTGGCTAGCAGGGCAAGGATGCTCGGAGCCGGCAGCCGAGGGGAGGCAGCGTGAGCCGGAGAGAGCCCTGAGCAGCCGCTGTGGCAGCGCCGGAGCGCAGCCTCCTCCCGCTCCCACAATGCACAGGGCGGCGGCGGCGGCGGCGGCGGCGGCGGCAGCATCACCGGCCGCCCAGGGGGCTGCGGCTGCGACCCCGAGGACCCCGGGCACGCGGAGCGCTCGCGCCTGCTCGTGGCGAGCCCGGGAGTGATGGCGAGGTCTCCGCGGGCCGCCCGCGCCTGAGGCGCCCCGCCCCGCCCCGCCCGCCGCTGCCCGCCCCGCCCGGCCCTGCCCCGCGCGCAGCCGGCGGCTGCCTGGGCGCTTCCTAGTTGGCGCGGGCGGCCGCCCAGGCGAGGTGCGGCCTCCGCTCAGGCGGGGGGCGTCGGCGCCGCGGGGCCCCGCCATGGCAGCGTCCGAGCTCTACACAAAGGTGAGGCGCCGCGGGGAGGGGGCCGCGCGGCCCGGCACCGCCCGCTGTGGGGCTAGGGAGGGGCGGGGGCGCGGGGGCCGGCGCGGCTGCACCACCCCTTCCCGATCATTTCAAAACCCCCGGCCCGGCCCGCCTGCCGCAGAGGCGCCTTCCTCTTTCGGGCGCTCGGGGCGCAGGCCTGCCTTGGGGGTCTCTCTGGCCTCTGCCACGCTTCCTGGGCTGGGTGCTCAGCGGGTTTCTGATTGGAAAGGGGGGGCCGCCGCCAGGATTGCCCTGCCCGCCGGTTTGGTTTCGGAAAACGCCTGGTTGCGGGAGATGCTTGATCGGGTGGATCAGATGGTCCCTCCCTTGGGGACAGGCGCTTAAAATAACGTCTTGTGTTGGTATGCGGTGCCACTTCTACCGCCAGCCAGCTGTTCTGTGAGATTATTTGGAGTCCTGCAAACACGGTCGCCAGTCGATTTTTCACCCCTGAAGCCGGGTTTCACATTGCTTCCCTGGGGGTGGTGAGCCCTTGAAGATGCAGCCGGATAAATGCGAGATGATTCATGGGCTCGGATGCTCGGCTCTCATTTGTCCCTGGGAGTTTGCTACCTACGTGAATCCCTTAGAGCCTTGTTATGCTCCATGGCTTCACCATCCTCTGGGGCGAGCCTTAAGGAAAGTGGCAGCCTTTTCTTTCTTACACTGACATCAGTATTCTCCGGGTCTGGTAATCTATGAATGGCATATTTTGGAAAACTGCCCCTTTGAACACTTATGAAAATTTGTCTTGGGCGGTGTGGTGCTTTGTGAATGTATGTAGGTAGTCATGGCATTTTATACTATAACTCCAGTGTACGTAGGTGTTTTGCTAACTGTTAATTACCCTTAATTCCAGTTAACAGAATTGCCTTAACTTTTCAAGTTCACGTTTGTGGCAGAATCTCCATTTAGGATCTTAGAATCATTGCTTCCAAATGTGATGCAAAGTAAACCCAGGACCCAAGTTGCAGCATGTTATAGAAGAAGTCTGAACCCACCATCAAGAGACCTGGATTCTGGCCCAGGCCATTTCACTTACGGTGTGACCTTGGGCAAGTCACTTAACTTCTTTTGTTTGGTTGTCTCATATCTGTAAATGGAGTTAATTACACCTGCCCGACATCTCTTACAAGGCTGTTGTGAGATCAGACCTAGTAATAGATGGGAAAGCTTTTGCAGCCTGTGAATTTCTCAACAAATATGAGGTATATGATTAATTTCTTCAACCATGAAATGAGGAGTTTGCTTGAAACACTCTTTAGGTCCCCCTTTTTTTCCCAGCCATACATTTAAAGACTTCACAGTAGGAACTTCTCTCTAAACCTGGTAATTTTCTTAGGCATTGTAGGCCTCTAATGTATGAATGAATGCAATTAGGAACTGATTCTGTTACTTTATTAATAAACATTGATCCAGTGCTAACTATGTGCCAGGTACTGCTCTAAGTGCTTTACAAATAACTCGTTTATTCCTCATAATGAACATATGAGGGTAGGTACTGAGAAGTGCCATGAAGAGATACAGGTCTGTAAACATTCCTTAGTTCCTTTGTATAGCCCTCTACTCTTCACTGTGGTGAGGAGTCCATCAGTGAGCTGCCTAATTGTGGGCTGCTTAACTAGAGACTGGATAATAAATTGCTCTTGGTGTTAAATCAGCTTTTTTTCTCCCAAGATAATTTTGAAGAAAAAAAAAAGTTTTTAAATACTGTGATTTTTAAATTGCAAAGATTTGAGTTTTGGTCATAGCTTCATCACACACTGTTAAAATTTGGCTTTTAGGCATTGTAAAGACAGACTGGTTTAGACATCAAAAGTGAGTTGAGCTTAAATTGCCTTCTAAATACATTTATGCCTAAGTATAATCTCCTCACTTGGCTATTTGTTGGCTAATTCTTTTTGTGAATGGGGCTTAGCTTAATGGTGGGCCAGAATATTTATTGAGCACCTCTTGGGTGCCAGGTACTTTATTTAATATTGAGAGGTTCTAACAACGAACAAGACACAGCCCTTTCCCGCACAGGGCTCACAGTCTGTTTCCTATATTCTTGACCTACTTTGAATATCCAGGAGCATAAATAACCTGTTGTTACCTCCATAGCAGGGAGACAGCTGGTGTGGTATTTATTAGTAGAAATTAGGGAATGGGTTGGGACGTGGGGAAGGTTGGATGATTCTAGAGATAGAAGCTTGGGTAGTGATTATTAGAGGAAGAGGGAAATCATTAGAGGTTAAATCAATGGATAAACACAAGGATTTTTCCCTCACAGAGGATTATAGGGAAGGAAGTTCTGGAGTAGATTATAAGGAAAGATGTATTAGTGACATGCCATAATTATGGTATTCAACGTAGTGGTTAAATCTGAAAAGTGCCCTTTTAAAAAATGTCATTCAGAGTTTAAAGGCAGATTTTGATATGTGATACATATCAGCTCGCATAACAGTGAAAGGCAAGAGATCATTCAGTTTATTCTTTGTAGCTAAAATGATAATGGTTTTCTCATAGTAAGTTATCAGGGCTTCCATTTTGTAAATTTTTCCAGCAGCATTAACATTTTAAGGACAATAGCTAGATTCCCAGGATATAACATTTCTGGAAACTAACATTTTGGTTAAAATGTTTTTATTTTATTTTATTTTATTTTTAAGTTTATTCTGAGAGAGAGAGAGAGAGAGAGAGAGAGAGAGAGAGAGAGAAAGAGAAAGCACAGGGGCAGGGGCAGAGAGAGAGAGAGAAGGAGAGAGAATCCCAAGCAGGCTTCGCTGGCAGCACAGAGCCCGACTCAGGGCTCCAGCCCACAACCCATGAGATCATGACCTGAGCCAAAATCAAGAGTCAGATGCTTAACTGACTGAGCCACCCAGGCACCCCTGTTTGTTGGTTTTTAAAATAAAGGCTTTATTGAGATATAATTTACATACCATGCAACTCCCAATTTAAAGTGTACGATTCTTTTTTTTAAATTTTTTTAATGTTTATTTATTTTTTGAGAGAGTAAGCGAGCAGGGGAGGGGCCAAGAGAGAGGCAGATACAGAATCCAAAGCAGGTGCCAGGTTCTGAGCTGTCAGCACAGAACCCACGTGGGGTTCGAACTCACAAATGGTGAGATCATGACCTGAGCTGAAGCCGGATGCTTAACTGACTGAGCCACCCAGGTGCCCCTAAAGTGTACATTTCTTAAATAAGTAAACATTAAAAAAAACCCAAAAACCAAAAAGCTTTCACGTTCTCTCTCTCAAAATAAATAAATAAACATTAAAAAAAAATAAAGTTTACAATTCAGGGGCCGCCTGGTGGCTCAGTCGGTTGAGCATCCGACTCTTGATTTCTGCTCAGGTCATAATTTCAGGGTCATGGGATGGAGCCCTGCATCACGCTCTGTGGAGCCTGATTAAAATTCTCTCTCTCCTTCTCCCTCTGCCCCTCTTGTGTGTTTGTGTGTGTGTACTCTCTCTCAAAAAAATAATATAATTCAGGGATATTTAGTATAATCACAGTCGTGGGTCAGTTTGTGTTTAGATCCACCTGTCTTGTTCCCAAAAGAATTAAAGGTGGCTATGATATCTCATTGCTTTCTGATTTTGAAAATATTTGCTAGTCTTGACTTGCCAGTGGATATTTGAATCATAATGTCACCCATAGATGCTTTCAGTAACTTCGAAGGATTCAGCATTTGTGGAGCAGAGTTTATTAATTAGGCCTGGATAGATCACCAGCAGCAGTAAAATGTCATGGTAGTCCTCCTCACATGAGCTTCCCAAACATCATGGATAACACCATAAATGCCCTAGAATGCCCGAGATTACCTGAAGTCGTTTAATTAGGAGTCCCATTGTGTATCAGGATGCTGAGTTTTGTAACAGTACAAAAACTAAAGCCCCTACTAGAGAAGCAACATAAACTTTCCTAGATGAAACTACAATTTAGGCCAATAGATTGTATATCTGTAATCTTCCTTTCCCACTATATTTCTTCATACCTACTGAAGCCACATGGCCTAGATTTTTTTCTGGGATAGTTCCTGTTTTATATTCTATGCCATTTTCTCCCTACCATCAATCCTGGAAATTCTAATATTTGGGTGTTGAAATTACATTTCTCAGACTACTTTCAGCATCTTAAAGCAGGACAGAAACCTCATGTCTCATCATGTGCCTGATAGAGGATTTAGCAAATACATTCGATTTCCTCAAGTATCCTGTCCTGCCCCTTCCATCTATATTTTCTCCCGATGTCTCTAATGGCAGGGAAACAGACTCTAAATGATAGTTTGAGATGATTAGTTCACTTGTAGGAATGGAGCAGGGTACAAAGAAGTGGTTAAACAAGTAAGCACATTTCCAGGCATGTTGAACAGGATGAGTAATAGAGTGGAGAGCTGGGAGCCAGGGAAACCAAAAAAAAAAATAAATAAATAAATAAAAATAAAAAACCCACCAAAAAAAACATTGTAGGAAACAAAATAGGAAGTGATGAAGCTCTGGTAGACTGAGGCACAGGCAGAAGTTATGTGAGAAAAGGACAAAGCTGAGAGGCAGGTCTCTGTGATGGATTAGGTACAGGAAGGGAAGGAGAGGGAACAGCATAAGTTAACACCAGTAGCTCTAGATTTGGAAACTGGAAATTAATTCCTATTATGTCATGGAGTTTTGCAGACTGTGTGTAACCTGTAAGCTACTAAGAAATACTTCTTCAGACTGCTTGAGCACAGCAGAAAGCTCATGATTTCCTCTTGAAATTTGTTACTGTCTCTTGAAGTGTGAAAGTTTGGTGTATTGCCCAGTGGCTAAAAGAGTACAAAGGAGTTCTCATTTTAATGAGAGTTGCTACTGCCAGATGAACATTTCAAATCTGGTGCTTTTAGCAGTTCAAAGTAGGGGAATACTGGAGGAAGGTCTATGAATGGGGTTCCTGGGATTTAACCATTACCTCCAAAGGGTTGGGGCAGGGTGGAGGTGCACTATAAGAAAGTGTGGGAGAGGACAGGCAAACCCTCTTTCCTTACATCCTGTCTCCGAAGGTAATGTAGCTTCTTAGTTTTTTACTTTATAATGGATTTTGCCTCCATAGGGAGAATGTAGGGGCACATGGCCCACTGGAGGATAGAGTTTGATGTATTCGTTTCTACTTAGGCAATTCCTAATGAAGTATAAGGTCTTGTGAAAAGTTGAGACTCCTAGCCAGGAGTTTCTATGTAATAAGGCCTGGCCCTCGGTAAAGTATCATGTAGGCAACCCCACTCCTCCCATTCCACCCGACTGACAGGTCTCCTTCCCACAGAGTCGTCCCAGACTTTGTCCATTTGTCTCCCTGGGGAGTTTGTCCTCTCCTTTCCTTCCAGCACCTGCCTCTCTGTCTCTCTTTCCAACAACTTTAGTGAGGTATAATTTATATGTAATAAAATTCACTCATTTTGAATGTACAGTTTAGTGAGTTTGACAGATATGTTCTGTCATGTAACCACTACCACAAACAAGATACAGAACATTTTCATCATCCTCAAAAGTTCCTTGTGCTAAGCTTCTTTTCTTCCCCAGTTAATTCTTTGTGGCTAAAAGGATAATTTTTTAAATGAACTCCTATTTACCGGAGTTGTGCTTGCCCAGTGGGGCAGCAGGAAGAGTTGTTTGTTTTCAAAATGTATGTTATGGTTTCATGTTAGCCCAACCAATAGAGAGATACTTAGTCTAGAGGCCTGAACTGAGGTGTCGCTTCTGTGGAGTTTCATTCACAGTGGGAGGTGGGAGTGGATCGAAAAGGATTTTAGGTGATTTATTTAATTTTTCCTTCACACACTTACCCCTTTACCTTTATTGATAGGGTCTGCCTTTGATGCCTTGGGTCCTTAGGTCCTTAGTGTGCTAAAATGCCCGTTGGTCACTTTTGCCTTTTAACAGTTGTCCTGTTCCATCTACCTTGGTTGTAATGTCAGTCTGGGTTTGTGGTGATACAGATTTTTAAACTGCAGAAACTTATCCCTGGCTTCTTCATGCCTCGGACCTTCTCCATTTCTTTTCTAAGCCCTCCTCAGCTGGAAGTCTCCTAAACCAGTAGCCATTAGTATTAAACAGCTCCTTGTACCACAGAGGCTTTTTGCCAGTTGTGGAACTTGGGGATGGTGTGATTATGTTTTGACTTCAAAATAAAGACTCCAAACTTGGTTGAAATCAAGGGAGAAGTACATTGTCCACTTCTAAGTGTTCATGAGGACCATCTGTCTACCTCCTTTAGCCTGATGTGCTGCTGTGCTGTGAACATGTTGTTGTGTTCACAGTGCTGAACTGGAGGGAGGCCGGGCACTAAAAAGACAAGTTTTGTTTCTCCTTAGTCACTCATACAGAAACTTGCATTTTCCTGGCCAGGAATCCTGTGTGTATGTTTGGGGTTTCTACTTCTTTGTAAAAACACACGGAAACTAGAGTAGTTTCAGAATGGGAGAAGTAAAATGATTATGGCAAGAAAGAAGGTAGATTAGAAAGGCAGAACTCCTTAACTCAGAAAGGTGAAGGTGGAAAATGATGAAGTATTTAACATCAAGAATAATAGAAGTTTTATAACCTCAAATCTCAGGGATTCTTGTTAGATCTTGAAATAAATAAATATTTTATTTAAAATGAATTTCTACTTGGGGGTGCCTGGGTAACAGTCAGTTAAGCATCCGAATTCGGCTCAGGTCATGGTCTCATGGTTTGTGGGTTTGGGTCCCATGTTGAGCTCTGTGCTGACACCTCGTAGCCTGGAGCCTGCTTTGGATTCTGTGTCTTCCTCTCTCTCTGCCTCTCCCTGCTCTCATTCTGTCTCTCTCTTTCTCAAAAATAAACATTGTAAAATGAATTTCTGCTTTAAACACTATGTTTACATTTATGAAACTTATTACCTCAAGTTATGATGGCAGCTAGTATGTAGTAGATAAATAAAAAGGGTTTGGATAATTCATACATCATAGTTCTGAGATACTGACTTAACAAACATCTCTTTGACAGTGTTAAACAGTTTACCAGCCAGAGCTGTTTTAGTTGGAAGTAACAGAAACATGACTCAAAGCCAAAAAGGATTTTATTTGCTTCTATGACCTGAACACCCAGGTCCATGGATTCAAAGCTAGAATGTGGTCTCTTGGGCTCTCTGTCACTGACTTTCATGTCAGATTATGCTGTCTACCATTGGTTTCATCCACATGACAGCTCTTTTCATGATGAAAAAGATGGTCAGTGGCACCTGCCGACCACATGATCTTCCAGCTCTGGGCCTGGAGGAAGAGAGTCTGATAGAAGAATCCTGGTTGCCCTTGCTAGGGGTCATGTGCCCTCTCATTCCACTCTGCTGTGTAGGCAGTGGAGGAAAAATACTATGTGTAGTCAAGTCCTGCTCATCTCAGGCCAGGCAGAGGATAAGATCTCATGATGAATAGCTCTGCTCACATCTGGTGGCTGAAAACTGTTGCCCATCATAAAGAATAGTCAGTGTCTGCTATGAATAAGTCACCAAAAATGACAAAGCGATTGAATTCTGCCCCTACCCTTCTGGTCTTTAAGCAGAAGAATGGGAGGATTTTGCATGGACAGAAGACATTGTATATCTTTCCCTAGAGAATCATTTGAATTAAAAAAAAAAGAAAAAAGAGCCATGGAGAATCCATATAAGCAAATGTTACTGAAATCCTATCAGAGATTGAAGATTTGAAAAGTATTTTTCATTCAGTCTTAATTAGGGGGTTATGAACCCTATGTCACCTTTCCTTCTGATCTCTTTCTGCCCTATTTACTCAGCATTTTATTTCCCCTCATTTTCTTCATTTTTTTTGCTTGAATACATGATCT
Organism: Prionailurus bengalensis; assembly: GCF_016509475.1. Classification (NCBI taxonomy): domain Eukaryota; kingdom Metazoa; phylum Chordata; class Mammalia; order Carnivora; family Felidae; genus Prionailurus; species Prionailurus bengalensis. The sequence goes on from NC_057355.1 coordinate 52,028,290, forward strand.
CTTCCCTCATTTTCAGCAATGAATACATTCTAAAATTTATTATTCCCGTTTGATTGTCTAAATCATCCTGTATGCATCTTCAATGTTCTTTTTATGCTCTCTTGCCTTCCATTCTGTCACCTACAAGTGTTATCTGTCTACGTCGACAGATGTCCTCTGTCATCTTGATCCCCCTACTCCTTTGTTTTATCTATTCATCCTAGTGCTCTCTTGTGCTTTGTTATAATCAAATACATACATACATACACACACACACACACACACACACACTCCCCAAAAAGGGAATAAAACAAATTCTTATGAAGTAAATTGTTATTCAGTAACTAATTAGATTGTGGAGGGTGCTTCATTTCCTCAAATCCTTGTACTTCTGCTTTGTTACCATTCTCTGAACCTGACATCACAATAGAAAGTAATTTCTCATGAGTTTACATAAGTTTTTTTCTGTGTATGGGGGTGTCTATGTGTTTTAAACAATTAAACACTTTTGTGTTAGACTAGTTTTTAGTCTAGACTGCACTAGTGAGAACTTAGTTTTTCATTTTGCCCTACTGAAGTATATACAATAAGATGACCAGCTATTTCTTTAAGGATACCATCTTACTTTAAAACATTGTTGTAACAGTATTTTAAAAACTTTATTCAGAATTGGTCTCTATGTGTTCAAGCTGAGAAAAATCTTACTTCTTATTTGACAAGTGTCATGGTCATGCTGGGAGCAGAAGTCCTGGAGATGTTTCATAAAATCAGGAGATGTGTATTTTAATAAGGAATTTGGGTCAAAATGTGGATTCAGTATTTATCAATTCAGAATAAATAGATGGGTATTATCTATCTCTTTAGGTATATATCTATATCTTTTTATAGAAGTGAAAAGCCGCTAGCCACTAGAGCTAATATTGCATTTTCACCCACCCTTCCTGTTTATACTCATTTTTTTCATCTTAGACCAAAATTTCTCAACCTCTGCCCTATTGTCATAGAAGGCTAGATAATCCTTCCTTTCTGCAGGCTTGCCCTGTGTATTCATATGTTTAGCCAAATCCCTAACCTTTATCTGCTAGAGCCAGTAACATCCCCCACCCCCAGTTGTGACAACAAACTTTATTATCTACAGACATTGCCAAATATCCCATGGGGGGGCCAAATTCCTCTCCCTACTACCCTCATTTGAGAACCTCTGCCCTAGACCTTAAGGCTTAAACTAGGGTAAGAAAAAGTGGGAAAGAGTTAAAAACAGAAGCAGAGATTTATTGGAAAAACTGTTAAAAAATAACTTTTCAGTAGTTTCTTTTTTGCTTATAGAAATGATACATCATGAACAATTTGGAAAATACAAAAACATATGAAGGAAGAAAATTAAAAATAAACTAATACCATCCAGAAATAATCATTGCCAATTAGTAATTTGCTTCCTTAATTCTTTCATCTGTATGTATGTATGTATGTATGTATGTATGTATGTATGTATTTTTTAATGTTTATTCTTGAGAGAGAGAGAGAGAGCATGAGCAAGTGAGGGGCAGAGAGAGGGAGAGACAAAATCTGAAGTAGGCTCCAGGATCTGAGCTGTCAGCACAGAGCCTGACTGGGGGCTTGAACCCACGAACCACAAGATCATGACCTGAGCTGAAGTCAGATGCTTAACCGACCTAGCCACCCAGGCACCCCTCATCTGTATTCATAATGTAGTTATTATGATGTTTTAAATGTAATATGTATTGTGAAAATTTTTTTATGATTAAATATTCATTAAGAATGTTTTTAGTGACTGCATAATTTTCCATCATCTGCATGTACCATAATTTATTTACTGCTTGGCCTTTTCACTATTATAAGACAGGGACTATGGTGAGCATCTATGTACATAAATCTTTGAATTAGTCAGTTTTAGTCAATTTTATATTCCACGTCTCCCTGATAAGTGTTATCATTTACATTTATGCAGGGTAGTGTATTCACATTTATTTCATTTTAAAAATAGCACTTTCTATGTACATTGCTTCAGGGCTAGGATGACCAGATGTCCCACTTATGTGAGATGCTTTTTGCCATCCAATGCCTTTATTGTGTTTTGAGAAATCCTCTTAGATTGAAATACATAAATTTATTTCAAAAACTTAACCTTTTGGAAATCTAAACTATTTGCTTTTTCTGACCATTTTCCTCATTGTTGCCCTTATTCATTGTTTCTCTTTGATCTTGGGGGAATCTGGGCCAGACAGAATTATTGAATTAGAAAGAATTAAAATAACCATGAAGCTTTTGTCCTAAGAGTATAAACAATATAATATTAACTTGTAAATTACCTGAAAATATGTTACCATTTTATTATAGACAACATGTCCTCCTGATTAGAACAATTATTTGTCTGGAGTGGTCTGGAACAATTATTTGTTTTCAGTGGATACTCAAGAACCTGAGAGATCTTCAGCACCTGCTTTAAAACAAATAGAATGGAAGTGCCTGGATGGCTCAGTCAGTTGAGCATCCAACTCTTGATTGTGGCCCAAGTCATGATCCCAGAGGCATGGGATTGAGCCCGAGAGTGGAGCCTACTTAAGATATTCTCTCTCTCTCTCTCTCTCTCTCTCTCTCTCTCTCTCTCTCTCTCTCTCCCCCCCCCCCCCCCAGCCCCTCCCCTGCTTGAGCTCACTTGCTCTCTCTAAAAAATAAAACAAAAACACAAGTAGAATGGAGCAAAATACACCCAGCATTAAAGATAGCATCCTAGAACAGAATCTTTATAGCACTCAGAAGGTGTTTTGGGGTTTGTGAGGCCAGTGGGTCATTGCTGTGTACAGCAGCACTGCTTAAGGAATGGTAGCCACAAGTGTGGTTGAAAGTTGATTGTTTGGAAATGTGGATATTGAAGCCATAGGAAACTGAGCAGAAGCCTTAGTGTCGTTGGAAATTTCTTCGCTTTTATTCCTCCATGAAAACCTTGATTTTTACCTTCTTTAGTTGTTACTTGTTTTCTTCTAAAAACTGTGGCTTGCATAAATGCATGACTCCATGGCAGTATAATTATCAAATAATCATGGTTAATATTTACTGAGGTCTTACTATGGACAGACACTGTTCTGAGGACTTTGATACAACTGTGTCCTTCCTTGGCTTCTACCTCTTCCAGTGCCTGAAAGAGAGGCACTATATCATAGCAGTCAAGGTATGGACCTATACTTAGAGTTTGAATTGTGGTTGGAATCCTGGATTCTCTGTTCACTTTTTGTGTGACCTTGATGAGCTACTTAGCCTCCATGCGCCTCAATTTCCTCATTTTTATTATAAGGATAATAACACCTACCTCATATGGTTTTAATGATGACTAAGTTTTTTCTTTTTTCTTTGAGAGAGTAAGAGAGAGTGTTGAGAGAAAGAATCTTTGGCAGGTTCCATGCTTAGCATACAGCCTGATGCCGGGCTTGATCTCATGGCCATGAGATCATGTTCTGAGCTAAAATCAAGAGGCAGATGCTCAACTGACTGAGCCACCAGGTGCCCCCTAAATTTTTTAATATATAAAAAATGTTTAGAATAGTAACTGATACATAATAACATACTTAACTGTTGGCTGCTTTATTGCTCTTTTGGTTGTGGCTATTATTCTCTTTTCTGGCTGCTTTGTCTTCTTCATAACCTCAGCAACCTCCTATTACCCCCTAGATATTGGTGCTCCCAGGCTCTGTCTGTAACCTAAACTCCCTCCCACTGTGGCCTGATCTGCTCCTGAAAAGTTAGGTATGAACCTGTGTTGACAACTTGCAAATCTGTTTCCAGCCTATTTGCTTTCCCTACAAACCTAGGTCTCTGTGATGATTGCCTATGGGCATCTTTACAAGCACTTGGAGCCTAGCATATTCAAAATTGAACTCGTCATCTCCCCTTCCTGTTCATCCCACTCTACCCTACTTCTTTGTGTCTTCCTTCCTCATCTGTAGGATGGGGTAATAGTAATATCTACTTCGTAGAGTTATTAAGAAGATTAAATGACATAGTTTATGCATAGCACTTAGAATAATGCCTGGTACCTATTTGAAAAATGTTAGCCACTATAATTGTTACTATTTATATTTCTTGTGAATGGCGTCAACATCTATCCATGTACTCAAACCAAAAATTTAGAAATTGTCTTGATTTATTCCCCTTTAACCCCACACCCCAATCACTTACCATTTCCTGGTGCTATCCATGCTTTGTTTGGACCCTTTATTATTTTTTTCTTGTATCTTGTAAAAGTATCCTAAGCAATTCTTGCTCTAACTCCTATACTCTGGTTTTTGTTCTGCTACCAGAGTGATTTTTATTTTATTTCATTTTTTGATGTTTTATTTATTTTTGAGACAAAGAGAGACAGAGCATGAGCAGGGGAAGGGTAGAGAGAGAAGGTGACACAGAATTCCAAGCAGGCTCCAGGCTCTGAGTTGTCAGCACAGAGCCCGACGCAGGGCTTGAACTCATAAACCGTGAGCTCATGACCTGAGCCGAAGTCGGATGCTTAACCTACTGAGCCACCCAGGCGCCCCCAAAGTTTTTGTATAATGAAGATATCATCATGGTACTCTCTGACTTGAAATTCTTTCATGATTCCCTATAGGATATTGTCTTGAGAATAAGTATGTTAGTGCAGTGCTTTCCAAACTTTGGTGTACATCTGAAATCACCTAGTAATCTTGTTAAAATGGAGATTATGATGTAGGTCTGTGATGGGGCCCCAAGACTCTATTTCTAACAACTCCCAGCTGACGCCACTGCTGCTGGATTGAGGACTGCACTTGAGTAGTGAGGCTGTAATATACTGGGCTTTTCCTGATCTGCCTTCACCGTGGGCCTGCCTCCTATCTCATTTTCCCTCATGACATTCAGGTGTTCACTTGAAGTCAGGAGCTCTTCCTGCTTTGCAGCATTCCCCTTGCTTGGCTTTCTCCACTGTTTATTCATGATAGGTCTTTCAGATCCTAGTTTGTGTAAGATGTTCCTTTGTGTTCTTATACGTCTGTCCTGACACAACACTGCATTGCAGATGTTTATCTCCCCAGTGCTTCTCTGAGCCCCTTAAGGAAGGGAAATATCACATTTGTTTTGTTTTGTTTTATTTATTTATTTTTTTTAAGTTTATTTACTTTTGAGAGAGAGAGAGAGAGCATAAGCAAGGGAGGGGCAGAGAGAGAGAGAGGGAGAGAGACAATCCCAAGCAGGCTCCATGCTGTCAGCACAGAGCCCCATGGGCTTGATCCCATGAACCATAAGAGGATGTGGGGGCAATCTGGCTGTGACATCTGTCACCCCATTGATCGGCAGTGTTGATTTGGCTGATCTGGCTGGCTAGGCGGGTGTCCCCTTTCTCCCTCACCACTCCATGTGCATCCCTCCTGAAGCTGTGCGCTCGCTTGAAGAGGATGACCTTCCCCGATAGAGGAGGACCGTTCTTTGGTCATGGGTATACGAGTAGCTGTGCTCCCCTGCTAGAACCTCCAAACAAGCTTTCGTGGTCCATGAACCGTAAGAATAATGACCTGAGTAGAAATCCAGAGTTGGATGCTTAACCAGCTGAGCCACCCAGGAGCCCCTTGTTGTGTTTTAATAACAACTTTATTGAGATATCATTTATATACATTACAATTCATTCATTTAAAGGTGTAATTCAGTGGTTCTGATGTTTTTTGACCTACCATCTGGACTTGGGTTTAATACATATTAAGTAACACCTCCATGATTGAATGAATGAATGAATTAGATAATGTCAAAATACCATTGGAAAATTTTCTCCAGATCTTCCTCTGTGTATCTGTAATTTTTGGCTTTAATGTTTCAGCATTCGAGTCATCTTATTTATTCATCGGTAATTCTTCATGAGCTTCCTTCTTTCACCCCCCCCTTTTTGGCACCAGGATAGGAATGATTTTATTCTTCCCTTGGTCAGTTTTAATGCATCATTATAGATTGCTTACCTGAATTCTCCAGTGCTTCCAGTTCTCTTTTTCAAGTCAGACTTTAATGACCAGTATTGACCTAAAACATAGATCTTACCATCCTGCTCTCCAGCTTAAACCCTCTGGCTGGTTGGGGTGCCTGGGTGGCTCAGTCAGTTAAGTGGCTGACTTCAGCTCAGGTCATGACCTCATGGTTCATGTCGGATCCTCGGATCCTCTGTCCCTCTCTCTCTGCCCCTCCCCGGCTTGTGCACACATTCTCTCTCTAAATGAATGAATGAATGAATGAATAAATAAAATAAAAAACATTAAAAAAAAGAAAAAGAAAACATTAACCCTACCCTAGAGGCAGGGCCAGGTTTAAAACACAAAAACAAAAACAAAAAACATCTGGCTGGTCCCCAGCCTCTCCTCCACTGCCCTATTTATCTACTATAGAATTAACTCTTTCCTTATCCTGGTATTTAAGACTCTTGATCTTTTTCTAACTCTGTCTCCTGGCTTGATCTTTCACAACACTGGGGTTTCTCGGACTTCATATGTAGCAATCATCTGGAGTGCTTTTAAATTGTTAATTCCCGAGTCTTGCTTCCAGAGACTCTGAGTCAGTAGGTTTGGTAGCCCCAGAAATCTGCATTTCTAACCAACGCCATAAAGGATTCTGATGCAGGTAGTCTATAGAACTCCACTCTTTGACATAGAAACGACCTTGCTGCTTGAGCCTGTGTGCCATCTTGGCTTGACTTTGGACTTTGTGTACCGTACTTCCTCTTATCAGAATCCCCCCCTCCTTAGTAAATGCTCAATAAAAGTTAGTTGAATTGAACTATTTGTTCAGTGGTGGTGGTGAGTCTTTTTAAAATTAAAAGATGATATTACTGTGGATACATTGTGGGTCACTTTTTTTCCCCCTGACTATCCTTGGTGTTTCACTTTTAATAGAATATGTGAGAAAACCAGGCACATGGAAGTGACCCAGTAAATCTTTTTGCTATTTTTAAAGGCAACTGGAAAAACTGCCTCTCTTATATTAAAACTAAATTGGGAATCTTCTATGGTGAAAGATGTTCCGTTACCTTTACTAATAATAGATGTGAAATAGTATAATAAATGACTTGCAAAATTACATTAGAAACTATTTTCCTTTTAAAAAAACTTTTAAAAAACTATATAAATAATAAATATTCAGTGCAGAGCCTTGGAAAATTCAGAAATACAAAATAAAGGATTGCATGTAATCTCTGTCCTTACATATTCTTAATATTTTGATGTATGCCCTTCTATTTTTTTATGTATATTTTCTCCAACAAAATGGTTTATTTTGTACTATTTTGCAGCAAGATTTTTTTTGTCTAAATGGTGTATTCTGCCAATACATATTCTTTTACAATATCTTTTTAATGGATTCAGAATGTTATATTATATCAATTGGTCATAATGTTGTTCAACCAGTCCCCTATGGTAAATTCCAATTTTTTGACAATTTACATTTAAACTGAAGAGCCAAAAGCCTTTGTGTGTTCCTTTAAAAAGAAATCATTTGTAGTTGTTCATGAATTTGACTATACAGAACATGCTGTTTTTCTACATAACAATATCGGTATAAAAACTTGGTGATTATCATATCAGTGTTAAGAGGATTAACTTATTAGAGTTTAGAAGGACTGAAAAAAACACAGGACTATCAAAGCACTCAGAAATAAATCCTTAAATATTTGAGATCTCTGAGTATCAATCACAACTGCCCACTAGAAGGAAATTCTCCAGCTTATAGATGTAGGTAGATCAAGGATATTAATCAGTGGGCCAGGTGCATTATTAAGCTGTAGGTTAGCTCCAACTGAGAGGACAATGATTTCCTTCCTCCACCAGTATTTTGGAAGCCATATGGTAGGTAGGATGAATTGTATTGTAATCTATATATTGATATACTCGCTTTTTCTTGTTAGTCAAAGAGGCTGTCCCTGACTAATAAAAGCACTCAGAATTTGTCAAGCATATGCATCCATGTTTAATGGCAGGATGGCCTGGTTACTCAGGAACTGTTGGCTTCAGAAATGAAAGTGTTGACTTAGGCTAAAGGGAGAAGAAATAGAGCACTTGTTGTTATTCAAGAAAAAACACATTTTCCAATCAAGAGAAGTAATGTGGGAGATAATCTTTGAGACATAAGATTGAGCTCTTAAAAGCTCTTAAAAGGAGTATTTTGGTTAATGTATTTCAGTTAAGCCCCCTTGGTTTACAAATACTATAAATGTTTCTTATAATGAGTTTCTACCTGAAATGTCTGGGACACTGGCCAGGGATTCTTAAGGGCCCATTCTTGAGGTATTCTGTCCCCTTGGGGCAGAGGTGGCACATTGTTGGGTCCAAGGATTTTCTAAGTCTGTGTCAGGAGCAGTGCCTTAGTCTTTGAAAAATCTGTGGCCCATGCAAAATTTCCTCTTCCATCACTGCCTGTTAGAGTCATTGAGGTCTAATTTGTCTTTGGGAACTGGGGCCTCCATTATGGTGTGTTTAACAAGGATCTGGACAAAACCTGTAGTGTGCAGCCTAAATGACTAGAGTAAGGATTAGGATGTCTCGTTGGAGTTGATGAAAATATAAGTGATGCGGACATTTAAGTCAGCATCAGTTCACAAATCTGTAAGACTCGGTTGTAATTGGTACCATTCTGTACATTAAACCTACATTCTTAAAATAATTATGTTCATAAGATTAAACATCTCCTATAATCTTCTTGCTCATCTATTGTTGTTTTTCAGGATTTTCTAAGGTAACTGTCATAGACTATGGTGAAATTTAATAAATCTGAGTAAGTAGAGGCCAGATTATTTAAAAATATATGTGGGTGAGATAGATGGAGCACCACTATATATGATTCCAGCTTGAAAATTTCTTCTGTTGGGCAGCAATTTTGTAACTATGAAGTCACATAGATTGAGTCTCTTCAGAATATGGTCAGTGTATAAACAAACAGTCTCAGCGAGAGCACTGGAACTGCTTCTGTGCACGCTTTTCACTATAGTCAGCTTAATTCCTTTGGTTCTCATTTGTCGCTGCCATGGCACAGTGACATCAGATGCAGCTGGAGCTTAAAGAAGGGCCGTGTGAATTAATTCCCGTGAAACAAAAACTGCCTCAAGTAATTAGTGGAGTAACAGTCTCTTTAGAAGACTTTAGTACTTTTTTTTTTTTCAAGGACTAGAGAAGGAGAATGGCACAGATTGTTCACTTGAGACCATTTTCAGCTATTGATCCATCTTACAGTCTTCATCTGATGGTTCTGATTTCCACATGAATCATTCAGGCCCTGGAGTGATTTTTCTCTTATTTTCTCTTGAGGCTCTCTAACTTCAGTGACAGTTTTCAAGAGAGCAATCTATGAACTTTGGCTTTGTCAGAATCTAAAAATGGTCTCTTTTATTATTTTATTTATAGTTGTCATATTTTAGTTTAAATACAGTTGACCTAGCAAGCAAAAAAATTGTGTGTACAAGTAGGATAGCAAGTAGGTACAGGTCACGTTGCCTGCTGGGTTATTGGAGAGAAGAAGAGGCTATGTATGTGCCCATTACTGTTTTTTCTTTTTTTAAGTTTATTTATTTATTTGAAAGAGAGCAGCATGCACAAGCAGGGGAGTGGCAGAGAGAGAGGGGGAGAGAGAATCCCAAGCAGGCTCTGCCCTGTAAGCACAGAGCCCAAGGTGGGGGCTCAATCCCATGAACTGTGACATCATGACCTGAGCCAAGATCAAGAGTCAGACACTTAAACTGACTGAACCACCCAGGCACCCCATCCCATCACTATTGGCTTTTTTTTTTTTAATGTTTATTTATTTATTTTATTTATTTATTTAAAAAAAATTTTTTTTTTCAACGTTTATTAATTTTTGGGACAGAGAGAGACAGAGCATGAACGGGGGAGGGGCAGAGAGAGAGGGAGACACAGAATCGGAAACAGGCTCCAGGCTCCAGGCTCTGAGCCATCAGCCCAGAGCCTGATGCGGGGCTCGAACTCACGGACCGCGAGATCGTGACCTGGCTGAAGTCGGACGCTTAACCGACTGCGCCACCCAGGCGCCCCTAATGTTTATTTATTTTTGAGAGATAGAGAGAGAGAGAGAGAGAGAGAGAGAGAGAGAGAGAGAGAGAGAGGACGAATTGGGAGAAGGCAGAAAGAGAGAGACACACACACAGAATCTGAAGTAGGCTCCAGGCTCTGAGCTGTCAGCACAGAGCCTGACATGGGTCTTGAACCCACACCCTCGAGATCAGGACCTGAGCCTAAGTCCAGACACTTAAGCAGGCAACTGAGGCACCCAGGCGCCCCCCCCACCATCATTATTTTCTTTAGCTAATCATACTGTCAGATGATTTTGCTATTATGAGGTTTTGTTTTGTTTGGTTGTTTGTCTTCCAAATAGTTAGGAAAAAAGGATTATTGGACAAAGATAGCCAGAGTTAGGGAAAACCAAGTCAAGAGATAAGTAGGAATATCCTTTCCCATACGTGGTTATCTTATTTTTCCAATCTAACATTATAATCAGTGGAAACTTTCATTTTATGGCCTAACCTTTAAGGACACTGCTTTCAAGCAAGCTATAAAGTTTAATCTATTTCTAATTTTAGTAGGTAAAAAGAGAATAAGAGGAAGTTAACATTTAACATATGATATATGGGGTTTTTTGACAAATATAAAGGTCTGGATTTTATTATGTGTTGAAAATATGCTCAGGATCTTATATATGTTCAGTAGCTAAATTTTTGGGAGCATAATAATAAAGATGTAAAGAAAAAGAAAGTAAGGAAATAAAAGTATAAAAAAAAAAGGCTAAAAAAAGGGCAGTTTGAGATTGGGAGATTTGGGTTGGATTACCCAAATGTGTGTTACCATGTATGTGTAGGGCAGTTTTGTCCTAGGAGATAGCCTGATAATTCAGGGAACCAAGACTTGTCTACAAATAATATTGGCCACTGTACTGTAATAGCAAACTCACAGTAGATAAAACAGAAGAGGCATCAGGTCTAATAATAGATGTCTAGTTATGTTTCTACTTGAGTCCTTTGTGCATTGTCTTTGTGTTGTGATGTCTGTTTTGGTTGTTTGTTCTGTGAGGCTAGTTGTAATTTTTACCTAAGATTTCTAAAACTAACTACAAAATCTGTTTTAATTACCCGACTTTAGGTTTTTGAAAGATGTGATTGAAACAGTTTTGCCACGTTGGGATTTGTGTGAGCCAGGTATACTATGAAAAGAAAGTAGAGAAAAGACTATTTACAACATGTAAACAAGAGTTAAACCTGATGCTCAGAGGCGGCAATGGTGTTGGTGACCTACCAGTTCAAGCAACCTACACTTGAACTGGTTACTAAATTCTAGGACAGAGACCCCAGGATGGACACTTAAAAATATGTTTATTTCATTACCTGCTTGGATTTGTTTTTTGTAACACACACAAAAAAGAGTTAAACCATCTGAATTTGAAATGTTAAATAACAAGTACATGAAAGGAATGGAAAATACGTAAGAACAGATGAATTAGCAAATAGTAATATGATATAGTTAAAAGCATGATCTCCTGTGTTAGGCTGAGCTTCTTCCTGGGTGATTTGGCAAATTAATGCATGTGCTCACCTCAAAGGACAGCTGAGAGATTATGTATATTGTATGAATGTAAAGCACACATGAATGTGTGTAAAGCACTTAGCTTAGTACTTGGCACATCATAATGGAGTCTGATTCTTAACTCTTAGCTGGTATTATTGGCTTGTCTATTTTATTTTATTTTTAAATGTTTATTTTAGAGAGAGAGTGTGTGTGCACAAGCAAGCTGGGGAGAGGCAGAGAGAGAGGGAGCTTGTCTGGCTTGTCTATTTTAAATGATTTGTAAAAATTCATTTGCTTAAAAAAAAAATCATAGTCCTGATAGATCTCTCCTTATCATACTCTTAATGCTTTTGGAGGATTTCAAGACATGAGTTATGTACACTAATACAATTTTCTCTTCATTCCAGATAGGGTTTGGCTAGTGATTCTCTTTCACGTATCATCTGTCTGTAACTCCACATTGTCAGCATCATCTGACATGGCTGCAGCTTTCCTCCCAGCCCCTTTGAAATTTCTCCATCAGCGTTCTCAACCTTTTTTCTGCCAGTAAGAGGAACTTATTCTAAACGAGGGCTCTTAACAGTCCTGCACCCAATTGTAATTAACTGAGGAACTAGCACTTCATGCATAATATAGACATGTATCATGAACTATTGGTTGAATCTGAAAAGGCAGTCACAGGCCTTTTTCTTTTGCCACTGTGGAGGTTTAAAAGACAAATATTCCCTTTTCTCACTTTTGTTGAAGTTAGAGCTAGCTGCATAATTCAGTTTTGGCTAAAGTGATACAACCAGAAAAAAAATGCTTTTCTGATAGAAGGAACAGAAGCAAGAGGACAGTTTGGATGCATATCCTTTTCTTTATTCCACTCTAAAATGTGGAATATGACGTATGGCATTGTGGCAGCAAAATTGCGATCATGAGTCAACATACCTGTGAATGAAGAGTTAACAAGCTGAGGTGGTAGAGCAAAAAGACAGAGTCTGGGTTCTTAGTGATATTATCAAACTGTCAGAACAACCCTCAGATAGCCTTCTTTGGACTTCTGGTTTCCTATGGTTTTAAAGTCCTATCAGTTTAAGCTACTTGGTTAGACTTGTCTGTTCCTTATAGCTGAAAGCATTCCCAACTTAAGTCAAAGCAGCTTTAATGTGAATAAAGTTACCATAAATTTGGGAGATGTTTGTCCAATCTATACAGGGTTATGTATGCACAAAATAAATGCAGGTAACATGGGAATAAAACAGAATCCAAGAGGTGAAACATCTTTAGACATTGCAAAACATGGGCAGTAATATCAAATAACCTAGTCCTAGTCATAATTTCTGGGTTGTCTGGTGACCTCGTGAGTCCTTTCCCACATTATCTATGACTTTTTAAAGTCTTGCTTTCTTCAGGCTTAGAATCCTGAACATGACAGAGGCTGGGACTGGAGTCTGAAGAATAAAGGAAAAGCTGGGTATGAGTGAAGGTGAGGGTGTGGAAGATTTCAATTATAAGATGAGTGTGTGGAGACCAAGCCAGTCTTCCAGCCTTGCTTGTTCCTAGGATATCTTGAAGTTAAGCGTTCATGAATTTCAGTGGGGGAAGAAGAGAACAAGACACTAAAAAGACAAAGGAGAAGGAGAAGCAGCAGCAGCCACTGCCATTGAAGGCCTAGAAAAATTAAAAGCCTGTGCAACTTTGGGGTTTACTTGTGCTTCATCTCTCAACTCTTATATGAAAGTTATGGCGAAGCCACACCAACCAGATGCTTAACCCAATCCTATTAAATTTTAGATTATTGAATGGTGTTAAGATTTTTGGTAAGTTTGTCCTTTTGATGTGAATATTTAAAGTGGAGGTAGATGGGCGCCTGGGCGACTCAGTCGGCTGAGCGACCAACTCTTGATCTTGGCTCCGGTCATGGTCTCACGGTTCATGGGTTTGAACCCTGTGTTGAGCTCTGTGCTGATAGTGCGGTGCCTGCTTGGGATCCCCTCTCTCTCTCTCTCTCTCTCTCTCTCTCTCTCTGCCACTCTCCCACTCATTGCCTCTATCTCTCCCCAAATAAATAAATAATCTTAAAAAAAAAGAGTGCTTCATAAAAGTATCAAAGTAAAATTTAAAGAAAAATAGAGGTAGGCAAGGAAGGGAATACATATGAGAAAATACAGAGAAGTCCTGTGGAAAAAATTAGAAGATTAAGAAAATTTGACCATGTAATGAGATGAACATGATAGTGATATTTTCCACTGAGGAATTGCTCTCACTTCAATTTGATCATTTGTTAAGACTGTCAAGTCAATAACTTTTTTGCATCTTTTTAAAGTTAATCATAAAAGAAAATACTAACTCTTTGTGTAATTGAGGAAATAACTAAACCAAAATATTGTCTACCAATGGTACAATCAGAGAATTATGCTTTAAATGGACGCTGACACATGCAAACTCCTATACATGTCCGTCAGTCTTTTACCTTGACCAATGAGGCTGATAGCATCATTGTTCTCTCACTAGATGTTATGGAAATGGCTGGCCTTATCACACATTTCTGTAGATACAGCATGACCAGAGGATGTATTATTTCTGGTACAGAGTGAAAAAGAGCTTGTACAGGCACTGTGGGCAGGTATGAGAGGGCTGTAAAGGCTGTGTTACTAGATTTAGACCTTATGTACAAGAGGTATAGAGTAACCTAGGCTCTGCTTCCCACTCAGCCCTCCTCATTCTCTCATGCAGCATTAGACTCTGAGTGTTTTTAATCTTACTAGAACTCATTTTGTCTGGCGTTTTGTGAATTTTTAAAAATTCAGTTTTAGTTTACATATATAAATACTTTTTTGACTGCTATTATAAAAGATAACATTTCATATTGATATGAATAGATGTACAGGATATAGTGTTAAGTAAAAAAAGCAAAATATGTGTGTGTATATGCTATGTTCTAGAAGAGTTTCTATATGACTGCTTAGATTATTGAAAACAGTTATTTCTAGAGGTGTAATTATGGGAATTATGGGAGACTTTTATTTTCTAATTTATCCATATCTATAATATTTAGATTTTATAATCAGTGTATGTTTCTTTTGTAATTAGAAAAAACAAATATTTTCTTTCTTTCTTTTTTAAGTTCATTTATTTATTTTGAGAGAGAGAGAAAGGAGGAGGAGGGACAGAGAGAGAATCCCAAGTAGGCTCTGCACTGTCAGCATGGAGCACAATGCAGGGTTTGAACCCATGAACTGCAAGATCATGGTCTGAGCCTAAATCAAGAGTCAGCTGCTCAATTGACTGAGCCACCCAGGTGCCCCTTCTTTCTTAAGTAGCGTAAACAAAGATGTTTCGAAGAAACATTTCTCAAGTTAAGAAAAGGTGTATGATGGTGTATGTGTGTATATAATATATTTAATATATTAAAATAGTTTATGATATATCTAAACATTGTTCTGTGCCTTTAGAACTAAAGTGTCTCATTCCTGGCCCTTTTTTAGTGTTGGAATTAACATCTTGGATTAGATTCTAATTAAGAACATTATCCAGGTGTGGGGAGAGAAGGAGGGAGGCTACCTGTATAGTGTGATTTGGAGGGTACTGGGAGGAACTGCAAATAGAAGAAAAATCCATAAAGAGCTCTCACAATTTAACAAACTAACAAACAACTTGATTAAAAAATGGGCAAAGGATTTGAATGAATACACATTTCTCCAAAAAAAGATTTACAAATGACTAATAAGCGCATGAAAAGATGTTCAACATTATTAATCATTAGGGAAAAATCTAAACCACGCTATGATAATACCTCCCACTCATTAGGATCCCTATTATTAAAAAGAAAAAACAACAGAAAATAAGTGTTGGAGAGGATGTAGAGAAATTGGAACCCTGTGCACTCTTGGTGAGAATGTAAAATAGTGTGGCTACTATGAAAAACTGTATGATAGCTCCTAAAAAAATTAAACATAGAATTAGCATACAATCCAGTATTTCCACTTGATATATAATGAAGTGAATTGAAATAGGGGAATTGAAAATAGGAGCTCAAAGAGTTATTGTGTACACTCATGTTCATAGCAGCATTATTCATAAAAGCCAAAAGATGTAAGCAACACAAGTGTCCTTCAACAGGTGTATGGGGTGCGTATGTGTGTGTGTATATTATATATACATATGTACATACACATGTATATATGTATACATGTATATATACATATATACATATACATATATATGTATATATGTATACATGTACACATGTATGTATATATGTATACATGTATATATGTATGTACATGTGTATACATGTATACATGTATACATACATATATATATATATATACACACACACACACACACACATATACACACCCCGCACACACAATGGGATATTATTCAGCTTTAAAGAAGTAAATTCCAACATAATGTACAACATGGCTGAGCCTTGAGGGCATTATGCTAAATGAAATAAACCAGTCACAAAATGATAAATACTATGATACTATGATTCCACTTACATAAGTTACCTGGAGTAGTCAAATTCATAGAGACAGAAAGCAAAATGGTGGTTGTCAGCACCTTCGGGGAGGGAGAAAAAGGGAGTTCTTGTTTAAAGGGCACAGAGTTTCAATTTCAGAAGATGAAAAAGTTCTGTGGGTGGATGAAGGTCATGATAGCATAACAATGTGAATATACTTTAATACCACGGAGCTATACCTTTAAAAATGGTAAAGGTGGTAAATTTTATGTTCTGTATACTTTACCACAATTAAAAATGATACAAAAAGAAAGCCCATTAGTGCCTCAGGATCTTCCCTTCTAAAACTATTCCTATGCCTTCTCTTTACAAGCTGTTATTTTGATAGCATAAATATATTTAATGTCTTATGGTGAACAAGTGTCAGTCCTTCCTTCATTGAGAGTGAGGCAGATAGCTAGAGGAGACATGTGGAACTAGGGATGAGGAAAAACTGCTTCAGTAGTAAAAAGTGCAAAGAAAGGAAGAAGTACTTTGGGCTACTAAAAATTTTGCTTACATCACTATTTTGCCTTTTTCTGACTCAGCCCCACAGAGTCTCAAATCCAATAGCATCTCTAGTGTTTTTAAGAATCTTAGATGATATTTTACCTTTGATAAGCTTTATATAATTTCAGACTACATTCCTGGGCAAGACATTTGTAGAGATTCATCAAATCTTTATCCATGCTTTTTCATTAGGGATTAATACAGGTGGTTATTTACATAGTAATCTCAGTATATGGCTAGTATTTCTTAAACATCAAATGAAAGACAAACCATAAAGGAAAAAGACAACAACTCTGCAACAACAATAAAACTAAATGCTGTAAATGACACTAATAGGCAAACTTACAGAACAAGACAATATTTTCAATTCTTTGATTAAGGGCTTAATATTCTAATATATAAAAAAGTAGTGAAATCTAGAAGAAACACTAACATCCTGGTAGAGAAATAGACAACACTAATAGTTCACCAAATGTGAAACTTAAGTAGCCCATCAACATTGAGAAGGTGTTTCACTTCATTAGTAACCTAAGAAATGCAAATTAAGATGATGAGATATTATTAGTTGTTACCAAATTGATAGTTTTAAAAATTATAGTTATTGTTTAGGGATATGAACATTATCATAAAATGCTAGTGGAAGTAAAATAGGTTCAGTGTTTCTCTAGGGCAGTTTAGCAGTATATGTGTCAAAAGCCTTAAAATTTTTCACAAATAATATATATATATGTTGTTATATATTTATAAGAATTTGTTTTAAGAAAATGAGTATGCCAAAGATGATAATTACAGTGGTATGGAATTGGAGACAATGTAGCTGTTCAATAATAGGGAATTATTTATGAAGATTATGTATCTGTATAAGGCTAGTTTCTGGTAATTGTATTAGTATTTTCAAATAACTAACTTGGCTCTATTGATTTTCAGATAATTAAATTGGCTCTATTGATTTTTCTTTATTACACAATTATTATCTAGTTTATTGATTATTTTTGTATTTGTTATTTTTTTCTACTTTCTTTGAGTTTAATTTGCTATTTTTTTCTAGCTTCTTGAAATGGACCCTTAGAAACTGATTTTTAGCCTTCCATCTCTTATATATAAAGACATAAATTTCCTTTAAAGCACCATTTTGGCTATATTCCTATGGTATTATGTTGAATTTTTATTATCATTTAATTCAAAATATATTCTTATTTAGCTGGAGATCTCTTTGAATCATGGATATTTAGAAATACACTTCTTCTTTTCCAAAAATTTGGCAGTTTTCTAGTTATCTTTCTGCTGTTGATTTATAGCATAATTCCACTGTGGACAATGAAAATACTCTGTTATCTGTGTACGTTCTTTGAATTTTGTTGAAACTTGCCATCCTAACCCCCATTACACCTGTTACTGGTTACTTTTAAGGCTTTTCTCTTTGTTTTTAGTTTTCTCTTTGTTCATATTTACTCTGATGTTTCCATGGGTAGTTTTCTTTTCATTTCATCTATCATGGGTCCTTACAGCTTCTTGCTCTGGCTTAATGTTTTTCATCTGTTTCGGAAAATATTTGGCTAGTATTTTCTCAGATGTTAGTTCTATTCTCTCTGTACTTCTGGGCCTCAATTATGTATAAATTAGACTGTTTCACTTTATTCCTTATGTCTCTGATTCTCTTTTCTTTCTTACTTGTTTTTTCTATTTTTTTGCTCAATGTTATTTTCTGTTGACCTATTTTTTACTTCACAAATCCTCTCTTCTGCTGTGTCTAGTCCATCTACTTACTTGTTAGTTATTGTATTGCTCAGTTCTATGTATTTATTTATTTATTTATTTATTTATTTATTTTTTAAATCTTTTTTTTTTTAATGTCTTTTTATTTCTGAGACAGAGACAGAATATGAGTGGGGGAGGGGCAGAGAGAGAGGGAGACGCAGAATTGGAAGCAGCCTCCAGGTTCTGAGCTGTCAGCACAGTGTATTGCTCAGTTCTAAAAGTTCTACTTGCCTTCTTAAAAAATATTCAAGTTCTTTGAATCAATTATCAACTATTTGCATATCTTTTAATATATTAAACATAGTTATTTTTTTATTAAAATTTTTTTAACATTTATTTATTTTCTTTTTTTTGTTAACTTTTTAATGTTTATTTATTTTTGAGACAGATACAGAGCATGAACGGGGGAGGGGCAGAGAGAGAGGGAGACACAGAATGGAAAGCAGGCTCCAGGCTCTGAGCCATCAGCCCAGAGCCCGACACGGGGCTCGAACTCACAGACTGCAAGATCGTGACCTGAGCTGAAGTTGGACGCTTAACTGACCGCACCACCCAGGCACCCCTAACATTTATTTATTTTCAAGAGACAGAGACAGAGTGCGTGTTGGGGAGGGGCAGAGAGAGAGAAAGATACAGAACCGGAAGCAGGCTCCAGGCCCTGAGCTGTCAGCACAAAGCCCAATGCGGGGCTCAAACCCACTAACAGTGAGATCATGACCTGAGGTGAAGTCAGACGCTTAACTGACTGAGCCACCCAGGTACCCCAGTTATTATTTTTTTATTGAAGTATAATTGACATATAACATTAGTTTCAGGTATACAACATAGTGACTGAATATTTGTATATATTGAGAAATGATCACCACAATAAGTCTAGTTAACATCCATCACCATGCATAAATACAGTTTGTTTCTTGATGAGGACTTTAAAAAAAATATCTATTTATTTATTTTGAGAGGGGGAAGAGGGGCAGAGAGCAGAAGAAAGAGAATCCCAAGCCGGCTCTGTGCTGTCAGTACAGAGCCTGATGTGGGGTTTGAATTTACGAATCATGAGATCATGACCAGAGCAGAAATCAAGAGTCAGTCACTTAACCAACTGAGCCACCCAGGCACCCCAATGAAGACTTTTAAGATCTATTTTCAGCAGTTTTCAAATATGCAATATAATATTATTAACCATAGCCACCATGCTGTACATTACATTACATTATTTGTTTTGTTACTGGAAGCTTGTACCTTTTGATCTCCTTCACCCATTTTATTCCTCCTTCCCTTCCCCCCAAGCCACCACCAATCTATTCTCTATATTTTTGAGCTTGGCTTTCTGTTCTTCCAAAGTCTGTGTTTAATTGCTGCTATATCTGGGTCACTGTTGGATCCTTTTCTATTGTCTTTTATTCTCTTGGTTTTTGATCATTTCACCTTTTTTTCCTGGCATGCCTGCCAATTTTTTTTTTGTTAAATGAAACACGTTCTGTATGAAAAATTATAGAGTTTCTGGGTGATATCTTCTTGCATAAATGCTTTAATTTTCTCCTGGCAGCCAGACTGATGGCCTTGTCCAGTTAGGGATTGAGATGTGTCACTGTTTCAGGATTTATAAGGGTAGTCAATTTCCAGTTTGGCCTTAGTAGTCTTAGAATATAATGTTTTAAGGGTGTCAAATGAAAGCTGGGATATATTCCCCAGACCTTTTTTTTCTTCCTAGCTCTGAACTCCAATTTTTGTTTCCTCACCAGTTGGGTTGCCATAATTTCTGTTTAGCTGTTTAGCTTCTTAATGGTTGCTTTCTGCTTGGTTTCTCAGCCACTTTTCCTGAACATCTGCATTTTAGAAACTGACAAAATGCTCCAAGGAGAAATTGTGAGCAACTATTTCTTTTCTCCAAGATCCTATCCCCTTCTAGTCTTAGAGTTCAAAGCGACTGGTACAGATAAGTTTTGTTTTCATAGACCTGTGAGACTGCCATAAGTTCTGGGTCAACACACAGTACTCAACCTCCATGCACCATAAGTTGAATTTGCAAATGATCTGAAGGAAAACAAAAAGTAGCAAATGTAGGGCTCACCTAGGTGCGTATCCCTTTTCTCTGGGATTTTGGCCCCTCAAATCATGATTATTTGGTTGCTCTCCAACACCTTTAATCTGCTGGATTTTTTGCATTTTGAAGATTCCATCTTTCTTAGTTTGAGGTGAGAATGTTAGTCTGATGCAAGTTACTCCCTCTTATCTAGAACCAGAAGTCATTTTGTAAGCTATTTTATAAGTGTGTAAGTACTTATGCAGATGCAGGCATTTTTCAAATGGCTTAATTTAACTTTCTTTTATATCATTTTAAGGAACTATTCTGTTAGGTAAAATAACAATCTATAAAAACTTTACTTCAGATATCTTATCAGCTGTTCCGAAGATGCTTAACCCAGCAGATGTGTGTGTGGGTGTGAAGTAAACCCTAAAATACCTTTTCCATTTTTTAAGATGGACTGTTTTTTTCTAATATTTTTGGAATTTTCATATTTTTGTTGGTTGGTATGCAAAATGAAAACTTAATTTTGGCTAGTCATCACTTTATGATGTGTTTATAAAAAAGTTGTTTTGCTTTTTTAAAAAAATAATGTTTCTTAAAGGGGCCCCTGGATGGTTCAGTTGGTTGAGTGTCCAGCTCTCGATTTTGGCTCAGGTTATAATCTCATGGTTTGTGAGACTGAGCTATGCATCGGGCTCTGTGCTAACCGGGAGGAGCGTGCTTGGGATTCTCTCTCTTCTTCTCTCTGTGCCCCTCCCCTGCTTGCTCTCTCTGTCTCTCTCAAAATAAATAAATAAACATTAAAAAAATATAATTTTTCCTATAAATTTCAGTTTGTTTGAATTTAAAAACTAACTGGGGTGCCTGAGTGGCTCAGCTGGGCAAGTGTCTGATTTTGGCTCAGGTAATTGATCTCACAGTTCGTGAGTTCCAGCTCTGCCTTGGACTCTCTGCTGTCAGCGCAGAGCCCACTTCATATCCACTGTCGCCCTCTCTTATTGCTCTTTTCCCGCACTTGTGTGGACACGCATACACTTTCTCGCACTCTCAAAAATAAACATTTAAAAAAAAACATTAAAAAAATAAACTTTAAAATTGAGCTAACCCAACCTTAGCTAAAATATTTATTTTTTCTATAACTAAATTTTCTGTATATGTTACTTCCATTAAACAAATTTATTTTTATATTATAAGTATATTGTATATAAATCTTTCTAAGATCTATTATTAAAAATAAGGTAAACTGGGGTGCCTTGTGGCTTAGTTGGAAGAACATGTAAACATGACCTCAGGTTCGTGAGTTTGAGCCCCACCTTGGGTGTGGAGATTACTTAAATAAATAAAAACTTGAAAAGAATAGAGTATAACCTATTTTTTATTTGGAAAATATGGAAAACCCTGGTGAATAATTGAAAAGTAAATAAATGAATAACTATTCTCCAAAGACAACAAATGGTAATTTTTGGATGTAGTCTCTGCTGTAGATACTGTGCTATACTGCCCAGATCTGAATTTCCTCAGATTAGAAGAGCCATTTGCCCAAGAACATACTCTTTTTTAGGGCAACTTATGTCCAATGACTAGTTGATGCAGGGTATGAAGGCCCAGCCTCATGGTGCCATTTCAATTTCATAGCTCTGTGTGCAGTTGACGGAGGTCTTTGTTAGGTCTGCATTGTAGTTTAGCTTCTCCTTCTCCCCAGTCATGTTTTCTTCCCTTCCTCCTATAGCTGTAGATCGCAAGAGTACTCCGTAATAAACTGTGTACTAATAATCTCCATTTCAGAGTGTGCTTTCTGGGGAGCTCAAACTGTGACAGTCTCTTTCTAGCTTTTTCCATTCATTCATATTTTTTTTATATACTCAGGGTTATTTCATATATATAGATCTCTCATATATGTATCTGTGCATCTCTTTTCACTGTTTATGGCATGCGTATTTTTTCTTGTTATTTAAAATTGTTTATTTTTCAGGCTATAATATGGATTAGACATGGTTTATTTAATCTTTGCTTTATCACTGGACATTTAAGTTATTTTCACAGTTTGGGTATTACAATATTTTGAATATTTGTTAAAATACATTTTTATATGTGTTTTAGACCATTTTCATAGAATCAAGTCCTAAAGATAAAGTTGCTGAATACTTTCAAGGCACTTTGTATATAATGCTAAATTGCTTTCCAGAAAAGCTGTACCAGTTAAAATCCCATCAGCAGTATATCAGTATCCTTCACCAAGTGTCCCAATAATATATAAGTATTATCTCTCCTTTCCAAAGAGATGATGTTGAATTTAACTTAAACTTTTATGAGTAATGGATCATCATAATAAATGTGACTAATAGTGCAAATAATACTGTGAAACTCTCATAGTCTACTAAGGTGTGTAGAAAGTTTGCCCATGTACTAATACATATTACTTCAAGTCAGAAGTTTGAGATGGTCTGCATTGTCCATTATGGGAGTGTAAAATCTTACTTTTTGCTCTTCTCTAGTACCCATAATTTTTGCAGCTTCTCTTCTTCTTCAATGGATACTCTTTGGAGAATCTTCATTTTCATTTTATTTGTGGAGAATTTCTTTAATCCCTAGCCATTTTGTATAACTCAGCATCCTCCCTCACCTCAGCCACATGCAACTAGACCAGGGGTGGCAACCTTCCCTATGCTGGCCATTCCATGTTCATTTCCTGGGACTTTCCCAAAGGAGGGCAGCTCACTTTCTATGGTTAGTTAGACCTGTAGAATTGAAACTTGGGAGCTGTGTGGTGGGCATCTTTCACCAGTCATGGGGCCCAGAAAGCAGAGGTTGCAGATGTGAACAGAGGCACAGAGATGAGAAAGTGAGAGGGATTGATTAGCTTTCTCAGCCCTGCTTCTAGTTCTGACTGAAGCCATATTCCTGTCCTTAGGCTTCATGAAGAGCTCCATATCCTTAAAATCCTCCTCACCTAAGTTAATTCAAGTTAGTTTGTTACTTAGGACAACATTACTTTTCTGTCTTTAAACTGATGTGAACTTGGAACAGATAAAACTGTGAAATAAGACTATAGGTAGAGTCTGAAGGAAAACTTGAGGGCTTCTTCTCCAAGTAAAGCTTTAGTGCATGCAAGGGGTTCATTTGGGTCTTCTCTTTTGAACACCCAGAGGCCGTTTTTACCTTTTTTTCTGAATAGTGTTCTGGATAGTTGCATTTTGGCCCCTTTTAAAGTCAGTTCAATTTCTTTAGTACTTCAGGCAGAAATATATTTTTTATACATGGATCTCAAGAATAAGATTATTGGCTAACATTGGCTTTTGTAAATAGCATAAGGAATACTACTTTGCCAATTGGACATTATTGAGAGCTATGTAATTGTCAACTTTTAACATTTATTTAAAAGTCTCAGCAGTAGTTGGTTTTCTGGGTATTGAAGTGCTCAGGTAGGCAAATTCATTAGAATCGTTAATACTTGCCCAGAGCTTGGCACCTGGATGACATTACAAGAAGTAACATCTTACCTTTTATTTAAGCAAAGTGACTTTTGTCTTGATAACATTTATCTGACAAAATAGTGCAGTATATTTGGGTTTTTTTTGTTTTTTTTGTTTTTTTGTTTTTTTTTTTAATAGTGCAGTATATTTGTAACTCACTCCTAGGTGATGACGAAGTGCTTTATAGAGTTGATACGCTTTTCTATTGGTGGGAAAGCTTTGAAGGTTTCAGTGCAGAATCGGAGAGACCCTTGGCCCCTTCCTTGTTCATTTGTAGGCTTTGTTTGGATCTACAGCCCAGAGATTTCATTTTACATTTTTGGTAATACTGGCATTTGGATTATAGTGTGGATGGATTAGTGAAAAGCCATCCCCACTAATAGGGAATGTTTTATTGATGATGAGTCATTGATGATGAGTCAAAATGTCTTTTGTTTGGAAACCAGGGATGGCACCACTTAGTGATGAACATATGTTTTCTTCATATAAGAGAGGGAAGATGTATGAGTCTGTATTAATGAGTTAGACTGGTCTTCCCTGCCTCCTTCTTTTCTGTCTGTTACAGGTTGAGCTGTCATATTGTGGGTGTTGGAGCAAGGGGCCAGTCAGTGAAACTTGTTAGGCTGGTAGTTCATCATTGGGCTTTTAGTTTTTTTTTTTTTTCCAGCCTTATATAATGCAAGCTAAAATATAGTTTCATTGTATTTGTGTTACAAATAATTTCTTAAATACAGATTTATTTGTAGTTGTTGAGGAAAGGATATATTTTTACCCTTATTTCCTCTTACCTCTTGCATACCCCACCTAAGTAAACCAAAATTTAATAGTGTCTGTGGAGGTTGTGTAGCAATGAGTCAGAATGCTCAATATCTGTGATGTTCAGAACTTGTTGCCAAGGTTTTAGTCACTCTGAGGCTAATGTTTTCCAGAGCATAATATGTGAGTAAGTAGCATGTTTAAGTGCTAAAGAAGACATTTTTGAAATGGAAGAAATATTCTTCATTCTTTGATAATGTGGGAAAGAGTGGCTACATATTTATTTTATGGCTCAGCAATTAATGACTAAAAGTATAGTAAATCTGATTTGCAAATTCTATAGACTATTTAAGATCATTTGCCAGCCACCCTATCTGTGGCTCAGTTAACTCACTCTCAAAATTTTGGTTCTGATATATAGTTTACCTTGGACAAGAGGCAGCCCTTTTTGTCCCTTTCTCCCAGAACATGTTAACTAACTCTTGAGTGAGTGTCAGGGTTCAAAGCCTATTCACACATGACCTAGGGCAACCTCTCTTCCTTAAGACCTTTGTAGCAGCCCAAGCCTTCTACAAGCTCCAGTTCTCATCCCATCTCATTTTCCTGATTCATAGCCTAAGCATTGGTTCTGAGTTTTCTCCTATGATTAAAAACAAATGCAACCTTTTAGGGGTGCATGGGTGGCTCAGTCGGTTAAGCGTCCAACTTTTAAGTTCAGCTCAGGTCATGATCTTACAGTTTCATGAGTTTGAGCCCCGCATCGTGCTCTGTGCACTGACTGCATGGAGCCTGCTTGGGATTCTCTCTCTCTCTCTCTCTCTCTCTCTCTCTCTGCCCCTTCCCCGCTTGCACTCTCTCTGTCTCTCTCAAAATAAATAAATAAACTTAAAAAAAAAACAAATGCAGCTTTTTATTATGGAAGAATCTAAAAACAGTACAGTAAGTTCCCACATGTCCATCCTCCAACTTCAGCAATTCAACTCATGGCGAATCTTCTGTCCACACCCAGCTCTGCCTTCCTATATTGTTTTGAAGGAAATCCCAGTCATATTGTCATTTCACCACAAGTATTTCAGTATGTATCTGTGCAGAGAAGAGTTATTATTATCAGGCCTGACTGCTGTCCTTTGAAAGGCTTGCTTACAAGTTTGGCCCTTGGCTGGCATCTAGGAACTTGGGTTTCAGGAGGGTTCTCTCACCACCTTAATTGTTAGTGGCTCACTGTGCCTCCAATTTGTGTGCAAACAATATGGTTCATGCTGAACGCCTGCTTTCCTTCTGGAAGTCTGTAATCTTGGTACATGCTAGGCAGAGAGGGCCTAGCCCTCAGGGTAACCAGCCCCCAGTAAAATGTTGGGCACTGAGACTCTAATGAGTGTCTCTGGCAGATGACATTTCAGAACTCATTGTGGAGGGTAGTAAGCACATCCTGTGTGACTCCAGCGGGAGAAGACTTTTCGAAGCTTGCACCTGGTTTCCTCTGCACTTCACCCCATGTGCCTTTTCCCTTTATAATTTTGCTCTGTATCCTTTTGCTGTAATAAATCCTAGACGTGACAGTATATATTGAGTCCTGAGAAACTTCCTAGGAAATCACTGAACCTGAGAGTGGTCTTGGAGAACTTTGAGACAGTATCTCTAACACAAGCACTTAAATAAATACCCACAATAGCATTTTATACATAAACATATTCTCAATAACTCATTAATAGCAGCACATTCAAGTCAGTTTGCATTTCCAAATGTATCTTAAATGTCATAACTTTTTTCAGTTTGTTTAAATCAAGGTTAAGATATTGCAATTGTTTGGTATTTCTCTAAATCTCAATCTATAGGCTCCCTCTTTTCCTTTTCTCTTTTTTCCCTTGAAATTTATTTGTTGAAGAAATTGGGTAATTTGTCCTGTAGAATTTCCCACAGTCTGGTTTTTGCTGATGTTCTTGTCATGGTGTAGTTTAAAGTGGTCTATACATTGGTGGTTGGATCTAGAGACTTTTTGTGTGAGTTTTTGAAAGCCAGTGCCTTCATGTGTCCTGAGGCTATGTCTTAATTTCCATTTGTTTAATGTTTGCCAAGCACTTTGAGGTACTTGGATAAAAGGAGTTCTAACAGTAAATATCTTTGTTTTTGTTCACATGAGACTAAATCTTTTGACACTTGGAGCCTGACTCACTGTCTTTAGAGAATCCCATCAAAACTATATGGGTTGGTGTTCATTACCTGTCTTTCAGGTATTAACCCTGGCAGAGTTCCCTGAACTAAAGCTGGCTGTAATTATCCAGGGCTGCTACAATTCTATGGTGAGCAGATATCATATGTAGGTGGAATTGTAGTTTTAAAAAGCATATCTTACTATTTTTTTTAGGACCCTAAAACATAAAATGGGAAACATCAGAACCCTACTGAAGTCTGAACCCCAACATGTAGTAATTTCCTATTCAACAGAATCCTTTAGTATCTCAGTAACTTAGTTTTAAGTTACTTAACTGAGTTACTAAGTTCCTCTTCCTTTACTCTATAGGAATAATCTGAGAGCAAGGGTCCAATGTAGTTATTTATCATAGGTCATCTTTGGAGACGTGCCTTTTTGAAATGACTATGTGTTTGGGCATTTAATAAACATTTAGAATACAGATGTACACTTTAAAAATTTCTATTTTTTTTTTAATTTTTTTTTTTCTTCAACGTTTTTATTTATTTTTGGGACAGAGAGAGACAGAGCATGAATGGGGGAGGGGCAGAGAGAGAGGGAGACACAGAATCGGAAACAGGCTCCAGGCTCCGAGCCATCAGCCCAGAACCTGATGCGGGGCTCCAACTCACGGACCGTGAGATCGTGACCTGGCTGAAGTCGGACGCTTAACCGACTGCGCCACCCAGGCGCCCCCAAAATTTCTATTTTTAATAAAATAACATAAAATCTTAAGTGTATAGTTCAGTAATGTTAAGCACATTCATATTGTGCAGCCAATCTCTGGAACTGTTTTCATTTTGCAAAACTCTCTACCCATTAAACAATAACTCCTTGTTTTCCCCTCCCTCCAGCCCCTGACAACCACTTTTCTACTTTCTTCTATGAATTTGACTATACTAAGTACCTTATGTAAGTGGAATCATAACAGTATTTGTCACTTTTATGACTGGTTTATTTCATTTAGCATAATATCCTTAAGGTTCATCCATGTTGTAGCATGTTTCAGAATTTTCTTCCTTTTCAAGGCTGAATAATATTCCACTGTGTGTATATACTACATTTTGTTTATTCATTCATCTGTTGATGGATATTTGGATTGCTTCCACCTTTGAGATATTGTGAAAAATATTACTATGAACATGAGTGTACAAATACTTCTTGGAGACCTTGCTTTTAATTCTTTTGGGTATAAATTATTGCTGGGTTGGATAGTAATTCTATGTTTATTATTTTTTTTAATGTTTATTCATTTTGAGAGCGAGAGAGTAGGGGAGGGGCAGAAAGGGAGGGAGAGAGAGAATCTCTGTGCTGACAGTGAAGAGCCTGACATAGGGCTCGAACCCACAAACCGTGAGGTCATGACCTGAGCTGAAATCAAGAGTCAGATGCTTAAACCAACTGAGCTACACATGTGCCCCCTATGTTTAATTTTTTTAAAGGACTTCATACTGTTTTCCATCACAGTTGGAAATTTTATATTCCTACTAATAGTGCCCAGGAGTTCTAATTTCTCTGCCTCTTCTCCAATATTTGTTATTTTCAGGTTTTTTGATAGTAGGCATCCTAATGAATGTGAAGTAGTATCTCATTGTGGTTTTGATTTGCATTTCCCTAATGATTAATGATGTTGTGCATCTTCTCATGTACTTGTTGGCCAGTTGTATATCTGTTTTGGAGAAATGCCTATTCAAGTCCTTTGCCCATTTTTAGTCATGTTGTTTATTTTTGTTGTTGAATTGTAGGACTTCTTTAAATATTTTGGGTATTAACCCCTTACCAGGTACATGATTTATAAATTATTTTCTCCCATTCTCTGAGTTGCCTTTTCATTCTTTTGATTGTGAACTTTTATGCACATAAGTTTCTAATTTTGATGTAGTCTAATTTATTTGTTTTTTTCTTTTGTTGCTTATGCTTTTGGTGTCATATCTATGACATCGTTGCCAAATCCAATGTAAGGAAGCTTTCCCCTTGGTTTTCTTCCAAAGTTTTTATGGTTTAGCTATTACATTTAGACCTTCCGTCCATTTTGAGTTAATTGTTATTTGTGGTGTAAGGTTAGAGACTGACCTCACTCCCTGAAGTTACACTTCTACACTTTGGCTTAATGATGCATGAATGCACCATCTGGAAGGTGGGGGAAGGGCTCTCAAGTTAGTTACACTATTAACAACGGCTTTTCATGGGAAACTTGCCATAATGCCTCCTTCTTTGGGCAGTTGTTACTGACCTGTCTCATTTTTCTCTAAGACTCTTTCTCAGTTTTAAGAAAGTAAGATATATTGTTAAATAATACTTATTATTTATTAAGTAGTAATTATTTATAATTTTTAGAGTCTTAAACATTTTATTATGAGAAGTTTTCAAACATAAACAAAGAAAAGAGAATAGTAAAACTAATTCCCAAGCACAGAGTTTCAACAAATGTCAGCATTTTGCACATCTTGCTTCATTTACTGCTTTTCCCAACTATTTTTCTTTCTGGAGTATTTTAAGGTGAATCCCAATTATTTTTTCATTCCATTCATATTTATATGCTTAATGTAAATATACAGATCTCTGATCAAATATGTGTTATGTTAAAAGTGTGATTTTCCTGTACTTTATAATACAATACTTGCATAGTTGACCCTTGAACAATATGGGGGTTAGTGTCACTGGTTCTCCACATAGTAAAAAAATCCATGTATAACTTTTGCCTTCCCAAAACTTAGCTGCTAATAGCTTACTGTTGACCAGAAGCCTTACCAATAATGTAAACAGTCGATTAACACATATTTTGTATGTTACACATAATATATAATGTATTCTTAAAATAAGCTAGAGATAAAAATGTTCTTAAGAAAATCATAAGGAAGAGAAAATACATTTATAGTACTGTATTTGTTGAAAAAACCCACAGGGGTAGTTGGCTCAGTTGGTTAAGTGTCCAACTCCAGATTTGGGCTCAGATCATGTCCTCATCATTAGTGAGTTCAAGCTTTGCATCGGGCTTCACGCTGATAGCACAGAGACTGTTTGGTATTCTTTCTCTCTCTCTTTCTCTCCCCACTTCTCTCTCTCTTAAAAATAAATAAATAAACTTTTAAAAAAGAAAAAAAATTCCACGTATAAGTGAACCTGTGCAGTTCAAACTCATGTTGTTCAGGGGTCAACTGTGTAATCAATTCATATTGTTTTAAGCCCTTGGACGAGGATCAAAAGCATAATTTTGATATTTGATATTTGCTGTAGAGTTTCATAATTTTGTGTATTGACTCTATGGCATTGTTTTCATCATATTTGCAATTAATGTGCTGCCTAAGCCTCAGGAACTCAAACTTCAGCTATAGCATTACTCTTTTGGAACATATGAACTGTTTTATAGTTCTCCATGTTACAGTGTGATTTCCAAGAACTCATTATTTACAGATATCAGCTACTTAAATTTATAAACTACTATAATGAGAACTCACAGGAAAGATTACAAAAATATGCTTCTCTTTTCTTACTTTCTCCCTCAGTGTTTTGAGACCAACTGGATATTATATAACAAGGCCAACCACCTGATCCATTATTCTTTCAGCTCTTTACTTTTTTTTAAATTAGGGAATTTAATGAATTTCAATAAAGTAGGGGATTTTTTGATATAGAGGAAGTACTGTGTCGAAATTAAGAATTCAGATACACATGACCATCGAATTGAGAGATAATCAGGGGCCTCATCCAATGTTAGAGTTTTCTTCTTAGTCTTTGTATTGCCTGATTGTCCAGTGCTACTAGAACCCAAAGGTGGGCTCCAGATAGATCATCTCAGCAGGCTATTTGAAGTAGGGCTGATTTGGTAATTTGGGGGGTAAGGTTGAGTGGGGCCAGAGGTTCTGAGAGCTCTTGCTGTATAATTAGTTCTTTCAATCAGGAGAATATTGAGTAAGTCTATATATAGGGTCAAGAAACTCCAGAGTGATGGTTAAAGATAATGCAAAATAGAAACCAGGAAAAACTATGGTGCAAAACCCATTTTGGCACACTGTTCCCTACATACCTCAGATAAGTAGTTTTGTGTCTTTTAACCTATTTTTCTTCTCTGAGAGCCCCTAAAATTTTAGTATTGAGGAAAAACTCCTTTCAGTCTTCTGTTACGTATTTAAGAAACATTCATATGTAACACAAATACTAACTCATTACTTTCTTAAAAAAGCTCACATTCCCCATGCTGACATTTCAATCTCTGACAATTCACCCACATGCCTAAAGGGGTGTATCTTTGTGGGGAATCTTCCACAGAGCTTCAATTGTGGGCATCTGATGACTCCATGGGCGTGATGGCAGTCAAGTGTGCACACTTGGCCTTTAGAATCAGCCCTCACTCCTCTTAGCCTTTTAGTAAAGCAACAAGGGAGAAAGTGTAAGTCTGTTTTTCTTTTCAACATCATCCTTATTTTTGTCTGTGCTGTGTATCACTTCCTTTTTTTTCTCTTCTTTTTGGAGAAATTTACCTAAGTTAGTATTTGAAAAAAATCTGCAAAAAGCTTTTGTTTGTTTGTTTCTTTCCAACTGGAAGATATTTTCACAATTTATTCATGGGTCCAATGTCTTTAAAAAAATGAAGAAAATGAAACTTCTAGTCTATAGAGAGGATGGCCTCTCAGAAGGTGACATTTGAGCTGAGGTTTGGATAAGAAAGCCACTAACAGCACAATGTAATGGAGAGAGAACAAAAGTTGGGGCTAGACATTCTTGGGTTAGATGCTGTCTCCACCACTTAACTAGCCATGTCATGTGGGCCAAGCTACTTTACCTCACCCAGACTCAGTTTTCTCCATCTTTAAGACAGGGATAACAATGCCCAGTGATAGTGCTGTCAGGTTAAAATGGACCTTGGTTCTTTGGCCTCCTTTGACCTTGATCAGGAAGTGAAGCCTCGCCCTGGCAAGCAGAGAATAGACCATGCCATGGTCCTCCTTTTTTCCGCTTCCTCCTCCACTCCCACCACCAGTTTAACCTAGAACCTTGTTCACAGAGGGACTCAATCAATACATGTAGAATTAAAATTTCATTTGAGGAGCCCCTGGGTGGTTCAGTTGGTTAAGTGTCCAACTCTTGGTTTTGTCTCTGGTCATGAGCTCATGAACCATGAGCTTGAGCCCCCTCGTTAGACTCCCTGCTGCCAGCATGGAGTCTACTTGGGATTCTCTCTCTCTGTTCCTCCTCTACTATGCACGCATGTTCTCTTTCTCTCAAAATAAAAAATAAATAAATACCCAATATTACCCAAAAAATAAATAAAATTTCATTTGAATATGGATAGGAAAAATACAGAATAAGAATGATTTAAGCATTTATAAAAATGAAAAACAATTTACCATAGAAATGTTGGTAGGACTGTATTCTCTTGACTGTTTATGGTGACACTTAACCAACTTAAAATAATTTCATATAGCTACTTAATGCCAGGCTCTTGAATCATTTCTAAGGTTCAACCTAAAGGATTTTCCATAGTGTTTTCAAAAGAACAACATTCAGAGCTGACAAATAGGTTTGCTTGTTGTTATGGAAAAGATTTAAGAAGTTTAAATATTATTATCATAATGTCAAAAACAGGACAACAGTTTTTTTTAAGTTTATGTATTTTTTTGAAGAGAGAGAGAAGAGAGAGAGCGTGCACATGCAAGCAGAGGAGGGGCAGAGAGAGAGGGAGAGAGAATTCCAAGCAGGGCCCATGCTCACCCGGACATGGGGCTTGATCCCATGAACCCCAAGATCATGCATGACCTGAGCTGAAATCAAGAGTCGGACGCTTAACCAACTGAGCCACGAGGACAGGCGCCCCAGGACAACAATCTTCATTCTTCTATGTTAAGGTTTTGGGGCTTTTCTACCAAAGCTTTTATTTGTTTGTTTGTTTAGTATTTCACCATTCCACTTCCCGGCTGTGGTATGTAAAATCACATTCATACATATGTTTGTATATAGATACAAACGTGTATAGTTAATATCCATGGAAGTGGTTACTTAATAAAGCTAAAAAAAGAAAGTATAAATATTATGCTGATTTATGTTTTTCTTTTTATTTCATTTCAGTACATTGGTCAGTGCTACCTAGGGTAAGAATTTCTAAAAAGACAACTT
This sequence comes from Prionailurus bengalensis, assembly GCF_016509475.1. Classification (NCBI taxonomy): domain Eukaryota; kingdom Metazoa; phylum Chordata; class Mammalia; order Carnivora; family Felidae; genus Prionailurus; species Prionailurus bengalensis. The sequence goes on from NC_057355.1 coordinate 52,061,156, forward strand.
GTTACTTGAAAATTCAGCATTTCATGATCGAATCAGAGGTTTCATATAGAGGTCAACTGATTTCTTTTAAACAGGTTAATTAACTCCTGTGACAAAACTTGAACTCTCTAGGGGTCCCCTTAATTCAAATAGTATTTGTAAATGTACTCTACTGTATTCAAATTCAATATCCAAAACAGTTTTTGACATTGAAATGATTCATCACCTGATAGTCGTTGTAGTCTTCACATAGTCAACTCTATCTTATTTTATTTTCTTTTAAGATCAGTGTTCTGTCATTAAAGGTCATTAGTAGAGGAGGACTAATTTAAAGTGTTAGGAACTTCTATGTCAGTTGAAGACTGATTAGAAATTAAGATTGTTTTTTACTGACTTAGGTATTTCTTAGCAGAGAAAAGTTCTGTAATTCGTGTCTTTATTATGATCACTTTATTCAGTTTTCAAAAAGGAGTATTAAAACAGAAACTATTTGAGGGAATAAGGATATACCTGCAGTCTTGGTTCTGTCTGCAAAGTTATTTTATTAATTTGGGGACATAAAAATGCATTCTGTATTCTATGGCATCTCTTATAATGATCACTTTGGAGTATTTCAATCTGCAAAAGCCTGTGAAAATTGAAACAGTGGTCAGGGTTAAAGCTTACCTCCTGCCCATCTTTTTCTGATAATAAAAAGAACAAGGAGGGTATGATGCTTTTCCTCTGAATATTGACCTCCTCCCTTCCCAGCTATTGGAACAGGTCCATATTCTTTTTTTTCTTTTTTGAAGGTGTGTGTGTGTGTTCATTCTACTGTAGCTACCCAACTACCTCTTGTATTTTAGTCTTTTGAATTCTAATTCAACTGTACTTTTGAGGAAAATGTAATGTGTAAAAATGAGACACACATATAAAATGTTCAACTTCTTAGAATTGTAGAATATTTTTCATTCTGCCCTTATACTTAGTCATTTAGTGAATGAATCTAATCAATTTAATTTTTATTAAAATGTAACGTCAGAGTTAGCTACCTTTTTCCCTAGCTTGCTTGTCTGTGTGTCAGAGCTCAACAGTCCCAGTGTATACTAACAAATCTTTGCAGAGAGATTTAAAAAAGGAGTCCCTCTAGTTTGGACTGACTTCCTAGGGAGGCTTCCAGTGCTCTAGCTGCCCCCATGCTTCCTGATTGAGAGAGGGCTCCTACAATTGCTTTCAGAAAGGATTAGCATCACTAGAAGCAAGGCTTTTGGTCACAGGTATTCATTTCTATAATGGACATTAGTCATATAGATGAAACTGTTTTTCCACATTACTGTGTTGTAATGATACAAGTTGAAGAACCACAGTTAGGGTTATGACAAGGAGGTGGACACAGCCATAAGCTAAGGAAAAGGTTCATCCAGTCTGGTTCATCAGATCCTTGCCACTGTGTCTTTTAAGGTCATTTGATCAATGAAAATGGCTTCAGAACCTAGGATATTGGGGATTGGGAGTCAGGTGTTTTTCTAAATCATATTAGAGTAAGTGGGAAAGAATGCTGGGCCCTAAGGATGGACTTTTCAGGAATGTCTAGGTGTTTCTTGACTGCTAAAGGCCTCACACACATACTTTTTATACTGCTACATCTCAAATACCACCCAGAGGTCACTTTTTCCATCTTCCACCCCTGAGACTTCTGCCAAGGGATTGCTGTCATCAGTATATCATAAATGAATTCACAGTGCTTGCCATTACCCACAGTCCCTTCAAAGGGTATCTGTCACTCCCCCACCCAGCACTCTGGATTTCTGCTGAGAACCACGTGACCCAGCCCTTCTGGCCAACCTGACTGGATCAGGGGAGGCCCTGACCAAGGATAGTTCACTCACAGGCTGGCAAGGGTCTTATGATGTTGCCTGGTCTCAAAAGTTCAGTCTAAACAGAGGCAGCAGTATTTAACTGAGCCATTCATATGTCCTGTTTTGGGAATTGCAACTGAAGATGATAGAAAAGATAAACCAGAGAAGAGTGGTATAGACACCTGTATGATAATGAACCCATTGTAGTGGTACATCAGAAATGCCATAAATCTCTAATGTTGAGCTTCCTGGGCCTGTCTTGAAATCACCTATGCTTCAGTATTGGTGTCTGTGAAATTTAGCTCTTCTCTGGTTCCTTATTCTTATTTTACCCCTGTGTACTTAATGTATGCTCTTCTTGTCCTTCACTTAAATGAGCTTAAGTGAGTCTCATGTCAACCCCTTATAATCATAGGAGCCCAACCATAGGCCTTTAGATGCCTGGAGGAGCAAAAAACAGGTGTGTGGTCCAGGGGCATCAGGGGTCAGAGTCACAACTCAGGGGCAGGGGATTAGGAGCCTGGCCTCAGGCTCCCAGTCTTGAGTTGCCTCAACTTCTATAATAATGGACAAGTTTCATTAAAAAACAAAACAAAAACCTACATTTTATATTTTAGAGCACTTTTAGGTACATAGTAGAATTGCATAGGAAGTACAGGGGATAGGTACATATGCCCTTGACGCTATGCATATATAGCCTTTCTATTTAAAAAAATAGATGACCTATAAACAAAAAATCAAGAGAGAAATTTCACCATGATGAGTTGTTTTTGAGTGTCAGTGTACTAAAGTTGTTAGAATTTATGACTAGTAGTGATGGTGTCTGCCTCCCTTATTAACCTCACTGCTTCTATATTCTTATACTTCTTGAAAATTTACCCTGACTCAGAGTTCTTGTGTGTTTCAGTATGGAATTGTTAGGGTATGGATTGTGTTGACTTCCTTTTCTCCCAGCCCTGGGTATCCTCTTCCCTTTTCAACAATCACAAAGGACTCAAGTCTGCTCACAAGAAAACAGCTATTAGGAATATGAGTTCTACTCTTTCCCAGTTCAGTTTCCCCTGTGTGATGCCACGAAGAAAGGAAGGTAGAGTCACAGATGCTTGACTTACTTATGTTGGTTGTGTGTACAAAGAGATGGTTGCTATATCCAAGAAGCTCTTAAGCTTACACATTCTGAGCATCCCCCCCTTTATCTTTCTCCATATGATCTCTCTGTCTTCTGTGCAGACACCACCCTGATTCTTCCCTCTCTTGTGGTCACAAGAATATCAAAACTGTCCAGCCACTTCCTCTTTATGATGCCTGCATCTTCAAGTATCATGCTGAGTGAGCCATGTTCTTGCTGACTGTGTCATGTCCTTGTAATTCTACTGATGTGTTATATTCTGTTTCTCCTAACAAAATAAATATACAAAATATGACCAACCTGTATACCCACATACTCATACCTTTTTCTTGATGAAAGTTCTAGACATTTCTTTTACCAAGTATTTCTTGAATACCTACTATGTGCCAGGCCTTTCATGATCTGAGCTCTGGGTATCTCTCTGGTTTCCTCTCATTTCTCGTTACCATGATTCTAAACTCCTTGTATTCCTCACAAATATTTCATCATCTTTCATATATTCACTCACTCATGTTGTCTCTGTCTACAACATGCTTCCCCCATTTGCCTAACTCCTATGCATCCCTCTGTTACCTGTTTAAGTTTCCACTCCTTTGGGAAGCCACTCTGTGCCCTATTTATTTGCCTAAGCTGGGTGATGTGTGCTTCCACTGGTCTCCCATGCCACCTTGTGCATACCTCCACTTCTCATATCATAGTGATCATATCAGCTGGTGCCCTTGAAAGAAGGGACAAAAACACCTTCTCATGTTTGTTTCTGCAGTTCTTAGAACAGTACATGGTATAGAATGTATACATAACCAACACTTGTGGAACCACATCAAATCAGTCATGGCATAATGTCAAATAGAAAATATTGTAGAATCTCTGGGCAATCCATAGTTGCATTAAACATTGTTTTTTACTGCTACAGACCATTTACCCAAATATGCAAGAAAGATGACCCTAGCATCTGTTGCAACAATGTGTTGATCATGAGTTACAGGCACACCACCTGGTTTTTCCTATACAAGGGTTGACCAGGATTTTGGCATTGTGGAGAAATGTACTTGAATCTAGGGTTGTTCCACCTCTGAAGTCAATCAATGGACATGATCATAAAGTCTTACTATAATGAGCATCTATAGTGTGGTCCAGCCTACAATCAAATGCCGTGGCTCTCATGGACTCTCCCAAGTGGATAGGTACAAGAGAACCCAAGCATAAGCCTATCTGCCAGTACAGGTGCTGTGTCTCAGGACCTAGACCTACACCTAGTATAGAACTGGTGTAAACACTTGCTGAATGAATGACTACATATGGTTTGGTGCTTTGTAGCTCTGTATATTTTGATTGTGCTAGAGGCACAGCTAAGGGTTGAAGCTAAGGGGAGATGATGCCAAAGAAAAAGTTTTCCTTTGGGCCTCCATATACCAGTCTCCAACTTAACTCTTTCTACTGGGGGAAGAGTGTGGGTAACTGAGCTATAATGAAGTGCAATTTTTATTAAGCCTTGATTTTGCTTTCCTCATGCCATTTGTGTAGCTGTATAATTTCTTACAGAACTATTAAGCCTGACTCAGAGACAGAGACAGAGAGAGAGAGAGAGAGAGAGAGAGAGAGAGAGGAGGGGGGTGGGGCATGTGAGAGAGGGAGAGAAATTCAGTGAGATGGCAAGCCAGGGGGAGGTGGGGAGGGAGAGAGAATGGAAGGAGGTGGGAGACAGAGACTGAGAGACAGGGAGAGGCAGAGAGCTGGAGCCAGAGGGAACCAAAAAGTCTCAGATCTTGGGGCTCAGGGCATCCTGGGTCTGGTGCTGTGTCTGGTCTGAGCCAGCTTTGCAGTCTAGATATATTACCCTTGGAGCTTTAAGTTTGCTGTGAATGAAATATTTGGACCAAATAATCTTTAACCTCTATTCTAGTTCTAAAATTTCACACTTTCTTTGTGGTTTGAATAGTTAGGGGTTTTCCTAAATTCTGCAGTGTTTCCTGGGTGAGTTAAAAGCTGAATATAAATAGATCAAATTATAGCTGACATAGTTGAGGTTCTTTGGGTTTTAGCTAAAGACTGTGCAGTTGTTTGACAAGTTTCCAGGTGATTAGTATTTAGTTCTTATTTCTTCCTTCACACATGAAAAACAAAATAGACATGCTATAGAAGATTAAAAGAACTGTTTTTTTTTCCCCTGTCATAATCACTATTAATTCCTAGAATGAACTATGATGTGGAGACAGGCTCATTTGTATAAAATGACAAATTTTGGGGCATCTGGCTGGCTTGGTCCGAAGAGCATGCAACTCTTTTTTTGTTTATTTATTTACTTTGAGAGAGGGTGCGTGTGCTTGATCCCACAACCATAAGTCATGACCTGAGCTGGAATCAGGAGTCAGAAGCTTAGAGATTACTTAAATTTAAATAAATAGATAAACAAATAAATAACAAATTTCAACCAAGTGCCTAACTTTTTGAAAAGACTATTATTTTTTTTTTAAGAGCAGCTTACGGTTCACAGCAAAACCGAGGGAAAGGTACAGAGATTACTCATATAACCCGTCCCCACACATGTATAGCTTTCCCCCATTATCAACATCTTCTACCAGAGCACAATCGAAGAACCTTCACTGACACATCATAATTTCCCAGAGTCCATAGTTTACATTGCAGTTCACCTTTGGTGTTGTATATTCTGTGAGTGTGGAAAATGTGTTATGACATGTAGCCGTCATTATATCACACAGGGTTTTTTCACTGCCCTAAAGATCATCTGTGCTCTTCTTGTTCGTCTCTTCCCCACTCCCACCCTGGCAATCAGTGATATTTTCATTGTCTCTGTCTACGGTTTTGCCTTTTTGAGAATATCATATGGTTGGGATCGTATAGTATGTAGCTCTTTCAGATTCCTCCATGTGTTTTCATGCCTTGATAGCTCATTTCTTTTTACCACTGAATAGTATTCCATTGTCTAGGTGTACCACAGTTTATTTACCATGCACGTACTGAGATGCATCTTGGTTACTTGCAAGTTTTAGCAATTATGAATAAAGTTACTATAAACATCTGTGTACAAGTTTTTGTGTAGGCATAAGTTTTCAACTCGTTTATATAAATACCAAGGTTTGTGATTGTTGGATCATATAAGAATATGTTTGATTTTGTAAGAAACCACCAGATTGACTTCCAAAATGGCTATACCGTTTTGCATTTCCACAAGCAATGAATGAGTTTCTGTTGCTCTTCATCCTTGACTGTGTTCTGAATTTTGGCCATTTTAATAAGTATATAGTGGTATCTCTTGAATGTCTTAATTTGCATTTTCCTGATGATATGTGATGTGGGGCATCTTTTCATATACTTATTTGCTATTTGTATATCTTTGGTGAGGTGTCTTTTAAGATCTTTGGCCTATTTTTTTTAAATGTTTATTTATTTTTGAGACAGAGAGAAACAGAGCATGAGCGGGGGTGGGGGGGTAGAGAGAGTGAGGGAGACACAGAATCCGAAGTAGGCTCCAGGCTCTGCGCTGTCAGTACAGAGCCCGACCCGGGGCTCAAATCCACAAACCGCAAGATCATGACCTGAGCCGAAGTCAGACGCTTAACCGCTTAACCGACTGAGCCATGCAGGCGCCCGCTGTGGTCCTATTTTTTTTAATCAGGTTGTTTGTTTTCTTATTGTTGAGTTTTAAGAATTCTTTGTATACTTTGGATAATAATCCTTTATCAATTGTATCTTTTGCAAATATTTTCTCCCATTCTGACTTGTCTTCTTATTTTCTTGACATTGTCTTTAACAGAGCAGAGGTTTTTAATTTTAATAAAGTCTAACTTATCAATTATTTATTTCGTGGGTCATGACTTTGATGTTATATCTAAAAAGATATCACCATACTCAAAGTCATCTAAGTTTTCTCCTGTGTTATTATCTCCCAGGAGTTTTATAGTTTTGAGTTTTACATTTTAGGTCTGTGATCCATTTGAGTTTATTTTTGTGACGTTGTAAGGTCTGTGTCTGGATTCTTCTTCGTTTTTTTTTTTTTTTTTGCATGTGGATGTCCAGTTGTTCTAGCACCATTTATTGAAAAGACTGTCTTTGCTCTATTGTATTGCTACTGTCTTGTTCTTTGTCAAAGATCAATTGACTGTATTTATGTGGATCTATTTCTGGTTTCTCTCTTCTGTGTCACTAATCTGTTTGTTTATTCTTTTATCAATACCACACTGTCTTGATTACTATAGCTTTATAGTAAGCTTTGAAGTCAGATAGTTGTCAGTCCCCAACTTTGTTCTTAAGATTGTGTTGGCTAGCATGGGTCTTTTGCCTCTCCAGGTAAACTTTAGAATCACTTTGTTGATATCCATAAAATTACTTGCTGGATGTTTGGGATTGCATTAAATTTGTAGATCAAGTTGGGAAGAACTGGCATCTTGACAATATTGAGTCTTCCTAGTCATGAACATGGAATATCTCTCTACCTATTTAGTTCTTTGATTTTATTCACCAGAATCTTGTAGTTTTCTTCATATACATCTTGTGCATATCTTGTTAGATTTATACCTCAGTATTTAATTTGGGGGGGTGGTTAAAGTAAATGGTATTGTGTTTATAATTTCAAATTCTACTTGTTTGTTGCTGGTGGTAACTTCTTACAGAGTACTAATGTATTATCCATAATTATACATACCTACATGCACATATCATCCACTCATATGCCTGATTGTTCTAGATGATAGAGATGAAACAATAGACAAAAATAGACAGGATGGAACTAACTGGGAAGAGAGAGGCAAATGTCATGTCATAACTGTGCTGAGCACCCAAAAGGGGAGGTTCTCAGTGCTATAAAGGTACACAGAACAGCTAGAGTTGATCGGTCAGGGGCACTTCTCAGAAAAAGGCCAAGTTGAGGTTTGAGAGAAGCCTAGTTGTTAATGAGAGCAGGGAGGAGAGTTCCAAGCAGAGGGCATAGGTTGTGAGTAATCTTGTGGTGGAGAGAGAACTGAAAAAGGCCAGTGAGGTTAGACCACAAAAAAAGCAAAGGGGTGTGTAGGAAGAGGTAAAGCTGGAAAGGAGGACAGGGGGCTGTTCCTCTGTAGACCAAGGCTAGGCAAGGGATATAGAGACTGGGGTAGAGGAGACAGAGTATGGTTAGAACAGTCACTTCCAGAGACCTCTGCATAAGCTTCACTTCCATCACAGGTGCAAACAGGTGGCTTTCTCTCACAGCTCTCTCCTACGAAGAAATAGTTTTATATCTCTTCAGGAGTGCACACACAGACTAATCGGAAAGAGCAAAGCCATACTGAGGGAGAGTCCAGGGCAGGGCCAGGCCCACTGTCCAGCTCTGATCTGCCTTCCAGAGAGAGGTCTTACAAAGGGTGTCATTCATTCATGACTAGGCATAAAGATCAGTGTTCAGATGCCATAGACTTTCGGCATTGTTTACAAAGAGTATAAACCATAAATGTAAATCCGTGACTCCCAAGCCACTCTGTTACATAGATATATGGATGTATATTGAACATTTGTATAGAATCATAAAATGATGCTGTTTTGCAGCCTGTCCTTTTTCAATTAATAGGATCTTTCCATGTCAGTACATATAGACCTACTTTATTCTTTTTTAGTATTCCATTGTACAGATGTACCTTAATCTGTTAACTATATGTTACTATAGTTGTATTAAGCTTTTTATTAATGTAAATGTATATTAACCTTTGTGTCATTTCTAAATTTTCACTTTTGCAAACAATGCTGAAGAACAACTTTGGAAATAATTATTTGTATTTTTCAGCATCTCATGGGAAAAATTTCTAGATATAGATTTTCTGAGTCATAGATATGCATATTTTTTAAACTTTGTGTTTTATTAAAAAAGTAACACATAAAAAATGTAAAATATAGAAGTAAAGTACAAAATCAAAAGTATGTGTTCTTCCCAGTCTGATATCCATCCCTGAAATATAAATTTTACACTGTAAAAGAAATTACCAAATTTCTGTCTAAAAACATTGTGCCTATTTATCTTATCCCCAATATATGAAAATGCCTGATTGTCTCCTTTCTTCCCAACACGTTATTATCAACCCTTTCAGTCTTTTCAAACTCCATATACAAAATTTTAAGTTGTGTTTTAAATTTGTATTTTTTAAAGTATTAATGAGATTAAACACCTTTTCTTATGTTTAATTCTTTTAAGTGGTGCCTCTCTGAGTTACCTATTTTCTTTTGCCTATTTTGCTACTGGGTTGTTTATCTTTTTGTTATTTAATTTGTAAGAATTCTTTATACATTAAGGGAATTAGTTTATTACAAATTTTTTTTGGCCAGTTTGTATGTTGACTTTGTTTATGATGTATTTTGCCACCCAGAGGTTTCTAAATTTTCTGTAAACTTGTTTTGAGTCAGCTTTTCTTCCAAATATAGGCCCTAGGCCAATTTTTTTCCAGCTAAAATTCAGCTAAAAGGATACTTTAAAAAAAAAGTGGGGGGGGGGACTGATGGGATAAGGAGGCACCCTGGAGCCTAGGAGTGCATACTTCCTTTTTTTTTTTTTTTTTTTTTTTTTTTAATGTTTACTTACTTATTTTGAGAAAGAGAGAGAGTGCAAGCCAGGGAGGCAGAGAGAGAGGGAGATAGAGAATCCCAAGCAGGCTCCCTTCTATCAATGCAGAGCCCAACATGGGGCTCGAATTCCTGAACTGTGAGATCATGACCTGAACCAAAGTTGGAAGCTTAACCCACTAAGCCTCCCAGGTGCCCAGGAGTGAACATTTCCATTCAGAAGCAGGCCAATAGGGTTCTTTTCCTTAGGTGACTCAACCAGCCTGCAGGGTGTCCTGCTCATATGCCCTCCCAAAGCTGGCTCACTACAGGGTCTCCCCTATCCCCTTGCTCCTACCCCCCTCCTCCTTGCTCCCAAGGCTCTTATTTCCAGGCAAGAATCTCCCCACTAGCTCCCAGAATTCATGAGACAATACCAGCTGAACTGCCCTCCCAGCCCCTGCCTTTAGGGAAAGCTGACTCCCAGTCCCTCTGATGCAAGCCCTATTTGCCTAGTATGAATGGCGTTTTGGAAGCAGTTATGTGTTTATTAGATAAATCTTGTCTACAGACAAAATGTGAATAATAGTAGTATATGGATAATTGGGGGAGGGGAGAACAACTAATCATGAACAGAAGTTGTACAAGATGTGCTTTTCATGATGTTTAAAAAACTGCCAATCAGAAATAGGCTATTAGAAATATCAGTCACTCATTACCCTGCCTAAAAACCTTTAATGAATCCCTATCTTCTGCAGTATAAAGGTCAAACTGCCTAACATGGCATGTGAGGTCTTTCACATCCTGGTCATAACCTATTTTTTTAGCCAGCCCGACACTATCCTGAGCACGTTCATTCCTCACATATTTATTCAGTATCTAGTACTTAACAGTTATTGTTCTAGGTTCTGGAATTAGTGGTGGTCCCTGCTCTTACAGGGGTTTCAGGCTAGGTGGGAAGACAGATAACCCCGGGTAAGCAAAGCAGTTTATAGGATGGCCAGGGAGGACTTTTCTGAGAAGGAGGCATCTAAACTGAGACCTGAATAGTGAGAAGGAACCAGCCATAAGGAGAGTTGGGGGATGAGGGGAGGATGCTCTGGGCAGCAAGCTCAGTAACAGCCTTGAAGTCAGAAAGTTTGGAGTGTTCTAGGCTGGCATAGCGGGAGCTTAGAAGACGACCTTCATGAGGTGATACTAAACCTGGGCTAAAGCACACAGTGCATTATTGATAGAGCAAAAGAATTCAGATTGAGCACAATGAGGTGTTTAAATCTGGAGGTAGGGTAGAGGTAGTGACAATACAACATAATGATTTTTAAACTTTATCTCATTTATCTGCATAACATTATTTTTACTGAAGTGTAGTTGAAACACAATGTTACATTATTGGTTTCAGGTGTACAGCATAGTGATTCCACAAGTATATATGTTATGCCATGCATACCGCCCTACAGCGCAATTGTAGTACCATTGATTGCTGATACATGTATTATTAATAAGTTTTATGAATAATGATCTTGAGAAAGGAAGTTGGATATTTTTCTCAAGGTCACACAGTTGGAAAGTGTTGGCGTCTCTAGGTCTCTGACTCCAAAGCCCAAGCTCTTAACTTTGACTCTGGATTCTACACTAATTGCTTTATTTTGTAAGTGAGAAAAATGAAATTCAAAGAGATTAAAAATAAGTTAGAATGAGTAGGAGGATATGAGGCACTGTTCAAAAAGAAAGTGGACCCATCAGTCTGGAAGGATAAAAAATGAACTTTTTATCTGGTGGAGCTCAGAAAGCCATAAAGCACATGAAGAGGGCAACATGGACTTATTCATTATATAAGTAAGAACTCAGAGGCATCTTTTGAAGCTCAAAGAAGTAGTTATAGGCTAAATAAAGGGAAGTACTTTTTACACACTGGGTAGTAAATAGAAGAAGCTGATTATCCCAGATACAGACTGAAAATAAAGTAAATTTAGGGTAGCTTTTATGAAGGTCAGTGAGTTAGCAAAACAGAACCTCTTTTGTATGAAGAATACTAAAATACCAGCGAAATTTTCTGTAACAGAAGTGTAAATATCTAAGAAGATTAGGTAAAAATTAGGAGAAATTTATTATTTATTGTTATACAATAATAAAAAATGAAAGCAGTTTTAGGTGTGTGATAATTTGGCAATATTTAAAATTTTTAGTTTTTTTCTGTGTTAAGAAGAAAAAAAACTCATGGATTTTTTTTTTTTTTTAAGTAAGAAGCAATGGTTGTAGAGGGGTACAAGGAAATAATGTACTTCCTCAGTCATCACAGACCAAATGAAATTCTTATTTCTAGGGAGATTCATTTTGATCTTCTAGAAGGGTGTGGTCAAGTCAGTGCTAGGACACCAGCTTAACCTTTGAGGAAAAGTTTGAGGCACAAGTTCTTCCATGTAAAAAAATTTTTTTAATGTTTATTTACTTTGGAGAGAGAGACAGACAGAGCATGAGCAGGGGAGGGGCAGAATGAGAGGGAGACACAGAATCTGAAGCAGGCTCCAGGCTCTGAGCTGTCAGCACAGAGCCCAATGCAGGGCTCCAACTCATGAGCCATGAGAGCATGACCTGAGCTGAAGTTGGACTGTCAACCAACTAACTGAGCCACCCAGGCGCCACCACAAGTTCTTTCAGAACCTTGGCTTGCTTGTGCTGCATTTGTCTTTCACAGTATTCTCTCAAGATACACAGTTGGAGTAACTTTTGCTCAAAAACACATGTCCTTTATTTCATGACCTATAAAGAGATTTACACCTAAAATCAAGTACCAATTTTTGATTTTTCTATCATCCCCTTTGTCCTGTCAGTTCCTCTCAGTCCTATTGAGAACCCACAACCAGTCAATTATCAAATTGATAACTTCTTTATCAATTCAGTAATATCATTTTGCAGCGTAGGGCTGTCACAGTAGAGGGAAAAGAGTGTCTCTTGGTCTCTCTAGAAGTTTGGGAATTATTGAGTCAGTATTTTATAATCTCAGTATCTAATGATTTCTGCTTCTTGTTTCGCTAGTAATAGTCTCACCATGCTGGCAGTGCAAACATGGCCAGCAGCTCCTTGGATCCAGTCACTTCTGCAGTTCTCTTTTTTCTTTTATAATTTTTTAAAATTTTATAATTTTTAAAAAATAATTTCATCAAAATTAGCATATGGTGCAACAATGATTTCAGGAGTACATTCCTTAGTGCCCCTTACCCATTTAGCCCACCCCACCTCCCACAGCCCTTCCAGTAACCCTCAGTTTGTTCTCCATATTTATGAGTCTCTTCTGTTTTGTCCCCCTCCCTGTTTCTATATTATTTTTGTTTCCCTTCCCTTATGTTCATCTGTTTTGTCTCTTAAAGCCCTCATATGAGTGAAGTCATATGATTTTTGTCTTTCTCTGACTGACTAATTTCACTTAGCATAACACCCTCCAGTTCCATCCACGTAGTTGCAAATGGCAAGATTTCATTCTTTTTGATTGCCAAGTAATACTCCATTGTATATATATGCCACATCCTCTTTATTGATTCATCCATTGATGGGCATTTGGGCTCTTTCCATACTTTGGCTATTGTTGATAGTGTTGCTATAAACATTGGGGTGCATGTGTCCCTTCGAAACAGCACACCTGTGTCCCTTTGATAAATACCTAGTAGTACAATCGGTGGGTCATAGGGTAGTTCTATTTTTAGTTTTTTGAGGAACCTCCATACTGTTTTCCAAAGTGGCTGCACCAACTTGCATTCCCATGTAAGTTTCTTTTAAGCAGTTTTTATGGGGATTTTGTTGATCAAAAAAGTCTACTCAGGCTACAGGCAGAATAATAGGTAGCAGATAAGAGAAATGTGAATACGTTTTACTACCCTAAATGCTCTTCATGTTTATTCATGTTCTATTCTTCATTTTTAAAGTAAGCTCCTATTAAGAAATGCTCTTTCATTTGGGCAAGCCAGCTTGTATTTTTAAGTGTGGATGACTGGGTTATTCTTTTCCACTCATGCTTGTATTATTACACTCATGGTTATTATTGTTATTATTTTAATGTGTATTCATTTTCGAGAGAGAGAGAGAGAGAGAGAGACACGAGCATGAGTGGGGGAGGGGCACAAAGGGAAGGAGACACCGAACAAAGCGGGCTCCAGGCTCCACGCTGTCAGCACTGAGCCTGATGCAGGGCTTGAACTCACGAAACGTGAGATCATGACCTGAGCCGAAGTCAGACTCTTCACCAACTGAGCCACCCATGCACCTCTAATTAAATTATTTTCAAATCTCTTCTATGACTTCTGCCTTGACTGGCTCACTGCATAACATTCCTTCACATTTCAAATCTGTGAAAGCTCTGTGGCTCCTAAAGACTCGTCTATTTATTTATTATTCGCTCAACAGACATCTCTTGAGCATCTATCTGCTAAGCACTGGGCCAGGTATGGAGATGATGCCAGTGGATAAGTCATAGATCTTTTCCTCAAGGAGGTCACAATCTAGTTAAAGAGTTAAAGAGGTGGGCATGTGAAAAAAAAAAAGAATGTGGCAAGTGCATAGATAGAGATAGAAACCAGATATTATAGACAGTCCAAGCATGAGCCCTGCCTCAATGTGCTGGTCAAGGAAGGCTTCCTGGAGGTCATAACACTTAAACTGAGTTGGGTTTGTTGGGTTGTTGTATTATTAAAGTTCTGCCTTTTTGCAGAGGCCAGATCATGAAAGACCTGTAATGTGTTGTTAGCACCAGACCGTGATTGTAGCCAGAAGTGTCTGTCCCTAAAGCTGGGAGCAAAGCAAAGGTAGCCACCTGTTATAAATGGGATGGAACTATTTACTGGTGCCTGCTTACCTGTGTTGTCTCATATAACGTATATGTTGTCCAGTTCTTTCAAAACTTACCATGTTGAGACATTTTATTTGAGATCTAAAAATTACCCATGACTTCTTTCAGCACCAGATCATTTATCAGAATGATAGATATTCTGTGGGGGAGGAAGACATCTATCTATACACACAGGCCTGTAGATATTTAATATGACCCTTTTTTTTTTTAAAAAATTTTTTTTTTTATTTTTTAACGTTTATTTATTTTTGGGACAGAGAGAGACAGAGCATGAACGGGCGAGGGGCAGAGAGAGAGGGAGACACAGAATCGGAAACAGGCTCCAGGCTCTGAGCCATCAGCTCAGAGCCCGACGCGGGGCTCGAACTCACGGACCGCGAGATCGTGACCTGGCTGAAGTCGGACGCTTAACCGACTGCGCCACCCAGGCGCCCCAATATGACCCTTTTTATACTGTTCTCCACATTGGGAGCAAGTGTTGAAAATAGTAGGAAGGTGTGAGTTTTGCTTAATTGGGCAACTTTGGTCACAATCAGGAGAAAGTGGTTTATTTGAATTATGTTGGTTGTATTCTTCCTTATACATTCTAAACATCTTGAAGTTCGAGTTCACTCTGGGTTTGAATCCTGTCGCTGTCATTTATTAGCTGAGTGACTTTCAGGCCAGTTGTTTAACTTTGCTCAGGCTGTTGATTGAGGAACCTCTTTATTAATAACAATTATAAAGAATATTGCAAGAATTAAGTAAAAGACAGGAAAGTTAGGTGTTTTCTTCATCCTAATGAAAGTCCTTCTAATGAAGATGATCAGTATGATTCTTGTCTTTGTTGGTGATTGTTTTAACTTTGTTTTTCTTATTTAAAATTTTGTAATTTATCCTCAAATACCACTAGCTAATTGTGGATAGAAATAGTGATTTTTCTTGATGTGCATATGAAGACTGTGCTTGTAAAGTGAGATCTAGTTCCAAAAATAATCTTTACAGAAATGTTAAAGAACTGCAGTGTCTAAAAATATTCATTCCAAAGCTCTGCCATCTCATGTAAATTTCTAGAGAAATAAGATTATTTAACTTTTGCTTCTTGTTGGTAACAAAACATATCCATTAATTTGAAGAGTTGTTTTCTTCATGAGTTTAAAATCATTTCAATGCCTGCTGGAAACTGACAAATTCAATTTACTTTTAAGTCATGCACATTTCACAGTACATGCGTAGTGACATCAAGAGTTGGAAAAAAAATTAAAAATCTTAAATCAACTCTATCATTTTGTTCATTTATGGAAGTAAGTTAAGCTGGAATCATTCATTTGTTAAAAGTTTTAGTCTTTCTCATCATCAGATGATTTTTTGCTATTATTTCCTCAACTCATTTTTGGCAGAGCCTCATTCTCCTGTCAGAGCCAATTGGAATACTGCAGAATGGATGCCAGGCTGATTACTGTGGATTTGACACATTATCTTAAGTCTTGGATGTTAAGAATCTTAATGTTAAGAAACATTCTTAAGTCTCACCTGATGACATGGACCAGTTTAATAACTGTTTCAGTTATGATACCAAGAGGAACAATTTTGGATTGGGGGAGTGGGTTTCTTCTTTATAAGATGTGCTGTTAGAACAAGGGAGAAGCATGGTAAAGTGGAAAGAATATTTGCTTTTAGAATAGACAAAGACTCTACCACTTTTCAGGTCTGAGCCTCAATATCTATTAAAATGGGTTAATAATGGGGTTATGGTGATGATTAGATGAAATTATATATGTAAAATATCTAGGCCTTTACTGACATAGAGAAAATGCT
Source organism: Prionailurus bengalensis (assembly GCF_016509475.1). Taxonomy (NCBI): domain Eukaryota; kingdom Metazoa; phylum Chordata; class Mammalia; order Carnivora; family Felidae; genus Prionailurus; species Prionailurus bengalensis. The sequence goes on from NC_057355.1 coordinate 52,077,261, forward strand.
CAATAAATGTTAGCTGTCATTCCTCACAGTCTTCGTCAAGTTCCACAAAGTGGACTTGGTGTTTGTCTTTTCGCTCATCAGCAGCATTATTCTAGAGCTGCCGTAGGAGCACAGAACACTACCACTCTTAACTTCCAACCCTATCCACCGTGCACCGTGTGTTCACCCCCAGCCCATCTTCTCTTTCCTCTTATTTTAGTGTTACCCCTTACCCTGCTCTTCTAAGCAGGGAGTGAGGAATTTGTGGTCGGGTTGGGAGTGGGGCTGTCTGTTCTAGAAGTGAGTAGTAGCTTCCACTTTTAAACATATGAATCATGAAGGGATAGAGACATGGGTTTTTGGGGAGTGGGGAAGGAAAGAATATTTTATTACTAATCTCCCTACATGTCTGGTTCTTTTTCCTTCTTATAATACCATGATTTCCTACGTAACTCACCTATCTAATGTTGCTTGCATCTTTCTCTATTTCTGGAAATTATAGACCCTTCTAGAAGATTCTGAGAGCCTTTTGCCAATACTTCTTTTAGTCTGCCCTTTTAGAGTATAGTGACTGAAGGCAAGAACATTCACTTAACAAAGGGTCATTCAGAAATTATTATAGGCAGGCCCTGTGTTAAGTGCTGAAGAGACAAAGATGAATGAGAGACACTCTTACCCTGAAGGAGCTCACACTTACTGAAGGGAGATTAGGCATACAAAGTTATCATTTATTTAGGATAAGAATTCTAGTGGAGGATGGTGTGAGGTAATGGGGACAGTGAAAATACAATGCCATCAAATGACGAGGAAAGCTTTCTTTGAGGTGGTGGTACTTTACCACAGATATGAATGATAAATAGGAGCATGCTGGCTGAAAAAGGGGAGGGACTGTGTTCTAGAGGTTGTTCTATGTTGCCAAGCTGCATATGATTTAATAGGGGAGCTAGGAAAGATGTGTAAATGTGCTGTATGAAAAATGAATAATGTGTGTGGGGAGGAGAGAGAATCACATGGGTCAGATTTTGGGGGATTCGGGGACTGGTCCTTTACTTGGTTAGTGCTTTCGGTCTTGTTCCCAAAGTGTCTGAGGCATCAGAAAAACTGCTCTCGGTGCCCACACCTTGGAGTTCCTTGACTGACAGAGTGCAAGTTAGCAAAATTTTCCCTGAGTCATCTGCATTATTCAAGAACCTCTTGAGTGTTGTCATTGTGGGAGGATACGAAAAGAAAAGAAAGATGACTGGTGCCTCTTTACGTGTGCATGGATGGGTGTGATCTCCGAGAAGGTAGGAGGGCTGTGCTAGGCTGAGCCAGCACTGTTTGTGCCCCGCTCTGGCAAGTACCAGTGCAAGCATGTCCCCGGAACCCATCTTTCCAGTGTTCTTCCATTAGTCTCTGTCAGTATTACCTCATCATTGTCAGGCAGGCCTGATTAAACTGTACTGTAGAAGACAGATGGTTTTTATTTTCCTTGTGAGCTATTACGCAAGTTAAATCTGTGCTAGCATTATTTACTCAAATTTTGCCTGTTACCATAAAATTTAGCCCATCTCCATTTTGTCCTTACTCTCCTTTCTAATCAGGAGTTCCTTTGGATTGTCATTAATCTTCTTTGATGTGTGTTTACATTTTAACATGATCTATTTTAAGCCTCTTTATCTTTTCTTCCTGTCCTACAGTGGGTTTTTTTGTTTTTTGGGGTTTTTTTTGGCTTTAGTCACAGTACCTCAGATCCTAAATCCTTGCTTTCCCTTCTCCTACCTGTTCCTACAGCAGTGTTTCCTTTGCTTACTAATTCACGGATCTCTTCTCTTAGTCTCTGACTCCTACCCATCTCAACTGTGCTTAGTGGCTTCAGGAAAAATCCCGAGGTATGCCTGTGAAGTTTGCCTTTGCCACCTCTCATCCCAGTTCTCCCATCTCTTTTCCTTATCTTGTCCTACCTCTGCCTTAAATAAAACCAGCATAAATGTGGTGCTTACCAAACATGAGCCAGCAACTTGGCCAAAATTAGAGAGGATTCCAGGATGGCTTTAAGGAGTATATGGTATGGTGTGGGAGGTAGATAGATCTGTAAATAACTAAGATAAGGTCTGAAGTATCATAAGTGAGATTTTTGAGGGACTCACAAGATAATGAGGGATAAAATTAGAAAAGCATGAGTAGGAAAAGGGAATGAGGAGCATGGCAGGAAAGCCTCACCCTCTACTAGCTAATTATGACAGAGCAGAGTTGCATGACATTGGACACTCCCTAGTCTTGCTGGAAGCTGTGTCCAGTCTGATTCACTTTGGCTAGGGTTATCTTTTGCTAACTGCCTCTGTTTCACCAAGAAATCCTGAGCAGACTTACTAGGTATGTGTGTCCACCCCTATATGTGATTTCTGCCCGGCTCTTGCTGTGTTTCACTTCCAGGTTTCTCGTATGGCTTCCGGGCCTTACCTTCCCACTGCAGTTTTCCTGCAGTTTTCCCACTGGATGTGGCTGGACAAGTTTCGTCCAGTTTCTCAGGGTTGCTCTGTGTACTCTCCTTGGGGGCCTAAGGCAAAAATAGAAAATAGGGTTGGAGGTGACACAGGAAATAGGAAGGGGCATTGTCAGGTTGGAATTTCTCTCGGTTTCAGCAGCTAAGGTATATATATTCCTCCCAGACTGACCCAGTTCTGGTATAGTTGTTTTTGCAGAGTCACCAATCTCCTTGGTTAAGACTGAAAAGAACCATAAGAAGACAATGGTAATAACAGACTGAGTTCTGACCTATTTCTCCTTGGTTACTTTACCAAGAGATAGAGATAGGATAATGGGAAGTTTGGTTATCAGGGTGTTGTTTGTTATTTAAATATCTCACCTATGGTGAGTGTAAGGGCCTTAGCCTCCCTCACCTATCTGCAAGTGTTGTTAACACCTAGCTCTTGGAAATCTAGCCTTTGGCAAAGCATGCACCCAGTGTTTCCAAAACACTTGCGGAAATCTGAGCTGGAACTTGCTATTGACAAATAATAGGAAGGTGCTTCTTTCTAGATTTAGTTGAAAATCTCATGTTTGGAGCAGGTTGGTCAAACTTCTGCAAACTCACTTGGACTCATTTTGCTTTTTTCTGCTTTCATTAGTCAGGATAGTACGTCATTTCATGACTCTGAATCTCCTATATGGCATATCTCTTCTGGAACCAGTAAATCCCTCCAGAGAAAGTTATAGAAATACTGGCTTTCTAGAGTGAGTTTCAGAGTCGGAGTAGTTGGTACACAGAAATGTTTATTGAATGAGTAAAATTTTAGTAAATTGGACAGCTGTTACTCAGTTTATGGACTGTATAACTGGGAAGAAAGCCATAAAACAACTTTCAGTAACATATTTGACATAGAACATTAACAATCATTTCTTATAGAATACACACTTGGTAACAATCTCAACCTGTACTTATATATTGGCTTATGCTTTTCACAAGGTTTCTATGTATGAAAGCCCTTGAGATGATCTAAATGAGTATTGCTGTCACCCCCATTTTACAAATGCCTGAAATAAAGGCTAAGATGCCAGTATGGTAGTCCTGGGATTAGAACTCATAACCTAGTTCAGTACTCTTTCCTTTGCAAACTGTTCAGACAAAAAGTTTGCATGAGTCTGTGATAATAAGAAAAAAGTAAAGCAATGGGTAAGTTTTTTACCATTCTGCTTTTATTCACTTCAAGAAGATGCCCTTTATTCTGAGATTCTCTCATTAAATACTATGTACCCAGCTATGAACCCAGCTATATACACAGGCAGTGGGTATAGTGTTGAACAAGGCAGACATAGAGCTTATGTTCTAATGAAGGAGAAATAATAAATAAGTAAACAATAATATAACAATAAGTAAGTTCAGGTAGTTTTGGAACTCTGAAGAAAATAGAGAAAGGCTGCTGGTGGTGATATTTTTTATATGTGATATATTCCTGAAAATGTCCATCAATGTTTAATGTTCATAATGTTTTTAAGGAAGATTCCTCCCTGAGGAATCCAAGCGGTCATAAAACATTTCTTCAGTGTGGTGTCTGGAGGATTCATTCATTTTAATATATTTTTTTTTCTTTTTCTTCAAAATGGATCTCAAGTCCAAAATAGGCTTAAGTCCAGAGAGTAACTAGTGGAGGCTAAAGATTTGCTGCTCCAGGAACCCCTGATGATTGATTACCATACCTTTTTCATGCTATTGAGGCTATGACAGCCAAACTTATTGCTAGCCAAATCTACCATTTCACTCATCTTTATAAAATAATAAAGGCAAAATACTAGACGACAACGCTTTCTTATTTTTTTTTTAGATTAGCAACAGAACTTTCTTCCAAGAAAATTTCTAGATGCCCAGTCTATAAAACAGCTATGACTCCAGGCCACAAGCTTACTCTCCTCTTTGCCACACCTTACTGGCCCCTGAGGAATACTTGAGAAGTCACCAAGTCTTTGCAGAACACAGGATGAAAACCGTAATCAAAAATTCAAATTGTAAATCCACTGGCAGAGCCGCCATACCAGAGCTTCATAGTCACGTTCTGGGATTTTTAAAAGTCCACATTCAATGGAAAAATGGATTTATATGTACATTTTTACCTAAAATTTTATTTTCAGGTAGCATTTCCTATGTAAAGAGAGTTCAAACTTTAATTGTAGCTCTTTATTCAGAGCATACTTTTTCCTCCAATTTTACTGATATAATTACATACACAGTATATTACTTTAAGGTGTACAACATAGTGAATTGACTTAGATGTATTGTGAAATTATTAGCACAATATAGAGCATACCTTTTATATAATGTGGGCAGGATGGTACTAAAATGGGGCTAAAATACTTTTTTTGCTAGTTTAATTTTTTTTTTCTTGCCTTCTAGTTTGCTAGAGTTTGGATACCTGATCCTGAGGAAGTTTGGAAGTCAGCAGAGCTGCTGAAAGATTATAAACCAGGAGATAAAGTCCTCCTGCTTCACCTTGAAGAAGGAAAGGTAAGAATTTTGCTTTTATCTGTTGTCATTGGCATAAAGTGAAGGGAATTCAAAAGTGGGAGTTTGCTGTGACATACCTGACTTCAGATGGAAGTTAAATTTTGAATTAATCTAATATTTTTTACTTATTAAATTGAAGAAAAAAGCAAAATAGCAAACTCAATTTTCTATCACAATTGGTTAGTCAAAATGGCAGAACTGTAAAAATCTGTTATTTGGTCTATAAATTTATTATGATTAGGTTTAAATTCACATCTAATCCTCCCAAAGATATGCCTGTTTATTTTGTTTAGGCTAGCATCAATTATTTCATAGTAACTAAGAAAACATTGCTTAAGGAGCCAGTCTGATATTTGATATTTGTTGCACCTAATCATTTGAAAAATATTTATTGAGAAGCTATTATGTACAAAGCTGTTCACCAGCAACCAAAAAAACTTAAAACCAATTGTATCTCTATGCTTTCTTGTCTGCATTCACTGCATGGGTAGACTCATCTGAGTTGCACCTTTTTATTTATTTTTTATTTTTAAATTATTTTTTTAAGTTTATTTGAAAGAGAGGGTGTGTGTGAGCATGAGTGGGGGAGGGGCAGAGAGAGAATCCCAAGGAGGGTCTTGCACTACCAGTGTGAAGCCCACATGGGGCTTGAACTCACGAATCATGAAATCATGACTGGAGCCAAAACCAAGAGTCCAGTGCTTAACCGACTGAGCCACCCATGTGCCCCAGTTGTACCTTTTTAATCTCTCCACTGCATTTGACAAGGCATGCCCCACTTTTTTCTTAGAAACCTTTATGACATTAATTTTCTTTAAACAACGTATAGTCTAGCCAAGGAAACTGGATACAAATACATGAAAAGTTACGTAAAATGTAGGATCTAAAGAGTAGTTCAACACCACAATACCAAAGATGTCAAAAGATTATGATGAGGTATTACCACATGAGTATTACTATCCCAACAGTTAGCTGTACTGAGCACTTACTATCTGTCACACATAGTTGTAAGTGCTTTATTTGCTCTAACTCATATAATCCTCACAACGATCCTATGAAGTGGGGCGGTTGTTGTTACACTTTATGGATGAAGAAACCAGTACTCAGAGAGATGCTCAAGATTATATGGCTATTAAGGAATGAAGCTGGGATTTTAAGCCAGAAAATTTGTCTTCATGATTTGTGCTCACAGCCACTCTGCTATGTTGTAAAGAAAGACAGTAATGACTTTAGGATCTTTAAGAGGAAAATTTCATTACAGGCTGCTTTGTCAGGGAAGGCTTCAAGGAGGAAGAATGATTTTGACTGGATCTTAAAAGGTAGATAGAATGTGGACTTACAAGGAGAAGGGGATAGACCTTATGAGGATTGGAATGTATTTTGGAGATAGTGAATATAGCAAGTTGCCTGGAGCAGACATTTAGGTTTGTGTTCAAGTTCTGGGCTTGCATATTAAAGTATCTGCTAGATATCATGTTGGCAAAAGGTGCTCTCTGACATCAATGTCAGGTAAGAGAAATAGATATATTTATGAATAGTATGGCATGTGATATAATGAAAATAAGGAACAAAAGTAGAACAGAGTAGGGAGTGATCAGACCGGCTGGTGAAGGTCAGGGTTCAGAGAGGCATTGTCTGAAGAATGAGTAGACCAGCAGAAGTGCAATTAAGGGATCCAGAAAAGCACGTGCAAAGGCAGGGAAGCATGCACAGTAATGTGCATTTGGGGAGGTACATAAGTTCCATGTTGTTAGAATGTGAAGTAAGAGTACAGAACTGGCAAGAGAATGGGGGGTGGGAACCAGATCACAGAGGGCCTGGTGATCATGTTAAAACTCTTGGACTTCAAGAGATATGCGATGCGGAATGATTGTAGTATTTTTAAACAGAGGAACGATGTCTGATTTGTGTTTTAGAAAGGACTCATTGGTTGAAGCACAGAGGATGAATTTCAGGAGAGCAAAATAGAGGCAATGTTAGTTGGGAAAAAGGCAGGGAAGAATTAGGCCCGATTAGGAGGACCTTGAATGTCAAATTAAGAAAATAATTTATTCAACTGCTCTGTGTTAGGCACAATATTAGGCACTGTGAGATATATTTTCTTATGTTAATTCTCACAACAACCCTGTAGGTTGGCAGGTAGTATTATAACTATTTTGCAAATAAGGGAAGCCATGGCTCAGAGATATTAAGTAGTTCTGCCTGAGATTACATAGCCAGAGTGGCTTTTGTGTATTGCAGAGACTAGTGCAAGGACCATTCAATTTGGGGAAGGACATTATATCCTAATAAACAGGCAGGGAGAGATTGAGGAGCAGATTATAAATTCCTTTCCATTTAGCATGATTCATTCCAACCTATTTTGAATATTTGACCTCTATATCTCTGCAATGTTAAGAAAAGTGGCTTTTTACAAAACCAACTAGTCCTTCTCTATAATTAAATTACATTTTTTTCCTTTTTTATTTGTCATATGTTATTTGCCCTTAATACATAGTTGAGTGATAATTTCCATGCTTGGCTTTGTCATAAAGCCATATTTTCCTTGGCTTTATTATTTTTTTTTTAAATTTTTTTTTCCAACGTTTTTTTTAATTTATTTTTGGGACAGAGAGAGACAGAGCATGAACAGGGGAGGGGTAGAGAGAGAGGGAGACACAGAATCGGAAACAGGCTCCAGGCTCTGAGCCATTAGCCCAGAGCCCGACGCGGGGCTCGAACTCACGGACCGCGAGATCGTGACCTGGCTGAAGTCGGACGCTTAACCGACTGCGCCACCCAGGCGCCCCTTCCTTGGCTTTAAAGTGAGTAGTTCTTCTGAACTTTTGGAGCCAATCACCTCATTAAAAATCAAATGAAAACTATGAACTGTAATTCCAAAAGCAATATACATATGTATGTATATTTACACATGTGCACATATGCACAGTTACAGTTAATTTCAGGAGATTCTTGAACCTCTCAGGGTTCAGGGGTTCCCAGGTACTTACAACATGCCATGCATTGCCTCATTTCATTTTTATCACACCCCTGTGAGCTATTTCTCTTATGCCCTTTCTACAATGGAGGATTAAGATTAAATAACATACCCAAGGCCACAAAAGAAGTAAGTACCAGTTTCAGGATTTGAACCTGGGTTGATCTAACTCTAAAGATAAGCTCTTGACCACTCTTTATTGTCTATTCACTTACCACAGGTGAAGAGAAAGAGAGAAAAAGAAAGGTTATTTAAAGATTAAAGACTTCTGGTTCCATAACGGGTAAAAAAACGTCTAGGCTTCTCAAACTATATTAGCAAAAATTATTAATACAAGTTAATACATCTAGTGAAAAAGAAGACTCTTCATTTCCACCATTTTCTGTGGCTTTGGGAAATGTGCCAGCAAAAGAATGCATTTAATAGTTGAGAGGCAAATGAGGAATAGGAAATAAGCAAACTGCATGGACTTGTTTCACTTTTATTGCCATGATTTATCCAGATGCTGTACCTTATGCATTTTCAGGATTTGGAATATCGTCTAGATCCAAAGACTAAGGAACTGCCTCACTTAAGAAACCCTGACATACTTGTGGGTGAAAATGACCTCACAGCCCTCAGCTATCTTCATGAGCCTGCTGTGCTCCACAATCTCAGAGTCCGCTTTATTGACTCCAAACTTATCTATACATATTGTGGTAAGTGTGCCTTGCTTTCTGAGTGGACCATGAACTCTTCCCTCTCATGGACGTATCATGGAAATATTGTGCATGGGGAAAGAAGGCTGTCGTTGGATTTCCTCCTAGAGAGAGGATCACTTGAGTTATCAAAAAAGATTTACCAGTGTTCATTAGCTCATTGCATTTTGTGCTGAATAAGCTCTTTTGTAAATTACATAATTTTGCTCAAAAAAAAAACAAAACAAACAAACAAACAAACAAAAAACCCTGAGCTGGGCTAGGCCCATCTTCCAGATTTTCTTCCTTCCAAAGAAATTATTTGCCAAATTCAGTGACAGTTTGGTAGTTATTTTCATCTCTTACAAGAACTGCTATATGAAGAGTAGAAGTCCAGACTTATCTTTGGAGCAAGTTCAAGTTTAGTGTTCTCTTGTTCTCAGTGCAGGACTGACAACTCATAGTAACTATTCTTGCTTGATGTGTTTGTCTGGACCCATGCTCGCTGCATTGTTAGCTGCCAGTGACCCAGCTCAGTAGTCTTTTTCTTTCTCTTGGAAACTAAGCACATGTACATTTGGGTTCTTCCCCCCTTTCCTTCTTTTGTGTCTCTATTTTTTTCTTAACTTTTATTTTCTCCCTTGTCCCTGGCTCTTTTCTCTACTGACTTCTTATCTTTCTTTCACTAATTATTCTCCCCCACCCTCAGGTCTGGGATTTCATTCATTTTCTTCTAAGTCTATTTGCTTGGTGTAACCAACTCAGCACCTATCATTTCTTCCTTACTCTCCTGCTTTGGACAGGGACAACTATCTTTTCTTCTTAAAGGAATTTATATCTCTTGTATCCTTGATGCTAACTCTTTTTCTTCTCTATTAACTATTTCTGATTGTCAGTTTTCATTTCTCCGTTTACTTTTTTCTTGCATATATGTTACCTTCTCAATAAAGCCTTCGCAGCCCACCTCATCTAAATCATAAACCCTTTTCCCCTTCTAAGTTTCCGTGTTCTTTCTCTGTTTAATTTTTCTCTTTTTTCCTTTTTACTATCTAACCTGTGATATTTATTTTTTTTTAACTTGTTGTTTGAGTTTCCTACTAGAATAGTAAGGGTAAAGATTTGTCTTTTTTTGTTTACTGTTATAAACCTAGCACTCAGAAAAGACTTGAGACATACTTGGAACTGAATAAATATTTGTAGAATGAAGGGCTTCATTAATTTAAAATATACTTAGTATAAAATTTAAGGAAACAAAAAAAAGGTGTTTAAAAACGAAAAATATATACATGTAATTCACTACTGAAAAAAACCAGTATTATGTTTACATATCCTATATGTGTGTATATGTGAGAAAGTATAAATAGATATGAAATTAGAATTAGTCTGTTGATAGTTTTGTGTCATGTTTTCCTATTACTTTTAATATTCTTTATAAACATGATTTGTAGTGGTAGCACAAATGTCTACCATGTCTGTTATAGGGATGTAAGAAAATATTTAGCTACTCTTCCTTTATTATATAGTTTGTTTCTGCTTTTCACTACTGTGAATAATATGATAAACATCTTTATGAAAAAAAACCTCTTTGCTTAAATCTCTGGTTATTTCATTTGGATAAATTTCTAAAAGTGTAATTTTCAATTTAAATACTATGAAAATATTTATGTTTCTTTTAACATTGCCATGGTTTTTATCTTTAATAACCTAGGCCAGTTTTTAAATGATGTTTTAGTTAGGTCTGGGTATATTGTGTTCAGAGACAAAGGCTGTGATATATTTCGATCTTTAACAATTTGTTAGTTCAAGGTTAACTCAAGTTGAAATTTGTGTTAACTGTGATTCTCGCTTTACCAAGTTTGATATGTCCATTAGTGTATCACTGACTTCTTCTTTTGCTTTTTTTACCCCTCCCCTAGGTATAGTCCTTGTAGCTATAAATCCTTATGAACAGCTGCCTATTTATGGAGAAGATATTATTAATGCATATAGTGGTCAGAATATGGGTGATATGGATCCACATATCTTTGCAGTAGCTGAAGAAGCTTACAAGCAAATGGCCAGGTTGGTGGGAGCTCTATTTCTTTTTTCATGACTCTTACTAGATGTGATAATTTCTTCTTTGCTGAGTCACAGATATTTTAAAACACAGTTAAGAGCAACTGGTAAATTATTATTAAATAAACAGACTTGACTATTTCAGATGGCCTGCATTATTATTAAAATAACTTCTTATTTATAAAAGAACATCCAATTTTTAAAAACTGACTTTGGGGAGTGCCTGGGTGGCTCAGTCGGTGAAGGGTCCAACTCTTGGTTTTGACTCAGGTCATGATCTCATGGTTCGTGAATTCGAGCCCTGCATCAGGCTCCACACTGACAGTGCAGAGTCTGCTTGGGATTCTTTCTCTCCCTCTCTCTCTCTCTGCCCTTCCCCTGTTCCTGTGCATGTGCTCTCTCTTTCTCTCTCTCTCAAAATAAATAAATAAACTTAAAAAAAAACCTGCCTTTGGAATTTCCTCATGATCCTGTGACTATGTGCAAAGACAGATATTATATTTACAGAAGAGCGGATCAAGGGTTGGTGGTAATAAGTGATGGGTTCACTATCATTCAACTAATGAGTGACAGAACAGAAATAAAAGGGCTGGGGCGCCTGGGTGGCTCAGTTGGTTGAGCGTCCGACTTCAGCCCAGGTCATGATCTCGCGGTCTGTGGGTTCGAGCTCCGCATCGGGCTCTGTGCTGACAGCTCGGAGCCCGGAGCCTGTTTCAGATTCTGTGTCTCCCTCTCTCTCTGACCCTCCCCTGTTCATGCTCTGTCTCTCTCTGTCTCAAAAATAAATAAACATTAAAAAAAAAAAAAAGAAATAAAAGGGCTAAGGACAAGAAGAAATCTGTCTGTATCTTAGAGAATTAAATCTCAAGGAAACTGAATTTAACGTTAGTATTATGTTCTAGTGTCCAGTGATCCTGAACAGCATCAGTAAAATGTCTTTGATGTTAATCATGGAACCCTAACACTATGACAGTAGAAAACCAGAGGAAAAAGCTACTTTCAGGACTAGATTAGACTCTTAATAATGTGATGTAATACAAAACTATGGAGGTATAGAAGAGTATATATTCATATCTCCCGTCTTCAGGTAAGAACCAGCATATATCCTCAAGCAATTTATGAAGTGGAGAAAAACTAATACTGCAGAGGTTTTATTTTCTCCTTTCCAAGCGGGGAGAGTGTTTGTACATAATTGGACTAGCATGTGACAGAATTTTAGAATTATTTCATTGACAGAGTCCATAGAAGTCATTATGCCCTTTTATTAATAAATTATTATTTCTAATAATAGCTATTAAGTACTCTGTCTTTGCAACATACTGTTTAATTGCCTTCAATTTTTTAAGTAATTTTATCCTCACAGCAACCTTCTGAAGTTAGTATTATTATTAATCTTCATTTTACAAATGAGAAAATATAAGCAATAAGAAGTTACTTAACTTTCTTAAGGCCACATAACTAGGAACACTAGCTTTCAAATTCCATTAGTCTAACACTGTGAAATATTATCATATTAAATACAAAATGACTAAATATAGTTTTGTACTATATAACATGGTGTATTATACCAGATTCTGTTATAAAATAGGAACTAGTATCAAAAGTGTAAGAAATGTTACTTTTTGAGGCTTTTAAATTCCATCTATCAGCATAATTTCCCCCTAAAATTAGAAAAACCCACCAATATTCGATGTGTATAATCCTGGAGCATTGCAATACAAGTGAGCACTGCACAAGTACAGCCAGAGAACTATCAGGCAGAGAGGGAATTGCATGGAGTGCTAGGCCCTAAAAATTATCTCTGAAAAATGATATGCTGCTCATAGAGAATTATATGACTTCTTTGAAAATACTAATCTGAAAAATACTGATATGAAGGTCTGGTTCTCCGCATCTTTGTCACAGGAAATTCAGAAATAGTGTTAGATTTGTATGAATATTTCTGGCTTTTCAACCCTAGATTTACTTTGGTTTCCTAACATTTCTTCCCTCAGGATTCCCCTGTGACTCAGTCAATGTGATTTCTTTACTATAGGTTTGCTGGTTTCTTTTCCTTTTGCTTAGTTTTGTTTTTTAGGCAGTTTTAAAATACGCTTCAGTTATGATTTTATGTTCACCATTTATAAATATATTTCTAAGTCTGTACACAGAAAATGTGCTACAGCAGCTAAGTAGACCACGTCTCTTAGGCTTATAGTTGGAGATAGATATTGCAGGATCGTTTCTTGGCATTTTTTCCTTACCAAGTGATGAGGTGCCATGTTTACCAGATGTGAATCCTGGAGTTTCACATTTCCAGTACTCTTAGAGGCCCCTTATATCTTCAGGGAAGTTATAGACACTTGTTCAGTAGACCTTTACTGAACACCATCCAGACACTGTCCTGGGCATAGGGGACACAACAGCAAACAAATGAGACAAAATAGACAAAAGTTTTTACCCTCATGAAGTGAGGCAGAAGATACACAGTTTTTCACATATTAATAAGTACTATCCTGGAAAATAAAGTTAGGAAAGTAGGTAAGGAATGCCAGGTAGGCAAGAGGGTATATGTAATAGTTTCAGGGAAAGCCTCATTGTAAAGCTGCCCTCTCTGTTTTTTCGCAAACTTAAAAAAACCTTAAACTTACAAAGAGGTTGGAAAAATAGTACACAGAGGTACTGATTTCCTTACCCTCACATTTCCTCTCATGTTAACATGTTATGTAACCATTGTAAATAATTGAAACCAGGAAATGTACATTGTATAATACTGTTAAGTAATCTAAAAACCTTGTTCACTGATTATCATTTCCCCTCCAATGCCCTTTTTCTGGTCTAGGATTCAATCTAGAATCATACATAGTACCTTGTGTTTCTCCTTAGGTTCCTCCAATCTAGAACTATCCATTAATCCTCTTTTCTTTCATGATTTTGACACTTTTGAAGAATACATACTGGCCAACTATCTTGTAGGCTCTGAGGACACAGCAGTAGAAAAATTAGGCAAAATAGACTCCAAAAATTCTTACCCTCCTGAAAGTTTGAGTTTTTTTTCCTGATTGAGTAATTGAGGCTAGCCACACATTTTGGACAGTCATATCACAGAAGTGATGTGCCCTTCATCATATAGAGGAGATATAAGATACTGATTCCTGGGGATACTAACATTGATCACTTAGTTAAGGCAGTATCTACCAGATTTCTCTATTTTAATTACTATTTTAAACTTTGAAATTAATAAGTGTGTTATGGGAAAATACTTTTAGACCATGTAAATATCCTGTTTTTCATCATACTTTCACTTACTAATTTTAACATCCATTGATGATTCTTGACTGCAACAATTTTTACTGTGGTGTTGGTCAAGTGGTCATTTGCTATTTTCTACTGTAAGGAAGAGCTGTTACTTTCCCCCATTTATTTAGTATTTATTTTTTATTTCTATCAGTATGGACTCATGGATATTTATTTTAGTCTATGGATTATCACTATTTATTTTGTTCAAACTCTATCAGATTTTGTTCAAACTCTATCAGATTTATTTTGTTGAAACCTTGGAGCTCTTTTCAAGTGTACTTTCAACAGCCCTTTATTATGTTTTGATCATTTTCTTACATTTTAGCAACATGTGGCTCATTTTCTGATTTCCTTACCCCAACCCTAGAATCAGCTATTTAATTTCTTCAGGGAGCCCTGGTTTCTTTTTTGGAATGGTACTTAGAAACAAAGATCTTTCTGCTAGGAATGCTCATTACTATTGGGGCATCATCTTTAAGCCCAGTTCACAGAGCTAGGAAATAAAGGTTTTCCCATAGCCTTACCAACAGGATGTGTTGTCATACTTTTAAAATTTTGCCACACTGACAGGTGATAAATGGTATCCCAGTGTTGTATTAATTTGCCTTTCTCTAAATATAAAAGTTACACATTTTTACACACACACACACACACACACACACACACACACACACCCCGATACATGTCTGTATATATTATTATGTCTATCTGTATATATATTAAAAAAACTTGAGGGGCGCCTGGGTGGCGCAGTCGGTTAAGCGTCCGACTTCAGCCAGGTCATGATCTCGCGGTCCGTGAGTTCAAGCCCCGCGTCAGGTTCTGGGATGATGGCTCAGAGCCTGGAGCCTGTTTCCGATTCTGTGTCTCCCTCTCTCTGACCCTCCCCCGTTCATGCTCTGTCTCTCTCTGTCCCAAAAATAAATAAACGTTGAAAAAAAAAATTTTTTTTAAAAACTTGAGTTCATATTGATACATCCAATTCCAGTTCAACACCACAGTTTTTATTTTTGCTTTCTCTTTTTCCTTCATTTATCTCCTTTCTTTGGTCTTTAGAAACCTGGTCTCCTTATCCTGTATGTATGTGTATACACACACACACACACACACATGCACACACATATACATATACATATATATATGTATATTTCTTTGCTCAATCCTAGAATGTTCATAAAGTAGTAAAGTAGTTCTAAAAATATTATCCCATACTCCCGTGAGAAGCAAATTTACCATTCAAGTACAATATTTGTGTCCAATTCATTTTGTCTTTAGCCTTATGGTATATAAAGTACTGATTTCCAAAGTTACTTAGGTTTGTTCTTTATCTTACTCACTTTATTAGTTTATTCAACCACTTTCCCATATGTGGTCATTTAGATTGTTTTCAACATTTTAAATTCAACAACATTTAAACAATGCTGTAATAACCTGGTGCATATGTATTTATGTATTTTTGGAAATGTAGCTTAAGGTAGGTTGCTAAAAGTGGCATTGCTAGGTCAAAAGGTAGGTTTAAATGTAGTTTAGTAGGTATTTCCAGATTCCCTCTAGAAGGGTTATACGGGTTTTTATTTCTGCCAAAAATGTTCAAGAATGCCTGCTTCCCCATAGCCTCATCAACAAAAAATATGTAGTTTTTCTTTGCAGTTCTTCACTATCCAATGGTATTTCAAGGTTGTTTATATTTGTATTTCTTTAAATATGAGTGAATTTGAACATCTTTTTGTATGTTTAAAAGCCATTTTATCAATGTGTTTGTGTCTTTGTTTATGCAGTGAACTGTCCATTTATGTCTTTTCAGTTTTTTGGTTGTGCATTTAGTCCTTTGGTCCTCAATTTTAAGAGTTAAAAAATACATTAGGGATATTAGCTCTTTGTGGTATATATTGTAAATATCCCCCCTCCATTTATAAGTTTTCTTTTGATTTTATTTGTGCTGTTTTTTTTCCATGCAAAATTATCAATCTTTTATTTTATTACTAGAGATTTTGAGTCAGTATTAAAAACCTTTCTCTAGGGGTGCCTGGGTGGCTCAATCAGTTAAGTGTCTAACTCTTGATTTCAGCTTAGGTCATGATCTCATGGCTCATGGGTTCGAGCCCTGATCAGACTCTGTGCTGACATGGAGGAACCTGCTTGGGATTCTCTCTCCTCCTCTCTCTGCTCTCTCTCTCTCTCTCTCTCTCAAAATAAATAAATAAACTTAAAAAAAAAAAAAAACAACACTCAACGCCTTTTCCTATACCAGGGTAAAAGAGGAATTTATCCATGTTTTCTTGTTTGTATTGTTTTATAATGTACCTTTAGGTCCCTGATCCCATTGAAGTTTATTCTTTTGTATTATATGAGATATGGATCTAAATTTATCTTTTTTCCAAATGCTTACCTAGTTACCCCAGCAGTACTTATTAAGAAACCTATTTTGCCCCAGTTATTTCAGATGTCACTTGTCATATCCTAGGTTTTCTCATGTTTTGGGGTCAATATCTTGGCTCAGTTCTTTTCACCTCCCTTTATGTCTTCATGTCCCAGTACCACACTGGTTTTTTTGTTTTTTTATGTTTATTTTTGAGAGAGCGATACAGAGAGAGAGCAAGCGAGCAAATGGGGGAGGGGCAGAGAGAGAGAGAGAGACAGAGGATGTGAAGCACGCTCTGTGCTGACAGCAGAGACCCTGAAGTGGAGCTCAAACTCATGAACCGCAAGATCATGACACTTTAACTGAATGAGCCACCCAGGCGCCCCCTCACTCTGTTATTGATTCATTCATTCATTCATTCATTCATTCATTTAAAATATGAAATTTATTGTCAGATTGGTTTCCATACAACACCCAGTGCTCATCCCAACAGGTGCCCTCCTCAGTGCCTATCACCCACTTTCCCCTCACATTGTTTTAATTATAGTGGCTTTGTAGTATTTTTTTTAATGTTTGGTAGCATTAAACCCTCTCATAGTTTGTCTTTTTCATTATTTTCCTAGCTATCTTTAGGTGTTTGTTTTTCCATTGAGACTTTGATATCAACTTACCTAACTCCATAAAAACTTAAGCTGTCTTTTGAGTAATAAAATGAAAGAAAGGGGGCGCCTGGATGGCTCAGGTGGTTAAGCATCTGACTGTTGATTTTGGCTCAGATCATGATCTCATGGTTTGTGAGTTCGAGCTCTGTGTCGGGCTCTATGCTGACAGCTCAGAGCCTGGAGCCTGCTTGGGTTCTTTCTCGCCTTCTCTCTCTGCCCCTCCCCCATTCATGTTCTCTGTCTCTCTCAAAACAAATAAATAAAACTTAAAAAAAAAATAACATGAAGGAAAGGATAAAGCAAGTCATTCACATATCTGGGGAAGAATATTCCAAGCAGAAAAATCATCAACTGCAAGGATCCTACCAAGAGGTGTGGGCTGTCATAGCAAATTTGACTTATCTGAGTGTGGGTTTTGAACAGAGGAATGGCCTCATCTTGCAGCTATGGTAAAAATTGACCATAAATTGCTGCCAAAAATACATATCCTAAATCTAATCAGGAAGAAACACCAGAAAAACTAAAAATGAGGAGCATTGTACAAAATAACTATAGATACCCTTCAAAATTATGAAGGTCAGAGAAGTCCAGGAAAGGCTGAGGAAGCATTTAGATTAAAAGTGATGAACAATACACGCAGTTAAATGCAGTGAATATTCTGAATTGAATCTGTGATGATGGGAGAGGTAAGGTAAACTGTAGAGAACATTGCTGGATGGTTGATAAAATTGGAATATAGATATCTGTGAAATAAATAATATTACTATGTCACTGTTACATTTCCTGATTTTGATTACTATAGATGTATAAAAGCATGTCACTGTTCTTAAGAAATATAGTACTCTAAATTATGTAGGAGCCATCATGTCTGTAACCTACTCTTGAATATTTCAGAAAATATAAGAGAAATAGAGAGGTTAATAAAACAAACAGGCAAAACCTAAACAATTGGTGAATCTGAGTAAAGCATATATGGGAGTTCATTTTACTAGTTTTGTAATTTTCTGTGAGTTTGAAATCAGTGGGGAAAAAAAACCAGTTTGAAATCATATCAAGACTAGTTATAAAACAAAAGCAAAAATTAAAAAAACAGTTGGTAGTAGGACAAGGGTAGAATCCAAGAGACTAGTTAGGAGGTTTTTATATTGATCCAATTAAGAAATAATAATCCAGTTGAAGAGTATATTAATGAAGATGGTAAGAGTGGATGGATGGATTCTGGATATATTTTTAAGATAGAATGGACAAAGGCTTGCTTATGTGAGGGTATGAAAGAAAAAGAGGAGTCAGGGATGGAGGCAAGGTATTTGGTCTGAGCACCAGAAAGTGGAAGTTGCCATTTACTGAGATGGAAGAGATTGAAGGAAGAGCAGGTTTTGTATGTGGGGTGGAAGGGAGGGAGGAGGAAGGGTTGGACTTTCATTTTAGGTATCTATTCTCAAAACAAAACTGATACAAATGATTCTTCCCCAGTAGGCATATGTCCAATGACAATAGCAATAACCAGGATCCTTGCCTCAGGACTCCTTTCTAAGCTTTTATGGAGAGCAGTGCCCTCACAGAATACCTTCATAGTCTAGCCTCTTACTTTTAATAGTCCCTTTGACTTACAGAGGAGATGTGCAAGTGTCAGTGGGCTGCTGTGTCTGTTTTTCTTCTCATGTTCTTGTTTCCCATTCTTGCCAGTCTTTTCTCATGCTGGCACTGATTGCTCTTTGGTAACTAAATGACAGTAAATTTTCCTTAACACATAATTTTTTTTCTTTTATTTCCTTAAAACCAGGCAATATTGATCAATTTGGTTTATTTTCTTTCCATTGTAAAAGGTAAATAAACTTTTTTGACTAAGTTTCATTTATAGGTTTTCTTTTTTTAAAAAATATTTTGAGAGAGAAAGAGTGTGCATGCAAGGCAGGGGTGGGGAGGGGGGGCCTGGTCAGAGGCAGAAAAAGCAAGAAACAGAGGATCCAAAGCAGGTTTTGCGCTTGTGAGCACAAAGCCAAATTCAGGGCTCAGGCTCACAAACCGAGTTCATAAAGTCCTGGACTGAGGTCAGAAATTTAACTGACTGAGCCACCCAGGCAACCCTGGGTTTTCTTGACATAAATTAGTTTATATGCATAACCTTGGTATAATGAAAAAGAGCTCTGTACTAATCACACATGCATCAATAAATAACCATGTAAGGTTCAATCTCCTCATCTGCCTTAGTCTCAGTTTTATTACCTATAAAATGGAGCAATTTCACTGGATGGTTTACCTTGACACTTATATAGTATTCTGTGGTATGCGTTTGTTACCTTGTTGTTTCATGGAGACTAATACATAAGCATTTTGCTCTTCCTAGTAGAGAGCAGACTATGATAAGGAGTTGTGTAGTAAAGCAGAAGGAGCATGGTATAGACTTTCTTCTTGGAAATCAGGAGGTGTGGTATGTGACATTCGTAGAGCTCTGTTCTAAACTTGGATAAGCCATCTAACCTCTCTGTGTTATTTTCCCCAATAAGGAAAAAAAAATACCTATTGTGCTTACTTCAAAGGTAAAAAGTATATTAGATGATAAACATAAAAGCACTTTGAATAGCATAACATAAAGACTTAATGAATCACTATGTTGTACACCTGAAACTAATGTAACATTCTATGTCAACTATACCTCAGTTAAAAATTTTAATAAGTATTTAAGTATAGGCTGTTACTATCATCAGTCCTCATCATTATGAAGTCTTAGGTCTATATTCTCTTTTCATTTACTTTAGCCTCTCATCTGGTTATATTCTTTAAAAAATTTTTTTTTAAATGTATTTTTAGTTTTTGAGAGAGAGAGAGAGAGAGCACGCATGTGTGTGCATGTGTGTACAAGCAAGGAAGGGGAAGAGAGAGGGGTTGGGGGGAGGGAATCCCAAGCAGGCTCCATGCCCATTGTGGACCCCAACTTGGGGCTTGATCTCATGACCATGAAATGCAACCTGAGCGGAAATCAAGAGTCAGATGCTTAACCAACTGAGCCACCCAGGCACTGCCCCCCTTTTTTTGTTAATTGTTTTTTTTTAATTATTTTTTTTATTTTTATTTTTTAGAGAAAGTGTGTGCAAGCAGGGGAGAATGGTAGAGGGAGAAAGAGAAAATCTTAGGCAGGCTTTACGTTCAGCTCATAGCCTGTCATGGGACTTGATCCCATGACCCTGGGATCATGACCTGAACTGAAATCAGGAGTCAGACACTCAACCAACTGAGCTCAACCAACCCAGGCACCCCTATTACTCTTGATTATTTATTGCTAGGCCTTTTCTTAGGGTGGCTCCTTCTTTCATTTGGCTAGGCACTTTTCTTTTTAATATTTTTTTTCAACGTTTATTTATTTTTGAGAGATGGAGAGAGACAGAGTAAGATTGGGAAGGGGCAGAGAGAGAGGGAGACACAGAATCTGAAGTAGGCTCCAGACTGTGAGCTGTCAGTACAGAGCCCGACATGGGGCTCAAACCCACGAACTGTGAGATCATGACCTGAGCTGAAGTTGGACACTTAACTGATTGAGCCACCCAGGGGCCCCTAGGCAGTTTTTCTGAAGGCTTCTCTGTCCTGAGTTTCATTGGCCTGCTATTATAGATTATAAAATCTCTCCTGTTACCAACTGTGACTCTGCTGCCCTGTGGTACCAAGTATCCTATTTATGCAAATAGACTTGAAATAATATATGCTACCTGATAAGGAACTTTAGGTATGATATATAAAGGTAGATTAACTTGTATTAAGAGCTACCAGGTTTAGATGTCTGCTGTGCAAGCATGGGAGCAGACATCATCACCCCTGCCTTACAGGTGAGGAAACTGAGGAAAATAACTTGTTCAGGCTGTCAGCCTAATAAATAGAATCTAGGAGCTGGTATTTGGTTCTAGCTTTGAGACTCCAAAACCTTTCTTCTTTGTCATTTTCTTATTTTCAATTACACTCCCCTATTCTAATACATTTACTCCCTCAAATTAACATTGCATACATAAATTTTGCATGTTTTATTCAGCTTAGAATTTCCTTCTCCATGCTCCTGTTTCTGCCCGATTTTTATGTATTCTTCATGATCCCACTCAAGTTTTACTTTGAGACTACCTCAGCTCCTTGTATATGACTGTTCTTCAGGATTCTTGAAAAATTTGGCACTTAGTGGGTACTAGCTGCCCCGTAAAGTTGTAGAAGCATTAAAATACAGTAAGTATGAGTCTATAAAAGTTATAAATATATGTAACTGGCTATTTCTGTTAAGGCACCTTTATATTAAGGCTCTGTAGTGATGGAACAGAGAATTCAATTTGACATGAGAGGATCTGATAGCAGTGTGACCGGTTTCTCAAGAATTGAATGACCTTAATTGTCTCTCTGACTCTCTAAAGCACAGCTTTCACCAGTGTGCCAGCACATTCTATTGATAGATTGATTGATTGTGCAAGCAGGGGAAGGGCAGAGAGAGAGAGAGAGAGAATCCCAAGCAGGCCCCATGCTGCCAGCATGGAGCCTGATTGAGGGCTGAAACTCACAAACCGTGAGATCATGACCTGAGCCAAAACCAAGAGTCAGATGCTCAACCAAGCCACCCAAGGTGCCCAATAGTTTATTTTTGCTTTTGTTTCCTTTGCCTTGGGGCACTTGTCTAGTAAGAAGTTGCTTTGGCCAAGGTCAAACTGGTTGCTGCCTATTTTCTTCTATAGGATTTTGATGGTTTCCTGTCTTACACTTAGGTCTTTCATCCATTTTGAGTTTATTTTTGTGTATGATGTAAGAAAGGGGTCCTGGTTCATTCTTTTGCATGTCACTTTCCAGTTTTCCCAGCACCATTTGCTAAAGAGACTGTCTTTTTTCCATTGGATATTCTTTCCTGCTTTGTCGAAGATTAGTTGGCCATACATTTGTGCGTCCATTTCTGGGTTATCTGTTCAGTTCCACTGATCTGTTTTTGTGCCACTACTATACTGTCTTGATGATTACAACTTTGTAATACAGCTTGAAGTCCAGAACTGTGATGCTTCCAGCTTTGGTTTTCTTTTTCAACATTATTTGGCTACTTAGAGTCTTTTCTGGTCCATACAAATTTTAGAATTGTTTGTTCTAGCTCTGTGAAGAATGCTGGTGTTATTTTGACAGGGATTACATTGAATGTGTAGATTGCTTTGAATAGTATCAACATTTTAACAATACTTATTCTCCCAATCAATGAACATGGAATGTTTTTTTCATTTCTTTGTGTCTTCTTCAGTTTCTTTCATAAGCTTTCTATAGTTTTTAGCATACAGATCTTTGACCTCTTTGGTTAGTTTTATTCCTAGGTATTTTATGGGTTTTGGTGCAGTTGTAAATGGGATCGATTCCTTGATTTCTCTTTCTAGTGCTTCATTATTGGTGTATAGAAATGCAACTGATAGCTGTATGTTGATTTTATATCCTGTGATTTTGCTGAATTCATATTATCAGTTCTAGGAGTTTTTTGGTAGAGTCTTGGGTTTTCCACATAGAGTATCATATCATCTGCGAAGAGTGAAAATTTGACTTCTTCCTTGCCAGTTTGGATGTCTTTTATTTCTTTGTGTTGTCTGATTGCTGAGGCTAGGACTTCCAACACTATGTTGAACACCAGTGGTGAGAATGGACATTTTGGTTGCGTTCTTTTTGTTTGTTTGTTTAATTTTTAATTTTTTATTGCTTATTTATCTTTGAGAGAGAGAGAGAGAGAGAGAGAGAGAGAGAGAGAGAGAGAGAGAGAGCATGCACCAGCAGAGGAGGGGCAGAAAGAGAGGGAGGCACAGGATTCAAACCAGGCTCCAGATTCTGAGCTGTCAGCACAGAGCCCAATGTGGGGCTTGAACTCATGAGCCGTGAGATCATGACCTGAGCCAAAGTCAGATACTTAACTGACTGCGCCACCCAGGCACCCCTTCCCTGTTGTGTTTTTGAGCTTAGGGGGAAAGCTCTCAGTTTTTCCCCATTGAGGATGATATTAGCTGTGAGTCTTTTGTATATGTCCTTTATGATCTTGAGGTATGTTCCCTCTATCCCTACTTACTTGGAGGTTTTTATCAAGAAAGCGTGCTGTATTTTGTCAAATGCTTTCTCTGCATCTATTGAGAGGATCTTGTGGTTCTTATCCTTTCTTTTATTAATGTGATCTGTCACATTGATTGATTTGCGGATATTGAACCAAGCCTGCATCCCAGGAATAAACCCCACTTGATTGTGGTGAATAATTCTTTTAATGTATTGTTGGATTTGGTTTGCTAGTATCTTGTTGAAAATTTTTACATCCATGTTCATCAGGGAAATTGGTCTGTAGTTCTCCTTTTTACTGGGGTCTTTGTCTGGCTTTATAATCAATATAATGCTGGCTGAAGCCACATCTTTAAGTCATCACAGTAAAAAACATGGCTTTGGAAGAAAGCCTTATATCACGTGAACATAATATTTCTCTTTTTAACAAGTGATTAAATAAGAAACAATTAGATTGATTGCCTGCAAAAAAGTAAACCTCTAGATTTTGTTTAATGCAGACATGTTCACTTATAAGCTAAAAATTAGATGCAGGTGCTTGTACACTTACCTAAAGTAAATGGCAACACCCAGTGGATGGCTATCAGAGAGTCAACATCAACATGGGTGGATATATTAAGTTGTGTTCAGCATGAGTCAGGTCTGAGGTTGGCATTACTTAGCTGAGTCATGAATGACAAGGATGTGAATGAGAAGTATGCTCATTAAATTTGCAGAGAAGAGGTTGATGGTCTTAGAAGATATGAATAGTATTCAATATGACCATGATGAACTAGAGAGATTACATTTTTTAAAGGGTAAAGTTCAGAAGGAAAATCTATAAAAGAATACACCTGATATAAAATTAAAACTTAATAGATACAAGAAAAGGTTGGGGTGACCAAATAGATACAGGTATAAAGACTAGATAGATATAGATACTGAAAACCAAAGAAGGAAAATGGACTACGATGTAACTCTTCTCTTTCATTAACCCAGAGTGGCTATTCTATTCTTGAATATTTTTTCCCCTGAGATTTCAGGTGTCTCTATATAATTTAATTCCCATTGCCTTCTTCCTATACAACCTAGTTTTTCCTAATCATGTAAAAGTCAATTAAGGCATCACCTTTTCAAGAAAGTATTTCCTGACATCATCTTCTTACATCTCCCACCAATTTCATATCCTTCCTCCCTTGTTTCATATTCTCCTGGATAGACCTCTTTTCTAGCAATTACTTCCCTATATTTTAACTATACTTTCAATAAGTACAATTCTCTCTCAATAAACAATGGCCCCAGAGTCTTTTATCTTCATAAAATGATTGGCACATTGTGGCTGTTCATTACATGTTTTTTTAATAAATGAATGAAACAGTATTTTTAGGTGGGGGCTTTTAGTTCACATTAGAGCCCCTGTAACCACCATTGATAAAACAGGTCAGAAGAGCTTACCTCCAAGACACTCAGTACCCAGGTATTTGGTATTATTGTAGAGGCCCTTGAGAGAACTGGCCAAGCCGGAAATCATAAATCTTTGGTTCATGCAGCCTTAAGATGGTCCAGATTGATCTGTCCTTGATGAAGAGTGGAGAATCTCTGTTCTTTAACTTGGTTTTGTCTGGCTTTTGAAGTGATATCTATATCCTTCAAGTAGAAAGAAGGTTCTTGTAATATAAGGACAAGAGTACTTGAAGCATTATAAATACTGACTGATCAGATAGTCAAAATTTCAAAGAACTATAAATTATTATTTACACATATATAACCATTTAAAGCTCACAGCTCAAATTAATAGGAAAGGGTAGCCTATGATATTCACCTTGAACCATAAATTTTTAAAAATTTTTTATTTATTTTATTCAAGTAAAAATAACACAGTGTTATACTAGTTTCACATTTACAATATAATGATTCAGTAATTCTATACATTATTCACTTTTCATCACGATAAGTGGACTCTTAATCCCCTTCACCTCCCACCCACCTCCCTTTTGGCAACCACCAATTTGTTCTCTGTATTTAAAAATCTGTTTTCTTTTGGCTTTTTTCCTTTGTTCATTTATTTTGTTTCTTAAATTCCACATGTGAATGACATTATGGTATTTGTCTTTCTCTGACTGACTTATTTCACTTAGCATAATATCTTCTAGGTCCATCCATATTGTTGCACATGGTAAGACCTCTGTCTTTTTTATGGCTGAATAACATTCCATTGTGTAAATATACCACATCTTTATCCATTTATCTATGGATGGATACTTGGGTTGCTTCCATATATTGGCTATTGTAAATAATGCTGTAGTAAACATAGGAGTATCTCTATCTCTATCTATCTATATTTTCAAATTAGTGTTTTTGTAGGTTTTTTTTTTTTTTTTTTTTTTTGCTAAATATCTAGTAGTGAAATTACTGGATCATAGATAGGGTGATTCTATTTTAAAATTTTTGAGGAACCTCATAGTGTCTTTCACAGTGACTTCACCAGCTTGCATTCCCACCAACAGTGCATGAGGGTTCCTTTTTCTCCACATCTTTGCCAACATTTGTTGTTTCTTCTCTTTTTGCTTTTAGCCATCTGACAGGTGTGAAGTGATATCTCGTTGTAGTTTTGATTTGCATTTCCCTGATGATGACTGATGACGAGCATCTTTTCCTTGTGTCTGTTTGCCATCTCTATGTCTTTTTTAGAAAAATGTCTATTCATGGCTTCTGCCTATTTTTAAATTGGATTATTTGGGGGTTTTTGGTATTGAGTTGTATAAGTTCTTTAAATAGTTTGGATGTTAACCCCCTTATTGGATATGTCATTTGCAGATCTCTTATTCAGTAGGTTGCCTTTTTTGTTTTATTGTGCAAAAGCTTTTTATTTTGATAAATAAAAATAGTTTAGGGCACGTTGATGGCACAGTCGGTTAAGCCTCTGACTCTTGATTTCAGCTCAGATCATGATCTCACAGTTCATGAGCCCCACATTGGGCTATACGCTGTTAGTGCAGAGCCTGCTTGGGTTTTTCTCTCTGCCCCTGTCCCACTTGCACACACACTCTCTCTTTTTCTCAAAATAAATAAATACACATTAAAAAAATAGTTTCATTTTGCTTTTGTTTCCCTTACCAAAGGAGACAGACATATCTAGAAAAATGTTTTCTACAGCTGCTGTCAAAGACCTTACTGCCTATGTTTTCTTCTAGGAATTAAGGTTTTAGGTCTTTAATCCATTTTGCATTTATTTTTGTGCATGGTCTAACCAAGCGTGAACCATAAAATATTTGTCCCTGATGGTTTTTTCTGTTTTCTCCTCATCTCTGTCATACTTTTCCTGTTTTTCCTTTTGTGTGTCTTTATTATGTGTTAACCTTCTCTCATCTGTGTCTCTGCTTGGCTCCCCACTTCTACCTATCTCGCTCTTGTTCTATCTTTTGGGCATTTCTTCGTATGGCCACATAGAACTGAAAAACATTTTAAAACTTTATTGTACCTACAAATTTCTACTTCCTGTGTTTAATTTAAAAGCATTTAATTGCATTGCCCGGGTAGGTCAGTTGGTCGAATGTCTAACTCTTGATTTCGGCTCAGGTCATGATCTCATGGTTTTGTGAGATTGAGCTCCACGTTGGGCTCTGCACTGGCAGCATGGAAACTGCTTGGGATTCTCTCTGCCTCTCCTGCACTTGCACTCTTTCTCTCTCAAAATAAATAAATAAACATTTATAAATAATAAAAGCAGGTGAATTGATTATTTTACATTTTTCCTCATTGTAGCCCTTTTTTGATTTTGGCCATCTTAAATTCAGGGATCCTCCAGAGAAGAAATGTTGCTCATTTCAAATATGGCCACTCAAGACCATCTGAGTGTCTATAGGTCTGTCCTTTCCCAACTATTCTGGGTCCTAAGAGTTTACCTTGGCTAGAGTGCAGGCTGTAGACCACCCAAGATTTGAAAAATCCACTCCAGAGTTAGACTTTTAGATTATAGTACTTTAGAATTTGAGAAGGACTTTGGGTACTATTTAATCTTAAAGATGAGAAAACTGTGACCCATAGAGGTCATGCAATTGTTCTAAGCTACGTACCTGGTAAATGACAGATCTAAAATTAGAACCTGGATGCAAAGGAGCTTATATAATGAAAGAGTGGTGCTTATTTATATATTGGAATGCTCTACTAACCTTGGTAAAAAAGGGAAGCCTGCCAAAAAGTCAGGGAAATATAAAAGAAATAATAAAATCCCTTTAAAAATTTTAAAAACTATTGATCATATGGATCCAGGATCCTATATCCTAGAAAAGGAAATGTATATGGCATGTGCTTTATATCAGTGCATATATGTATGTATTTGTCCAAATCTCTGTTAATTTGAATAGTTTTTGATCTTATCATCTTTAATATTTTTCTTCTTCCCCAGATTATAGGAAAGGGCTATTTCACATGAACTTTTAGATTTTTGATATAACATTTTGATATTAAGACTTGGAAGTAGCCTTTTAAATGCAGTACAGTTTAGAATAGCAGTTCCCATTAATAATTTCGTCAGACTTGTGGAAGCCTCCTCACCTTGTTTGCTCTTGGAAGGAGTCCTGTCACACAGGCACAGTGACAGAACTGATCATGCAGAAATTACAAAGAGATAATTTTTCCACTCATACTGTAGAAGGGAATCCAAAAACTATTGATACTATGCCTTGATTAATGTATCGAAAAAAGGTGAATTCTGGGGACATTTTAAATGACTAAAAGAAAGTGCACTGGCACCAAAATGAGAACTGTTTTATTAGATGATTTATTTTGAAATCAGCCATGAATCAACAGAGGCAATGGGAGTATTCAGTTCCATCTGTAAATTCAAATAAAAAGAAAGATGATGAGATGATGAGTATGAGATTCCATGATGTGTCATAAAAATGGGGATTACATGCAAGCTTGTACTATACAAATTAAACATTCCTTAGTGTGTCACCTTGATCCTCCTGATTTTCCCCACAATATGGGAGTCTGGGTGTTAGGAATAGGCTGCTATCTGTCCTGGTAATGTGATGTAAGTGTGCATACTCAGGCCTGAACTGCGTACTCCTACTGTATTTTTCAAGGTCTATAAAATAAGACAGTTAGCCTCATTTCTCAAAAGAAAAAGAAACTTTTCCTCAGAAAAGTCCTAAATTTCTACTTTGAAAATTTACTGCCAAGTACTGTGGATTCTATCACTTTGGTGTCCCTGAAACCCATCTACCTCTCTCAGTCAGGACCACCACAACCTTTACTCACACTTTGATAATTTTACATCTGGACACCCTGCTGCCCATAGTCCATATTGCTGCCAGAGTGATTTTTACTAATTAGATTGTGTTATTTTCTGTGTAAAACCCTATAATGGCACTCCATCATTTTTAGGTAAACTTCAGATTCCTTAACCTCTCATGTAAGAAATTTGTGATCATGTTCTTGGTCATTTCTGCAACCTTATCTGTCATAACTCCATGTTCCAGCCAAATTGAATTATAACTTCTCATTATAATTATAATTATAATTATAATTATAACTTCTCATGCTTCTGAGCTTTTATTTTGTTGTCTCTTTTCCCTGGTATGTTTCCTTTCTGACTTCCTCGTCCCTTGCTTTTTCCTAGTTATCATTCTAGACCTTGTTCTGATATCTTCTCTAGGGAGCCTTCCCTGATCACCTCTTCCTCCTTTCAGTGCCCCATCACAAGTATTATAATCTTGAATTACTAGGTCTCTCATTCCTGTTAGACCGTTCACCACTGAGGACACGGATCCCAGCTTATTTAATTTGTATCCCTAGTATTTAGCACAATGTTTGGCATGTAGTAGGTGTTTGATAGGTGTAGTAGGTATATTTGTTGGATAAATAAGTCTCCTTTTAAAGATAAAAAGATCACCTTCTATAGTAGAATAACCTCCCCATCTTGTGGCCTTGTAGGATAGTCCCACTAAAAATCTTTGATATCATCCTGATCCTGTCCCTTTGCAAATTAAGGGCAAAAATGATACCACCTTTATGTACTTGTTCTGTTATTTTGATAAAAAGCTGATTGCAGGTTCCATCTTAGGAAGTACAATTTCCTACTTCTGTCCTAGTAGAAATTGTAGTCTAAACAGAAAGATTTATTCTTAGGCTAGGTTGCTCATTGAAGTTTTATTTACTTATAATCAATACACATTTATTGAGTTTCTGTGATGTGTCGGGCTCTGGATTAGGTGCTGGATATTAAAGGTAAAGATTATCTAGGTCTTTATCCTCAAAGAAATGATAGTCTTATGAGCAAGTATATCAGAGTTTTTGAGTCATTGTGTGGGTGAATTAAAGAGGTAATAGTAGTTTTTGAGTTGTGACATATTTGAACAAATCACCAACAAATAAATGAAGCGTTTCTTCTCTACTAATGAGGACACTTTCAGCAGAAGCTGGAGTTCGTGGGAGACATTACTTTAAGGACTGTTAAATACTAGACAATTTATAATTTTAATAGGATTTCTTTTAAATTCCCTTGCTGTGGCTCCTTTCTCTTCTGAGGTGATTGACAACAGTACTGTAGTATACTAGAATTATTATCCAGAAATTAAATAATGTGTTTGAGACATGTACACACAAAAAATTCAGAGACCCTCTATTACAGGTTCACCTCAGATGTGATGTTCTCTGATTCAATGCTTTATATCTTCTTCCCTCTCTCTGTTCATTACTAGTTTATGAGTAGTTATTTTTTTTAAGTTTATTTATTTATTTATTTATTTATTTATTTATTTATTTAGAGAATGCACATGTGTGTAGGGGAAGGTCAGAGAGAGAGAGAGAGAGAGAGAGAGAGAGAGAGAGAGAGAGAGAATCCCAAGCAGGCTCTGCACTGTTAGCACAGAGCCCACTGTGGGGCTCAAACTCACAAACCTGTGAGATAGTGACCTGAGCCAAAATCAAGAGTCAAATGCTTAACTGACTGAGCCACCCAGATGCCCCTGTAAGTAGTTACTTTTATTAGGAAATATCATTCTTATGTTCCTTCCCACATTGCTGGACATATGAACCAGGAGAAATTCACCATGGCTCTTTGATGAGAGCACAGAGGAAATAATGTTAATAACATTCAGGAGTGGGCAGCACTGACAGTTACTCTTCTTTGTTTTACAGAGATGAACGAAATCAGTCCATCATCGTAAGTGGAGAGTCTGGGGCAGGGAAAACAGTTTCAGCTAAGTATGCCATGCGATACTTTGCAACTGTAAGTGGTTCTGCCAGTGAAGCCAATGTTGAGGAAAAGGTCTTGGCCTCCAACCCCATTATGGAGGTAAGACAGCAGCAGCCTTGACCTTGTTACTATATTTTCTTAAGAAACATGCCCAAAAAATTGAAACAGCACATGTAAGAAAGTTGAGGATGTCCTGGCCACTAAAAGTAGGAAAATACTTTTCCACATATTAGTAAGAAGAGACCTCAGAAAAGTAAAAAGTCAGTAAGGTAGACATTTGAGTAAAGCCCAGCTATGGAGGCATTTACTTTATTCCATAATCCTGCACTTTTAACCTACCTTTGAATTGTTGCCTCTAAATAGCTGGTAGTGGTATTTCATTTTCTAAATTTCTATTCTCCGAGTTATTTGACTCCTATCTATTGTTCCTTGTAGTAGAAGTGTGTTCCTCATTTCCCTCTAATTCTGAGTTCATAGGATTCTCCATGCTCAAGCATGAAGAATTTTATCATCCCTTTGCCCACATTTCATTTTCTATACTTAGTACAACCTGTTAGCCTTTTCTATATTTTCCCCCCAGATTTTAACTATAAGCTTAAGTCATGATCTTATGAACATTTTTCTTCTTGTTTTTGTCTAGCATATCACAAAGCTGTAGGCTAGAAAAAGAAATTCAGTACAATTTAATAAATTCCTGAGAAAGGACAACTACAAAAGGATGTGCTTTAAAAGGTGAAATATGTATACAGAGTGGAAATGCTCATTCCAAAGAAAGTGGACCTGTTTGTGTGAGAATTTGAATATTCCAGGATTTGTAGTTAGATAATTATCTGTCTATTAATACGATTTTAAGAAAGTCAAACATTTTTGCAAGTAGTCCCATTAAATGGAGAAAAGTATTTCTCATTAATAATGGAGAGAAATTATTTTAGACAGGAACAAACCTTTCTCATTGAGAATTCAAGTCAGCATTGTTTATTCCTGTTTTTTTCCTTTGTCAAGCCTTATTTGTCACCCAAACACAGACGGAGTTTAGAACTGGCCTGGTGCACCTGTGGTACAAGTGGTTTTTGCAATAATCAGTCCAGAGGTAATTGTGCCTGGTTTGCAGTGCCATGTGTGACACTTCAGAACAGAGTGCTGTGACCCCTTGCCCACAGGGCTGTCCTCCAGAGCAGCGGAACTTCTGTTCTTGGGATTGAGAGGACAGGATATGCTGGGGAAGTTATGGGGCTTCCTGGGCTAAGTGCACTGTGGAAAGAGAACTGGAGAAGCTTTCTGAAGTGGCACAGACTGGGGGAAACAGAGGTTTATGCCAAAAAGAGTAGTAGAGAATTTAAGCAGATATTAAGATTTCGAAAGAATTTAAGCTACAGATGCCAACTGTAGTGCTGGATGCCACAGTTAATATTGGGGAAATATAATCTGTAGAGCCATGTTTTGGGTTTGGGGCAGAAAACAACAGGCCTTTGCTTTGCTTCTTACCATCAGTTTGACTGTTTTTGGTCACAACAACAAATTCTCTGTATTTGGCAATAATTTAGCTCATTCTTAGTCCCTAATGTCAGAATATCCCAGTCTAAGTTGTGATGGCATCCAGGAACCCCACCTTTTCTAGGCCTGGACCGTATAATAATGTAAGTCCAGAATGAACCTTCTAGAATATGTCAAGTTGATTGACATATTTTATGACTTTGCTATATTCTCATTCAAAAAATAGTACATCGGTTTTTCCACAATACATAGTTCACTTGTGTTAGCAGGAGAGATAGTAGAATGGTCACAAATACTATTTTTTAATATGTACTTAGAAAGAATTTACTTTGTTTGCTAGACTGAACAAAAAAATTATGCTTAGCTATTCCCTTCTATGTTGTATAGTTTTTCAAAAGGAATTTGGATTAAGAAAGTTTGGCACAGAGAGAACTAATTTTCAATAACTACAAATGAGGGCATACCAATTTCAAAGATTAAAGTGGAATGTGGGGCTTAAGAATGGTACCAAAGGGTTTGCAGTCATAGGAGGAAGACAGATGAAATATTGAGTATGTGACCTAGAAAGTTTGTAACTTTAAACCTGCTTCTCAAGACTGCATCTCTATATCAGAGTCCTTTACTGTGATGTCAAGGATGGCATGTCTGGGTCTCCAGTGATCTGAAACTCCTGGGATAATGAGCGTCCTACATTAACATCACAGCCCAGTGGCTAAGGGGATTTCCACATTATCCTCTAGAAAGCAAGCTCATCCTCAGCATAGGCTCCTTTGGCAAAATACAAATGAGGCACAGAGAAATGAATCTTTTTTGCTCATTTTTTCATGTTTTCTTTTCCTCCTTTTCTCTAGGAAATTTTCATCCTAAGATGGGGACAGGGAAATATTCTTGGGGCATACTGGATCTTAATAGTTCTTTTACATCTTTAATAACCATAGTTGAAGACTTTTATGTGCTTTTAGTAAAGAGGAGGAACTCACTCAACACTTCACTGAAATCAGTAGTACAATCAAGACCACAAAACTTTTCCTTAGAAGTTTCTTGCTAACTGAAATGAAAATAGCATTAAGGGGGTCTGTTGTAAATATAGTACTTAAAAGGCAGAGGGAGCAATTAGAGGGAATGAACAAAAGGTATTGTTTGTATATAGGACCTTTCCTTACCAGGTTCAAGGCTTAGCATCATATAGTTTTAGTTTTGAAAAGGACCCTGGAGCTCATGTCACCTAGGCAGTTTACACTTGGAGTCACTAGCATTTCTCAGAGGATTAAATGTTGGCAAGTTGGTAACAGGGCCTGGTCTAATACCCAGATCTTCAGACTTCTATTTCATTTGCTTCTTCTACCATTCTTTGCTCTATGTTTAAATACATTTCACTCAAAGACAGAGGGGAGGAGTTTGTTTCAACCCTGGCCTACTCACTGCAGATTCTCATAGAGTGTAGTGCTGTTTTGACAGCTTGGCCGCTCTGACTCCCACTCTGAGTAGATAGGAGAGAGCTGGCATCTGGAAGGTGGAATAGAGTCAGGGAGGAAGGAGTGGCTGTGGCGCCCCCTTCCCCAGCTTCCTTAGTTGCTGGCAGAAAGGTGCTTGGGACAGTGCCTGGTAAACACTCGGTGGCTATTACTGCCATTGCCATAATTACTACATCGTCTTCCTCTGCTCTGTGACAGAGTGGTGAAAGAAAATCCTGCTTTATCATTAATTTCCTTTTCTAAATAAAATAAAAATAACTGGAATATATGGAGATTTTTTGGTTGTACTTTTCATGCCATCAAGAAAGGGAATATCTAAGTAAATGTATTGTTAAATTATCTTAGGCTATATTAGTTCACTCTTATTTTGCTTGGAAGATAGCTTTCCATCACTCTTTCCATTTAAAATGTTAATCTGAAATATAGCAGTGTTCTCACTGCCAAAGCAAAATAGAACAATATCTGCCTTGTATTTCACAGAGTGAAAATGTGCTTTCTTTGATCAGAGAATCTAATGTGTTGATTTTTTGTGGCTATGTTATTACTGTTTTCATCACTTATATTTGTATTGCTTTTTTAATACACCAGAGCATTTTCACGCCTTTCTCTCTGCTATGACTTTAATATATTAATTCTGATAGTCTTAGGCTTTGTACAAGTAAATGGTATTAATCGTATGTGAAATTGTTTATTAAACATTTAATATATGCATTATGTGAACACTTGGTTTTCTTACTACACTTGTTTTTTGCTTTGCCTTGAAACAAAACTTTATGGAAGCATGTTACCTAAGTCAGAAAGTAGTACGTATGAGGGGCATCTGGGTGTCTCAGTCAGTTAGGCATCTGACTCTTGATTTTGGCTTAGGTCATGATCTTGGCTCAGGTCATTACCTCATAGCTGTGAGACTGAGCTCCACGTCAGGCTCCATGCTGAGCATGGAGCCTACCTGAGATTCTCTGTCTTTTCCTCTGCCCCTCTTCCCCATTCTCAAAATAAATAAATAAACATTGAAAAAAGTGGTACGTATGTTACCTTAATTTTTATAGTTATATAAAAAATTAGCAGAAAGTTACATTCTATGAATTCTATAGCAGATGTTTTGCAAGATAGAGAAAACTATCAAATTCCAAGGGCAGATTTTAGTATGTCTGGTTTCAGAAAATGGCTTTGAATTGAGTGGGTAATTATTAATACTCTGCTAATAAACAGTCCAACTAGGCCTTTGTTGTCACAGGGTAAAATGATAGAAACTTCTA
The DNA here is from genome assembly GCF_016509475.1 of Prionailurus bengalensis. NCBI lineage: Eukaryota > Metazoa > Chordata > Mammalia > Carnivora > Felidae > Prionailurus > Prionailurus bengalensis. The sequence goes on from NC_057355.1 coordinate 52,111,677, forward strand.
GCTAATGAGGCTCTGAACACCGGAATAGCATCTCCATGAAAATATTAATTTGTCTTAACCAGCTTATTTATATTACACAGCCCAAGTTTTTCAGGAAATCCAAACCCAAGTGTATAACTAAGAGGTCTTGCCTTGGCAGCCCCCATTCCCATCCGTTTCTTTCCTTGTTGACTTCAATGAGCGTGTTCTGATACCACAAATGGTGTGAAAATCCCCTAGCCACTGTGCTCAGGTTTGCTGTTTCTGAAAATAATTTGTGAGAGAATAACAAGACAGATATGAACTATTAGTGAGTATCTGTGTGGTTGCACAGTGGGCAAAGCATACCCTGGTACCTGCAGGGGCAAAATTGGTTCTGTTCTTAAAAGAATCAGTTATAAAGGGTTGTGTTCTATTCTGTCTTTTCTCTCCCTGAACAAACTCTGTAAATGTCATGTCATGAACTATACTTCTAAAATATTATTTTTCCCTTTGCTTCTTAGTCCATTGGAAATGCTAAGACAACCAGGAATGATAACAGTAGCCGTTTTGGGAAGTATATTGAAATTGGTTTTGATAAGAGATATCGAATCATTGGTGCCAATATGAGAACTTACCTTTTAGAGAAATCCAGAGTGGTATTCCAGGTAAGCTGGGCAGATACCCATAAGTACTTGTATTAGATTGCCAATTTCAGAGCTCACGCTTGCTGGTGTGCATTTTTTTTAACTATTTTTTTTTTAGCGTTTATTTATTATTCAAGGAGAGACACAGAGCATGAGCAGGGGAGGGGTAGAGAGAGGGGGAGACACAGAATCTGAAGTAGGCTCCGGGCCCTGAGCTGTCAGCACAGAGCCCGACGCGGGGCTTGAACTCACAAACTGTGAGATCATGACCTGAGCCGAAGTCGGTCGCTTAACCAACTGAGCCACCCAGGTGCCCTGCTGGTGTGCATTTAATTTGCAGATAACTCTTGAACTTATAACTTATAAGTCTTGATAACTTATGACAATATTACTACAGACCACATTTGGACCACAGTATGTAAAATGGTACCTGTCAGAGGCAGGACAGTACCTATTAGACTAATAATCTTTGGGACTCAGCACTGGTCTAGGTTTAATGGTTTTGACTTTTCCTACAGATGCTGGTAGGGTAAGCTTATTTAAAAAAAGGTGCTTTTAGTTTAGTCTTAACTCTCATATTTCCCAGTTGATAGGGAAGACATTGGGATATGCTTTCAGTGACTTACAGTTTGAACTCAGTTCCTTGTCCTTTTAACCTTCCTTCTCCTCTCTTAGAATATATTGTTTAGATAGAATAATGAAAGTTAAAAAATCTTCTTTACCAGGGGTGCCTGAGTGGCTCAGTCGGTTGAGCATCTAGTTCTTGGTTTCGGCTCAGGTCATGATCTCATAGTTTGTGAGTTCGAGCCCCACGTCAGACTCCATGCCAACAGTGCAGAGCCTGCTTGGAATTTTCTCTCTCTTTTCCTCTCTCTCTCTCTCTCTCTGCCTTTCTCTCTCTCTCAAAATAAATAAATTAATTTAAAAAATCTTCTTTACTAGACATAAGCCCCCTTTGGGCATCAAACCTGACCTTGAGGACACACTATTTTTTAGTCAACTGAATACACTACAGAATTCAAGGATTTGGTGGTGGTAGAGTATAAGGATTCAGTTTTACTACGGTTGTATTTTTTTTAAAGTATGTATGTAGAAAAAGGACTGTCAGGAAATACTAAGAAATGATATTAGAATTGTACATGATTTATTTTCTATTTTGTAAAATACTGATGTTAAAATATATAAACTAAAATGATATGGATGGTGTAGTACATTTGTGGATTTCTTACAAACAACCACAGTAGGTGATCTATTCTGACATATGGCAAAGATGGAATATTCTTTTTCATTTAAAGTGTTAAGTAGTGGGAGCACCTGGGTGGCTCAGGTGATTAAGCCTCCTACTTCAGCTCAGGTCATGATCTCATGGTTTGTGAGTTCAAAACCCATATTGGGCTCTGTGCTGACGGCCTGGAGCCTGCTTTGGATTCTGTGTCTCCCTCTCTCTCTTCCCCTCCCCTACTCACATTCTGTCTCTCTTTCTCTCAAAAATAAACATTAAGGGAAAAAAATTTTTTTAAAATAAATAAATAAAGTGTCAGGAAGGGGCGCCTGGGTGACTCAGTTGGTAGAGCCCCTACTCTTAACTTGCACTCAGGTCATGATCTCACAGTTGAGCCCACGTCAAGCTCTACACTGACAGCATGAAGCCTGCTTGGGATTCTCTCTCTCCCCCTCTCTCTGCCTTTCCCTGTGCTCACTGTCTTTCAAAATAAATACACATTAAAAAAATAAAGTGTTAGGAAGACTATGACTTTGAAAGGTACTGTGAGAAAATACTGAGTACAGGTTTCCCCCGCTATCCAAAAGCAGATTGTTCGTATGAAAACTTTTGTAAGCTGAAATGGTATAAAGCAAAGAAAAAATACCATTAATTTACATGGAAAAGTTTTTGAGCATTGCTAGACCCCAAAAGTAACCGCTCTTAGGCTTTTCTGATGCCTTGGGACACATCTTGCTAATGGATGCACAAAATAAGTCAAGATGAAGCACAGATGTTCACAAACACAGTTCAGAGGTATGGCAGGGTGATGCTGAGATGCTCAGCGTAGTTCCCTGCCAAGGAGCTGGGCGGGGCCACCCTCGCTGCTCTGGGTGTGTGCTGCCTCTAATGGCTCACTGAAAACAAACACTAAACACTGTTTAGCTTTTCTGTAAAAAATCCTCTGTGGATTTCTTTTGGTTAGTGAAACAGGTACTAATGTAGGCCTTTTGCAAAAGTGAAGTGGTATAATGTGAATGTTAGAAGAGCAGAGGAGAAAAGACTTAAGGGAGACCTAGGGAAGATGCCGGTGTAGGAGGATGCTGGGCTCACCACGTCCTGCTGATCGCTTAGATTCCACCCACATCTGCCTAAATAACCCAGAAAACTGCCAGAAGACTAGGAGAACAGACTCTCTGGAGCCAAGTGTAGACAGGAGTCCCACAGAAGAGGGACCCCTCCCACAGGAGACCACCAACAGCAAAGCGAGCTAAGCCTGCCCCTCCCGCCCCTGTGCACCTTGCGGATTCACCCCAGCTAATACGCCAGATCCCATCGAAGCAGCACCACAAGCCTGGCAGTGTGCAAGTAGTCCAGACAGGGGCCACACCACTCCACAGTGAGTCCTGCCCCTGGGAGAGGGGAAGATAAGGTACACACCAGTCTGATTGTGGCCCCAGTGGTGGGCTCCGGGCAGACATTGGGTCTGACTGCGGCCCCGCCCACCAACACAAGTTACTCTGGACAGTACAGGGGAAGTGCCCTGCAGTTTGGAGACACCCCAGGGACTACCCAAAATGACAAAACAAAGAATTCTCCTCAAAAGAAACTCCAGGAAGTAGCGACAGCTAACAAATTGATCAAAAACAATTTAAGCAATATAATAGAACAAGAATTTAGAATAATAGTCATAAAATTAATCGCTGGGCTTGAAAAAAGTATAGAGGACAGTAGAGAATCTATTGCTACAGAGATCAAGGGACTAGGAAATAGTCATGAGGAGCTAAAAACTGCTATAAATGAGGTGCAGAATAAAATGGAAGCGACCACAGCATGGATTGAAGAGGCAGAGGAAAGAATAGGTGAATTAGAAGATAAAATTATGGAAAAAGAGAAAGCTGAGAAAAAGAGAGATAAAAAAATCCATGAGTATGAGAGGAGAATTAGAGAACTAAGTGATGCAATCAAACAGAACAGTATCCAAATAATACGAATTCCAGAAGAGGAAGAGAGAGAGAAAGGGGCTGAAGGTGTACTTGAACAAATCATAGCTGAGAACTTCACTGATCTGGGGAAGGGAAAAGGCATTGAAATCCAAGAAGCACAGAGAACTCCCTTTAGACGTAACTTGAATTGATCTCCTGCATGACATATCATAGTGAAGCTGGCGAAATACAAGGATAAAGAGAAAATTCTGAAAGCAGCTAGGAATAAAAAGCCTTAACTTACAAAGGTAGACACATAAGAGTAGTAGCAGACCTGTCTACTGAAACTTGGCAGGCCAGAAAAGAATGGAAGGAAATCTTCAATGTGATGAACAGAAAAAATATGCAGCTGAGAATCCTTTATCCAGCAAGTCTGTCATTCAGAATGGAAGGAGAGATAAAGGTCTTCCCAAACAAACTAAAACTGAAGGAATTCATCACCACCAAACCAGCCCTACAAGAGATCCTAAGGAGGACCCTGTGAGACAAAGTACCAGAGACATCACTACAAGCATGAAACCTACAGACATCACAATGACTCTAAACCCACATCTTTCAATAAGAACACTGAATGTAAATGGACTAAATGCTCCAACCAAAAGACATAGGGTATCAGAATGGATAAAAAACCAAGACCTATCTATTTGCTGTCTACAAGAGACTTATTTTAGACCTGAGGACACCTTCAGATTGAAAGTGAGGAGATGGAGAACTATCTGTCATGCTACTGGAAGTCAAAAGAAAGCTGGAGTAGCCATACTTATATCAGACAAACTAGACTTTAAATTAAAGGCTGTAAGAAGCGATGAAGAAGGGCATTATATAATAATTACAGGGTCTATCCATCATGAAGAGCTAACAATTATAAATGTCTATGTACCGAATACGCGCACCACCAAATATATAAAACAATCACAAATGTAAGCAACCGTATTGATAAGAATGTGGTAATTGCAGGTGACTTTAATACTCCACTTACAACAATGGACAGATCATCTAGACACAGGATCCATAAAGAAACAAGGGCCCTGAATGAGACATTGGATCAGATGGACTTGACAGATATATTTAGAACTCCACATCCCAAAGCAACAGAATATACTTTCTTCTCGAGTGCACATGGAACATTCTCCAAGATAGATCACATACTGGGTCACAAAACAGCCCTTCATAAGTATACAAGAATTGAGATCATACCATGCACACTTTCAGACCACAATGCTGTGAAGCTTGTAAACAACCACAGGAAAAAGTCTGGAAAACCTCCAAAAGCATGGAGGTTAAAGAACACCCTACTAAAGAGTGAGTGGGTCAACCAGGCAATTAGAGAAGAAATTTAAAAATATATGGGAACAAATGAAAATGAAAATACAACAGTCCAAATGCTTTGGGATGCAGTGAAGGCAGTCCTGAGAGGAAAATACATTGCAATCCAGGCCTATCTCAAGAAACAAGAAAAATCCCAAATACAAAATCTAACAGCACACCTGAAGGAATTAGAAGCAGAACAACAAAGATACCCCAAACCCAGCAGCAGAAGAGAAATAATAAAGATCAGAGCAGGAATAATATAGAATCTAAAAAAATTGTAGAGCAGATCAATGAAACCAAGAGTTGGTTTTTTGAAGAAATAAACAAAATTGATAAACCTCTAGCCAGGCTTCTCAAAAAGAAAAGGAAGATGACCCAAATAGATGAAATCATGAATGAAAATGGAATTATTACAGCCAATCCCTCAGAAATACAAGCAATTATCAGGGAAAAATTATATGCCAACAAACTGTTCAACCTGGAAGAAATGGACAAATTCCTAAACACCCACATACTTCCAAAACTCAAACAGGAAGAAATAGAAAGCTTGAACAGACCCATAACCAGTGAAGAAATTGAATCAGTCATCAAAAATCTCCCAACAAATAAGAGTCCGGGACCAGATGGCTTCCCTGGGGAATTCTACCAGACATTTAAAGCAGAGAGAATACCTATCCTTCTCAAGCTGTTCCAAAAAATAGAAAGGGAAGGAAAACTTCCAGACTCATTCTATGAAGCCAGCATTACTTTGATTCCTAAACCAGAGTCCCAGCAAAAAAAGAGAACTACAGGCCAATATCCTTGATGAATATGGATGCAAAAATTCTCAATAAGATACTAGCAAATCGAATTCAACAGCATATAAAAAGAATTATTCACCATGATCAAGTGGGATTCATTCCTGGGCTGCAGGGCTGGTTCAACATTCGCAAATCAATCAACGTGATACATCACATTAATACAAGAAAAGATAAGAACCATATGATCCTGTCAATCGATGCAGAAAAGGCCTTTGACAAAATTCAGCAATCTTTCTTAATAAAAACCCTCGAGAAAGTCGGGATAGAAGGAACATATTTAAACATCATAAAAGCCATTTATGAAAAGCCCACAGCTAACATATCCTCAATGGGGAAAAACTGAGAGCTTTTCCCCTGAGATCAGGAACACGACAGTCATGTCCACCCTCACCACTGTTGTTTAACATAGTGTTGGAAGTTCTAGCATCAGCAATCAGACAACAAGAGGAAATCAAAGGCATCAAAGTTGGCAAAGATGAAGTCAAGCTTTCATTTTTTTGCAGATGACATGATATTATACATGGAAAACCCAATAGACTCCACAAAAAGTCTACTAGAACACATGAATTCAGCAAAGTCGCAGGATACAAAATCAATGTACAGAAATCAGTTGCATTCTTATACACTAATAGTGAAGCAACCGAAAGACAAATAAAGAAACTGATCCAATTCACAATTGCACCAAGAAGCATAAAATACCTAGGAATAACTCTAACCAAAGATGTAAAAGATCTGTATTCTGAAAACTATAGAAAGCTTATGAAGGAAATTAAAGAAGATACAAAGAAATGGAAAAACATTCCGTGCTCATGGATTGGAAGAATAAATATTGTCAAAATGTCAATACTACCCAAAGCTATCTACACATTCAATGCAATCCCAATCAAAATTGCACCAGCATTCTTCTCAAAGATAGAACAAGCAATCCTAAAATTTGTATGGAACCACAAAAGACCCCAAATAGCCAAAGTAATATTCAAGAAGAAGACCAAAGCAGGAGGCATCACAATCCCAGACTTTAGCCTCTAGTACAAAGCTCTAATCATCAAGACAGCATGGTATTGGCACAAAAACAGACACATAGCCCAATGGAATAGAATAGAGACTCCAGAATTGGACCCACAAACGTATGGCCAAATAATCTTTGACAAAGCAGGAAAGAATATCCAATGGAAAAAAGAGTCTCTTTAACAAATGGTGCTGGGAGAACTGGACAGCAACATGCCGAAGAATGAAACTAGACCACTTTCTTACACCATTCACAAAAATAAACTCAAAATGGATAAAGGACCTGAATGTGAGACAGGAAACCATCCAAACCCTAGAGGAGAAAGCAGGAAAAGACCTCTCTGACCTCAGCCGCAGCAATTTCTTACTTGACACATCTCCAAAGTCAAGGGAATTAAAAGCAAAAATGAACTATTGGGACTTCCTCAAGATTAAAAGCATCTGCAATGCAAAGGAAACAACAAAACTAAAAGGCAAGCAACGAAATGGGAAAAGATATTTGCAAATGACATATCGGACAAAGGGCTAGTATCCAAAATCTATAAAGAGCTCACCAAACTCCACACCCGAAAAACAAATAACCCAGTGAAGAAATGGGCAGAAAACATGAATAGAATTTCTCTAAAGAAGACATCCAGATGGCCAACAGGCACATGAAAAGATGCTCAACGTCGCTCCTCATCAGGGAAATACAAATCAAAACCACACTCAGATACCACCTTACGCCAGTCAGAGTGGCTAAAATGAACAAATCAGGAGACTATAGATGCTGGAGAGGATGTGGAGAAACGGGAACCCTCTTGCACTGTTGGTGGGAATGCAAACTGGTGCAACCGCTCTGGAAAGCAGTGTGGAGGTTCCTCAGAAAATTAAAAATAGACCTACCCTATGACCCAGCAATAGCACTGCTAGGAATTTACCCAAGGGATACAGGAGTACTGATGCATAGGAGCACTTGTACCCCAATGTTTATAGCAGCACTCTCAACAATAGCCAAATTATGGGAAGAGCCTAAATGTCCATCAAGTGATGAATCGATAAAGAAATTGTGGTTTATATACACAATGGAGTACTATGTGGCAATGAGAAAGAATGAAATATGGCCTTTTGTAGCAACATGGATGGAACTGGAGAGTGTTATGCTAAGTGAAATAAGTCATACAGAGAAAGACAGATACCATATGTTTTCACTCTTATGTGGATCCTGAGAAACTTAACAGAAGACCATGGGGGAGGGGGAAAAAAGGGGGTTCAATAAGGAGGGAGCCAAACCATAAGGGATTCTTAAAAACTGAGAACAATCTGAGGGTTCATGGTTGGTGGGAGGGAGGGGTGGGTGGGGATGGGTATTGAGGAGGGCACCTTTTGGGATGAGCACCGGGTGTTGTATGGAAACCAATTTGACAATAAATTTAATATTAAAAAAAATAAATAAAGACTTAAGGAACATAATGAAAAACAAAAACAAAAACAAACAAAAAAGAAAAAAAGAACAGCAGAGGATACCTGTTTCCCAAAAACATGGTTTTAGTTTTCCCCAAAGATAATGATCTCTTAAGACAATGGCATATATCAAGCTGTTCTTTACTTCCAAAAACATCATTATCAGATAATTTTTGTTGAATGTAACTAATAGATACATACTCATATATGCACATAGCTAATCATAAAATTTAATAATCATAATCCTATATTAGGAAATTTGGGAAGGGACAACTTATTGCACTGAATTAAATATTAAAATTTTTTGTGATTGAATTTTATGAGTTTTAGGTTAAAATGCTATAATTGAAAACTCTTCTTATTTCAAAGGCAGAAGAGGAGAGAAACTATCATATCTTCTATCAGCTTTGTGCTTCAGCAAATTTACCTGAATTTAAAATGCTGCGATTAGGTATGAATATGGGGTTAAATTTATTGTCCTGGTATTGTTTTCTATTAATTCCCAAGTTCATAAACTTATTTGGTAAAAGGGAGATTATCTCATACTGAAATATTTATGAATAAAATGATAACAAGTCTGTAATTGGCTTCACGATAACCTAGGGATGGAGAAGGGGTGAATGACTGTGTAAATGAAGCAAGATTGGCCATGTGTTGATACCTGTTTGAGTACTGAGTTGGAATCGAACTCCAGACTGTGTACACTTATCTGTGCTATCAGTGCCTCTACTTTAGAGTGGACATAAAGGTAGAAGTCAAAGCTTTTTCATAGACTGCAAATCTTTTTTTTCCTTAATTACAGGAAATGCAAATAACTTTCATTACACAAAGCAAGGTGGCAGTCCTGTGATTGAAGGAGTTGATGATACCAAGGAGATGGCACATACCAGGCAGGCCTGCACTTTGCTAGGTAATGTAATTTTATTTTTGAGCTCTTGTGAGCAGTATCTCTCTGATTTAAACAACCTTTGCTTGGAATATTGGCTTTGCTTTGTATTAGGCTGTGAGTGTTGTTGGGAGATTTAACATTCCTTATAAAACACCTTTGGACATCAAATGGGCACAGAGTTTCTTTTTGGGGTGGTGGGAATTATTCTAAAATCAGATTGTAGTAGTGGTTGCACAAGTAATCACTGAATTGCATACTTCAAACCGTGAATTTTATAGTATGTAAATTATCCCTCAATAAAGCTGTTTAAAGAACAATTTGGGGGCATTAAAGTAAGTAGGACGAACTGTAATTCTTTAAATTTTCACAGAATCTGAAACCTAAAGTAAATGTTATGGTTTCCCGAACAAGCTCACATTTTGTAGGGTTTTTGTTTTTGTTTTTCTGGGGTCTTTTGTGGCTGGGAAACGTGGTGAGCTGGTGTAGTGACAAAACTTTGTATTATATGTAGATTATTCTAACATTTTAAAAATGAGATGTCACTGTCTTGTTTCTGAGATTTAAAAAATGAGGTCTACATGTGAGTAAATTAATCTTTAGAACTCTAATGTACAGCTTTAAGTGGTGGATTATTTATTTTAAAGACCTCAGAATATTAATAACTAAATCATGTGTTGGTATTTTGAGGAATACCATGAGGTGAGCTAATTGATTTAAAAGCGTTGTTAATCAGAGTATGGTACAGAACCATAGTGAAGCTTTCAAAAATTCAGAAACTCAAACCTTATCTCAGACCTACTGAATCAGAATCTGTATGTTAACAAGATCCATTGGTGATTCATATGCATATTTAAGTTTGAAGAATACCGCTTTACTTCTAGGGCTGAATATATTTGTAAATAGAAAATGGCAAATTAATAAAAGCCATAATGTAGGTGTTAATGAAAGCATTCATTATGAGATCAACTCTCAATTACCTCGTATATGATTATATACTTGGAAATAATTTTACTACTTTTACTTCCATATAATTATATCTAATGTTCAGGAAATTCTTACCTTATTGAAGAATGAAGCCAGATCAGATAAAAAGCCAAGGGCTGTAACAGCTGTCTCATCCTGCCTCCTCCTTCAGTTCCTGCTCTAATGCATTTAGATATTCTCTCATCAGGCTGGGAGACAGCACCAACCTGAACACTTCTAATCTTGGGATTTCTTTGACTTATACTTGGTCTGTAGTTAGAAGTAATTAAATAATATGAATCAAAACAGCCTTATTGGGCTGCAAATTGCATTTGGAGTAGAAAAGATAATAATGTTAATAAAATACTTAATTCCAGTGTATGATGGTGATAATTTGTTTAGCATTTACCACGTGTCCCATAGTGTGTTAAGTATACTACATGACTACTTGAATTTTCTCATTTAATGTTCACAGACACCCTTTGAGATACTCACTACTATTCCCATATCTCAAATGAGAAAACAGAAACAGAGAAGTGTGATAGTACCTGCCCATGTGAGATGGCAGGTCAGGAGCAAAGCCAGGCCTTGAGCCCAGTCGTTGCTCCACAGCCTGTGCTCTCAACCTTGCTGCTGAACTGTGATACATGTTAATGTCAGTAAAGGTGAAAGTGTTGTTAATGATGACATGTTACTATCTGCACATCTGGCAATATTCAAGAGTTAAAAATAGGCTTAAAATTGTCTGTTGTAATGGTTTGTAATCACTTGTTCATTTACTCTGCTGTTTCAGGAATTAGTGAGTCTTATCAGATGGGAATTTTCCGAATACTTGCTGGCATCCTTCACTTAGGCAATGTTGCATTTACATCTCGGGATTCAGACAGCTGCACAATACCTGTAAGTTCAGAATATGCTTAGTGTGGTAGCGGTTTATTTGTGTTTCAGTTTTGTTGATTCTTTATGGAAGCAGTATATTTGAAGTATCTCTATTAATATTATCAGAGAGATAATTGTTAGAAGGATAAATTACTCCAAGTAGAATCTGGAACTGAAAATAAAGAAATATGGTTGCTAATCCCTGGTGCACAGTGATTGTGTGTGTTAGGGATAGGAGAAGAGAGAACTTGGATACATTTCTGGTCCATATGAACAGAGGTGGGAAGTATTAGATGTGAAAGTTGGATTGGGGCCATCTAGAGAGAAGGGTTTATTTGGCCTATGGCACAAGTACTAATAATTGAAAATTTTGTGTCTTCAGCTGTGGAATTGTAATACGGTTTAAAAGTTATTGAGGAAACTATTAGTAGTAGTTACTCCTGGGAAAATGAACTAGATGGCTGGGGGATAGGGTGTCTTCACGAGGATTTGCATATTCTTCCCCACATAGTGATAACTGCATCTGAGAATTAAAACCCAATTCCATATGTGAAAACAATTGTTTAAATTGTAACAAAATCTGACAGTCTGATTATCCTCATTGGGCATTTATGATTTGCTGATCACCACCATCAAATCTTTCTCTCTCTCTCTCTCTCTCTCTCTCTCTCTCACACACACACTATATTTTTAGGTGTTTTTTAATTTTATTAAACTGGAGGGAGTTTTGATATAATTAATTGTTATTTCATCCTGCTTTCTCAAGATTGTGATAGGAAACAATGTTAAGATTTATGTTTCACTGTTTAGATACCCAAGTTGATATTAGCAAAACTATGTGTAAATTAATTCATGTGATTTAGACTTTAGTTTTGAAATATATGTTTCAGTGTCTCTGCCTGGATCCGATCCCAGCTTTACTGTTTACTCACACTAGGTTTTTTGGTGAGTTACTTAGCTTCTCTGAGCCGTCGTTGCCTCATCTGTAAAATGAGACATTCTTTTCCAGCGATTTTTGACTAGGTACTCTGATTGATCTTCATACTGGATAAATTATGTGCATATTTTTTAAAGATTTCATTTTTAAGTGGTCTCTACACCCAGTGTGGGGCTTGAACTCACAACCCCTAGCCAGATCAGGGATTTCATGCTCCATTGACTAAGCCAGCCAGGATAAATTATATATTTTTTAAAAATTTAGTAAATATGTAAAAACTACTCAGATGTCAGAATTTAGTGAAAATAGGAACTATGAGAAAGGAGAACCCTGAAGTTAGGACTCGCCATAAGGTATTTGCTGAACCCAGGGACCTTGAGCTTTTGTTTTCGTAGCCAAGTTGAGTTCAGAAGACAAAACACAAAGTCTAGGACTCATATAAACAGGGGAACTCCTGACTAAAGCTGAGACCCTAAATGAGAAACTAGTAATAAGCTTGCCCACCACCTATTCCAAGAGTACAAAGAAAAGGTAACTGGTTTGAGCAAGCCTTGGTGCTAAGTGAAGGAGGAGAAATAGTTCCCTAAAGATTTGCAACAATGAACTGACCCTCACACTTCCTTCCAGACTGATTTTGTAATTCCTAGATGGTTCCAGAAAGCTAAACACAGAAAACTTAGCTTAAATTGGTCCTGGACTGATGGTGCCTTAGATGGCTGACAGAAGCACATGCAAGTCTACTTTGGATGATCCACCTTCAAACCAGGCCTCAGTGGAGTCCCCTGAGAAAAGTTACAAGAAATATTGGCTCACAGTCAAAAATCACAAATTCCACAAGGAAACAAAATAGAAGGAGCTAGGTGAAACAACAGATAAGAGTCAGACCTATTTGGAATGCTGAAAGTAATTAATAGCAAATTTGACACAACCGAGGAGAGAACTGATGAGCTAGAAGAGACATATAAAGAAATTTTCCAGAATGCATGACAGGACTCAGAGATGGAGCACTTAAAACAGGAGAGATGAAGGATAGAGTATTAAAATCTAATTTTAATCCAATGAGAGTTCCTAGAGGAAAAAAAAAAGAATGAGGCAGATATAATACTTGAAGAGATAATTACTAATAAGTTTCAGAAATTGTGAAAATGACACTAAACCTCAGATTTGGAAAGTCTAAAAAAATCCCAATTAGAAGAAATAAAAAAAAAGTCACCCCTAGGCTCTCCATAATGACACCAAAGGTAGAGAGAAAAATTTTTTCTTTTAAAATTTTTCAGTGTTTATTTCTTTTTGAGAGAGAGAGAGAGAGAGAGAGAGAGAGAGATTGAGAGAGATTGAGAGAGAGCGCGCACAAGTGGAGGAGGGGCAGAGACAGAGAGGGAGTAAGAATCCGGAGCAGACTCCAGGGTCAGAGCTGTCAGCACAGAGCCCCATGTGGGGCTCGAACCCATGAACTGTGAGATCATGACCTGAGCCAAAGTCGGACCCTTAACCGACTGAGCCACCCAGGTGCCCCAAGAAAAATCTTAAAATAGGAAGAGATAAGACATACTACTTTTGAAGAAATAGCAGTTAAACCCATAGCTCACTTCTTAACTAGAGCAATAAGAGCCAGAAAACAGTGTTACTGTCTTCAGTGTTCTAGAGTAACTATTAACTTAATTTGTGTATCCAGTAAAAATATCTTTCCAGGATGATGGAAAAAAAGAAGTATTTTCAGACAAATAGAAATTGGGAGATTTTGTCACCAACAGGGTATTCACTAAAGGAAATATTGAAGGATGATGTGGTTTAAGCAGAAGGAAAGTGATCCCAAGTAGAAGATCTAAAGTCAGAGAATAAATAATGGATCAATAAACTAGAAAAGCATGTGCAAATGTAGGTAAAATTTCATTAATTAAACAGTAATAATAATGAATAGTGTATTGGGCTGGAAAAGACAGAACTCCCCACAAAATACTTAATAGTTACAAAGGGAATGATAGCTCTCTTTACAGTGGAGAAACTTGGCAGACATTTCCTTAATCTCTTGACCACAGTTGACAAGACCAGTAATGAGACCAAACAACATCATTTAACTTATTTTTTTTTTTATTCTTTTTGTTGTTGTTGTCATTTGCTTTTAAAAATCCTCTAATGGGGGGAGCCTGGGTGGCGCAGTCGGTTAAGCGTCCGACTTCAGCCAGGTCACGATCTCGCGGTCCGTGAGTTCGAGCCCTGCGTCAGGCTCTGGGCTGATGGCTCAGAGCCTGGAGCCTGCTTCCGATTCTGTGTCTCCCTCTCTCTCTGCCCCTCCCCCGTTCATGCTCTGTCTCTCTCTGTCCCAAAAATAAATAAATGTTGAAAAAAAAAATTAAAAAAAAAATCCTCTAACGGTATTTCTTTATTTCTCTGGTTTGTAGTTTATAGTGAACATGTTTTTAAGTTTTTTATCTTAATTCCAGTATAGTTAACATACAGTTTTATATTAGTTTCAGGTATACAATATAGTGATTCAACACCTCCATATGACACCTAGTGCTCATCACAAGTGCACTCCTTAACTCCCATCACTTATTTCACCCATCCCCCCATCCACCTCCCCTCTGATAATCAGTTTGTTCTGGCTTGTTTCTGTCTCTCTTTTTTTCCTTTATTTGTTGTTTCTTAAATTCCACATAGGAGTAAAATCATGTGGTATTTGTCTTTTTCTGACTGACTTATTTTGCTTAGTGTTACACTCTGTAGCTCCATCCATGTTGTTGCAAATTGCAAGATTTCATTCTTTTTCATGGCTGAATAATATTGTGTGTGTGTGGGGGGGGCACATGTTCCTTATCCGTTCATTAGTTGATGGACACTTGGGCTGTTTGCATAGTTTTGGTATTGTAAATAATACTGCAGTAAACATAGAGGTGCATGTATCCCTTCAAATTAGTGTTTTTGTATTTTTTTGGTAAATAGTAGTGCAATTGCTTGATCATAGGGTAGTTCTATTTTTAACTATTGAGGAACCTCAATACTGTCTTCCACAGTGGCTGCACCAGTTTGCATTCCTACCAGCAATGCATAAGGGTTCATTTTTCTCCACATCCTTGCCAACACTTGTTGTTTCTTCTATTTTTGATTTATAGCCATTCTGACAGGTATGAGGTGATATCTCATTATAGTTTTGATTTGCATTTCCCTACTGATGAGTGATAATGAGCATCTTTTCATGTGCCTATTGGCCATCTGGATGTCTTCTTTGGAAAAATGTCTGTTCAGTATCATATAACTTCTGATATGGTGCACTGAGAGGGTAGCATCACTTCTCTGGTATTCCTGCCAAGAAGGCATGACCCAAATCTAATCATGAGGCAGCATCATACAGACCACATTGAGGGATATACTATTCAAAAATGTCAAGGTCACAAATGAAAGACAAAAAAAAGAACAAAGTCCTGTTCAGATTAAAGGAGGCTAATGAAACGTGGCAACCAAATTCAGTGTATGAACTTAGACTGGATCTTAGACTATAAAAATATCTCCCCCACCCCTGCATAGAGATTGATTAGATCAATCAGGGAGAAATGAATTAGATCTATAGGTTAGATAATAGGGCTCCATCATTGCTAATTTTCAAATTTTTTTCATGATACCATAGTTATATAAGATAATATCTTTGGTTTTTAGGAAATGCATACTGAAATATTTAGTACTAAAATAGCATCATGGTTGCAACTTGCTCTCAAAGGTTCTGAAAAATTAATGTGTATGTACATGTATATAAGAGAGGATGATACAAATGTGGTAAAATGTTACTGTTTAGGGAATCTGGGTGAAGGTAATTCTTCCTACCACTGGTAACTTTTCTGTTAGTCTAAAATTAGTTCAGAACAGGGGGATGGGCCCTGAGGAGGGCACTTGTTGGGATGAGCACTGGGTGTTGTATGGAAACCAATTTGACAATAAATTATATTAGAAAAATAAAAAATAAAACCAGGAATCCAGGAATAAAATAAATAAATTAAAATAAATAAAACCAGTTCAGAACAAAAAGTTAAAAAAATAAAATGAATCACCAGCCCCTGCTCCCCTCAAAAACCTACAACTAGAGTGCTAGATAACAATAACTGGTTTAAGAATTCAGCTATATACTTTTGAAATAAGCATTCCTAAAACATAACAGTACAGAAAGTTTGAAAATTAAAAGTTTAGAAAAGACATGCATAATAACTAGGGAAAAATGGCAGAGCCTGTATCAATATTGGACAAAATAGACTTTGTCCAAAAGCACTAGAGATAGAGATAGAGTACTATGTAATGATAGAGATTTTATTCAACAGGAAGATGTAATGGTTCCAAACTTACATGTACTTAAAGGCACAGCCTTAAGATATGTAAAGCAAAAATCAACAGAAACCACAAGAAGAAATAGACATATCTATCATAGTGATAGATTTTTGACTTCTCTCAATTATTAGAGAAGACAAAGAGAAGAGACAGATGTAGAAGGCCAAAAATTAGTAAAACAGAAAATTTGAACAAAGCAGTTTATAGCCTTGATCTAATATTATGGTATAGAATATGTTCAGATAGTACTGATCCAATTCTAAATGTTGTCAAATCATTCATATTTATATGAATGAAATTAGCTGCTTAGTTAAGGGAGTTGTAGCATGCTGTTGGTAATGGTGCTAATTTGTATATGAATTGATGGCTTGAGAGGAGGGAGATGAAAGATGGAAAGGACTGCTTCAGTGGGAAGGGTCAGGAGGTGAGGGTGTCAGGACACCCAGGTTCTTTTTTTTTTTTTTTCAATATATGAAGTTTATTGTCAAATTGGTTTCCATACGGCACCCAGTGCTCATCCCAAAAGGTGCCCTCCTCAATACCCATCACCCACCCTCCCCTCCCTCCCACCCCCCATCAACCCTCAGTTTGTTCTCAGTTTTTAAGAGTCTCTTATGCTTTGGCTCTCTTCCACTCTAACCTCTTTTTTTTTTTCCTTCTCCTCCCCCATGGGTTTCTGTTAAGTTTCTCACGATCCACCTAAGAGTGAAAACATATGGTATCTGTCTTTCTCTGTATGGCTTATTTCACTTAGCATCACACTCTCTAGTTCCATCCATGTCGCTACAAAGGGCCATATTTCATTCTTTCTCATTGTCAAGTAGTAATCCATTGTGTATATAAACCACAATTTCTTTATCGATTCATCAGTTGATGGACATTTAGGCACTTTCCATAATTTGGCTATTGTTGAGAGTGCTGCTATAAACATTGGGGTACAAGTGCCCCTATGCATCAGTACTCCTGTATCCCTTGGGTAAATTCCTAGCAGTGCTATTGCTGGGTCATAGGGTAGGTCTATTTTTAATTTTTTGAGGAATCTCCACACTGTTTTCTAGAGTGGCTGCACCAATTTGCATTCCCACCAACAGTGCAGGAGGGTTCAGGACACCCAGGTTCTAATAACAACCCTGTTATAAATTGGCCACGCGATGTTTGACAAGCTGTCCTCTTGGATTTCATTTAAAAGATAGCAAAGTTCATCCTGCCTATTCTCCGAGAATGTCATCGGATTCAGTTGAAACATTCTAGTGAAGATGTTAAAAAATATAATGCACTCATAAGGATTAAATTAAACAAGTATTTATTGAATGTCTGCTCAATGCAAGGCCTACAGAAGACATTGTAGGGGATAGGGACATGTAAGTCATTAAAGAGATTCCAGTCTGAGAAGTCATGCAAGTTACCTGTTTCAAACCCTTCAATAGTTTCCCTTTGCTCTCAGGATAAAGACCAGCCATGGTGTAGCCTCTGCCTGTCTCTCTGGTTTCAACTCAGACATTTTCTCCCTCATTCAGCTTCATTCTCTCATACTGCTAATTTCTCTCCAACCACAGGATTTGTATACCAGCTGTTCCCTCAGCTTGAAGACCCTTTCTTCACCCTTTCACTGAGTCACTGCCTTCCTTCCCATCCTTCAGATCTCAACTCTGTTTCTCAAGGCAACAGGCCCCTGCCTCTTGAATAGGGCATGCTTTTTTTTACATGGAATCATAGTATAGTGCCCTTGTTCTTTGCAGTGATTTTATGTTTTAGGGAGCAATCATTTGATTAATATCCATATCCCTTAGTGACTGACAATAGGGGCCATGTCTGGTTTTATTTACTGGCATATCGTCGGCACTCAGTAAATATTTGTTGACAGGCTGACAGATCTTCTGATCAACTGACTGAATGAAGGTGCCTGAAGACAGTTAGAAACAAATGCTGTGAAGAGACAAAGGAAGAGATAGTTTGTGAAATGAGTCCTAAAATAGACTGTAAAATGCTGCCTAGATGCTGGTTTGATTGATGATTGTGATTATCACTGATCAGCTTCAAGTGATCTGGACATTCATTATAACAAAGTTGCTGGGTTTTTTTTTTTTTGTTTTTGTGGTTCTTTTTTGTTTGTTTTGTTTTGTTTTACCTCATTTTAGTGTTTTCTAGTAAATTCTATTGGAAATAACCCACTCTCTTTTGTCAGCCCAAGCATGAACCTCTCAGCATCTTCTGTGACCTTATGGGTGTGGACTATGAAGAGATGTGTCACTGGCTCTGCCATCGGAAACTGGCTACCACCACGGAGACATACATCAAACCCATATCCAAGCTGCAGGCCACAAATGCCCGTGATGCTTTGGCCAAGCACATTTATGCCAAGCTCTTTAACTGGATTGTAGATCATGTCAATCAAGCCCTCCATTCTGCTGTCAAACAGCACTCTTTTATTGGAGTGCTGGACATATATGGGTAAGTATATTTGGCTTAGCGGTCTGCCACAGACATTTCTTTCTAGAGATTACCTAGTAACTCTAAGTGGCTATTAGATTCTGTCTCCTACTGGTAAGGAGAAAAGAACATTAGAAGAGCATTTCTAAAAATCTTATTTCATTTGGTAATTTGCCTTCTCTGGGTACCATCTTTTAACTGTTAAAACTTTTCCTGTATACTTGTGCTTTTTGATGCCTAATATTTTTATTATCTTGTGTAGTTTTGCAAAAGAACCTATGAGATCTCTATTCCCATTTCCCCTTTCTTATGTGAGTGTGAATCTGTAAAGTGACAGGAGCAATTGCTTTGTCGTAATTCTGATTGTTCCCCCACTTGGGGATGAATTAGCCCTCAAAAACTCAAACTGTTGAACACCTCTGCATGCTGGACCCTTAAAAAGAAAATCTCTCTGCTACATGGCTGATGCTTGTCTGCTGGGTACAGAGTCCATATTACTGACTTATAGATCTTTATCTTCACTGATGTGGAAAGAAAGTTTTACAATGTTAGAAAATTTCCCACTTCTTTCTTGCTAATGTGTATATTTTAAATAGTTTAAAAAACTATTTGTTTCTTTTTCTCTCTTCACATAATATTTTCGGTTTTACAGATTTGAAACATTTGAAATAAATAGTTTTGAACAGTTTTGCATAAATTATGCAAATGAAAAACTACAGCAACAATTCAATATGGTAAGAATTTTCTTTTTTAACTAATATCCTACCATAAATTATTCTTTTGAATTTTACTCTGTCTTTAAAGTCTGGTTTCTGAAGTGAAGTTGTAAATTACAATTATTATCTGGGGTTTAGAACAGCTGAGGTGATGAGGAACTTATGATTAATAAGTAAGTGCAACACCAGAAATATGTTTATGGCCCAGATAGGATTCAAAGTGATCTTTATATTATAGTCTGAGTATAGTGAAAATTTGGTCAAAATAAATTGAGTGAGGTATGCAGGAAGTATGTTAGGTAGTAACATAGGCAGTATGAAGTTCTGAGCCCAGGATATCCTTCAGTGTGTTGTTCCTATGGAGTTAGGACTATCTTAACTCTTACTTGCTGTATCAGCAAAATGCCAGAATAAAAAATCAGAATACATTCTCTTTTGTACATATTTTTTTACATATGCTGTTTTACATATTCTCTTCAGCAGTCTGAGACATTCACCAGGACAATGGCAATGGGAATATTTTGAGAGAGGCTCTTGTGGAGTAGTAATGTCAAATATCTTCAAACATTATCATGGTATTGGGGGATTTCAAGGTATTTAAAAATGAGGGACGGTAGATTATAATAGTGAAGAGCAAAAAGTAGACCCCCAAAAGTAAACTGCTTGCATTGGAATCCCCTTCTCTGTTGATTACTCAAGGGACCTTGGGCAGGTTAATTGACCTTCCTGGGCCTTAGTCTTCTCATATATATAATGGGGATGATGATCATACTTACTATCATGGTTGTATAGATTAAATGAGTTAGAATATGTAAAGTGCTAAGCAGATGCAAGGCACAGTTCTAACAGCAAGATTAGGGATGGTTATTAGTACTGATGAAAGAGGATATTAAAAATGAGCCACCTATAGACATTGAAGATGGGAAAGAAGAGAGCTGAATGACAGGAAAAGAGCCTTTAGTATCCTTATCTTATAAAGAGAGAGGCCAAGTGGTATGGTCTATAGTTGATGAGGACAAAAAATAGAAGTTTAAAGGTATTATTTTAAATTACAAAATTAATAAAAATCAAAAGAAGATCTAAAGGTAGCAATATTTGGAGGACAGGAGAGGAGCAGTGGAGAGGTGATATATATGAATTTAGCCTCATCTGTCTCATCAAGAGATCAGTAGATGATTTTTCCAATGAATAAATAAAAGAATAGCAGATAAACATATTCTTTAGAGGTTAAGTACCAGAAGAAACAGCTAAGGTGTTGTCGAGTCACTTGATTCTTGTGCCAGATGCACCAAAGAATTAGAGACCTGAGACCAGAATGGGGAAGTAGAGTTTATTGAGTAGATAAGTACAGTGCGCTTTGAAGAGAGAAAGTGGGCCACTGCCAGAGCAACAGTAGCAATGGCCCTGACAAGCTCCAGCTGCATCCTTTTAAGTCTGCCTTGTGTACATGTAAATTTGACTTTGACGTTTTTGATGGACAACCGGTGGTTTATATAACATTCTGGCATCTGCGCATGTGTCTACCTGTGATGCCTTCTAATTTTTTCTGTATTATATATTTATTAGTTTCCAATGGGCTTTGTTGTGACTTTGTGTAACCTAAGGGCAAGTTGCATCTTTTGTGTGCATGCTCCGTTCTTGAAAGTCCCCTTGTGGCTTTTGAGCCCGCTCTGTGGCTAGGACTTTCCTGTTCTGTTACCCCTTAGAGGTGGCTCTGAAGGTAGCTCTTAACCCTCTGACGTGGCTCTGAGCCTGTGGCTAGCATCTGCTGTATTTCTTCTCACTCATGCCTGCCTAACTGCTTAACGAAAGGAGTTAAAAATGGTTTTCTCCAGAGAGTGAGACTGAGTTGGGGAGGGATGGGACAAGGGATTGTTGCTTGTTATCACCAAACCTTTAGAATGTTTGATTTTTTAAAAAAATAGTGCGTATGCTCTGATAAAAATTTGGACCATCTTTATTTAGCAAATTAAGCTACTTGGCATAAGGAAATAATGCAGAAGTGATCTTCAAACCTTAGGCTATGACTATTTCCATAAGAATATAATTGGTGTGTTTTTCATCTCTGCATAAGGATCATTAATAAAAACCTACCAGAGACTAATTATTCTGAGTTTCTTCATACTTTGTTTTGTTTTGTTTTTTTAGTTTCTTAATACTTTAATCAGAGCCACAGCCTCTGCTCTTTCCTAGTATGTTTTGGCACAACGTGACTAGAAATACAAAGAACCAACACCGGCCTTCATTAGGGACTGGCTAGTTTGTCTATTTCTCAAGGATGCCCTGTCTCTCTCTGCATGTGTGTTTCTGATTCCCTTGTTTCTCTTTCTCTTTCCCTCTGTCTCTATTGATCTGTTTCTCCTTCTTCTCTCTCTGTTTCTCTCCCTCCCTCTCTCTCTCTCTCTCTCTCTCTCTGTCTCTGTCTCTCTCTCTCTGTCTCTCTCTCTCTCTGTCTCTCTCTCTCTCTCTCTCTCTCTCTCATACACACACACACACACACACACACACACACACACACACCCCATACTGCATCTTAGCTTCTCTCTGCACAGCTGCTCCACTCCCTCTTACTATCAGATGGCATATTCTTCCCTTCTGTTCTGTATATATTTCCTCCCCACTTACTTCAAGCTTCCTGTGAATCTACCAGTGGTTGTATTGCTCCTCTCATCCTCTTAACTCGCTTAGTTCCCATTCATCTTGACTTCTTTCAGCCTCAGCTTACACTGTTAATTGCCTGCTTCCCAGTTCTTAACAGCTGAGGAAGAGATTCTGATTAACTTTGTTCATTTCTTCTTCAGAGATCTCTAGCAATTAACCAGCTGTGACTAGGAACTTGGGGACTCACAGTGAAGAACTTGTCTGCTTTGAGCCACTCCCTTGGTAGGGATTATGAGTGGGGCACTGAGTGTGAGAAAGATGGTGTTTGGCATGTTTAGTGCTTGGAGGCATTACTTTTTGACCAAGGATCTCTTGCCATGTTGAACCTCATGCCAACATTATCTTTTTGACAACTAAGTATCTAAAATTTTTGAGGCCTCATGGACTTTTCCAAATTAGGCAGAGAGATATGGAAGAGAAACAAGCTCTATTTAAAATCTGGAGCACTGTTTCTGTTGTCATTGTGGAGACTGCATATACATTATTGAATTAAAAAAAGACATGGCTCATTGTTTTGGGAAATATTGGTACCATCAGTCAGGGTATCCTGCTGACACCTGGTGTCCCATTTGCCTTCTCATTCATCAAAAGAACAGAAGAAATTTACTTTCTGATTAACATGACATAAATATTCTTATGGATGTTTGTTTTTTTAATTACTAAAGCTTATTGCAGCTGGTAAATGCTGCAGGTGAGCCAGGAAGGGCATTATAACAAGTACAGAATAAAGTGAAAAAATTCCAGGTGCATAAGGAAAATATGTTTGAGAAATCAGAGTGACACCTAAGTTTCATGGGGTTTGGGGTCCTAGAAAATATGTTGTATGGACATAGCCACAGAGGGCTATTCTTTCCAGAAAAAAACATCAAGATGTACGAGAGAACAAGGGACACAAAAGAGACAAAGGAAAGCAGAAACCCCCAACAACGATTGAGTCAAGGCCATTAACATCTTAGAAAGATTAGAAGTTGTGGGTTGCTGCATTGGGCAGCCCGAAGCAAGAACTGTACCAGTGGTTGGCTTGCCCTTCTGCCTAGACTAACTTAACTACCATTCATCTGCAGAGCTCATGTCACACAGTAGCTTTTCCTCAGGAAAGCATTCCCTCCCCTCTCCTGTGTTCCCCCCACCCCCACCCCGTGTCCAAACTAGATAAGGACTCTTGCTCCCTTATTTTGAATTATTTTCCTTTGTAACACTACAGTTTCTGATCCCATGTGATTATTTGATTTCTATCTGATTTTCCACTAGTCTGCAAACTCTGTGAGGTCAGAACCCGTGTCTACTTTGTTAATGGTGTGTGGTAATTGCACATAGAGAAGGTGGATACTTATTTTTGTCTGAACGAGTAAACGAAGATAAGCAGTGGTGAGGTTGGTGGCCAATGCTTTTAGCAGAAACAGTGGTACCTTGCTACTTGTTGCAGCTGCTTGCAGCAGTGGATGTAGAATCTGGAAAAGTGAGCTGTAGATTCCCTGATGTGGAAAATAATGGAGGCAGACACAAAAGACTGTTAGCTAATTCTGAGGCACATGAACTTCAATATCACCATCCCTTAAGAGCATTACTTCCCCATGCTGTAAGCATCGCCCAGTGTGGTTTAGTAGTCTAAGGGGCATCTGCTCTGCATGGTTGTTCAAGCCAGCTATGGCATTGTTAGAAGCACTGTGCAATAATTTGAGGCCAAAAAGTGTATTGTGCAGTGTTGGATGTATACATACAAAAAATAAATTAAAAAGACTGCTACATTTGTCAGCTATTTAACACATCCACATATCTAGATTTACTTGTTCACCAAGAATCGTTTACAGCTGAAATTTTACTGTCTCTCATTTTTATTTGCTTCTTATTATTGTTCTCTGTGTGTCAATCATGTTTCTCCCATGAAATTATTATTGTTGGAAGCCATGGACTATCTCAAATTGTCAGATTTCCTCTTAGAGTGTTTTCTGTAAATGTTTTTTCTTGACTAACATTATTTATAATGATTCGGTAATACCAGTTTTTCTTTTTCATTTCAGCATGTCTTCAAATTAGAACAAGAAGAATATATGAAGGAACAGATTCCATGGACACTCATAGATTTTTATGATAATCAGCCTTGCATTAATCTTATAGAATCTAAACTAGGTATTCTAGATTTGCTGGATGAGGAATGCAAGGTAAATATGGTTTTCTGATGTACCCAGTCTATCAGAAGAGGTATGTCTTTGAAGTTAAATGAGTTTAAGCAGAGATTCATTCGTATACCATGAGGTGCCACCGTGGCAAGGGGGGGAGGGGGGTGTCACCCTAGCTTGCATTTTGAAGAGTCACTAGGCCCAAATGGTTCTAACTACAATTGAAACTTGGAGAATTTCCTTTCTCTTTTCAGCTGCTTCTAAGTTGTGTGAAAAATTAACATTAGACATAACTACTACCCAGTGTTAGCCACTTCTGTTTTCAGTATGCTTATATTTGGTATTTTTGTTCAGCGGTATGACATATTTAAAGAAATGCAAGAAATTGTACAAAAGATATTCTGAATAGTCCTAAATATCTGTGATTTAAAAATTGACTGCTTATTCTTTATTACTGATAGATATGGTAGAAAGGGAGTTTTAGCTTTAATATTTATAGACACAATATACTGGGAAAATAATGGATCTCCAGCTTTACTACTAACTGAGTGATCTTAGACAAATAGCCTATCCTTTCTCTTAACTCCTCTGTAGTTTGTATGCCATAAGTTACAACTTACCATAGATTGGTTCTCCTAAGCATCCAGCTTTCCTACAACATTAAGAATGAATATGATGCTCAGTTTCACTTGAAATTTAAAAAATGCAAATGAGGGGCGCCTGGGTGGCTCAGTCGGTTGGGTGTCCGACTTCAGCTCAGGTCACGATCTCGCAGTCCGTGAGTTCGAGCCCCGCGTCAGGCTCTGGGCTGATGGCTCAGAGCCTGGAGCCTGCTTCAGATTCTGTGTCTCCCTCTCTCTCTGCCCCTCCCCCGTTCATGCTCTGTGTCCCTCTGTCTCAAAAATAAATAAATGTTAAAAAAAATTTTTTTTAATAAAAAATGCAAATGAAAACAAAAATGGGATACTGCTTTTTACCTATAAGATAGGTGAGTTTATTTTTTATTTATTTATTTTTTTAACATTTATTTATTTTTGAGACAGAGAGAGACAGAGCATGAATGGGGGAGGGTCAGAGAAAGAGGGAGACACAGAATCTGAAACAGGCTCCAGGCTCTGAGCAGTCAGCCCAGAGCCCAATGCGGGGCTCGAACTCACGGACTGCGAGCTCATGACCTGAGCCGAAGTCAGACACTTAACCGACTGAGCCACCCAGGCGCCCCAAGATAGGCGAGTTTAAATTTGATAATACCTTTCACTTGATAATACCAAATGAATGTTTATTGCCATCTATACTCTTGAGGAAGGGCATGAGTTAATACAACATAGTTTTGAGGAAAGTTGACAATATTTATCAAAACTATAAGCACATGTACCTTTTGACTCAACAGCGGAACTGTTGGGAGTTCACACTATGAGTATGCTTGCAAAAGTATCGAAGGTATATGTGTGAAAGAAGTAATGGTGACCATTTTATAATAAAAAAAAAAGAATAACAACCTGGTGGCCATAAATACAAGAATGCTATCATTAAGAAAAAAATGCAAGGAGCTTATAGAATGATCCTATTTGTGTGCATGCCTTTAGTCAGAAAGAAAAAAGTTGGTGCAAATGATGAGAGATCACTCTTCATTTTATACCTTTCTGAATTATATAAATATTTCACTCTGTGCAGCTGTTAAGAACTTAAAAAAATACATGATATGGGGCACCTGGCAGACTCAGCCTGGCAGGCTCAGTCTAATGTCATTAGAGCACGTGACTCTTGATCTCGGGGTCATGAGTTCAAGCCCCACGTTGGGCGTATAGCTTACTTAAAAAAATGCGTGAAATCATAGTAGTTCATCTTTTATTTGTCAGGCTTTTGTTGTGTTAAAAACAGATAGAATATTTATTTGATTATTCCTGGTATAGGCAGATGGAGTTGCCCAAAGATTGGGCTGACTCACCCGTGGGAAGGTCTCAATCAATGCTTTTCATTAGTAATTGATTTTGGCATCTAAATGAAAAATGTGGAAGGAATGAGTTCCTAATTGAATATAAAAGTTGTTGGAAAAGCAAAAAAATGGTCTCTTGGTTAATGCATGAGAAGAATCTCATAACAATATTTACCTTGGCTGTTGTTGGTTTTCTTTCTTCTTAACTCCTCTAAATGTAGATGCCTAAAGGTACAGATGACACTTGGGCCCAAAAATTGTACAACACACATTTGAACAAATGTGCACTCTTTGAAAAGCCCCGTCTGTCAAACAAAGCTTTCATCATCCAACATTTTGCTGACAAAGTAAGGAAGCTTTATTGTCTTTTTTCTTTCTGAATACTTAAGTTCAAAGAGGAAAAAAATCAATAGTCAAGCGATACCAATTTTTTCTTTGCTGAAGTTTGCGTTCTTTAGGACCTTATAGGAAATGTGTTGCTTTGTCAGTTTTCCCTTCCTTCAACCTAGATGGAATTATATCATGAAATAAATATGAGTCTACAATCCTGTATATTTCTGCAAACCAAGAAACTCTGAAAGTTAAAAAATCTTTTCATCATTTATTTCTTGGCTAAACCTGATCTGTGACCTGAACTAACATGAGGTTATATATAGTATTTATTTATCCCAGTAAGGCTGGATATTTACGTACTTCAGTGTAGAAATGTTAATGTGTTTGATTACAGATTGCTGCCTCAGATTGCTGAAAAATTTGGAGGGGTCAGAATAGAGCCTGTGGACTTGTGTCCCCCTCTGTGTTTGAGTCAGTTGGTCCTTGCTGACAGTGCACCCAGACTCGCTGCTTCACAAGTTCAGTAGTGTACCTAGAAAATCAAGAGCCATGATACTAATTTATATTTCAAGGAAGTGTAAATAGGCATTGGGGGTAAGCTTTCTGGGGTCTCCTTCAGGAACTGAAGACCTTCTGAATCTCCTTAATCCTCTCTGGAAGCCTAAGAATGTGACTTTAGGTCACCTAAGGGCTTTGCGGTATTGGCTGGGGAGCATCCTGAGTGGTAGGTAGATGCCTGAAGTCGTTGGCGTTTTGGAAGCAGGAACAGTCCCTTCTCGAGTAGTTCCACTTACCAGTCGTATCGTATTTACCCAGCCTCCACCTCAGCTCTCAGTCAGGCAGCCATTTGTTCCTTCTGATCTCTCTCCCAATTTAATCTCTTCTCTCCCAAGAGGACTACCCTTCCTGGATGGTGATCTCAGTCATAAGAAAATACATTGGGTTAGCCTTGGAAGAGCTCTTTTCAGCCAGCATGGGAGATGAGAGTCAACTTCTTATGAGTCTCATTACCCATGTATTGGGGAGATCTATTAGACCACAATTAATCACTACTACCACTGTTCCCTAGGAAAAACAGTATTTGAGGAGTTTTACTCTAGAGTTCACATACTTCTTCCCAAGAATGGTACTGATTTCTTAGAATAAAACCCATTCCAGTTTGCTGAGAGCCAGTCATATAGCCTGAGCTAAAAAACATTTTTGTTGTCGATGACAATAATATCTGTTCAAAAGTTCTGTTAAGGAGATTTTGCATGTGTTTTCAGGTGGAATACCAGTGTGAAGGCTTTCTGGAAAAGAATAAAGACACTGTTTTTGAAGAACAAATTAAAGTTCTGAAATCAAGCAAGGTAATTATGTATATACATGTAACTATGTATATACTGTCTCTAATCGCTAATAATCTTAAAGTGTTAAGTAATAAAACATTAGGTTTTTATTTTTTTAAGTTTATTTTTTTAATTTATTTTGAGAGAGAGAGAGAGAGAGCAAACAGGGGAGGGGCAGAGAGCAAAGGAGACAGAATCTCAAGCAGGCTTCCCACTATCAGTGCAGAGCTCGATGTGGGCCTCAGACTCACAAACCATGAGATCATGACCTGAGCCAAAATTGAGAGTCGGATATTTAACTGACTGAGCCACCTAGGTACCCTGAAACATTAGCCTTTTAACAATAACGATGATTTTTCTAACAGAATCAGCTTTACTGTGAGTTTTTAATTTATCAAATACATAACACTTAGTGTGTGTCAGGTCTTGTTTTAAATGCCTTAGAAATGTTAACTCATGTAATTTTTATAATGAGGTGATATTATCATCACTCCCATTTTACAGATAAGGGAACGGAGGCACAGAGATTTCATAGCTAGTAAGTTTTCAAGTCAAATTAAAATGCAAGCTGTCTGGCTGAGTCTGTGCTCTTGACCGTTATGCAATGTTGTCTTTCAGTTGTATGTGAAATTGCTTTCTCCACACTGGTTCTAGATTCTCTTATGCCATTGTTGGAGACTATGAGAGAAAACAGGTTTTTTTTTTGCTGTATCATTTTAAAAGGCTGCTCTGGAAACATGGCCTTAAGCGCTCCATCCAGATGGAGATTGATCTTTAGATCTCGGAATACAGTTGCAAGTGTGGCCCAGAGTACTTTCAAATTATTTTCCATAGGCATATATACTAGAAAGAGTGCTTTCTGGTTAGAAATGAATATTCCTGATTGCAGAGAATGTGATGACTGCAGTCGATTGGTTATTAGGTCGGTCTCAAACTCCACTCTTTGACTCTCTTCAGGAAAAGTTGGGGAGGAGAACACTGTTCACTTTCATCCTGGGGAGCAAACCAGGAAGCCAGTTACTTAGTTCAGCAAAATGAATATTCAATTGTTCAGTAAACAAACAAACAAACAAAAACTAAAATTATTCATGTGAATCATTCTAGACTATTGACTGGCACTTTTGTTTTCCTCATTTATTTTAAGAGAGTCTTTTTAAGTTCAGTGGAATATTCTGTAAACATTTTTACTCTTGTTTTTAGAATTAGAACTTTTACTTTCAATTATTTTGATAATAGAAAGATCATGTAAAGACTAAATTCCAGTTTTAATCCCCAGAAAAGTAATGACTTTAAGTAAAAGTTTTTCACTTATAAGCACTGGGCATTAATGCTTTATAACTTATAGGACTGATGTATAAGAGAACAATCTTTCACAGTGCCTTTCCCTGAATATTATTCAGTTAGATTATAAATCATTTCTATTTATGAATAGTGATAAAAACCATGAAATTCTTGTATTAACTACTCTGCCTAGGTAATTTAGCTTAAATGGAACATTCACAGGCACCTGTAATCAGTTGTAGCTTTATTCTGACTAACTTTTCTGATTGGCTAGTGGATCCTTAATTATCAGAAGGTAGCCATGCATTCTGAGGGGTTGTTTGGAGGGACTCCAGTCTATGTAGCATTGTTGCACTTGGAGTTGGGAGATGGTGTATGATACACATAGCTTGGGTTTGCAAATCAAAACTGTTAGGAACTTTTATTTTACCCCTTTGGAACACAACTTTAGCACTGTAATACAAGATAGTGGTACAACATGTTTTCCTGTTTATAGACAACCAAACTAGAATATATTATTTATTTTGTAAAGCAAAGGATACATTCATTTGTGTAGCAAACAGCCATTATTGATATGTTTTATATAACAATTTGTTTTATACATCATGAGTTATTTCCTAAATTACCCTTATGATTAATATGCACATCAGGAGCAAATGAAATTTTATGATTTTTTTTTTTAATGTTTGTATTTATTTTTGAAGGAGAGAGTGAGACAGAGCATGAGCGGGGGAGGAACAGAGAGAGAGGGAGACACAGAATCTGAAGCAGGCTCCAGGCTCTGAGCTGTCAGTACAGAACCGTGAAATCATGACCTGAGCCAAAGTCGGACGCTCAACCGACTGAGCGACCCAGGCGCCCCATGATTTTGTTTTTTAATGAAACGGCTCTCTTAAGAAAATTATTTTTTCGGCAGATATGCCAAAATTTTAGACAAATAATTGGTAGTTGCAATTATAATTTGAAGGATTTATTTTATGTGGAATATGGCACTCTTTTTTTTTTTTTAATTTTTTTTTCAACGTTTATTTATTTTTGGGACAGAGAGAGACAGAGCATGAACGGGGGAGGGGCAGAGAGAGAGGGAGACACAGAATCGGAAACAGGCTCCAGGCTCTGAGCCATCAGCCCAGAGCCTGACGCGGGGCTCGAACTCATGGACCGCGAGATCGTGACCTGGCTGAAGTCGGACGCTTAACCGACTGCGCCACCCAGGCGCCCCAATATGGCACTCTTTAAAAGATACCTACATATATCAAGATTTTCTTGTGGATTAGTTTGAAGTCTCTTTTATTCCATAAAATTTCTCCCAACCATATTGACTAATACCATCCATCCACTTGTTAAGTGCCAGATCTTTTTTTTAAAATATTTGTTTATTTTTGGAGAGTGCAAGTGGAGAAGGGTTGGGGGATGAGGGGGAACAGAGGATCTGATAGGCTAACATTAGTGAGCCTAATGTGGGGCTTGAACTCATGACCTGAGATCATGTCCTGAGCTGAAGTTGGATGCTCAACCAACTGAGCCATCCAGATGCCCCATGCTAGATCTTTTAATAGTCTTTCATAGTGCTAACCTGGTACAACACAAGATTGATTGCAGGAATTATGCAATCAAGTTATCAATCCCTTGAAAACAAGTATAAAAGGTTACAGGACAAGGACAGGGCTTTTAAGTTTTTTCCTTATAATCTATGCTATTTTCTAAAATTTATTATTCATGATTATTTTTCAATCTTATGATATTAAAAAACTAGTTCATGACACCCTTCTTGCTGAGATCTCCAGTGATTTTTTTTTTTAAGCTGGTGCTTACCATTTGAATTAATAGACAGTTGAAACATGATGATAAAACATTTTGTGGAGCTAAGGTAGTAAGATAGGACTTTCAATTAGTATTTTGCTCATAAAATAATTAAAGACCAGTAGTATGTTTATAGTGGCCATTTCCTGTAGATTAGGATTTCAAGTGTTACTGGAGTAGTTTTGATTTTGTTTCCCCCAAACATGGTCATAGAATCGTTGCTTTTTTCCCCTATATTTTTGTAGCATTTGTGTCACCTTCTTCTGTCTTTAGCTCCTAACACATATATTGATTATATTTGAAATGGGACTCTCAAAGGAGTTACTTAAGGAAGGGAATCACTGTGGATTCCAAGTCTTCAACATTGTTTCTGTGAAGGTTTACATTTGTGTTTATTTAGAGTGTAATTTTCTTTTATTGTTTCTGACTCAGTTTAAGATGCTTCCAGAACTATTTCAAGATGATGAGAAGGCCATCAGTCCAACTTCAGCCACCTCGTCAGGGCGCACGCCCCTCACCCGCACTCCTGCAAAGCTGACCAAAGGTAGACCAGGCCAGACAGCCAAAGAGCACAAGAAAACAGTGGGGCACCAGGTGAGTTCAGGGAGCTGCCACTGCAGGGCTCCTTCCCCTCAAGCTCAGCTGAAGTCTCAGATCTTCTTCTGTTAGCACCCCAGAGGAGGTGAAGAGAGACTAGAGCTTTTACTGTGAGAACATGTAAAACCCCTCCTGCTCCTCTCCACCAGACCCATGACTGTTTAAGCCTTTCCCCAAATAATTTTCTCTAGGTCTTCATTCTGGAAGTGCATATCCTCCCTCAGACCACTGCTGCCTTTTGTTTGTCCTCTGGTTCTTTCCTCTCTGGATTTGTACAGAGCACCGGCTCACTCAGCGCAGGAGCAGAGGCCTCTCCTTTTTTTTGATGTTCTCGGCTCTGTGGGGAATAGGAGATATTACTCACATATGTAGTGTCTGGACAAAGCTGGGTGCTCTGGATGGGAAGCCAGTCAGCTTGCTTTCCTGTGTGGGGGACCCTATGCCCAGGTAAAATAAGAAACAGGGACTGAGACAGGACCACAGCCTCCAGGCTTGACCCTGTGTCCCTAATGGTAACTCCAAACTGGCTATACGCCCCCATCCTCCTGCTCACTTCCTGTGCTCTTGTAAGTCCCCTGCTTCTTTATTAGTATCTTGCAGCAGAATTTCCACTATACGTAATTAAATGGATTTAATATTCTTAAAGAAAAGTCATATTTCTAGTCAAAACTCCAAGTTCACAACAAAAAGCTACAGAAGCGTGTGTTCAAGGGGTGGGGGTGGGGGTGAACTCTAATGGAAATGATGGACTTTGGGTGAATGATTTGTCAAAGCAGGTTCATCAGTTGTAACAAATATACCACTCTGATGAGAACACTGATAATGGGGGAGGCTGTACCTGTGTGGGGGCAGGAGATATATGGAGAATGCATATAACTTTTTTTTTTTTTTTTAAGAGAGAGAGAGAGAGTGTGTGTATGTGCAAGTGAGTGAAGAGCAGAGAGGGAGAGAGAGAAAATCCCACGAGGGGCAGAGAGAGAGAGAGATTTGGGGCTTACCTGAAGTGGGGCTCGTGTTTTTACTCAAAGCGGGGCTCACCTGAAGTGGTGCATGAGCTCACCCGTTACAGGACTCGAACTCACAAACTGTAATATTATGACCTGAGCCAAAGTCAGATGCTTAACCAACTGAGCCACCCAGGTACCCACATCCTTGTATCTTCTATTTAATTTTGCTATGAACCTAAAACTGCTCTAAGAAAATAAGTCTGTAAAAAAGGAGTGGCAGGGAAAAGTGGTGGGAGGAGAACAAATGTATATTAGTAGAATAAGCCTGTATAAATGGCAGAGTTTAAGCAAATCTTAACCTAAAGCCCTGTATTCTTAAATAGTAGCAGCCCCCCTTTGAGGCTGGATCAAATTCATAGGTGGCAAAATCATCTCCCGTAGTGTCATTAAAATTTTTTTAACTGTTTTATATCATCATTGATTTTGACAAAACCTTGATGTCCCTTTCTGTTCTGTTTTCCATGCAGTTCCGAAACTCCCTTCACCTGCTTATGGAGACCCTCAATGCCACTACCCCTCACTATGTGCGCTGTATTAAGCCCAATGACTTCAAGTTCCCATTCACGTAAGTATTTCCCAACTACTAAATTAAAAAGGGTTCATCTCCCATAAGGATTTCCATACCAACAGAAGGAAAAAAATATTTGGGTAAATTTTGTTTGTTTGTTTTTGTTTTTTAGTTTTTGTTTCCCTTTGAGAATACGATAACAAATTAGCGGTAAATCAGCCGGTGGTCTTTTAAAGATTTTAGAAGTTGAGGTCAACCAAGCATTCCTAGTTCTACCTTCTGTTTTGAATGTATTTTAGTTCAAGATCTTTCTGGGCTTTTGTTAATTTGGGCATTAGTTAACTCCAGAGCTGGATTGGATAAGGCTGCGTTGGTGAATGTTCACAGTTCTCTCTGCTACTTTTCAACTGTTGACGCCATCAGAGAATGTCTACTATTACCAAATGTCTCATCCTACACAAATACCATGTATAAGGGAGAAGTTTTTTTTTCTTTTTCCAAAAATGTAAATATTTATTTCTCTAATTTTGAAAGTAATGCATGTGCATTGCAAAAACAGTTTTTAAGAAATATAAAATAGGATAAAAACAATCGAAAAAACATTCATTATACCCTGAGAGATAACTGGTATTAACTCACATAGATCCTTCTTGACCAACCAACATCCCTTCCTTCTCTGCTCTGAGTTTGTGTGTGACAGACAGAGATAGAGACTAAGAGGTAGAATGAGAAAGAGAGACAGTAATAAAAGGAAGCAACTTGTGCTGTAATTGCTGTTTTGTATCTGCTTTTAACTTAATATGGATATTTTACATGTTAGAAAGTAAAAATCCGTATTATCATTTTAATGACTACATAGTATCTCATTGTATAAACATACCATCATTTATTTAAATTATTCCCTGTTGATGACCATTTAAGTTATTCCAGCGATGCTACAATAAATATATTTTGCCAAACATTCTTGTATATTTGCCTGATTATCTTCTTAGGACAATGTATTTCCAGAAGTGGAGTTCCTGGGTCATAGATTAGGCACATTTACCAAAGGTTGTAATAATTCCCACTCCCACCCTATAATGTATGAGTGCTCATTTTCCTACATCCTGCCGATCCTGTCCTCTGAGATTCTGCCTTAGATGCAGGGCAGTTCTGAATGGTGCCGAGAAGCCCTTTCTGGAGGAAATGGGAGGCAGGAAAAGCTGCCACAGCCAGGGCCACTCTCCTGGACAAACCTAGGGGTGTTACTTTCTATCAGCCAACCCCATCTCCCACCACCAACAGAACGCTTGACAAGACAGCACAGCAGGAGGCTCAGATAGGGTACTCCAGGTTTAACTGGGGGTCTACAAAGAGTGATCATCCAGCAGGAAGCAGGCCTCGCTACTTCCTCTTCTAGTGTCAGTTTAATGTTACACGCCAGTTAACGGCATGAGTAAATATGAGTAAAATAAACATAACATATATAAGATACAATACAAAATAAAAATATTTCTCCTTGATGCGGACACTATAAATGCACACACAAAGTTGAATAGCTTTTAGAACACCACTATATATTTTTTTTTAATTTTTTTTTTCAACGTTTATTTTTGGGACAGAGAGAGACAGAGCATGAACGGGGGAGGGGCAGAGAGAGAGGGAGACACAGAATCGGAAACAGGCTCTAGGCTCTGAGCCATCAGCCCAGAGCCCGACGCGGGGCTCGAACTCACGGACCGCGAGATCGTGACCTGGCTGAAGTCGGACGCTTAACCGACTGCACCACCCAGGCGCCCCAATTTTTTTAAAATAATTAAATAGGGCATATTTAATTTGTTCCTCTTAGAGAAATCTCCAGAGCTGGCCAGTCTTTATTCCAGGTAGGTGTATAGAGTGAGCTAAAGAATTGAGAAAACAGCTCATCAGGCCAAGCCATTTAATGAGTATAGGCAAAATAGAGAGGGGCTTGGGGTTTTTAAAAATATGCTCAGTGGTATTCTTTTTTTTTTTTTTTTTTAATTTTTTTTTTCAACGTTTATTTATTTTTGGGACAGAGAGAGGCAGAGCATGAACGGGGGAGGGGCAGAGAGAGAGGGAGACACAGAATCGGAAACAGGCTCCAGGCTCTGAGCCATCAGCTCAGAGCCCGACGCGGGGCTCGAACTCACGGACCGCGAGATCGTGACCTGGCTGAAGTCAGACGCTTAACCGACTGCGCCACCCAGGCGCCCCTGCTCAGTGGTATTCTTATGGGTCTGTGGTATGAGCTACAGATAATGTTTACAGCTCTTAATCTTTCCTGCTGATTGTCTCCTCCCCACTGTCATACAGAGTTTTCCCTGTTGATCACTGCTCCAACTTTGGAATGTTTTCTAATTTATCCATTTAATTCTTTACAAAAGAATTTATTCTCTGGACTGAGGGGAGTACTTTGTGGCTATAACCAGGCTTCTTTGTGTATTACTGATGCTCGCTTTTACACATAGGTTTGATGAGAAGAGGGCGGTGCAGCAACTGAGAGCGTGTGGTGTCCTGGAAACCATCCGCATCAGTGCAGCAGGCTTCCCCTCACGGTGAGCGTGGCAGTTTTCAAATATAAGGAATCTTATGGGAGACATTCTTACCTCTTTAAATAAGCTGATGTGAGTTTCTTTACGTAGGTGGACTTACCAAGAATTTTTCAGTCGCTACCGTGTCCTAATGAAGCAAAAGGATGTGCTGAGTGACAGAAAGCAAACATGCAAGAATGTATTAGAGAAACTGATAGCGGTAAGAAAGATTTTCACTTAACTTTATCTGAACAGGTATTGGCCAAAGGCCTTGTGATTGTAACATTTGAATGCCCTGGGAAATACCACTAATCCAGATTATTTGGGGGTGAGAAGGTGGGGGGCACACTGTCTTAGAGGTCGAGGCTCATTGTGTTTAGGATGCTAGCCCTAGTGAGGGTGATGGTCTACTATCAGGAAACAGAATGAGGCCTGGACCCAGACTTGAGACACATTCGTTTTAGAGTTTGATCATTATCAGTAAAAGTTTACCTCGTACTTACTTATGGAAGATAAAAGACCAGGTACTGTGTGATTAAAAAAAAAACTAAGTCTTGTCCTAAGGCAACATAGTCTGTGTTGGAAATTCATTCATTTTAAGGTAAGTATAATATGCCTAGTGTCTATCAAATACTAAAGAAATCAGAGGAAGGCAAAGCACATCCCACGTGTGCTACGGGAAGGAGGAACAATTTCATGGAAGATGCGTGTTTTGGTCAGGCCCAGAAGAATTGGTAAGATTGTGTAAAAGTAGAAGGATATTCTACTAGGGGCAAGTGTGAAGAAGTAGGAAAGCCTAGAAATTGCTCAGAAAATGGCAAAATGTGTTCATTTTGCTATATAAGATTGGTGTATGGCGCAGTAGGGAAATGGTTAAGAAATGTAGGTTGGTGTTTGAAAAGTCTTGTAGGCCAAGCTAGGGAGTTCTCAAATTTCAGAATACGTCAGAGTCATCTGGAAAGCTTGTCAAAATACAGATTTCTGGGCCCCATCTCGCAGAATTTTTTATTCAGTGGGTGTGGAATGAGCGCAATAATACGCATTTCTTTTTTTTTTTTTTTAATTTTTTTTTTCAACGTTTATTTATTTTTGGGACAGAGAGAGACAGAGCATGAACGGGGGAGGGGCAGAGAGAGAGGGAGACATAGAATTGGAAACAGGCTCCAGGCTCTGAGCCATCAGCCTAGAGCCCGACGCGGGGCTCGAACTCACGGACCGCAAGATCGTGACCTGGCTGAAGTCGGACGCTTAACCGACTGCGCCACCCAGGCGCCCCAATAATACGCATTTCTAACAAGTTCCCAGGTGATGCTGATGCTGGTCTGAGGACTCCATTTTGAGAACCAGTGATCTAATTCATGAAGAATTTAAGATTCATGAGAGGTTTTCTTAGAAAATATTTTCACTTGTTTGACACTAATTTAGATGGATTACCTAACTTTGAGGTAGTTAGTCCTAATTATTAACTATTAGCTAAATGTAATATCTCTTCTTTGGTAATAAAACCTTTTTTTTTTTTTTTTTTTTTTTTTTTTTTGAGGAGCTAAGGCCACTATCTTTGTAATGTATAATAATCATGTTTTTTGAGTTTGGACCAACTCCTTTCTATCCTGGGTTCAGAAGGGAACAGAGAGCAGAAAGTAGGGATAGTTCTCCACCTCATCACCCAGACCGTGCCAGGCCTGGTTCAGGGCTCTACAGGGTGGTTTGACAGAGGAGGCTATATGGTAGAAGAGAGCAGGGGTGTGGTGGGGGAAGCTGAGATGAGACGCGGCAGGGTGGGGGGTGGGGAGAGGAACCACCTTCTAGCTCTGTTTAAGTTGTTTAGGTCTCCAGCTGGGCTTCCTATGTAAACTTTTGTGATTTAAATTGAAATAATTTTACATGTTTTACGTATATGTGGAGATTTCTGATTTTGCGGGTTCATGTGCAAGATGGATAGGAGATACTTATTTACCCTGAAAAGTAGTTTTCTTTGTTTTCCCTTAGAATTGCAGATCATGGTAGTGATTATTATAAATAAATCCCACTCTTCCTTTGACATGAGCATGGTTAATAACCTGCTTCCTTCTAGATAAAGTGGATCAGAATGCAATAGGCCAAAAATAGCATGCATATCTTGTAATCCAAAGTCAATGAACAATATAAGTAATTATGGTTTTGTAAAAGGAGTTTTGAAATTTGTAGAAGGATTTTAGATACATGTATAGGATTGTGTTTGTTTATTTTTCGATTCTGTTGATAAAAGCAAGAGATAACTATTGAAAACTTAACTCTTGATATGAATATGCAAAATTTTTTGTTGTTCGATTCTAATTTTGTGTGCACGGCTTCCTGCCTTTTTCTTCATGCTGGTGTTTTGTCCCTTCAGCTTTCTCATGGAACATACAGCCTGATGTAATACTTACAGCCTGAGTCAGTCAGAGGGAGTGTCAGCATCTCCATTTCCTTGAGATATTTAAAATGCAAACATGCAAATAATAGCTGCCTATAACTCACAACCAAGTTTTTGGCCTCTGATAATAATTCCAGGTAGAATTATTCTGGAAAATAACTCTTAAACTGCAGTTTTCCTTACAGTCCCTTCTATTTGCTCAACTTACATAGGATAAAAAATCTGGCTCCATTAGTTAATTATGATGTAGCCCAAGTTTTAGCTACTAGCTTCATCCCTTTACTGATTCTGCTTTTAGATATATTTTTTCTCTTTTAAAAGTTCACATACATGGTCATCATTTCTACTTCTCAGTATACAATTTCTTCCAAAAAATAGGACAAGGACAAATACCAGTTTGGTAAGACAAAGATCTTTTTCCGTGCTGGTCAAGTAGCCTATCTAGAAAAATTGAGGGCGGACAAGCTGAGGGCTGCCTGCATCCGGATCCAGAAGACCATCCGAGGGTGGCTGCTGCGGAAGAAGTACCTGCGCATGCGGAAGGCGGCCATCATTGTGCAGAGATACGTGCGGGGCTACCAGGCCCGATGGTAGGTCTCTTGGCGCCTGTCCACCCTGACTCAGGGCCCCTGGCATTGGAGAGTTCATTGTCCAACTGAGGACAGTTTTGAGTGGTCTTCCCATTTGAGAAGGCAATGCCTCACCTCTTCCTAGTTTCAAAGAATAACAGGTTTACTCACAAGACAGTAAATAGAATAAAATTTCACTCACCCTTATGAATGATGTAGATTCATCTTCAAAAAAATTACAAATTACTGCCTACTCATGTCCCCAGTATTTTTTATACTTTGTACTTTTATGTGAGCTTGAAGAAATCATCTTTAAATTTTTTTTTTTTTTTAACGTTTATTTATTTTTGGGACAGAGAGAGACAGAGCATGAACGGGGGAGGGGCAGAGAGAGAGGGAGACACAGAATTGGAAACAGGCTCCAGGCTCCGAGCCATCAGCCCAGAGCCCGACGCGGGGCTCGAACTCACGGACCGCGAGATCGTGACCTGGCTGAAGTCGGACGCTTAACCGACTGCGCCACCCAGGCGCCCCGAAGAAATCATCTTTAAATTAAAATAATCATGAATATGTGCTTGTTAATAATGATTCCATTGAGGAGTTTTTAGGAGCAGTTAACTGAGGAGATCTGGAGGAGAGTGACACTTCAGTGTGATTACATATGAGGATAATTTTAATTTAGGACTGTCAGTAGGAATGAATTAATGATGAAGAATTTATGCCCAAACAGATAGATTAGGGATAAATAGACACATTAGCAATGGCACTTCTAAGAAAGCTGGTGGTAAGTAAGCATGGGATGACTGTGGATAGCCAGTTGGCTATGTAAAAGGGACAATATGCACTGTTCTAGAAAGAGCAAACCTTTTTCAGCTTCACTTTCTTTATTGTAATATCAGGTAATGTGGGACATCCTACTTTTCTGGGTTAGGGAAGGCTCAAATCAGATAATGAGTGCAAAAATATTTGGGGAGCTATAAGTTGCTATACAAATATAAGTGATTTAACATGTACATTATTAGAACAATGACAATGGAGGTACTACTTATTATGCTGAAGATATTGGTGCTTTAAGTCTCTACAAAACTTATTCCTGGCTTTGTCTGATTACTGACAACATACTGCTCTTTTCTTTGGCCAGTTATGCTAAGTTCCTGCGCAGAACCAAGGCAGCAACCATCATTCAGAAATACTGGCGCATGTACATAGTCCGCAGGAGATACAAGATAAAACGAATGGCCACTATTGTTCTTCAGTCTTATTTGCGAGGCTACTTGGCCAGAAATAGGTACCGCAAGGTGAGGCATTATTTCCAACTTTGTTTATTCATTCCATGAACATTAATCAAATTCTACGTCTGTATAGAATACCACGGGGGTTCCTGTGGGCATAGAAACTGAAGGGAGACAACCAACAATTGAAATATATTTTTAAATATTAAATAAGTACATATATTTATTAACAGGATAGTGGATAAATTACCTCCTTTTCCCCCTTTTATCTTTGTAATTTGAAAAAAAAGTGTATTAGTTTCCTATGGCTGCTGTAATAAATCACCAACAACTTGGTGTCTTACAAAAACAGGAATTTATTCTCTCAGAGTTCTGAGGCCAAAAGTCTAAAATTAGTATCAATGGACCAAAAACCAAGATGTCAGCCGCGCTGTACTCTCTCCAGAAGCTCTAGGAGAGAATCTGTCTCTTGCCTCTTCCAGCTTTTGCCAAGTGGCTGCTGGTGTCCCTTGTGTTTGTGACTATGTCACTAAAGCCTCTGCCTCCATCTGCACATCATCTTCTCCTCTGTGTGTCTAACTTTGCTTCTTTTGTCTGTCTCTTATGAGAATGCTTATGATGGATTTGAGGCCCACCCAGAT
The DNA here is from genome assembly GCF_016509475.1 of Prionailurus bengalensis. Lineage (NCBI taxonomy): Eukaryota > Metazoa > Chordata > Mammalia > Carnivora > Felidae > Prionailurus > Prionailurus bengalensis. The sequence continues at coordinate 52,152,100 of NC_057355.1, forward strand.
AATCTACAATAATCCCCCTACCTCAAGATCCTTAATTTAACCACCTCTGCAAAGACCCTTTTCCCAAATAAGGTAACATTTTCAGATTTCCAGGGATGAGGATCTGAGGTCCTTAGGGGCCTTTTTTCAGCCAATTATGATGAGCTGTGAATAGGTAGAATATATGATAGATGGGCATAAGATAGTTCCAAGAATGAAACAACCTTAGAAGAATTTAACATGGTGAAAAGAAAATAAATTACATTAATGTGGTTACAGTTGTATTGATTAGAATATGATGCTTGAGACATTTTTGACAAATAATCTTTATAGCTGGCAATAATCAACATGACTATACATAATGGATCACCTGATTAATCTTAATCATCACGTCTGACAGTATATGATTTTTATCTCTTATTTTGGCAAGGCTTTGAGTCTGTCCTTTAGGATATACTCTACATAAGACAAATACAGTCTGTATTTTAGAGCTCTGTGGTCATCATCGTTAGAAGGAGCATCAGTAGGGTAATTTGAGAGACATGTCTCTGGTCACAGACAATGCGTGAGCATGACCTAGGTCCTATTTATGTGTTTATATTTCTTATTTTGAAATAATTTTAAAGAATAAGGAAAAATGAAAGTTGATGAGACTTGAATGAGCATATTCTATAGCTCTGTTTTAAAGAAAATTTGAAGACAGCTACTCTAGGTCTCTCTCTCTACCCACACCTTCTGGTGCTCTTTCTCTACAAGCATGAGCTTTCAGGGAGGGAATAGCCTTGTTAATCTTGACCTTTTTGATACAACAAACTGGTTACCCCACTCCCTGCCTCGCACTCCCCCACCATTTGCCTCAGGAACATCTGAACCGGGTTGTGGGGCCATTGGTTTAGCAGAGGCAGGCTCTGGCCAATTCAGCTCCCACTGTGACTAGATGTGGCAGGGGTTGCAAGTTAGAGGCTAACTCACATTTAGGCCAGTAGCACCCCATTAGTGCTTCCTCTAGCTGTGTTCAAGTCCAAGCTTCCCCTTCATGGGATTTGGGGATCTTAAAGGGAGAGCAGGTGTTATTTAATTTTTCTGACTCACTGATGGACCTGAGATTGAGAGTGGAAGCTCTCTATTTACTGTTTCCATTTGACTAAATTTCAGAAATGGACCAATGTCTGAAGTAACGTGGAGAGAAGGAAATGGAATAGGAAAATGGCATTAATAGCTTTGCCACTGTGTGCTTCTGAGTTTTAAATCTGAAAGCCTTCAGTTTCCATCACTGAGTCTAACCCAGTTGGTCACTAGTCATCCGGATGAGATTAGGGGCTCCCTCAGGATTTTGATGTTCTGTGAGAGCTCAGTATGCTGGCTTCACTGCAATGTGAATCACGGCGACTGTACTTAGTGGAACCTGCAGGCTGCCTTAGCATTAGGAGAGCAGCCAGAAAGGGCGGCCTTCAATTGCCAGAGGGACTAGTAAGATCTCCTAAACACCTATGATTTTTTGTATTTGGTCATTTAAAACTTAACAACTTATTTCTTAAATGTATTCTTTAGAATGTTACCTTTTTTTCATTGTTAAATAACCTAAAAAGAGAAGCTATTTTTTTAATGATTTTATTAAGGTACTCTCTCTTTTTGAATAGTTTCAGAGATTTTTACATATAAAAAGTTTCACAAGAGATACATTATGTCCATTTGTAATAATTGCTAATAAATACTTAATTAGGTGTGTACATTTAAACATCATCTATATCACATAAGAGTTATCTCATTAAACCTCAAGGTCCTTGGAAGGACCTCAAGGTTTTGCTAGTTTAACCTGTCTTAAAATTCAAGAATTTTTTCCCTATCATTTCTGGAAATTGTTTATAAACTCCCTACTTGATGGTTGTTATTGACAAATTCATTTCATAAGGCAACTTTTTGTTATAAGTTGTTTGTAAATTTAGGGTAATATAATTTTTTTTAGACAATATGGTATAAAATCAAAATTAAGATTAGTTTACTTCACTTCAACTTTTACTTTTCTTTTGAAGCTTCTCCCTACTATCTTTGCATTTCCTAAGTGGATTCCAGCTACATTTGAAATAGCAATGGGAGATCCTCATTCAAATGGTATTCCTCAAATATGGCAAACAAGGGTGTTATTTTTTTGTTTCTGGGGGATAAAGTCAATAAATCAGTAACAAACTTTGCAGTGCCCCTAGCGTTGGCTTCTGTAGTCAGCTTGCAGGTCATGCCTCATGTTTTCAAGCATCGACCTAGTGAATGGTCATATGGTATCAGCAGTAAGGGTGTGTGTGGGGGGGGGGGGCGGGGGAGGGTCAGTGTTTTATTTTAATACTACAGGGTTCTCTTCTTTTTATAGGGATCACCTATTGCTAACAGAAGTCATATACCAATAAGAAACCTAATATGGTTTTTTCTTTGTTTTCAGAATTGTTTTCCTTTTAGTATACACATATACAGCATCTATGTGTATCCTCTGCTTATCATCATTATCATCATATGTATACATATAACATATGAACATAACACAGACTTTTATATGATTCTCAAATCACCTTTCATTTTATTTATTTTGAGGGAAAGAGAGAGCGGGAGAGCACATGTGCACACGAGCAAGGAAGGGGCAAAGAGAGAGGGAAAGAAAGAATCCCAAGCAGCCTGTGCACTGTCAGTGTGAAGCCCAATGCAGGCCTTGATCCCACCAACTGTGAGATGATTACCTGAGCTGAAAAAGTCTGACACTTTAGCACCTGGCGCCCCTGAGTCTACTTTTTAAATCTCCTTTTAAAATAATTTTGTGCCTCCGTATATTTGTGCTATGTACAATCCATATAGCACATTGTTGGTTCAAATTTTGTATCTTTTCCTTTAGATAGTTTATGGATTCCATATAATGTTGAACCTTGAGTCCAGTCCAGGGTCTGACATTACCTGTACTTACCTCTTCTGTGCAGATGCTCCGTGAGCACAAAGCAGTTATCATTCAGAAGTGGGTCCGGGGCTGGCTGGCTCGTACCTACTACAGGAGGAGTATGCATGCCATCATCTATCTTCAGTGCTGCTTCCGGCGGATGATGGCCAAGCGTGAGCTAAAGAAGCTCAAGATCGAGGCCCGCTCTGTGGAGCGCTATAAGAAGCTCCACATCGGCATGGAAAACAAGATAATGCAGCTGCAGCGCAAAGTTGATGAGCAGGTGTGTTTTATTATTTAAAAAAAATTATTTTTCTTAATGTTTATTTTTTTTCTGAGCGAGAAAGACAGACCCTGAGCGGGGAGGGGCAGAGAGAGAGGGAGACACAGAATCCAAAGCAGGATCCAAGCTCTGAGCTGTCAGCACAGATCCCACTGCAGGGCTTGAACTCACAAACCATGAGATCATGACCCGAGCCGAAGTTGGATGCTCACCTGATTAAGCCACCCAGGTACCCAACCAGGTGTGTTTTAAACAGGAGCCCTGAGAGTGGGGCATGCTTGAAGAACTCCACTGGGATTATTTTCAGCAGTATCTCCCCTTATTTTACTTTTCAGTCGCAGCAAAAAGGTAAAATAATAATGACAGTAAGGAGTACGGAAATAGTAACAAGCTTATAGGTAAGATTATGATTGCAAGGACTAAGGGAGGAAATTTACAGCCAGACCTTAATGCCCAAGAGTCATATTATACTTTATACTTTCTAAATCTCTTTTGTCATTATCATTCATTTGCATAAAGTATAATGTTCCTTTTACAGATGAGTCGTTTAGCATTGAGATGGCAAAAGAAGCAGGAAGACGTCTGTGCTTTGGGGGAGCTTACAGTCTATTTGCAGAGATAAAATTTGATTTCCTAGAGATAGTTACTAAGTAATATTTTAGCACACGCAAATGATACAATGGTAATTGGTAATATATAAATACTGAGGACAGCAAAAACAAAAAAAAAAAAACAAAAAAAAAAAAAACAACAAACCAAAAAAACACACAAAAACCCAAAAAACAGAATAAAGCAGGATCTATCAGGAAGGTTTTCTGAGTGGGAGGAGTTTTAAGGTAACAAAACGATTTGTAAGTAACTTGCAATTTTGTGGCCATTTTATCATTTTTAAGAATCACTTGGGAGCATATGGCTTTTATAGAATATGGATTTATTTTCCAAAGCAAGTATAGATGTTTCTATTTCTGGCTTAAGAATAGGAAATTAAGAATTTACTGTGGTACTTACCTTGTGACTGTGAGAAAATCACATCCATGCTACAGAATTAACTGTGCCTAATCTTCTTTTTGTATCCCTAAGAATAGGCCTTAATTGTAAAGGTTGCGGTTAGATACTCTATTGTTGCTGTGATGATACAGCATGAATATGATCAATAAATAAGGTTATCTCAAAATACATTTGATGATACATATGTTTACTTAGTTACTTATGTATATGTTTAAAAGAACAAAGACTACAAATGCCTCATGGAGAAACTGACCAATCTGGAAGGAACATACACCTCTGAGACTGAGAAACTACGAAGTGACTTGGAGCGTCTTCAACTAAGTGAGGAGGAAGCTAAGATTGCTACTGGACGGGTCCTCAGTCTGCAGGAAGAAATTGCCAAGCTCCGGAAAGACCTGGAACAAACTCAGTCGGAGAAGAAATCCATTGAGGAGCGTGCAGATAGGTACAAACAGGAAACTGAGCAGGTAGGATCTAGTTATCATATCCCCATCTACTCCTTTCACCAAGGAAATGTGCTGTCATCATGACCTGGCCCATGTGGCTCAGTGTTGGTTTCAACTGAAGGTGAAATACAAATGTCAGTTTGCTTCCTGTTCCTTATTAGTATTTTCCAAGCATTTCTCCCACATGATGCGTCTTTTAGTAGAATCTTTTGACTCTAGTAAGATTAGAGGCAAAGAAGAGAATTAAAGGCCACGTACCTACTCTCACTCTTACTTTAAATACATAGGTCTGGATGAAGTGTAGACTCCTTTTTCTTCAAAAGAGTTAACATGATTAAGAAACCAATCAAACCGTGAAATGTCACTAGCTGATAGTAGAGATCTTTATGGAAACCCACATCAAGGCTGTGTTAGAAGTCTGAGAGAGAGAAATCCAAATGTGTGCACCCTGAGGGTAGCCAGGAGCTGCTGTGCAGATAGAACAATAACAAGAATGCCTGCATATTGGTGCTTCTACATTACACACATTTATATTAACTTCTATCAGAATTTTATTAAATACGGAAAACATTAAGGTTCTCAGTGATACAATGTATTGTTTAAACAAAAGTACCTCAACATAAAGCTTACTTGAAAAAAGTGATAGATTTTCATAAGTTCCACTAGTATTACCATTTTTAAGTGAAAACAGATTTGACTGTTGGCTGTAACTACTGGCAAAACTCCCAGTTTCCTATGCTTTTTCTGTATTGACTTCTGAATATTAATACAGCCTATGCAGTAAAAACCTTGGAAAGAGCTACGATGCAATTCAGATAGGATAGTGTACAATCTTTCCATGGTGTTCAGGGTCTTAATAAAATACTTCCTCCTCTGTCTCTAGCAGATCTGAGTTCTGTGTACAGAAACAACAATGCCTTTAAAACACGTTATTTTGACATGATAAACTTACTCTATCAGAATTCAGATATGCATTGAAAGGGATATTCTTGAAGCCTAAGAGCTCCTTTTCTTTTCCTGAGCCCACAGAAGCTTTTCAGATTCCTCTGAGTCCATAGGGTATTTAGGCTTGGTAGGAGTATTCTCTTTTCCTCTTCAAAGTTAAGTTCATACCTTTCTAGTCTGAAAGAATAGCACACATGAACAGATTGAGATTTTTCCTTTCTTTTTATTTCATTATCTTCTGCTTTCCCCAGAGAGAGCTATAGGCACTAACATAAATTCTTAAAAAAATTTTTTTTAATGTTTATTTTATTTATTTTATTTTTTTTGAAAGAGAGAGAGAGACAGACAGAATGTGAGCAAGGAAGGGGCAGAGAGATACACACATCCAAAGCAGGCTCCAGGCTCTGAGGTGTCAGCACAGAGCCTGACACAGGGCTTGAACTCACATGCTGTGAGATCATGACCTGAGCCGAAGTCCAATGCTTAACTGACTGGGCCACCCACGTGTCCCAGTAGGCACTACCATTAATTCTTTTGAGTAGAGTGTAGCGATCGAGAAGAATGAAAAAATTCCACTGTGACAGCCAGCTTTGTGGTCAGAAAAGCTACATTCCCAGCCAGGCTGATCAAGGAGCTTAGAAGGTACACTAGACCTGTGGTTTGTACCCAGGAGTGTGTATCAGAATGTCCTGGAGAGTTTTTAGAAAGATGCCTGGCCAAGCTCTAGGGGTGTGGGCTAGGCACGTGTATTTCAAAGAAGCAGCACAGTTTACTGGTTGCACACCGCTGACAGAGCAACTTCTTTCACAAGCACATAGGGAACTCTCGCCTTTCTACTGAGAGCAGCTATTAAGGCCATATCAGTATGGAGGGAAGAGATTGAGCCATCAGAAGGAATACCTTCTGGACTGACTTCTGCTCTGGCACAGTATTCCTGTCTAACCTCCCTGGTCTTTAAGGATTATCAGTCACAGAGCCCTCTTTCTCTGTCTCTGAACTCCGGATAGTTTTCTCTTTATTATTAAAGCTATTGCTTTAACATATGACTCTTGATTTCAGGGTCATGGGTTTGAGCCCCACATTGGGCATAGAGCTTACTTTAAGAATGAATGAATGAATGAAGCTATCGCTTTAAGAGTTCCTTAAATTTATGCTTAGAGAAAGAAATTCAAATTTCACTCATCACAAACACATATTTATTTCAACGATGAACTGAGTAAATTATAGACTTTGCACAGTTAACCTTTGGCTTTGATTTTTGCTTCCTGGGAATCCTTATCCAACTGGGAACTAGAAAGTGAAAGGTCAATGTGTTTTGTTTAGTGTGTGTGTGTGTGTGTGTGTGTGTGTGTGTGTGTGTGTGTGTTTTTCAAAATATACATATACGTAACATAAAATTTACCATTTTAACGATTTTTAAGTGTGCAGTTTTGTGGCATTAAATACTTTCACACTGTTGTAAGGCCAATGCTTAAACATGGAATAAAAGGACCAGTTTGCAACCTTGTAAAACTCTTAAAAGGAGATGAAAGGGAAATTCTCTTTCTCAAGACAGACAGCAGGGAGCTTCAGAAGGAATTCAGTGAATTCCAGAACCAAAATGCCCTTCATATCTTTCTGAACCTTCTTAATCTCTCTTAATACCTGAATCACGAGTACACATAAGTTTTGTGTTAGGCTGTTGAGGTGAGAAGGCATTATCATTCCTTCAAGAGCAAATACTTACTAGGTGTCAGGCAGTTGCTAAATGCTCAAGGTACAAAGTAAAATAACAGCAGTTATCTCCATCCTCCAGGAATTTCTAGTCTATTGGGGAAGGAGAAGTAAATCATTTATAAGGGCTGTAACAAGGGACATACAGGGTCCTGTAGGAGAGACACCCAATTGGAGGGAGTTTCCAGGAAGGCTGTCTGGAGTAATTCTTGAGCCAAGTTTGAAAGAAGACTAGATAGAACTAGGCACAGAAATGGGGCACAGAGATGTGGAAGTAAGGAGGGACTGCTGTGTGGTCTTTATATTCGGTACTGGGTGTCCTCTGTCTACTGCAGCCACCTGAGTTTATTGTTTTATTTTATAGCTGGTATCAAATCTGAAGGAAGAAAATACTTTACTGAAGCAGGAAAAAGAGGCCCTCAATCATCTTATCGTGGAGCAGGCTAAGGAGATGACAGGTAAGGCTTGCGTGGCCATAACCTACAGTGCTTCAGCCAACCTCAGACCAACGTTTTCTAAGTTACAACTTTGCTTAGAGCTTAAATGTTTTAAAAAGTTGAGATTGTCATCCCTCAACTCAGGAAGTTCCAAGAGGCAAGCACAGTAAGTATTTTGTTTGATTTAGTTGGTGAACTCGTAAATCTCATCTTTCTATGTACGAATGTGAATTCATGTACAGTCACTATCATCTGCAATTAAAAAAAATGAATTGTTCTGCATTTATGATGTTACTTATGACTCATAGGATTCTATTGAATTAGGAAGAAATCGTGAGCTAATACGTATGCATGTCTATTTACTTATTTTTTGCTAAACCAATAGATATTATTCTCCCAAGATAAATTACCTTTTTTCCACCAAAAAAGAAAAAAAAAAAGCAACTCTAATTTTTTGAATAGAAAACTAACTAGATGTGGACATTTACTCCATTTTCCATTTGTATGATAGATAAGAATTATGATAATTTACAAGTAGTCCACATGTAAGTAAACATGGGCTAAGAAGATGTAGATCTAAGCTATAGTAATTGGTGGTGGAGACAGGGAGAAATAAATGGATTGGAGCAAAGATACAGTATATGAAAGAATCACCAGAACATTATCCTTTTTGATGTGGTATTCAAAAAAGGGATAAAAATTTTCTAAAGTTTTGACATGAGCTATTTCAACAATAATGGTGTGTTATTACTAATGAGTAAAATAAGGGGGAAAATACTTGTTTATGAATAAAATTAATGAGATCAGTTGTTAGAATGTTAAATTTTGGATGTCAGCTGGGGCCTCTATATAGAGATGTCCTAAAAACAAATTGAGATTAAAGATTAGAGACAGAAAGAAATAGGCCTTAATGTACCATTAAAGCTATGATGGTAAGAGAGCCCTCTGTGCCTTTTCCCCTACCACCTCCTCCCTACTAAAGGGACTAATGTAAAGAAAAGAGAAGAAATCTGAAATTAAGCTTTATAGGATGTCCACAGGTAAAGGATAAGGTAAAGAAAAGAAACCAGAAAGGAAAATTGATAGGAGAGATTGAAACGGTCACTGAAGACATGGAAAGAAGGCTATTAGGATGCAGAATGTAATGGAAAGATCCAGAATGATGAGAATACTTCTGGGAAATTGTAAAATGTTACTTGAAATTGGATGAGAAGAACAAAGAAATAACATTGGATTTGCCTAGGGAAAATTTCTTGGTAGCCTCAGGCAGCTTCTGCAAACTGGTAAGAACAAGACAATTTATAGAATGCCATAGGGAGAAGAGATTCTTTCACTCATTCATTTACACATTAGTAGAGTCCTACCTTAGGGAAGCACTGTAGTGGGCACCAGGGAAGCAGTAGAAACAAGGCACTTGCGGCCCTTGCCCTTATGATAGAGCTGATGGGGAAAGAAATGGTGAAGCCATCGAAGCAAGCAGGGCAGATTAAGGTCTAGTCACAAAGCATGAAGATAAAGTGGGCCATATAAATATTAGGAAGCTTAATACATTTATAAATGTGACTGGTTGACTCAGTGAGTTAAAACATACAGCTGAGATCTGTGGCTTTTTTACTTTGCTTTATTTATAGTCAGGGGCTCGTCTCCAGTCTCCAGATGACATCCCAGGCAAATGCAAGCTGCTGGCAACAAAGTGAGCAGAATGGGGTGGTAAACGGAAAGTTCAGGGTGCCCCCCGCAGCACACAGGAGAAGTAACCACACACATGACCAGACATGGGGATCTTATCTGGTTAGAATTGGGAGAGTAATAGGACTGGGGGCGGTTCAGCATGCTGGAAAACGTAAGATCTCAGCCTGGGGACTGAGGTGAGCAGAGAGTTGACTGTAGCAAAGGATAGCTGTGTTCCTTGAGAGTTTGCCACTCCCTCAGAGATCTGAGAACTATCTCTGACTTTTTGACAGAGTACACTAATTGGGACAAAAGAATTTTGTGATAGCCTGAAACAGAATATTGGAATAAAAAATAAATACAGTACTTTAGTTACTAGACAATGACTAGTAGAAGTTTATCAAGGATGTGCCATAACCAGTGAATGAAGTAGTGGCATTGAATCCATAGTATATGGAAGAACTCAGTAGATGATTGTTGTTATTAACAAACAATTTCATTTTTTTTGTCATGGTATTTTCTCTTTCCCTACATTCAATAAGATACTCTTCATAGATCATGGTGGTAAAAAAAATTCTTTGCAGAGAAGCTGGGAGTCAGTGTAAATGTTTGTACTCTTGACTTTTGTAGAGCCATCTTTATTATGCTTTTCTCTCTTCTTTCTTTCAGAGACTATGGAGAAGAAGTTAGTAGAAGAAACAAAACAACTGGAACTCGATCTTAATGATGAAAGGCTGAGATATCAGAACCTTCTGAATGAGTTCAGTCGCTTAGAAGAACGATATGATGACCTCAAGGAAGAGATGACTCTGATGGTAGTGAGTCAAACACTTGATTTTTTTTTTTTAATGAAAAAATTTAAGCACTTATAAAGGCAGATAGAATAGTGGAATGAATCCCCGTGTACTTCATGTACTTATTACCCAATTCCAAAATGGCCGACACACTTCTACCCCGACTCTATCCCTCCTTCCCACCCTATCCAGTGGATTGAGTTGTTGTAGAGAAGATCCCACAAATCATATAACTTTATTCATAAATACTTTGCAAAGTCAAACATTTTAAAGACTGGACTGTAGGTTAGTATAAAGTCATATAGCTCGACTTCATTTTATGTATTGGATGACTTCATGTAAAATTTGCATGTAAAGCAAATATTTATATAACTGAGTATTTCCTTCACTAGTTTTTGTTACAGTTTCAAAGATATATTCCTACAAAAGGAAAGTTCAGCCTCTATTTGTAACAAATTATTTCATCTATTTCAAGAACTCTTCTGCATCTACCAATGTATCTTTTATACTTTTAATAGTTTCTCACAGCCTCTTACTTCTACTTATCTTGCTGTCAGGAAACAAAGAGTTCCCTAGCTCTCTTGTTCCCTGTAGGTGCCAGCCTTGAAGGTAACCTGATGGTACCCGTGGCTAGAAATGCTCTGAAATATGTCTTATAGAAAACAAGGTAATCAGATATCTGTGGCAGAGAATGTTTGCTTCAAATTTTGCCTTTATCTGTACCCTTTGACAATGTTTTTTAAATATGACATTTAAAAAGGGAAAATAAAGGAGATTATGTAACATACAAAAAAAAAATGAAATAAATGTATCACCTTGAAGATGAGAAAATCTAGTCTCAAAGAGGTTAAAAAGCTAATTTGAATGCCAGTTGGACAGTTATTTCAAACCTTGCTACTCTATCCTGATTTGAACGTGGCAAAGAGAAAGTATAAGAGTAGGTCACCATTATCCTTATCATTGACAAATCAAAAGGAGCCTCATTAAATCTTGTCTTCCGTGCTCTCCCTGCTGCAATCTTCCTCCTTTACATTCTCCCATCTTTAGCTTTCCCTAGAGTCCTTTTCCTCTGTCTTTGAGTATCATGTTCCCCAGAATTCCATTCTTGGGTGTATTTTTATCCTATTTTCTAGATAACTATGCCAGCGTTTATGGTTAATTTATGCTTTGGTTAGCACTAAGCTTTGTGTCCCATGAGGTGCTTCTGAAGACACTAGTTACTTGAGATGTTAAGAAGTGGCATTGGGAAAAGAAATGATTGAGGTCAAATAAGTGTGAGAACCACATTTATCTCTGTTGAAAGAGAGATACACAAATTTTTTTCTCCCTCAGAATTTCTGGGATTCTTTAATACTGCATGTCGTGTGAACCTCAGAAAATAAAATGAGACAAGCATGTGCCACGTGTACATCACTTTCTGAGCACATTCCTGGAAATGTCTAAAAAAAGACCCTCCAGTAATGGCCATCCTCCAGCAACTTAGCAGGGCTATTCCTTCCTGCTGAGCAAGTCTCTGCCTGCTACCCATTCTGTTCCCAGAAGTGCTGTGGAAAAGGGAAGATGTAATCAAGTTCCAGGGACAGTTTAGCTGCTTAATTTCTTATTTCTCAGCTTATAACCCTCTCTTTTGTATGCCAATGACTCATTGTCCTTCCTTTTGGGTAACAAAATGGTCAGAAGGAGGGAAGAGGAAAATAGCAGAGGAAGGAAGATGAGAATCTACTTGCTTCCTACTCAGCTCTTCATTAGGTCCCCTTTCCTAGTTCCAGACATAGTGAAGATTGCAGTCTTGGTAGAAAATATTTGCCAAGAATTGCAGAGAATTAAAAAATGGACTTTATAATTTAGGAATAAATAAATAATAGCAATATCTTATTTTAATGTTTAGGTAGGGACTTCGCAACTAACAGATGGGTACTTGGCTAATCTATCATTGACACTGTTCTGCAGATGCAGCTCTCACTGCCATAATGCTTAGGAAGCATTTATGGTAAATAGACTCCTCAAATGGATGGCAGGAAACTTTAGGGAGGGGGAATTGAAAGACTGCTTCAGCGCTTCTGGTAACCTGTGATACATGGGCCAAAGTTAATGGCACTGATTACCAGTGATTACTAGATTTGTTGGCCCTGGTACCAAGAAGTGTTGTCGGATTTTTCTCCAGGAACATTCAGTTGTAGAGCAGAAGGAAGAAAATACTAAATCCAGGGCCAAGGAAATTCAAGCAGACAGTGAAAGGATAATGAGGCAATGGAATACAGGCTTGTGAAGTGTTTAAAGATAAATTCATTCCAAGTAAGGAGGGAGTCCTGCGTGTCAACAGTGGGGTCGTTAATCTTGACGAAGGGAGTAAGACAGGTCCAAGAAAAGAAGGAATTATTGGAGAAATGACAGATAAGAGGAGGCATGAGATGCAGATCTTGAAGGAGCACTTGATGATCAAGTAGTATGTTTGTCCTTGTAATTGAATAGCATATGGACTAAAAACTTGGGGAACAAAAGGCAATGCATGAGAGAGTTGTTGCATTACTTCAGAGTCCTAACAATTATGGCAACATCAGTTAACATTAATTGAATCCTTGTTACGTGCCAAAAACCATGCTCTTTACTTGTGCTATCTTATTTAATCCTCACATAAACCCTCTTAGGTAGATAATATTATTATGTACCTTTTTCTGATAATGAAGGTGAGGCCTGGAGAAGTAAGGGACAAGAAAATGGCAGACCTGGAATTCCTACCCAGCTCTCTCCTATAAACTCAGAGCATTTAACCACTGTCCTGTATACAAAAGTTACGTTAAATCACAGACATAGCATTGCTTCTATTCATACCTTAAGCTATTTGTTGTTTGGTAATACACACATGAGGAAAAATAGGGGTCTAACTCATCTTTAAATAAGCTTATTAAAACCCTTTGTCTCCGTATTTATATGGACTTGGGTTTTTGTTGTTTTTTTTTTTAATGTTTATTTATTTTTGACAGAGACAGAGTATGAGCGGGGGAGGGGCAGAGAGAGAGGGAGACACAGAATCTGAAGCAGGCTCCAGGCTCTGAGCTGTCAGCACGGAGCCCGACGCGGGGCTCGAACTCACGGACCATGAGATCATGACCTGAGCCGAAGTCGGACGCTCAACCGACTGAGCCACCCAGGCGCCCCTGGACCTGTTTTTCTTAATGACACAACCAATTAATAAACAGCGTCCCATACACCTGTTGGCTGGGGCTAGGAACTTTAAGGTTGCCGGTGTATGTAAACAGAAAGTAAATCTGAGTGCCTTTGACTTTATGTGGAGTGATTGTCCCCTTTAGGGTGGACCCTAGCTGCTAGCTAGTTTCAGAAGTTCTGGTGTTGTTGGATCTTCCTTATGCACCAGAGTACCGGTTGCGGTGGCCTGGAGACTTTCAACTGCCCCTGGATGCTGGCTTTCCTTTAGTCACGCAGTTGGGTCTGTTCTCTATAAGCTTGGTTATGGGAGAGAGAGAGAGGCAAAGAAGCTCTTTGTGGCTTCTGGCTCTTCCTGCAGCTGGGGGAAGGAGTAAAGGAAATTGGACAGATGAAAAGTTTCCAGAAGTCTTTCTGGACATTTTCACCTCTTCTGAGGTTGGGGGGGTGGGGAACACCCCAGGAGTGAGGGGTACAAAACCCAGCCTTTTTATTCCTTTTTTCTTCAAGTCATTCTCTAACCCTTTCTCCTACATGAAGGAACAGACTGTAATTGCTTAACTTTTGTTTTCCATCAGCTTTCTGAATGCTAATCTCATAGGTACCACATGTCATAGAAATGTCACTTGGACTCCCTGAATCAGTAACTTCAGGTCTTCAGAGGATTCTTGGAACAGCTTTCTTACCTCTCCTGTACTGCTCACACTTCCCACTGCTGACTCCAGAAAATCAACTCCATGCACAGAAATGGCAGAATTTATAGTCACCTATGTAGAAGCCCTCTCTTTTTTTCCACTGATGCTCAAATACAGTGCAGGAAAATGATTATGCTTTAATTAAACATATTTCATGAGCTTTTTACCAAGTTTTATGTAATTGCAACACTGAAGTCAGTGTTTGGGTACTGAGGTGTTATACCTACACTTCACCCAGTGTGACTGGCTACTCACAACTTTAAAAACCCAAAGGGGACTCTGCTAATAATCACAGATGATTTTCATTTGAGTATTTGGTTTTGTGTTCTTGTCATGCCCTGATGGTGCATCTTTCTCTTTCTTTGAAGAGTTCAGAAAATGACCTTTTTGTAAAGGTTTGGTAAGGACAACATGGAACATCGTATTTGGGCATGAGAACAGCAAGTCAGTGAGTGGGGATTAGAACCAAGTTAAGGTGGATGCTGTCTTAAGTATGACTTAACTTTTTCATTATGTTGTGTTAATTATTCTTGGTTTATTTGCCTTGCAGAATGTGCCTAAGCCTGGACACAAGAGAACAGACTCCACTCATAGCAGCAATGAGTCTGAATACACCTTTAGCTCTGAAATTGCAGAAACTGAAGATATGCCATTGAGGACAGAGGTACATTTTATTTTTTTATTTTTATTTAAAAAAAAATTTTTTTTTTCAACGTTTATTTATTTTTGGGACAGAGAGAGACAGAGCATGAACGGGGGAGGGGCAGAGAGAGAGGGAGACACAGAATCGGAAACAAGCCCCAGGCTCTGAGCCATCAGCCCAGAGCCCGACGCGGGGCTCGAACTCACGGACCGCGAGATCGTGACCTGGCTGAAGTCGGACGCTTAACCGACTGCGCCACCCAGGCGCCCCCCCTTTTTTTTTTTTTTTAATTTTTTTTTCAACGTTTATTTATTTTTGGGACAGAGAGAGACAGAGCATGAACGGGGGAGGGGCAGAGAGAGAGGGAGACACAGAATCGGAAACAGGCCCCAGGCTCTGAGCCATCAGCCCAGAGCCCGACTAGAGGTACATTTTAGACACCAGGATGTGACCATGCTGTTATTAACAGAGAACATTTCCATTGTGGGGCAGACCCCATTTGCCCTTAAATGTAACAATCATTTCAAACTATACTCATAAGTGACTAATGGGTACTTAATTAGCTTATAAATTATTACTTATATTTTCCTATATGTACTTGCTTACTTACTACATATATTTTTTTGTCAATAGACATCTTAACTTTTCATGTAATTTTGATGACCAGATTTTTTTCTTTTACAGTTCCCTTCTACATCTTAACATACCCTATTACAAAAAAACATAGCCTGTCATGAATTTATTTCAGACTGAGGTCAATTGTTTTGTCCTTGAATATTATAAACAACCAATGTCCAAGAGTTTAGCAAATCTGCTGCCTCTGTTTGATGACAGTTTTTACCAAAATAATTTTTTTCCACAAAAATGCAAGAAAAATAGCTTATAAATCTGCCTTACTGTTTTGTGTTATGGCACATTACCATAGCTCCAAGAGTATGGTGGCTTTAAGTTAGATTTTTGCCAAACTAATTCTCAGATCTTCTTTTCAAATGTGATGTTAGTTTCGCTAATGGATAATTCAGGCACAGCTCTTCTATTTTTATGTCATATTCTGAGAAAATGGCCAAGTCAGAAATAGACTGCTTCTGGCAGAACAGCCAAAGAAAATTGAATGATTCTTTCCTTTTTTGTCTTGGTTTTACTCAGGAATGAAATTTTCTGCCATCTAATTGTGTTCATTTTAAGGAAATATGTCATATAGTTGGAATCTATACATACAAGAAGCCTAAGTTAACTGATCAAAGGTCACAGCTTATAAGTGGCAGACCCGGCATTCAAACTGAGGCTGGTCTGTTAGGAGCTCCATTCTTTACTTCCTCCCATCCGGGGACTTTACACTGCAGTTCCCCAGTGCCATTTCTGTCTATAGCTAACATTAGTCTGGGGACCATTGATAACAGCAGTCTGGCCACTGTGTAGCAGAATAGAGGTGGTTCCAGTTATTCGTTGCCATGTAACAAGCCATCCCAAACTTTGGTGGCTTCAAACAACAGCAATTTATTATTGTTCAAAACTCTTTGAATATTGATTGGGTGGTTCTTCTGCTCCACATGGTGTCGGTTAGAGCACCTCCCAGCCTTAGCTCGGATGCCGAGGTTTTCTTCCTTGGGCTTTTCCATGTGGTTTCTCTATTCAGCAGCATGGCAAATAGGTTCTAAGGATGTAAGAGCAAAAGATGCCCGGGCTGTTAGGGCCAGGCCCAGAACCAACATCGTGTCAATTCTGCCACACTGTATGGTCATAGCAAATTACAAGACCAGCCCAGACTCAGGAGAAGGAGAATAGACTTCATCTCTTTTTATTTTTTTAAACTTTTTTTTTTTTTAATAGAGCTTGACGGTGGGAGGTGGGGGTGTGGCACAGGGGGGAGAGAGAATCTTAAGCAGCCTCCATGCTCAGTACGGATACCCGTGACCCTGGGATCATGACCTGAGCTGAAATCAAGAGTTGGACGCTTAACCGATTGAGCCACCCAGATGCCCTAGACTTCATCTCTTGATAGGAGAAAAGACATTTGTGTTGGGAGGAATCATTGGTAGCTATCTTTGGAGACTACCACAAAGTTAGACTTTGAAGATTTCAAAATTACAGCCTCTGAGCCTCTAGTGGATATGAAGGTTTTAGGATTGCATGCAGTTGGTCTTAATGGGAGTACTCATTCCCAGCAGTCTGAGGGAAGTATGTTTACAAACTGTTGGCTTCAGTGCAATACCACTTGAGCAGCTGCTGCAGGGAAGGGGAAAGCCATGACAGAAAAGGGTGTTTTTGCTGCAGATTATTTTGTATTAAACTCAGGGCCAAGAGGCATCTTATTGATAGTTTTTCTTGAGGACATTATATTTTTAATCTCAAAAACTCTTCTGTGCTTTACCTAATTTTTCTACTCTTTTCAAGTTTTGTCCAAATTCTTCCAGATTTGAGGGG
This sequence comes from Prionailurus bengalensis, assembly GCF_016509475.1. Taxonomy (NCBI): domain Eukaryota; kingdom Metazoa; phylum Chordata; class Mammalia; order Carnivora; family Felidae; genus Prionailurus; species Prionailurus bengalensis. Next base: position 52,169,220 of record NC_057355.1, read on the forward strand.
AGGGGTAACCTTTTTGTTTCTAATTCTCACCTATATTCTGCTGAATCTTTTCCCAAATAAGAGTTATTTTAGGGGCACCTGGATGTCTCAGTCTGTTAAGCATCTGATTCTTGATTACTGCTCATGTCATGACCTCACGATAGTGAGCTGAGCACAGAACCCACCCTCTCCTTCTTCTCTTTCCTTACTTGAGTGCATGTGCTCTCGCTCTCTTTCTCTCTCTCTCTTTCTCTCTCTGTCTCTCTCAAAAAGTAAAAATAAATTTAAAAAACAGTTATTTTAGAGTGGGATTTAGTACTTTGCTCATCTCTTTTGAATAATGAAGTATGAATTGTGCTCCAGAAATCACAGACAGTCTGGAGCATTGTATATTGTCCTTCACATGCACTGACCATTAGCAGTAGGTCGTGCACCTGGAAATCTTCTGTCACTAATAGGAAAGACTTTTCACTGAACTAGTCATCTTGTTCCTTGTGACTAAGTACATGCATTTGAAATGTAGCCGGCTCTGGTTAGAAAGGCTATCTTGAACATTGGACCGACTACTATAACTCTCCTTCCTGGAACTGAGTCCATAACTTTAGCCTCAGTCTCTCTCTGCCTCAGTTTCCTCATCTGTGAATTGATATGCTATTATTATTATGTTACTTTATAGTAAGTTGATAATTGAGGTAATTCTTAGAAAGCACTTGCAATGGTGTTTGGTACCTAGTAAGTGTTCGATAAGTCCATGTTTTTGTTCTTATCAACAGGCTTCCAGTGAATATCCTACAATTTTGATGAGGTATGGTCAGGATCAGGAGGATAGAAATCTAGGGGTGCCTGGGTGGCTCAGTTGGTTGAGCGTCCGACTTCAGCTCAGGTCATGATCTCACTGTCCGTGAGTTTGAGCCCTGCGTCGGACTCTGTGCTGACAGCTCAGAGCCTGGAGCCTGTTTCAGATTCTGTGTCTCCCTCTCTCTCTGCTCTCCCCCACGCATGCTCTGTCTGTCTCTCTGTCAAAAATAAATAAACCTTAAAAAAATTTTTTTTAATTAAAAAAAAAAAAAAGAATTAATGTCTTTCTATCTTTGCCAAACCTGTGATTTGTTGTTCACGAGTCAGGCTGTCACCTCCACTGCTGTTTCCCTCTGGAGAGTCCACCTCAGCTCCACTTCTGTGCAGCCCTCCCACATGTGCATCTTCATTGTCAGGTGTTGCATTCTCTTGGAAACTTGGCTTCTCCTTTCTTGGTAGCCATTGACAAATAACCCCAGTTCTGCTTCTGCCCTTGAGCTTCCTCACACATGTCAAACCCAGGGAAAAGGTCACCATAACTTTCTCAGCTGTTGTTAGCAATAATTCCAGAATGACTGCAGACCTACGGTGGTAATTTTATGAATAAGTTCTCTTGTCTTCCTCATTTTCCTCAGATGAGAGAATGTTATTTTTTAGGTCAGTTTCAAAGCTTCACTCTCTCAGAAAAGCTCTGGATGACAAAGTCCTTTCTGAGGAAGGAAAGCAAAGCAAAACCCCAGAAACCTCTGAGCCAGATGGCCCATTCTTCCTTTTTGCTCATGTGGTGTAGAGAAGACAAATGGTATCTCTTTGACTAGATATGTCATTAGGGCTAAGAATGGACACCATGCAGAGCACTCCTAAATAATTACCAGTCATTATGCCTCAAGCAGTTTTGTGTTCTTTCATTTCCTATTTTAATATTCCTATCTATAGAATTTTGCTTTTATCTAGCAATCAACTAATCCTTTATGTAGTATTTGGTAATATCTGAAGAGTTACCCGTCCCATTTTAATAAGAAGATCCCTTTTACTTTCTTATTTATTTTTTTAATGTTTATTTTGGAGAGAGAAAAAGAGAGAGAGCGAGCACACATGAGTAGGGGAGGGGCAGAGAGAGAGGAGGACATAGAATCTGAAACAGGCTCCAGGCTCTGAGCCGTCAGCACAGAGCCTGACGTGGAGCTTGAACCCATGAACTATGAGATCATGACCTGAGCTGAAGTCGAATGCCCAACCGACTGAGCCACCCAGGTGCCCCAAGAAGATTCCTTTTAAATGAAAATGCCCATTCAAGGCTGAAAGGAATGATTCCCAAATGATGACATTTTGAGTACAATGAGTGAAATATTATACTCATTGTGAGGTAAAGTCTTTTATTACAGTGTAAAAAAAGATTAAATAATTAAAATTTTCAGGTACACATACATCATTAATAGATGAACAAACATTAAAAACACGTGAATGGAATGTTTACATTGTAAATAAGCTAATATACAAGTGTTTATGGGATGTATAGAAATGAGTTTTTATATGAAAGTGTGTAATAATTTCGTGTTCAGGCAGGATGTTATGTCTGTTCTGCTAAGTCAGGACAAACTATGGTGAATACCATATACCTAAACTTTTTCTTACTGTTGAACATTAACATTGCAAGAGTGGACAGTAAGCAAAAATCCAGGTCTAACTAGTTTGTGGGTAAATGACCTTGATAGTCTACATATAAATGCCCCACTTCTTAGTTTAATTAATTCTTCTTAGATGTTTTTTTACAAATGGAATAACACTGAATTCGACACTACTGACAATTCACAAAAGACCGAAGATAACTAACGAATATAAAAATGATTCAACCTCATCAAAAGATGAAGAAATATAAATTAAAACTATACTTAAATACCACTTTTGGTCTATCAACTGAGCCTTTTTTTTTTTTTTTTTTAAATCCTAACCATCATTGTACCAGACAAGGTGTTGGTTGCTTGATGGAAGTGTAAGCTGGTCCAACCAAGTTAGCAGACTTTAAAACATTAATATTTGGATATTTATGTACTAGGATATTTATTTTAGTATATTTCAATAGCAAACGATTAGAAACAACTTCAGTGCCCATCAGTAAGGTAATAGATAATCAAATGATGGTACACATGTCAATATAGCTTTTAAAAATTATGGTTTCAAGTATCATATTCTATATTTGGAAAACACTTGTGATACAATGCTAAATTTAAAAGACAATACAAAATTAGAATGAAAATATTCCAATTACTTAAATCTATAGAAAAAAGACTGGACAGAAATTGTAGGTTTTTTTCTGGGTATGTGATTAAGGTTTTGTTTTTCTTCTTTGTACTTATTTCCTAAGCTTTCTTCATAAGCTTATTTTGCTTTTACATCAGAAAAAAAATTGTTTTAATTGACAATTTGAAATATAAGATTTACTAATCAGTTAAGAATCACACTTTGACCATTTAATTAAGTTATTGTTACTGTTTTCTCTCTTTGTAACACAAAGAGACTCTTTATCCTCTCCATTAAATCCAATGACACAATTCTTTCTCTTCTTACCTCACTAAAAATTCAAACCTGAAGTAAACCAGGTAAATCACCTATGTCATGATCAGAACTTCCGTGGTAGTGGTTGGTAATTCTTTCCCTTTGCTCACCTTTAGTTAGTGTATCTTTATTTACACATAGTAGTTCTCACTATGAGTCTGTTTTAGAACCAATTGATGTACTTTTCAAATGCTACTCGGTTATATTTCACTTTACTAAGAGCTATACATGTTTTAGTTTTTCGCTTTTCTCTGTCTGATCTCAATATATTTATGGTATCACCTTTTCACAAATCATTTTTCCTAAATAGAAAAACATGTCATGCTCATTATAAACAATTCTAATATAGAAATGTGTAAAGTAGTCAGGGCGCCTGGGTGGCTCAGTCAGTTAAGCCTCCGACTTCAGCTCAGGTCATGATCTCATGGTTTGTGAGTTCGAGCCCCGTGTTGGGCTCTCTGCTGACAGCTCAGGGCCTGGAGCCTGCTTTGGATTTTGTGTCTCCTTCTCTCTCTACTCCTCCCCTGCTCACTCTCTCTCTCTGTCTCAAAAATGAATAAACATTAAAAAAAGAAAAGAAAAGAAATGTGTAAAGTAGAAAATGAAACTTTCCCGTAGCACCTCCCATTCTCCGAGATAACCATTGATGACCTTTTCGAATTTTGTATGCTATGTGCTAGATATATTTAAGAGTCACATGCATTTATTTGTTTCTTTGTTTTTGTAATGAAAATAAGACAATATAAATACCCCTACAACTTGTATATTTCACTTAATGCTTTTATCTAGGACATATTTATCCACTCATGTATATCTATTTCTTTTTTTTTTAACAGCTATAAAATATTTTATAGTGTGGTTATACTATGATTTAAGCAACTCTTGTATTGACATTCAGGAGTTTTTTGCCCATTTTTTACAATTGCAAAACATGCTGCAATGAACATTTTTTTCTATATATTTTTGTGTACCTGTATAAGAATCTCTGCAGGATTAATTCTTAAACACATATTGCTAGGTTAAAGGGTATACACATTTAAATTTTAATAAGTGCAGTTACCTTGCCCTTTTACAAGGCCTACTTATACTTCCATCAGTATTATATAAGACGCTGTTACTAACACATGGCATTCTCAATCTTTCCAGTCTTTGCCAATCTGACAGGGGAAAGTAGTGCTAATTGTTGCTTAGTTTGCATTTCTCTATTCATTAGCTAGGTTGGATGTGTTATTTATATACTTTTTGGCCATTTATTTTTCTTCTGTAAGTTTGCTCTTTTTTTTTTTTTTTTTTTATTGGACCGTTCATTATTTTCCCATTGGCTTGTACATCTTCTGGATCATCTTGACCATCTTATGATTTCTGGGGTTTAGGAGCCAAGTGAGAAGAAGGTACCTCTGGACATGTCATTGTTCCTCAAGCTCCAGAAGCGGGTCACAGAGCTGGAGCAGGAGAAGCAGGTGATGCAGGATGAGCTGGACCGCAAGGAGGAGCAGGTGCTCCGCAGCAAGGCAAAGGTATGCAGTGCTCCTCCAGCCCAGGGCTAAGGGCAAATTGAGCTCTGAGCCTGGGACTTTATGTGCAAGTCTGCAATCTCTTCTTTAATGGAAACCCTGCCCAGAAGTACTTTATCTAAGCAGAATTTGGTTCATTTAGTGAGGGCTCAACTCTCCTCACTATTTTCTGTGGAGCAAGGAAATATTCTGGGTAAAAATGTGACAATTAAAATATAACTACTTATTTATAAAGTTTTTAACTTTACATTTTCCCTAGGAAGAAGAAAGACCACAAATTAGAGGCGCAGAACTGGAATATGAGTCACTCAAGGTAATGGGAAGTTACTGCTCAAGGCTTTGAATATCTTGTTTTGGCAAGTAATCTGCTCAGAGCTTCTGTTTTTCTTACAGAATGTCCTTAAGGGCACCAGAAGTCCTAGCTTCAACCTTTTTCAGGCCTTACTTCTAGCCTTGTGTTGTTCCTTTTTGTAGATTCTATTTCACATAAGCTAGAATTGAGTCCAAGCAGATCAGGAGCAGTAGCTGCCATTTGAGGCTATGGATTCTAGCGTCAGACTGTGTGGGTTCAAATGCCAGATCTGCCACTATATGGCTGTGTATAAGTGATGTATCTTTTCTGTGCCTCACTTTTCTCATCTATAAAATGGAGATAATGGTAATATTTATATTATAAGACTGTCTGAAGATTATGTGAAGTAATCCAGTAAACTGCTTAGGATAATGCCCAGCACATAGTAAGTACCCAGCGAATGTTGGTTGCAATCATTATTATCATCATTTTTAAATGCCTATACTTTATGTATTAGCTCTAATTCTTACAGTAATCTTAGAGCTAATATGTACTTTAGTATGCAAAGTATATATTATGTAAAGTACATATTAGCTCTAATTCTTAGAATAATACTGCAAGTGAGTATTTTAGTTCCCATTTTACAGATGGGAAAATTGAGGCTAAGAGATATAAATAACTTCCCTGAGATAACCCCACTAGAAACCAACAGGAACAGGATTTGAACATAGTTATCTTTGGCTCCAAATTCTGTACTCTAACCACGAAACCCCATTGAAACTACGTATTTGTAGAGGAAAATAACTAGGTATTAGTTTGCTAGGTATTACAGTAGAAACATATTCTGTTTTATTTTTTAGAAACTGTTGCGAGGAGGAAAATGAAGGTAAAGAATTGTCTTCTTAATGGTTAAAGGCAATGTCTATCTAGCAGGCACTGTGTGTCCCAGAGCAGTTAAACACAAGAAAAGGCTCTGATTAAGAAGCAACAGGAGTTCTTAAAATACAAAGCATCTTGGGTAACCCAAGAGTTGAGATTTAAAACAAACAAGAGCGTATTTCTTGATAAAGGATAGATGTACTTGGAGAGCCTGGCTGACTTAGTCGGCGAAGCCTGCGACTCTTGATCTTAGGGTCATAAGTTTGAGCCCCACGGTGGGCATAGAGTTTACTTTAATTAATTAAAATTAGTTAAATTAAATTAAATTAAATTAAATTAAATTAAATTAAATTAAATTAAAATCAGGGTAGGTTGTGCTTCACTCAGCTCCTTCCTTTGCTTTCCAGAATCAGAACCTTGTCAGCCCTGTGAAGTTTGGGCTATCAGGCTATCAGCTATCAAAACACCCCCAGCTTTAAAATTTTTTCTAGGTTATTAATCAGGTTATTAGTCTTAAATTTCTTTTTCTCAGACATTTTCTGCCTATGTTTATTTTTTACTGTTTTCTCCTCTTGTGAACTATATTCTAGAATAGCTAGAAAACTATAGCAAGGTTTATGATTATAACCAAAGCTAAGAATTAGAAAAGCCACAAAATAGCATAAGGAAACACATTATTTTAAAGCCTTTATGTGTATTTGAGAATTCCTAGGGTCTCCCTAAACTGTCATGAGGGTTTTTGCATTATTGTTTTTTTCAGTAATATTACTTCAATCTGGTCCTGATACGTTATTTCCTAATACTGTGATGTGGAACATAATTTACATTAGTAGGACCTGTCCTCTGTGGATTTGCAACTTCCTACAGCCCAGAACTGGTGGCTACTGCTTCCTTTTGAGGCTGCACATCTAGGTGTAGAGAATCCCTGCCCAGCCCACAGTTTCTTTAGCAGCCCTCCCCTTGAAGGCAGTTAGAATTCTTCCACTGACCTTTAATAAACACTTTACTGATAATACCTCGTATTTGCTTTACAGTTTGAAAAGTTTTTCCTACACTTTATCTTAGTCATTGTCACAACTTCTCAGATAAGGTATTTCCTTTTTAAAGGATGCTTAGAACATTTAAGAGATTTGCTATCAGGTGAGTAGAACCTGATCTTGAATACCAGACAGTAGGAAACTTTCTAAATACCCTAGGTTCGTAGCATCATTTGTTTGAAAATTAATTCTTACCAAAAAAATGTAGTATTTTAAAATACTCTGAAGAGTAGGTGATGGGCATTGAAGAGAGCATCTTTTGGGATGAGCACTGGGTATTGTATGGAAACCAATTTGACAATAAATTTCATATATAAAAAATAAATAATAAATAAGCAAACGTTAAAAAAATAAAATAAAATACCCTGAAGAACCCTTTTGCCCTTTCTAAATTATAAAATGAATAAATCTGTTCCTTCAGTAATAGCACTACTTGTGACAGTACTTATGTTTTCGAAGAGAAAAAAGGGTGGCAGCAAAGAGTCATCTCTATTATCCTGACTCTTTTGCCTTTTGTACCCTTTGTCTAAAGGACTAACTCACAATATGGGTCATATAAGACAAGGATCATATGGGATGGGGTGGCACAGGCCCATGGAACGTAGGATTGTCATCTCCAGATCACACAAAAATGGACAAATAAAGACATTCTCTGTGGTATGTTAAAAACGGGGCCCAGATCATAAAGTTCCCAGGGATTAGCTTGGTATTTCTCAAAATGTGCTCCCTGGGCCAGCAGCATCAACATCACCTGGTGACTTGTTGGAGGTGCATATTTGTGGATCTCACACCCCAGGGGTGTGAATCAGAAACCCCAAGGGTGAGGCCACACAATCTGTTCTTTAGGTGATTCTGATGCACTTTAAGGTTTGGGAAGCACAGCATCAGACCTTAGTGTCCAAGTAAAGACATTCATATTTTCTCTTGTAGAAAGGAGCAATATGAATCTGATTACCAGGTGATGGGAGACTGGGGATAGGAAGGCTCATTCATTTTCACTTAAGAATAGATTACATCATGAAAGAAAGCATTATATATTCTATAGTAGAAAAAAAGACTATAAATTGTTTTACTGTAACATGTTGACAGGTTTGGTATGGTGCTACAAACCCAAGGTAGTTGCTCTGGAAGAAACAATAAAATATTTTGTCTTTGACACCCAGAATTGTCTCATTTCCACTGTCGTAAGGCCTTATGTGATGTGCTAAACAAGGCAGCATGGTGCTTTCAAATACCTGTCTGCTTTACTCTTTCCCAGCCAGTATCCTGAGACATTTGTATTTCAGTGTCAGAACGCTACTCTGGGCTGCCATTGCCATTGTTTCAGTGGCGTGTGAGAGGGCAATGCTAACTGGTAGCATGGGGATGGCTGGTAGTATGTGGAAGTATGGAGGGGGTAAAGGATGAGTGTGGCCATCTGGATGGCGGAAGGAAGAGGTGACCCATCCCTTCCTCCCAACCTCCCAGGACTTCTGCCAGCAACTTCACAAGCCTGTCACACACATGTCAGTGAAGTTTGAAAAATATACTATTTGTTGTCATCAAAACACTGAATGGAATTTTGTTAGTTTAAATGATATGGTAATTTCTTTTATTAGAAGTTGAAAGTCTAAGATTTCAACGCTCTTTCCATTCTGCTTTACAAAGGAAATAAGAGGATGCTACTTAAGATTTCAGGGTTCTATTCATCTGAACCTTCTGTGAGCAGGAGCACTGCTGGGAACAGGACCAGCCCAGGCCTCTGAAGGCTCTGTGGCACTCCCAGGTCAAAACCCAGCGGCAGGAGCCCAGCCCTGTCTCTGGAACAGAGCCTACCCACTTCCTGCAGGCACACTCCCACTGCAGCCCTGGGCTCCCACCAGCCCGTGTCCCGTGTCCCCAGTCCTCAGCTAACCCCACCAGGCCTCAATTCATTGGAAATAACCTGACCAGCTGCACCTTCATACCTGCCTTTATATTTACCTGCGAACAAAACCTGGGCTCTAAGAGGACTGGACTAAACTCACCCCTTGGGGCTCAGCAATCCCTCCAGGCCTGTGAACACTCCCTAGGCAGGCCCGGAATAAATGTGACTCTGGAATTTGGTTTGATGAAGCAAACTGCCATTCACCTTGCTAAATCCCTTTTGATGTCAGCTTTCTTAATTTGAAGAACAGAGTTCCCAGTAGAGCCTGGGAAGCCATTCACTAGGGTAACTCTTACAGTCTTTTCCAGCACAATTCTACCATCTTGGGCGAAGAGAGAATTCCAGTGTAAAGTTGAAGATAACAGCAATGAACTATTCTTTGTCTCTTCATACAGCGCCAAGAGCTTGAATCAGAAAACAAAAAACTGAAAAATGAGCTAAATGAGTTACGCAAGGCACTTAGTGAGAAAAGTGCCCCAGAGGTGACCGCTCCAGGTGCACCAGCCTACCGTGTCCTCATGGAGCAGCTGACCTCTGTGAGTGAGGAGCTCGATGTCCGCAAGGAGGAAGTCCTCATCTTGAGATCTCAGCTGGTGAGCCAGAAGGAGGCTATCCAACCCAAGGTAAGCATGAGCAAGTGACCAAAGTTGATGTCTGGGAACAAGCCTCTTTCTTTCTATCCTTTTCCTCCGGTTTATAATGAAGCAAACACTTAGGAGCATTTTTAGTCTAATTAGCATTTAGTCTAAAGGATATTGTCATTTTTTTAAAAATCTAAATGTTGCTTTAAAACTGTTGAAAATGCCAATTAAAGTGAGCAAAAAATAAATGAAATCCCAAATGATCTTCCAAGTTTCATTTCTCATAAGCAAAGGGCTTTTAAAATTAATCTTGAAGTAGTAATCTGACCATGATAAATGTTGATCAGAAGTAAAATTTGGAGTGCCTGGCTGGCTCAGTCAGAAGAACATGTGACTCTTGGTTTCAGGTTCGTGAGTTTAAGCCCCATGCTAGGTGTACAGATTACTTAAATGAATAAATAAGAAATAAGATTTTACTCTTTTTTTTAAGTACATAAATCCATAAATTGTCTTGCTGTGGGAAGGTATTAAATATGACTTTAAAATTACTTGTTGAAAATAGCCCTTTTAACTGGAAAGATAACATATAAAAGGCTTAGAAATGAGATCATTGAGTAGAAGTTCCATGGAGATGATTTCTGCTCACTTCAGGGAATTCTGTCTAATAGGGTGAGCTGTCCCAAACCGGGGGCTGGGCGGGGGGGGAGGGGGAATGGGTGGCGGGTGAGAGGGGCTGCGTGTAGTGATTCCACAGAAAGGACCCATGCCAGAGGGTATACATGGCCCTTCAAAGTCATTGCTGTGAAGCCTCAGGTAATTTAAGACCCAGTGCTGTCATGTGTTGGTGAAAGATGGGCGTTTTTGTCATTTGCCATCAGAGGGACTCTGGGTAATCATCTTAAAACCTAGCCCGTGTTCATGCAGCAAACAAAATGTTACCAAGAATTAGACAATCAAGTAATCCAGCTGCATGACATACCATATGATAAATTAACTGGAAGATCTCAGAGTAATGGTAGTTCTGCATGGTGGTTAAAATACTGACTCTGGCACATAACATTTGGGTTTAAGAAAGGCAGATCGTACCTGAGAGATCAACACTGATCCAGAAAATATCAAATTCTGAAAACAAGATATTTGTGACTAAATAATTTGGGAGGGAAAAAACATCCCAGCCATAATATAAAGAAATGGGCTTTCTTATTTTACAACAAATCACAAACCATTCAGTCTGAAATGAGAAGATCCTGGCAGGGGAGTCTTTCCTTTGACCTGGCCCTATACGTCTCACCTTCTCTGTGTCAGTTTGGTTCCCATAACTACCACTGTGGTTGGGCCTTGAGATACAAGCCTGTCTCTGCATACTAGCTGGAGCAGAGTCCAAAATCACAACTCCTCTCTCTAGTTCTTTGGTGACAAAGTGGTATTCTAACAAGAAACTTTAGCTAAAGTTAAGGGAAAGGAAAAGAAAAATGAACCAAGGGACATGAAAACAACCTAGCTAACAGAGCACATAGTTCTGGTATCACACATCCTCACTTACCCAGCTCACAACTACTCTCTAGCCCCTAATGGGATGGCCCTGTCTCCAACTCTCAGGCTCCTGCTCTCCAATTCCCAGCCTACACATGGCAGCAGCTTCTTCTTTGTTTAGAAAAATGCCTGTGACACAGATAAAGACTTTTCAAACCCCTGGCTGTCGCACTCAGTTTCCAGTTGCAGAGACTCATTTCACAACTCCTTTTCAGGGCAGTAGTGAGTGACATCCAGTGAGCTAGGTGATAATCCAGCCCAGCCATGTCTAGTTTATCTGCTTCACCCCCAAGTATTCTGGGAGGCTTCACTTGGACAAATGACCTCCTATCAGAGCATTACCATAACTCTCACAGACCTAGGATAAGAATTTCACCCCTACACATTAACAGGAGGGTCATTTTCTCACATACTCACAAATGCCCTACAATTAGAAAAACCAAAACAACTCAAATAGGATTTCAAGCAGTTTTTCCTGAGAAGTGAGAACTATCACATATGTATATGCTAATGTCCACCTCATGCCAGTTCCATGAATACTAATTTATTTACAGAGTTGGTTTTAGGAGAGACAACTCATGGGTTTATTTTACAGTTAGCTTTGCTCTGTTATGATGGTGCTCATTGATGGGGTTTATTTATGGAACTATGGGCTTATTGTTTTCTCCATTTGTTCTTTGTGCTTGCTGGCTTGTGATTTTCAGGATGACAAGGTAATTACAAAATTAAAAAAAAATTAATAAATACCTTATTTAACCCAAAGTTTTATTTCCCCAATATATGCAATTGATGCTTCTGGCCACCAAGTCTGTTTTGATATTTACAAATTAATTTTCTATTTGACCCTTACGTGTGTGAGAAGTCAGTGGAAAAATGATGTAGTAGGCTCCAGTCTGGACAACAGAGAGGTCTCCGTGGCTTCTAATTCAGAGTTGGCTCTCTGACTCACTATAGTAGTTATGATAGGCCATCCACAAGCATGGGGGCTTGGGATGGGAGTCCCGTAACTTGGAGCACACCTAAAAGCTCAGTGTGTCCTGCACTCTTGTCTCGAAGCTCTGGGTTTGTTGGCCAAGGGTGAGAGAGAGCCTCAGGAATGGAGTACAGCCTTCCTGGGAAGGGTAGGATTTTCCTACATGGTGCAACCATTTCTGAACTTCTGGTCACTGGCTTGAGGGGAGACAAACTTTGAGCAGTGAGTCAGGGATTTCCTAACACTTGTGGTCCAAGTCTGATCCCATGCCCCAACCACCACTTCTTAGCTAAGATGGACCAGCTGAGGGAAGGACTGGCTGCTTACTACCAGGAAAGCAGCCTATCAAGAAGTTTATCTTTTCTTTACATTAGTTAATAGGATCAAGTTACCTAATTTACTGAAAGTTCGAAACTACATCATATAGATGTTCAGATATCAGAGAATACATGTGGCATCATTTAATATAGGGATTGGGTCTTTCAGAGTTGCTACTTAAATGTCAAAAATCTGAGTACAGCCCTTTGTAGAATAGAAAAATTTTCTTTCAGGGAAAGAGAAAAAAAGTTTTCTATGAAATATGTACTAAAATATTTAGAAATAATAGGTAAAGAAATGCTCTGTGTGGTATTTATGGGAAAGATTTTTAAAATTCAGTAAAACATAAGCTCTTGTTAAAGCTCTTATCAGATTATATTTGGTCTTCTCTGAGGATGCATGTATAAACTTACCAAAAAGACACCATTAGGAGAAAAGTAGGATTTTTTGAAGTGTGTTTCTTAGCAAGATCTGGTCTTGAACTTAGAACTGGTCTCTAAGATCATGGTATTCGAAATGTATTCTATTAAGTCCACTTCATTGTGAGACCTTGCTTTAGAGCAAACATTGACTAACAGATCAGACATATACTATTTAGACAAATAGGATGGTCCCCTGTGTTCTAAAATGTATTATTCTCTAGAAGCCAAAGAACAATAGTTCTTAGTCTATTCTTGCCCTGATTTAGGAGAGACAGAGAGTAGCCAAGTAGAAGCAAGATGTGGAAATTACATTGGTTGTCAGACAGATTAGACTAAAAAGGAAAAATAAAAAAGGAATTAAAAATGTTGGCAGAAAAGTGCTTTTTATACAAAATCATTAGTAATGCTGACCTGCTAGATATGTATTTCAAAAACTTATGTACCATACTATAATGTAACAGACGGAAAAAGAGTTAGTTGAATAACAGCAGATGGTAGATATTTACAGGGAGCTAAATCATTCCCATTTATATATATTTAAATATGTGAGAAAAAACTTCTAATTTTACTAAAGCATATCATCCACTTTTTTGTACTGAGCTTTTAATGGAAAGATGAGGTTTATGTCAAACTTTACAGTGTTTTACTGGGGCATTTATTTTATTATAACTAGATGGCAAGTAGTAGAATAGTTTTGATCTTTGTTCATTCAGTGTTGCTTGGTGTTTTTACCTAGTTATTGTTGTAATACTTTATGTATACTTGGAAATATATCTATATCTTTATATATTAAGTATATATATACTTAATATATATATATACACACTTTGAAATATATATATTTGTGTTATTATATAGCATTAGAACAATTATCAGGCAAGGACACTAAAGAGCTATTTAATGAAATATATATATATATGTATATATATATATATTTGTATACATATATATGTATATATATATACACACACACACACACACACACACATATATATTTTTACACATCATGTAAAATACACACAGCCCATCAGTGATTTTATTTACAGGACACTGGTGCTCTAGAATCTCACCACCTTTGTAGTAGAGCAATAGGGATTTTCAAGAGAGGGACTGAAGGTGTCTCTTGCTCTTAGCTGCCTGTGCCAGACCCTCCTCTGTAGTTGCACGGGGCCAGGCCTGGCACTCTGGTGGGACCAGGAGCTCTGGAGGAACACATAAATCCTCTCTTCTGGAGGAAAGAGCAATGTTGTGTGTGGTCTAAAGCTTTCGAGTTGACTGTTAATGTGGAAATGTGTCATTTCCCCCTTCAGAATACAATGACAGATTCCACAATACTTTTGGAAGATGTGCAAAAAATGAAAGATAAAGGTGAAATAGCACAAGCATACATTGGTTTGAAAGAAACAAACAGGTAAGCCCATTTTCTTTTTATTCATTTTGGTTTAATCATAGTCATGTGTATCTTTGTCTTTAAGCCAGTCTTTTGTACAGTAAGTCAAAGTGTTTATATAGACATCATCTGACCTTTATTAGACACCATCTGACCTTCAGAGGGAGTTCAAGGTTTCTAATAAATTCCTCATTAAAATCTCAGTTATAATATTGAGGTAGCATTATTGATGAGAGGGGTCAAGGGGAATGAATGTTCTTTACATCAAGGGATGATATTTCTGTATTATTTAGGGTCTTAGCCTTGAGAGGAAAACCAATTGCTCACTGTTGGACTGTCTTGATAGTCACTTTCATATTTTGTTCAGGATGGGTGGTTATTTGTAAAGGCTTATAGGGGCAACTTTAGCTTTCGGTAATTGAAATTCAGAGTGGAGAGAAGTGAGGAAGTATCTGGAATCATATCAGTGTTGGCCATATCATTCTACAAGAGTACTTAGATGGGACCCTGATATTTAAGACCAAGTATTTGTCACATTTCCTAAGGTGTTTTGAGAAAATCCTAACTCTGATTTTATCTTATTTACCACAAACACAAGTGAAGTTATAGATGGCACTTAGCACCCAAGAGCTTTGGGTAGTCTGACTGAAGGTACAGGATTTGCACAGCCACTAAATGATGAAACTTTACTAAAGACTTCCCCTGTAGCTGACATTATCACAGAGTGAAGTCTCATCTCTGCAATTCCTTCAGCCTTCCAGCACCCCCACTTCCCAACAGAGCCTCTTTGCCTTTGAACTCTGAACTTACAGGCTACATGCTTAAGAGAACATGTGATGATCACAGAGAAAGATGATTCTGGGGATTTGTGTTACAAGTGTGCAGTCTCCTGCTGTGTCGTATCAGGGCTAGTATAAAGAAATACTTTACAGACTAAAGAATATTGCCATACAAAATTTAAGGTACTGTTCTTGTTTTATGGGTAAGAATGGAGAATGCTTAAAAAGTATTGGATTAAACTTAAATTTTAATTTATGATATAAAGTATAAGCATAACTTCTATGTAAGAATGTGTTAGTATAGAAAGAGCTATATTACACTGTCCACCCATCCACTCTGCTATTCAATCACCAGAGATATGTATTGCATGCCACTTTCATGTTAGGCCTTGTGTCACACACTGGGAATATAGCAGTAAGGAAGATAAATGTAGTTCTTGCTTTCACAGAGTTTGTAGGCTGTTGGGGAGACAGCCAAGACAATATGGACATCTCTCCAATGACAGTCAAAGTTGTTGAAATGTTTTAAGTAGGAGAATGATATGATATTAGAATTTTAGAAAGCTAGCCCTAGCTTTTATGTTAGAGAACAGATTATAGTAGAAAGAGATTGAAGGCATAAAGACTAGTTAGGAAGCTATTACTGTAATTAAATGACTGATTACAGTGACTTTGATGTGATTGGTGGCAGTTGAGATTGAAAGGGGACACTTTGAAAGATACATAAGATACATAAGATGAAGTCAGTAAATCTTGTGGCTTGGATGTGCAGGTGAGGGATAGGGAATTATGGAGGGTGGCTGTCAAGTGTCTGCTTGGATACTTGGTTGGATGTGGTGATGCCATTTCATGATCCTGGGTTTGTAGTGTGGGGAAGTTCAGGGTGGAGATGACCAGCAGATTTATAAGTAATGAATTTAAGGAGCTAGGAAGACATCTAAGGAGAGAAATCCATAGGCAGTTGAAAATACAGATCTGGAATGGGAGAGGTATATAGACTGAGATACAAATTTTGAAGTCATCAACATATAATAATATAATTGCGACCATGAAAATGGATAAACTCTCCAAGGGGAGATGGTAAACAGAAGAGCATTCTCTGGCCTGTGCTTTATGTACACATCATATAAAGAGAAGTCTAGTAGGAAGAGTAAAAACCTGGACTCTGGAGTCAGATAGCCCTGGGCTCTGCTACTTGCCAGCTGTGTAACCTCCACAGGTATCTTATTTCTAAGACTCAGTGTCTCCCTTTGCAGTGTCGCAAATGATACATGATGGGTTACTAGGAGAACTAAATGAAATCATACACGTGGAAGGATGTAGGACAGTGTCTGATGGCAAATACCCCAAAATATTATTTTTATACTCCAGGTAGAAAAAAACCTGTACTTGACTTTGTCATTATTATTTATTATTTATACATACTTTTATTAAAATGTGTCACATCTCTAAAAGAAAAGCAGTTTCTCCAGATCTTAACGTTAATTTTTGACACAAAAAAATCTTTTTAAAAATCATGTCATAAAAGCTGAGAACTTTGGACATATACTTATTTATAAGTTACCCCTATAAGAATTTCTTAAGACAGTTTTAAAAATAGGAAAGCAGATTTTATTAAGTGGAAACCAGTTTCTACTTAGAAGACTTAAAGCTTCATTCATTTTGAAATGGATTGTGAAGATTGCCCCATGAAGACAGTAGCTGAAGTTTTTGTTCTATGTGTGTGTGATTGTCATGCTTGGTCTCTAATATAATATGTGACATATAAGATCACTCTGCTAGCTGAATAAAATGTTAAAAACAGAACCTCTTTCTCACCTTTTCATTCATTTCAGATTTTGCAGAAAAAGTGCTTCTCACTCCTTGATTGTATTTTGTTTTACTTTCTACCCATTGACATGTGATGTTATATGTTACCCATTTTTTAAAAAATTAACCAAAAATAATTTTTGTGATAATGTCTTAAAGTCATTTGTAATTAATAAAAAAAAGTCTCATTGACTTAATTAAATATTGGAATACCATGTGCTGCTCTTGTCCATCATCATCTCATGACCGTCCTGTATCCCTTTGTGTTTTGCATTGTTGTTCCTTTTGCATGGAAGATCACCTGCTATGGATTGCCATGAGTTGAATGAGGATGGAGAGCTGTGGCTGGTTTATGAAGGGTTAAAACAAGCCAACAGGTTATATTTGTCTCTTCAAAATGGAATGTTATTAATTTGTTGTTTCTCTTACTAACAGTGTCTTCCTGACTTTAACTTCTATGTTTCTTATACATTAATTGTCTTCCTGGGTAAATTTCAGCAAAACTTAGAACATTCAGCCAACACCTTCTTAAAAATCTTCTCCACTAAAGGATGCAATTAAAGCTGAAATGGATTGATAGTGAATATACGAGTTGCGGGCCATAAGTGAAGGATCTTTCCTTCACACGCTAAAATTTGTGAATCTCCCAGTAGAAGTTGGGAAAAAAGACAAAACCTTTCAACTAGAGCCTAAATTACCATGGGAGAGATTAATACCTATTACTTAGTGGTTTCTTGTTTGGAATAATGACTAATCTAAAGGACATAAGCACCTGTGGCATTGAGACTGTGCGGTCTTCTATATTAGTACCATGCTGCCTAACAGCAGTGTTGAGTGCATAATTTGGCCTTCTATGTGATTCTTGTGAAATTCTGATATGTGAGACCACAAATCAGGGGGGGTCTCCTGCATTGCTGCAGTTCAAAATAATTACCTAAACTCAACACATTACATGTGTTTAGGGGAAAGCAAAATAAAATTGAAACAACAGCAGCTTTCTAACATAGACATTCATCTGCTCTAGGGATATTTGTATTTTTAAAATCTCATAAAAATACGTTAGTAATTACATTTTTAAAATACTTAACTTCTTTTTCAAGGAGTTCCTGCTTATTCTGCTTTGTTTGTTCTAACCACAAGCCATCATTATTAACTTTGTGGTGTTACTCAGATTCCTTTGAAATTTTATAATTACTAGATATTTTCAGTCTGTTGTTAACAATTTGCTTGCAATGGCATCACTAACTTTTGCCCAGCAGTTGATAACAAAGGAGATTAGGATAAAAGGACGTCATTTCTTTCTTTGTGTTAGTTAATTTGTAACCATAACTTGGTTCTGTGTTTGGAAAAGGGGTGGATGTAGGAGTGGGGGTGCATGGTAAATGGGGGTGCTGATATTCTCACCACCAACACCCTGGTCTACTTACAGGCACAGCTGACTTGCATGCTTGCTCAGAGAAGCAGTAACCACTTTGTTCATCCTATTAACATCTCTGTTCTAAAACCATGTCTTGTTAGGATTCTGTTATTGATATGGAAGTTTATGGGGAAGAGAGAAGATGACAAATTTAAAATGCATGTATATGAAGTTTTAGAACGATCTGCATTTGGGAAAATCTGTGTATATTTCAGAGTCACACTCAAGCCTTTCTGTCCTTCAGAGATAAGAGTAGAAAGTAGAAATGGGACCCTGGGCACACTCTCTGCCTGAAATTAGTAACACTGAAATTCTTAAAGGCATATTTAATTAGATTGGAAGTTTGTAATCTTGCCCTCTGCAGTGTAGTTACTCTGTGACAAAGGTATTGTCTTTGCCAACTCAAATGCTAGTTTGTAAATGTTGTAAACCAGATTAAAGGTGTGTCTTTTAAATTGATTATTTTAGTCATCATTTCTTATAAACTTTTCAAAAGAGCTTAAACTTTTCTATTTGTTAGAGCCTTTGAAGATGATATATTTGTAGCAGGGTCCACAATTCAGAAAGACACAAATATGAGAGCGCTTGTTTCCGTTGCCGGCCCTTGTTTGAGCTTCTTGACTTTAATGAAATCAGAAGTTACACAAACTCTTCCTGCCCTTGCAAGTGAGCACAAAGTGTCACACCCACCGAGCAGAGACTCAGGTGTCCTCTCCCTTTTCAACCTGTGTGGCTTCTCCTCAGGCTCCTGGAATCCCAGCTCCAGTCACAGAAGAGGAGCCACGAGAATGAGGCTGAAGCCCTGCGTGGAGAGATCCAGAGCCTGAAGGAGGAGAACAACCGGCAGCAGCAGCTGCTGGCCCAGAACCTGCAGCTGCCCCCGGAGGCCCGCATCGAGGCCAGCCTGCAACACGAGATCACCAGGTTGACCAACGAAAATTTGGTAAGGAGAGGCGCCCAGGTCCGTGCATTCCTTAGTAGGCAGTGCCTGGCCCTCCAGCACGGTCCTAGTTTCTTTTTGATCAAACACATCCTTTTTGACTGGGAGAGACTCACTGCCTCACACATGATACCCTCTTTCTCTAGCAGAGATGGAGTAAGGAAAATGTGATTGTGTTGGTAGAAATGAAAAAGGCACGTGCATAGGTTGTGTTTCTGACAGAAGTCTCTGGCGTGTCTGAGCATTCTTAGACCTAGCTTGGAGGGTCTGGGAGATATCCCCTGACTGTGTGCTGGGCTTTTGCTATCCTTGAGAACTCAGGTGACCTCCTTTCTCCACTTCAGCTTCAGACCCTGCCATTATAAGGAGGTTGTTATGTGGTTGTCACAGTAGAGACCAGGAACAAGCTCTTTTGACCTTTGGTCCCTAGGCAGCCACGAAGGCCATTCCTGCCTCCATCTCTAGCAGACAGGTGGGGTTGGAGTGACGGTCAGGAAAGGTGGTTGGCAGAACGAAGCAGGGGCTTTTGGTGGACATTGGATAGCGTCAGCATACCTGACCCCAGGTCAGGGTGCAGGGACATCAGGATTCAAGTTTGTACGTTTTTTATTCTAACAGAAGTGCAATAAATATTTTTTTTTTTCTCTTGCCAGATTCTGAGTGCTGGCACAGAGTCCAAGTTATTTCTTACTCCTTTTTTTTCCTCTTTCTTTCTTTTACAGGAAATATTTTCTAAAATATTTCTGTCACAAAATAACTTATTACAGATTTTTTAAACCTACTTAAGTTTAATAAATATATTTATTAAATTAAAAGTCATTGAAAAGTTATAGCTCCACATTTCTACATAAAATCTATATTGTCGTGTCAGCCTAGTTTTGAGAAAAGCTATTAAGACTTGGTAGTGACCGGTCTTTTTTGTTGTTGTTCAGGGTTTAATGACCTTTAATAAAAATAGTTTGGATTTTCTCTGCAGATTTAACAGTCTGAATTACCACTCCGAAACTCCATTAGTGATCATTTATGTTACAAATAGTTTTCTAGTGTCATCTATTCACCCACCTTTTATTAAATTAGACACAAAACCTAAAAGTATTCTTCTCACTGTCTGTCCCTCTGAGGATAGCTTGCTGCATGAGGCTCTGTTGTGGGAATGGGAGAGGCAAGTGACAGCAGGTGTTGGACTCTTTCCAGAGTGACTGAAATATTACTAATTCGTGGGAGAAAGTATTCTGAACCATGGAATATTTTTAAAATGTCATTTTATTACTCTCAAGTGTATTGTTGCTTAAATTGAACTAACAGTGCTTGAATGCTTAAGTATTGATAAATATGCTAAATTATAATGATTCATCAGTGTATAAATGCTGTGCTTGTGAATGATTATCTTAAAATACAAGGTGAAACCATGAAATCAAGATGCTTCTGGATGGCACGTTCCCAGAGTCTTTTTTTTTTTTTTTTTTTTACTAAGTTGATTCACCATTTTTTTTGCAAGCTTGTCTGCAGGATGAATTTTCTTGGCAGTTTTTCATAGCTAATAGAAATCAAGCTTTTCAAATTCTAAGGGGAAGAGACTAGTTAATGAGTTTCTCTGAGTTTTAGAAAAGCCTCCTCAAGTCAGCTGCTTCTCATACCTCACTCTGGAGAATGGTTTCAAACTTAAGTGTAGGGAATAATGCACTTTTCAAAACTATTATACAGTTTCTCATTCGTAATTGTGCATTTCTTTAGGAAACACTTGAGCAGAATAGTAAAGCAGCAGTGAGATCTAGGCTTAGTGTTCTTAGAAACCCTACCCTGCGTAACCCTCTTACCCACCTGCCTCCCAACACGAACACAAAGATGGCCTTTCTCCCTCCTCTTGGAAGCATACTCCACAGGCCTTCCCCATGCTGCCTTTCAGGGAAGGAGGGCACACAGCTTCTCACCAGCCTTTACAACTTCAGACAAGAGTGCCACCTTGCCGTGATTCTCGCTTTCACTTCATTTGCCTTCTTGCCCTTGTCACTACTGCTGACAGCGGAAAAAAAAAAATAGAGCAACTCGTGAGCAGGTCTGAGAAGTGAAATAACAGCTTTATCTGAGGAATAATCGCCACTGCTCTATTTACCTGCTAAATGATGATGCCTGAGCTGTGTCCTCTGAGCACGTGAAATGATGTTGCCTGTGTCCTCTGAGCATGTGAAAATATGTGTATGTGTGTGTATATATATATATATATATGCATATATATATAATTAGAATCATCTATACTGGAAAGATCAGAAGGCAATGGCAGAGCCTTTCAAGAATATATACGTTAATTATTTGGGTTTTAAAAATATTTTTAAATTGATTTTGCTGAGAAGTTGAATTCCCCTCAAAGACACAGAGAAAAACAAATATCCATTGTGCCTGTTTTTTCAGTATTTTGAGGAATTATATGCAGATGACCCTAAGAAGTATCAATCATATCGGATTTCACTTTACAAGCGGATGATTGTATGTAAATTCGGAGTGCATTTCTGTTGTCTCCTTTGCTACTTGTAGCCTGTATTATTGAACAGCACACTGCTGCCCGCCCCTCCTCAGGAATCTCTTCAAAAACCTTCACGAAACCTGTTTCTTCCCACAGCTGTCTCGTAGCCAGTGGTGTCACCTCTATCAATGTCTTGCGTCCATTGTCACGTTGGATTTGTTATTAACACTAGGCTTACAGTGTGATGGAAGCAAAATGTGATTTGAAAGATAAAGTATAATCCAGGAAACACAAATGAACACTTTGAAATGTTAGCACCTGTTCCCTTTGACTCAATGGTCTACTATCTAAATCTGTGCTGTCTTAAACTGCAAAGGGAATGAGTATTTGTGTTTGTAAATACTTTTCTTCACCATAACCTGAATAATAACCACGGATATCACTGATTGACTTCTCCCCTAAGCTTCAAGTCTGCTGTTACCCATTTTCTTCTTACTTATTGATCTCTTAACTATGCCTGTGATCTGAGAATTCTGGATTAATTAGCCAGTCATCACAGACTTTTTTACCCCTTCCCCTTGAATGCACTTTTCCTTTCTTTTCTTTTCTTTTCTTTTCTTTTCTTTTCTTTTCTTTTCTTTTCTTTTCTTTTTTTTGGGGGGGCATGAAGCATTAGGAATTGCTCCCGTTTTTCTCTATAAGAAAAATTATATCACCTGTGAAATTTTACGTGTATGTTATGCCACATGCCACTCTTTATTCTTTTTCTGTGGTTATTTTTTCATCTTACCTTTTAATTCCCCAAACTTCTAAGTTATAGGACTAATTTTAGAATCTCCAAAGGGTGGGTCTCATAGAGACAGTGCTTCTCACACACAGGTGTCAAAAGCCCCAGCCTAAGTTCAACCATCCTTAAAACTTCCCACAGAACTTTTTGAGCATTCATCAAAATTTGTTTTGCCTCTTCCCCCTTGAAGGAAAGCATTCCACTGGAAAAGCAGTACATTTTTTGAGCATTTAATTGTTTTACCTACGTGGAGTCTACTGGAAAAGACTCCCCAGGGCGCCTGCTCTCCATCACGCTGTAAAGGATCTTATGGCAGTGTGTATTTTAACATTTGGCTTTTCTGGTAGCTGTATTTCCCATGCCTGCCAGTTTTAGCCAGGTGGTGGCTCCACCAGCGAGCTTTTCTGGAGCTTTTATGTAAAACTAACAGTGCTATTCCTGTGATTTTGTGTCTGCTTTCCTTCTCTACCTTTTCGAAGGCCCATTTTGATTTTTCTATTATATTTCTCATTTTAATCTTTAGGATTTGATGGAGCAACTTGAAAAACAAGACAAGACTGTTCGAAAACTGAAAAAACAACTGAAAGTATTTGCCAAAAAAATTGGTGAACTAGAAGGTATTTAAACATGATTTTATAACAGTTGCCAAATCTTGATTTTATGTTTGTTATACTAGTGGTCTAACAGGTTTGCATGCAGTTATTAAGGATGGTATTAGAGCGGCAAACTTGGCTTCTGTAGAGTGGAAATTTCCATTGCTAGTAGGGAAAAATGTTCTTTTCATGGTAGTAGTAATTTGTGAAGAGAGAGAATTCATTCAACAAGCATCTAATGACTGTATTCTTTGTGCCAGACACTGTGCTTGGCAGTATAACAGAGGTTAAGCGCATGGATTCTATAGCCAAGCTTCTTGGCTTCAACTCCCAGCTCTTTTATTAGTCCTCTGATTTCGGGCAAGTTATTGAACCTCTCTATGCCTCAGTTTCCCCCCTTGTTACATGGGAATTATCATGGCATCTATCTGACAGTTTGTGAAGATGAAATAATTAATGTGTATAATGTATTTAGTGTATTTCCTGACACATAGTAAATGCTATATACAACTTCATTATTATTTTTACTGTTAACTTCTAGTATTAGGGAAACTAAGATGAGTAAAATTAAGTCTGCATCTTCAAAGAATCTAATAGAGAAAATAAGAGAAGTAAATAAGGAAAAATGAATTATGATTATAAAGAAAATTTCTTTAAGCGTTTCATGGTTTGTATATGACGATGGGAAAACACCTTGAAAAAATGATCAAATATCAGTTGTTATTATATACAAATGAATCTTGTCTTTTGGATCAGTATGCTTGTTCCTTCCCTAGGTATGTATCTAGGTGCCAGGGATATAGCAGTAAATGGAGGTAAAGCCAGGTTCTAAGCATATTCTAACAATGTTGTCGTTGTTCAAGAGATTTAGAGACCCTCTTTGGAATTGCCTTCAAACCTATGCGATTTTGACCAGAAATGATACTGTGCAGTCTGACTACCCATCTGTTCTCTCGGTGTCACTCTGCATAGTGTTTGCTTGGCTCAAAGGATGAAGAGTCCCCAACACTGGGAATGCTCAGAAGAAGTCTACCATGTTAACTCTGTGTGGTTTTCCTTCTTTCAGCATTCCAGGTCTGTCCTGACTGTCCTTTCTGTTTGGTCTTCCATCTTCTCTTGCTCAAGTCCTGCTCATCCTTTGAGACCAGAGTCATATGTCACATCCCCAAGCACAGCCTCTCCTGATCATGCAGGCAGGCTTTATGGCTCTGCCCTCTGTGTACCACGATGGCTCACATTTTTTGTGGTTTTCACAGTCATACTTTTAGCAGTTTTTCTGTTTGAATCACTGGCTTCCTCAATGGCCATGAGCTTCCTGAGCATAGGGACCACTTCTTATTTCTCCTTGTTTTCACAGCATTGAGCATAGTGTCTGACCCACGATAATCATTCCTTCAGTGTTTGTTGAACAAATAAATAAGTTCCAGAAATATTTAGAATGGCAACATAGGTGTTCACTTTGAAGAGGATAATACTCTTTGGGTATACGAATGTTGAAATATTTATTTAGAAACCACATAGATTACTTTGGAGTCATAATTTATTTATAATCATGTAGCATTACATGATTCATATGTTACATTAAAACTTTGAGCCTCCAAATCACACACACACGTGGACTGTAATGTCTGTCGACAGAACTTTAAAAAATCTTTATTTGGAAAACCTTTCTGCACTTAATTCTGCTTTAATTATATCATGAGATGATAATTAGCAGAGTGCCTGAAAGAACTGATTTTAAGGATATTAACTAGCTGATTAGTTTTTTCAACTTCTAATGATTTCTTTGCAATACATTAGTAAAATTTCATAAATAACAAAGCCACTTATTATTTTAAGTTTTTACTCAGCTTTTTTTGTTATGTATACTTTAAATTGAGATAGGTTAGAATACCTCAAGAAGTCAGAAATTTTAAGCCATTATCAATCAGAAATCAATCTCATCAATGAAACTATCTTGCCAGCTATGTTCTCAAACCTATAAGTAGCATTTGAGAAACACTTCATAGATTAAACAAAGACATCATTTCTTCAGAAAAGTTATATTTCGAGTTAAATGATATGTATCTAAAGAATAAAACAAAATAGATGTGTGTGACTTGGACACGTGCTGAGTGCAGTGTCCCTCCCCGCCCCCCCAAATTAGAGAATGAAGGTAGCAAGCTCTTCTAATACTTTTCATATCTCCTAATCTCCCATTATACAGAAAATACAGGCAACTTTCTACAACAAAGCATCTTTTAAAAACTAAAAGTTTTCTTATATTTTTCTCTAAATATAATATACTTAAATTCTTCTGGTTTAAAATAGCAAGACTCTTGTCTCCTCCTATGGGCTACCCTTAATTAAGGAGACTTTTTTAGAAGCCAGTGTGGCTTTTTTTTTTTAAACGCCAACATATATAATTTGATATAGCTAAATTGAGAGTGTTTCAAAATTTGATGTGCTTTGTGCTGTATTTTAATCCAGTAGTGGGTGTTCCATCTCAATTTTCATGGAGTCAGGGAATTTATACCTAAAAGAATTCTGGAAATCAGTTAATTATTTCATGGGAGTAAAAAATGGAGGTCCAGAAACTGTAAGTGACTGCCAAGGTCTCGGCAGTTAGTAGCCAAACTGAAACTAGAACCCAAGCTTTCCAGGAACACTTAACTCTCCCTTTGTGTCATATTTTCCAACACAACCTCTCTTCTTGTAGGAATTTATTTGACTGTCTCTATTAAGCCTGAAATCAAGATATTTCTGGTACCAAAGTGAGGAAAATTTAACTTTTAAAAAATTATGCAATTTCCTTTCCTTTTCCAGGACAAAAAGGTTCAGAATATTTTATCCCTCAAGTATAACGAATCTAGAAAATAGAAAATAGAGATCGCTTCAGGTCTTCCTAGAAGAAAGTCTGTATTAGATGAAACATTGGACCAAACAACCCCAAGATCTTTTGAGTCTTTGAAAACTGGGATGTCGTCCTGGCTTTATTCTTTGTGGCCTTATATTTTCCTGATGCTAGATAAAGCTTGACATTTTATTTTATTTAGAAGATAGCTTGCTAAATAAATCAAGTTTGTGTTGAGCTTACATCTATATTTTATCTATGCATTTTTATTTTTATTTTTAAAAAAAATTTTTTTTTTTTCAACGTTTATTTATTTTTGGGACAGAGAGAGACAGAGCATGAACCGGGGAGGGGCAGAGAGAGAGGGAGACACAGAATCGGAAACAGGCTCCGGGCTCTGAGCCATCAGCCCAGAGCCCGACGCGGGGCTCGAACTCGTGGACCGCGAGATCGTGACCTGGCTGAAGTCGGACGCTTAACCGACTGCGCCACCCAGGCGCCCCTCTATGCATTTTTATAAAGACTCAAATCTCTGAGGAGAATTCAAAGGCAGAGAGAAACTTTTAATGAAAATATGGCAAATTTTGTCTCTGACATTTTTGTGCAGAACCAAAAATATCTTGGTTAGAGGTTTTGCAAAAGGAAAGTGAAGCTTTCTTTTAAAACATGAAATCTAATAAAAATATTTACTGTATTTCATAAATTCTGAGATATACAGATTTTTACATTTTAACATCTCAAATTTGGTTGCGTCTTTCAAAAATTGTTGATGGGTTGTAGTTTAATTGGCAGTGTTTTTCCTTCTTCAGTGTTATATAAAATAATGGTATATCTCATCATCAATGGATGAAATCAGCAGGTTTAAAACATTCTTTTTGGATTACATAGGGTCCAAATATGTACCTTTACTGATAAACATATAATATATTGAATCTGTTTCCTCTGTTTCCTCTCTCAGAATTGTTTCTATGCCTCAAAGCATCTAGTAACACAGATGGCAGGGGTTTTACTCTTTTGTACCTTACATGCAGCATATATATAAGCTGTGAAGCCCACTGTGTGCTGATCCTGAGTTCTTCATGGTGTTGTGTTTAAACTGACTCCAGAAGTAATTTGTGTAAAACTATATAGCTTGAATCTCCTGTCTCCTGCATAGAGACATACAGTTTACCATGCATATGAAACACTAGATATCCCAGTCCTGACTTGTCCAATCACAATATGATCACTCTTTAGATATCATAGTGGTGATGGACGGTGGTGATTGTCAGCGCTGGTAATCCCGGTGTGTGATGCTGCAGCATGAGGTGGACGGAGTGTCACTAGGCTGGCTCCCTGCCACTTAAGCCAGAACACTGGCAGGTACTGGTGTTCTCTGTGATAACCTTGTCCTATGGAGCTGGCTTCCCAGAACTAACATAGGGAGTTGCCCAGGGTGACAGGGGAAGCTCTACTGATACCTTGTAGAATCAGCAACATTAAATTTTCTAATGCTTCTGAGCTGCATTTTGTTTGTTTGACACCAGGTTCAACTCAATCTATGCCTAAAGAGATTTCTTAACTGCCCCCTCCCTATAGATAAAAGAAGAAAAACCTGCTTATTAGCACATACTTCCACAAACACCACCATGACTCTGTGTTTCCTTTTCTTCCCTTGCATTTCTCATTTAATTCTCAATTTTGAGATGAAATTGAAGACTTTTTTTTTTAATCCTTAGCATAATCCTTCTCTAGCACCTGCCATTAACAATAGTGACCATTTTTAACATCTAAAAGGGTTGTTAACCAGTGGTTGTACTTTAAATGGTTACAACTTAAGACGTTTAGCACTTGATTACAAACAAACAAGCAAAAACCAGAATAATATTTAGGAAATCATATTAAATAGAAGTGTTTTATCTGCTCATGATTTCTTTGGGGATGAGGGGTAGTAGGAAAAAGTTAGTGCTTTGCCTTATAAGGCCTTTGTGAAAAATGATACATTTCACATCAACTAGTGTGAACAAACACTATTCTGCCATTTATCTTGATGTGGTTTGAACTGATTGCAATTATACAGTGAAAGTAAGTGTTCTTTTTCTTTGATGACTGGATTCATAGAGCTAAACGTGACAGGGAATCTTTAATACTCTTGCTGCTTCTTCCTAGAATATTATATTTTTTCTTCTGTGATTAAAGCTTAAGTATATTTAACCATTATGATGGTACTGATTAATTAACCAAGAAGTTAAACCACTTACTTCAGGGACATTTAATCTTACTACAAAGTAAATTTTATTACCAAAAAAAAAAAAAAATGTTTTTAAATCAAGTAAGGTTCTTTGATATTGATAGTAGCCAAGCATTAGTGGATGTTAGGGTGACATCACCATATAATTTTGCCAAGTGTCCACTCAATTTTAGTAGAAAAAGGTATTTAAAGAGGGAACAAGTAAGTGACAAATATGACAAGCTTCTGTTGTTATAGAGTTCGTTTAAAATTATTGGGCTATGGAACCCTCTTATCTTTTCTACCTGGAAAATATTTTCTTCTCCTTTTTGTTTCTCATGAAGTGGGCCAAATGGAGAACATATCCCCAGGACAGATCATTGATGAACCCATCCGTCCGGTCAATATCCCTAGGAAAGAAAAGGATTTCCAAGGAATGCTGGAATACAAGAAGGAGGATGAGCAAAAGCTTGTTAAGAACCTGATTCTGGGCAAGTATTTTCTGCATGGGATAAAAGGTCTTTCTGGTACATGCGTCGGCAGTGGGAAAGACTAGTCACTAATGTTTGAAATATTCAACGCTGGTTTCTTTAGTCATCACTGCATACTGTGCGTGATCCTGCTGCAGTAGCATCCTGACCACGTCATGCTGCAGTCAACCTGCAGGGAGACTGGTCTGGAATCCACCTATCAGGATCCTTTGAGGCCTGGGCTTCTCAGCTCTGGCTGAAGATTAGATTATGTGGGGCAGGTTTTGAGAAGTATTAACGTACAGTCCCCACCACAGACTAATTACATCAAAATCTCTAGAGGGAAGAGCCTGACCATGTCTGGTATATGTTTTTCAATCTTTCAAAGGATTCTGAAGTGTAAGCCACAGTTGAACACCCACTGGTCTCAGCCACTGAACTTCCTGAATCTCATTTTTTCCTTGCTTCCTTTGACAACTAAATATGTCAAGAACAACAGTTTGGTAAAAGAGAAGAAACAAAAGAATTAGGGAAAAGATCCCAGCAATGGAAGGAGAGGACTGCACAAATGAAATGGACATGAAGGAAGCATTTCAGAGCAGCATAGGGTTAAGATTGTGTGTAAGTCCCCTGGCTCTGCAAGAAGACTCTTCAGGGGACAGTAGGAAGTGAGTAGGGAGTGCACACAGCCTGAAAGTTGTGAACTGAAAAAGGGAAAAAAACCTCTCTTCTCAGCTTTTGCATAGCATTCCTCCCCGCAGGTGTGGGGTGACAGTAATGTGATTGGCAATTATACTTGATTTAATGTTCCCAGGGTTCATGGCATGAGTGCTATATATAGGTGCAGAGGCACTTAAGTTTCAGCATGATCTTTATTTAGCAAAAATGTTTAGAAGCCACTGGTTTTTAAGCATAGAGTTAACAAAGATTCATCAGTTCAATAACATTTAGTGAGCTCCTACCACATGCTAAGTATTTTCTAGGTACTGGATACTGAACGAAAATAAAGTCCCTATTCTCATAGATCTTACATTGGGGGATGGTGGAGAAAAGAGAAAAAATAGACATATAATGGGGAAAAGGATAAAGAGTAAAAGCAAATGTATTAGTTTATATAAGACTGTCCAGAAAGTTGTCTTCAATAAGGTGATCTTTGAACAGAGATCAAAGGAGGTAAGGAGGCAAATCATCCTGATATCTGAGGAAAGAACATTCCAGGCAGAAAATAGTAAGTACATAGTCCCTGGAGTGGTAGCATGCCTGGCATATTCAACCAACAACAAGGAGATTCATTGTGAGCTGGGGAAGGGAACAGGGCCAGATCACACTGACCATAGTGAAGATTTTTTATTTTATAAATGGATGAGAAGTAACTTGGAAGATTTTCAGGACAAGAGTGACAGGATCTGACCTACATCTTTGTATAGAGTCACTCTGGTTGTTGTGCGAAAAATGTACTATTAGGGAGCAGCGGATGAATCAGGGAAACTAGTCTGGAAGCCATCACTACAGTCCAGGAGAAGAGCATAGTCTATTCTAGGATGGCCAGTAGAATAAGTAATTGGATTCTGAATGGGTTTTCTAGGTAGAGCCAATAGGACTTATTACTGGATTAGATGTGTGGTGTGAGAAAACAATGAGTCAAAGATGCTGACTAAGCTCATGATTTGAGAAACCAGAAGTCTGGAACTGCCATTTAACTGAGAAGGGGACAGCTCCTGGGAGAGCAGGTTCCAAAGGGATCTAGTGGCTTGGTTTGGAATGGACTCAGTTCGATGTGCCTGAGCAGAGGTGTTAAGAAGCCAGTTGATACATTAAATTGGAATTCAAGGGAAAAGTCAGGGCAAGAGATATAAACTTGGGAGTTGTCATTATATAGACAACTAAGATTCATATGTCCCAACTAAGACTCAAAATTTCTCTACTTAATGAGCTATTAAAATGCTTCTTTTTTTAGTGTGACCTCTTAGCCCTGAATGATTGAATTCTTTCACAAGAACTGTGCTTTTGTATCTTACAAAACATTCCTCATGAAGACTTTCAGTGTTATATAAGATTATTTTTCCTCATTTCCTTTCAGAACTGAAGCCACGTGGTGTGGCAGTCAATTTGATTCCAGGGTTACCAGCGTATATCCTGTTTATGTGTGTTCGACATGCTGACTACCTGAATGATGATCAGAAAGTAAGGTCATTGCTAACATCAACAATTAACAGCATCAAAAAAGTATTAAAGGTCAGTTCATGTTCAACAAAATTCTCATAATTAATCTTAATGATGACAGAATCTGCCCCAAGTTACTTTTCCTTCCTTAAGCTGGAGCTAAGTTGCCAGATATGACACTTTGCAGTCTTCACTGATAACTTCCACTATAGGAAGCATTCTTTCTTGCAACCGTCTGTATGCCTTCTTTTACACTGGGGCTCAGGTTGAACAGTAATCAAAATTAATTTGATATAATTGTACCTAAGTGCAGAGTAAATGAAGTTTCTCCATAAATGGAAATAGTCTGCTTTGAGGTCTTAAAAGTAAATTAAAAATACTTAGTGTGATCCATATATCTAGGAAGTATGTTGCTCTAGTTAGAAAGGTATTAAATAAGTTCAATACCATATGTTTCATTCATATAAAAAGATGTCTGATAAAACATTATAATTTTTCTTCCAACTTTTCTTCCTCTTATTCTCCAACTTACCCCATAATTTTCCTTGTTACCTGAAATGCCTGGTTCCATGTGAGAAGCAACACATAGATACTAACAGAGAGGAAAGATTTGGAAACGGCACCAGAATTATGTAATAGAGTAGAAAGCCCTACATAACTCAGTAGTCACTGAGTCACCTTGAATAATACTCCTCTTGCCTCTCTAGAAAAACAATGAACATTATACTTAGCTTTACCTCACGTGTTTCTATGAGGAGCTAAGAAAATGTTCTCCAAGCACTTTGCTTTCTGATTATCTAACTGAAGTTAGATGAGAACTTTTAGGATGGAGGTAAGTAGGTAGTTAACATGCCCAGTGGATGCTTTCAAATCTAAGATGTCTTTAATGCACTATTTTTTAAATTATGGTAAAATATATATAACATAAAATTTACCGCATAACCATTTTTCAGTGCTTAGTTCTGTGCCGTTAGCATATTCACATTGTTGTGCCAACCCTATCACTGTCCACCTCCAGAACTTTTTCATACCCCTACAACTGAAGTTCTGTCCCCATTGAACACACCCTCCCTGCAGTCCCTGCTAGTGAACCTTTGACAAATGCTGGTTCTCCATCCCTGCTGTGCAGATATGCTATGCAGTTAGTTTTATGGTGGTTACTAAAACATGGGGTTTCTGAAGATTTAACGTTTAAAAATTGATGAATGTCTTCTGATATAACTCATTTCATTTTTGGTGTATTGATGCTATATTGCACTTAGCCTGCAAGTTTTACTAATTTGTAAGTCAGCTCCTGCAAAGACCACAAAACCAAAGTGTTTTCTCCCTCTCATCTTAATTGCAAGAAGACATTTCTCTAATTTAACTAATTATTATATTAAATTGTTTAAAAATTAAAAAGGGATGGGTACTAGAATATAACACCCTTTCAATACCGTTTAAAATTGATGTGAGCTTGTCTCACATCCCAGTTTTGAATTGAAGTGTATTTGCCTTGAGTCCCTGTTTTGATTTAGCAACTGGTTGTTTGACATATGCCCCAGTCCTGATGAAGAGCTATTCAGCTTCCCCTGTCTCCTTTTCTGCACAGGACTTCCTTCATCCCGTTTCTGATTCTCTGCTCAGGAATTGTATCTTACTGTTGACCTGATTTGTAACCTAATCCAGCTTTCAGCGTTTCATAGTCTGTGATTCCCTTTTATGCTTTTAGTCCTCTCTGATCCCCTTAGTAATCCTGAAGGAAGTGAGTTGGGGTAAGCTGTGGCTTGATGAATTTTTTTCTGCTGAAAGGGACCATTAAACTGACATCAACTGAGTGACTGGGCATCCTTTTCTAATGGCAAGAACCTAGATGCCAAGCAAAGTAACAACCAACCAACAAATTCGGTTGAAATTTTCTAGCAATGATGTAAGACTTTGCAATGTGATTTATTTTTGTAATTGTTTATAATTTAACTGAGGCCTTCTGGTATCTGTTCAGTTTCCTTCAGGTTGTTATTTCCCTAAGGAAAAGTGAATTTAGCCTTTTTCTCTCTTTCAGAAAAGAGGTGATGATTTTGAAACCGTCTCCTTCTGGCTCTCTAACACATGCCGATTTTTGCACTGTTTGAAGCAGTACAGTGGAGAAGAGGTGAGAAAACCTTCATTAAAACACCAGTGTGATATACTTTGTGAACTTTTTAGGGAAAAATTGAAAAGCACAAAATGTTTAGCCATTAATTTAGAAGCCTGAGTTCAGAGGTGGCTTGGATGCTGTAGCTTTGTTTGATG
This sequence comes from Prionailurus bengalensis, assembly GCF_016509475.1. NCBI lineage: Eukaryota > Metazoa > Chordata > Mammalia > Carnivora > Felidae > Prionailurus > Prionailurus bengalensis. The sequence continues at coordinate 52,202,130 of NC_057355.1, forward strand.
TTCATTGTTTATGAAACAGTGATTTAGACAGTGACATAGTTTCTTCCCTCTGAGTGTTTGTATTTTGATGAAGCATAGCAGAAATAAAATGAGCATTTGTCGATGAATTGTTACCAGCAGTGAAACCTCTTGTCAGCATGTGGAAGTGGGCTTTTCAAGTACTGATATGAGAAATATAGAACTATTTAAAGAAATTCATCGATTTGGGCTTTCCAAATGCATGAAAGGTGATCAAGCTAAGGCATGTCTCTCTAGACTGGTCCCAAAACCTGTTTTGCTTTTATTTGTAGTGATATGTTCATCAGGTGTTTACTAGACTTCAAAACTAATATTTCAATACTGTAATCTATTAATAATTACTCTTTATTAAGGTCTGCTCAGTATATATCAGATAATACTTACTCTATGTTATTTAATTCTTGCAACATCTCTGTGAGGTAGGGATTATAACCCAGTTTTACAGATGAGGAAACTGAAGTTTGATGAAGTTCATCATTTTGCCCAGGTTCTCTTAGCCATAAGGAGCAGTGCTAGAATTCTAGGTCTGCTCACCTCCAAGAGCCTGTGCCCCTAACCACTGCCCTCCATACCTCCACCTTGTGCTGGGAGAGCAGCCAGAGAAGCTGAGCGGTAGCATTTTCTGGGCACCAAGAGGCTAGCAGCAGGGGACTATCCCGGCAAATGACGGAAAATATAAATATGAGTAAGACGTGCTCCCTGAGTAGGTGGGACAGACAGACTAGAATCCCTCCTAGGGGCCATTAACTGTCCTGTCAGTCCCCACTTCTGACCATGTTGTTAGGTAGTTTTAGGGAGGCACTTGCTTGATTATGTGCAGAATCCATCAAACAGGCAATTGCCTTTTGTCAGGCAATGTCTGACAAAAGTACCTGCCTGTACAGTTGGCTTCCCATTTTAGCTCATACCACCAAAAGATTCCATTCAAAGCTTGGATTGAAAATCATGTATGGTTACAATGAAATATAATCAAGGGAAATTTTTAATTTATTCACCAATCTCTGTAGAAGCCAGTCTAGTTTAAGATGATGTATGCCCTTCAGGTGCAATATTTATAAATAGGAAGTTAAGAGATTAGTGCTTTAGGTAATTTACTGTTTGGCAGTAAACCTGCTGCTTCCTAAGTGAAAACACTCATTAATTTTTTTTTTTTAAACTAAGTTCCCCCATCTTGTTTCACTGAATGCTAGCTTGCCAACTTTAGATACTATTCAAAAGCTAGTAAGAAGTGGAAGGGGAATATGATGGAAACAAACACCAGCATTTGAGAATGACTGTCTGGCATTCAAGAGCAGAGCAGACAGGAAACTCTTCAGAGGAAAGACAGCAGGAGCCGTCTGATCAAACGAGGGAGTTAGAAGAGAGCTTTTATTTCACGGGTGTCAGTAACTCTGCTTTATGGCTCTAGGGCTTTATGAAACACAACACGTCTCGCCAGAATGAACACTGCCTCACCAACTTTGACCTGGCTGAGTACCGGCAGGTGCTAAGTGACTTAGCCATTCAGATCTACCAGCAGCTCGTGCGGGTGTTAGAGAACATCCTTCAGCCAATGATCGGTAAGGCGAGAGCATTGCTGACATCGAGGTCTGTCTACCTCATGTGCCCACCAGTGGCATTTGTTTCTTCATACAAAGAACATAAAGTAGTAAGACCCAGTCCTGAAATTAGCTGAGGAATCCCAGAACCCCAGCCGTGACTAACTGGGATACATCAGAATCACTGCTTCCATATGATCGAAATGGCAGTATCTAGTTAATCTCCCCACTGTGTGAGTCCTCTTCCTTAAGACCGGGTTATGCTATATACCCATCAATATACCTCATACCTTGTCAAGTTTTCAAAAATTAAAACTTTATTTATTTTTTTTTTTAAATTTTATTTTTTCAACGTTTATTTATTTTTGGGACAGAGAGAGACAGAGCATGAACAGGGGAGGGGCAGAGAGAGAGGGAGACACAGAATCGGAAACAGGCTCCAGGCTCTGAGCCATCAGCCCAGAGCCTGACACGGGGCTCGAACTCACGGACCGCGAGATCGTGACCTGGCTGAAGTCGGACGCTTAACCGACTGCGCCACCCAGGCGCCCCTCAAAAATTAAAACTTTAAACTCTGGTCCAGGACACTGCTACACTGAGCCTCCTCAGGGCCCATCTAAGACTAAGGAGGCTGGGGAGAGTTTGCACTTTGCCTATTAGGCTACAGTAAAAGGGCTGCGGGGTACCACAGCAACAAGAATAGGTGTCAGACACTCCACGGTGGGTTGTTCATCTTGTGGCCCCTACGGAATTGTTAAAGGCAATTTGGTTTCAAGTAGCATTTTCTCAGTGGATGAGTGACTGGAGTGTGCACGTGTGTGTGTTTCTATATATGTGTATTCAGCTAGGTGTGTGAGTCCACATACCTCTCTTTTATATGCGTATGCTCACTCTGAGTGTGTATTTATGTACTATACTACCTCTATTCCTTCGGAATGGGTAGCATTCATGAAATAGGAATTAGGAGGCATATATAAATTGCAGGATGCTAGTTTTGAATGCATTGAATTAAATTTGTTTTAAGTTATCAAACTCTGTTATCTTCAGGCAAATCAGCAACACCTTCTTAAGGCTACTTCCAGCTACACTTTCTTTTCCTACCTGTGTGTTTTCCACATTTCCACAACTTCTTCATTGCCTTTAGTATTCTGTCTTCCATCATAGGCCCACAGTTAACCAACTAGAAACCAAAAAGGCTGAGGAAGCCATGGGAGATAGCAGTGATTTCTTCACGGGACTTCAGTCATCAGTTCTTCAGTTGTCCCCTGAAGGTTGTGTTCAAAGCGACCTAGGTCAGCTACAATGTAAGAGGTGACACGGACACAGAGGTCAACTTCAGCCAATATTTCTTCTATGTTTGCCTATTTTTATTGGCTAAATAAGAAGTTTACCTCCAAGATGCCCCCCTTTAAACTGCTTTCCCCATCTCCCAGTGATGTGATAATAACCACCAGTGTTTTGTGTCATTGTCAGGTGCTGTGGAAGCCACGTTTAGCACTGTGAGATGTAAAATGAATAGGAGAATGTAAAAACTGAATCGGGAATGGCCCCTGCTGTCAAGGCGCTGTCAGTCCAAGCGGTGGTCATCCCACAACCATCCTCGAGGGGGCATAAGCCAAACACTGTGAGGGCACAGTGGAGGGAGCAGCAGTGCCCCAGATTCGAGAAAACTGAGTTCTGGGAGGCTGAGGCTAACCCCGGGGCCTCTCTGCCACTGTGGAAAGTTCAGGGCAAGGAATGGCCCAGTTCTCCAGCCCCACACGACCATCCCCTCTCAAGGCTTCTCCACAACCACTGCCCAATCTCCTCTTGTACTTGCTACTTAATTTGTTTGCCTGTGGGGTTCAGATATCCCTGGAGAATATCTTATCTTCTCCCTAACTGCTACATCTTTCTCAAAAACCCTCCCAAGATATCACACACTTGTGTTGTTATAAGGTTGCTGCTTCCTATTTTTCAAAATACACCATTACGATTTCTTAGTTTCATGGTAAATTTTCACATTTAAGAATTATTCCTTCATTGAAGTTTAAAATCTGGAAGCCCTCTTTTTGGGAAGTTCCTTCTCCCTCTGTTTTGATACTCAGATGATCTTCCTCAATTGAATGTGTGAGAGCATGTGTGAGCATGCGTGTATGCACGTGGAACACGCATCTTCTCTTCTAACACTTGAACTACTCCCGCAGTCTCTGGCATGCTGGAGCATGAAACCATTCAGGGCGTGTCTGGGGTGAAGCCCACAGGGCTAAGAAAGCGAACCTCCAGCATCGCTGACGAGGGCACCTACACACTGGACTCCATCCTCCGGCAGCTCAACTCCTTCCACTCAGTCATGTGTCAGCACGGCATGGACCCTGAACTGATCAAGCAGGTGGTCAAACAGATGTTCTACATTGTTGGGGCCATCACCCTGAACAACCTCCTTCTGCGGAAGGACATGTGCTCCTGGAGTAAAGGCATGCAGATCAGGTGAGCAAACACCAAAGCTGATGGCTTGTTTGAGGTCAGTGCACCCGATGTCTGCTACCGCCAGCCGGGCAGCACGGGAGGACCGGACATGGAGCTGCTTTCACTTGGCTGGCTGGGCTTCTCCACTTTCATTCATTACCGCTCCTGACTGTGCCTTTCAGTAGGCTCTACCCACCACTAGTTGGGAACCCCGCTCCACTGTGACGCTAATTTGTTTGAGGGAATGGAGAGAAGATGATGCAAAATTCTTACAGTTGAGATAGCTGCTTCCTTGCCGTTTGCATGTGTTTTAATTGTACATAACAAAATAGCTAATTCTTTATAATGAAGAGTTCTGATGCTTGACTTCTCTTAGAAAGTTATTTTGACAAAACACTTTTTGTACCATGGTAACAAGAACGTGTCTAATAGATCTGTTACTAACTTCAAATATGCCCCTCATCTCTTAAGAAAATGTGCACTCAGTTTTATGCCCAACTACTCCACCACATAACCTCATACTCATAATAGAATTGATTTTTTTTTGCAAATCATTTATTTTAAAATAGAATATTTGCCAAGAGAGGAAAAAAGGATTTCTCTTACAAAAGTTAATCTCAGGAAACCTTGGCATTCTTTTCAAATTTTCTAATCTGACGCACAGCCATTGTAGTTAATGTTAGAAAGATAATGCCTCCCACTCAAGTAGTAGGATTTATTTCTCTGTAAGCTTTGTTTATACACGTGAAGCACCATCGTAATAACATACGGTCTCCTATTTGCCTGATTGTGCAGTGCTGCTCATGTGTCCCTTTAGCATTTTAGTATGAAAACCACTGTCGCTTGGTTGACCACCTCTTGTAACCTTGGCGTCTGTGCAGTTTCCATGTCTCTCTCCATATTTGGAGTCTTCGTCTCTTCCAGCGGCCCCCACTTACCCTGCTGTCCTTCCATCCCTGAGCTTCCTCAGGCCACTACCCTATCACCCAGGCTCTTCCCTAAACAGAGCTGGAGCACAAGGTCTGTGCGGAAGGATCTTGTTTTTCTTGACTAACTTGGAATTTAACCTCTAATAAAGAGGAATGGATACTCAGAGGTTATTGATTCTACCCTCTGAAATTGTAAGAGAAGCTAGAAAGTGTTTTCCGGTCAGCTGTTTAATAAGGACACAGCCATATTGTGTGTTCTATTTTGTCTTTCAGCAAGTCATATTTCATAACTTTTGCTGTAATGGCTATATTTCTACCTTCCATTGAAGTTAATTATATTCTCTAGTCACTTACTCTTATATAATTATGATTATAAACCTTATGGCTATAATAAAATTTTAAGCACTGGTAAGATTTAAGAAAATTGAACAAAAATACTGGCTGTCATTTTAACTGAAATTCCTGACAAAGCCATACATAAAAAATTAAGACATTTATGACAACATTCGGTGAATTTGCATTCTCTCCCTCTCTCTTTTTTTGGCACAGGTACAATGTCAGTCAACTGGAAGAGTGGCTGCGTGACAAGAATCTGATGAACAGTGGGGCTAAAGAAACCCTGGAACCTCTCATTCAGGCTGCGCAGCTTTTGCAAGTGAAAAAGAAGACAGATGATGACGCAGAAGCCATCTGTTCCATGTGCAGTGCTTTAACTACTGCCCAGGTAAAACACCTTGCCCTGCTGTGCGGTAAGGTAGCACTCCTCACGGGTGCTGCTCAGGGAAGTGAGGAGGTCTCCTAGCCATTGCTCTGGTCTCTGAGCTGACTTCATATGTGTCAGAGAAGACATATACCTATACAGGTCTTAAAGGAGACTTTACTAGCAACTCAGTCATCCACAGTCAACATTTAATAAATATTTATTTATTTTTTAATGTTTATTTATTTATTCTGAGGGAGAGAGAGAGAGAATCCCAAGCAGGCTTCACACTGTCAGCACAGAGCCCAACGCAGGGCTCATGAACCGTGAGATCATGACCTAAGTCAAAAATCAAGAGTTGATGCTTAACTGACTGAGCCACCCAGGCGCCTCTCAGTAAATATTTATTCATTGTGTATAGTGTTCTGCATAATGTCCCAGGCACTGAGATACAACCAAGAACAAAACAATGTCCCTGCTCTCATGGGATGTACATTCTCTGCATTCTATGGAACCGGTATTCCAAAAAGTAATTTTCCATACTATTTGATAATTGAATGATATTTTAGACTTCTCTGTTTTAAGACAGATTATTCTTATTCCTTTATTTCAATAAATGACTAATTGAGCTCCTATCTTGAGGCACCATACCTGTTGCTGGGGGAGATGCTTCAAAAAATAAGAAACAATCCTTGCCTAAAAAGAATTTCCAGTTTAGTAGACAAGGCAGATGTACCTAACTGATTCTACTATAAGAGGTTCTAGCAAGTTCTACAGTAAGATGTCTAAAGGAAGTGCCGAGGGGCAGTCACTGTGTTCGAGGAATGCTCCATTAAGCTGGGTATTGAATTTAAGGAAGTGAGAAGGACATTTGAGGACAGTGGCAACAGCACGAGGCAAGAAATAGGCATAAACCTTACCCATTTTTCTTTTGCCAGTTATTTCTATGCTGACTCTTGGGCTTTCTTAATGTTCTTTACGCATCTCATAACGTAGACATCTTCACAAACTATACATAGAATATGTATAGAAAGCAGCTAGATGGAAACTAGGGACACTGTTAAAAGTTGCCATTTGGGTTAGACTGGGAAGATTGAGTGAGACACTTTTCCTTTTCATGTTGTGTTCTTTTGTATAGTTTGATTGTTTTTCCAGATTTATATTTCTTCTTAAAAGTACAGATAATACATTAATACATTCTTATTTTAAAAATTCACATAGTAAAGGTAAATGTGCCCTTTAGACTAGCTCCCTCTTCCCTCATCCCAACCCAGCCCTGAGTAGAATTATAAACTGTATGCACAGATCCTTTTAGTTTCCCAGATTATCAGCACCCAGTGTGTATTTGGTTATATGCTGAAAACTTTGATCATTTCATTTCTTGCAGATTGTCAAAGTGTTGAATTTGTATACTCCAGTTAATGAGTTTGAAGAAAGAGTCTCTGTATCATTTATTCGTACTATACAGGTAAGATCTCCCAGGCTTTCTTTTCCTTTGATTCACCAACACAGTCTTTTGAATGGAAATTTACAGTTTATTGAAGGAAAGTGTGGTTTTGTTATTGTATTATCTCATTCTGACAGTGCATTAACTTTTGGTAACAGATTATTAGAAAAAATGCAGTGATTTTAAAACAAATATAAACATTCTTTAGCAGTTGAAGACTTTTTGGTAGATTTTTTGTGGGAAAAAAATATTTGTAGATTCAAAGAACTGATGTTCTGTTTTTTGTTTTTAAATCTCAGATGCGTTTACGAGACAGGAAAGACTCTCCTCAGCTGCTCATGGATGCTAAACACATCTTTCCTGTCACCTTTCCTTTTAACCCATCCTCCCTCGCACTAGAAACCATCCAAATTCCAGCCAGCCTGGGCCTGGGATTCATATCACGGGTCTGAAAGTGATGTGATGTCAAGGCAAACAGTGACAGTAAATTTCTTGCCTGAAATAAGAACCCATTATTTCCAGTGAGCTACTGAAAATATGCTCTAAAGAGAAAGTACTGAGTATCTTTCAAACAAGAGGTTATTAACTGGAAATCTCCCTAAATACTTTCATCACCTTGGAAAGACAATTAGGCTTCTTTGTACTGTGTTACCTTTAATTCATAGCAACACTCACCCTTGATCAGTTAGGTATCCTGAGTTACATGTAGGTAAATGGCAGACAGAAGGGGGAAAAGTGTCTCCAGCTGCCAGCATTTATTTTAAATCCTTAGCACTGCATCCTAATAGTATGGTAAAAATGTAAATTCCAGCTATGAGCTGTTGTTAGGAAGGCACCAACAAAGAACCTCCTCTGTGTGAACCAGAAGAATTGAAAGAAAAATTGCCATTGAGTACATATCATATCAGTTCAGGAATCAATTATGTTGATATTGTCAAACTGGATCAAAGAAATAAACTGGCAATATGTAAAGTAATTGGTCAAGTAACTTCCTTATATGTGTCACTCTGATATAGAGATAATAAGAGAATGTTGGTTTGCCATATAGCATAGAAGTCCATTTGTACTGTAGTTTACTGAGCATTTTAAATTGCTGCTACATACTGTATACTTTAACATGTAAGCGATATTCTTATTAGGCACTACAACAGTAAGCTTCTCTTTTATCAACTCTGTTTACAATTCAATCAGACCATTTTAACTGGATTATGTGCAAATATATACAGATTCCCCTGCACGAGTAGCGGACACTGGGAAGTCATGTAGTAATATGACAAAATGTTTGACATTTAGGGATAGGATTAGACAAAGTGGCTATTGTTGATGTCGTTATTTATTCAGAATGTATTACATTGATGTGCTCATTAATTTTCCCTGGGTGGATATCACATCAGGGTACAGTGTTCTGTGAAGTGATTTATTTTTAGTTCCCAGATCAGATTCCTGCACTGCATATTTTCAACCCAGCCAGGTTTTCTTTCTTCTTAATTTATTAAGAATTAATCTCAGTCACTATCTAGAGAAGAGTGTCAGCATAGTCATGGTTCGGGTCTTGAAACCTTGATTATCCTATAAATTATGCAAAACAAGGTATATAATAAATACTATGATTCCATTTTTTTAGGCTTTGCAACTTCTATACATGTTCTCAGTACCACTAGATACTTTAAAGAGCATCATACTAGAAATACTTTAAGACTTATGTAAGAAGACTGCTGAATTTTAGAGGATTTGTTTCAGTAAGAGCCAGATCCTAGAAGTTTCATTCTGAAATTCTAATTAAACATATTCTCAGTTTTTCCTGGACATCCTATACAGTAAATCTTTCAGGTTGTGCAAAAGCAAATTCTTAGTTTTCATTAGAAACTCTGGTTCTGAATTACAATCATAGATTTATATAACTTAACTGTTAGATGGTCTATGAAAAATGACATTAATACATGTGCAATATTAATGGAAGTCAAACAGTTTCAAATCAATGATAAAGATTGTTATTAAAAGATAAATACTGTCTGTTAACTTATTTGGGCCTCACATTCCTCATTTATACAGTAAGAGAGTTGGACCCTTCCACATCTAAAATTCTCTCCTTTTGGCTCTTAGGTCCTAGAAAAACTAGATACAGTTACTCAGTGAGTTCACCCTCTAATTGAAAGATCACTGTTTGGTGCCTGTTAATTCTAGGGGATTAATAAAATGTAAAGCCACAAGTTGGTGTAGCTATAACCTTTCTTAAATGTACATGATTTACATACATGCTTTTAAAAAGTGAATTAGTTTTAGTAATTTTTATTGAATCATGTACTGCCATATTCAGTTTGGATACATTTATTTATTTGCAAAACCAGCCAAAAACACTACTGATCCAATCAGGTTCTCTTAGTTTTCCCCAACTGTCAATGTGGTTTTCAGTGAACAATGAACTCTTACCTCTTGGTTAGTACTGAATGTGCCAGAGTACTGACTCATTGCACAGGGGAAACGCCAAAAAAATGTCATGATGATGCAGGCTGTCCACCTCAGACCTGGAAATCCTCCTGGGCCCTTTCCCAGCTTAGTCCCTGTGTAATGTGCATGCCCTGAATCTTGTCAGGTCTTCAAGAGCATGCTGTAGCTCCTACTGCCGTTGCAGCCCTTTATCTGAGCCCAGACGGCTCATATCCTCAAACATCTCTCTCTTGTCTCCTGCCTTTGTGCTGGAAAGTGCTGAAGCCTCCATTCCACACCTGGGCCAGAATCTCTCCTGTTCAGTGATGGCCACGCAAAGACTCTACTATTCCAGGCTCCAGCTTCCTCCAAGGCCTACCCAGAACCCGAGATGGGGATCTGAATCAACTTCTCTTAGCGACATAAAGATCTTTAGTCATTACAAGACTACAACCTTACAACCAGGGAACCCCAAGACCTGATAAATGACTCCGTGTGCTACTTTCTTGAGGATGCAACAGTTATTTGTTTACTAGGGGTTTCCTTGAGCCCCTCTTAGGACAGCCCACCCTCTCTCCAACCACATTTCCTCACCCAACTTCAAACATCCCTTCCCCAGCCTTCCAGCCGCGCATTCCATTGTTCACTCTTTCCCCTCCCTCAGCCGGACCATACACCACTTGCCTGTCTGCTCAGCTGCTCTGACTGTGCTGAAGGCAGTAGAGTCAGTCCTCAATTGCCCCCCTGGCCTGACTTCAGGCCGATCTTTGCACAACTTCTTGTTCTCGCTTCTCAGCAGTACATTCTTTAACATTATCACTAATTTGCCTTTTCATAATTCCCTTGTGACACACAGTAGGGATTCACAGAAAAATCTTGAAAGAACACAGTCCTATCTTCGTAGCCCCTTCTCAATAGTCTCCTCACTCACCTTACCTATAGACCTAGCTCATACCTTGGAATGCAAGGCTGAAAAATTAGGAGCAGTTTTCCTTGTAGCTTTCCTTGGCTTAAAAGGCTTTGGTCTGCCTGACCTGAGCGTTACTATAAAGAAGAGGGAAAATAAGATCCATAAAGTGATTACTTTGGAAGTTTTGAAAAATATCCATGTACCTGACACTTCTTTTGTCAAGTGCAAAAGTACAAAAAGATACATTCCAAAGCCCACCAAAAGGAAATTTGAGGATCCTGGTCAGTTTGTATGATTTGCTTTATCCCGTTTGGCTCTTTCTGGGTGAGTAATTATGCATAACACAGATCAGATCTTTTAATACCATGTGAGGGAGGCTATGAAAATATTGGGAATTTCAGTGTAGTGATTGTTTTAAGAAATTACTATCTTGGTAACCCTAGGTCAAGGGGTACCTGTCCTATCCTGAGAAATCCTCACATAATATTCATGCACCAACCTGCCCTCCCCACCCCACCTTGTCTGTCTGTCTGTCTGTCTGTCTCTCTCTCTCTCACTCACACACACACACACACACACAGTTACCAGAATGTAGAGTTCCCCAGGAGGCATAATCAAGGATCCTCTGGGTAACTGCAATTGTTTAGAATAAAATAGAAAGCAAAACTTAGCATGTGACCCTTAGATTCTCCTGCTGAAAGTAGTGCAGAACAGTACATTGTATCTGGCTATGCTTTTCTTCAGCGCACTTCCTCTGTTACCTCATTGTGTCCTCACAACAGCACTGGAAGGCAGAAAGGGTAGCTACTATAGTCACTTGCTGATGCTACACAGAAAGAGGTCAGTGACTTGCTGAGGTCACACAGCCCTCCTGCCATGCCGCTTTCCTGAATGTAGCAGTGTCAGTGTGGCAGGTGGGAGCAGGAAAGTAAAAGATCTCAAGGTGACATGTGGTTTCTCCTGGTACCCATGGGGTACCCTGGGTCAACAAGAGGTGCTTTTTTTTTTTTCTTATCAAAATTGGCAACGGGCATACGGGAACTGAGCAAGCGCCAAGGACCAGGTTGTCTGTGCTAACGAGATGAAGTGCCCAGAGCCTGGTGGCTTTCTTTTTGTCAGTTACCTTCTATAACTAGGTGTGATTTTTGTAATGAGTCAGAGCTCCCTTGAAAGGTGCAACACTCTGTGCTTAGGTCTTTAATTAGTGGCAGGCTGGCTCAAACTGACTGGAAGCAGTGAAAGCCTCCCAAAAGTTCGGAGGAAAGTCAGTCTCCATACACACACTCCTCAGAGCCAGCACAAGAGCCACCAGACGAGCTATGCAGCCGGCCATCAAGCCCCTGGGTACCTTCTGAGGCCTGTCTGTGGGCAAGCCGTATCCATGTCCGTGTGTTTGGACATTTTGGTGTGTGCATGCTGCCGGTGTTTACTTTGGAGCTAGGAGGTACGCTATGTGCATGCGTGTCAGAGAGGCTGTGTGTATTGCTGTGGCCTCCGTTCATGGTTAAGTGCGTTGTAATTTCTTCTCAGGGCGTGCTGTGAGGACCGCCTTAACCCCTGCTCCCTTCCCTCCGAGAGCTGCCTTAAGTTCTCTGGAACTTTTCCTCTGTAAGGGACCGACTTACCTGGAGAGGATATCTTGCCGTGTTTCTCAAGGTTTTGTGAGGGTTTTGGTTGGGTGTGGCCTCCAACCGCTAATTCCTTTTCTTCCTGCATGACTCTCCCCTCCTGTTACTTCTCCTTCCTTTTCTTTTCTGTTATTTCCAAACAGGTGTTGGAACTCAGGCAGCACCAGTCTCAGAGCCAGTGAATGTGGGCTGAGACAGTGTTCCTGAGTTTGGGGGGCTTGGTGTCACAAGTAAGCAAATGAACATATGGAAGAAATAGATCAGTTCGCTTCTTGGTAATGCTTAAATGGCTTGTTTTCCCCAGATCTTTTCTTGATACAGGTAAAGGGTACAGCTGTAACACCTTCCATGGACATGCTTTAAAAAATTTTTTAAAGAACCCTGTACTATATGTAAAAGTTTGAATGAAAATAGGGAAGAGTGCTGTAAATTCTATTCCATTGTATTACCCTAAATTAAATCAACCTGGAGTTACAGTAGACTTCTCAACAGATCAGGAACTGAAAAGTAATCTGTAAAATACCTGCCAAAATGCATTTTATACATTTTTTAATTTTATAATTTGGTCTAGCGAAAATGTTCATTAGCTTAACTTAATGAGTGTCATTAGCTTCCTAAAATGACTGAAAACGATTAACATTTCCTTAGTATTGTGATATAGCTTGAAATATTTGAAAGAAAAATGTTCCTTGCGTGGAAACTGGTACGTATAATTTAATGCTTGGTAGGTCAGTACATTTTCATGCATTTTTCAGTCAATAGTTTCAAATATCTTATTGGTACCACATGTTATAAAACTGTAGCCTATATTTCAGGCTCTCTAAATCACTTGAGCCATTTAATATTTTCCAACAAATGGTGAATTTTTCCTTTAAATGTGGATATGTATGTTGTAATTTATGATTCCTAGTTATGTATTTTTGTGGACTCTTGGAGTAATGTTCACTTTTTTGTGTCCTTGGAAAATTTAAATTGCTCTAACAGTGTTACACCGGAATGAGCTCATGAGATTTAACATATTGTATTTTAATTATTAACTTTAATTATTAATTTGCTGTGAAATGGATATGCCTTTTAACTACAATGAAAACGAACATTGAAGTTTTTCAAATATTTTTCCTTGTTGGGTCTGTAAAAGGAATTCTATTTTGATCTACATAGAAAAACATGATATGGTTAATCTTTGAAAAGTTCTTAGGTAAAATACTCATCCATTAGAAAGGAAGCAGAAATACTGAGAAGTGAAAGGCACTATCAACCACCTCTGGTTTTAAACTGAAACCATCCCAGCATATCCCACATGGAATTTTTAAAAATAAGTTAACAATTCACCTCATATCAGCAAAAGCCTTTGAAACCTGGGTTTTCACTAGATATCACCTAGTGATAAGATGAAAACCAAAACAATATCAGATTGACATTTACGCTCTAAATTTGTAGTTGTCTAATGTTGTCCTTAGTAAATGTGTGTCACTAATGCTGTATTCTCCTAGCTATTATAGAAAATTGTTCAAATAAAGATATGGAAATAAAGGATTTTTGTTAGTGTCTTATAAATACACTCACAGCACATGGAACATGAGATACACACCAATGGAGAGCACATTCTGGGCTGTTAAACACACCTTTAATATTTAAGAGGATAGAAATCATATAATGTCTGCACTCAGATGATATTAGGATTAAACTAGGTATCAGTGATGGAAAAATAGCTGGAAAATCCCTAAATACTTGAAGATTAAACAACATGCTTCTAACACATGGAACAAAGGAGAAATCTCCAGAGAATTTTTAAAATATTTGAACTAAATGAAAATGAAAATATAACATCAAAATTTGTCCAGTGCAGTGAAAGCAGTGCTCAGTGGGAAATTTATAGCATTGAATGCATGCATTAGAAAAGAAGAAAGACCCATACATAATCAATCATTAAAGCTTCTAGTTTAGGAAGCTTAAAAAAGGAAGAAAACATTAAATGCAAAGTAAGCAGAAGAAAAGAAATAATATAAATCAGCAAAAATCAAAGACATTGAGGACAGAAAATCAATGAAACCAAAAGCTGGTTCTTTAAAAAAGATCAATAAAATTGATAAGCCTCTAGCCAGGCTAATTAAAAAAGAGAGACGACATACAGCAGATTAGTGGTTACTTAGAGCTGGGAGGAGTTGGATCAGGGGGAATCAAGGGGATGGAGCAGTAACTGAGGGACATGGAATTTCATTTTGAGATGATGAAATTTTTTTAATTAATTTATTTTAATGTTTATTTTTGAGAGAGAGAGAGAGAGAGAGAGAGCAAGCAGGGCAGGGGGAAGAGAGGGAAACAGAATCCAAAGCAGGCTCCATGCTGTCAGCGCAAAGCCTGACATGGGGCTCAACCCCACAAACTGAGATCATGACCCAAACCAAAGTCAGATGCTGAACCAACTGAGCCACCCAGGCACCCCAATGATGAAACTTAAAATAAACTGTGGTGACAGTTTAATCTGTGACTCTACTAAAAACCACTGAGTTGTATACTTTAAATGCGTGAAGTGTATGGTATAAAACTTACCTCTTAATAAAAAAATTTTTTTTTAAGTAGACTTTTCACTTCTGGTATGGCAGACTGAGAGGCTCAGCAAATTCTCTTCTCAAAAATGTAAGGACAACACTGGACAAAAGTGTCAAAAACAACAATTTTAGGGCTCTGTAAATTCTCCAACAGCATACAACAAATTAGTAGTGTTTATTTATGACAAGCTACTGACCTCTGAGTAAGAACAGCATTTGTTTAACAGTCTTACCCGGGGCTGCTCCTATCTTCTCCCCTCACCCAGGTCAGATAGCGTGGTAATTCTACCAGAGTCAGACAAGCTATAAAAGCCAGCAGCTTTGCCTTTGGAGGGGCTCACTTGATTTGGAATGAAGTGCAGTTAAACCCCTTACCCAGCAATAGCAATAATGCTAGTGATTTCACAACTGTGAGGGAATACATTTCTGTTGTTTTAAGCCACCCAGTCTGTGGTACTTTGTTACAGCAACCATAGGAAAGTAACACAGTATTAACCTAGAGTATCTGTGATGAATTTAGATGTATATCTTCATCCCTAGAGGAACCATTAAAAAAATTAATTCAAGAAATACTGTTTTTGTTTTTTTTTAAGTTTTTTTTTGTTTTTTTAATGGGAATTAAAATCGTGCACACACAAAAAAGCAAAACAAAAACAACAAAAAACCCACCATCACCAAAAACATAAGGAGAAACAGTAACAAAAAAGACATGAGCCATATAGAAAACAAAATGACCATATCAACAATTACATTAAATGTGAATGGATTAAACACTTCTATCACAAGGCAGAGATTGTGAGGGATATTATAACATACTCCTCTGAGAGGCTGAAAGTTAGAAAACTGACAGTATCAGTCATTGATGAGGATATAAAACAACTGAAACTCATATGCTGTTTATAGAAGTAAATTGATGCAGGGCACCTGCATGGCTCAGTCGGTTAAGCATCCAAGTTTGGCTCAGGTCATGATCTCATGGTTCCTGAGTTCAAGCCCCACATCGGGCTGTCTGCTCTTAGCCCAGAGCCTGCTAAGATCCTCTCTCTCCCTCTCTCTCTCTCTGCCCCTCCCTTGTGTGTGCCCATGCTCACTCTCTCTCTCTCCTTAAAAATAAACATTCAAAAAAAAAAAAAGTTGATGCAATATTTTAAAGGCAACAATATCTAGGGGTATCTAGTCAGCTCAGTAAAGCATGTGACCCTTGATCTTGGGGTTGTAAGTTCAAGCTCCACATTGGGTGTAGAGATTACTTTAAAAAGAACTTAAAAAAATCCTTACATATGTGTGTATGTGTGTGTGTGTATACATATATATATATATATGTATACACACAACAATATCTACTAACAATATTGAGCATTGCATACCTAATGATTCAGCAGTTCTACTCCTTTTATATATCAAACAGGAATGCATATGTTTGTGCATTGAAAGACTTTTGTAAAAATGTTTATAGCAGTGTTATCCATAATAGCCACAAACTGAAATAACCTAAATATTTATCAACAGGAGAATGAATAAACAATAGAATATTTATATAATGGAATACTATCTAGGAACAAAAAATAGCACACTTTAGCTATGTACAACAGCATTGTTACATGTCACGTAACAAGCCAGATGCAAAGATGATACACAAATAATTTCATTTATAAAAACATCCAAAATAGGTAAGACTAACTTACGGTGAAAGAAGTTATAACAGTGGTTACCTTTGAGGGGTAATGACTTAAAGGGACATCAAAGGTTTGGGGATGTTAGAAATGTTCTATATTTGGATCTGGGCGGTGGTTACTTGGATGTGTTGATATGTCCGTGTGTAAGACTACATTAAGCTGTACACTTATTATTTGTCTACTTTCTGTATGTTATTCTTCAATAAAAATTGTATTTAAAGGGGCTCCTGGCTGGCTCAGTTGGTAGAGCATGTGACTCTTGGTCTTGGGTTAAGGGTTCAGGCCCCATGTTGGAAATAGAGATTACTTAATAAAAAATAAATAAAAATCTTAAATATAATTTTTTATTTAATTTTTTTTTAATGCTCATTTATTTTTGAGACAGAGAGAGACAGAGCATGAACAGGGAAGGGTCAGAGAGAGGGAGACACAGAATCCGAAACAGGCTCCAGGCTCTGAGCTGTCAGCACAGAGCCCGACGCGGGGCTCGAACTCACGGACCGCGAGATCATGACCTGAGCCGAAGTCGGCCACCCAACCGACTGAGCCACCCAGGCGCCCCTATAATTTTTTATTTAAATGATAAAAGTGGCTAGACCTCTAGACCCTTCTTAACTCTGAGCAACCAGGTAACTCTTCTACCCATTTTATGCCTTTTTTCTTTATGTTGTTATTTTGGACCAGAGGTACACAACATTAAGTTCATCATAATCCTCTTTTTGTGGCACCTATCACTGTTGGTCTGTGCCAGGTTCTTTGAAATTTTTTTGGTTCCTCTTTTTTTCTTTTTAAGTTTATATTTATTTATTTTGAGAGAGAGAGAGTCTGTGCACATGCAAGTGGGGGAGGGGCAGAGAGAGAATCCCAAACAGGCTCTGCTGCCAATGTGGAACCCAGTTCAGGGCTCGAACTCATGAACCATGAGATCACAAACTAGGCCAAAATTGGTTGCTTAACTGACTGAGCCACCCAGGAGCCCCAAGTTCCTCTTTTTTCTTTATTCACCAATCTCATTTCCCTCAACCTCAGAGATATTCACTCTCACATATTTAATTGGATGACTTTGTAATTTATCATCCACACTTTCATTTACATATACTTTTTTCCATGAACAACATATTATTGCAGTCTTTGCTAGTTTTGAAATATATATAAAGACTTGTACTATACGTCCATTCAACATGGCTTTTTACATCTCTCTGAGTCAATATAAGTAGATCACATCCATTCTTGCTGGCAGCTATAGAGTATTATACTATATATGTATATACACACACACATACACACACACTATTTATTTATTCTCCTGTTGATGGATATTGATGAATATCTCCTTTGATATGTAACTGTGTTGTGATGAAGATCTACTTAACTTTTTTCAGGTCTATGTGATAATTTATCTGCCTAAACCTATTTTTTTTATTTTTATAGTTTTTTAATGTTTATTTTTGAGAGAGAGAGAAAGAGAGAGAGTGGGAGAGGGGCAGAGAGAGGGGGAGACACAGAATTCGAAGCAGGTTCCAGGCTCAGAGCTGTCAGCACAGAGCCTGACACGGGGCTCAAACCCACAACTGTGAGATCATGACCTGAGCTGAAGTCAGATGCCCAACTGACTGAGCCACCCAGGCGCCCCATGCCTAAACCCATTTTTAATTAACATTCCCAAATTGCTCTCTTGAATGGTGTATTAGTATAGCTCCCACCAGTTGTGGGAGCAAAAAGTTATTTTCTCACATCCTAGTTGATGTTTTTCAAGCCGAATATTTTTGCCAATCCAATGAGTATAAAGTTATATCTCCTTGTTTTCATTTGTATTTCTCTGGTTACTAATAAAGTTGACATCTCTTTATGTGCTAACCAGCCATTTGAGTGTTCCCATGGACAAACTACCTATTAATTTCTTTTGTAAATTTTTAAAAATTGGACTTAGTATCTTTTTAAAACCAATTTACAGTAGTTTCTTGTCTATTTTAGATGAATATTATACATATTAATCATTTGTTGGTTGTTAAGTTGCAAGTGTATTTCCCAGTCTGTTGCCTTTCTTTATGAATGGTGGTTTTCCACTGAAAAGAAATCTTTCCTTTTGATGACCGCAAATTCCATCATTTTTTCTTTCTATGATTGTATCTTAAGACATTCTTTCCTAACCCAACATTTAAAAGGTGTTACCCTTCATTTTTTTCTTAAGAATATTATGGTTTTACTTTTAAGTTTTCATCATGAATCCATCTGGAGTTTATTTTTGGATACAGCATTTGCCAAGGATTTGCTTCTTCTCCCCTCCTACACACACACACAATGGGCCCATCTATTAAATATTCTTTTCTTTCCCACTCTGATCCTTAAAGCCACCATATAATGTGGGGCCCTCTTGGGGGACTCCATTCTGTCCCATTATTCATTTATCCATTCTCATGCCAGTATCACACTGTTTTAATGATGATGGCTTTGTGATATCCCTTAATACGTGTGGGGCAAATCTCACTTCTTTGGTCCTCGCTTTGAAGAGTGTCTTGTTATATATGAATTTTACTTCATATAAAATATAGAATAATTGTACAATTTTTCAAAAGTTCTGCTAGGATTTTTATTCCAACTACATTAGACTTACACATTATATTATTAATTTGGGTAGAATTGACACCAGTACAGTATTAAATAGTGCCATCCATGAAAATGGCATCTTACCCTGTCCCCAGCCCTCACCCTCAATTTATTCAGGCCTTCTTTTATGTCCTTGAAGAGAAATTTAAACATTTTTCTCCACAAAGGCCGAGCGCATTTCTCTTAGTGTAATCTCTGGACACTTTATATGTTCACTGATGTTGTAAATATCTTATTTTCCATCTTTCTATAGTATTTTCTAAATGATTATTGCTCACATAAAGGAAAAGGATTCATCTTTACATTTGATTTTGAACATGGTCACCCGACTGAACTGTCTTACAAGTTCCCTTGGACTTTTCTATGGCAATGGTCATATCTGCTGCTCCTTCCAGTAAACACGCTGCGGACTAAGGAAACTAAAACTTGGACGGGAGCGTCTCAGAACACCTGTTTCCTGCCTCCAAGAGCCAGCGAATCCTGGGCGGACTGCTCCGCACCCCCGCCAGGTGGACCCACTTGACCGCCGAGCCCTGGCCGCGAGGAGGCCCGAGCCCTGCCCGCAGCCCCCGCCCCAGCCAATCGCGGCGCCGACCCGCCAGGCTGGGCCCAAGAACCAATCCGCGACTTCTCTCCTCCAGAGGCCGCTAGCCCCGGGGAAGGTAGTCGTCGCAGGAAAACTTACCCCGCAGGGTGGCCCCGCGCAGATTTACGCGGCGGCCCCGCAGTTACCTGCCCCCGGGTCTCGAAGCCGCGCGCCTAGTCTCGGAGCCTCGCACCTTCGCGGCCCTCCAGCTGCTCTGGCCTGTCTCGCCCATGGCGGTGGCCGCGCTCTACACGCAGGTACCGAAGGGCGGGTGCGCGGGAGGGAAGATGGCACGGCGCTACTGCTGACTGTACCTGGCGCCCAGCCCACACCTGTGCACCTGGCGCACTCGCCGCAGGGACAGGTCGCGGAGGCCCTGGGGATCGGGGGCACCGGAGGGCTCCGGCTCCTGTCCGCGGGGGAAAGCGCCTCCGCCCCGCCCCGGGAGCCTGGGTCCCCTCGGAATGGGAAGACCGAGTGCGAGGGGCTGCCTTCCCGGGCCCGAGCTTCTCGGTGCCCTGGGGTCGCGCGTCCGTCCCCACCTCTCGTGCCCCTCGGTCCCCTCTTCCCGAGCCACAAGTGAAATCAGAGTTGCTCACAGGGACATAGAAGTCTCAGTCACGGGCAAATAATAGTATCCATAATTCTCCTGGTCCTCCTCAGAGAGCCCTTGAACAAGAAGCTTAGGACCGCGGTATTCAGGATGCTTTCTAGAATTACTGGGTCTTCAGAAATGCCTGCGCGCGCATTTAAGTTCATCTGATGTCCAAAGGTGCGGCTGCCTGCGTGTGTGGGGCAAGCTTCACCGGTGCTAGAAATTGAGGGCTTCTGTGAATCCAGGGGTCACAGGCTCTTCACCTAACACTTATACGTCGCTTCACAATTTATAAAGCACTTCACATACACCCTGATTCTGGGAGTCACTCTAGAGCATTCCTCTGAAATTACCTCTTCATATAAAAAAAAAATAAAAATGAAATTACCTCTTCCCCAGGGCCAAGGACTCCACAGCATTCTGACACCCAAAACCTTCTGAGATGAGCTTGGCTAATTGTCTGGATGAAAAATAATTTGAAAGTGTTGGCCCTTTTGAAAAAAATTTTTTTTTGAAAGGCTATGAAGGCAGATCCTCTCACACCCCAGTGGAGTAAAATCTATGTTTCCCAATATTCAAATGGATGACACTAGAATCTGTCCATTTCCCCTGAACATGCCCTTGCTTTATATTTAAAAAGGCACTTTCCTGTAGATATAAACAATAGTTGTAAATAATTGTTTCACAACTGTTTAAGCAAACTTTTTTCTTCTACTTTACTGAATTAGTAATACAAGTACAAACCATCCAAATGCCATTGTGCCCTCCAACACCTTTCCACTAACTAGACTTCTAAATGGGCAATGTTTGAACCATGACTCTCCTAGAATAGTTTATCAGTGAGAATGTCAACCATCAGATAGCTGACAGTGCTTCTGAGGTCTTCAACTTACTGGAGGTGAAAGAAAATCTTGGCACAAGGCAATTCTTGGAAGATAATTTGGAGAACAGAAAATTGTTGATGATTAACCTCTTTTAGGTAACATTTTTATTCCAGAAGCAAAAATACACAGGTGTGAGCTTCCCTATCATCAAGACCTTACACTACAAGTGTTTTTAAATAGCAACTAGGTAGCAGGCATAATGTAGGAAAACTGGTACGGAAGAGTTTTCTAGAGAAGAGCTTGGAAGGACAGAGAATCTGAGAATCCCAGAGCCAGAGGGAGTCTTGATGGCCCACCCTACCCATTTGGTGTCCAAGTAGACACCTTTGTTCTGAGGCTATCTCTTCTGTCCCAGGTCAGTCAGTCCCCATATTGTCAGTTCCAGAGGTGGGAAGCTCCCTGTTTGTGTAGTTGCCTGTTTAGGTTTTAAAGAGCTTGCTGTGCTAAGAAGTTCTTTCATTTTTTTTTTAAGTTTATTTATTTATTTTGGTTGGGGTTTGGGGGGCGGCATGCGGAAGAGAAAGAGACAGAGAATCCCAAGCAGGCTCCATTCTGTCAGCACAGAGTCCCACACAGGGTTCAAAGCTACTGAACCGTGAGATCTTGACCTGAGCTGAAATCAAGGGTCGAACATTTAACTGACTGAGCCACCAGGTGTCCCATGTTAAGGAGTTCTTTCTTAAACTGAAATAAAATCTAAGCCCTCTCCCTTGCTTCCCTACAGCTTCCTGCAACCCTCCCAAGTCCACAGATTTAGCCATTTGTCCTAGAATGCTAGCATATAGGATTGGCTTAAGCCAAAGTTTGTGACTGGGACCCTTGGCCTCCTTTAAGCTCCAGAAGTGCTGCTTCTCTGCATAATCTTAGCCACACAACATTTTAAAACAACTTAAAACCCATTTCTGTACCCAGGAGCAAATAATGACTCTGCAGCAGGGTGATGTGTGGACTGTCCATTCTGGAACCCCTGTGTGACAGCCACACCCATCCATGATCTACAGGCTACCTCATTCAGTCACTATATACACTGCTGTTACCTGCCTATCCCCTGTCTAATCTCCCTTCCTGCTATGCCTTGAAGACAGGCATATTATCTCCCCTAAAACATTTATTTAGCACTTTCTGTACGTGAAACATTGTGCTTGGGGGAGGTTAGAAAGACTTTTTTTAAAGGATAGTCTTTCCTCTCAAGGAGTTTTCGAATTAGTGAGAAATGAGAAAGGTCAAATAATTCAATCTGCTGAAGCCCTAAAGGCATGGAGGAGCCTACTGGGTGATAGACCTGGGAAGGGGAGGGTTGTGCCCAAGAATTAGATCGGGGCTTTATACTCTGGTGAAGATCTTGAGTGGGAAAAGATAGGATCAGGGGCTGTGTTTTAGGAATTTGGGTGCACTGGCAATGCCCATGACACTCAGATAGCTGAATTCTCAGGTCATCTTAAGTGTCCGGGAAAGAATTCAGGCTGCAGTATTGGACAGGGCAAAAGGAGACACAATCCAGGGAGGCTGTGGAGGTAGGTGATGATAAGACTGGACTGGGGAGAGGGAGAGGTCAAAGATGACTGTAGAGGTCAGAGTCTGGATGATGAGAGCAGGGGGTGCAGTTGACACAGGCACAGCAGGAGGAGGAGATCTTATGAAAGTCAGGAGGCAGAATTTGTCCCTGCAACAATTGAGGTGGTGAAGGAGTTTCTAGGGGCCAGTGCTCTGGGAGGTTAGAGGTTGGTGGAGAGGTTGGGCCAAGAGTCTTCTGCCCAGAGGTAGTAGTTGAAGCCCAGGGAGTGAGAGCCTTGCCCAGGGTGAGACGAGAGCCAAGACAGGACACTGGGAAATACAACTATTCAGAGGGGCCCAAGATGGAGCCATCACAGGGAGGAGATGGGAGAGCTGGTAGGGGAGCATAGGAAGAGAGGTTCTGAGAAAGAGGGGACTCCTGGGAGGAAGTGTGGTGAGAGTAGCAGTAGCTGCCGGGATGAAGTGTAAAATGACCCATCTCTTTCAAAAGCTATTGGCAACATGCCCTGGAAATGTTGAGAGCATTTGACCCAGAAATGGATTTAAAATCTCGCTGAGAAAAACCGGTTTGGCCATTCACTGTTGGAACCTCTCTGGAGGCCCCTGTCACTTTCAGACTCACTGACCAGCCACAAGGTTCCACCTCTGCATCTCCCCACTGCCTGCCCACTCCTACCTCAGCTCACTCTGCAAATTTCTGGCCATCCCTTGGTGCATTCCTGCTGCTGGTCAGCACTCTATGCCTTGGCTTGCAAGACTCCCTGTGCTTAAAATAACTGCTTTGTTCAGTAGCGCCTCACCTTCCAAATTCAATTTGAGCAGTGTCTTTTCTGAGAAATATTTACAGCCAGCTCCTCTGGACACCTTGCATGTTGATTTGTCAACACTCATTAACTGTCTCCCCCACTGACCAAGAGTTTCCAGAGAACAGGGAGCAGTGGGGGCTTAAGCAACATTTAATGTGTGCGCGCATGCATGAATGAGTTTTTCTGCTTTCAGAGAGAGCTGTGGGCCTGAAGAAGATAATGATGGTTACTTGTATCTTGCAATCATGGAGCACTTCTTCTGTGCCAGATGCCATCCTCAGAGCTTTATATACCATCTTTCATGGTTTAATTTTAATAAGCAGTGATATGTGTGGATGTTGGTATACCAATTTTACAAATGGCTCAGGTTAGGTAAATTGCCTAAGATCATGTAGAAGTGGAGGAGGAGGCAGGATTAAAAGCCTCTGTTCTTTTTTTTTTTTTAATGTTTATTTATTTTTGAGAGAGAGAGAGCGTGCATGAGCAGGGGAGGGGCAGAGAGGGAGGGGAAGACACAGAATCCAAAGCAGGCTCTAGGCTCCGAACTTTCAGCACAGAGCCTGACATGGGCCTCAAACCCACAGACTGCGAGATCATGACCCGAGCCAAAGTCGAACGCTTAACTGACAGAGCCACCCAGGCGTCCCAAAAGCTTCTGTTCCTAATACCTCCCACTACCACAACTATGGTTCAACCACCTTTACCATCTTCCTCCTCTTCAAGGGAACTGACCTTCTTCCCATTCACACAGAGGACTCATGGGAAGTCCATCCACTTTATAGTTGTATATTTGCTATACGTGAATATGGTTTTTTCATCTAAGATATTGGGCAAAGTGGTAAGTTGGCAGTGAGGCAGAGAACTCTATGGCATGCCTCTAGAGATATTTCTTAAATTGTTCTGGCTCATTAATTGGGACTCAGGTTATACCTAGTTTTAGCCACAGATTCACAAATTATATTACCCTTCAGTCACTTACTACTCTTGCTTGTGAATAAGGAACTCACAAGACATCTGCAAGGAAGTTTTGCTAGAACTCAGATGTGCAAGGTGAGAAGTGTCTTGACTAGCAGTTCAGGATCTCTGTCTAAAATAAAGTCAAAGTTCAGTTTAATGGCTTTCCATTTGGCCAATGTAAGAAGCTTTTAGACTTCTATGTATCATTAATAACTCTAGAAAATTAGAGGTATCCATTGTGTTATATATGGGTACTTCAAAAGAGTAAAAAAAAAAGTATATAAAGACTAAAATACCAAGTTTTGTCTTTAATTGGTGCAACTAAACTGGGAATTTGAATATTTTGTTTAATAGATGTTTATGGAATGCTGGCTATGGGGAAGTTATTGTATTGGGTTCCAGGATACAAAGACAAGGCTCTTAAAGCTCAAATGCCAGTGAGGGGGGTGGAAAGTTACCTCAAAACCTCTGTGTCCCTCTGGGAAGGGACAGGGAGAACTCTAAAGAGGAAGCATTCAATCCTGCCTGGGGTGGAGAGCAATAGGGAAAGTGCCACCAAGGAGAGGAGTTGTGAGCTGAATCTTAGTTTGCTCACTGGCCAGGAGAGGAGGAGTGGCACCGGGGATGGAAGGAACAGAGCCAAGGAAGAGCTTGGCGTGTTCTAGAAACTGCTAGTGGATTGGGTGGCAGCTGGCAGAGGGTGGACTGAAGAGGCAAGGAAGCCTGAGGAGGAAAACTGGCTAGGACAGTGGCTTCCAAGGTCTGGCTGGTCATCAAAATCTATAAGGGACTGGGGGCGGGAATTTTAAAGCTTTCATCTTGCCGGGGCCCACCCATGGAAATTCTGATTCAGGTGCAGGTGAGGGAATCTGTATGACCACAGAAACCTGGTGCTTTACCTGGTTGAGGAAGCACTCAGCAGACTGTGACATCTGTCAAGAGAAGATTGGTGGGGGTGGGATTGGGGGAGGGGGAGCTGATTGACGGCCATGGCAGTGGGATGAATGGGACAGATAGGCGAGACTTGTTTAAGATGTAGGCTTTCCAGCACCTGATAACCATTTGGTTGTTGAGGGTGGAGGGAGGGAAGGGAACCCAGCACTGTCCCAAGTTTTTGATTTGAGGGACAAGAGAACTGAGGAGGAGTGGGTTTGGGATAGACATAATGGTCATTAGAGGTTAGAATTTATGAGTGTCCAAGGACATTTAGGGGCTGATGTGTGGGAGACCACTGGACATGTGGTCTAGACCTGTGGAGAGATCTGGGCTGGAGGTCTCACGTGCACAGGTGCTAGGGCAGTCCCCGAAATCATGGGAATGGAGGACACTCTCTAGAGAAAGCCTGTCAGGAAGAGGGGCTAGAAGGACACTGGGAGACAGAGGGGAGGCTAGGGAGCCTGGGAAGGGCCTGGAGGGGTGAGGGAGGGGCAGCGGAGGGAGCATAATATCACTGCCCTGGCCTGGCTGACTGGGAAAGTGGAGACTCTCCCAGTCCAGAGAGCTGCTAGGAAGGAAATGTGTGGTATTCCCTATTTCCTGTAAAGTCCTCAAGCCCTTTCTGTGGCTAACATCAGTTGATGCCTTCAAATAGGCAGGCAACATGAGAAGATGCCCTCTTCTCTCATCTGAACATGTAGGGTGGGGTATTTGGATATTCCTGAAGACAAATCACTTCCTAAGGGTCCCGCTCCTAAGTCTTTGCCTCATTGTTGAGCCTCCCTTGGCTTGGAAATAAAGGTACAGCACGATTTCCCTTCGTGGGAGGGTATTCGCAGGAAGGGTGTGGGAGGCAGGTACCTCTGCTCCGTGGCCCCCCCTGCAGGCCCGTCCCTTGAGGGCTTGGCAGGCAGTCTGAGTCCGGAGGCTCCTGCTCCACAGGAACGAGTCACACTGGGGAAATCACATGAGAGCTAGTCACACTGTTTGCACAGACTGCGTTTGTTTGTCTAAATTCTGCAAAGCGAACTCTTCCTCCCGGTTGAAGCACTGCCTTGTGGGTCGAGAAATGTGAGGAAGGAGGGAGGGACCCAATGGGTGTAACTGACATGCAACTGGATAAACTTTGTCATGTTTACTTACCAGGCTGGGTTGCAGCTGCAGGGCCCTAGGTGACTGGCAGCATTGCTGGCAGAGGCACCAGGCCTGGAAGGTGTGGGTGGCCTGGAGAGTCGGGGCTGAGGAGGCCGTTTGTATGCACCACCCCTCAAAAGAAGCCAGCTTTCAGTTCCATACATATCCTAATACTGCCTACCATTGAATTCTGCTTTGGGTTGAAACAAACCAGCCTGTGCGCTCTCAAGTAGATGGTTGTGTGTTGAGAGTTCAAGATTATTTTCAAAGCCAGACTTATTTAATTAACAAGCAGTTCAAAGTAGGATTTGCAGGCCCTGGCTCCATGGAATCCTGGCTTTTGAGACTTTGTGTGGTGTTTGATGAGCTGCTGACATCTTTGGGGTCAGTAAAACAAAAGGCTTGAATTGGCTTTGGTGACCTTAACATTACTTCTCAGAACTCCTGGCTTCTGTGGGAGGATCTCAGGGATCTCAGCTGTAGCCCCCAACTGGGATCCTCCTCAGAATGCCTCTACTTTCACCTGTTTCACAGAGCAGGCCGCCACCATTTCATTTGAAGTCAGCTTTCTTTGGCTTTAAAAAGAACTATGACAGACAACCTGGAGCAGACGATCTCCCAGGACCCTAAATCTAGGACCTAAAATTCTGTCATGACACTTCATGATATATTGGGATATTCCATTAATGATTTCAGCTTTATGAGATTAGCAATAAATGTTTTTTTTAATTTTTACTTAATTTATTTTTTAAATTTACATCCAAGTTAGTTAGCATATAGTGCAACAGTGATTTCAGGAGTAGATTCCTTAATGCTCCTTACCCATTTAGACCATCCCCCCTCCCACAACCCCACTAGTAACCCTTTGTTTGTTCTCCATATTTGAGTCTCTTATGTTTTGTCCTCCTCCTTGTTTTTCTATAATTTTTCTTCCCTTCCCTTATGTTCATCTGTTTTGCATCTTAAAATCCTCATATGAGTGAAGTCATATGATAATTTGTCTTCCTCTGACTAATTTCGCTTAGCCTAATACCCTCTAGTTCCATCCATGTAGTTGCAAATGGCAAGATTTCATTCTTTTTGAGCAATAAATGTTTTTGATAGCAGACTGAAGTAGAACATGGTAGCCCATGGCAACAAGTATGTGTGGAGTGGGTGTGAGTGTGTTTATGAGGCTTCTATCCACCTACCTGCATGGACATGTATACCTAACTGTGTATCATTGCCCTCTAGGTCGTTCTTCCATTTTCTCTGTCTCTGTGTCTGAAATCTTACCCATACCTCTCTCTCAGCTACCTATCAAGAATTAAAACAACCCAAATGACTTAGGGACTCATGATTGATACCCAGCCAATGAAATATATATTTTTCTTTGCTTAAGTCAATTCATATTAACTAATAGATAAACACCTGTGCTCCTTAATCAACTCGGTCCTAGTCTAGTACTGGCACTCTGAAACTTGTTTTATACTTTTCTTTATTTCCTCCAACAGCATATGAAAATGTTAAGTATACAGTGAAGTCAAAGGGACTTTATAGCGGACATCTGTCCTACCACCTAGATTCTACCATGAACATTTTACCATATTTGTTGTATTACATGTCTATGCTTCTCTCCAGCCCTTGGGCCGTCTTATTTTTTAAATCATCTTAGAGTAAACTGCTTACATCGCTACGTGTCCTCCTAAATATTTTAGTATGTCTATTGTTAAGAGTTTCATATTTGTTCTGTTCTTTGTGTAAAATTTTCAGATAGTGAAACACCAGTCTCACGTCTGTGTTCAGTGGTGTTTGAAAAGTGCTGACCACCCATGTAACCCAAACCCTTTCAAAGTATAGAATGTTGCCATCACCCCCAGAACATTCCCATGAGAGCCTTCCCACTCACTCCCCAGCCCTACCTACTCCCAGAGGCAACTGCTGTTCCTATGTTTTCCCCACCTTACATTAGTTTTACCTGTTCTAGCATTTGATTTAAAGGGATTCATACATGGAGGTGCCTGGGTGACTCAGTGGGTTAAGCATCCGACTCTTGATTTCATCTCAGGTCATGATCTCACTCACAGTTGTGAGATTGAGCCCCACATCAGACTCCAGGCTGGGCGTAGAGCCTGTTTAAGATTTTCTCTCTCCCTCTGCCCCTCCACCACTTGTGCTAACGTGCTCAAGCTCACTCTCTCTGAAAAAAAAAAGAGGGGGATTCATACATAGCATACTCATTTGTGTAATGTTTCTGTGATTCAACCTAATGTTTTGGAGATTCATTCATGTTCTTGCTTATATCAGTAGTTGATTCTTTTCATTGGTAAGTAGTATTCCATTGTATGAATATACCACAGTTTTGTTTGTCTTTTAACTCATTCTCCTATTAATGGACATCTAGTCTGTTTCCAGTTTTGGGTTATTATGAATAAAGCTACTATGAACATTTATGTTCAAGTCTTTTTGGTGGACATATATATTGACACTTGCTTTTAAAGATTGTTTATTCTAAGAGTAATACATGCAACTTGTAGAAAATACATAGAACTATAATAAGGAAAATTAAAATGTCATAATTTTATTGCTCAGAATCTTTTTGTGACTGAAAATTCCTGAAGGTACAATCTCTCAACAGAAAGGAATATTTACTCATGGTCACCAGGCACCAGTGGACCACGGGCCTGATGAGCAAAGAGATGCAAATATACACATATGCACACATGCAGCTCCAGGTTAGAGATTGGCTGGGTTAGTAGGGAGACCATGCTGACTAAGAGGGAATGCCTTTCCCTCCGAGTAACTCAGCACATATACATAATAGATGCTTAGCAAGTGTTTAGTAAATGAGCGAGTGAATGAATGGACGAGCAAACAGAGGAACGGCCCACTGCAGTAGAGTGTGAGATGTGGGGTCCGGGTGATTACTGCAGAGGGGAGAGAAAGGAATTAATCATGAACCTATGACAGCTGCAGTCTACAGACATGGCAGCCACCTCATCTTCATCTTGAGCAGCATTCAGGTGTCTTGGTGAGTTCTGGAGAGAGACACGGCCCCTCATCAGTGTGCCAGTGTGAATATTAGACATGTGGGTTAGTTGCTAGGGCTGCCTAACAGTATGCCGTGGACTTGGCGCTTAAACAACAGATGCCCATTTTCTCACAGTTCTGGAGGCTGAGAAGTCCAAGGGTGCAGACAGCTGCTTCTCACCGTGTACTCCCATGGCCTTTTTTGGTGCATGCAGGTGGAGAGAGAGCATGCATGTGAGCTCTCTGGTGTCTCTTCTTACAAGGACACTTATCCCATCATCAGATGAGCGCCTTATAACCTCATTTAACCTTCACCCCCTCTTACAGACCCTGTCTCCAAATTCAGTCACATTGGAGATTAGGGCTTCAACATAAGAATTTGTGGTGAGCTCAGGGGTGGGGGGACGTGATCCAGTACGTAGCAGTGTGGTTCTGCCTAAAGACTTATCCACCAGCACTGAGCCAGGTGCCCCCACAGCTACATCTGGATTTCTACGCTTGCCGCAGCAGGAATACTTGGCTTCTACCAACCAGTGCTGAAATAACACTGCTGTAACCACACTTCATAGCATCTGGCAGAGTGCTTTCAACGACACAGTCTAACTTAACCTGGCAGCAAACCTGTGAAGTAGGGACTGTACCCATTTTGTGGATGAGAAGAATGCTGTATAAGAAGTTAAGTGTCTGGCCCACAGCCCCTCAGCCGATCCGTGGTGAACCAAATCCCTCTGCTCCAACTCTTACAGATAGTGCCCAGAGCTTCCCATTAAGCGACTCGTGATTTCCCTTCCATTCCCAGGCTTTTAGTTTCCCAGGAGTATTTAGGAGGCTTTGGGAATTCCGTTGCCTATGAAAGGAAGCAGCTAGGCCTGGTGCACTGTAGACATACTAAAGATTACTTCATAAACAAAAAATAGGTAAAATACTCCTAATGAAGGAACTGAGTAGACAGAAATATCCCTGAGTCTAATTATCTAATGATCTGTGTTTTTGTTTTCCAAGTTCTGAAATTAAGCCTGTTTCCTTTTGTTGGTCAGTACAACAGGGTATGGATTCCTGATCCTGAAGAAGTTTGGAAGTCTGCTGAAATAGCAAAGGACTACAAAGTTGGTGACAAAGTCCTGCGGCTTTTGCTGGAGGATGGAACGGTGAGGGTCCTTGCTGGCTGTGGCTGCCACAATGTATGAAGGGTAACTGGGATGTATGTGAAGGGGGCACAGCCCCTGTGGGAGGAGCCTGGGAGAGGGCACATGGGGGGTCATCCAGAGTGCCCGGCTGGTGCTGTGGGTCCACTATTTGTACCGCACCCCCCCACCCCACACACTGCCCTAATGAAGGCATCAAGTGCCCTGTGCTGCATACCTGGGCATCCAGTATGGCTGGGAGAACACTGGAAAGTGATTTGCCGTTTTGTTTAAATGTTTATTTTATTTTTGAGAGGGAGAGAAAGAGCATGTGCACAAGCAGGGTAGGGGCAGAGAGAGGAGGACAGAGGATCTGAAGTGAGCTCTGCACTGACAGCAGAGAGCCCCACTGGGGCTGAAACTCATGAACCGTGAGATCATGACCTGAGCTGAAGTCGGACGCTCAATCAACTGGGCCACCCATGCACCCCAGTAATTCACCATTTTGGTTTCATGGGTCTCAGCATAGACACTGGGCAAAGATGAGAAACTTGAAGAAAAGTGGTTGGAGCCTAAGGCATCAACCAGTAGAGAAAAACCTCAAGATGGGAAGAGGAAGAGAAGTAGAGGAAGGAGAGAGAAATCAGGAAGGGAGAGGGAGGGGTGAGAGGAGAACAGAAGGAGGGAAAGTCCATCTGTAGGTGGTTGGATAGAAACAGGTAAGAATTGGGAGCTCCAGGATGGCGTGTGGCAGGGTGATTAGGGAACTGACGGGAGAAGGGACAAGAGGATAGGAATGCCCAGCTTTGTGTGACGTTGTGAAGAGCCTGTCAGTGCTGGTGTGGCAAAGGATCATGTCAGTGGTGGTTCCTGTGCTGCAGTGTACCTGTGATCAGGCCCTCTCGAAGGCTGGATGTGTCTTTTGATTAACAGCTTCTGCAGATTTTACCACTCCTTTAAGTATCATGAGCTGTCCTTTGCCCCCATAGCCATAATGACAGCCCACTGGATCCATAGCTAGCATGAGTCAACTCCCTGGATGCAGAGCTAGACAAAGTATTCATGTTCCATTTGGATGTCAGAGTTGGTCCGGGGAATATCATATGAATATTAAAATGCTGGAATTTTTGAGTCATGCACATGGTCTCTGTAGAAACAGGACACTCTTGGGGCATCTGGGTGGCTCAGTCAGTTGAGCATCCAACTTCGGCTCAGGTCATGATCTCTTGGTTTGTGAGTTTGAGCCCTGCATGAGGCCACTGCTGTCCACGCAGAGCCTGCTTCAGATCCTCTGTCCCCCTCTTTCTTCCCCTCCCTCACTTGTGCTCTCTTTCTCTCAAAAATAAATAAACATAAAAAAAACAAACAAACAGGGCACTCTATTTCCAATCAGACTGTCCTGGATTTGGGAGTCATCTCCTGAGATCCCAGGTAGGAAGATGAGCAGAGCAACTAAAGACACTTCCTCAAGAAACATACTATCTGGATTCAAAGCCTGTGAAGGCCACTTGCTAAGTTTATGACCCTTAGCCTCTAGCTTTCCTCATATGCAAATTGGAGTTAATAATAGCAGGACCTCACAGGGTTGCTGAAGATCAAACGAGATGATCCATGTGTGCAGACCACTGGAGAGAGACACAAAGAGAGGACACTGCTACTTCCATTTAGCCAACCCTTCCCCACCAGTAGCTCTTTGCAGCCTTGTGGAGCACTTCCTGCATGCACTCTAGGTTCTCATTAGGGATCAGGTGTCTCCACGGAGAAAAATCTCAGACTGCAGCTGCAGTGGCAGTTTGCAGCTTTAGTGAAGTCAGCAGGGCTTCAGGTAGCGACATTCCTGGCTCTGAACCCCAGCCCACGAGAGGCAGGTAAGTGAGCAGGTGGCCAGATAGCTCCTTAGCTTTACAAAGCCTGCTTTGTGTAGGAAAATGTCACCTCTGCCTTCAACTGTTAATCTAATGTTCTTTATGTTTTCTCCCCTCCCCCCAGTGACTCTCTTGATTTTCTCTGTCTCTCTCATACATAACACACACACACGCGTGCGTGCACGTGCGCGCACACACGGGCTGAACTAGAAAAGGAGGTTGTTAATTTAAAACAGATAACAGAAGAACTCAAGGAAAGAAGTTATATATGAGCAACAATTTATTTTACTCTCAAAATAAAAGTCTATAGATTCAGAATATTCTGCTTAACTGAACTCCTGTCTTATACCAGTCACAAAAATTAATTCAACATGGATTAACGACTTAAATGTAAGACCCCTAAACCACAACACTTCTAAAAGAAAACATAGGAATAAAGCTCCTTGCCCTAGGACTTTGTGATTTTTTTTGGATTTGACACCCAGAGCACAAGCAACAAAATAAAAAATAAGTAGATGTGACTACATCAAAGTAAAAGGCTTCTGCACATCAAAAGAAGTTGTCCACAAAGTGAAAAGACAACCTACAGAAGGGGAAAAAGTATTTGCAAACCATATATCTGATAAGGGAGTAATATCCAAAATATATAAATAATTCTTACAACTCAATAGCAAAAACAAAACCAAACAACATCAAAAATGAAAACAATACTCACAAAAGAAGGGCAAAGGACCTGAACAGACAATTTTCTGAAAAAGATTTTTACAGATGGCCAGCAGACACTTGGAAGGATTTTTTACATCCCTAGTTCTTAGGGAAATGCAATTCAAAACCACCATGAATATCACCTCACTCCTATTAGAATGGCCATCATCAAAAGGACAGAAAGTCCCAAGATGCCTGGCTGGCTCAGTCGGTTAAGCATCCGACTCTTGATTTCAGCTCAGGTAATGATTTCACGATTCATGGGATCAAACCCTGCATCAGGCTCTGCACTGACAGCGTGGAGCCTGCTTGGGATTCTCTCTTTATCCCTCTCTCCGACCCTCCCCCATTCATTCTCATTCTCTCTCTCTCTCTCTCTCTCTCTCTCACAAATATTTAAGAGAAGGACAAAATAACAAATGCCGGTGTGGATGAGGAGAAAAGGGAGACCTGTGTACTGCTAGTGGAAATGTAAATTGAACAGTCACTATGAAAACCAGTATGGAGAACCCTCAAAAAAAATTTTTTTAAGTTTATTTGTTTTGAGACACAGAGAGAGCATGAGTCGAGGAGGGGGAGAGAGAGAGAATCCCGAGAAGTCTCCGAGCTCAAGATGGGGCTCGATCCCATGAACCATGAGGTCATGACCTGAACTGAAATCAAGTCAGAGGCTCAACCCACTGAACTACCCAGGCACCCTCAAAAATTTTTAAACAGAACTACCATATGATCCAGCCACTCCACTTCTGGGAATATATCTAAAGGAAACAGAAACACTAACTCAAAAAGATAGCTGCACCCCCATGTTTATAGAGCATTATTTACAATAATCAAGATGTGGAAACAACCTAATTGTTCATCAACAGATGAATGGATAAATAAATTGTATATATGCAGCACCTGAGTGGCTCAGTCAGTTAAGCATCTGACTCTTGGTTTCAGCTCAAATCATGGTCTCACAGTTTGTGAGTTCAAGCCCTGCATTGGGCTCTGCACTGACAGCATGGAGCCTGCTTGGGATTCTCTCTCTCTCTCTCTCTCTCTCTCTCTCTCTCTCTCTCTCTCCCCCTCTCCCCCTCTCCCCCTCTCCCCCTCTCCCCCTCTCCCCCTCCCCCCTCTCCCCCCTCCCCCTCTCCCCCTCTCCCCCTCCCCCTCCCCTCTCCCCCCCTCCCCCTCCCCCTCCCCCTCTCCCTCTCCCTCTCCCTCTCCCTCTCCCCCTCTCCCTCTCCCTCTCCCTCTCCCCACTCCTCTTCTCTTCTCTCTCTCTCTCTCACTCTCCCCCTCCCCACCTCAGAATAAAAAAAAAAAAAAAAAAAAAAAAAGGATACAAACATCCAGTTACAAGATAAGTTCCAGGAGTGTAATGTGCAACATGATAACTGTGGCTACACTGCTAGGAAAATTAAACTAAATCTTGAGAGTTCTCATCACAATGAGAAGATTTTTTTCTTTTCTCCCTTTATTATTACATCTTTATGAAATGATGGATGTGAGCTGAACCTACTGTGGTAAGCATTTCATAGTATATGTAAAACAAACCATTATGGTTTATACCTTAAAATTTTACAGTGATATATGTCAATTATTTCTCAATAAAACAGGGAAAAACAATATTCTGCTGGGGGCAGGTCCACGAATATATTTGCACTGAAAATGGAGCAGGCAGCTGTCATGATCCAATATAGTTGGCCTAAATTGCCCTGAGCTGCTCTCCAAACAGACCAACCAACTAACAACAAACCAAATCCTCTCAGCATTGATAGGAGGCATTAGGACACATGCTTCAGAGCCAAACATATCCATACTGTGTGACCTTGGACAAGGAGCTTAACCTCTTTGAAGCTGTCTCCTTAGCTGTTAATTAGGGTACTCATGCCCTCCTTGGAAGGCAGTTTTGAGGAGTGCTGACTACATGGCATAGGGTGTGCATAGTGGGCACTTGCGAGGGGACAGCCAGGTCACTTTGTGGAGCTGGTTCAAGACCAGGTATCAGAAAGAAGGCGGCCTGGGAAAGTGGAAGGAAAACAAGCTTGCTGGATAACCTTGATCAAGTCACTTCCCCAAGCTGTGAAATGAACATAAAGGAAGTTAGAACAGGTGGTCATAAGGTCCCATGATTCTCTGCCATTTGGAGCCCAGTCGTCTGTGGTGTCAGCACCACTAGGCTTGCTAACCTCTCCCTTCTACTCAGGCACCTATTTTGGGAATGCTAGGTGAAGTCTACCAGACAAGAGACCATCCCCAGCAAGTTACTCTGCCCAGGGCTGAGGGTAATGGGAACAGGCAGCCTTATAAGGGGGGCATGAGCCCTCAGACAGGAGTTACAAGCACATGGATCTTCTCAAAGAGTCACCACCACTCACATGGGCTCCTTCAGACACTTCTCACCACCCAGCAGAACCCTGTTTTCAGACAAAAACTTGGGTGGCTCTCAACATCTAAACTGCATACAAGTGGAGCCCTGTGATAGCAATGAGGATGGTGTGCCCAGGTCCCTGCCCACATGGCTTTCCTGTACGTCTCATGGAAGCTTCAGTGAGGTTCTATAGCTCTGAGGACCCCTGGTCTGGTCCAGCCAGTCTTCTCACAGATGGGAGAAGAGGGGCCCAGAAAGAGCGAGTGACTTACCCCAGGGCCCATGTCCAATATCCTCGTCCCCTGGCTCCGACTTTCCAAGAGTCAGCCATGGAGATTATTTTCTCATTGCTACACATAGGTTTGTCTTTCAGAGTGTCAGGGACCACTCCAAACACATGGTAGATAGGACAGAGGACTAGAGTTCAATAGAAACACCAAGGATATTTTACTTCTTGAACTTTAATTTCATCTTTGTCCATAGGAGCTGGATTATTCCATTGATCCAGAATCTCTGCCTCCACTTCGGAATCCTGACATCCTCGTGGGTGAGAATGACCTCACAGCCCTCAGCTATCTCCATGAACCTGCGGTTCTTCACAATCTCAGAATCCGCTTTGCAGAATCCAAACTCATTTACACCTACAGTGGTAAGAAGAGTGATTCTAGGAGAGCAGGAATGACCCGGAAACACGGTGCTTGCTGTCTAGGGTGTCCTGAGGACATTTTATATCGTGTTTATGTTAGAAATGTTGACTTCTGCCAAAATGTGTACTCACAGCTACACCATTGCCCAGATTTCTATCTAACAAGCACAGAGGTTTGATCTTCAAGAGTCTGTTGTAAACAGAAGTGTCTACAGGTGGGGAGAATCTTCATCAAGAATTGATATCAGACTTCCCAGAAAAATATGTCTGGGTAAAGCTTGTGTTTGAGTTTCTCATTGGATTTGATACATTTATGACTTACTTGGGGCAACGACGTTATCATATATTTACACTGAGAATTACAAAACCTTTCAGTTTTAGGGCATTCCCATCCGTCATCTCATCCAACTCTGAGAGTAGCCCAGAAATGTGGGTGGCATCTGTAGGCAACTGAGATTCGGAGCATTAAGTGATCTGCCCAAAGTCACATGGCAGGTTTAATAACTGGTGGAGCTGGGCTTACTCCAGAGAACCTGGAGAAATGGGTGACGGTCAGAACCTCAGCATTGCATCTGGCATCTTTCCCCAGGAATCATTTTGGTGGCTATGAATCCTTACAAGCAGCTGCCAATCTACGGAGATGCCATCATCCATGCCTACAGCGGGCAGAACATGGGCGATATGGACCCACATATATTTGCTGTGGCTGAAGAGGCATACAAGCAGATGGCCAGGTAGCCGCTTACTGGGTGGGACTTCCTCTTACTCTCCCAACACTCCTGCATTTGCTGGGCCCTCACAGTGGTGGGGAGAAATATGGTGTGGTCTAATTAAAGGTGACCATGCGACCAGAGAGTGAGGGCACTTGGTAAAGCAGACTAATGAGTAACAAATGATTGTATGTGGAACCTGTCTAGACCGAGTTTCCTGGTTTTTCTTCCTTCTAAGTAGTCAAAGGTCAAACCTATCAATCTGGGAAAAGCAGATGCTTCTCTTGCACTGTGTTTGGTTGGAGGAATATTGATTTATTCTCCACTGTGAGATGTTTAAGCTTTATTCCCCATCTAGCCCAGCAAAAAGTTATGATGGATGAGCACAGGTTTTAGATGTAAAAGCTTTGGAGTTTTATCCTCTTTCAGCTTCAATGTCCTCATCTGTAAAGTATGAAGAATAGAGGGGCACCTGGGTGGCTCAGTCGGCTGAGGGTCCAGCTTCGGCTTAGGTCATAATCTCGTGGTCCGTGAGTTCGTGCCCCACATCGGGCTCTGTGTGGTCAGCTCGGAGCCTGGGTCCTGCTTCCGTTTCTGTATCTCCCTCTCTCTCTGGCCCTACCCCACTTGCTTTCTCTCCCTCTCAAAAAATAAATAAACATGAAAAAAATTTTTTTTAGGTATGAATGAAGAATAGAAACACCATCTTATCTTTGCTGATCCTTTTACAGTTTGAAAAGAACTCTCCGGACAGTGGTCTCCTTTAAGTCTTGCAACACCCCTGTGAAGTCATTTGAGCCACCATCATTGCCCTCATTTCATAAATGGAAACCTGAGGCACAGAATCTGGACCCTACATAATCTAGGCAACCATCTGAGTGTCCTCAGCTTTAGTGTCTTCCCTCTGTGAGCCAGACACTCAGAGAACACCCATTCTACTATGTGCATGGTTCTCTCCTACCAAGAAGGCTGGTGGGCATTTTAGAACTCGCATGGCACCTCTCCCAGTCATCAGGGACTGGATGCCTTTTAGATCTTCTGTCCGTGGAGTGAGACCCTCATCCTAAAGGCAAGCTAATACTTACCATCTCCTCCATATTGTTGGCACCAGAGTGTCAGAGGGGAAGTATGTGCCCCTCCTGGTTAAAGAGACTTCCCAGAAGCCCCACAAAGACTTCTGCTCACAGCTCGTCTAGGACCTATTCACAGGGCCATGCCTGGTGGCAAGTAAGGTTGGAATAGGTAGTCTTTCATATGCACAGCAGTGTTCCCACTGAAAATTGGGGCATAGTCTCTAAGAAGGAGGGGAGGAGGAATGTTGGATAGAGATTCACCAGTTAATAACCAGTTACCTTGGTCTCTGCTACAGCATATTTCCTCCAAACTGAAAAACACCCGTGGTTTTAGGATTTGCCCTGGCTCCCTATAAGTCTTCCAGGCAGTCTGCAATTAAGGTCCATGGCTCATAGCCTGATGGGCCAGGGCTGCTCCTGTACGTCAACAGTATGAGCTCACTGGAGCTATCGGGCTGAGCCAGTTTCAACTTGAAAAGTCCATTTTCTCTGGAGGCCTGTCTGTCTAAATGTGATAGAAGTGAACTTAAGGTAGGTTTGTACTGGACTTGCTGATACTAACCTGGGAGTCAGAAAAGCCCAGCTTTACTAAGCCCGGCTCCATTTCTATCTGGCGGGGGACACTGTAGGTGTCCGTCACTGATCTCCTCAGAGTCTTGCTCTTTTGGGCAGGAACTCCATCTCTGAGGTGGTCCCAGCATTCACAGGGAGGTGCTCTGCCCTGGGTCAAGTCACCTTACCTTTCTGAGTCATTGTTGTACCATTCCATAAAAATAGATACATGTGGCATAGGATTTTTGTGAGGCTTAAATGAGGATCCTTATATTCATGGAATGCCTTGTATCTATAAGCAGTGCTGGATACATAGAACAGCTTTATAGTACAGTCCTGCTATCAACTTATGATGCGAGAAGTTGAATACATTAAAAAAAATTTTTTTTAATGTTTATTTATTTTTGAGAGAGAGACAGAGCATGAATGTAGGAGGAACAGAGAGAGAGGGAGACACAGAATCTTAAGCAGGCTTCAGGCTCTGAACTGTCAGCACAGAAACCAACTCAGGGCTCAAACTCTCAAGCCATGAGATCATGACTTGAGCTGAGGTCGGACACTTAACTGACTGAGCCACGCAGGCACCCCCAAGTTGAATACCTTTTTAAAGATCTCCAGCATGTGGGCTTACTGAGCACCTATGTTCCCAAGCATATTTTGAATAATTGCTCTCCAAATAATGCCTTTAAAATGTTTTATGTTTATGTGGGGATACAGAGGAGTTGACCTGGGCCCAAGATGGCTTTCTTTAGAGGCCTGCTTGCAAGGTAGGTATAGGGCTAGCCTCTGGGAACTTGGATTTTAGGAAGTTCCCCACCATTATCCAATTGAGGAGAGAGGTTCATTGTACCTTGACTGTGTAGATGATGTGGTTCATGCTGAGCACCTGCCTTCCTTCAAGGCATCTGGAATTTTGGTACATGCTCTGCCTATGTGACCAGCCCCCAATACAAACCCTGGCCACTGAATCTCTAAAGAGCTTCGTGGTAGACAGCACTTCCCATGTCTTGTCATAATTCATTGCTGTAGTAATTAAGGATTCACACTCAGCTTCCTCTGGACTTGGTCCCATGTGCCTTTCTTCTTTGCAGAGTTAGCCTTTTGGTGTGATGAATCTTAGCCATGAACATGACTGTGTGCTGAGTCCTGTGTGTCCTCCTGGTGGGTCACTGATCTGAGAGGGTCTTGGGGGACCCTCAACATGGGGGACAGGGCAAGAAAGAAAGTTTAGCTTGATCACATAGAAAAAAAGACTAGAAGGGAATTCACTGGAATGTTAAAAAGTAGTTACCTTAGAGTAATGAAACAAAGTTTACCTTCTCTCCCCTTGTCTGTGTTTTTCTTACTGAGTATATATTACCTTTTTAATAGGAAAAAAACAGTATCTAAAAAATCCTTTAATTTACTTGCTTTAGAAACAATAAAAATCAGTCAATAATTGTAAGTGGGGAGTCAGGTGCTGGAAAGACAGTGTCTGCTCGCTACGCCATGAGATACTTCGCCACCGTCAGCAAGTCCAGCAGTAACGCCCATGTGGAGGACAAGGTTCTGGCATCGAACCCCATAACTGAGGTGTGTACCCTGCGGGAGGTGGGGAGTGGGGTCACAGGCAGCAATGTGCAATAATGGAGAAGTGGATTGGTTGTGTATATGTTTCCCTGGCTAACCTGAATCCCTCAGCTTTAAAGACCATAGAAGTGAGGGCCAGAAAGTCTGTTCTCTGATAGGATTCGAAGGAGCTTGAAGAAGAGACTACCCTGCTAAGGCTCTCTCCTCAGTCTGCTGGGCTAGAAATCAGATTTCAGGAGTCCTGTGTCTATATTTATATACCAAAGGAAATTTCCTTGACCACAGACACCACTGGTGCACTGAGACCACTGGTGTTCTTCAGCCAATGACCCCAAGTTTCATGAGCTGATTGTTAAATATTCAGAAATTTTTTGGTAAGCTGACTATTAAAATTTTGATAGTTCAACATCAGTCACGGTGGGAATATTTACACTTTATAAATTGGCAAATGCCACATATCAAGGCTCTTCTGCTTCCCTCGCTGAGAGCTGATCCACCAGCCCAACTCTGACTGGGAGAGCAGTGTGAACAAGACCAGTCCTCATGGCACCCAGGAGCAAGGAGACAGCCCTTAAGGAAGAAGGGTCATCGCAAAGACTCAGGAGATGATCAAAGGCCAGCTCTGACTGCTTTGCAAAGTGGGAAAAGGACTGATTTAAATTTATTTGGAAGCATTGCAAAAAATTAAGACCATTAGATTCCTAGACCTCTTCTCTCTGTTTTCTCAAATCAAAATCATCAATGTTTATCAGGCCTATTTTGTTTAAGCCCCTGTACCAGATAATATAGGACGTAATGGAAAAGAATAAGCCCCAGTCCCCAAGTTTTAAGACTCCTCTAACATAAACATGTTTAAAGTTAAATGGAGGGACGCCTGGGTGGCTCACTCAGTTAAA
Source organism: Prionailurus bengalensis (assembly GCF_016509475.1). NCBI lineage: Eukaryota > Metazoa > Chordata > Mammalia > Carnivora > Felidae > Prionailurus > Prionailurus bengalensis. Next base: position 52,242,928 of record NC_057355.1, read on the forward strand.
CGTTCAACTTCAGCTCAGGTCATGATCTTATGGTTTATGAGTTTGAGCACTATGTTGGGATCTGCACTGACAGCATGGAGCCTGCTTCAGATTCTCTCTCTCCCTCTTTCTGCCCCTCTCCTACTCAAGCTGTCTCTGTCTCTCTTAAAATAAATAAACTTAAAAAAAAAATAAATGGAAACATAAACCACAATCTAAGATAGCAGTAGAAAAGTTGCCCAGAGGTACTGCCCAGTGGGTAAATTTGTGTGATTATTTGTTCAAGGTTGGTCTCACCCACTAGATTATAAGCTTCACGAAGGCAGGACCATGTCTTCTTGGTTCACCTTTGTCACCCAAAGACGTGGCGCATAGCAGGTGCTCAGTAAATATGTGTTGTCAGAAAGCATGATGACCTGGGCAGGAAGTACAGTATGTGTGCATGAGAAGGGTACTTCCAGATGGAAAATGCTCAGGAAGGGGGAGGGGATGGGCAGAGAAGAGACAGAATTCAAGAGTAGAAGTAAAAAGCAAAAGTCATGCCTAGAATATGGAAAGAATGGGAGAGGGCAGTTTTTTGGTTGAGTGGAAGGTCTGGGTAGAGAAGTGGTAAGAGATAGGGAAAGAAATAAAGTTTGAATGATGTGTTCTTTTAATTGAGCATCTATAATATTTGGGGCACGGATGTGGTGATCCTCCCAACTCCGCAAGCTGCGTATTATTCCCATGTTACAGATAAGAAATCCAGACTTGGAAAGATGAAATTACTTTTCTAGCATTATACAGACAGCAAAAACAGCCTAGGAACCATGAAACATCAGAACCTGTGCTCGTTCTAATCCTGCTCAGTGTCTCCTAGCAAGATGGAGGAGAGCCTTGAATGGCAGGTAGAGGATGTGTCATGTCCCCTCTGAGCTTTGGGCTGCTTCCCTCACCCGCCCCCCCAACCTTCCTCTGCTAAACAGACCTTCTCCCAGCATACAGGATTGGATTTTATTAAGCAAAGATCTTTTTAACATTATTGAGGGTTCTCTGTTTTGCAGGCTGTTGGAAATGCCAAGACCACCCGCAATGACAACAGTAGTCGGTTTGGGAAATACACAGAAATCAGTTTTGATGAGAGAAATCAGATTATAGGAGCCAACATGAGAACTTACCTGCTGGAGAAATCCAGAGTTGTCTTTCAAGTAAGTATAAAAATATCAGTTAAGTTTCCTTTTTCCCAATTCGTAAAGTACTATTTACACTTACATACTCATTAGACAACCTACATTGCTTTGTGACTTGAAGAATAGAGTTTCCTGTCTTTCATTTGCATTTTGGCTTATTTTTTTCTGTTTCTTAAAAACAAAAAATTGATGGATAGATGCGATATCAGTGGAATGATATGACTCCACCAAAGGGAAGAATTATGATTTTTAATTTTGGGGCATTTAAAAGATCCTTAGTGTTTAACAATCAAGTTTCTCTTTCTAGAACACAAACTGCTTGAAACAGACAAAGATGTTAGACTGGCTTTTCTGTCAGGAAGGGAATGGGCTTACAGCTAGTGGGTGGGGGGTGGGGACTTAGGAGAAAGAGCCTTCTGTCAGTAAAGTGGAGAAAATTCTCCTAGTTTTGGCCCAGGAGAGTAACAGTAAGCCTTATATCGCAGGATGTTTCTTAAAATTTTCAACTAGTTCAGGGGCACCTGGGTGGCTCAGTCTGTTGGGCATCTGACTCTTGATTTCAGCTCAGGTCATAACCCCAGGGTCATGGGATCGAGCCCTGCATCAGGCTGAGCATGGAGCCTGCTTGGGATTGTCTCTCTCTCCCTCTCTCTCTCTGCCCCTGCCCGCTGCTAGCTCTTTCTCTCTCTCTCTCTCTCTCTCTCTCTCTCTCTCTCTCTCTCTCTCTTTCTCTCAAAACAAAAATTTCACCTAGTACAAATTACATTATTCTCACTTCGCAGAGTGTTTTCATTTACTAGCATTTTCTCTGGGGTCCTTGTCTGGAAGGCAATCATGAGCCAGCAGCTCTCCCTCTGCCAGTGAGCCAGCAGAGGGCAGCAAGTTGCTCACAGACTTATCAACCAGAGAAGAAACCCATGTAAGTGTTGGTGTCTGTGAGAGCAGAATTGTCAGTCCACGTTAGCCATCTAAGACCCATTCCCTGAAAACCTCACGTTTTTACTGTAAAGGGTTGCCATAACTTCAGGATTTTTCTTTATTTTACAGTCAGAAAATGAACGAAATTACCACATTTTTTACCAGCTCTGTGCATCTGCGCAGCAGTCGGAATTTAAACATCTTAAATTGGGTACGTGGTGGTGATGTATGGAAGTATCTGTCCCTTTTATGTAGGGGATTAAATTCTAGGTTGATTTCTTCTTAGAGTAGTATCACTTAAAGAAATATTCTGTTCCAAGACATAAATCCTTGGGTTTAGGGGTGGAACTGATGCATCTAACTAAGGAGATACATGGAGGGGCAGGGTGGAGACCTTCAACTCCAGGGATTTTTTCAAAGCTCATGGGTGTTCATGATCATGCAGCCAGAACTACCTGAATAAGGCCTCCTGACCACTGGGACTTGGTACTGTAAACCCCTATGCTTTTCTTTACCTGAACTTCCTTGGGTAGCCGTTTTTCCAACATGTAAGACATATTTCCTTGTCTTCTGAGACGGAGTACCTCTGTCATAATTTGAGCTTCCTTGATGACTCAAGGTCATTATTATTTATAGTTCTGACTAATTATGCTGCAGGGACAGCAGAACTCTTTGTCCTTTAGCACAAACAGTGGACTCCTGTGCTGTCACAGCTCTCCTCTCTTGGTTGTCTGTGCTATATTGGTAGATAGAATTGTCCAGTAAATTTCTTCACATCTCACATAAAGATAATACCTATGCCTGTCACAGAATGTGAGTAGCAAATGTGGAAGAGCCTTCTGAAGGGTCACAGTCACCTACTATTCAAATATTAGGTGTGCATATGGTTATCCTCTTGATTGTGGTGATGATTTTGTCAAGGTATACTGTATCAAAACTCATCAAATTACACATCTTAAACATGTAGAGTTTATTCTGTGTTCAATAAACCCCAGTGAAGCTGTATAAAATGGTTAGATACAGGAACAAACACCATGAGCTTTGTAGTCATGCCCGTGTTTAAATTCTTGCCCTGCTTCACTTTTCGGAGCCTTGGCTTCTGTGTCTGTAACGTAGAATTCTAAGGAATAAATGGATTCCTGTGTGTTAGGTGCTTACCACAGCGCATTACGTGTGAGCTTCCTGCCTTGCTTCTGATAAACACATATGTACAAATGTATGTGTCACAGACATTAACAATCTTTTGATTTCAGGGAGTGCAGAGGAATTTAATTACACAAGAATGGGAGGCAGTACTGTCATTGAGGGTGTGAATGACAGAGCAGACATGGTAGAGACTCAGAAGACCTTCACACTGCTGGGTAAGTTGAAGTGTCCTGAACAAGGTGTGGCCATTTTCTCTTTTAAAAAAAAGGAAAGACAGGGACGTCCAGGGTGCATGTGTTTAAAGAGTCCTAATAAATTCTAATCTTGGGATGAGCCAGTCAGAATATATTTGGAGGCCAAGCATTCAAGACAATGCTTTAACCTTAAAAGATATAGAAATCAACTCGTTAGCCCTCAGGCTCGCTGATTTGCAGGTGAGAAACATGGGCTGTGCTCCCGTGGCTGCCCCAAAGCTCCTCTGGGCTGACTTCGGAGAAGACTGGTAAATCAGGTCTGGAGGGTCATGCTGCCCCTATTTGGCCTGATAAAATAGCAGACGCTTACATGGAACTTACCGAGTGCCATGCACCATCCTAAGCACTTTGTTACCTGTATTAGCTTGTTTAGTTTACAAGCACTTTATGAGGTGGATGGGGCATTTCCCCCGTTTTACCACAGGGGAATGGAGAAGTCTTACAACATTTTTATATAGCAAACAAGATCTTGGGTTGCTTGGTCTTTCTCCACTTTGCCTTTCCCACATGGAGCTCACATTTGGAAAGTGTCTATCAAATGACATTGATAATAAAAATTGTCATTCACTTTCCCATAGTGTATCAGTGTAGACTTTAACACCTACCTGCCAGTCAAAGCTTCCGATCTGTGGTTTGAGACGACAGGCCATTTTTACATCTCACAGAGAGTATTTGTTTTACCAGTTTGTTTTCATTATTGTGGCTTGGTTGACTATATTTAAATGTAAAAGGCAAAGAGTTCAAGGTTAAATGTATCAGAAAAATAGGCAAGATTTGGATAATGGTGAATGAAAACTGGTTGGTTTCCTAAGCACAATTAACGATCTGATTTTGCCTCTTCCAAATGCATTAAGGAGAAGGGAAGTTTAAGTATTGTATAATAAGATAAACACTTTGGGTACTGATAAACATTTTCTTAAGATAATTATAGTCATAATTTCATCTTTTTATAATGTGCTCCATTGAGAGAGAACACCATGTATAAGGAGGGATCAGGTGGCCTCACTCTGGCACGGCCCCTGTGGGACCTTGGTCCACATGCCCTGTCCTCCTTCCCACCTCTACCCTTGCGACACTCCTTCCCAGCTCTATAATGTTTCACCTCACAGCAAAATGATACAAGAGAAATAGAGTAGGCTTTGGGGTCAAATAAACATGACTTGAAATCTAGTTGGCAGAACTCTAAAGGGGTTGCCCTTTCTGAGACTCAATTTCCTGGTCTGTAGAATGGCCATATTCCTTACCTACAGGGCTCTTGTGATAATTGGTAAGGAAATGTACGTGAAAGTCCCTGACACCAGGCTGAGCATGTAGCCAGTGCTTGCTAAATATTACAGCCTGCCCTCAATCTCTGTTTGCTATTGTCCAAGCCCTAGCCATCCTTTGAGCAAAATACCCCCTTCTCCATGAAACCTTCCCTGATCATTGGAGACCAGCAGCAGCAATTTTTTTTTTTTCACTGCCTCACACAAATCAGATGGTTTTCACAAATATCCACACTATCAGGTCCAGGACTAGGGTGAGGAAGGAGAGGCGACTAGAGCACAGACTTGAAGGAGGCACTCAGGTACTCATTCTCAGGGTGACACAAATGTCGGGTCAGCCCCTGGCACCCAGCTTGCCTCACCTTGTCCCACCCAGCCTTACACACCTGGCGTGGGTGTCTTGACAAAGCCCCCAAAGTCTTGTGGGGAGATAGAGTAAAACAATCTACTGCCTCTCATGGCTGTTAATGGTGTAGGCTGCCCGGTGTCAGAAGTGGGTGGGGTGGAAGGAGGTTGGGGCCGTCTTCCCCTGACCTTCCAGGGAGCCCTCTCAGCCTGTGACTGGTGTGGTGGGCAGAATGCCAGGAATGTGATGGACTCTGCACCTGTTTACTCTCTACCAAGCCTGTGACTTAAAGATGCTAGCCCAGTGAATGTCTCCTTTGATCAGCTGTGCCTTGGCCGTTAGACCTCATAATTTAGTAGTAAATTATCTATCATCATGTATTTGCTCCGATTTTTTTCACGTGTCATAAGATGGGTCTGTGGCCTTGCATAGATCACTTACTTTTTTCTGGGCATCAGTTTCCCCATTTGATTACTGAGATAGCATTGAGAATATTCAGTTGTTCCAATTACCAATTGCTTTTTCCCCAAATCTTAGTGGCCTAATATGACACATTATTATTATGTTTCGTGATTCTGGGGTGACTGGGCTCACCTGGATACTTCTCATTTGGGGACTATTCTGTGCCGGTGGTAGGGGCCTGATCTTCTGAAGCCTTCTTTCTCCTATCAGCTGGAATGGTTAGAAGTACTGGGGCCTGGGCGGGCATCTCTCTCTCTCCACAGGAACTTCCTCACAGCACGCTGGTCCCAGGGTAAATGAACTGTGCACGTTGTGGCTAGCTTCTCCCAGAGCTGGTTACAGTAGGCTTGGCGAAATCTGTAAGACTTTATGAACCAGCCTCAGAAGTAAAGCAGCATCACTAATGCCATGTGCTAATGGTTAAAAGTGAGTCACAGGGCCAGCTCAGACTCATAACTCATGGTGAGAGAACTGCACCGTACATGAACACTGGGAAGATGATGCACTGGGGGCCATCTTTGGAGAGTAGCAACCACCCACCCACCCCCACCCATCCCAGTAGCTGTTAGGGATGCTGTGAGGATTAAGAGATTATGTCTAAAGTGGTTTATGAACTATGGCATGCTATATCAGTATGCAAGATCAGTATATATTTAATGAAAGCATGACTTCACTGCATGAATCACTAAAAAATGTCCTAGACCAGAGGTCAGCAGATTGCTGTCTGTTTTTTGTAAATAAAGTTTTATTGGAACATAGACACACTCATTTGTTTAAATATGGTCTATGGCTGTTTCCATGCTGTGGTGGCAGAATTGTGATAGACTATACAGCCTGCAAAGCCTAACAAGAAAACATTTGCTGCCCTTTGTCCTAGGTGGTAGAGTGAGCATAGTTGATGGATTCCTTAGAGTTTTCTTACAGTATACGAAGATTCATGGATGGACTTCATGAAGCTATCTTAGCTTCGCCCCTGTGTGTCTCACCAAGGAAGTTCCCTGATGACTGCGTGCCAGGCAAAGAAGTTTGAGCAGACGGCAGAGGTCCATTCACTGTTGTGGAGTGGAACCAGATGACCTCACTGTAACTTTGAGCTTGCCATCATCCTGTGACCGCCCCACCCAACCAAATACCTTATTCTGCATGCTGATTTCAGGGTCTCTAAACCTTTGCCATCCAACACAGTAGCCATCAGCCACAAGTGACTGTTTTCATTTCATTTAAATTAAAATGAAATAACCTTCGGGGTACCTGGGTGGCTCAGTCTGTTAAGTATCCAACTTCAGCTCGGGTCGTCATCTCATAGTTCATGAGTTCGAGTCCCATGTCTGGACTTGTCTGTGCCGACAATTCAAAGCCTGGAGCCAGCTTCAGATACTGTGTCTCCCTCTCTCTGCCCTTCTCCTGCTCACACTCTGTCTCTCTCTCTCTCTCTCGAAAATAAATAAACATTAAAAAATATGAAATGAAATAACCTTAAAAGTTCAGTTTCTCAGTTGTATTAGGCATGTTTCAAGTGCTCCTAAGCACATGTGACTAATAGCTACCCTATTGGACAGCACAAATACAGAACATTTCCATCACCTCGGAAAGTTCTAAACAGCAGTACTTCTAACAATGTGTGTGCCTTGTTGATACTGCTTGTCTCACTGCTGTGTTCTCTTGTTTGGGTCTCAGTGTTCTCTTTTTTATTTAAAAAAAAATTTTTTTTTAACATTTATTTATTTTTGAGACAAAGAGAGACAGAGCATGAACGAGGGAGAGAGAGGGAGACACAGAATCTGAAACAGGCTCCAGGCTCTGAGCAGTCAGCACAGAGCCCGACGCGGGGCTCGAACCCACGGACAGTGAGATCGTGACCTGAGCCAAAGTCAGACGCTTAACCGACTGAGCCACCCAGGTGCCCCGAGTGTTCTCTTTTTTAGATGGAGATCTCCTCAAGGGTAGACCACCTAACCTGAATTGTATGTAGGTTTATAGCACCTTTGGTCAGACCACCCTTTTTAAAAATGTAATTGCTAAATAAGTACTTGGTTGATTTGTCCATTGCTGTGGTTAGTTATGAAGCTAGTATGGAGAAATTAGCAGTGAGGTCATCTAAGTTCAATATGCGCATACATTTCACAACACATCCCATACATGGGTCTCTGAAGTCTGCTCAAACTTCTTTGCTTGGCATGGGGTTGTCAGGGTCCTCTGTGTTTAGGGTCCACAAAGGGATGTAGCTAGGACGGCTTCACGAACTCCACAGGTCTTTTCACATATTGCAGTGGTCTCTGGCCTTAAACTGCTTGGATGCCCAGCGTGTCCTAACCCTTCTTTGTCTTAGTTTCCCCCTCTATAAAATGGGAACCATGATGGTGCTCACTTCATATAGTTGTTGTAAGCATTAGATGAGATGATACATGGAAAGTACTGGAGACAGGGTCTGGCCCAGAGTTGCTTCCAGTTCTGCTCCTGAGACACCTTAGCTGGTCATGGATTTATGTACCGATGAAGCAGAAGGGGATGTACTTTGACCAAAAGCTCCTTTCCTTTGTTCTTCTGATCTCAATTAACTCTTTTATCCTTGCCTGACCGTTTACTCTCTGACAGAATGAATACCCTGGAAAGAGTCAGACTTGGCCTGGACCTCAGGCTCAAGATCCTTGCCTGTTGTGCTTCTCACTGAAGTCTCACTCAGGCCAGCCACACTTTCACATGACCTTGCCTCACTAAAGAGAATTCCTTCACTGAGGTCTTAAGTCCTCTCCTTCACATCCTCGCTTTGGAGTTAGTTCACTTTCGTGGATTCTGGAAGACGTGGAATAGTGAAATGATTTAGTTATGGATCAGTCACACAGTGAGTGGGGAATGCCAAAATGAAGATCCCCAGATGGTGTGTTTTTAGTTGCTTTTCCTCCTCACTGACGTGACGCTTATCATGGTAGTGGCCTGGGGCGGGGCGGGGGCGGGGGGGGGGGTTATTTCTGTTAGACGCATCTGTCTTTCTAGTGGAAGCATTAAGTCCAAACAGAAGGCAGCAACAATGCCTAGACTCAGGCTGAGATGGAGCCTTCCACATATTTTTGGTTTGAAATCTTTTGCACCTTTGGTTTTGTTTAATCTTTGAAGTAGGGAAGACTGTGTAGGTTCTGAAATTATTTAAGAACATGACCTAGCTGCTATTGAAATAGTGCAGGTGTCCTCAAGGGAGAAGCAGAGGGTGGCTGTGGCCACTCTTACTCAGCATTTAGGACCTGCTGTTTTTTGCTTGGAGGGAGTGGGGGGAGTCACAGGTGATGACACCTGCCATTCCCACGCAGACCAGGGAGCATGGATATCGACATGAATGAGCCTGCCCCCCCCCCCTTAGAGTATCTCCAAGCTCCTTGATGCACCACCTGGTGCCTACCCCCACCCCCCACCCTACTCCCGCCCTGGAGTCCTGACCTAGCAAAGCCCTGCTCGCAACTGGCAGGTTCTCTATCGTGATTTGCAGACATTGGACACAAAATCCTCCCTAGTAGCTGGCTAGGTTTATTTTTGGCTCCAGGAAATGTGCTAATGACCTAAGGTGACTGAGTATGTTATATATTCGTAATTTATATGCTACCTACAGCAGTCAGGGTCCCAGTGGGAAATACAGGGTCCACATAAATTAAGATAAAAGAAGGAGGGTTTATCTATGAAGGGACCAACTACAAAGATGTGGACAGATCTATGGGAGCTATAAGGGGCAGCAAGTAGCCAGGGTCAGGAGCAGAGCTGTTCACTGCTCTTTCCCATTTGGGCACAGCAGTGTCACTGGAGCCAGAAAGTAGGGTTGGGGGAAGTCATCACCAGACCAGGAGCGATGACCTGTCAGTTGGCAACACTGACAGCCTGAGGCAACTTTGCAGGGAGAGAAACAGGGATGACCTATCTAGTACCTCTCTCCTCCTGATCTCTGATCTCCTGCCAGCAGTCCTCGCTGGTCACACCCAACCAGAGGCCAGAGGGCATGAGAGCCCATTGCCTTCAGCCAGATGGTTCAGCCCCCTGAGGCTGCAGAGGCAGATGGAATCCATCCAGCACCCACCACAAGAAGAATTCAAGGAGCTTGTGAACCAAAAAAAAAAAAAAAAAAAAAGAAAGAAAAAAAAGAAACACAATGAAAATAAAGGAAGCATATCACGTCGAATAAATGAGAGCTGATTCTCTCAGGAAACTGACATGAAGTGGTTACTTGCATATTACTTTTTGTGTTGAACTTCTAGCAGCAATGCCAAAAGGGGAAACCTAGAGGGCTGCAGAATTCACATCTGTGTCATTTCAAGTTCAGATCTTGGCACTGATGGCACTAGAGTGTCTTGAAAGAATTCAGGTGCTTATCTTACTAGTGTGAAGTAAGAGAAGAAAGGCAGTAACCCTAATTTGGAAATTTTTTTTCAGGTTTCAAGGAAGATTTTCAGATGGATGTTTTTAAGATCCTAGCAGCCATCCTCCATCTGGGTAACGTGCAGATCACAGCGGTGGGCAACGAGAGATCCTCAGTTAGTGTAAGCCGCTGCTTTGTTTCACCTTCCTGTGTTCAAAGAGTCATGAGTAGAGAGTCTTGTGTTACCCTGCTTCTGCATCTCAGCACCGGGCACAATGGGCCCACCGGGGAGACCTGGTTTCAGGAGAAGAAAGCAAGGATTTCCAGGGGTGGCTTTTAAAGAGTAAAACTTCTTCCTCTTGCAACAGTAGAGGAGGGGGAAAGGCATTCTCTATGTGTTTTCCTTTATTCAGTAAGTTTTTACCAAGTTCCTTCTATGTGCCAAGCTCTGCTGTAGGCTCTGGAGAAACAGCAGCAAACAAAGCAAGACAGGAAGCCCTTCATGGGGCTTATGCTCTAGGGGAAGTGGAGGGGAGGAGACACAATAAGTAATTATGGGCTCTGGCAGCTGGTGGTGGCTATTAAAAAGGAAACTGAAGCAGAGTAGGGGGTACAGAGGGGCTGTACGTCTTTGTGTAGAGCATTCAGAGAAAGCCTTGCTGATATGGTGGCGGTGGGGAGAGGCCTGAAGCTGAGAAGGTGAGTTGTGCCTGTATTGGGGGAAGAACATTCAAAAGTAGAGGGAACAGCAGGCGCAGAGGCCCTCAGGCAAGAGGTGTTTGAAAAATAGTAAAAAAAAAAAAAAAAAAAAAAAAAAGATCAAGTCAATATATCCAAAGAGGAATGAGTAAAAACAAGGGGTGGTACATGAGGCCAGAAAATGTGTGTGTGGGAAGAGAGGGTACAAGTCACGTAGGGCCCTGAGGGAGCTGGATATGTTAAGCAGAAAGGATGCCTCCTGCCTCCCAACACTTGCCTGCACTAAGCACCAATGGTGCTGGCTTTCTCTCTGGAAATATATTCCATAGAAGTTTTGTGACAGGTTTCTTTACTTACCAAACACAAAGTTAGTTTATATGTGTGTCTCTTCAACAAAATTATGAGAAGTGATCCTTGGTAGCGGCATGTATTTGGTTATGCTCGTTACTATCCACATCAAGAAGAAAATAACATATAGTGAAAAATGTTTCTATGAAATGTGCAGTCTCTTGACCTTTAAAGCTTGGCATGTATATACACGTCTATCTTGTCAGCTGCCATCACCATAACAAAACAGCATAGGCTAGATGGCTTCAACAACAGGAAGTGGTTTTCTCATAGTCCTGAAAGTCTGAGATCGGGATGCCAGCATGGTTGAGCTCCTGATGATGGCTCTCTTCCTGGCTTGCAGATAGCCTCCTGTTTGCGGTGTCCTCACAGCAGAAAGAGGGAGAGAGAGAGAGAGAGCTCTGGTCTCTTCTTCTTCTAAGAAGGGTACTGATTCCATCATGGGGTCCCACCCTTATGACCTCATCTGAACACAGTCCCCTCCCACGGGCCCTACTCCAAATACTGTCACACTGGAGGTTAGGGCTTCAAAATATGAATTTTTGGAGGAAGCATTCAGTTCATGATCTAACAGTGTCCATTTTCATGTTCTCCGAAAGACTCATGGTGACAGTACACTGGTAATTTCTTGGCTCTCTGGTACCTGAAGTTTAGGGCAGAAGAGAACCAAACAGAGTGGATGGAGCATGTAGTTTTTGGCTCAGTGCCTCAGTTCTGTTGTCCTTTGACCAGGAAGTAATTTTCCTCCCTCTCCTCAAGCTCTCACACTAAGTGCCCCTCCCATCCCACCAGTGTCCAGCCCTCATTGGGTTAGTCAGTTCACATGAGACTGGGAGCTTCTGGGAGAGGGGATAGTAGGCCTGGGTAGGAGCCTCTTGTGCATGTGGTGGGTGTTCTTTCTCCTTCTGTACCTTCCCATGTACCTCCGTGGAATGGGCTTCTGCACGCGTTCTTTTCAAACTCCTTAGACTAAAGGTGTGATTTCCACCCAACAATTGCCCTTGCATTGAACTCTGTCCCATGAAGTTTGTTATGAAGGTAGTATTTTGGAGGAAGAGTTAAAACCACTAGACTAAAAATCCTTTGTTTATCAATCTAAGGAGACAAAGTCCTCGAAAAAGATGTATAATCTCCTTTATTGAAATTTTACTTACTTATTTTGAGAGAGACAGAAACAGCATGAGTAGGGGAGGGGCAGAGAGAGAGGAAGAGAGAGAGAATCCCAAGCAGGCTTCACACTGCCAGTGCTGAGCCTGATGTGGGGCTCAAACTCACAAAACTGTGAGATCATGACCTGAACTGAAACCAAGAGTTGGATGCTTAACTGACTGAGCCACCCAGGTGCCCCAAGATGTAGAATCTTCATAGCAAATTAGAGTTCTATAATTATTGGTCCTATCTTTGGAATATACATACCATTTGTTTGCATCAGAAACTTGAAATATCAGGCAAATACAATCTAGATGAAGTCACCTTTTTAAGAATTGTTGCCCCTTTCCTTCCCCCTGTGGCAGGACCTGTAGCTGAATGTTTTTGACTCAGATGGTTTAGTTCCTTCTTGGAAGGAAGAAGACCCATGACTCTAGCAGTCTGCTACACACTGAAGAGGTCAGGTGCCCGAGTAAAAGCTTTGTGTTCCTGGAATGTTGGTCAGAAGGGGTGTGGGTGGACATTAAGGAGGTACTGGGACTTTTTAGGTTCTATGCTCCACTGTAATCTGATGCTTTTTAAGTACAACCACATGGTTTTCTGATTGCCTGTGATGATTCTACAGATTAGCCTGCCTCAGAAGTTCCCTTGCCAGAGAGGAATGATACTGCTCAGTCACAGGGTTCACACCTCCTTGCCAAGTGACAAGGACTCCTTGTCCATGCTGGTTGAGGACAAACAGAAACAGACCTTTCCTTGTCTGCTGACCAATGGGGCAGCTCTCATGCCCCAGCTGGGAGAGAAGCAAGATTTACTTTGTGTGTCCAGGAAAAGTCTTTGACACATTCACCCTGTCAGCTGAGAAGCCAGCTCTGTGAAGGGACCCCACCGGGTGCTCTGACGATGACATCTAGGTACCTTAGGACTAAGACCTCCCATGCAAAACCCGAGCACACAGGGAGGGACAGAGTGAGTGAACGTGCAATGGCAGGTGGCCCTGGCATCTTGCAAAGGAAAGAGAGGGACCTTGAGGCTGTGTCCACATGCACAGAAAGGGGAGGATTGCCTTCGTGGCCTTACTCACCCCTGACATTCTTTGGCCAGAATGAAAATCCAGGTGGGATGCAGCCCAGGACTGCCAAGGCCATGTGCAGGCCCCATGCTGCTGTGGCCTCTCCTGCCTTCCTCCCAGGCTTGCCTCTGTCTCATGAGGCCTGGTGATTCTCACGCCAGTTCATCCTTGTCTCTCACATAGGCCCAGATGGAGGCCGAGGGGCCCCTGCTGGGTGGGCTGGAGCTGGGTTGGATAGCCAGATGGCCCTGATGGGGTTTGTGCTTGTTTTTGAAGGAGGATGACACTCACCTGGAGGTGTTTTGTGAGCTCCTTGGCCTGGAGAGTAGCAAATTTGCTCAGTGGCTATGCAATCGGAAAATCATTACAACCTCTGAGACGGTGGTAAAACCCATGACCAGGCCCCAAGCTGTCAATGCCAGGGATGCACTGGCCAAAAAGATCTACGCTCACCTGTTCAACTTCATTGTGGACAGAATTAACCAAGCGTTGCAGTTTTCAGGCAAGCAGCACACTTTTATTGGTGTTTTGGACATTTATGGGTAAGATTCTCTTCTGTGAGCCTGTCTTTTGTCATTTAAATGTCAAATGCTCATTATTTTTAGATCATTTTGTTCTCGTTCCTTTTTTGTGTTTCACATGATCAGAAAGGTGGTCTTCTCTCTGTTTGCATGTATGAATGTTAAGTATGGTCCCCTGGGCTCCAGTGTGTTTTATGTAGAGTGTATTAAATCAGTGCTGAATTAATAATGGCTGACATCAAGAGCTCACCATATGCTAGCTACTGTGCTGGATGGTTTTCATGTGCTTTCTCACTTTTCAAACAGAAAGGAAACAACCAAGGCTTAGACTCAGAAATGTGTTCGCGGTTGCTCTGTTGGTGGGAGAGCCCAGTGCTGTGTGAAATTCCTGCTCATGTCTGAGATGTGGAGCCCTGACACACCTTTCCCATTTCAAAGGGGCAAAATGACATTCCCAGACGTTCTGGACCTTGCTCATGTTCACAGGGTCCTAGGTCGACCCAAACCCAGGCTTTTGACCAGCCAGCTTCTCACACCAGAATCCTCTTCTGTTGTCGGACCCCAGCCCTTCTCCAGCTCTTCTAATACTGTTGGGGACCAAGTTCCCACCACACTGGAGGCGCTTTTCCTCCTCTTTGCCCAGTCTTCCTTTTCTAAATCCCAGGCCAAACACATGCTCCAGATGCCCACAGAGTCCCCAGAGTGTGAGTAAGTGAGGACAGACCAGCGTGGGAGCAGGCTCTGAGGGTTGGTGGAACTCAGGCTTCTGTTTGTCAACACCTGGCCTTAAATACCCAATGCCTCACCCCTCCCAGGACCAATCCTGGTTTCTCCGTGTGGGAAGGGGCAGATTATTCCATTTGAGGCATCACAGAGTATCCCACCTGGCTTGGGGAGTGTTCCCCCACACCCTGTGAGAAGCAGCCCAACCTCTCTTTCCCATACAAAGAGGAGAGCCCGGCTCTAGGCACCCCTACCCCGGCCTGCTGGAGGAGGGAGGAAGCAGATGGGCCATGATGCTGTTGAACTTTTACCCAGGTACAGAGAAACCGCTTTCCCATAGTTTAATGTGAGACAATGCCTCAAGGGAGTTACTTTGTTTAATTTAGATTCTGAGTTAATGCATGTGACTCCCAATTAATAGCATGTGTCAACAGTTCTAAAATACTGATACATCACTGGGATGGTCTAATAAATGATTTACCTTGTCTTGTTCTAAAAAGAGGATTTGAGCAGCCAGTAAAAATCTAAGTAGACTTTTAAAGTGGTTTTTTTTTTTAATGTTTTTTATTTGAGATAGGGAGAGGGGTAGGGGAGGGATAGAGAGAGGGAGGGAGAGAATCCCAAGCAGGCTCTGTGCTGTCAGGGCAGAGACCAACTTAAGGCTCAGTCTCACAAACTGAAAGATCATGACCTGAGCCAAAATCAAGAGTCAGACGCTTTACCATCTAAGCCACCCAGGTGCCTCAACCTAAGTAGGCTTTTAAAAACTAATAGTCTTATTTAACAATGGTCTCTTTCATTGTGGTGTAAATACATGATTGTTACAGTAATCTCTCTTCTGTGTTTTTTAATGTGTTAAAAATAAATAGTCCTTTAGGGTATATTATTCCATTTATCCAGCACAATCACGTGTGTGATTGGTGAATGGAATAGGGACATGGCCCTTGTCCTCTTGGGATTTAATCTTAGTGGAAGAGGCAGGCAGGTAATTAGAGATTGAGAGGGTTCTTGTGATGGGAATAAGCAAATGAGCAGATGGATGTGCTGGAGGTTTGGGGGTGGGGGGAGGAGGGCAGCTGAGTACGAACCTCGGTGTGGAGGAGAATGGCTGGCAGGCAGCAGATCCACGAAGACCACTATCATAAGGAATTTGAAGTTTTGGTTCAGTGAGCAAATCAGAGACAGGAGTAACTATAAATTTATAAGAACTTGTTAGAGTATACTTTAAATTAAAATTTAAAAATTAAGTTCCTCTTCAGAAATTCTAAAAGCGTACTTGCCGCCATCCATGAATTAACAATGCCTTCTAAAAAAAAAAAAAAAAGAAGAAGAAAAAGAAAAAAAGAAAGGAATAAGCTCTTCTCTAAGTAACAGTGCTGCCGCCTGGGGCGGATCCTTTCACTACTTTCTCCATCTGGTAAGCTCACGTGGATCAGCCCTTGCTCATGCACACCATGCAGCCTTTGAGGGAACGGGGCTCAATTCCACCTGGAAATACAGCAGCCCCAAAGTAAAAGTTAGCAGCGCTGAAAAGCTGTGAGTCTGGAGGTGTCTGCTCAGAACAACATGAAGACTTGTGGTTCCCCAGCCAGTCGGGCTGGGGTCTGGAGCTATATGCTGGGGTTGGTCTATGTGCTCTGGATCCAGAGTGGGAAGGGCCTGGGGCTAGGAGGCAGAACCCTGGGAGCAAGCATGGCAGCAAACCAGTTGTGTGGCCCTGAGAGAGTCCAAGACCTCTCTAAACCTCAGTTTCTGCATCTGTAAGATGGGACCTCTCTCATAGGGTTATTCTGAAGACCAAATGGAAGAAATTGTGAAGTCGCCTTAAGAACCATAAGCATCATTTAAATGTGAAATGTTGTAGCTGATGTGCTTCTGGCATTTTAAGTCATAGATTTTGGTCTTCCCATGGCTTTTGAACTTTAGATCTGAGGGCCCATTTTGGGGAGAGGGAGTAGGCAGGGAGAGGGCAGGAAAATAATAATATTTGATATTCCATCCCTGCTCTAGAAAGCCTTGCTTTTGGCCCTGGCTATGGGCTGAGGAGCATAACAAGGCCCTTTGGACTCTCCCCCTGGCCTAGCGCTGGTCTGTCCACCGTTTCCAGACCGGCCCTGGGCTTCTGAGGGTATATGTGGAATGGGATCATCAAGAGCTGTGTGGGTTCTGCTCCTGCTCTGATCACCCTGAAGCTGTCCAGAGTGCAATCCAGGCCCTCAACCTACCCTGGAATTCTAACCTGAGCCAAACTAGCTCAGTCAAGTGAGGTTCCCAGGGAACCTGTGGTTGGAGTTGGCAGGAACCACTCAGAATTAAAGCAATTAAGAACCAAGGCTTTGGAGGCACTAAGAGCTGGGGTCAAATTGCATGTCTGGCACTACTCGCTGCTTTGGCCTCTGGCCCTCAGGTGTAATGGTGGGTCTGGCTGGTCCTGCACATGGGGCATTGTTAGGGTTAAGTGAGGTCATAGGCCCTGACCCTCATACCTGCAGTGCAGGAGCGCTCCTGGCAGAAGCGTTCACCTGGCTGGGAGGCAAAAGTCGGTGCTGTGTTTTGTCCAGCCCACATCACCGCTTACAGGGTGAGAGAATTCACATGTGAGTCCAGATTTTCAGCTTCTCTTGTGAGTCGAGCCGTCTGGCATTCAGACCTGCGTTAATCATGGTCACGGCAGATGGAACGGAGTTGCAGCTGCTGCCGCAGGACAGCCTGCTTGTGGTAGCCTGCGGTAAGGCTCACTGTAGTGCTGTCTCCAGCCCGCTCCCTGTTTCTGTCACCGCCTGCCTCCTCTCCAGTCTTGAGCTTGCAACTCCAGAGATAAGTATTTAAAGTCTAAAAGTAGACCCGATGGGGTCTGCTGGGCTGTGGGCCATCGAATGACCTCGCCCTTGTCCTCCAAGAACTATGAAGCCAGGCCTTGAGGAGGCAGCTGTGCAACAAAGAGTGAGCGAACAGGAAACAGCATTGCCTTTGACCTGAAAGCATGGGCCTTGTAGTCAGGCAGGCTCATAGTCGCTGCGTGACCTCAGGCACCTTTCTTAATCTCTCAGAGTCCCATTTCCTCATCGACAAAGAGAAGATAATTGGGTGTCAGTGCTGTTGTGTGAATCAAATGATGCATCCTCTTGTGACCAGCCTTCTGGAAGGCCTGCTTCAGGGTTGGTGCCTTGTACACACCAGATTCCTTGGAGAGGCAGCTTGGAAAAAGATGATTTGTAACCTGCCAGGATATTAAAACCAAAAGTTGTGAGGCATATTTAAAATTTGCAGAAGGGTGCCTGGGTGGCGCAGTCGGTTAAGCGTCTGACTTCAGCCAGGTCACGATCTCACGGTCTGTGAGTTCGAGCCCCGCATCAGGCTCTGGGCTGATCGCTCAGAGCCTGGAGCCTGTTTCTGATTCTGTGTCTCCCTCTCTCTCTGCCCCTCCCCTGCTCATGCTCTGTCTCTCTCTGTCCCAAAAATAAATAAAAAAGTTGAAAAAAAAATTTTTTAATTTGCAGAAAACATAGCAAACTTCTAAACTGTGAAGTTCATCAAAAAATACTGAGCTATAAACAAATGTGTGTGCCCTTCAAGAAATGTTTTAACTTGTTTAAACCATATTTCAGTTTTGAAACCTTTGATGTGAACAGCTTTGAACAGTTTTGCATCAATTACGCTAATGAGAAGCTGCAACAGCAGTTTAACCTGGTAGGTGACTTTTCTGCCTTCTTTCTTTTCTGCCTACTTCTCAACCCTGCATGCGAGCCAAAGAGCCTCTCTCTCCTCACCTCTCCAGAGTAGTGAAGGAGCCACACGCTGGGTCACTGCACCACCTTGTGGCCATATCTTGAAATCATACTTGCCCATCCCTTTCCTGTTTTTCTAGGCCCCTGGCCAGCTGCTCAGCTTCAGTTCATCGCCTCCTGTGCTTGCTCACAGACCCTCTGTGCAGTTAGACTGAATAATTTAGTTTCCACGGCCCTGCAAGCCTCTTTATCCTTGTACCTGCCCCTCTCAGTGCTGTAACCCACCTGCTCCTGTCCTGAGAGCTGAGATGGTTTGAATCTCAGCTCTCTCACATTCTTCCTTTGGGACCTTGGGCTCAGAGCCTCAGTTTCCTCTTTTTTAAAACTGGGTCAGTAGTCTCTGCCTGTGTAATGTTGTAAGGAGAAGACCTAACACTGACTCATACTCATTAAATGTTTCTTTTCTTTCCTTTTCCTCACTTTGGAATAAATCCATGTATACTGTTGAATTTCATCCCCTTGCAAATTTGTATTTTCTCAAGGATTCCCTGGAAGTTTAACATTTAATAACTACAAGTAAGGTTTATTCCAGGTAGATATGCTACGTAGCTCACTTGAAGTCACCCCACCATTCTTTGCATTCCCCTTAGTCCCCTCACTACTGTGCTGTCTCTGGTCTGAGAGTCATTTGTTTCTCAGCTTCCAATTGGGCTTCTTCTCCTCACTGCCCCTCCCCTCCCCCCACGTGTAGCCAGGATGAGCCTGTCCTCTGGGAAGCCTCCCTGATACCTTTAGGGCCTGAACAAGGAGTGAACAAAGCTCTCCATGTTGTTGGCTTCTCACACTGGCCCCACAGCCAGCATTTGCGAGCAGGCTGGCTTCCACCGGCCAGAGAGGCTGCCTCTTTCTTGGATACCAGCAGTGCTATGAGCAGGGAGGGGTTGCAGGACCACCCTGAGTATGCTGGGTGTTGGGTAAACAGCATGTGGGGTTCCACTCAGACCAGGTGGGAGGATGACGGCTAGACTCACGTTAGGAACTTGACAACATTGATCATGGATAAGGAGGGCTGCCTGTACCTCAGGGTCTTCCTTAAATACTGCAAACCAGTCGGGTGTCTGTATTTTCCAGAGGCTTATGTCCTAGACTTTGGAAGCACACTTTAATGTTTTGTTTTATTTTCTCTATTAACTTCTGGATTTCCAGCATGTCTTTAAACTTGAACAAGAAGAATATATGAAGGAAGATATCCCTTGGACTCTGATAGATTTTTATGACAACCAACCAGTTATTGACTTGATTGAAGCAAAAATGGGCATTTTGGAGCTACTGGATGAAGAATGCTTGGTAACTTATTTTTTTTTTTTCAACTTCCAAGTGGTAACAAATGAGAATATTACAAAATGGATTTTTAAATGTACATTTAAATTTCAGATGTGTTACCCATTTGGTTGAGTATTAATGCTGGGACAGGAGTCCGTAGCAGGAACAGCAGAGGGCCGGGTGAGCCTCGCCCTCAGCATGTGTAGCCCACCATTGGGTAACACGCACAACCTCTCAGGCCATGTCCAGCAAGGGGGAGCCCTTTGAGCACCTAGGGGTATGTAGAATGGACCGGAAAATGGCAGGTGACTTCATGCCACTTGTTAATGACTAACAAGAATTGAGTTTTCTTTTGTTTCCTCATTCTTGTGAGTCATCCATTTGGAGGTGTAGCTGAAAAATCAACATCATATAATTTGAAAGAAGCGTTCTACTGTTGTTATGTCCTTCTGGGAGGAGCAACTTAACAGTGGGGCAGCCTAGCAATGTTCCTCATGGGACCTCAGGGACAAATAATCCCCAGGGCAGTATTTTGTTTTTGGTTTAAAGATTGTATTATGATGCTTAAACATAGATTTAGTTTCCTCTCCAGAGATTTATTTCTTCCAAAAAAAAAAAAAAACATACTATTGAAGAGTTACTGGCATTTTCTCCCCAGAATTGTTGATTCCATGGTTTTACTCATGAATTATCCTATCTGGTACCACAGTGACAGAAGATTAAAGGGCTGGCATCAGGTCAAAGCATTCCGGAATGATCTAATGAGGGTAGGGTGCATAGGTCAACGTAGCCTCCAGGAAATACTTGTACCTACTCTACACAGACATTCCCTAGGTGACCAATGTCATGAAGAAGCATGCAGGAGTTGTTTGGGCACAATGGGATATTAACTTCACTAAGTGTGGATTGAATATAATTGATCACTTGCAAATCACCAGCATCAAGAACAAGTTTTGCAACTAAGCTTTGTTTCAGTAGGTAGTTATTAGTTAAGCAGTAAAACAAAAGAAAATCTATTTTTCTGAGATTGGGCAAAGTGGGGAGGACTATATTTAGGTGCCAGTCTTTCCCCATTCAATGGAGAATAAAAGTCACATTCATGTAATGGAACCCATGCTATTTGTCCCCTGAACCTTTAGACTTCTCTGAGAAGAAGTAATAGGAATACTGCCAAATTTGCAAAAATAAATTTCTTCGTTCTTGAGTCATTATAGGTCCATTTCCTTCTAGTTTATAACATTTTGTTTGTCTAAAGAGACATGGATATATCTGTTTAAATGGCACCCTAAAGATTGTTAAGATCAAGGACAGATGTATGCCTAGAGTTGCTTTATAAAAAGGAACCATAGGGGCACCTGGGGTGGCTCAGTCAGGCGTCTGACTCTTGATTTCGGCTCATGTTCCTCTCATGGTTCATGGCATCGTGCCCCACATCTGGCTCTGCTGACAGTGCGGGGCCTGCTTGGGATTCTCTCTCTCCTCTCTCTTCCCCTCCCCCACTCATGTTCTCCTTCCCTCTCTTTCTCTCTCACTCAAAGTAAATAAATAAGCATTTAAAAAATAAATAAAATAAAAAATAAATAATCAATAAAATAATTTTAAAAAATTAAAAAAATTAAAAGGAGGGGCACCTGGGTGGCTCAGTCGGTTAAGTATCTGATTTTGACTCAGGTCATGGTCTCACAGTTGGTGAGTTTGAGCCCCGCATCAGGCTCTGTGCTGACAGCTCAGAGCCTGGAACCAGCTTTGAATTCTGTATCTTCCTCTCTCTCTTTGCCCATCCCTACACACACACACACACACACACACACACACACACACACATACACACACACACACTGTCTGTCTCTCTCCCCAAAATAAATAAACATTAAAAATAATAAAAATAATAAAAATCAGCTGCAGATCTAATCATCTCACTCTGGGGTTCCAGCTCACTTGATTTGTCAGAATTAGTGCTTTTTTGTGCTTCTTAACCTTTCATCTCCAGTTGTCTTACTTACTATTTGGTTTGCTTTTGTCTTGCAGTTACCACATGGAACTGATGAAAACTGGCTTCAAAAGCTATACAATAATTTTGTCAACAAGAATGCTTTGTTTGAAAAGCCCAGAATGTCAAATACATCCTTTATCATCCAGCACTTTGCTGATAAGGTACAATGAAAGTCTGGAGCAATGCTGTCTGTGCTGGAGCTGTTCCCTGGTGGCAGCAGGCAGGCCAGAAACTTTTCTGATCAGATTCAAGTCACACGGCATATAGCTGTGATGAAGAATACATGCGTGTGTGTTTAACGGTCTTTGTTTTTATCGCAAAATATGAGTTTCAACGGTACTGCCTTAAACATGAATGTGGTGCTAGTGGACCTCATTTCTGATTTTGGATTTACTGTGAATTCATTAGTCTCTTATCAGTTTATTTCCTCTATAAAGTTGTCAAAATCAAGGCAGCATAATTGTTTTCTATAATGAAAGCTATATATTTTTTTGAGGTTTTCCTTTGTTATTCAGTTATATTTATTACAGTGGTAACATAGGTTGGCTGAAGATGTTGTGTTTTCTGGGTGGTCTTTATTTTCTTCTTTATAGATCTATGTTTTATGAAACAAATGTACCTTAATAAAAAGACAAAATTGATATAGTGGGAGAGGGGCCAAGATGGCAGAGCAGCATGGAAGCTCTTGGCTTCTCTCGTCACTGAAATGCTGCTAGATCAGCACCAAACCATTTTGTACACCTAGAAAATTGATGTGAGGATTAACCCAACAATCTGTATAACTTAAGCCACAGAACTTGGCGGGTACACGGCACGGAGAGTTCAGTTGGGAAGAGAGAAGCCGTGGAGGGTAGGGAGCTGTTTTTGCAGAGAGAGGACTGAGAAAATGGGGGAGAGTCCAGGAAAAGCACTCCCCCAAAAGTAGCTGGAGAGAAAGAAAAAGAGTGGAAACACCCACAAGTGACTGAACCAGAAAGGGAGAAAGGGAAAGGAGAGCGTTTCAATACCATTAGTACTCTGGAAACAAGGTAGAGCAGAGTCAATATGTGGTGGTGCTCTGATGGGAAGGGCGAATCCCCAGAAGCAGACAGGGAGGTCCAAGGGCTCCGTGGACCACACAGGGAGAAGCTGTTCCCCTGCTAGGAGGGCATTTGGTAGAGGCTGTAGTGTCCCCACAGGCAAAGGTCCCAGCAGACCCCAGAGAACAGCCATGTTTGCTGGTATTGGGACAAAGACACCAGAGTGAGGTGAAACCTGGCATTGGTTGTGTGTTGTGTTTTGCCATAATCTCTGAATCTCAGCTGCTGTGCTATCCCATGAACTTTTTCTGGGGCAGGCAGACACCTGGCCACAATCTCTGAAACTGTGCAATAGCATGACCACATGAACATTCCTGGGGGGCAAGCCAGCACCTGGTCGTTGCCCAGCAAGACCCTTCCCCAGAGGGTTGGAGCAAGTCGAAGCCACAGGGCTCTTAGAAGTGAGGGGTTTGGTAACACAGCCCCATTGAGATATAATTCAGGAGGGAAGTGCCATCTGGCAGGCTGACAGCTTGGACACAGTGTAGAAGTGGGGAGTGGACAGAAGCCAGAGACAAAGGAGGGGTGCTTGATTGCTGATCAGTGAGAGCTCAGAGTTCTGGTGCCAGAGACTGGGAAGCTGGGTGATGCCATTTTCACCTCTCTCATGCATCTGCATACAAGTGCTCTGTGCCACACCAATCCACCCCAGTAAACTAAGCAGTGCCACCTAGTAGAGAACGGAGCTGTTACATCAAGCTCCATCCAACTGCACCAACCAAGCCCTAGAGGATGACCAGAAGTCTCTCTGCCTGTTTAGTGTACACACTATAAAATGCTTCAGAGTTTGATTTCTAGAGGAAACTGGATGTAATTTCATTATGTTTGCTGGTCCATCTATTTGAGTTTTTTTGTTTCTTTTCTTATTCTTGGATACAGAAAGAGAAAAAATTTATTTTCTGTTTTTTAAAAAAATATTTAAAAACTTTTTTACTATATTTTTTATTTTTTTGTAAAATTTTAAATTCTATTTTATTTTCTTCATTTCATTTTATTCTGTTTTATTGGGGCTTTTTAAAATTTTTTAAACATTTTCTTACTTTCATCCTTTTTTTCTCTTCTTTTTCTTTCCCTTTTCTCTCTATTCTATCCAACTTCTTTCAACAACCAGACCCAAATACACCTAGGATCTAGATTCCTTTATTTGATTTTTTGTGTTTTTAATTTTTTTAATTTTAATTTTTTATTTTATTAACTCTTTTTCATCTTCCAAAGTGACAAAACGAAGCAATTCACCCCAAAAGAAAGATCAGGAAGAAATTACAGCTAGGGGGTTGCCTGAGTGGCTCAGTTAAGCATCTGACTTCAGCTCAGGTCATGATCTTGCAGTTCACAAGTTCAAGCCTCGCGTTGGGCTCTGTGCTGACAGCTCAGAACCTGGAGTCCACTTCAGATTCTGTGTTTCCCTCTCTCTCTGCCTCTCCCCAGCTCACACTCTGTCTCTCTCAAAAATAAAAACATTTAAAAAAAAATTAGAGAACTCAGTGACTCATTAAAAAAGAAAAACATCCGAATCGTAGGAGTCCCAGAAGATGAAGAGAGAGAAAAAAGGGGTAGAAGGTTTATGTGAGCAAATCATAGCAGAAAACTTTCCTAACCTGGAGAAAGACACAGGCATCAAAATCTAGGAAGCACAAAGAGCTCCCACTAAATTCAACAAAAACGAACCATTAACAAGGCATAATATAGTCAAATTCACAAAATACACAGACAAAGAAAGAATTATGAAAGCAGCAAGGGAAAAAAGTCCTTAACCTATAAGGGAAGACAGATGAGGTTCACAGCAGACCTATCCACAAAAACTTGGCAGGCCAGAAAGAAGTGGCAGGATATATTCAGTGTGCTGAATCAGAAAAATATGCAGCCCAGAATTATATATCCAGCAAGGCTGTCATTCAAAATAGGAGCGATAAAGAGTTTCCCAGACAAACTAAAACTAAAGGAGTCTGTGACCACTAAACCTGGCCTGCAAGAAATTTTAAGGGGGACTCTCTGAGGGGATAAAAGGCAAAACAAAACCAAAAAAGCAACAAAAACTAGAAAGGACCAGAGAACACCACCAGAAACTCCAACTCTACAGGCAGCACGATGGCAATAAATTCATATCTTTCAGTACTCACTCTAAATGTCAATGGGTTAAACTCTCCAATCAAAAAACATAGCATAAATAGAATGGATAAGAAAACAAGATCCATCTAGACCTAAACAAGACCCATTTTAGACCTAAAGATACCTTCAGATTGAAAGTAAGGGAATGGAGAACCATCTATCATGCTAATAGTCACCAAAAGAAAGCCAGAGTAGCCATACTTCTATCACACAATCTACATTTTAAAATAAAGACCGTAACAAGAGATGAAGAAGGGCATTATATCATAATTAAGGGGTCTATCCACCAAGAAGATGTAACAATTATAAACATTCATGCCCCTAACATGATGCACCTAACTATATAAACCAGTTGATCACAAACATAAAGACACTCATTGATAATAATACCATAATAGTAGGGGACTTCAACATCCCACTTACAGCCTATTTCTTAAATTCCACATATGAGTGAAGTCACATGATATTTATCTTTCGCTGACATATTTCACTTAGCATAATACACTCTAGTTCCATCCATGTTGTTGCAAATGGTTAAGATTTCATTCTTTTTGATCACTGAGTAATATTATAGTGCTTATGTATATATGTATAATACATACCACATCTTTAGACATTCATCTATTGATGGTCATTTAGGCTCTTTCCATACTTTCACTATTGTCATTAACACTGCTATAAACATTGGGGTGCATGTGCCCCCTTTCAATCAGCATTTTTATATCCTTTGGATAAATACCTAGTAGTGCAGTTGCTGGGTTGTAAGGTACTTCTGTTTTTAATTTTTTGAGGAACCTCCACACTGTTTTCCAGAATAGCTGTACCAGTTTGCATTCCCACCAGCAGTGCAAAAGGGTTCCCCTTTCTCTATATCTAGTGTTTCCTGAATTGTTAATTTTAGTCACTCTGACAGGTGTAAGGGGGTATCTCATTGTGGTTTTGATTTGTATTTCCCTGATGATGAGTGATGTTGAACATCTTTTCATATGTCTGCTAGCCATCTGGATGTCTTCTTTGGAAAAGTGTCTATTCATGTCTTTTGCCCATTTCTTTACTAAATTATTTGTTCTTTGGGTGTTGAGTTTGATAAGTTCTTTATAGATTTTGAATACTAACCCTTTATCCGATATGTCATTTGAAAATGTCTTCTCCCATTCCACTGGTTGCCTTTTAGTTTTGTTGATTGCTTCCTTTGCCGTGCAGAAGCTTTTTATCTTGATGAGGTCCCAGTAATTCATTTTTGCTTTTGTTTCCCTTGCCTTGGGAGACATGTCTAGTAAGAAGTTGCTGTGTCTGAGGTCAAAGAGGTTGTTGCCTGCTTTCTCCTTGAGGATTTTGATGGTTTCCTGTCTTATATTTAGGTCTTTCATCCATTTTGAGATTATTTTTGTGTGTGGTGTAAGAAAGTGGTCCATGTTCATTCTTCTACATGTCGCTGTCCAGTTTTCCTAGCACCATTTGCTGAAGAGACTGTCTTTTTTCCATTGGATATTCCTTCCTGCTTTGTCAAAGATTAGTTGGCCGTATGTTTGTGGGTCCATTTCTGGGTTCTCTACTCTGTTCCACTGATCTATGTGCCTGTTTTAGTGCCAGTACCATACTGTCTTGATGATTACAGCTTTGTAATACAGCTTGAAGTCAAGAATTATGATGCCTCCAGCTTTGGCTATTCAATGTCTTTTCTGGTTCCATACAAATTTTAGGATTGTTTGTTCTGTGAAGAATGCTGGTGTTATTTTGATAGGGATTGCATTGAATATGTAGACTGCTTTGGGTAGTATCGACATTTTAATGATACTTGTTATTCCAATCCATGAGCATGGAATGTTTTTCCATTTTTTTGTGTCTTCTTCAGTTTCTTTCATGAGCTTTCTATAGTTTTCAGCATATAGATGTTTTACCTCTTGGTTAGGTTTATTCCTAGGTATTTTATGGGTTTTGGTGCAATTGTAAATGGGATCTATTCCTTGATTTCTCTTTCTGCTGCTTCATTTTGGTGTATAGAAATCCCACAGATTTCCATATGTTGATTTTTAAACATATTTTCTAATTTATGAAAATTTATGACAAGTAGATATTACATTATAAACTATGTAAACTAGAGGCATAAACTATTGGAGTTTGAATTTTTAAGCACCCACCCTGGATATGTTATTGTTTGAGAGATTCAGGAAGCCTTATGGATCAGGAAGGGCCATGTGGAGACTTTTTCTAAGCCAAATTCAGGCAATGTGAACATTTACCCACTCTAACCTGACCTCAAGGGCTTTGGTGGCCTTTGAAAGTTTTGTAGTCAGACAAATCTTATTTTCTACCATATTAATGCTGATTTAGGATAGTATTTTGGTTTGAACCCAAAGGACAACACTGAGCTTTTTTCCTCCTGATGGCTTTTTTTTCCTCCTAAGGCAGAGTGAACCTTAAGCCTGGTCTTCTTAGACCTGTGTGTGTATTAACTTCAGACATTGCAGGGAATGACTGGTCACCTGTGGCTAGAGGGAACTGGCAGAAGAATACAGAGTGATCAGTGACAAGTTAGAAATCAAGGCAGTGGGATAGCCTGGCTCTTTCCAGCAAGTGACATATTCCCAGCTTCCGAAGTTTTATATGATAGAGTTTCTGTAATAAACAGAAACAGAATCTGTTTTTAGAAGATTGCTTTTTTAGTGCCTTCATTATTCATTCTTAGAAAAAGAGGAAAACTCCTTGGTCTTAGATGCTGTCTGCTTTTGCTTCTTTGGCAATAATTAAATCCTTTCTCTGCACAGGTAGAATATAAATGTGAAGGTTTTCTTGAGAAGAACAGAGATACCGTATATGATATGCTGGTTGAAATCTTGAGAGCAAGCAAGGTTTGTAAGGTCCTATGATGGTAATTAATGTTATTCATTATATAACTTGAAATGGATCTATATGTGTATCAGGAAAGAGTAAGAAGTGTGTGGTTATGTGTACTGTCTTGAAGTGGCAAACTGTAGCTCATGCTTAGAAAAAATAACTATTTTGGAATTGGGACTAAAACATGTTCCAAGCTTCTGACAGCTTGCAGACAAATCTCCACTAGGTGCAATATCAGAAATCAAATATGCAGATGCCAGAGAGGAAGGATAGCTACTATAACCAGTTAAAAGACCACAGTTTACATTTTATTCATTCTTTCACAAATATGTATATAGCACCTACCATGTGCCAAGCACTGGCCCTAGATTCTGGTTATAGCAGTGAGCAAGGCAGCCAGGATGCATGCCCTCATGAAGCTCACTATTCTAGAGGGAATGACATACCCTAACTACATAAGTAGCAATGGCACGTAGTGCTAAGCACATGAAAGAAACCAGGGCAAGACAGAGAGAGGGTGACCTGGGAAGGGAGTGCTGGCTTAGATGTGCAGGCTCCTCGAATCCACAGTTCTATGTGAGGAGTAGGGTCACCAAAGGAATGACTTCTGGGTTTTCCTTTTCCCCTTTGAACATTTCCTTATTAATAGTTGAGACTAAGAATATTCCATACACAAGCCTTCATTTTGTGAACAGTTTAGATCATATTTATTTTTCTTCTTTTGAAAGATCCCTAAGCCTTTGTTCATATTCAAGTATTTTGACAGTTTTCCACATAAGCATGAACACTTCCACTAACAATCATATAGAAGTCGCAGGCATGACAACTTCAGTTATTAAACCGATTTATGATAGAGAATTCAATGTGGAAATGGCCTGCATCTTGTGTACAAAATTAGTTCATTTAATTCACCAATTGCTTACTCATCCCCAAGCATACCCTGGGGTCCGGTCTGGAAGGTGAATGCAGATCACATCAAAGCACAGATGGGTCTCTCTGCTGAGCACGAAAGCTCTCAGAGGCGTGGGAAGTACAGATCCACGGGTTTTGCAGCTGGAGCATACAAGGATATATTAGGCAGTGATTCTCCCCCAAAGGAGATTGTCAGTGTTTGATTTAAAAGAAAAAAAAATGAGTTTTGCTCTAAGAAGTTAAGACATTTAAAGAAGTCATTGATGCATGGTAGAAAGTAATGAATATCTTAGAAGTCACTCATAAGTGAAAGATTTTTTTTTATGTAGAAGAAATTGAAATTAATTTGAATCAGGGCACAATTTTTTTTTACCTTTGTTTTAAATTTAATCGAAGCGAGTGAATGGGGTAGAGCTAGAAAATATTTTAATAGAAACTTGAGTAATGGGTAGAGTTTGGATTTACAGGGATGCGAATATGAGGTAGGAGGGAGGAGAGTCCAGGTGTTGAAACAGCATGAGCTGAGGTAGGGCTAGTAAATGTCTCCACTGTGTAAATGTCCATACAGACATTTAATATATATCTAATATATATATGGAATATAAATATGACATATAGACATTTGCATGGATTGCCTCTCTGCTTAGATTCCTGGAAAGAAGTTATGCATCATCCAGGGGGAGGAGGGTCCTCTTGTGGGATTCAGATTAGGCTGTAGAGATTGGTGGAGACCGCTAAACTCATTTTACATGGGGTTCTTATGACCATTTATGAGGTTTGTATCACCTGCTGACTATGAGTGAACACCTTTGGACATTGAAATCCCCTCTGTTCCTTCCAGTTTCATCTCTGTGCCAGCTTTTTTCAAGAAAATCCAGTTCCTCCTTCCCCTTTCGGTTCAGCGATCACATTTAAATCTGCAAAGCCAGTCATCAAGCCAAACAACAAGCAGTTCCGGACCACAGTGGGGAGCAAGGTACACAGAAAGTACCTGAGGATGGGGCCAGGCCCCACAGGGAGCCAGGCAGTGGTGGGGCCCACATTCCAGGCCTGGACATGGGCACTGACCTGGTTCATATCTAGTATATACGTAAATGCAAAGAAAAGTCACAGCTCATTGTCATCATCCCTCAGCCTTCAAGGCCACACAGGCCTGAGAAAACCACGTGCCCAATAACATGATTTACTAAGTTCTTGCTATTTGGGAGAATTGGTTAGAGCAGAATTCTGTCCAGAACATAGGACATGCTAATACTCACAGTCACAGATTAAAACCTTTCATAATAGATGTTAATGCATGAAGCTAACTCTTCTTCTTAATTTACTAAGGTTGGCCCTTTTGTTTTCCTTGATATGAGTATCAAATTTCAGCATATTTTTTCTCTGACCTTGTTTCCTAGTTCCGCAGCTCTCTGTACTTGCTCATGGAAACCCTCAATGCAACCACACCCCACTATGTCCGATGCATCAAGCCAAATGATGAAAAATTACCCTTCGAGTAAGTGCTTTTATGCAGGAGAGGGAAAACACTGAGGCCATTTCTGTCACAATGTTGGAGAATTTGCTTATAATTCTCTTGAACTTTAGTGTTTCTGGTTTTTTGTTTTGTTTTTTGGCTAAGTACAGTATACTTTAGTGATGGGACATGATAAGGTAGGGCTTCCCAAGCCCCTCCCTTCCTCTGCGGGCTCTGGGATGGAAACTGTGTAGGTTGGGAGATTCTCAGTGTGTTTGGGGATGAGTTGAGGCAAGGACTCCCCACCAGCTGAAGGTCTTTCTCTTCTTCCTGCATTTTCTGGGGCTGGTGATCCAGAGGGCTCTTACTCCTTGGAAGTGACGTGCACCATAAGGTCTTCCACCCAATTGCTATAGCCAAATTCATTGTCATATCAGAAAATGAGCTTGACAAAGTGGTCATTGAGAACAATGTCAACCCCAGCATCAAAGGTGAAAGAATGGGTGTAACTGTTAAAGTTGGAAAGACAACCTGGTCGTCAATGAAGTCCAGGATGCCCTTGAGGGGGCCCTCTGATGCCTGTTTCACCACCTTTTTGGTGTCAGCATATTTGGCACCTTTCTCCAGGCAGCAGGTCATATCCACAACAGACACAATGGAGATGGAGCATGGAAGGCTGTGCCAGTGAGCTGCCCACTCAGCTCAGGGATGACCTTGCCCACAGCTTTGGCAGCACCAGTAGAAGCAGAAATGATATTCTGGGCAGCCCCTCGGCAATCATGCCACAGCTTCCCGAAGGGGACATCCACCATCTTCTGGGTGTCATGGACTATGGTCATGAGTCCCTCCATGATGCCAAAGTTGTCATGGATAACCTTGGCCAGAGGGGCCAAGCATTTGGTGGTGCAGGAGGCATTGCTGACAATCTTGAGGGAGTTGTCATACTTTTCGTGGTTCATGCCTATCACAAACATGGGCATCAGCAGGAGGGGCAGAGATGATGACCCTCTTGGCCCCACCCTTCATGTGAGCCCCAGTCTTCTCCATGGTACTGAAGACCCCAATGGACTCCACAACATACTCAGCACCAGCATTGCCCCATTTGATTTTGGTGGAGTCTTGCTGCTACAAGATGGAGATGGGCTTTCCATTGATGACAACTTTCCCATTCTCAGCCTTGACTGTGCCATGAAATTTGCTGTGGGTGGAATCATACTGGAACATGTAGACCATGTAGTTGAGGTCAGTGAAGAGGTCATTGATGACAACCATATCCACTTTGCCAGGGTTAAAAGCAGCCCTGGTGACCAGGTGTCCAATACTGCCAAATCCATTTACTCCAACCTTCACCATCGTGTCTCAGGGACACAGCTGGAAGTTCAGCAGAAGATGCTGCTTTTGAATGAGGAGGAGCAGAGAGCCTGTTGCTGTTTTTTTAATGATTCAGAGCAGTCCCATCCTTTACATATACTGTTAACTAGCACAAGCTCTCTGTTATGGCTAAACCACCTTGTCTCCAGGGTGAAGCAAAGGGGATAGATTTGAAAGAATAGTCTACTACTGAAGTTGATGCAGCAGAGAAAGCCAGAACGTCTCCTTGATTATAAGAAGAATTTGTATATGGCATGGTGAATACAGTTAATAATATTGTGCTGCATGTTTGAAAGTTGCTAAGAGAATAGATCTTAAGAGTCCTTGTCACAAGAAAAAAAAACTGCTGTAACTATGTGCCATGATGAATGTGATCTAGACTTCTTTTGATTGTTTCGCAATATATTACAAATGCCGAGTCATTATGCTGTGCACCTGACACTACTAGAATGCTGCATGTCAGTTATACCTCAATAAGAAAGAAAAGAATTTGTTTTTTGAAAGAAATTCTGTAGAGGAACAGAGGTTTCTTCCTCAAATATGGCATGAGATATTAGACTTGTTCTCTGGGGCCCCCCAGGAAAACCCCAGACCTAGGAGTGGACATTGTAGAGTCTCTTTTAACTGACTAGACCTAAGATGTGTCTGAGGGGCATGCACTGTCCATGGAGGTGGTGTATGTGTCCGTGGGCCACCAAAGGGTCCGACCTCAGCCAGAGGGTACCCTGTAAAGGGAATTCAAACAGCAAATGGGCATTTGAATGCAGTGAGTGTAAATATTTCTTTCACACTGGTTGTCATTTGAAGCTGAACCAAAGGCTACTTCCCCCACAAGACCTTTTCCATTTCCACCATCATAATCCAGCACTCCTTTCTCTGTGACCTCAGTACAGCTTCCTGAACTCTCACAGAGTTGCTGTTTTCATTTGTCCTCTGGCAGGTGTCCATTAAGTAGCTGCTGGGTGCCCTGCGTGGGGATCACAGAGGCAGACCCCGCTCCTCAGGGCTCACAGTCCAGGCAGGTCTGCTGTACTGCTCATGGGCATATTTGTCCATCATGACAGCTTAACACATATTGAAATCTTCTTCTTTAAGATTCGACTCTAAAAGGATTGTTCAGCAGCTGCGAGCCTGTGGCGTTTTAGAAACAATTCGCATTAGTGCGCAGAGCTACCCTTCCAGGTGGGTTGTCTCTCCTTGTTTTGGGGGGAAAATGCCGACCTTCAGGTCTGCTGAGAACCGAGGGAGAGGCTGCCATGTTTTTTGTCAGGTACTTGCATAAGATGCCCCAAGATATTCCCACTCTTCCCTGGGAAGGCCAGAGGGGGCCCCTGGCGGCCATGTGCCGGTCAGGGGCCACCATCATCCCATCACCTGTTTTCACTGCTAGTGAACATCACCTCCTGCCTCCCCACTGCTCCTGAGAGGAGGAGATGGAGGGGGAGGAGAGCATAATCATCAGAGTAGAGTATTGGCAAAAAAACCACTCCTGGTCCGCTGTGTTCAGGGTGAGGTCAAAGGTCAAAGTTCAGAACAGACTCCCATCTACCCCCACTGCCACCCCAGCAGCAGTGGGATCCACAGACATGCCGTGTTTCCTCACAGCCACACCTCCTCAGATCTTCTTTGACTTTGCAGGTGGACATACATTGAGTTCTACAGTCGCTATGGTGTGCTCATGACCAAGCAGGAGCTTTCGTTCAGTGATAAAAAGGAGGTGTGCAAGGTGGTTTTACACAGGCTCATCCAGGTCAGTCTTGCTCAGCTCCTGGAATCATGGGCTCTTACCCAGATGCCCATCTCCCAAATGTGTTTCCCTACCCACCTGTCCCATGACTGTGTTGTCATGAATGCCAAAGATGAAAGAAAATATGCCCAAGCATTTGAATGCTAAGGAGATCAGAGCAGACACACTCACAGGGGCATCATCTCCTGAGAGTAGGAGTCACCATTACAGACCCAGGCTTGAACCCTGACCTCCCCCAGAGTCCTCCTATCATACTCTGACCTCCCACAATTTAAGGAACTTCGATGGGCCTGGCTTATATTACACAGTCAACTGAGCCTGCCACTACACCAGGAGGTTCCCAAACATGGCAGTCTGTGTGGACTTAGGTCATTGCTCTGGCAGTGAGTTTGATAGAAAAGAAGTGGGGACAGAGTCACTGTGGCCAGGAAAGGAGGTGGTGAAGACAAACCAAAATAAAGACAGAAACCGGACCTTTCCAGGCTCTGCTCTATTGTAGAAACCACATATGAGAAGCCGAAGCTCCCCAATGGCCTAAGAATCACCAAGCATGCACACAGCCCTCCTACCCCACAGACAGACGCAGACCCCTGAACCTCAAGCTCGTTTCTTCACCCAGTGGCTTTAAACAAGTCACAGTATAAATTTCTAGGTCATAATCAGAAGTTTT
Source organism: Prionailurus bengalensis (assembly GCF_016509475.1). Classification (NCBI taxonomy): domain Eukaryota; kingdom Metazoa; phylum Chordata; class Mammalia; order Carnivora; family Felidae; genus Prionailurus; species Prionailurus bengalensis. Next base: position 52,276,544 of record NC_057355.1, read on the forward strand.
CTGCCTTGGGGCACCTGGGTGGCTCAGTCAGTTGAGCATCCAACTTTGGCTCAGGTCATGATCTCACAGTTCACAAGTTTGAGCCCCGTGTTGGGCTCTGTGCTGACAGCTCAGAGCCTGGAACCTGCTTCGGATTCTGTGTCTCCTCTCTCTGCCCCTCCTCCCACCTCTCTCTCTCTCTCTCTCTTTCTCTCTCTCTCAAAAATAAATATACATTAAAAATTTTTTTTAACAAAAAGAATCTTTTTGCTTTATGTCAAGGAACAGGTGTGTCAAAAATAACAATATTTTGGCACCTTGGAATCTCTTAAACATCTTTTCCAAATACTATAAACTCTGAAGGATTTATTTGTGATTCTATCATTTTTCTCTTCCAGGATTCTAATCAGTACCAGTTTGGTAAAACTAAAATTTTCTTCAGAGCAGGACAAGTGGCTTATTTAGAGAAACTCCGATTGGATAAGCTCAGGCAGAGTTGTGTTGTGATACAAAAGCACATCCGTGGCTGGCTCCAGAGAAAAAAGTTTCTCCGAGAAAGACAAGCTGTCCTGACAATCCAGCAGTACTTCCGGGGTCAGCAAACTGTGAGGTATGGCCAGAGCCAAGGAAGAGGTGTGGAATTGTGTGGCCCACTCTCCTAACTGTTCATCGCTGGGGGAGGGACCTGTCAAGGACAAATGGCCTTTCTCCTGGGGGGTGCAGATGTGTGTGGGTGTCCTCCTGGGGCCAGCCGTGAGTCTACCTACCTTAGGACAAGTAGTCCTGACTCCGCCTACTGTTCCCATGGCAGCGGTGACAACTAGGACCCTGAAGAGAGGAAGCTTCAATCAGGGTTTTGCTGAAGCGAATCAGAATCCCCAGTGAGACCAGGAAGAGGGACTGGGCCCTTTTTCTGTGGGAATTGAAAATGCCTAGGACAGGGCCCTAGGGAAGTCCCTAAGTAAATGCCATGAGTAACCACTGACCAGCCTCCCTGCAGTTGGGGAGGGGGCAGGCCGTGCCTTGGGGGATCCATGGCAAGGCTCTGCCATCAAACCCAGAGCCCTCTCCCAAGGGATGGCTGAGTGGAGGGCAGGTCCACCAATCCCAGCCCTCACTGAGTGCTCCCACGAGGCTGTGCCGGGCTGGCCTGTGAGATGGCATTCTTCCCAGATAACAGTGTGTGCTTGCCTGTGTCTGTGCTGCCTCCTTCCTTGGCACGCTGTGAGGATAGTTGAGAAGGCAAGTATTTAAGAGTCAGACCGTGTCACTGAACCTCACCTCTTCCTGAACTTGAGGCCTGACCTCCAGCAGCATCTGGGCCTGTTTATGTGATTGGCACACCACGGCCTCGGCACACTCCAAACTAGACTCACCATCGCACCTCAGGTGACCATCTTACATACACAGCCAGGCTTTCCCTCCCCTGCCCTGGGTCAGTCAATAGAAGCAGTCTCCAGTGCAGGAAAGCCCAGGGTTCTCTTCTTCCCCAACTCATGCTCCCTTTCTGTTTAGGAATCACCAAAGCCTGACAGCTCTACCCCTGCTTACTTCTTGTGTCTGTCCTATCATTCCATTCCCACACCCTGGCCCTAGATTTGACCTTCACCACCACTTGCTTTATGGTCCTACAACACAGCCTCTACCTGCTGTGTGTCTTCCTGAAGCAGGGCCTGATGGAGCCACTGTCCTCCTCTTGCCTTTAATGCCTCCTGTGACCCCTATTTCTTACACTCAGTCTCTGACATGAGTGTTCAAGGCCCCCCATGGCCTAGATACATTCATAAGAATGGAAGCTCTGGGAGAACCAGGGTCATACTTTCGCACACCATAGTAGGTATTCAGTAAATATATTTTTAAATAACGGGATGCCTCAGTGGCTCAGTTGGTTAAGCGTCCAACTCTTGATTTCGGTCAGGTCATGATCTCACAGTTGTGGGCTCAAGCCCCACGTCAGGCTCTGTCCTGACAGCGAGGAGCCTGCTTGGGGTTCTCTGTCTCTCTCTCACTCTCTGCCCCTCTCGTGCTCATTCTCTCTCTCAAAATAAATAAATAAGCTTAAATAGCAAATGGTTTCTATTTTTCTGACCTCACTGGGTAATTTTCTTCATGTATCTTATTTTCTAGCAATTTCAGAGAGATTCTCTTTTTCTGAATATTTCAGGCATGGCTAGGCCTCCATGTGTTCACTGATCCTTAGCCTGAAATGCCTTTTCCAACCTTCACTGTCTACAGAAATCCCACCTCTCCATCAAGGGCAGGCTTACAAGCAGAATGATAGTTCTGTACAATCTCTTTTACAGATCTTTTAGTAGTTATTTTATGTTTCCTCTTGTCCCACTTGGCCATTTGTAAGTCTGTCTGCTACATGAGGTTGTGAACTATGAAGGTAAGAACTTTGTTCTTCACTTCTAGTCCTTTAGACAGGAGTTGACAAACTTTTTCTGTTAAAGCCACAACTACTTCAGGCTTTAGGGGCCTTGCAGTTCCTCTCAACTATTCAAGTCTGCCGTTATTAGCCATGAATGATATACAAATAATAGGTGTGGTTGCATTGCCATAACACTTGGCAATAGCAGCAGGTGGAAGGCTGCAGAGTTGGTCCCCAGGCTATAATTTGCCCTGATCTAGAGCCTCTAGCGTGATTTCCCACAAGGATGGATAAGCAGTGTGAAAGCCCGGTTTTGTTTCCACATATGTGAGTGATGATGGATGGATCCACCTGCATGTGAAGAATGTGACAGTTGCCACATCGTTCCTCTGGCCTAGAGCAGGTCCACACTCAGATCAGGGTGAAAAGGAGACGTGATGAGACTGATTTCCAGTGGGTGTTAGAGTAAATGAGTTGTAGAGTTTAATGGGTAGATTTGCAAGACATTTGAATGTTCTTCAGTAAAAAAAAACAAAAACCAAACTGCTGGAGCACATGGGTAGCTCAGTGGATTAAGTGTTTGTTCATTTTGGCTCAGATCATGAGCTCATGACGTGAGTTCAATCCCCACATCGGGCTCTGTGCATAGTGCAGAGCCTGCTTAGGATTCTGTCTCTCCCTCTCTCTCTGCCCCTCCCCCTGCTTTCTCCCTCGCTCTCTCTCAAAATAGATATTTTTTTTAAATGCTATGCAAGCATGTTGCTCTACAGTAGAAGTCAGTGCTCTGTGGATAACAGATATACTCTGCATTCTTTTTAACCAAGGAAAGCTGTTACCGCAACAGCCTTAAAAGAAGCATGGGCAGCCATAATCATTCAGAAGTACTGTCGTGGATATCTTGTCCGCAGTCTCTACCAGCTGATTCGCATGGCCACCATCACCATCCAGGCCTACACCCGAGGACTCTTGGCGAGGAGGAAGTATCGGAAGGTGCAGCTGAGATCCCGTGCTTTCTTAGGGCATGAATTTCCCAGGGCTCAGGTTATTTTTCACCAATCATAGTGAGATCTCTTTTTCTGCATGAAGACCTTCATAGAGAGCAGGGAGTTCTGGTATATGAGTGTCTGTTCACACATGTCTGCTATAGGTGGGGTTTGGTTATTGTTTCAGTGGTCTAGGTATAATAGGGTTCTGTGGGTTGATTACAGGAAATTTGTCTTTTGCATTGTGAAAATATTTTCGTAGTTGCATCACTCAACATTGGAGGAGTTGTGAGAGAAACACTGGAGAGCCAATTTATGTTTCCTAATATCTTGTTTCAAAGATGCTGGAGGAGCACAAGGCTGTGATCCTTCAGAAATATGCACGGGCGTGGCTGGCCAGGCGCAGATTCCAGAGTATCCGACGATTTGTGCTCAACATTCAGCTTACTTACAGGGTCCAGCGTTTGCAGAAAAAGTTAGAAGATCAGGTAAGTGTTTGTAAATGTATCTTTCATACGTACTTTTTCTAACAAATTTATTTTATCCTGGGCCAATTCCTCAGCTAATGCTGTTAAAATTTATGCCTGTGTTAGGAGGTTCAAATAGTTTATGTGGACCACCTGCTCTAGAAAACAGAAGTACACTGTAAAGGGCTGTTACATGTGGTTGTATAGGTTGTACACTGCACAAGGGCCGCTGCCCAACAGTGCAAGTGCAGCTGAAATCCAGCCTTACTTTGATTTTGCCAACCCATGTGTCCAAAGCTGTGCTGCCTCGAGGCATGGGTGCCTTTTTTTAATCTGCACAAAGATGCTGTATGCATGCCAAGCCATGCTCCCTCAGGGCTGTGTTGGCTCACGGGAGTTGGCACTTTCTAATTTGCTCAAAGGTCTATATGGTCTAACTGCAGCCCTGCCTCGTTTGGGGAGATTCCTCATACCATTCTCACTGGTAGGAAATAAAATCCTCATGTTCTTAGCCAGTGGAGAAGGACTGTGGAATATGCAGTGTCCAGATCTATAAAACTCACCCCTTGGTCTGCCCGTCTCAAATAATCCCGAGATTCTCCTAAGGTAAACTTGAAACTTAGCCATGAACAATGCTATAGGGGTCCTTAGTGAAGGGATGAATGTGTAAACAGCTTGAGGTTTTGATGCAGCTTTCATCGTTGTGCTGTGGGGTGACAGGCCTGCATGTTACATGGGTCGTGCAGAACAGCAAAATGCTGCTGTGACAGCTAGGAGCAGGGCCCCTGCAAGTCCCCATGCTGCCTGGACTCCATTCTAGGTGTATTCATTTGCTAGGACTGCCATCACAGAGGCTAGAAGTCCAAGGTCAGGGTATTTGTATAGTTGGTTTCTGCTGAGTTGTCTCTCCTTGGCTTGCAGATAGCATCCTTCTCCCTTTGTCTTCACACCGGCTTCCCTCTGTGTGTCTGTGTCCTAATCTCTTCCTAAAAGGACACCAGTCATGCTAGAATCAGGCCCACCCATACGACCTCATTTTACCTTAATTTTGTCTTTAAAGACCCTATCTCTAAATATAGTCACGTTCTGAAGTGCTGAGTATTAGGCTGCAATGTGTGAACAGTTGTGGGGCGAGCGGGCAGCAGGGGACACAATTCATCCTACAGCATTAGGGTTGTCTTGGAGCTCCAGGAATGGGCTGATCCCACACTAAATGCACCATCAACTCAGGAAGTTTACCTGAGAAGATCGGCGTTGCTGTTTTCACTGGGATGAAGATGGTCACACATGCCATCATAGTGATACATGTCATGGATTTAGATGCCACATCAGAGATTGTGAGAAACAAATGGAACAGCTTCTTCATTTTGGATAAATCCCTAAACATCTCCTGTTTTTTTCCTCTAGAACAAAGAGAACCATGGGCTGGTGGAGAAAGTGACCAGCCTGGCTGCTCTTCGAGCCAGTGACATGGAGAAGATTCAGAAACTGGAATCAGAACTGGACAGGGCAGCTACCCACAGGCACAATTATGAGGAGAAGGGGAGGAAATACAAGGCTGCCACGGAAGAGGTCTGTGCCGGGTGCGATTATGGAAATATATATGAGTCTTTCCGTGCAAAAGGTCACAGCGCAGCATTTTCCAACAAAGCAGATTTCTGCAGAACAGATCAGATTTGCTGTTGGCTTCCACTACCAAAGGATGGCTAGCTTTTAGGAGAAGGGAGATCAGAGTCCTAGAGTCTGGGTGAAGAGGAGGAGGCTCCTACTTCAAGAAGCAAAACATAAAGTTTCCTCTTTTTTTCAACTATTTTTTTCAACTATTATGAAGTGATGAAAGCCCCTTTAAAGAGAAGGAGCCCTGGCTAGATGCTTCCCTCTCTTCCAGGATGATGTCGGTCCCTGTCGCTTTCCCATCTGGTATGTGTCCTGGCATATGCCTTCCCCAAAATAGCAACGAAAAGCTTGGAGCAGGTTTTCGTGTCTGTAGTGCAATAAAACGAGCAGTAGCTAGAAGTCGGACGTCCCAGGTTCAAATCTTGTCTTCGCTGCCGTCTGGCTGAGCATCCTTGGGCAAGTCCCTTACACCCTCTCTGAACTTTAGTTCCCTCATATGTAAAATGGGAATAACAACAAGGGACTGCCAGAGTTGTTGAAATGATACAATTGCCAGATGAAATAATTTAGCCAAGTGCCTACCATAGAGCCCTGCGCAAATGTGAGCTACTGTTTTCTAAAGAGGTAATATTTATTACCCTCCATTCTCATACTTTCTCAAGTTCCACAGCATCCAGGTTTGTGGCAGCCTGGAGCCCCAGGGCACCTTCCCCGTGGTCCAGCGCCCAGCTGATGCCGCTGCCCACGCTGCCGGTCACCAACCTTCAGCACCAAGTGGCCCCAGCTGTCAGCCCAGCAGATATTTTACCAGGAGAAGCTAAAATAATAGAGTTCCTGTCATGATCACACATCCTTACTGTGTAATAACACTCTCAAAGTGTGGATTCACTTTATATATAAATTATTTCTATCATATTAAATACATAAATACCTTGGCTATCTAGAAGCTTCAAGAAAAGGATGGAGGTGCTTTCTTGACTTTGAGGAGACCTTGGATTTGGCTCTTTTTCCTTGATTTCAGCCATTGCTGGGTCAGGTTGAGAGCCAGTGCCTGAAGTCACATGGAGCTCTTGCACGTGAGTGGAGTACAGACAGCATCTTGCATTGGGCTGGTGCTGGCTGTTCTCTATGGATAGGAGCTGAGCTGGATAGATGGATGGATAAATAAATAAAAATACAGGTTTTCACCAAGAAAGGTTGTGGTGACAAAACTGGAAGTGAGGTTTTCAAAAAAGCTTTTTTTCTTCTCTTCGCTAGAAATTGGCAAAGCTTCAGAAGCTTAATTCAGAACTGGAAATACAAAAAGAGCAAACAGAGCTGCAGCTTCGAGAGAAGACTGAAGAGTTGAAAGGTAAAGCCCAAGGCGGCTCGATGCGAACATTCATGTGCTCACCTGTCTAGTCATTAGGGAAATAACTACTGGGTATGAACGGAGTTTTAGGCAGAACCAGGAATCTGCAATGTATACCCAGGGAAATGAGGGTATTTTTTGCCTCACAGGGAATAACTATATTTAAGTTGTGGTAACTTTACCCTACAGAGAGAGGCATCTGTTTTATTTCCATCTTTTGTCAGACAGCACGATAATCCCTGTCTCAGAACCGTCTGGGCCATTTGCAAAATACAGATGGCTGGGCCATAAGCCTGGAGCTTTTCCATCAGAAGATGGGGGCCGGGTGGGGGGCGGTGTCTGTGTGTATGCATGGGTGTGTCTGTGAGTGGTGGTGGCTGGGGTAGTTCAGGCATCTATCTATATTTTTAAAAACCTTTGTGGTGATCCAGATGCACAGTCAGGGTGATGCTGGAGCAGTGTTGTTGCTGGCCGAGGATCTGTAGTCAGATTTCAAATCTGTCCAAATGACTTGGTCTCAGTGGCACCCCCTCCTCTGCTTACTGCCCTGGCTCTGAGTGAAGGGCCCTGCTAAGCACTTGAGCCACATCACCCCCAGGCTGTCAGAGTCAGACCCTTGGAACCAGCGGTATCCTTTTCATTCAGGGATGTGGAGCAGCTTAGCTCTGTCCATCCATAGCTTTCCAACTCAAAATCTGATTGCAAGCTCTTGCTAAATCCCAATAGGAACAGGAACCTGGGGGCTCCTGACCAGATGGTTTAAATGACCACACCCATTTAAGAGGATTGTTTCTGTAAGCTCTGACAGGGCAGCAGGGGAGTGGGAGTTCAGGCCTGGGGGCCCAGCACACACCTCAGGCCCAGCAGGCCGTGGATACACCAGGCCGGAGGAGCACAGGTGCCCTGGGGGTTCAGGCCTGGGAGAGACAGATGTCAGGAGGAGGAAATAAACATCCTGAGTCCTGGCCAGCAGAGCAGAAGGGCTGTTCAGATGACGCCCAGGATGGGAGTGACCTCCTGCTACAGGTACTGCACATCCTCCACCCTGCCTCTGAGGACTGATGATGTGGGCATTGACTGACACACGAGGTCAGAGTTCTCTGAGGAAACCTTGGACCTGAATTAGGGAAGAGCTTGTCCACCTCCACCTCCTTTATCACAGTACACTGCTCCTGGGTATATTTGCTCTTTCTTCTAACATTAGGTGGATTTTCCCACAAGAAAATTTAAATTCCTACAAATGCATCCTGAAAGTTACATAGTTGATAGCATTGATCTGTTTGGGTCCATAATTTTATATATCCTTCTAAAAAGTGCTTGAAAACTTTCAGTCCCAGTGTTTATAAACCGCTTATGCTCTGAGTGTCCCTAAACATGGCAAACAATGTTTTGTGAAAAGCACCAGCCTTCGATTACCCTGTGACCTATTTATTACTAAGGGTTGTTATCGAATGTTTCCCCTTTTTGAGGTTCCAATGTGGACATCAGCCCCTTGCTCCCAGGGAGAAAATCACATTTGGGCAGCTCTTTCACCCCCTTGCAAATGGCCTAAGATGTAAGCACCAGAACTGAAACCAATTCTGTGAGTGAACGAAAATTAAAATTATATCAAATATGCTGGCTTCTAAATTAAAGCTTAAGCATTTTTCTAGTATTTTCTGGCTGACTCGTGACATTCTGTCGCAGTTATTTTGATTCAGGGACATTTGATACCTCATTTAACAAACTATTAAACTATTGGCTTTTTTTTTAAACCAGTAATTCAGGGTAGTTATCATCACCTCATCTCTGGGCTCCCCTCTGGGGCAGAATTCAGAAATGGGCAGAATTCAAGGATGAGGTGTCAGCTATATACAAATAGAGATATCAGGCTTAATGGACTCCTCCCGTTTTGAAGGGCACCTGTTTGGTGTGGATATGCTGGGAATACAGCCCTGTCACAGCTTCAGAATATCCAGAACCCCAGTGATGATAGCCTGGCTTTCCAGTGTCCCCTCAACCTATGCTTTGTTGTTAGAGACTCTTGTACTGAATGCAACAGGAGATTTGTTATACTTCCTCTTCCCCAGATAAAGACAGACGCTTCATTATTCTCTTGGTTGTCATGAATGAGTGGTTCTGAGCCAAGAGAACCACTATGGTTCCCCTCTCCCCATCAGGGGACATATGGCCCTGTCTGACAGTTTTGGTTGTCACAACTGGAGCAGAGGTGCCGCTGGCTTCTAAATTGACCATTTTCTTCCCAAAGGAAGAAACCCAAAAGGGTTTCCATGTAGTTTTCATAATGTATATTGTCTCAAAGCCAATATGCCTTTTCAAATCAAACAAATGATCCTCAGACCAAAAAAAGTGCTATAAATGAAACTATTCACACATTCCAACAGAACCAATTTGTCAGAATGATTATCCCCCGCCCTTGTCTGTATTTCTGATTTATAAATTATAAAAGTGACAGTTACCCTCTCAAGTCCTACTAGTCATCAATATCCCATGACTGTTCTCACATTCTCACTTTCTTAAACATGACCTGAAACCATGGAAGCGTTGGTTTGCAGATATATTTCAAAGAGCATTCTCTTTTCACAGAAAAAATGGACAACCTCACCAAGCAGCTCTTTGATGATGTGCAAAAAGAAGAGCGACAAAGAATGTATGAAACCTAGTTTGCCTTAAAGTTACTGCCTCCTTCTCTCTCTTTCTACTGTTTTATACTTTGCTTCTCAGCTTGCAGCTAGCAGGTCACAGATACAGGATGGGGGGCGGTGAATCTTTTAGGAAGTGAGAGAGTCAGATGTGTGAGAGCCACATCCCACAGTGTGCGCTTTTCAGACACTGCACAGGGTCTGCAGCTGTGGGCAGTGGACCACCGTGAAGTTCTCACTTTCCCATCATTGCTAAGACAGGAGTTCAGAGACTGCCACCCCTTTCAACTTCCATCAAGTCCAAGAAGTAAAATTACTGCCCAGGAAACCAACCTTCCTCCCTCCCCTGTCTGTTGTGTCTGTTAACTTGACTCTTGTCCCAGATGATAAGGGATGGAACGCACCTCACAACAGTTAAGGCAGATCCCCATGACCTTGTACGGTACCAGTCCCACCTTCCCTATCTCAATACCAAACCCTTTGTTCATTTCTAAAGACTGCAGTCTGCACTCCCTTCTCTTAGAGTCAACTCAAAGGTTTTAGAGTTCAAAGTAGGGATGCGTGGCAGGGTGCTGGGGAGAAACAAAATATTCCTGGCATCTTTCTCTTCAGGGCTACAAGGCTCAGGCTGCCTGGGGTGATAGGATATATATATATATATATATATATATATATATATATATATATATATATATATATATATATATATATATATATATATATATAACTTCCTGTGCATTTAGTTGGCAGAAGAGCCTGGGTCTGCGTAAGGAGCAGGATGGATGCCACAACATTAGGGGAGGAAATGTCACCAAGAAGCTCCAAGAGTTAACAGATAGACAAAGTGTTTCATGATCCTCTATGAGTTTTAAAATAGGGATATTTGGCTCTTCACCTTGAAATTTTTATTTTCCAGTGAACTCTTAACTTTAAGAGAGGAGCTTGGTTCTTGGCATCTCATGGTGCACTGGGGTTGCTTGGGAGCAATCATTTCAAGAAGGGGTTTGGAGAGGCAGGCCAGGGCCAGGTGACTTTAAACTTACTGTAGTCCTCATAAGCACTCACCTGTAGCTTGATCTGGCCCTTGATCAGCTGACAGGGGACATTTTGGCCCCTGTCACAACCCTCAAGGAGCGTACAGATGCCAGCAGTCTGGGAGGGCGGGGGGCACTCCCAACCAGCTTAGGTACAAGTCTGAGATTCTTTCAACATAGATTCTTGGTTGCAGTTTTCTTCTTTTCAAGGTACTTTACTGGCCTCTTAGGAGCTCTGTGGATTTTTGAAAAATGTAAAAACAAGGTTAAGAAGTTTGTTAGTATCTCTAAAAGTGAATGAAACAAAAACCTATTGGGAATGTGACTCTCTTCCTTGGGATTTTCCCTTTGGGCTGTGAAAGCAAGTCATAAAGTGGACTGAGATGACAGCCTAGCAAGTAGAATGGTGATTTAATAAACTCCTGGAGCCCTAGGACTGCTTCAATTCTGACTACACCCCCCCCCCCCAGCCCCGGGCTGTGTCAGGCTGGGCTAGGTCACATCTCTCTCTGGTTATTTATTGTCTTGGTCAATTGTCCCATATTTAATTGAGCAACCATCTCACAAGGAATTGAGTTTCCAGGGACTTTGGCGTACCTGGATTTGCTGTAGTTTAGTTTAGAATGTTTGAGTGGCTGGCCCCTTTGACATGTTAAATGGCTGTATTAACTTATTTAGGAACTAGCCAAACCATTCTAGGATCCTTGGAACTTGGCAGGGGCTAGTACTTGGCAGAATGTGCCAAGGTCTCTGCTAAGGGAAGAGACCCCTCCAAGAGACCACAGGGAACCACACAGAACTAGGATGGATTCAGAAATACAGTATCCCAGCCACCACTCAGTCTTTGAGTTCAGCCTCCCTACCCTGTGTTTCTTGCGTGTGACCACAGTAGAGCCACATTTATCAGATCAGAAGCTATAAGAAACTTCCCTAACCTAAGGGGACAGGAAACAGGTAAAAATAAGGCCATTGTCTATTGGAACTGTCACAGTAGATCCTAATTAACTTGTCTCCTTTCCAAGTCTCCTCTTACTACTTTCAAAATGATGTATTGTTCTAATTCAGGTTAAAGAAATTTAGAGAAATTCTGAGTTAATTATTTTTTTCTTTTGCACCTAGACTTCTTGAAAAAAGTTTTGAACGGAAAACACAAGACTATGAGAAGCAGATCTGCTCTTTGAAAAAAGACATTCAAGCTCTCAAGGATGAGAAAATGCACCTGCAGCACCAACTGGAGGAAGAACGTGTCACCTCCGATGCCTTAAAGGGGGAGGTGGCCCAACTGAGCAAGCAGGCAAAGGTAGAAGGGGCTTCTCACTGCCAGATGAGCTCTTGGGCTAAGTTATCTGACCTGCACAGAGGGAGCAGTTTCAGACTCCCACAGGATCAGACATCCAACAGCATCTGTATAACGACCAAAGTCAAAAGGACCCCGATCCCTTCAGTTCTTCCGAGGATGAACCCCCAAGCTGCCTTTAACTTACCAATAATTGGTTTTCCTATTTTAAAACTCAGCTTTCTAACTATTTTGTAATTATATGAAGCTATTCAAATATGTTGACCTAGAGAATATGTTCAAATTAAATTAAAAGTTGATGTGAACCCTTATTATACAACCCATCCCATTGTTGTATTTCTATAAATACCTGTATTAAAATTAAACTACCTTATTATCAGCATCATATATTTTAAATTGTTATCAGAAAATCCACAAAAGCAATGATCCATGTTTGCACAGTCAAGGCGTAACTGAATTCCTTCCCTACCAGAAAACACAAAACTGCATGTCTCTGTGTTCTTCAATGCAAAACATTTCAGTGTAAGTTTAGAAAGCTTTTAAGCTTCCATGAAATAAGTGAAATGCATGTTAGTAGAATATTGTTAAGATTATGCAAATATTCTCTGTAACTGTCACGGAATAGCCATGCATGGTTTTGAAGAGCTTTAGGAATTACAGTCTTCTCTTGACTTCCTGGCAGAACTGTCTGTATTCTCTGGACCCCAGTTTCCTATTGTTTAAAAGGAGGAGTTTGGACTGTGGGATCAGAGAGAATCACATATCGCTCTGACTGCTCCATAAGAATGGAGCTCACATAAGACATGTCAATCTGTGGGAGTCGTGTCATCTGGCTAGTCTGCATCTTGGGAAGTCCTATGGCTGCTCTTGGAGTGAGGCATCACTATTTGTCACGCACTTCCGCTTTGGTAGCTAAAACTGTGTTCCAAACTCTCGATGTGATATATTAAGGAGACCAGTCTGATTTTCACAGAAAATGAATAACATTATGTATGATCATATATGACTTGAAAAATTTATTGAAGTGTTACCAAAAGAAGGTCTTTGGGATTGGATGATCCTGGGGCCCCATCAGCTTGCCATGTGACCCTGAGTGTGCCATTTCACCTTATGGAGCCTCAGCTTTCTGTCTAAACTATTACTGTATCACCACATGGGCCTGTTGTAAGGATTAGGTTGTGTATGTAAAGTGATCAGTAAATGTCAGTTGGATCCGCCTTCTCACCCTCTGAAGAAACTGGAACTCTAGCCCTTAAACACTTAGACTGAGAAAATATCAAGGAGGGGTTATTTCCCTCTGCATGTCTCCCCTAGCTACAAAACACACACGTATGATTCTTTCTCAGGCTGACCTCACAAGGTAATAAAGGCAAAATACAGCCTCTTCCCCCACAACGTGTGCTGCCTCTCAGTGGACCCTCATCATACCCCCACAGCCAACTCCTAACCTCTTGGGTACCCCTGGCTCTGCCATGTGTCACATTAAAACCTGGCAGGAGCCCAAACCCACAATTATGAGGGTAGTGGCTTGTCCACATCCCTGCATCCTAGAGTTCACCATCCAGTGAAAAGGAATTTAGCCTCTTAGGTTTTACTTCTCTTGGGTCCTCTTCCTCCCCACAGCAGCCCACCCCTGTAGTAAGGAGCTATTTCTTCCCTTTATGTGGTAAGGAAACTAATTCTGTTGCTACAACCAACTACATCTGGGAATAGGTAACAATATTTTGAGCAGTTAAACATGCTTCAAGACCTTACTGTGTAGGTAGTGATGATTGAACAAGAATTTAACTGGGTAAGGATGTCTTGGGTAGATACACAACACAGTAAGAGTATTCTCTTTGTCTGACATAAACCATAATAGCTGTTTTTTTCTTCATCTGGTACGGTCGCTGCTGTGATACAGACAATCTCTGAATTTGAAAAGGAGATAGAGCTACTTCAGACACAGAAGATAGATGTGGAGAAACACGTGCAATCACAAAAACGGGAAATGAGAGGTAAGAAAAATATGAGTCACTGAGCCCACAAGTCTGGTTGGTTTGCTGATTGGTTGGATATGTGGTATGTTGAATAGTTGGTTGCCTTCGTAGTTGGATGGTTGGTTAGTTTGGTTGAATGGCCAGTAAGTTAGTTGATGGTATGGTTAGCTGGAGACTCTGTGTGACATCTAGAGAATTGGAACCACATTCAAAAATGTAATTTATATCAGCTCTGCCTCTTCCTCTCAGAAAAGATGTCCGAGATCACCAAACAACTTCTTGAAAGCTATGACATTGAAGATGTAAGAAGCAGGTAATCATTTTTGCTTTACCAAATATTTAGGAACATGTAACACATGAGAGAGATGATAGATTTTCTTACCCTTCCTTATTTTCCAGGCTCTCTTTGGAAGATTTGGAACATTTAAATGAGGATGGAGAACTTTGGTTTGCTTATGAAGGACTGAAGAAAGCAACACAGTGAGAAATTCCCCCTCAGAGTTCTTTTTTTATTTTCAGAGATGATAGATAGAGGAAAGTCAAAAGTTTATATTCCACAGATTTGACACACAAGGAAATTCCTTACAGTAGGATGATCTAGTAATCACTCGAAATATTTTGAGAATTAAATAATGAGTTGAATAATGGAAAACAATCTTTTTAAAGGATAAACTTTCAAGTAATAAAACCCATAACCTGTACAGTAAAAACAGATTATAACAAATAAGTTAGCCAGGGTTGTTATAGAGATATAACTGTGTTTAAATTTAAGGAGTTTGCTGTAATTTTTTACATACAACCTTTATTTTTAGGACAACTTTAGGTCCACGGCAAAATTTAGCAGAAAGTACAGAGATTTCCCTGGGATTTCCCTTCCCCTGCCCCCATGTAATCAGCATTAGAATCTCCCACCAGAGTGGTATGTCTGTTAAACTGATCTGTCATTATCATCAAAAATCAGTAGTTTACTTCAGGGTTCACTGTCGGTGTTGTACATTCTATGAGGCTGGATAAATGCATAATGAATGTATATTTATTATTGTTGCATCATACATAACATATTCTTAAACTATTAACATGCAATTTTAATACTGTCTATAATTTCTTATTATTAACTGCATGTTAATGCACATAATGCTTCCTAACTCACTAGGATTTTATAATCCTGTGTACACAGTTCCATAGCGTGTAACTATGTGTACATAAGTAAAATTAGGTACTTAGCATGGCTCTAATTGTGAATTTTCATAACTGTTGCACATGTACACACTCACAGTCAACAACATGGCAGAATAAAAACCAGTGGTTAATTTGTTGACCCGTCCTCTGACAGTGTTTTGGAAAGCCATTTCCAGTCCCAGAAGGATTGCTATGAAAAGGAAATTGAAGCTTTGAACTTCAAAGTGGTGCATCTAAGTCAAGAAATCAACCACCTGCAGAAATTATTTAGAGAAGAGACTGACATCAATGAAAGTATCCGTCATGAAGTTACCAGGCTGACATCAGAAAACATGGTATGGTCTTATCTGTGGGCCCCAGGTGTGGCCATTATTCTAGAGATGTCATTTGTTAGTGGAATAAAACTCAGTTTCTTGGCAGTAAATGATGGATCAGAATTATGCTTTCTAGGAGTGAAATAACTGGGTCAGAGTATAAAACTATAGGGGTACCTGGGGGTGTGGTTCATTCAGTTAAGGGCCCAACTCTTGATTTTGGCTCAGGTCATGATCTCACAGTCCCTGAGTTTGAGCCCCATGTCAGGCTCTGTACTGACAGTGAAGAGCCTGCTTGGGATTCTCTCTCCCTTTCACTCTGGCCCTCCCTGGCTCATCCTCGTTCTCTCTCTCTCTCAAAATAAATAAACTTAAAAAAAAAGAACTTTGTTTTTAAAATTAATTAATTATTTTTTACAAAGAAGATAAATCTATAAAATTACCCTAGGCTGGAAAGCACTTTGATGTGAGAGGTGGTTTGTTTACCATAGAATGGGTCCAAATTCTGGTGTGTGTGTGTGTGTGTGTGTGTGTGTGTGTGTGTGTGTGTGTGTTTAAACCTATGTATTTTAAGTCTAGCCCTAAC
This sequence comes from Prionailurus bengalensis, assembly GCF_016509475.1. NCBI lineage: Eukaryota > Metazoa > Chordata > Mammalia > Carnivora > Felidae > Prionailurus > Prionailurus bengalensis. The sequence continues at coordinate 52,292,343 of NC_057355.1, forward strand.
CCCTTGGCAAGTGACAAAAAAACCCTAAGGTAAGAAGGGTAACTCTTGAGTGGGACATGTGTTCAGGTCCATTCTTCTGCTTGTGCTGTGAACAGAGATGATGTGCCTCTTATCTCATTTTTTCAAGGGCTTCTCTCTTCCAGGATTCCTTCCTTCTGAGTTTGTCTCATCTTTTCTTCCAACTCAAGCCTCTAGCCACTGAGAAATGCTATAGGAATCTCCTCAAAGAACATCCCTTTCTTAACCCCACATCACCTGCAGTCACCACCCCATTTTTTGGGGGGAGCTGGCCAGACTTCTCAGTGGCCACCTAACTGATTTCTCAACTCATCTCCCATTTACCCCACAGCCACCTTCTTTTTCACCCTCATCTTGTCTCTCAGCAACATCTGGTGACATCATCACTCCCTCTTCATGCCTGCTTTTGTTCTGCCGCCTTCCTGGAGTTTCCTGCCACACTTTCCTGGAGTTTCTCAAGCCACCTCTCTAGAGGCTGCACCTTGTCACCTTTCTTACCATTTCCTTCTCCTCTGCCTAACCTGAGAGTGTTAGGAAATTGCAAGGCTGCGTCCCAGGTGAGGAGACGTGGCCATGGGCACAGCAAACATGTGGAACGGTGATTAAGGCCCTTCGTGTCTTTGTTTGTTCTTTGGATGAAATGTTAGTGAGGAATAATGTGGAACATAAATCTTCATGCACAAACAAGTTTTCTTCATTTGCTTCAGAAGCACAGTTGTTCTTACAAACTTGGACGACAGAAAAGCCATTTACCTAACTGAGGGTGGAGGTGAATGACATTTAAAGAAATACAGAAGACAAGGACAGAGGACTGTGAGACATACTGGACCATTCCAGACCTCCACTAACAGAGCACTGCACCGCCTGGAATTCACAGGGCACAGGGGGACCTCTTTGAGATGATTTTCCTGTTCCTGGATGAGGAGATGGCATCTCTGGGCCTTGGCCAAAAAGGCTGCCCTCTGTTTGCTCACATTGCCCTCATCTCAGCAGAGCCCCTCCCCCCTCCCCGTGATGCCCTCCAGACTGTGTACTTCCTTCTTCCCCTGGAGAGAAGGTTGTAGCATGTGAGAACCAGTCCCTCTGAACATGCTGGTATTGCTTGTGACTGTACTGATCCTGAGGTATAAAACCATAATGCCAAACCAGTCTAGCACCTCAGCTGGCCCTCACACACAGCTATGCTAGATGTACGCTCCTTGGGGTTAGACTCCTAGAGGGTTCAGTTTGCTTCTGAGTAGCTCTGAGATTTTAAAGTTCAGAGATGAAAGCGTTTTATATTCAAATATTTCTGATTCTTCTCTAAAGATGATCCCAGACTTCAAACAGCAAATTTCAGAGCTGGAGAAGCAGAAGCAAGATCTGGAAATCCGCCTGAATGAACAAACTGAAAGCATGAAAGGTACCTGCAACTGTCACGAAAGTGCTTTTAGAAGATGGTTTCCTGTGTCCTGGAAATGACAGAAAAGTCATTGTACCCAGGGATCTCAGACTCTGATTCTCCAGGGGCCCAGCCAAGTGACAAATGTGAGAAGGGGGCTGAGTGGAGGAGGCAGTAAGGTGTCCCAGCCTCCAAGCTCCATTGATTGTTGCCATGTAGGCAAATTGGCCCCAGTGTTGTTTGATAGTCTTATTTTTTTAACTCAAAATTTTTTAATTTATTGACAGAGAGAGAGAGAGAGAGAGAGAAAGCATGTGGGAGGGGCAGAGAGAGAATTCTAAGCAGGCTCTGCACTGTCAGCGCAGTACCTAATGTGGGGCTCAAACTCAGGAACCGTGAGATCATGACCTGAACCTGAACCAGGAGTTGGACGCTTAACCGACTGAGCCACCCAGGTGCCCTCAATCCTATTTTTAAAGAAAAGCCAGAAATCCATATTTTTATGTGACATATGACAACTTTAGAATAATGGCTTTAAAACTTTTTAATTTTTTGTCTTTTTATTTTGGAGAAAGAGACAGAGCATGAGTGGGGAAGGGACAGAGAGAGAGGGAAATACAGAATCTGAAGCAGACTCCAGGATCTGAGCTGTCAGCACAGAGCCCGACGTGGGGCTCAAACTTATGAACTGAGAGATCATGACCTGAGTCAAAGTCAGATGCTTAACTGACTGAGCCACCCAGGCACACCTAAAAATTTTTAAACATGGTTCAGACCAAGCAAAACCTCTACCAGGAAACAGCTTAGGACCCCTGATAACTGAAAGCACGACCAAATCCGAATCAGGGTGCCATATAGCCCCCAAAGTAATGGCAGGTCTTCTCACTACAGGAAAACTGGAAGAATTGTCTAACCAGTTGAACCACAATCAAGAAGAGGAGGGAACACAAAGAAAGTAAGTGTTAATGTGTATGTTTGTGATGTTCATGCTCACGTAAATGCTTTTCTTTTCTGAAATTGTGGGAGATACCAACATATGTTATTAAGCCAAAACAGCAAGGTGCTGATTAAGGTAATATGATGCATTACCATTTAAATGTGAAGGAAAGAAACACATATGGTACACACACACACACACACACACACACACACACACACACACACACCCTGGGAAAACATACAAGAACCAAAACATCGCCTGCTTCCAAGGAGGGTAACTGGATGGCTGGCACACAGGGGAGGGAAGGGGACTTACTTCTCACCACATACTCTTTTATACTGTTAGAATGCCATGCCACACACACAGATAATCTGTTTAAAAAACTGATGAAATAAGATTGTGTGTGAGAGAAGAGATTTTCTTATAGCAAACCGTTTAGAGTAAGACTTGAAATCTGTGCTGACAGAGAATCTTCACTGTTAATCGCCCCAAATTTGCATTCTGACCAGCAGAGGGCCTGGCGTTCTGGTGGAGCCTCGTGAGGAAAATTTTTGCTGCCAGCTCACTGACATACTTGATTTTCAGAGCAATACATGGACACAATATGTCCTAGAGAACATTTTTAGTCATGTGACTTCATTGGTAGGAGAGGGATGAAATGAGGGCCCCAAAGAGTAGGAAAGTGGGGAGACACTGTCTTGGAACTCTTGATGGGCTGCTGCTTCTCTCTGATCCCTGGCTTTTTGAGAGTCTGGTCCCCAGGCCTTTCATGAAGGAGATAATCATCGGGCTTTCTGTCTTAAGGGTGTGAGTGGGTGTGGATGCCTCGTGGGAGCCCTCAGCAGCCCCTGGCGGAGTGGAGGCAAGAATCTCCATCAGGTTAAGGAGACCAGGGCAGTCATAGACAATTTTATACACAGCCAGCCCTGATCTTTGCCCCCAACCCCACTTCGAGGACATTTCTACTCAAGTACTATTCACCTTATACATACATTGGCCGAAGTATTTTTCTGTCTTTGGAAATAATCAGGTTTTGCTATGACAATGAGTGACTTCTCCATGACAGTCAAACTGTTACACAATTTCCTTTATCCCTTTGTCAGGACCTTAGAGGCCCAAAATGAAATACACACCAAAGAGAAAGAGAAGCTGATCAGTAAGATTCAAGAAATGCAGCAGGCCAGCGAGCTCTTGAAGAAGCAATTTGAAAGTGAAAGTGAAGTCAAGAGTAGTTTCCGACAGGAAGCATCTCGGCTCACTATGGAAAACAGGGTGAGAAGTTTCCCAATTTGATAAATGACTGTGTGCAGATGTCACTGAAGGGGGGCGGGGGGAACATGTCACCTAACGCATGCAATGAACAGCCACTGTGAGAGCAGTGTGTTTCCTGCTCTCGGGAGACAGGTGGTCTCTGAGGTTACAGCCTGCTGCTGAGCCTTGGGGGCTTAGCACGGGCCACACAAGCAAAGTGTCCGATAAAGTAAAGGGGGATGAGAGGAGACATAAGCACTGTCCTACAGATGGCACCTGTCTCAACCGTTCTGGTCCAGAACACACCGAGAATGACAGGCTGATGTGGGAACTTCCCTAAGCAAGACTTTCCACAGTGAGGGGCCCTCCTTGCTTTGCAGGTGTGCCCTTCCTACAGTTTTTCAAGTCAAAATGTTCTTCTGTGAAATGATCATGATGGTAGATGACAGACACCTTAAATTGTTAAAATCTTCATCACATTTTAAATGCCCTTGTCAGGAAGAAATTCAGCTACTCTAAGTCAGTCCCCAGCAATTCTTTTGAAATTTTATTGGTGTGTGAAACCCACAAGCCTAAGAAGTACCATCATGGCCCATGGGCCACTTTCCTGGGAGTCAGACTGCTCGGGCCGTTTCCTGGCCTTTGAGCCTCCCAAGTCTATGACCAGCGGGGGGCTCCCTGGGCAGTGGTCAGCACCCTGGACAGGCTGCATCCCAGGCTCTGCATCCTGTTGTCAGGACCCGCCATTTCTTTTTTTTCCCCCAAAGTTTTTATTTAAATTCCAGTTAGTTAACATACAGAATAACATTGGTTTCAGGTATAGAATCTAATGATTCATCATTTACATACAACATCCAGTCCTCATCACAACAAATGCCCTCCTTAATACCCATAACCCATTTAACCCATCCCCCTACCCACCTCACCTCCAGCAACCCTCAGTTTGTTCTCCATAGTTAAAAGTCTGTTTTCTGGTTTGCCTCTTTTTTACCCCCTATGTTCATCTGTTTTGTTTCTTAAATTCCACACAGGAATGAAATCATATTGTATTCATCTTTCTCTGACTGACTTATTTCACTTAACATAATACTCTCTAGTTCCAGCCACATCATTACAAATGGCAAGATTTCATTATTTTTCATCGCTGAGTAGTATTCCATTGTGTGCATGCACGCGTGTGTGTGTGTGTGTGTCTGTCTGTCTGTGTGTGTCTGTGTGTGTCTGTGTGTGTATACCACATCTTGTTTACCCATTCATCAGCCAATGGACACTTTGGCTATTTCTATAATTTGGCTATTGTTGATAATGCTGCTATAAACATTGGGGTGCAATGTTTATAGCAGTATTATCAAATATTACAACAGCATTAAATACTCTGAATCAGTATTTTTGTATCCTTTGGGTGAATACTTAATAGTGCAATTGCTGAACTGTAGGGTAGTTCTAGTTCTAACTTTTTAAGGAAACTCCGTACTGTTTTTCAGAGTGGCTGCACCAGTTTGCATATGAGTGAAATCATATGGTATTTGTCTTTTTCTGACTGACTTATTACACTGACCCCCAGTGTAAGGGGGTTCCCCTATATTCACATCTTCACCAACACCTACGGTTTCCTGTGTTGTTGGTTTTAGCCATTCTGACAGGAATAAAGTAATAGCTTATTGTAGTTGTGATTTTTATTTCCCAGGTGATGAGTGATGTTAAGCATGTTTTCAGGTGTCTGTTAGCCATCTGGATGTCTTCTTCGGAAAAATGTCTGTTCATGTCTTCTGCCCATTTTTTAACTGGATTATTTGTTTTTTGGGTGTTGAGTTCTATAAGTTCTTTATAGATTTTGGATACTAACCCTTTCTCAGATATGTCATTTGCAAATGTCATCTCCCTTTCTGTAGATTGCCTTTTAGTTTTGTTGATTGTTTCCTTCACTTTGCAGAAGCTTTTTATCTTGATGACGTCCCAATAGTTTGTTTTTGCTTTTTTCCCTGGCCCCAGGAGACCTAACTATAAAGAAGTTGCTATGGCCGATGTCAAAGAGGCTACTGCCTTTGTTCTCCTAGTATTTTGATGGTTTCCTGTCTCATATTTAGGTATTCATCCATTTGGAGCTTATTTTTGTGTATGTTATAAGAAAGTAGTTCTATGTCATTCTTTTGCATGTTACTGTCCAGCTTTTCCAACACCATTTCTTAAAGTGACTGTCCTCTGGTCATTCTTTCCTGCTTTGTCAAAGATTAATTGCCCATATACTTGTGGGTTCATTTCTGAGTTTCCTATTCTGTTATATTGATCTATGTGCCTATTTTGTGCCAGTACCATAAGGACTCCCCATTATCTCACAGAAAACCACGAGGGGGTAAAATCTTATTTTGCAATATCAGGATTTAACTTTGATGAAGAATTATATCTAAAGAAATCCAAAGAGTTTAACATTTAATAGAAAGTAACAAGTTCCAGTCAGGAGCACCTAGATGATGTCCAACTTTTTTTGAGGGAGATAGAACTTTCTCAGTGAATAGCCTGTATTCAGACAGTAGAGAAGCAGCTTCCTACTGAGCACATGTGGGTGGCTGTCCTGACTTCCACAGCAGTGCCTCTGTGTGTCCCTGGGGTCTCGGTTCTGTGTCTCTGGAGAAACACATTAAGAACTTTATCTGTTCGTACAAGTAGGGGTGTGGGTACAGTTCCTTCCCTCCTATCTCAGCCCATCCTAAAATTCATCTAATAATAAAAAAAGTCACCAGTCAATGAGAGCCTGGAGGAAACCACTGTTCACATTTTGATTTATTTTATTCCTTTCTTCTTTTTTTCTACCATGGTAATACACATTTTATAAATTGGGGTCATACTACATATAAAGTTTTAAATTCTATATTTTTTCTCACACTATATTGAAGATACTTTCCCATTGTCATTGATAATATATGCAAGCTGTCATTTTAATGCCTAAGTCATAGGATACACAACAATTTATTCTACCCACTATTGTTGGACATTTGATTTTTTGGCTACAAGTAATAACACTATGATGAACACTCTGAACAAAATCCTTGTTCACCGGGAGAACTGTTGGAAGGGAGAGGTAGCCACAGAATAGAAACAGCACAGTTTCCATTGGCCCTGAGAGTCCCCAGAGGGCACATGGCTATAGTGATTGTATGGTGGGTACTGCTGGATCTGAGAAGCCTGAATCTTTTCTGGGCCAAAACCTTTGGGATTTAGGAAGAGCCTAAACATTTTGCCCTTTCTTAGACATATTTGTAGGCATCTGGGACCCTGCTGGTTTTTGAGCCAAATTCAGCATGAGCAAGGCCACTCCATTATTAGGAAGGAAACACAAAGGCAGGACCCAAACCTCTGAAGTTTCTCTGCCTCCAGACTCTGATATCCAGAGAACCTATTTTCACACATTCATATTTCTAAATTATCTACAAGGGGCACTACTTTATTAAGAAAAAATAGATCAAGATAAATATGGCATATCCATACAATAGGGTGTTTTTCAGCCACAAAAAGGAAAGAAATACTGACACATAGTACAACATGGATGAGCCTCAAAAACATGCTAAGTGAAAGAAGCCAGACACAAAAGGCCACATATTATATGATTCCATTTATATTAAGTGTCCAGAAGAAGCAAATAATATAGAATCATAAAGCAGATTAGTGATTACCAAGGACTAGAAGGGAATAGGGGAACAAGAGGATGACTGGTGAAAGTTACAGGTTTCTTTTTGGTGTGATAAAAATGTTCTAGAAATCGATAATGGTGATGTTTGTACAGCTGACTTTAGAAAACCATTTGGTGTACACTTTTTGAATGAATTATATGGTATGTGAATTATTGTTCAATAAAACTGTTACCAAAAAATAGATTAAGATGCTTCTAAGCTCATGTCCTTGTTTCTTTTGATTTCTGTAGGATCTTGAAGAGGAGTTAGACATGAAGGACAGAGTGATTAAAAAGCTCCAAGATCAAGTTAAAACTCTAAGCAAAACGATTGAAAAGGGTAGGAAAAATAACATTCCCTTTCCTACTTTTTGGAACTGTCAGCTAAGGTCCACAGGCACCGTTTGATTCCTGATGTGGTCCAGAGTCTTTAAAACTCAAAGGAATGATTGTCAACTGGTGAGGTTGGGGGCTCGGTGATGGACTAATGGAAAAATCCTTTGGGCCGAGGATAGCTCACCAGCCCTCAGATAATTCCAGATGCACTCATGTAATTGCAAGGGACACCCTGTAATGAATACTTTTAACCTCTTCTGCTATTAACTCTCCCCTTTTAAAAATGAAACTGTAATCAAGTTTCAAACGTAACTGCTTTGAAATTCTCTTCCTCTCCCAGTTACAGAGGATTAATATCTCCATTTCTCTTAGAAGAAAGAAGTAGAGAGCTAAGAAGCCAGACAGTAGTCCTGAATATGAACTTCACATTTTGAATGTCCTCATGAACTCCTGTGAAAAGGCCCCTAGGTTTTTCTTTCCTTCACCTGCTTCTGAGTCTGAACTTTTCTGACTTCTCTCTTCTAATGTTCTTGACTCTTGTTTCGTATCACTTCCTCTTCCTCCCAAACTGGAACACTAAGTCTATACCTTGAACTCTCTGTTCCTTTTACTGTATTCACACTTTTGAAGAGCTCCTTTATTATTCTTTATTCAACTCTCACCTCAAACTCAAAATGCCCAACAGCAACATGAGGATTTCTCCCTCAATAATGATAAATCAGGTCTGCCCTCTCAAAGCTCCCATTGTGTCCCTGTTTTTGGAATGAGTGAATGAACTGCCATCTCAACATAAGGACTTCCAAACTCCACCTCCCACTCCTCAGTTTTTTTCTTGAGTCCTGGTCCCTTTGTGTCTCCAAGACTATCTCCTTTGCCTTCCTATTACCTCCTCCAACTCAATGTGTCTAAGTGGAATACATCAGCTTCCCTTCCTGTTAGTTATCCATTGTCATATAACAAACAATCCCCAAATTTAGCAACTTAAAACAACAAACACTTAGCAACACACTGTTTCGAGAGTCAAGAATGAAGGAGCAATTTAGCTATGTGGTTCTGGCCCTGAGCTGCCTTCAAGTCATCAGCAGGGACACGGTCATCTGAAAGCTTAACAGGCTGCAGTATCATTCTTATCATAAACAGCATTGCTTACTAAAACAGTTGGCGTTCTACCTTTATTAGTTTCCAAGGGAACAGAGCTAATTTATTAAATTAACAGGAGAAAGTCTCGTGCAGTAGTAAGAAAGTTTTGTTAACAGTACTTGCATCACCTTCTTTTTCACCCACCAGACCCTACTCACCTTTCTTGGCCCAACGGGTGTGCTACCTCCTTCATTTTTTAACAGTTCCAACCCACTTCTGTGTACATTCTCATGGCCCCGTGTGAATTTCCTGTAGCTGCTGTAACAAATCAGCAAAAATTAGTGACTTAGTAGAACACAAATTTATTATCTTATGGTCCTGGAGTTCAGAAGTCCAAAATGTTTTTCACAGAGTTAAAATCAACATGTTAGCAGAGCTGAGTTCCTTCTGGAGGCTTTAGTGGAGAATCCTGTCCCTTGTCTCTCCAGCTTCTAGAGGCCACCCACATTTCTTGGCTTATGGGTCCCTTCTTCCATCTTCAAATTCATCAGCATAGCATCTTCAAATTCATCAGCATAGCATCTTCAAAATCTTTCTCTCGCTGATTCATAGGGGCATATGTATCCCAGTGTTTATAGCAGTGCTTTCAACAATAGCCAAATTATGAAAAGAGCCTGAATATCCATCAACTGATGAATGGATAAAGAAGATATGGTTTATATATACAATGGAATGCTACTTGGCAATGAGAAAGAATGAAATCATGCCATTTGCAGCAACATGGATGGAAATGGAAGGAATGATGCTAAGTGAAATAAGTCAGTCAGAGAAAGACAGATATCATATGTTTTCACTCATATGTGGAACTTGAGAAACTTAACAGAAGACCATGGGGAAAGAGAAGGAAAAATAAGTTACAAACAGGGAGGCAAACCATAAGAGACTCTTAAATACAGAGAACAAACTGAGGGTTGATGGGGGTGGAGGGGAGGGAAAAAGGGGTGATGGGCATTGAGGAGGGTACTTGTTGGGATGAGACTGGGTGTTATATGTAAGTGATGAACCACGGAACCTACCCCCAAAACCAAGAGCACACTGTACATACTCTATGTTAGCCAGTTTGACAATAAATTACATTTAAAAAAATCTTTCTGACCTCTGCTTCTGCATTACATCTCCTCTCAGAATGGACATGAATCTTTGGTGACCAGAAGGCAGACTCTGGCTCACCCAAAGATGTCCACATCACAGTCCTCAGAACCTGTGGGTGTGTTATTTACACAACAAAAGGGATTTTTGCCAGTGTGATTAAATTGAGGATCTTGAGATGGGGAGATTACCTTGTATTAATCTAGGTGGACCCAGTATAATCACAAGAGACCTCATAAGAGAGGGGCAGGAATGCCAGAGTGAAACAAGGTGATGTGACAACAGAAGCAAAGAGATAGACAGACAGACATGGTGATGGAAGCAGAGGTCAGAGGAAGCAGAGGCTACAATCCAGGGGATGTGGGCAGCCTCTAGAAGCTGTAAAAGGCAAGAAGCGGATTCTCCACTAGAGCTTCCAGAACTTAGCTCTGCTGATACTTTGATTGTAGTCCAACATGTAAGATCCATTTCAGTCTTCTGACCTCCAGCACTGTAAGATAGGAAAATTTGTGGTATGTAAAACCACTAAGTTTGTGGTAACTTGTTACAGCACATAGGAAGCTAATACAGCCCCCTTAGGATCATGCAGTTTGGTACTTTGCTCACCTACTGTTTCATGAATCTTGTTTCCTTGACTGTGACATCAGCATCTTGAAGACAGAAGCAACATCTTGGCTTGCTTTCTTATCTGCACTGTGCTGGATTCATACCAGGCACTCATGAGGAGCCCTTCAAGGATCATTCCGCCTTTTCAGCGACAGCTATACTCATTGATATAGTTGCAGATAAGAATCACTACCAGAGGAATTCTTCGGGATTAATCAAGTTTCCATTTATCTGAAAGCCGCAGGCATTTGTGTGCAAGCCAGCCAGAATGGGGTGGAAAGAGACAGAGCAGTCTCATTATAAAGCCTGTGGGAGTTGTTTCTGTGAATTTAGCTGATTGTTTGCCTCTGACTATAGGCAATGATGTGCACTTGTCCTCAAGACCCAAGGAGTATCTTGGAATGCTGGAATACAAGACAGAAGATGAGGACAAGCTCATTCAAAACCTCATTCTCGGTAGTGAGACCTGGAAGTCTGAATGTTTGCTCTGTCAGTCATTGCTACCATCATGGGTGGGAGTAGTCATTTCTTTTCCTCCACTGCTGTTTCTCCTAGCACACAGTCTCCGAACCTCGGCACTGGTGACCAGATAATTGGTTGTTGTGTGGGAGCTGTGTATTGTAGGATATTAAGTAGCATCCTTGACTTCTACTCTCTAGAAACCAGTAACAACCCCTAGTCATGACAATAAGAAACATCTCCAGACATTGCCAAATGTCCCTTGGGAGCCAGAATTGCCCTCAGTTAAGAAGTACTGCCCTCACCCCTTCCAAAGTCTAATCATAGGATCCAGATAGAAGATACATCCTCTCATCTTTGTGTCTCAGCACAGGAGCAATGGCAGAAGTAACTGTGGTTCCATGTCCCATTCGACTTCTGCTGAGAATTTTATTTGCAGACAATGTGATGGGAGCTTCCCAAACACATTTCAGTTACAGGAATGTTCCAATGTGCATGCTCAAGTGTTGGTGTCTGAGAACCAATCTTACTAGACTGTCCTCACCTGAAAATCATATGGTTTTCCAGTGGGAGAGAGAAAAGCTGCCTTTCTATAAGCAGGTCTCAAGATAAAGCAGAAAGCTGATGTGTAGCCTAACTTCCTCTTCTTCTAGGTGATTCCCCCACCAGAGCACATGAGCCACCTGTACCCTTTCCTTTCTAGCCTCACTTGTGCACAGCTGTGGGGCCTCTTCATTCCTCTGTCTTAATGCAGCCATGGGGAGGTCTTTGTTTGCTTACCTGAGTTTATTCTATAAAGTTTCTCTCTTCCCTTTATCCCCAATGTCTCCTCCTGCCATTCTCTTCTTCTCAAGGTCAGCGAGGCCCGCCTCTGCAGGACTATAGTGTGTCTGTTTTCCTGATTCAGGGAAGATGTATGTGATCACTGAGATTGTATCCCATCCTCATCACACAGGCTGGAGTGGATGCATGGACTTGGGGTTTTTCCCTTACATTGGAGGGCTGAAATCCAGGGTCTCCATGCCAGGAAGAAGTACAAATTCTATCTAAAATTCAGCCTTTTTTTAAAAAAAAAAAAAAAAGAGAAAGTCTTTTGCAAATGGGAAGTAAGAGGAACAGGTGGTACCTGTATATTTTTGCCAGGAAAAGAGCCAGACTGAATTCCTCAAAGAGAAAAGATAGGCCTGTGCATTCAGGCATTGTATCAAGTACAGAAAAGCAAATAACCCTTGTCCCATAGTCAGAGGCTCCTTATGGGGAGAGCTGGCTATCGATCAGCTGTAGTCCTCATTGACTCTTTCTTTTCCAGACTTGAAGCCTCGTGGTGTGGTGGTGAACATGATCCCAGGGCTGCCCGCTCACATCCTGTTCATGTGTGTACGCTACGCAGACTCTCTAAACGACGCCAACATGCTCAAGTCCCTCATGAACAGCACCATTAGTGGCATCAAGCAGGTGGTTAAGGTAGGAACTGCCTTTGACATTGGCCTTCGGTATTTTAGTTACTTTAAGAACACCTTAAGGGTTCATCCCTGGCCCATTCTTCACCTCTAGTCTTCGGTGAATCACGCGAAGTGTGTCATCCTTAAATTAGTCAGAGGCCCACTCTGTGAAAGAAGTCAAGCTGTTTGGAAAAGACAAGTTAGGTTAGGGATCCCCAAGGATAAAGATGTGCCAACAGACCTCAAAACCTTACCTTCAAGACTACAGCCGGGTAACCAACACCCCCAGCACTTCTACCCCTTCAGGGTATGAGATGTCTGGCCATGAGGATTCATTATTCATCAGGAGTTAGAATAGAAAATTAACATTTGTCTGGTGCTTTGCGTGCTTTCTAGTCACTATATTCACAAGAGCCACCAGGGTGTTCTGGGAAGAGACCCCCATAAATTGATGTTTTCCCTGTCCATAATTTCATAAATTGGGTTTCCTTAGGACAGACGTGCATTGTGTCCCAGGCCATGGGTACACGGTACTTGCCTCCTCTTGCCACTCTGGAATCTTTAAATATTTAGAAACTAGAAGATGCATGGCATGAGGAATAGAAATCCTTCCTCACCAGCATTTTCCCGGTCAGCTTCCCCAGTGGCTCCCTGTCTCTGCCTCTGCTGGTGTCCAGGACTGCCCCTCCCCAGCTCCAGCACACAGCGCATTAAAGCAGCGCTCACTTGGCCCTGCACCCCCGCATCTCTGTGCCTCTCCATGCACCAAGGTGCTTACATTAGCAGGTTAGTTCCTGCAATCTGGCTTCATCTCTGTCACTGCACAAAAAGATCACCAGTAATTCCTCTTGCTAAATCCAGTGGTTTCTCCTTAATTTTTGTCCTCCTCTAAGGGACTGAAGCTTTCAGACCACCTCTTTGAAACCGTCCTACTTTGTCCTTCAAATCCCAGGACTGTCCCAGTTTTTCTCTTACCTCTCTGACCACCACACCTCTACCTTCTTTCTTCCTCTTCTTGCTGCCCCACAAGCGGGGCTGTTCTTCCCAAGAGAGTCCTCGCTTCTGAGCTCTGGTCCCTCCACCCCTTTCCTTCAAGTCAGCATTCTCTCCCCTTCTCAGGAGGCTTTCTCAGCTGCCCTCTTTCATCAGCATCTTTCCATCCTCTGAGCTTTTGTGGCATCATCTATGTCCACCCTGCAGGTGCTCAGCCCCCTATTTAATTGTGTCCTGCATACGTTATGTTATATGCAACATTCTTCCCAGTCAGAATGAGAACTTCAGAAAGCAAGACCCCAGTCTTACCTTTATCAGGCACTCCTGCAGTGCCTGTATCAAGCTTCATACTAAGTGACCTATACAGAAATACTTTGCAAACCATAACCTGCTAAATAAACATAAAAGCCTATCATTACAGTATGTAAATTTAATAAAATCTTGGGTGAATAAAAGAAGAATTCATTTTGACCAAAAGCCAACAAGCTAAGTAAACAGGTGAGATACATCTGTTCTTGGCTCAAAGGTACCAGTAGTGACCAAATCCAACTTTGTCTTTCTTTCTTTCTTTTTTTTTAGGAACATTTAGAAGACTTTGAGATGCTATCTTTTTGGCTTTCCAATACGTGTCATTTCCTCAACTGCCTAAAGCAGTACAGTGGTGAAGAGGTAGGGGCACTCGCCTGCTCTGTGTTCCGTGCTGACTGCTGGTCTAGAACTTCCTTATGAGGCAGAGCCCACCGCAGGGATTGGGCATGTCCCCACTTCCTGGGACAGCCTCTGCTCCAAATGGCTTCCTACCTTCCTCCTCAGCCAGGAGGCCAGCTTCACATTACTGGTTGGACAGGATTCACAGCCAGAGACTTCTAGAAAAAGGCCTGGACCTTGGGCATGATAATAAGCCTCTATTTTCCTTGAGTTTTAAATCAATGAGGTAGATTAGATGATTTTTAAGTTTGATTCTGGTTGTGAAATTCTGAAGATTTTAGTATTCTAACTCTAAAATACAACCTTTAGATCAACATGGCTGTTTCTTCAGAGAGGATCTGCAGGATTCTCATCTTCCTCCATAATCTGTACATCTTTTGCCATTCCAACTCTGCCCCCAAGGGGCTAACATCATAAAGGAATTCTCCACCTTCAAATACTCAAAGAGCAAAATTTCACTGACCTGAAATAACAAAGTGGCTTTTAGGGTTTTACTGCTCTCCCAATGTTTCTACCATTTGTCCCTGCACACACCCGTGCAGTGTAGAAGTTTCCAGTGTCATACCTCCCCCAACACTTGATATTGACAGACATTTTAATTATTTACCAACCTCATAGGTATAAAATGATACGTTGTCAACTTAAATTGCAATTACTTGATCACTAATGAGGTCAAGAATCATTTCATGTGCTCACTGGTCATTTAGGTTTCTTTTCAAATTACCTATGACATCAGTTCTCCATTTTGTTTAGAGGTGATTTTTTTTTTTTTTTACTGATTTGTAGATCTTTATCATGGATAAACCATGGCTTGTCTTATATTTTTCTTTATGGAGTCTATCATACATAATTTCTGAATTTTGGTGTATCAATCCTATCCTTTTATGGTGTATTTTAGTGTCTCGGTCAAGAAATTCTTCCCTGCCCTGAGATTGTGAATTTATTCTCCTACTTTCTTCTGTATTTCTGTAATTCAAATTGGAGCTCACAATTATGCTTTTACCTATCCAGAATTGGTGTGATTATTTATCCCATGATGTTGAGATAGTGACCTCATATCTTTTTCCATGTGGATAGCAAATTGTCCCAATGAAGGAAGAGTAAAATACAAAAGTAATTCTACTAGTATTACAGAACAAAAGGAGAAACAAGTAGAGAAAACTCAACCTCTGACTAAAAGGAATACCAAAAGGAGCAGGGGGAACAGACCAGCCCATCTAAGACAAACAAGCATGTGTGAGACATTAATGGAAGAGGGTATTATGCAACACCATTTACTTTTTTACCTTTTCTTTGCCCCCATCAGCCACATATACAATGTTCTTTGCTCTATCTGTTCTACGTTTTTTTTTTTCAGTTGCTATATATTCATTTCTATTTCTATGGTTCTTTTTCACCTATGCCTGTTACCATTATATCCTCTTCTTGTCTTAATGCTTTCTTTTTCCTTTATTTCTTTGAACATATTGAACATACTATATTAGGCTGGTGGGCTGTTATGACAAAATACCACAGACTAGAAGGCTTTTAAACCACAGAAATTTATTTTCTCACAGTTCTAGAAACCTGAAGTCTGAGACCAGGGTGCCAGCATGGCTGGTACCTGGTGAGTGCTCTCTTTCTGGCTTGTGGATGGCTGTATTCTTGTTATACCCTCACACAGACTTCCCTTGGTGTGTGGGCGCAGAGAGAGAAAGATTGAACTTTCTAGTGTCTTTTATTAAAGGCACACTAATCTCATCAGATGAGGGCCTCACACTTATGACCTCATTTGATCTGAATTACTTTTTTACAGGCCCCATCTCCAAATACAAGCACACTAGAAGTGAAGGCTCCAACATAGGAATCTGGGAACATCACAAATATTTAGTCCATTGCACACATCTTAAAATATTTCAGATTGATCTATGCTCTATAATCATTAAGTCATGAATCTCATGTATTGTATTACTGACCTCTTAAACCTCTTTGTTTCCTTGGGTGCTTTGCAGTTTTGTTTTGTTTTTTTTATGAGCTTCCATGGAGGTTATTTTCCACTGTGTTCTGTTGGTGCTGGAGGCACATATTTGTAGGGTGAGTACAGTGACAGTTATAGAAAATAAGGGCTACCACACACGTGTAGAGCTCATTTGATACAAATAAGACATTAAGTTCTGAAGTATAGGAGCTGATTATAATGCCATTAGAGAGTATTTTAATTTCGTACATGCCTATAGCATTCTAATATTTATATGTATTTATATGCTCAAATTACTTTCAGGAATTCATGAAGCTTAATAGTCCACATCAGAATAAGAACTGCTTGAACAATTTTGACCTTTCAGAATACAGACAGATTCTTAGCGATGTGGCAATACGAATATATCATCGGTTCATTGTTGTCATGGAAAATAACATTCAACCAATAATAGGTAAGAAAAGAATTGATGACCAAAAAATATTTATGGTAACACTGAAACCTTAAAAAAACAAATCCTGTAGGGCGTGCCTAGATGTCTCACTTGGTTAAGCATCCCACTCTTGATCTTGGCTCAGGTCATGATCTCATGGTTGGTGAGATCTAGTGATTTCAAAGAACATAATTTTAAAACCAGAAAAATGTAACCGTGTAAATGTCTCATTTTTAATTCTTTTCTATTGCTTAAAATAATTACTTCTCTAAAAAGTACATGGTTTGTAATTTCCTGCCTGGAAGGGTGATTCACCCCATAGGGAAAGACCAGGGAGATCTGCTACTCCATGTGTAGCTACTCCTAGGTCATTACCACTTTTGAAATCTTAAAGTCGCACTCAGATTCTTGTATACTTTCTTCAACTTCCTGAAATTTAAATACTTCAGGGTTGAAATGGTACAGACCATGAGTTGTGTCGACCCGCTCCCTTTCCTGTGAAGCTGAAAGAAGAGGGAGTCCAAGCCTGCAAGAGGAGCTGCCGCCCTGTTGTACACAGCCATGTGCTCGGCCCACCTCCTACACCCCGTGCTCCCCACTCCTTGATTCTCTTGCTTTCCCCATCACAGCTGCATCCACGGCTAACTCTTGCAGAAAATGTCCTGGGTCCTGGAACAGACCCGAGAGAGCAGTGGGAAATGTTCTCTGGTTGTCCCCACCACATGTGCAAGAAATGCCTGTGTTTTCCTCTGCAGTGCCGGGCATGCTGGAGTATGAGAGCCTGCAAGGCATCTCCGGCCTGAAGCCCACGGGCTTCCGGAAGCGGTCATCTAGCATAGATGACACGGACGCCTACACCATGACCTCTGTCCTGCAGCAGCTGAGCTACTTCTACAGCACCATGTGCCAGAATGGCCTGGACCCTGAGCTGGTGAGGCAGGCTGTGAAGCAGGTCTTCTTTTTGATCGGGGCGGTCACCCTGAATAGCCTCTTCCTGCGCAAGGACATGTGCTCCTGCAGAAAAGGGATGCAGATCAGGTAAAACCCATGATTCATCAGTTACACCAAGAGGCAGCTGGAAAAGATGCTTTTAATGTCTAGGGCCACACATTGCTGCCCCCTTCCCATGAGCTGCACTACCTGGTGGGGCGGGGGGGGGGGGTGGTGGTGGGGGGGAGGGGGTTGTGCAAGAGGACTCTTGGAACTTTGGGGATGTCTGCGGTCAGGTGGTGGCCCCTCCACCCACCACTCTGCACCAGGCTAGCTTGACACTCAGGCCCAGGGCCTTGAGTGGTTAAAGACTAGCAACTAGTCGGGGCACCTGAGTGGCTCAGTTGGTTGAGCGTCTGACTTCAGCTCAGGTCATGATCTCACGGTTTGTGGGTTCGAGCCCCACATCGGGCTCTGTGCTGACAGCTCAGAGCCTGGAGTCTGCTTTGGATTCTGTGTCTGCCTCTCTCTATGCCCCTTCCTGCACTCTGTGTCTCTCTCTCTCTCAAAAATAAACAAACATTAAAAATATTAAAAAAAAAAAAAAAGACTAGCAACTAGTAATTGTAGATTTTAAATCCTGGCCCTGGGTGCTTATCATACACTCAGCCAGTGTTTACTCACCATCACCTCTGTGAATAGCACTGCCTGGTGGAGGACACAGGAAACAAAGGAAAGAGCAGTTTGATCCCTGCCCTCTAGAAACTCAAAATAGCCAGATAACAATTCAAGGCAAGTCTGATTAAGTCACAAATGAGTGCTGCAGAGAAGAGAGATTACTGAGGACAGAAAAGTTAAGCCTGAGAGCTGTGCATTGAGTGATTTAAAAAGGGAGAAGAACATTCCAGGCAGGAGAAATGAGGCAGGCAAAGGCATAGTGCTGGAACTGAGGAGGACCGGTCCCCAGGCTTTGGTAGGTATCGCTGTCTAGATTAGCAGAGGTTTGTTTTGGGAGCAGCCGGACCAGCAGGCTGAGGACATCGTAATCACTTTTGAGGTGTGTCCACCTTTACTTATCTCTTAGTTGAGGAAACACAAACCCTGAGCTACTGTTTGAATTAATGCTGTCACATGATTAGAAAACACACAAAATAGTGTAGATATTTAGGATTTTTTATAATGTGTACAGGGATTTGATACCTGTGTGTGACATGAAAGCCTGAGGTCGTGTTGATAGTATCTTAAGCCAAGAAGTAAACGAGACATCCATTAAACCTTTTCAGCATTAATGAAACTTGGAATTGGACATCCCCTCAAACCAAGCTGGCAAATTCCCATGATACCAGGTTGAGATTTTCAGATAAGAATGAGTATTCCTGGGATACCTGGGTGGCTCAGTCGGTTGAACATCTGACTCCTGATTTCAGTTGAGGTCATAATCTCATGGTTGTAAGATTGAGCCCCATGTCAGGCTCAACACTGATGGCACAGAACCTACCTGGGATTCTCTCTCCCTCTCTCTCTGCCCCTCCTTCCCCCTCTCCCTCAAAGTAAATAAATAAACATTAAAAAAAAGAAGAAGGAATATTCCCAAAGACTAGCCTTTGTGGATCTTTTCCTTTTCATTGAGAAAGGAAAGGGTTCTGTTTATTTCACAAGCTCCAAGAAGAAGCCCTGTAGGTCTCTGAGGTAGGACTCAACCCTATTTAAAGTATGAATACTTTATGAACACATAAACCTGAATGTTTCATTAGAGTCTTGACTAAGCAGTTGTCATTCCTTCTGTGGGTTCTCCATGAGTGAAGATGGTCATAAGCAAGACACGTGACTCTAGGTCCAGTAACAACTGTTCAGAGGAGAGGCAACTTCTGTCCCCATGGGTACCCAGTGCTTTTTCCTTTCACCAATCCAAAGTGGACATCCAGGAAGTAATTCCTTTAGAGCAGGTTGCTCTGAATACCACATGCATTTGACAGGGATTCATTCATTCAGGTATTTATTAAGCCACTGCCATAGCAAGGCCCATAAGGATGTGAGGTGGCTTTACAATGAAAACACAAGCAACAAAATAATAATACATGAATTCAGGTAAAAAATCAAGACCCAAAGGAAAAAAGGTAGTAAACTGTGGACAGAGTAGCTAGAACACTGTTTATAGCCAATGGGGGCTTTCTGGCTGGCAGGACAAAAAGCAAATGTTGTCATTGGCTCTTTGGTCTTGTTGAGCATGGTGAGGCTGATGTGCTCAGGGAAGATTTAAAGATTTTCCTATTACCTATTTTTTTGTTCCTAGTCATGAAATATAAAAATACTATTTCATGTGGAACTTTATCTCACAATCTCCACAATAGCATTTTTACAGCAAATTTCATCGTGGCTGCTTTGCCCAGTGATCTTTGATAAAAGCCAACATACAGCATGTGGAGACAGTTCTGTTAGGAACCAGAATAACGTGGCCCAAGCACATACATTTCTTGCTGTACTGAGGGAATTTGCAAAGAACATGAAAAGCATTGATTGGGGCCTGAAAGGACAGGCAGAATTTCAGCAGACCAAGACTTAGAAGAATGAACACAGGCCTCAGTAAAGGATAACTGATGGTAGGTATTAATAGCTCCCTTTGAATGGAGTGCCAGATTGGTTACAGAGATAAGTAGAATGCCATTTTCCAGGGTGAGCAGTGCATGCTTTAGTCCCTCAGCAGTGGCAGCCACCATAAGTTGTTTTTTTTGTGTTTTTTTTTTTCCAGAAGGCTTTAAACTATGAATTCATGGGGCGCCTGGGTGGCTCAGTCAGTTAAGCGTCTGGCTTTGGCTCAGATCATGATCTCATGGCTCATGGATTCGAGCCCCATGTCGGGCTTTGTGCTGACAGCTCGGAGCCTGGAACCTGCTTCAGATTCTGTGCCTCCCTCTCTCTCTGCGCCCCCCTCCCCCCGCTCATGCTCTGTCTCTCTCTCCTTCAAACATAAATAAAAACAATAAAAACTTTTTTTAGATAAACTATGAATTCAATTCCGTTAATAGTTATTGGAATATTCAGATTATATATTTCATCTTTGGTGAGTTTTTTAAAGGAACTGGTCCACTCAAAGTTGTTGAGTTTATGTGCATAGACTACTGACAATATTTTCTTATTATTTTAGTTTCTGTAGAATTTGTAGTGGTATCTGCCCCCTTTGATTCCTATATTGGTGATCTGTGTCTTATCTTTTTCTCGTGATCCGTCTTGCTAGAGGTTTATCAATTTTACTGATCTTTTCAAGTAACCAGTTTTTACTTCTATTGATTTTTCTCTATTTTAAAAAATTTAATTGATTTCTATTACTGTCTTTATTATTTCATTCT
The DNA here is from genome assembly GCF_016509475.1 of Prionailurus bengalensis. Classification (NCBI taxonomy): domain Eukaryota; kingdom Metazoa; phylum Chordata; class Mammalia; order Carnivora; family Felidae; genus Prionailurus; species Prionailurus bengalensis. The sequence goes on from NC_057355.1 coordinate 52,313,040, forward strand.
TACTTTGGATTTATTTTGCTCTTTTTTTTCTAGTTTCTTAGGGGAGAAGCACTGGTTATTGACTTTGAGACCTCTTTTTTCCAACATAAGCATTTAATGCTATGAATTTCTCTCCAAGTGCCAACTTTATCCCACAAATTTGGAAATGTTGTATTTCCACCTTTGTTGAGTTGAAAAGTAGTTTCTGATTTCCCTGGAGTCTTACTGTTTGCCCTGTGGATTATTTAGAAGTATGTTGCTTCTTTTTCAACTGTTCAGAGACTTTCTTGCTACTTGTCTATTACTAATATTTAGTTTGATTCCATATGATCAAAGAACATATTCTGTCAGGCACACTCTTGGAAACAGAAAGGAGAATGGTGGCTGCCAGAGGCTGAGGAGAGCGGGAAAAGGGGAGGTGTTGTTCAGTGGATAAAGAGTTTCAGGTCTGAAAGATGAAAGAGTTCTAGGGATCTGTTGTTGCACACCGTTAACACTACTATACTCTACACTTAAAAATGGTTAAGATGCCGGGCGCATGGGTGGCTCAGTTGGTTAGGCATCTGACTTCGGCTCAGGTCATGATCTCACAGTCCCTGAGTTTGAGCCCTGCTTTCAGCACAGGCTCTGTGCTGACAGCCCGAAGCCTGGAGCCTGCTTCAGATTCTATGTCTCCCTCTCTCTGACCCTCTCCATTCATGCTTTGTATCTGTCTCAAAAATAAATAAACATTAACAAAATTTTTTTGGTTTTTAAAAATGGTTAAGATGGTGGGGTGCCTGGGTGGCTCAGTTGGTTAAGCATCTGCCTCTTGGTTTCAGCTCAGATCATGATCTCATGGTTCATGAGTTCGAGTCCCACATTGGGCTCTGTGCTGACACCGTGGCGCTTGCCTGGGATTCTGTCTCCTTCTCTCTCACTGCCTCTCCTCTGCTTGTTATCGCTCGCTCTCTCTCTCTCTCTCTCTCTCTCTCTCTCAAAAATAAATAAACATTAAAAAAATTTTAAAGTTAAGGTGGTAAATTATATGTCTTTTATCATAATAAAAAAATAATCTCAAGATGCACATAGGTTGAAATATATCATAGATTAAGACACCAGAGTCACTAACCATCCCACTTTGAGAATTGCCCAGGTTTATATGTTAAATAAAAACTTTTAAATATTTTTACATTAAAAAAACTTTGTATGATTTCAATTCCTTTTAAATTTGTGAAGATTTGCTTTTATGCCTAGAAAATGATCTGTTTTTGTGAATGTTCCACATACAGTTGAAAAGAATGTATATTCTACTGTGTTTGGGTGGAACGTCCTACAAATGTCAATTTGACCCAGTTTGTTGATGGTGTTTTTCAGTTCTATATCCTTGCCGATTTTCTGTGTATTATTTCTGTTGATTACTGAGAGGAGTGTTGAAGTCCATCTGTAATTATGAATCTCTATGTTCCTTCAGTTTGTCAGTTTTTGCTTCATGTATTTAATGTCTTCTTAGTGAGTTGACCATCCTAACATTATGTAGGGTCCTTCTTTAGCCCTCTAATGGTAATCTTCTCTGCTCTGAAATCTACTTTGTCTGAAAGCCTACTTTTTCTTTTTTTTTTTTTCCCTGAAATTTATTGAAAAATTGGTTTCCATACAACACCCAGTGCTCATCCCAAAAGGTGCCCTCCTCAATACCCATCACCCACCCTCTCCTCCCTCCCACCCCCCATCAACCCTCAGTTTGTTCTCAGTTTTTAACAGTCTCTTATGCTTTGGCTCTCTCCCATTCTAACGTCTTTTTTTTTTTTTTCCTTCCCCTCCCCCATGGGTTCCTGTTAAGTTTCTCAGGATCCACATAAGAGTGAAACCATATGGTATCTGTCTTTCTCTGTATGGCTTATTTCACTTAGCATCACACTCTCCAGTTCCATCCACGTTGCTACAAAAGGCCATATTTCATTTTTTCTCATTGCCATGTAATATTCCATTGTGTATATAAACCACAATTTCTTTATCCATTCATCAGTTGATGGACATTTAGGCTCTTTCCATAATTTGGCTATTGTTGAGAGTGCTGCTATGAACATTGGGGTACAAGTGGCCCTATGCATCAGTGCTCCTGTATCCCTTGGATAAATTCCTAGCAGTGCTATTGCTGGGTCATAGGGTAGGTCTATTTTTAATTTTCTGAGGAACCTCCACACTGCTTTCCAGAGCGGCTGCACCAATTTGCATTCCCACCAACAGTGCAAGAGGGTTCCCGTTTCTCCACATCCTCTCCAGCATCTGTAGTCTCCTGATTTGTTCATTTTGGCCACTCTGACTGGCGTGAGGTGATACCTGAGTGTGGTTTTGATTTGTATTTCCCTGATAAGGAGCGACGCTGAACATCTTTTCATGTGCCTGTTGGCCATCCGGATGTCTTCTTTAGAGAAGTGTCTATTCATGTTTTCTGCCCATTTCTTCACTGGGTTATTTGTTTTTCGGGTGTGGAGTTTGGTGAGCTCTTTATAGATTTTGGATACTAGCCCTTTGTCCGATATGTCATTTGTGAATATCTTTTCCCATTCCGTTGGTTGCCTTTTAGTTTTGTTGGTTGTTTCCTTTGCTGTGCAGAAGCTTTTGATCTTCATAAGGTCCCAGTAATTCACTTTTGCTTTTAATTCCCTTGCCTTTGGGGATGTGTCGAGTAAGAGATTGCTACGGCTGAGGTCAGAGAGGTCTTTTCCTGCTTTCTCCTCTAAGGTTTTGATGGTTTCCTGTCTCACATTGAGGTCCTTTATCCATTTTGAGTTTATTTTTGTGAATGGTGTGAGAAAGTGGTCTAGTTTCAACCTTCTGCATGTTGCTGTCCAGTTCTCCCAGCACCATTTGTTAAAGAGGCTGTCTTTTTTCCATTGGATGTTCTTTCCTGCTTTGTCAAAGATGAGTTGGCCATACGTTTGTGGGTCTAGTTCTGGGGTTTCTATTCTATTCCATTGGTCTATGTGTCTGTTTTGGTGCCAATACCATGCTGTCTTGATGATGACAGCTTTGTAGTAGAGGCTAAAGTCTGGGATTGTGATGCCTCCTGCTTTGGTCTTCTTCTTCAAAATTCCTTTGGCTATTCGGGGCCTTTTGTGGTTCCATATGAATTTTAGGATTGCTTGTTCTAGTTTCGAGAAGAATGCTGGTGCAATTTTGATTGGGATTGCATTGAATGTGTAGATAGCTTTGGGTAGTATTGACATTTTGACAATATTTATTTTTCCAATCCATGAGCAGGGAATGTCTTTCCATTTCTTTAAATCTTCTTCAATTTCCTTCAGAAGCTTTCTATAGTTTTCAGCATACAGATCCTTTACATCTTTGGTTAGATTTATTCCTAGGTATTTTATGCTTCTTGGTGCAATTGTGAATGGGATCAGTTTCTTTATTTGTCTTTCTGTTGCTTCATTGTTAGTGTATAAGAATGCAACTGATTTCTGTACATTGATTTTGTATCCTGCAACTTTGCTGAATTCCTGTATCAGTTCTAGCAGACTTTTGGTGGAGTCTATCGGATTTTCCATGTATAATATCATGTCATCTGCAAAAAGCGAAAGCTTGACTTCATCTTTGCCAATTTGGATGCCTTTGATTTCCTTTTGTTGTCTGATTGCTGATGCTAGAACTTCCAGCACTATGTTAAACAGCAGCGGTGAGAGTGGGCATCCTTGTCGTGTTCCTGATCTCAGGGAAAAAGCTTTCAGTTTTTCCCCGTTGAGGATGATGTTAGCTGTGGGCTTTTCATAAATGGCTTTTATGATCTTTAAGTATGTTCCTTCTATCCCGACTTTCTCAAGGGTTTTTATTAAGAAAGGGTGCTGGATTTTGTCGAAGGCCTTTTCTGCATCGATTGACAGGATCGTATGGTTCTTCTCTCTTTTTTTGTTAATGTGATGTATCACGTTGATTGATTTGCGAATGTTGAGCCAGCCCTGCATCCCAGGAATGAATCCCACTTGATCATGGTGAATAATTCTTTTTATATGCCGTTGAATTCAATTTGCTAGTATCTTATTGAGAATTTTTGCATCCATATTCATCAGGGATATTGGCCTGTAGTTCTCTTTTTTTACTGGGTCTCTGTCTGGTTTAGGAATCAAAGTAATACTGGCTTCATAGAATGAGTCTGGAAGTTTTCCTTCCCTTTCTATTTCTTGGAATAGCTTGAGAAGGATAGGTATTATCTCTGCTTTCAACGTCTGGTAGAACTCCCCTGGGAAGCCATCTGGTCCTGGACTCTTATTTGTTGGGAGATTTTTGATAACCGATTCAATTTCTTCGCTGGTTATGGGTCTGTTCAAGCTTTCTATCTCCTCCTGATTGAGTTTTGGAAGAGTGTGGGTGTTCAGGAATTTGTCCATTTCTTCCAGGTTGTCCAATTTGTTGGCATATAAGTTTTCATAGTATTCCCTGATAATTGTTTGTATCTCTGAGGGATTGGTTGTAATAATTCCATTTTCATTCATGATTTTATCTATTTGGGTCATCTCCCTTTTCTTTTTGAGAAGCCTGGCTAGAGGTTTGTCAATTTTGTTTATTTTTTCAAAAAACCAACTCTTGGTTTCGTTGATCTGCTCTACAGTTTTTTTAGTTTCTATATTGTTTATTTCTGCTCTGATCTTTATTATTTCTCTTCTTCTGCTGGGCTTAGGCTGCCTTTGCTGTTCTGCTTCTAGTTCCTTTAGGTGTGCTGTTAGATTTTGTATTTGGGATTTTTCTTGTTTCTTGAGATAGGCCTGGATTGCAATGTATTTTCCTCTCAGGACTGCCTTTGCTGCATCCCAAAGCGTTTGGATTGTTGTATTTTCATTTTCGTTTGTTTCCATATATTTTTTAATTTCTTCTCTAATTGCCTGGTTGACCCACTCATTCGTTAGTAGGGTGTTCTTTAACCTCCATGCTTTTGGAGGTTTTCCAGACTTTTTTCTGTGGTTGATTTCAAGCTTCATAGCATTGTGGTCTGAAAGTAAGCATGGTATAATTTCAATTCTTGTAAACTGATGAAGGGCTGTTTTGTGACCCAGTATATGATCTATCTTGGAGAATGTTCCATGTGCACTCGAGAAGAAAGTATATTCTGTTGCTTTGGGATGCAGAGTTCTAAATATATCTGTCAAGTCCATCTGATCCAATGTCTCATTCAGGGCCCTTGTTTCTTTATTGACCGTGTGTCTAGATGATCTATCCATTTCTGTAAGTGGTGTATTAAAGTCCCCTGCAATTACCACATTCTTATCTATAAGGTTGCTTATGTTTATGAGTAATTGTTTTATATATTTGGGGGCTCCGGTATTCGGTGCATAGACATTTATAATTGTTAGCTCTTCCTGATGGATAGACCCTGTAACTATTATATAATGTCCTTCTTCATCTCTTGTTACAGCCTTTAATTTAAAGTCTAGTTTGTCTGATATAAGTATGGCTACTCCAGCTTTCTTTTGGCTTCCAGTCGCATGATAAATAGTTCTCCATCCCCTCACTCTCAATCTAAAGGTGTCCTCAGGTCTAAAATGAGTCTCTTGTAGACAGCAAATAGATGGGTCTTGTTTTTTTATCCATTCTGATACCCTATGTCTTTTGGTTGGCGCATTTAATCCATTTACATTCAGTGTTATTATAGAAAGATACGGGTTTAGAGTCATTGTGATGTCTGTATGTTTTATGCTTATAGTGATGTCTCTGGGACTTTGTCTCACAGGGTCCCCCTTAGGATCTCTTGTAGGGCTGGTTTAGTGGTGACAAATTCCTTCAGTTTTTGTTTGTTTGGGAAGACCTTTATCTCTCCTTCTATTCTAAATGACAGACTTGCTGGATAAAGGATTCTTGGCTGCATATTTTTTCTGTCTAGCACCCTGAAAATCTCGTGCCAATTCTTTCTGGCCTGCCAAGTTTCAAAAGAGAGATCAGTCACGAGTCTTATAGGTCTCCCTTTATATGTGAGGGCACGTTTACCCCTTGCTGCTTTCAGAATTTTCTCTTTATCCTTGTATTTTGCCAGTTTCACTATGATATGTCATGCAGAAGATCGATTCAAGTTACGTCTGAAGGGAGTTCTCTGTGCCTCTTGGATTTCAATGCCTTTTTCCTTCCCCAGTTCAGGGAAGTTCTCAGCTATTATTTCTTCAAGTACCCCTTCAGCACCTTTCCCTCTCTCTTCCTCCTCTGGGATACCAATTATGCGTATATTATTTCTTTTTAGTGTATCACTTAATTCTCTAATTTTCCCCTCATACTCCTGGATTTTTTTATCTCTCTTTTTCTCAGCTTCCTCTTTTTCCATAACTTTATCTTCTAGTTCACCTATTCTCTCCTCTGCCTCTTCAAGCCGAGCTGTGGTGGTTTCCATTTTGTTATGCATTTCGTTTAAAGCGTTTTTCAGCTCCTCGTGACTGTTCCTTAGTCCCTTGATCTCTGTAGCAAGAGATTCTCTGCTGTCCTGTATACTGTTTTCAAGCCCAGCGATTAATTTTATGACTATTATTCTAAATTCACTTTCTGTTATATTATTTAAATCCTTTTTGATCAGCTCATTAGCTGTTGTTATTTCCTGGAGATTCTTCTGAGGGGAGTTCTTCCGCTTGGTCATTTTGGATAGTCCCTGGCGTGGTGAGGACCTGCAGGGCACTTCCCCTGTGCTGTGGTGTATAACTGGAGTTGGTGGGCGGGGCCGCAGTCAGACCTGATGTCTGCCCCCAGCCCACCGCTGGGGCCACAGTCAGACTGGTGTGTGCCTTCTCTTCCCCTCTCCTAGGGGCGGGATTCACTGTGGGGTGGTGTGGCTCGTCTGGGCTACTTGCACCCTGCCAGGCTTGTGATGCTGGGGATCTGGCGTATTAGCTGGGGTGGGTAGGCAAGGTGCTCGGGTGCAGGAGGGGCAGGCTTAGATCGCTTCTCCTTAGGTGATCCACTTCAGGAGGGGCCCTGTGGCAGCGGGAGGGAGTCAGATCCGCTGCCGGAGGTTTGGCTCAGCCGAAGCGCAGAGTTGGGTGTTTGTGCGGAGCGAGCAAGTTCCCTGGCAGGAATCGGTTCCCTTTGGGATTTCGGCTGGGGGATGGGCGGGGGAAATGGCGCTGGCGAGCGCCTTTGTTCCCCACCAAACTGAGCTCTGTTGTCAGGGGGCTCAGCAGCTCTCCCTCCCTTTGTCCTCCAGCCTTCCCGCTTTCCCAGCAGAGCTGTTAATTTATGACCTCCCAGACGCTAAGTCGCGCTTGTTGTGGGAACACAGTCCGCCCGGCCCCTCCGCTTTTGCAAGCCAGACTCGGGGGCTCTGCTTGGCCGGCGAGCCGCCCCTCCGCCCCGGCTCCCTCCCGCCAGTCCGTGGAGCGCACACCGCCTCGCCGCCCTTCCTACCCTCTTCCGTGGGCCTCTCGTCTGCGTTTGGCTCCGGCGACTCTGTTCTGCTAATCCTCTGGCGGTTTTCTGGGTTATTTAGGCAGGTGTAGATGGAATCTAAGTGATCAGCAGGACGTGCGGTGAGCCCAGCGTCCTCCTAAGCCGCCATCTTGCCGCAACTCCGCCTACTTTTTCTTTTGATTAGTGTTCTCATAGTGTATCTTTTTTCATCCTTTTACTTTTAACCTACCTGTGTCATATTTGAAATGACTTACTTTACTTCTTTTTTCATTTGAGAGAGAGAGAGTGTGTGTGTGTGCGTGCGCGCACGCGTGAAAGTGGGGAATGGGGCAGAGGGAGGGAGAGAAAGAGAGAAAGAGAGAGAGAGAGAGAGAATCCTAAGCAGGCTCCACATTCAGCACAGAGCCCGACCCAGGGCCTGATCCCATGACCCTGAGATCATGACCTGAGCTGAAATCAAGAGTCAGACACTCAACCAACTGAGCCACCCAGGTGCCCCTAAAGTGACTTTCTTATAGGCAGTGTACATTTGGATCTTGTTTGGTTTAGTTTTGGATTTTTTAAAGCAAGTCTGACAATCTGTGCTTCTTAATTGGAGTGTTTAGGCCATTTCAATTTAATGTAATTATTAATATGTTTAGATTTAAGTCTACCATTTTATTATTTTCTATTTGTTCCTTTGGTTTTTATTTCTCTGACTTCCTTTCTCTGCCTTCTCTTGGGTTCTTTGAATATTTTTGATACTCCTTTTATTTTTTTTTAATATTTTTAACATTTTTTCATTTATGAGAGGCAGAGAGCACAAGCAGGGTAGGGGCAGAGGGAGAGGGAGTCACAGAATTGAAGCAGGCTCCAGGCTCCGAGCTGTTAGCACAGAGCCCAATGCGGGGCTTGAACTCACAAGCTGTGAGATCATGACCTGAGCCGAAGTTGGACGCTTAATTGACTGAGCCACCCAGGCGCCCCTTAATACCCGTTTTAAATTTATCTACTGTGTTTTTTAGTGGTTGCTTTTTGTGTTTTTATGTTTTTTGTGTTTTTTAGTTTGTTCTAGGGATTACAGTATGTGTACTTAACTTCTTCAGTCTATTGAGAATCATTATCTTAACCATGTCAAGTGGAATGTAGAAGCTAACCATCACATAGTCCCCTTTCCCCTTTCCACTTTATGTTATAGTTGTTTTATGTATTATATATACATAATCAAAAACTGTTCTGGATAATGTTATAGTTTTTATTTTAAACCATCTAAAATATTTTAAGGAACTCAATAGAAGAATTGCCTATTATATTTACTCACATATTTACCATTTCTGTTACTCCTTCATTCCTAATGTTTCAAGTCTTTTTTTTTCACCCAAATGTCATGTTAATATCATTTCCTTTCTGTCTGAAGAAATTCTGTCAGTAGGTCCTTGTACAGCAGGTTCACTGGCAATACTTAGTTTTCTTTCACGTGAAAATGCCTTCATTTCACCTTCTTTCCTAAAGTATGTGTCTTAGGACTTAAAGACTTAGGATGTGTCTAGGTGTGGATTTCTTGGGGTTCCCAAGAATCTCTTTGAGATTCCCTGAGCTTTTTGAATCTGTAGGCTTGTATATCTCACTAAATCTGAGACATTTTAAGCCATTTCTTCAAATATTTTGTCTGCATCTTAATTTCTCCTTTCCTCTGGAACTTCAATAACACAAATGTTAAACCTTTCATTATTATCCCATGAGTCCATAAGGTTCTGTTTATTTTTTCAGTTTTTTTCCCTTTATATTCTTTAGATTAAATAATCTCTATTGACCCCTTCAAGTTCACAGATTCTTTCCTCTGCCATGTCTATTTTGCTATTGAGCCTATTAAGAGAATTATTTTTGGGGCGCCTGGGTGGCGCAGTCGGTTAAGCGTCCGACTTCAGCCAGGTCACGATCTTGCGGTCCGTGAGTTCGAGCCCCGCGTCGGGCTCTGGGCTGATGGCTCGGAGCCTGGAGCCTGTTTCCGATTCTGTGTCTCCCTCTCTCTCTGCCCCTCCCCCGTTCATGCTCTGTCTCTCTCTGTCCCAAAAATAAATAAACGTTGAAAAAAAAAAATTTTTAAAAAGAGAATTATTTTTGTTACTGGATTTTTCACTTCTAAAATTTTCATTTGGTTTTTCTTTATATCACTCTATTTCTTTTCTGAGACTTTCTATCTTTCCAGTTATTTCAAGATAGTTCATCTTCACTTTTTGGAGCATTTTTGCGATAGCTTCTTTAAAGTCTTTGTGAGATAATTCCAAGTGTGCATCATCTCAGAGTTGACACCTGCTGATTGTCTTATTTGATGCAAATTGAGGTTTTCCTGGTTCTTCATATGTCAAGTAATTTTGAATTGTATTCTGGACACTTTTAATATTACACTATGAGATTTTGAATCTTTCATTGTTATGGAGAATGTTGGTATTTTTATCAGATAATCACACCATTTGAGTTCACTTGCAAGTTCTGACCATCCTTGGTGGCTCGTGTTTCCCACATCAGTTTTCAAAGCCTTTGTAATGCTGTTTGGTTCTGTCTCATGTGTGACACACAGTGGTCAGTCTGAAACTTGCATGGTGCTCTGTCTCATAGTTTAGTCTTCAAACTATGTGTGCTGTTGAGGATCAGATCCATGCATGAGCCCAGAGGAATGTACCAAGGAGTTCATAAACAATTTCAAGGGATTGCTTTCCCAAGTTCCTCCTCCTCCAAATCACCCCTGATACTTTCCAGATTGCTGGAAATCCCTCTTTGGTCCTCCAGACAGAAACCTGGGGCTTTACTCACCTCACTGTGTGGTGTACTTCCTGCAAATGTCTTCATCTGAGGCTCAGTGGTGGCAGAATATAACAATGGGGGTTCACCCCTTTCTCATGAACCACAGTTGGTCCATTTGGAGATTTTTCTCCCTGAGAATTTTAGCTTCTTCCTGGACTCCATTGCCACCATTGCTACCACAATGAAATTGGGGCTTAAACGTGAAAGAAGAAGGTAAAAGGAAAGGATTTCCACCCTCTCAGGAGCTTTAACACACCTCTTTTCAGCCCCTCAAGCCAGACCTAGAGGGCTCCTTCTGGAGCTCTTTGTTGTCATCAGTACCCACTGCTGAGCTTCAGGCTTCTTTGAGGTCAAGCTAATGAATAGCAGATGGAATAAACTGGTAAACTGATTATCCATTTGGCAATACCTCAAATACTGGTCTTCTTCCCCAATCCATCTGGTACTATTTACCTTTCAGAGTCATCAAATAGCTGCTTCAAGACATTCCATCAAGCTTTTATAGCTGCATTCATTGGGAGGGGCAAAATGGAGTGTGCTCTTACCAAGAACCAGAACTCCACCACTGATTCCCTCCCCCGCTCCCACTTTTTTTTTAATTGAGGTATAATTAACATAGAGTGTTGTATTAGTTTCAGGTATACAATATAATGATTCAACAACTCTATACATTACTCAGTACTCATCAGGATAAGTCTACTATTAATTCCTTTTATCTGTTTCGCCCATCCTCCCACCCACCTCCCCTCTGATAACCACCAGTTTGTTCTCTGTATTTAAGAATCTGAGGTTATTTTTCTTTGCTTCTTTTTTCCTTTGTTTTGTTTCTTAAACTCCACATGTGAGTGAAATCATATGGTATTTGTATTTCTTTGACTTATTTCACTTAGCATTATAAGCTCTAGGTTCATCCGTGTTGTTGCAAATGGCAAGATCTCATTATTTTTTATGGCCGAGTAATATTTGATTGTACATATATACCACACCTTCTTTATTCATTCATCTATGGACCAGATATACACCTGGGCTGCTTCCATATCTTGACTATTTTAAATAATGCTATAATAAACATAGGGGTGCATATATCTTTTTGAATTAGTGTTTTTATTTTCTTTGGGTAAATACCCAGTAGTGGAATTACTGTATCATATTCCACCACTGATTTTTTAAAAATTTTTAATGTTTATTTATTTTTGAGAGAAAGAGAGAGGGAGAAGAGGAGTGGCAGGGAGAAAGGGAGACACAGAATCCGAAGCAGGTTGCAGGCTCTGAGCTGTCAGCACAGAGCCCAACACAGGGCTTGAACTCACGAACAGTGAGATCATGACCTGAGCCAAAGTCGGACACTTAACCCCCTGAACCACCCAGGTGCCCCTCCACCACTGATTTTTAAGTGAGAGAATTAACATGCTCAACATCCAGATTAAGGAAGTACTGTAGCAGGACCAAATAGAATGGATTAGAAGGGACAAGATGAGAGGCCCAATAGGAATGTATTGTAATAAGGACTCAAACTAGTGGGGCAACATTGACAGTGCAAAAAAGGGGGAAACCAGTGTAAGAGATGGTATCTCATACTCATTACATCCCTATGGAATACTTCAATTCAGCATTGTTGTCCCAGTGTTATAATCAAAGACCCACATAGGGAGTTGCTAATTTAAAAGGTCAGAGCTAGAAATGACCTTAGAGATCACCTAGTTCAAAACTCAATTTTTTAAAGTTTGTTTATTTAAGTAATCTCTCCACCAAATGTGGGGCATGAACCCATGGTCTTGAGATCAAGAGTCACATATTCCTCCAACTGAGCCAGCCAGGTGTCCCCTGTCGATTTTTTAAAACAGCTTCACTGACAGATAATTTACACGCTGTGAAGTTTATCTGTTCTGTAAACCATACCCATATAGTTCAATGGTTTTTGGTATATTTACAGAGTTGTGCAAACATCACCATAATGTGATTTTAAAATATTTCCATCACTTTATAAAGAAACCTTATACCTATTAGCAGCCACTCTTATCCCCTACCACATCCCACCTCCCCAGTCCCCCCTCCCTCAGCCTAGGCAGCCACAAATATATTTTCTTTCCCTATAGGTTTGCCTGTCCTGGCCACTTTTGTAAATGGAATCATAAAATGTGATATATTTTCTTTTAGATATTTTTAAGGGTATTTATTTATTTTGAGAGATACAGAGACAGTGCAAGTGAGGGATGAGCAGAGAGAGAGAGAGAGAGAGAGAGAGAGAGAGAGAGAGAGAGAGAATATCAAGCAGGCTTTTCACTGTCAACACAGAGCCTGACATGGGGCTCGAACTCACAGACTGTGAAATCATGACCTTAGCTGAAACCAAGAGTCAGATGCTTAACCAAGTGAGCCACCCATGTGCCCCAAATGTGATGTCTATTGTAACTGGCTTCTTGCACTTAGCATAAAGTTTTCACCACTCATCCATGTGACCACATGTAACACTACCTCATTCCTTTTTATTGCTGAATACTATTCCATTGTATGGACATACCACAATTTGTGTATCCATCAGTTGGTGGACGTTTGGGTTGTTTTCATTTTTTGGCTATTATAAATAATGCTGCAGTGAACATTTGTGCACAGTGTTTTATATGGACGTGCTTTCAGTTCTCTTGAGTATTAGAAGTAGAGTTGCTGGGTCATATGGCAGTTCTATGTTTAACATTTTGAGGAACTGCCGAACTATTTTTCTTAGCAGCTATGGCATTTTACATTCCTACCAACAGTATATGAGGGTTCTCAACATTCTCATTTACCCAGAGAGGTTGAGTAACTTTCCAAGTTCACACAGTAGATTGGTGGGACTAAAACCCATACCTCTTAATTCATAAACTTATGATAATTACTCATAGAAACAAGAATAAAAACCCCAGTGGACTGAATTAAAGCCTTCTACCAATTGAAAATTTTCTGCCAACTTAGGAAAAGAAATGAGTTTTTTATACCAATGTAAGTCTTCAAATATCACTATGGTTTTTTCCTTTAGTAGATTTTCAAATCCATTATTAAGGGTATTTTAATAGATTACTTTATAAATTATTACAGTTGCTGCTTTTTGCTCAGATTTTCCCCAAAGTTTATAACTGGTATGGCCCCTCACCCCAGACCATCAAGATCCTTAGAACCATGGGTCATGAGAGCTGATCATCTGGTCCAACTCCCTCATGTTACAAATGAACAAACTGCTGGACTGTGGTCCTAAGGCTGTCAGTGAACTTGGGGACCCTCTCAGTACACACTGGGGGATTCAGCACCCTACTCTGAAGTGTTCTCAATGGATCACCCACTCTTGTCTGTTTCTCTGGCTTTTACTCCAGGTGCAACATCAGCTACTTAGAAGAATGGCTTAAAGATAAGAATTTGCAGAACAGCTTGGCTAAGGAAACTTTGGAGCCTCTCTCTCAGGCAGCCTGGTTGCTTCAGGTCAAGAAGACCACAGACAGCGATGCCAAGGAGATCTATGAACGCTGTACCTCACTGTCTGCTGTGCAGGTGACCACATTTACAAAGTGTGTCCCTGATCTTCACTACCAAATCATGTCACTGATGTCCCCCTTTCTGGCTTAGCCAGTGATAGGGTATATCTGAGGCTCTGTGTGCTCTTTGAGGAGATGTATCTTCCATGGACCACCATCTTATCTAAAAAAACATTTATTTAATACTAACTTAGAACTTTAAAACACAGAAGTGCATTCCCTGCCCACAAAACACAGATGTGTATGTATGGAGAATGGGGGCAGTAAGGAAGGAGGCTGGAGCACATGGTTCCTAGAGCCAAATTACAATGTTAAAGAACTATGTGTGGTTCCCAACGGTGCCCAAACCATTGAATCATTATTTCATGGACAGACTTGTCCTTTTTCATGGTCTAACACCATCTTATGTGCTGTTCGCAGATCATAAAGATCCTTAATTCATACACACCTATAGATGACTTCGAGAAAAGAGTGACTCCATCCTTCGTTCGCAAAGTACAGGTATGATCCTTAAGCATGTGCCTTTTATTTTTTATTTCCTTATTTTTTATATTAACTATAATTGATTGTCAAATTGGTTTCCCTACAACACCCAGTGCTCGCCCCAACAGGTGCCCTCCTTAATGCCCATCACCCACTTTCTCCACCCCCCATCAACCCTCAGTTTGTTCTCCGTATTTAAGAAGTCTCTTATGGTTTGCCTCCTTCCCTCTCTGTAACTTTTTTTCCCCCTTCTCCTCCCCGCTGGTCTTCTATTGAGTTTCTCAGGATCCACATAAGAGTGAAAACATATGGTATCTGTCTTTCTCTGCCTGACTTATTTCATTTAGCACAATACTCTCCAGTTCCATCCACGTTGCTACAAATGGCCAGATTTCATTCTTTCTCATTGCCGTGTGGTATCCCATTGTATATATAGACCACATCTTCTTCTTTTTTTTTTTTTTGGTTCATATTTTTATTTTTTCATTTTTTTTAATATGAAATTTATTGTCAAATTGATTTCCATACAACACCCAGTGCTCATCCCAACAGGTGCCCTCCTCAATACCTATCACCCACCCTTCCATCCCTCCCACCCCACATCAACCCTCAGTTTATTCTCAGTTTTTAAGAGTCTCTTATGGTTTGGCTCTCTCCCTAACTTTCTCTTTCCTTCCCCTCCCCCATGGTCTTCTGTTAAGTTTCTCAAGATCCACATAAGAGTGAAAACATATGGTATCTGTCTTTCTCTGTATGACTTATTTCACTTAGCATAACACTCTCCAGTTCCATCCACATTGCTGCAAAAGGCCGTATTTCATTCTTTCTCATTGCCATGTAGTATTCCATTGTGTATATAAACTGCAATTTTTTTTTTGTTTATTTTTTTCTTTTTTTTTAATATATAAAATTTATTGTCAAATTGGTTTCCATACAACACCCAGTGCTCATCCCAAGAGATGCCCTCTTCAATACCCGTCACCACCCTCCCCTCCCTCCCACCCCCCATCAGCCCTCAGTTTGTTTTCAGTTTTTAACAGTCTTTTATGCTTTGGCTCTCTCCCACTCTAACCTCTCTTTTCACAATTTCTTTATACATTCATCAGTTGATGGACATTTAGGCCCTTCCCATAATTTGGCTATTGTTGAAAGTGCTGCTATGAACATTGGGGTACAAGTGCCCCTATGCATCAGCACTCCTGTATCCCTTGGGTAAATTCCTAGCAGTGCTATTGCTGGGTCATAGGGTAGATCTATTTTTAGAGGAACCTCCTAATTTTTTGAGGAACCTCCACACTGTCTTCCAGAGTGGCTGCAACTAGTTTGCATTCCCACCAACAGTGTAAGAGGGTTCCCATTTCTCCAAGGGATGTGCCTTTTAATTTTCAGTATAAGAAATTGATATTGAGGAGTGCCTGGGTGGCTCAGTTGGTTGGGCATCTGACTCTTGATTTCGGCTCTGGTCATACCTGGGTCATGGCATGGAGCCCCGCTTTGGGCTCTGCGCTGAGTGGGGTCTGCTTAAGATTATCCCTCTCTCTCTCCCTACGCCCCCTCTCCCCTACTTGCACTCTTTCTTTCTCTAAAATAAAAAAAAGAAATTGATATTGAATTACGGTTATAGAAATCTAAGATTAAAGCACATTTACCAAACATGCAAATGAAAGGCACTTAGCAAAAGCAGCAGGAATTTTCTCTGTCAAATACCCCCACTTTCAGAACCCATTTTAGCCTCAGTGGGAAGGGAATGAAAACACCAAAATCACCACTCAGCTGCTATGTTCCTTCAGGATGTCTTGTTTATTATCAGTCTTCTTATCAGTCTGTGCAAGAGAGCAGAGCCTGAATGGAAACAGAGTCTTGTATACCCATTTTTTTTCTTATTTAAATCCCTAAAGTTTCTTCCCCAATCAACTAGCACATCAGTTCTCAAAGTTTAGTTCAAGGATCCTGGGCATTCTGGAGACCCTTTCAGTGAGTCTGCAAAGTCTTCTTTTTTCTAAATATGTATGTGTGAGGCACACTTTTCCTTATAGACTTCAACCAAAATAACATGTCACTATGGATTTAAGGTAGAAGTGGATACAAGTTTCCACCTGTCATATTATGTCAGGCATTAAAAAGATTTACAAAAATATAAAACAATACTGCCTCCTACTAAATTTTTTTGTTTTCAAAAATAGTTATTTTTCAATACATGTTTACATGCATTGGGTTTGTTCTTTTTATTTTAATGATTTAATATTTTGAAGTATTTTAATTACTAATATGGTAAATATCAATAGCTATACCTACATACCCAAAGCTCTTT
Source organism: Prionailurus bengalensis (assembly GCF_016509475.1). Taxonomy (NCBI): domain Eukaryota; kingdom Metazoa; phylum Chordata; class Mammalia; order Carnivora; family Felidae; genus Prionailurus; species Prionailurus bengalensis. Next base: position 52,329,465 of record NC_057355.1, read on the forward strand.
AGGGTCCTCAATAATCTTTAAAGGGTATAAGGGGTCTTGGGGCACCTGGGTGGCACAGTTAAGTGTTCGACTCTTGATCTCAGTTCATGTCTTGATCTCAGGGTCATGAGTTCAAGCCCCATATTGGGCTCCATGCTGGCCATGTAGGCTACTTAAAATAATAATAATAATAATAATAAAAGTACACTTTATTTTTTTTTTAATTTATAATTTTTATTTAATTTTGAGATAGAGAGCAGGGCAGGGAGGGGCAGAAAGAGAGGGAGATACAGAATCCGAAGCAGGCTCCAGGCTCTGAGCTGTCAGCACAGAGCCCGATGCAGGGCTCAAACCCATGAACTGCGAGATCATGACCTGAGCCAAAGTCGGCCACTTAACCAACTGAGCCACCCAGATGCCCCAAAAGTAAACTTAAAAATAAAAAGAATTTAAAGGGGTCTTTAGACAAAAAGTTCACAAACTACTGAACTAAAAAGAAGGATAACTGCTATAAGACTTTATCTGTGAGATCTACTCATGTTTGGGTTTAGAATTATGCCACAAGAGTGGATAAGAATAGAAAACAGATCCATTTACAGTCATTCCATCCTGTGGGAAATTAACTTCTGAGGTGAAACAGAGCACTTAAGTAAGTATTCATGAGAGCGACTGGAAATCCTGCATAGACCATGTCACCATGGTATTGTGTTGTTAAAATAGTCTTTTGTGTATTCTCTCACATGATTTTGAAAGGAGCTTTTCAGTGAAGCTGGAGTTGTGTTTTCCTTACTCTAGACTTCTAAACAGTCATAAAGCAGAATGCACTGGTTTCCTTATTCATTTTTCTTCTGGTTCTTATTTCAGGCTCTCCTAAATAGCCGGGAGGATTCATCACAGCTGATGTTGGATACAAAATATCTCTTTCAAGTTACCTTTCCTTTTACCCCCTCTCCACATGCTCTGGAAATGATCCAGATCCCCAGCAGTTTTAAGCTAGGTTTTCTCAATAGATTATAGCAGGAGAAAGGAGAGGAAATGTGTGTTTCCCTCAGAAGCCAAATGAAGGTCAAATATGAGGGATGTGGTTGTTAATTGGAACTGGAAATGCTTTGGAATGTGATGTAAAGAAGCAAAGAAGAATTCTCCAAGATGGGCCACATCTTCTCTTGTTCCCCGTGATGCTGCTGCCACTGTCATTTTGTAAGAGTTAACACACACCAGCTGCGGTTGGAAAGGCCATGTCTACCTTCTGAATCACAGCCAGCTTTTACTGGAATTCCTTCAAGGCCCATGTTTTCTTCCAGGTGCCTCTTGTCTAGATCTGTTTTCCATGTTTTCTTCCAGGTGCCTCTTGTCTAGATCTGTTTTGTGACAGGGCTCCCCTCAAAGGAGTATGATCTGGGGACACAGTGCCCCCTAAGTTTACTAATGTTCATGTGAAGCCCAGGTACATTTATGAAGCTGCGAGTGGGTTCCAGGGCTGAGTCTTCCAGGAAATAATCCCATTTGGCCACAATGCCCTGTCGAAATTCCTCTCACCCCATGACTCCTGCCCAGGGTGGGAGGGGTGGGGTTCACTGACTTTCACTAAAAATGCTCCTGCATGAAAAAATATTTATTATTTAAGAGCCCTCTGGTTTTTAGGCAAATATTCAGTCTGAAATGAATCACGTGAAGTGTTTTATGTATATATCTACCTAAAACGAATATATTATTAAAATTAATTGCCAGGGCATTTACCACCTCTTCTGAAAGAACATTTCTTTATGTTTTATCTGCCAACATATTGGCCATATGTTTTTCATTGTTCAATATCGTTCGTGCAACAGCTTCTCTAAAAACTAAGTTTAAAAGGCAACCTAATTGGTTTTCTCTCTCTTTTCAGCATTCAAATGTTTTTAAATTTTCCCATAAAAAAAAAAACTGAAGAATTATGTCAGTTCTTCCTGTTGAGAAACCAGTATTTCCCAAGTTTCATGAAAACCAACCATCCCTTGTCCCCCCAGACGTTCTCATTCCTTCCTTCAGAGCACGTGATGTTGCACTGCTAGCCTGTGGCGTGTGGCCCATTCCAAGAATCCAACCAGCCCTCCTGTCTCTGACAGACTCACAGGCACGAGCTGTGGTTCTGTCCCACAGGTCTATGTCTTAGGAGTGATAATACATGATTATGAAGCAACATCACCCTATTAATATGTAACAATGCCTTTGCATATTATAAATGATTTAGTTCTTTTAGATACATTGTATATGAAGAAATGAAAAAGTAGAACTTTTAAATATTTTAATCAATAAAATAAATTACCAAATGAGTTGGGTCAGGTCTTTTTTAATTGCTGGGAGACTACATTTTTCTTACGTGCACGAGGCTTATGCTTTTCTTTAAGGGTTGTATACTTAAAGATGCTGGGATCTTTATAGATACATAATTTCTCATAAAACGTGTATAAACATTTGGGATACCCGGGTGGCTCAGTCAGTTAAGTGTCCAACTCTTGGTTTAGGCTCAGGTCATGATCTCACAGTTTGTGGGTTGGAGCCCCATGTAGGACTTGGTGACAAGGTGGAGCCTGCTTGGGTTTCTCTCTCTCTCTGTCTCTCTCTCAAAATAATACTTTTTTTTAAAGTATGTAAATGTTTTAGTCTCTCTCTCTCTTTCTGTCAAAATAACTTTTTAAAAAGTATATGAATGTTTTTAGAAGGGAAGTAAATATGCCATAAGTCCTGCCTCAGGCTGTGCCTCCATGGGCTCCCAGACAGTGAGAGAAGGAGGGGCCACTTGGCAGAGACGTGAGTGGGTTTCTGATGTGCACTTGTGACCTTCTCCATGCCCCTTCTCTCCGCATCTTCCCTGGGCCACAGGAGCCCATCACCCTTCCTTTTCGGTTCCCACAAGTCAGGGTTCTTGCCTGCTTTACGGCACTCACCCTGGGCTATAGAAGCCAATAACATTGCCCATCTCCTTTGCCACCCTGTGAGCTCCTGGAGAGCTTGTCCACATCTTACTTGTTCCACTGCTCATCTTGATGCTGGTGAGATGGGACAGGGCTGCAGGAGCAAGGTCCTATTAGAGGCAGCAGGATTGGAGGGGAGAGGCTGGTCAGCCTTGAGCAGGAGTAGATCTTGTTTGGGAACAAGACAAGCGGACCTTCAGAGGCTGAAAACTTTATGCATGGAGACGGGAGAGGGGCACTCATCCCACATCCTGCTCAGTCCCACAAAGCTGAAGGTGGGAAGGATAGCCAAAATGAAGACGTGCTGGTGGGCTGAGGACTGAGAAGGCAGGAGGCGCTGGTAACAGTCACAGGGGAATGTTAGGGTTGCTCAGTGGAGCGGGAAATGGATTCGTGAGGGGCAAAGCTGCCACATCTGCCTCCTGCGGAGGGCAGAGAACTGAGCCCGAGACACAGGTCAGTGGAGGTTCTGAGGGCATCTGGTGCGGATGAACAGAAGGATGCCATCGGCAGTGCGTGCCCGTGGGAAGGGACAAAGCTGCTGAGTCTCAACACCCAGATAAGGAGATTAGAGGTGAGGCTTCTGCTTCGGCACCTTCCCCTTGGAGCTGCAGGTCTGACTGACTCCTCAGCTGGTCGCTCCAAGTGTTGACTCTCTGGAAGGTATGTATGTACTCACATATATGCAGGCTCTCCCACACGCTCCGAAAGTGTTCCTATGTGCACACACCAAGGTGTTAGGTGGGATTTCTGGGAGGTAGGAGCACAGGTAAGGGGAGGTTGGGGGGTTAATCTGCCTGTTCTAATTGTTCTACAACCTGCATGTGTTTCTTTTGAAATACTAGGAAGGTGTTTTGTTTTAAAAATGTATTTCGTGCTGGCATCCAGGGGGAAAAAGTTAGGCATCTGTAAAGTCATATAATCTGTTTTAAAAATGGATCCAAGTAACACTTTGCATGTGAACATAAGCCTCAGAATGCAGCTTATGGAATAGGAAGGTTTTAATACAAATGTTATATAGTCACATCTGTGAGCTATATCCACACTGTCATGTGCATCAGAGCGTTCTTCTTCTTTATTGCATACCACAGTTTATCCGGTCTGTCGATGAACATTTGGGTTTTTCCATGGGGCTATTCTGGATAAAGCTGCTATGACACCCTTATTCATTTTTTTGAGGGTATAAGTATTTGTTTCTGATGAGTGTATATCCAGGAGTAGAATTGCCAGCTCACAGATTATGTATAGCTTTAGTAGGTCCTGCCAACCAGTTTTCCAAAGAGGTTGTACCAGTTTATACTCCCACCAACAAGGAAAAGGGTCCAGTTCTCCACACCCTTGGCCACGCTTTGAATTGTCAGTCTTTTAAATTTTAGGTATTCCAGTGGGTAAGTACTGGTATAGCAGTGTGGTTTTCATTTGCATTTCTTTGATGACTAATGATATTGAGCGCCTCTTATATGTTTATGGACCATATGAATGTCTGCCTTTGTGAAGGGTCCGTTCAAAGTCTTGTATTAAAAATAATAATCTTGGGGCCCCCTGGGTGGCTCAGTCTGTTGAGTGTCCAACTTTGGTTCAGGTCATGATCTTGTGGTCAGTGAGTTTGAGCCCCGCGTCGGGCTCTGTGCTGACAGTTCAGAGCCTGGAGCCTGCTTCGGATTCTGTCTCCCTCTCTCTCTGCCCTTCCCCCACTCAGGTTCTGTTCCCTCTGTCTCTCAAAAATGAATAAACGCTAAAAAAAATTTTAATAATTTTTAATGAGATAATGCACACAAAAATGAGCCTTGTGAAGCATCCATTTCAGTGGTTCTCAGTATATATGCAAGGATGTGCATTATCTAATTCCAGAGCATTTCCATCACCCCAGACAAGAAACCCCTTACACATTAAGCAGTCACTCCCAATTCTCCCCTCCTCCCACTTACTGGTAACCTTTAATCTACCTTCCCCGTCTGTATGGATTTGCCTATCCTGGACATTTCATATAATTGGAGTCACAGTAAGTGGCCTTTTATGGCTGGCTTATTTCAGTTAGCATGTTTTCAAGGTTCATCCGTGTTGCAGCCTGTAACAGAATTTCAATCTTTTTTTTTTAATTTTTTAATGTTTATTTTTGAGAGAGACAGAGACAGAGACAGAGCCTGAGCAGAGTCAAGAGCAGAGAGAGAGGGAGACACAGAATCCGAAGCAGGTTCCAGGCTCTGAGCTGTCAGCACAGAGCCCGATGTGGGGCCCAAACTCACAAACTGTAAGATCATGACCTGAGCCGAAGTCGGTCACACAACCAACTGAGCCACCCACGCGCCCCTGATTTCATTCTTTTTTATTGCCAAATAACATTCTACTATATGGGTATACCATATATTGTTTGTTTGTTGATCAACAAATAAACCCATTTGTTGATGGGTTTGAGTTGTTGACACTTTGGGCTTAAATGCTACTACAAACATTCATGTATGAGTTTTTATGTGAACATGTGTTTTCAGTTTTCAGGGGCATATACCTGGGAGTGGATTTGCTGGGTCATATGGTGACAACTCTGTTCAGCTTTCAGAGGAACTGCCAAACTGTTTTCCACAGCAGCTGCACCAGTTTACATTCCACAAGCAAAGCAGGGTGGGGTGGAGGGGGAGTTTTTTTGCCCATTTTACTTTTATTTTATAAGTAAAAACTGGAGATACCCTACATATGCAATAATAGGTTGGTTTAATAAATTATGACAGGACATAGTATAGAGTAATACCAACGCTGTTATCACAAAACAGATCTGTAAGTACTGACAATAAATGAGGTGAAGAAGGCAAATAGCTAACAGCCTTATTTGTGTAACTCACAAAGCTTTACGTATGGTGTCAGAAGAGTCTGGAAGGATATGCACCAAATCTAAATAAGGGGGAAAAAACGCAGAGCAGGTTATAGGGACTTTCACTTCTGACTTTCTATCTTTGGCCTGTACTCTTAAAAATAAATATAGGGTGATGGGTTGTTCAGTAATTTTCAAATTATATATTTAGGTGAAAGATCGGAAGGACATTTTGTGCTTGGCGTGGGATTAGGGGAAGGTTTGAGTTCTATGGACAACCGCAGAACAACTTCATGTCAAGGCTTGTTTTCTTGGTTTTTTGTTTCTTTATTTTTTTAATGTTTTATTTATTTATTTATTTTTGAGAGAGAAAGAGACAGAGCATGAGCAGGGGAGGGGCAGAGAGAGATGGAAACACAGAATCTGAAGCAGGCTCCAGGCTCTGAGCTGTCAGCACAGAGTCCAATGCGAGGCTTGAACTCGTGAACTACGAGATCATGACCTGAGCTGAAGTCGGACGTTCAACCGACTGAGCCACCCAGGTGCCCAAGGCTTGTTAAAATGGGACATTTTTATATTTTTCTTGTCAAAATGTTCACTGAGACACTTGTCCTAGCTGGGAAAAGTTTCCTCACCATAAAAAGGATTATTGACCATAAGTATGGTAGAATGCGCTGAGAATAAATTTAGTCATGATATAGATGCTAAGTGAAAAACACCAGTGTATAAAAATATTAAAACTATAAAATCTATTCTTGCATATGCCAAAATGTGGACAGGAGTCTCTCTGGGCAGTGGGATTGTAGATGATTATTTTCCTCCTTATACCTTTTTGATTTTTCCTGACACTACAATGCCCATGTATAATATTTATAGTTTTAAATACTGTAATATTTCTAATTTAGTTTGTTGCTTGCCTGCTTAATAACCAGATCTAAAATGCTAGCTGTGTGAAGTGATTTAAGGTTGGTATGTCTCAAAACTGGTGGTCTCCATTAGAAAATGGTGTTTTCCAAGAATATGCAATAGCACTATGAAGCAAAAAAACTAAAGTTCAAAATTATACATGGCATACAGTTCCAATTTTTTTAGAGTATAAATATATGCTTATGAAGACACTAGAAGAAAACACAAAGTGTTAACAGCAGTCACTTCGTTAGTATAGGGCATGCAGATTGTCCCTCTTCATGTCCTTCTGTTTCCAATTATTTCTAATAAACATGTACAGCTCTTATCATTTGATAAAGTTTAAAATTTAGTGTCTCCTTCCAAATTTGGAATACTGGCCTTTCTTTTCTCCTTCCCTTTCTCTTGCCTTCCCATAATGCCGAGCCATGCTTGTATTCCTTCTCCACTCGGTCCCTCAGGTTTCTTCTCTCCTTCCATTTCCACAGTTGCTACTCCATCCAGAACTTGTTTCCTCTTTCCCAGAACACGATAACAGTTTCCTAACCTAGTTGATTCCCCTGTTGTACATTCTCTCTCTGACCTACTTCTGGAAGCACAAATGCTAGAATAATCCACTTGAATGATGTTGCTGCCTTGCTGAAAAACCCATGGCTCACCTTCCTAATGCTATTACTTGGAGTCCTCAGCATGACCTAGTGACTGGCAGGTGTGGGCAGTGGGGGGCAACGTTACCGGGTTCTCGCCAAAGGCCAGGCTCCAGTGGGCAGGCCCTTGAGTGTTTTATGAAAAGGCAGAGCAGACTGATTGTGCCGGTTCCACGGTAAGTGTTGCGGAGTCCCACTGCACACAGATTCAGGCTCCACCACTGACCTTGAACATGTTTAATCCCCCGGCACTTCCTCAGCTGTAACACAGATGTCTGCTTCCTTCCTGGGGTGGCTGTGAGCAGTCAGGGCCAAGCACTCCATGGTGGTCAGTAGCTGGTTCCCTTCTGATCTTTCATCCTTAAAGGACTGTCCTCTACTCTGTTACTTAGAGATCTCCAGAACTACTATCAGCTGCCCCTTTGCTGTGGGAGAGTTCAACCCAATTTCTCCAGCCCCATGGTGACCTCTGCATGATAGACATCCCGCCTTAGAAGTGTCCCCGCTGCCACCTGCCCCATAAATACATTCTTCTCAAATTTTGCTCTTTGAAATGTTCAGACCAGTACCCCCCAAATATCTTTATATTCAGGGGGTTATTTCTTTGAATCTTGATGTGTCCCACTCTTTGGAACACCTATTAAATCGGCTCCACCGTGATGGCTGCTCCCTCCCCCTCTTACCCTCTTGTCCTCATTTCCAGCAGTGGCACTGCAACACCTAGCTTCCCCAACAGAAACCTAAGAGGCATTGTAGACATCTCCCCCTCCTTGTCCCCACATGTCGCCAAGTCTGGCTCCTTCTTCCTAAGTGTGGTCCACATACATCCCACACCATTGTTTCAAGTAAGGCCTTCATTGTGTTCTGCCTGAAATGTGGCCTTAGGCTCACCTCTGCTTCTTCCACATCTCTAGCCTCCCCCCCCCCACCCCCTTCCCACTGCTATGCTGCTTTTGCTGCTACTGTAGGCACTCACAGGGCAACTTAACATCTATGGAGCATTCACGGTATTCCAGCCTTGAGCTAAGCTTCATGGACTGTCTCTTCTAATTCCCCTGATGACCCTGTGACAGTACATGTTAAGATCCCCATGTGATCGATTAGCAAAGATCCAGAGAGCTCAAAGTAACTTGCCTAAGTAGTGGGGCCAGGATCTGGTCAGCCAGAGCCAGCACCCTTAGCCACCAGATGGTTTTGCTTCCGTAAGTTTGCTCTCCCTCCAGTGGCCTGGGACTGTCTGTTGACCTCTTGATGGACAGACAGGGACCCTGGGTCTGTGGCTGTCAAATATTTAATAAGTGGGATGTGTCCCTTGCAGAGAACCAATACTGTGTTTACTCAGCCTTACAGTATTGGTTGAGATCAGGCTCTACCATTTTCTGACTCTTTATTCCAAAAGTGTACCTTAGAGGCAGAATTTTTTTAAGTTTTCAATTATAGTATCCATTACAACAATGCTTTCCATTGCAAAGCCCCACAGGATTAATATTGTGCTGCAAAGATTAATTGCATCCATGTCTGAAGCTGCCAAAAGAGCCAGTTAAATGGTAACCCCAGAAAACCTATTGTCTAATGCTTTCTTCCTGATTAAATAAACGAGTTGGTGTTGACCCAGCATGTTGTAATAAATCAAAGGTTATACATTAACTGCATATACTTCATCCCACATGTAGAAGTCTGAGCAACCATCATGATAAAAGGAAGATGAGGTTTTAAAAAGCTGTTTCTGTTGGCTTTTCTCATGCACATATGTCCCTTTCTCTCTTTCTCTCTCTTTTTCAGCTTCATTTTGGGCAAAAAAAAAAATGTGTGATCAGACCTTTCTAGTTAACGTATTTGGCTCCTGTGACAAATGTTTCAAACAAAGAGCTCTGAGGCCAGTTTTCAAGAAATCTCAACAGCTCAGCTACTGTTCAATGTGTGCAGAAATTGTAAGTGCCACCTTTTAGAAATTTAAGTAGTTACCTGTTTTTAAAATGATGTCTAATGTTTGGGTCCTGTGACATAGGAATTTACACACACACACACACACACACACACGTACAGCACACATGGGCTCAGTGAGGCAGTACAGCATGGGAGTTCAGGGTGTGGACACTGGTCTCTGACCTCCTGAGTTCAGATCCAAGTTGTATTCTTTGGTGGTGGTGTGCCAGCAGATCTCTACTCTCTTAGGAGGTAGGTTTTCCTATATGTAAAATAGGAATAATAGCACTATCTCATAAGGCTTTGTAAGAATCAAATGAGTTCATTTTATTAAGTATTTATGTTTTTTAAGTTTGTTTATTTTGAGAGAGAGGAAGAGGAAGAGAATCCCAAGCAGGCTCTGCACCATCAGTGTGGAGCCCAATGCAGGGCTCGAACCCATGAACCGTGAGATCATGACCTGAACCGAAGTCAGATGCTTAACCGACTGAGCCACCCAGGTGCCCCTGATAAAGTGTTTAAAACAGTAGTACCCGGCACAGGATGTGCTCAATGAGTGTTTTGGCTATTCTTATTTTTTAGGACTAATGTTTTTTGCTTCTGCTTTCAACTAGTCTGCTAGGCAAGCAACTAAGATAAAAGGGACTCTGGCAAATAAACAGCCTGGAAGTACCTCTCCAAAGACCTTGGTCCAGCTCTCCCTAGGAACAACTAACTCTATTGAAGACTGAACCCTATAGGGCCTCAGTAGTAAACAATATTAAGTTCAGGGAAAAGTGTTCCTTAGGCCTGAGACTTCAGTGAGGGCTGGGGACTGAATATAAATCCTGACATTTTTCAAAGAACACAAATCAATCCTCACTAGAGGTGACTATGCGTCGGCTTTGTTCAGATCTTGCAGCATAATGCCCATAGCATGGCTGAAGCCCTTGAAATTAATCCTATCTCAGAGGATTTGCAAAGCTGGGCTCAGTAATGTGGCTGAGCAGAGCCCCCACCTGGTCAAAGGTGGTAGAGCACTCTTCTCCAGAAGCCCAATAGGAAACCCCCCAATTATCAGCACATTTTAAAAACCATGTATCAAAGAGAGGAGAGGGGAATTTTACATTTTATCCACCTGAAGAGGAAAAGACAGTATTCATCTTCTTGGTTCCATTTATGTTCTCATAAAGTAAATGGCAAGTAAACAGCCCAGAGTGACACACAGGCTTTGGAAAAGCGTAACAATCCTGATGTCACAAGATTCAGGCTTAGTATAACAGGCTTCTACCTGAAGCACCTTGTGTTCTAAACTTAGCTCTGCAAATCGTCAAACCGAGGACATTCAGTTCTTAAAAGAGGCCTGCTTTCCGGCGGCCCTACCATCCTGGTACAGTGCTATTTGTGAATCTAGCTCTTTTGTTTTTTAAACACCTTCTTCTCTGGATACAAGGAGCCCAGAATCCCTGTCATCACATCCTGTAGCATCATAGATTCTCCCAGGTTGGAAGCACTTTTCAGGAAACGGTCACAGGCTATCTCCACCATAAGCACTTGTAGGTTCCCAATTATTCAGACACACTCCTGTGGCTGAGGAGACATCCACGTGACCGACAGCTGATTTTTATCTGGGTGTTTGGGATTGTGAGCCCCCAGTTTCCCTTTTCACAAATGAGGCAACCCTGTAACTCCACTACTACTGAAAGGTAGCAGAACTCAACTTTTCTGCACTCCAGACTCCTTACCTAGAAACAGGAGTGGAAACCAAAGTACAGGAAGGCACTTTGTAAACTTTCCCAGCTATTAAAAAGTTGCATGTCCTCATCTCTAGGTGGCAGACCCTCCAGATTGGGAGATACGTGGGGTTTAGTTTACAGAGAGAACGTCCAGAGGAGGACACGCTCCAGCGTGAAGCTCTGCTCACTCCAGATCACACACAGGCAGACCTTGAGCAGGCACACACAGCCCACGAGGGGCCACGAGGCACCAGCCTGAGGAAGTGATGGGAGGATGCTATCTGGCCAGGCCTTCTGAGGTGATCCTGGAGAGAAGTGTCTCCCATGGCCTAGTGTCTCATTCAAATTACTTCATATGAATTGCTCAAGTGTATCAGGGAGCCTTAATTTTGAGCAAGTACTATGTGTCATGGGATGCTCTACAGGGTTACCCAGGATGAGGCTTTTTGAGGAGGTGTTTTCCATTTATAGAGGAGGAGCCTGAGACCCAGAGAAGTTAAGTAAATCACCCAAGGCCACACAGCACAGCCAGGAGTTATCCTCAGGCAGTATGATCTTGATGGCACCCATGCTTTTACGCTTCTGCTCTACAAACTCTGAAGCAGATATAATAGTTTCACTTTTATAAATAGTTGTATATATCTATTAACACATTGATATTTTGTGTATTTGTTTTGTTTTTAATTATACAGTTTATATATTCTAATTTATATATCCACTTGATAAGCTAACATTAACTGAGCACCTACCATATACCATCTATTATGCTAAATACTGAGGATAAGTGATGAATAAACCTGTATCAATGGGGAGCTGGTAGTTAAAACACACCTGCTATGATGGCAGTGTCTGCTAAGAGGTTCACTCAAATTCTCGTATTCAATTCTCACAACAGCCGAAGTAGATGTCCCAGATAAGGAAACCAAAGAGTCCAGAATCTAACCTCCTAGACAACCATGCTTAGATTAATATAGATTACTTCCAACTTTTTTTTAATGTTTATTCATTTTTGAGAGAAAGATACAGAGTGTGAGTGGGGGAGGAGCAGAGAGAGGGAGACACAGAATCTGAAGCAGGCTCCAGGCTCTGAGCTGTCAGCACAGAGCCCAATGTGGGGCTCGAACTCACGAACCGTGAGATCATGATCTGATCTGAAGTCAGATGCTCAACCGACTGAGTCACCCAGGCTACTTCCAACTTTCCTTTGATGAAGAGCCACCCAGGACAAGAAGTGGAAGGAGGGAAGGGTGAGCACAGCCACCAAAATCCTGTTTGGGAATGTTTGCTCTAGAATTTGTAACCTCGATCTGCCTTCCCATTTTGCATGTATAAACACACACACACACACACACACACACACACACACACACACACACACATGCAAGGTCATGGAGGGGTAAAAGGGAGAAGCCATGGGTTGGGTCCTCCACACTGAAGTCTGGAGGCATGCAGCTGAATAGAGCCAGACTGCCTAGGTCCAAATCCTGCCTTTGCCTCTTTCTGGGAGTGTGACTCAAGCAAATCATTTAAACTTTCCGTCCCTCAACTTCCTCATTTGTAAAATGGGGAGAATAGTGTCCATTCAGGGTGATTGTTGTGGTTTATTAGCCTAAAGTACTTGGAACAGCGCCTCGCATTGCAGAGGACTGGGAAAAAGAGATGCTTGAGCCTGCCTTAAAGTCACTAAATCTGCATCTTTGAGAGACTCCTAGGAACCTTCCATTCTAAGGTGGAGGAAGCTGCCTCAGAAATGACACAGCTGAGATCACCGAGCGTGTGTTCAAAAACGCTGGGTCTGGGCCCCTGAATACTAACCCCACCCCTGCCACCACCTCCTTTTGCTGACCCCAGGCCAGGCACTTAATTCTCTGCGTGAAAAAAAGAAAAGCAAAACCCAGAGTGTGCGGTCTTAATGGCGTACACTACAGCTTCTCAGAAGCCAAAACGAGTTTTATTTTTGTATATTTGAGTCAACGAAGGAGGAAAGTTTCCGGTTCGTTGTGGGGGCGGGTGGGGAACCAGGGCTACCCAGGATGAGGTGGGAATCAGTGGTGGGTGTGGACCGGGCCTCGTTGCCCTCTCCTTGCTCACCTACTCTGCAAGTAGCAGCCACTGCGCAGCCTATCAAGTCCCACTGAGAGCTGATCGGTGCCAGGGAGGGGGCAGGTAGGAAGGCCGTGTCACTGGGACTTCACTGGGTCCCAGGAGCCGGCAGTCCTGGATTGGAATCCCAGTTTGGTCCTTCACTACGAGCGTGTCCTCGGGCAAGTCACGTTATCGACTCCGAGCCTGGGTTTTCCCACCGGTAAAAGGGGCACGACACTCCCTGCTTCTCCGGGTGCTGTGCGCTGCAGCGCCACCGCGGGCATCGCCCCTGGCACAGCGCCAGGCGCGCGCCGCAGGTGCCAGGGCGGGGGTGGGCGCGGAGGGGGCGCGGGTGTCCGCGGGCGAGGCGGGAGGAGAGGGGGGAGTCGACCGCGGCAGCCAGGCTCGCAGCCGCCCGCGTCAGCGCCGGAGGGCGGGGCCGCGCTCGGGGAGAAGGCGGCTGGAGCTGCGCCGGGGGCCGCTCCCGCCCGCTCGCCGGCCTGGCCTCCGCCGCCCGCTCACCCGCCGCCCCGCTCTCCGCTTCGCTCCCCGCCGCGTCCCGGCGCGAAGATGGCAACCGATGGGCTGCACGAGAACCAGACGCTGGCGTCGCTGAAGAGCGAGGCCGAGAGCCTCAAGGGCAAACTGGAGGAGGAGCGGGCCAAGCTGCACGACGTGGAGCGTGAGTGCGGGCCGGGGCGGGGGCTGCGCGCCGGGAGGCGGGCCGAAGAAACCAGACCGGCCCCCCGGGGGAGCGGGGTTGGGGGTGCAGGGCCGGGGGGCCTGAGCCAGGCCTCATGCCCGGGATGGGCTCCCTGGTTCCCGGGCGCCGGTGAGGCGTGGCTTGCGGCCCGGAGCCCCCGGGTTGCGCAGCTGTGGGGCCCGAGCCGGGCGGACCCCGGAGGCGCCGGACACCTTGCAGAGCCCCCGCCCGCTTAGCCGAGGCGGTTCCGCCTCTGGGCGGGGGCGCCTGGTGGAAGCCGCCCCTGGTCGCTGCTCTACCCGGGTAGGGTCTTGAGATGAGTTCCCTCCATCGCCTTCCTGAGAGATGCGAACTGATTGCAGTCCTGCCCGAGCCAAGCAAGGTGGAGGAGGGGGTGGGGTGTCAGCGGTAGCCAGCGCAGCGAGCCCTGTGGGCGCGGCCTAGGGTAAACTCCTGTTTTGTTTTTTAATCATTTGGCTTTCTCCATCATTGTTGTATCTTTTCTCAGTTTTGCTTTTCCGAGGAACCAGACTCTTGAGTTAAAACCTCATTTTTTCCAATCTGCCCCCTTTCCTTAGGGATGGAGAACCGGGTGGGGGAAGGAAAGCAGAGGAGCTTACCAAATCCTACCATTTAGTTAGTTCACTTGAGGCTGTTTAAGAAGCTTTTGAAGGGATGCGGTGTGTTTGGCATAAACGAGCAACAGCAGTCGTAGGTAAACAACATACTTCTTGACCACTACCATAATTCAGAACCGGCTTTGTGATTTTTATGAGTGAGCAATTAAGTAGCCAGGTTAAATGGCTCTTGGCGGGATCCGCTTCCCTTTACTCTGTCAGATGGTTTGTCCTCGGCAGAGTTTGGGCTGAGGGCCAGGCTTGGGGAAGTGGCATTATCTGCTTATTTTTCAGCTCTGAGGATGGCAGCTCCCCTTTGCTGAGCCCAGCCTCCCTATGGTACCCTCAGGCACACCTATACATCCTGCTCCTACACTTCCTATTTGGGGCCACCCCTTTAATATTTTTTGGAAAAGAAACATGGGGTTCATGCTGGGTTGTTAGCACCTGATTCCTTTCTTGATAGAAGCAGATGACCTGAATCGAGAGCGTACTGTGCTTTTGTAAGGGCCTCCTTCGGAGACACGCTAAACCTCTATACCATTTAGGGATGTGTCCAGCTACAATTAACTATAGACCCCAAATGAAGTAGCGAAACAAATTGGGAGCTGTTTTCCTCGTGTAACGGGAACAAGGGTAGGTGATCACCGACTTTGGTTTAGCAGCTCAGGGTGCCATCAGGGACCCACCCTCCAGTCTTTCTTCTCCACCACCCTGAGAACACTGGCATTTGCCGCATGATTACAGTATGACCACCACAGCTCCAAACATCACCTCTGTATCCAGGGCCAGAAGAAGGGAGAAAGTGGCCACCAGCCTCTGTTTCTCCTTCTTACCAGGAAAGCAAAAGTTTTCCCCCAAATCTCCATTCTTCCAACAGATTTTGTACTTTATTGGCCAGAAGTAGGTTACATTGCTACTGCAAGGGACCCTGGGAAAGAGAGAACTGAGCCGGGCACATTGTCATCCCCAAACAACATTGGGTTTCTGTTATCAGGAAGCAGTAGGGAATGGAAATTGGCAGGCATTGGACAAAGTCTGCCTCATTTCACTCTGCAAATTCCTACATTCTGCAGGTGCTATCGATGATGCTGTATGTGTGGTGTTAGTGCCCCTGAGGTAGGTCGTCTGACTTCTGCATTTTACAGAGGAGCGAACTGAGGCACGGCAGGGTGAAAGGACTTGCCAGAGGACTGCAGTCAGTTGGTGGTGGGACCAGGATTCCAGCCCAGACAGTCAGAACTCCAGCCCAACCTCGCTTCAGCTTTTTGCCCAACTACTTTGGGCTCTGTGTAGAGATTCTCCAGAAACTCTCTTGATCAACAGTGAAGACATCCCACTGGGAACCTGTTAGCCTTTTCTGTGACTTGGGAAATGACCTTAAGGCAGAGAGATAGTCAAGGTAGTTTTTCAGCATAGTCCCCTGTCCTGCCAAGGATGCAGTACCCTCAGAAGCCACCAACTTTTGGACCCACAGTGGAAAGATCTATCCCCACCTGCATGTAAGTCAGAATTTTGGAGTTGAAAAGACCAGAAGTCATATGGCCATGTTCCCCTTTATTCCCCCTGCAGCCTCCAGACCACTTCTCCTCTACTCCTGTATAGAACCTTTGCTCCTTTGAAGCTCCTGTCATTCAACTGACATCTGTTTTCCCCTTCTCCATGCTGCTGTCTCCTGACCTCCCAGCCAGGCTGCCTCATTTCTTAAGGAAATTTGGCACATGGCTTGAGCCTTCTTTTCGACCTCAGCCCTGCCCCATCCCTGATATCTTCAGGGTTCCCAAGGGTGACTGTCCTAACCCACTGGCCTCTCTCTCCATCACAGTCTCCTGGATCCCTTTGGTGCTCAGAGCTACTCCTCCTCTTCTGACCAGTCTCCCCTCCCCCCAGAGATCTTCATGATCTAGGATCACTGGGCTCTTCTCTCTTCCAATCTCTCAACCTCTTACTGAGCCTGTCATTCTTACATTTTGGTGTTGTTATATAGATGGTCCTGTAGCCCCTACCCCAGCTTTTCAGGCCACAAGCTAAGATGGCCAAGTCGTCCCGGTTTGCCTGGGACTCTCAGTTTTAAAATGGAAGGTCCTGCATTCTGGAAAACCCTTTAGTCCTGGGCAAACTGGGACAGTTGATCAGCCTTCTGTTAGCTCTGACTTGCCCAAATTATTGCCTAAAAACACAACAAAATAATAGAGCATGAACTTGGAGGAAAAGCAAACTCTACCCGACTCCAGACCCTCACTTCTTCAGCTCCCCTCCCTTTGACCCTCAGACCAGCATCCATACTGTTGAGCCCTCTTCCCTGAGTCAGACCCTTGGCTAACATTAAATAGAGGAAGTGGCTGATATGGGTGGCCCAAGGGGAAGCCTGGGTAAGTGCTCCCTTCTTGCCATGGGTAAGTGCTCCCTTGCTTGATTATAAGACATTTTAGAATCATGAGATATAATATATAGCTTGTATTAGTTTCCTATTGATGTTGTACAAATTTCCACAAACATAGGTACTTAAAGCAACATAATTTATTCTTTTACAGTTCTGGAAGTCAGAAGTCTAACTGGGTTAGCAGGGCTTTATTCCTTCTGGAAGCTTTAGGGAAGAGTCCCTTCCTGGCCTTGTCCAGCTTCTAGAGGCCACCTGCAGTCCTTGGCTTGTGACCCCACATCCTCTAACCTCCTTTCTCTCATCACATCTTGACTCTGATCTCCCTGCCTCCCTCTTACAAGGACCCTTGTGATTACAGTGGGCCCACCTGTATAAACTGGGATAATCATCCTCTCTCAAGATCCTTAAGTTAATCACATCTCAGAGCCCCTTCTGCCATGTAAGGTAACATAGTCACAGGTTCCACGGATTAGGACATAGACATCTTTGGAGGTCTTATCACACAACTCTCAAAACTAGAAGGGTCACCTGCTTCAGCCTCAGTCTTAAAGGCACAAAAAGTTTTCTTCTCCTCCCTGCCACCTGTATGGATGAGACCACTGAGATCCAGGGAAGGATTATATTTCTTTTTTAGCTGCCCTAAGGTTCTGCAGCTACTCTAAGGGAGAATGGGGAGCAGACGCCAGGGTTCAGGCTCCTAGGTATAGCTCTCTTCCTCACCCTGCTAGGCCATCACTCAGACAGTTGTGATTTATATTAAAAAGACACACAAAAAAAAGTGGTGGGGGCGGGGCAGGCACCTAGATGGCTCAGTCAGTTAAGCATCTGACTTTGGCTCAGGTCATGATCTTGCAGTCCGTGGGTTCAAGCCCTGTGTCTGGCTCTGTGCTGACAGCTCAGAGCCTGGTGCCTGCTTTGGATTCTGTGTCTCCCTCTCTCTCTGCCCCTCCCCTGCTTACAACTCCGTCTCTCTCTCTCAAAAATAAATAAACATTAAAAAAATTTTTTTGAGGAAACATATCTATGCGTGTATGAAAAGGTTTCAGTATTAAATTTTAAAAAGTCGTAAACAGTATATATAACATGATCTCATTAGCTTAAACAAGAGATGCTTGTGTTATGCGTTGACTTTGTGGCAGGTTACACAAGAAACTGTTACACAAGAAACTGTTATCTCTAGAGAAGGCCAGGGGAGGAAGGGAAGTAGAGGTATTTTTCACTTTATACCCATCTGTGCATTTACTGTGTGTATAATAAAAAATGAGTACTGGAACAGGAGTCAACATCAAGAAAAAAAAAAAAGAGAGTTCAACTTTAAAGAGTCCTTAACTTGAAATTAAACTGAAGAATGATCTGGAAAACAGGCTGCAAGCAGAGCAGGAGGCATGCTGTGTTTATTTTAGCTACCGTGTACCGGCAGCCTCCTGGGGCTGAGGGGGGCTTCTTCCAGATTCCCAGCTTCCTTGGTGGCAGATTCTCATCTAGTCTAGGAACGAACAACTCAAAGATTTCTGTAATTTCTTTGAGTACAAATCCAGATGACATTTGGGCAAATCATAGGACTTATCATCAGATGCTACTTACTTTTCTATCTGTTCTAAATGTAACTTTGTGAAAGGCTTTACTGTCAAAGATTATTATTATGGCTGGAGCCTTGGACTCTTCTGATTTTATGGTGTAGGGAGAAATCTAGGAAAACTGAATTTCTGGATTAGTCTGAAACAAATGTGTTGGCTGACTTTTTCCACGTTCGAAGGAAAACTACTGTGTCCGGAGGCTAGAAGTGAGTTTCCTTTCAAGCTAATCCTCTCCCTGCTGCTCTTCCACCCGCTGCCCGCAGCCGTGAGAGCCTTTCATTGCGTCTCCCTTTGCTTTGGCTCTGCGTTCCTAATTGCACACAAGCTAGCTAACATAAGTGTCTCCAGGGTACCATCGTAATAAACGAATGCCCACTGCCACATATTTAGAAATATAGAAGACAACAAGCCATTTATAACCCCACCACCCAGAGACAGCCACTTATAACATTTTGGTGTATTTCATAGCTTATGATTTTATGCTTGCCTATATATTTGTGAGCATATTTGGGATTGTACTAGATTTAGAGTTTGAGCCTAGTTTTAATCTAACACAATGGATTAAAATGCCCCCCGTGTCATTTTACTGTTCTTTTTAATGTCAATATTTTGAAATAATTGTACGGAACCATGTAGGACTCCATCTGAAAGATGGTACCATAGCTTAGTCTTTCCACTTTCTAATTAGGGAATTCTGGGGAGGTTTTTTTTCTGTGTGTAGCTAATGGATGTTTTGGAGCAATTCCAAAATCTCAAGCACAAGTGAGGAAATGTGATTGCAGATATTTTCCTACCATCCCAGTGTTTAAGGATTTTGTTTATATCCCACCTCATTCGATCCTGAGGTAAATTCAGGTGGAATGCTTTTTTAAATTGTTTTACCTGTATTGTTTTTTAATTGAAATATAGTTGACACACAGTGTTACATTGGTTTCAGGTGTACCACATAGTGATTCTACCACTCTATAGGTTATGCTGTGCTCACCACAATTGTGTGACCATCTGTCACCATACAATGGTATTACGATATCATCGACTATATTCCCTATGCTCTTATCCCCTTTTATCCCCATGACTTACTCATTCCATACCTGGAAGCCTGTGCTTCCCACTCCTCTTCACTCACTTTGCCCATCCCCCCACTCACCTCCCCCCTGGCAACCATCAGTCTGTTCTCTGTATTTATGGATCTACTTCTGCTTTTCATTTGTTTGTTTTGTTTCTTAAATTCCACATATAAGTGAAATCATATGGTATTTGTCTTTATGTCTCTGACTTACCTCACTTAGCATAACACTCTCTAGGTCCATCCATGTTGTAAATGATATCACCCTTTTTTATGAGAAGTGTTTCATTGTGTGTGGGTGTATAGATACACCACATATTTATCCATTCATCTATCGATGGACACTTGGGTTGCATAATGAGTTTTTTAGAATTAGCTTTGGATAATTTTTCATTTAAAAAAAATTTTTTTTTTAATTTATTCATTTTTGAGAGACAGAGAGACAGAGTGTGAGCAGGGGAGAGGCAGAGAGAGAGAGGGGAAGACACAGAATCCAAAGCAGGCCCCAGGCTCTAAGCTGTCAGCACAGAGCCCGACGCTGAGCTGAACCCGTGAACCGCAAGATCAGGACCAGAGCTGAAGTCAGACACTTAACTGACTGAGCCACCCAGGCACCCCAGATTATTTTTCATCTTTGATTCCTTAGATCTTCTACCAAATCGTGGCCATCAAAAGACTGTATATTGGTGCCAAATTTGGAAAGTGGTTCAAGATCATTTTTTAAATGGTTCTGTTTTTCTACTGAAGATGTCTCACTTGTCTTTGAACTTATCTAATGTATTACCAGTCATTTCCACAATGTTCATGTTCAGGAAAACTTTAGATCTTGTCTGTGCTTGGGTCACTTTTTTCATGGCCTTTTGGAATGATGAAAAGGACCCTGATGCATGTTTTCACTTTACGAATTTATGTTGTTTGGATTTTCATGAACAGACTTGCACACTATACATTTTACTTTAGGTTCACATGTGCGACAGATTATAAAATAAATAGCAAAATATTCCCTGAAAGTTGACAGGAAGCCACATCTTCATGAAAAATTCATCTTTGCTTGAAACCAGAATTACAGATTATTTCCAGGGCCCCATCCAGATAAACTCTTAACACCCTCGTTTTACAGAGGAGGGCACAGGCTCAGAGGAGACATTTGTTTCCACTAATTTATAAGTTGTGCCTTTCCCTCAGGCCTCACTTTCCTTTTATGAGAAGTGAGTAGATCAGGGCAACTCACGTACCTTGGGGGCCAGTGGGCGAGAAGTATGCTGAGTACAAATGCTCCTGAGCCTGGCGTCCTCCCTCCCCCATTCACCAGCTCAGCTCAGCTCAGCTCTGGCTACTTTCTGCCTTGGGCTTCTAGTAAGGTTTTTGTCTGTGAGGGAAGGTAGAGGCAGACGGGAGGAGGAGCTGATGGCAACTGAAAACCCCTGCTTCATACACTTGCCAAACCTCAGGGTGCCCGGGATTGGTGCTCAGCCTGACTTGTTGAGTTCCTAAGTTCTCTTCTGTTTCTAAATTTGCATCGGTCTCCCAGAGCCAGTATGAGGATGCACTTCTTGACTCCGGACTAGAGTCCCTAACGTGGATCCGTTGCTCTAGTTACATCAGGAAGTAGAGGGATCCAAGTTGGGGGTGTCTCCTAGACTAAGAAGCCATTGTCACCACCTCACTTTGGCCTTGATTTTCTACAGTAATAGAGCCACGTGCCCAGAACTTATGCCACTACAGGAGGTGTTTTCTGTTCATAGGGGTCTGAATGCTTGTACATGACATCCTTAGCCTCTCTGAGCTTCCCCTTCCTTCTTTGTAGAAATAAGGGTTAGCCTGGGTCCTCAGGCTGTGTGTAAGGCCCTCAGCCCAGTGCCTGTTCCCCCAGGAAATGTGCACAAAATGGTAGATATTGGCAATATGCATTGAAATCCTCTAAAAATGTGTTATACCTTTGACTCAGCAATGCTATGAATTGGCATTTATCTAAGGAGGTAATGCAGTGCAAAGGTATCCAGGCAGCCCTAGAACAAAGTGTCTTCCAGTAGGGAATTTTAGCGTTGTGGTATATTCAGTAGAATGTCATGTAGTCATTTAAAGTGACAGATAATTATATTTGACATAGACAACCATAAATGAAAAAACTCATCCCCAAAATTGTATGTGAAGTGTAGTCTGCTTGTGTGTGTGTGTGTGTGTGTATGTGTGTATATATATATATATATATATATATATATATATATATGTATATACACACACACACGCATGTGTACACATGTGCAGAGAAAAGGCTTGGAAGGATATAGACCACATGTTTAGAGTGGTCAGGCTAGGCAGGACTGTAAGCGATCGTGTTTCTATTTTCTGGTTACTTTCAATGGGTGTGCATTCTCTTCTATAATTGTATTAAAATAAATCAAGAAAAAACCTTCTCCCTATCCCTAACCTCCTCTTTTCACTCTCTCATTCTTTCTTATCCCAAACGTGAAAGTCTCTGTGGCCCTTCCATTTCAGAAGCCCCCCCCCCCACCTCCTCCAGGTTATGTTGTTTCCAGTTTTCAAGTCCCCAGCCCCTAGTACCCTGACTCTCCATCTTTGGTTTCTGGCCTGCCAGACACCTGTTAGGCACTTTAATTCACTTCCCCCATTAAAACTCAGAACACCCCCGTGGATTAGTTCACTGTCTTCCATTTTACTGAATGAGAAACAGAGATATAAAGAAGCTAGCTTCCTCCCTTCCCTTTCCTTACCCGAACTCCTATGGATCCTTCAAAACCAGGTACCTGTGACATCTCCTTCTGATGGCACACCTGTTAGCAGTCAGCCGTGTTACCCTCGGCTCCCCGACACCTCTGTGACCACACTGCCTTGGTGATATGTGTGCAGGCCTGTCTTCCCCCTGCACACTGTGAGCTCCCTAAGAGCAGGGACTGTCTTATTCTTTTCTGTACCCATGCATCCGGCCTAGTTCTTGGCACACAGTAGGGGTTCTGGAGACGTCATTTGAAAAGCTGTAACTCTTTAATAGATGTGAGATTTGCCAGATAGAAACAGGATGAGTGGGTGTGGGATGGAAAAATGCAATGAGAAAAAATAATTAATAGTTGGGATGTGGTCAGATTCCCATTAAGTAAGGAGGGCTCTATATGGGTGGGGTGAGCCATCTTTTTAATTAATTTTTTTTTTTATTTTTGTGAGAGGGACATTAAATAGCTGTGGTCTTCCTAATGCACAAGTGAGGAAAACAGCAAGAATATCGATGTGAAGTGTCAAAGTAAAACACTAAATAATCTATGCTCACAACTCTGAGCTGGTACAGACATGTCAAAGGCCTGTAAGAATTTAGAAAATTCACTCTGTTTTTAAACATATTAAACAATATGTTTTAAAGAACGCATCAGTAAAAAACTAATGTGCTGTTTGTGGCAATAAAGAATGCAGTGTCTCAGCAGAAGTAATAGCATAATAATTGCATATTCAGGTATACTTTTTTTTAAGATTTTATTTTTAGGTAATCTCTCCACCTAATGTAGGGCTCTAGCTTACATCAAGAGTGGCCTGCTCCACCGACTGAGCCAGCCAGGTGCCTCTCATGTAGTACTTTATAGTTAAACCAGTATTTTTTATAGTCTGAGTTTTCACAGAGACTTTTAACTTGTTCACACATTTGTTCTTTTATCACAAAGAAATGGGACAACTACATGAAACCAAGACTTCTTGGAGAAGTGGCTGATTCGAAGGTCAGAGCAGGGAAAGAACCTGAGTCTGTAATAAGAAGTGCTCAGGGGAAAAAAAAAAAAAAAGAGGTTAGAGAAGGAGAGAGCCAAAGCATAAGAAACTTGTAAAAACTGAGAACAAACTGAGAGCTGATGGGGGTGGGAGGGAAGGGAGGGTGGGTGATGGGCATTGAGGAGGGCACCTGTTGGGATGAGCACTGGGTGTTCTATGGAAACCAATTTGACAATAAATTTCATATATTAAAAAAAAAAAAAAGAACTCAGGGAATGTTGGGGACGTGTTGGAAGGTCATGGGAGCTTGCTTGATGGGGCCCCCTCTGAGCAAATCAGGCACTGGATGAGCATCAAAATAAATAATTCTTACAGTAAGAATCCATGAGTCCATATAATATACATGGGTGAATAAATACATTGGAGGGGAGGGAAAATTCCTTTTATTAGAAAGCCAACTAAAGAAAACAAAAAACAGACGGAATGATGGAATTAGGAAAACCTTGCGAACTATCCTAATAAACCATTCAGGCAAGAATCATTAACAGATGTTAAAACTAGAGTTTGAAGAGTGACTGGGTATTTATATAGTCTCAAAGTACATCCCCACAGGATGCTTCTTCATGATAAAAGGCAAAATGGTAACTGTCCAGTGAAGAAACTGGCAGACACCATCTTAACCAAATGGTCAGCGTGAACAGTGCTGGTGATGGTGAACTAATGGACAACAGGTGCCTCCTGACCAGGCACACCGGCAGGAGCTCCTCAGTCTCTGGTGTTCCTGCCAGACACATATTACCTGAATCTAATCTTGAGGAAGCAGGAGACAAGCCCAAACTGGGAAAGTAAGTCAGGAGACTAAAGAAACATGACATATGAGTACAGCACATGATCTTGGGTTTTCTTTTGCAGTAAAGTTATTATTGAGACAATGGAGAGTCTCTCAGTAAGGTCCATACATCAGATGTAGTATTGTTTCAGTGTTACTTTTCTGACTTTGATAATATACTGTGGTTATGTAAGAGAGTGCCTTGTTTTTAGGAAATACACAGTGCAGTGTCTAGAGAGAAGGAAGGGAGAGCCAGCCAGGGAGGGTGGGTTTCTGAGAAGGGCTCTGTTGTCACTGAACTACAGTCCAGTCTGGCCCTCCCTGCCCGGGTTTCCCACAAGGAGGTGGCATTTCCCCCTCAAGTTCTAGCAGCTCCTGGGAAGGAAGAGGGCCAGCCCCCTGGCCTCACATCACCCACGTCACTCTGCTATGCTAAGACACCACACCTTTCCTCGGGCCATCCCTTGCCTCAAATGCCCCCTTCCCTGCTTCTCACTTGCCTGGGGAAATGCCCTGCTGGGAGGTTTGGAGGAAGGAGAAGTGGAGAGGGGGTCAGGAGCCCCAGTTTTCCTTCTGGCACAGCCTCCAACCACAAGCGCAGTGGCACTGCACAAGGGGGAGAAGCCATGGGATCCCCCATCCTCAGTTGCCTCACCTCTGGATGCAGGGCCTGGACTAGATGGTACCTTTGTGGGAACTTGGCTCCTAGTGACACCCCACAGTGATAGCCTCTGAGATAAGCCCCTTGAAAGCTCTATTTGCTTCGAGAAAGAGGCCACGGTCTCAGCACCTGAGAGATTCCTTTTTGAAGCTCCTCCCTTGTGTTGGTTCCTTCTCTAGGTCATGTGTTCAGACTTCTAGAATATTGCTCTCTACTGACACCGCAAGTTTTCAGTAAACCCATGGCTGTACCGGTGGCTCCCTTATGCATTCTTGCCTGCAGCACATGAATGGAGCACGTACACATCCCAGGCCTGTGCTAGGCAAGAGGGGGAAGGGGGGTGGTCATTTAGAAGTCACGGTGCCTGCTGGCACCTCATAGGACAGTTTTGTAAAGTCACTTTTCCTTGTGACTGGAAAGGTAGGTGAAAGAACCGGACATCCCAGAGTCACTCCCAGTTAGTTGTATGAACTTAGCCAAAGAACCCTTGTAAGCCTCAGTCTCCTCACCTGTTAAAGGGGGACAGTGATCTCATTCTGATGCTGCCCTGCCTACCTCGCAGAGCTGTCCCCCTTCAGTGGGAGAATTGTGTATAGTAAAAGGTATATACTCTGTAGATATGAGGCAGTCTTGTTGATCCCTCAGCACACAGAGATGGAAATGCTTGGAAAAATGTAGGGTATTAAACACAAAGACAGAACGACAGTGTTGTCTCTACCCTCCACTGAGCTCAAAAGAGAGCGTTGTGAAGGCATTATAGTAAAGAACAGGAGAATCAAGATGTGGCCACAGAGAAAGACCAGTGTCATCCCTTTGCCAGCATATGGCTCAGAATCTGGTCCTGGGTAACAGAACTGATTGTTGCCTGTCCTTCTAGTACACCAGGTTGCAGAGCGGGTGGAGGCCCTGGGGCAGTTTGTCATGAAGACCAGAAGGACCCTCAAAGGCCATGGGAACAAAGTTCTCTGCATGGACTGGTGCAAAGATAAGAGAAGGATCGTGAGCTCATCCCAGGTACGTGGCACCTGCTATTTGATGGTGAGCATGCGTCTGACTTTATAGCAAAAGAAGAGAGCTTTCCTTTTCAAGAAACCCTTCCTGATCTCTAGGACTCCGTTTATTCTCCACAGGACATGAGTTAGCATAGTTAAGAATTCTCTTGCATACTGTAGAACGCCATTCATTTGGGTAGATTTGGAATTGGTAATAACTGAGACATGAACTGTATTTGACAAACCACTCAAAATTATTTCTTCCTGAGCATATTTCAGGGTCTCATTTGTAAATGAAACCCTTTTTTAGATAGAGGGTTTTTTTCCCCTCAAGTTGGGGACATAAGTGCTTATGGGTTCTTTCACTTTAAGAGTTCAGCAATTTCTATGCCCTAAAGAACAATTTTTTTTTAATGTTTCTTCATCTGAGAGAGAGAAAGAGAGAGAGAGAGAGAATGAGTTGGGGAGGGGCAGAGAGAGAGAGGGAGACACAGAATCTGAAGCAGGCTCTAGGCTCTGAGCTGTCAGCACAGAGCCCGATGCGGGGCTTGAACTCATGAACCATGAGATGATGACCTGAGCCGAAGTCGGACGCTTAACCAACCGAGCCACCCAGGCACCCCTAAAGAACAAATTTAAGATACATTTTTGTATCTCATTGACATTCATTCTATCTCATTGACATAGTTTATTTTATATCTTATGTATTAGTGTTATCTAGTGCTGTATAACAAGTTACCCCCAAATTTAGCAACTTAAAACAACAAATATTTATTATGGTTTCTGAGAGTCAGGAATCTGGAGCAGCTTATCTGGGTGGTTCTGGCTCAGGATCTCTGATGAGGTCACAGTCAAGATGCTTGTCAGGGCTGTGATCATGGCACAGCTCCACTGAGGCAGAAATTCCCTTCCAAAATGGCTCATTGGCTGGACGCCCTAGTTCCTCACCATATGGAACTTTCCATAGGGCTGCGTACAACACAGTAGCTGGCGTTCCTCAGAGTGCTAGAGGGAGATGGGGCAGAAGCCATGCTGTCTTTTCTGAGCTGGCCTCAAAAGTGACTTTCCATCACTTCTGCTATATTCCAGTGGTCACACGGACCAACCCTAATATAATGCGGGAGGGACCTATACAAAAGTATGACTATCAGGAGGCTGCTTATCACTGCCTGGTACTTTTTATGTCTATTTTGATGTAACACGCGTTGAATATAAAACTGTAAACTGAAGTCATTTATTTTTATGGCCAGTTTGGGCTTCTCCCTATCCCTGCCTTCAGCCCAGCTTTTCCAAAGGACAATTTGGGTTTTTTTTTAATTGCCCTTTTAAGTATAAAAACTATACATATTCTAGGGGTGCCTGGGTGGCTCAGTCGGTTAAGTGTCCAACTTCGGCTCAGATCACAATCTTGCCTTCCGTGATTTCAAGCCCGGATTTGGGAGGCTGTGCTGATAGCTCAGAGCCTGGAACCTGCCTTGGATTCTGTGTCTTCCTCTCTCTCTCTCTGCCCCTCCCCGCTCACACTCTGTCTCTCTCAAAAATAAATAAAACATTAAAAACATATGCATGTTCTAAATAATCCACACACTCTAACATCTATGTCAGGTTGTATTTGATAAGAACAGGTCATAATTAATCTATATTACCTACAGGTCTAGTATGTCACGTACTTGCTTTCTTTTACGTTCATAAAAATAGTTATCCCTTAAGTATTCTACCACATTTTAAAAAACGCTGAAAAAGAGAACAAAAAAAAGGTTTTACTTCCACCACCCAGTCCCAGCCATTATTACTATTTTAGAGCATTTCTTTCTCAACTTTTTTTCACAAAGTGGTTATCAAGATATACATGTTGCTACCTAGCCTTTTTGACTTTTTTTTTACCCCTAGAAGTGTAATATATGTTGGATTCTCTGTCACTCAAATACTGTCCTTAGGGAGGAGGTACACTGCTGACGTGCTCCATCCATCCACCTCTGCTGCAGAGAAACTAGAAGCCGGGTGGGTGTGGGAGGAAGCTGGAAACAGCAGGAATGTTCTGGAGCAGACAGAGTGACTCAGAGCAGCCCTGTTCCCTTGAAGGCAGGAGATTAATCAGCCTGACTGCGTGGGTTCGGGTTTAGGGTGGAGGCTGTCTCTCTAGGTATGTGGGCCCCTGGTGTATAAATCCGTGCTTGTGGAGCAGCCCACATTTGGTTTTATGACTGATTTTAGCCTCTTGGGTTCCTTTTTCTCTCCAGAGCACATAGTAGGTGGGTGGTGGGGACAGGCAGGCAGGCAGTGAGGTGGAGGAAGCCACCGAAGGGAACGCCAATTTGGACAATACACTGAGTCCGTCCAAACACTCCCCGCCCCCCCCCCCCCGCCCCCGCCGGCCCCATGCAGCATGTGGAGCTACAGGTGTGGAGGACCCCAAGGCCTGGAGCCCCTTATCTCTTCTCTGCTCTGTTACCTAATCTACCCCATACGTTGTGCTCAGGGGTTTAGTCAGAGAAGTCAGACTAGAAGAACCAATGTGCTTAGGAGTTTTGAAAGGTCCCAAAATGCCTACTTTGACCTTGTTTCTGGGCACTTTGGCCACAGGCAGCAGGAATATGGAAATCTTCCAGTGGATCATACAAAGCACCAAAAAGGCTAGGTAACAACATGTATATCTTGATAACCACTTTGTAAAAAAAAAAAAAAAAAAAAAAAAAAAAAAAGTCAAGAAAGAATGCTCCAAAATAGTAATGGCTGGGACTGAATGGTGGAAGTAAAACAATTTCTTTGTTCTCTTTTTCAGCGTTTTTTAAAATGTGGTAGAAAACTTAAGGGATAACTTTTTTTATGAAAGTAAAAGAAAGCAAGTACATGACATACTAGACCTGTAGGTAATATAGGAGATTAATTATGACCTGTTCTTATCAAATACAACCTGACATAGATGTTAGAGTGTGTGGATTATTTAGAACATGCATATGTTTTTAATGTTTTTATTTATTTTTGAGAGAGACACACAGAGTGTGAGTGGGGGATAGGCAGAGAGAGAGAAGGAGACACAGAATCCAAAGCAGTGTCACTTTGGATAATCAGACCTTACCTGTGCCCCTAAGCAGCATCTCTTCCCCCGCCCTCGCCTCATTCGTTAGATTTGGCTCCAAATGGCTTGAGTGATTACAAAAACCAAGCCTGCCGTGGATGCTGCAGACTTGCCATCCCGGAGGGTGTGTGGGGGACCCATGTGCTGAAGGAGTCAGCTCAGCCGTCCTCTTCCGCTGTTGGGCAGAGCCTGGGGGCCCAGAGGACCCGCACACCAGATGCTAGGCCGGTGACTGCATTGTAGGGACCAGGGCTTATGTGTTCTATCCCCAGTGGGTTTGTATGACAAATAGATGACCTAGTGGTGACTCCCCACAGCCCCAGTGTGGGCTGCAGCAGTGGTGACAGTGAACTTGGCCCCAGCCCAGAACACACCCTGACAGGGAGTGCTCTCTTTGCAGAACAGCTGCCCACAGGGGATCCCCACCATGATGGACTTGTTCTCAGCATAGGTGCAACATGTTAGGGTGGCAACGTTACACTGATCTCAGGCCAGCGCAGCTCCGAGAAGTGGGCCAGGAATGAGGGTGGGGCTCTGACCCGTCCCTACAGGGAGCACAGCACACAGGAGCCAGGATGGCTAGTGGAGGTGGTGAGGAAGAAAGCAAGAGTCCATTCATTGCCTGTCAGGTACCTAGAGGTCGTTTCAGGTTTGTCTTACACCTGTATCGCTTTCTGACAGGGTATGGTGCGTGATGGCCATGTACCAACAGTTTGTGCTTGGTTTCTAAATAGTATAACAGAAGTCTCCGAGCATTGCTTTTGTCTTTGTATCTGTACAAGGAGTATAACATTGAGAACTGAGCCTTCAATCAGGCTGGGCAGTTGAGCCCCATATTCGCTCCCCTTTTGTTCAAGGATAGATCTTGATTACCCAGATACTCACTCTGGCTTTCTCCTGCACACTGTCCCGCCAGACACAGCTTTTATGAACAATTCTCAGTACTTCCCTGTAAGGACTGGCTGACAACTCCTGAGCTATTTACTCTTTTCCTTCCAGGATGGGAAGGTGATCGTGTGGGATTCCTTCACTACTAACAAGGTAAGGTGTTGTCGCTGGCATGTTGAGCAGCACCTCAGAACCACAGCCCTGGGTCCTCATCCCCTCCAGACACCCCCAGTCACAGTCATCCTTCTTCTCGGGCGCTGTTCTGGGGATGGAAACCCCACAAAAGCCCATCTGTATTCGGACAGCTCAGCAGCCCACAGCAAAATCCATTCCTCTGGAGAGCTAATACCCCTCATTGAGGCTGGAGCATGGAGAGCCACCAGACGGGGTGCTAGCACTAAAACGGGAAAGGGCCTGGCTTGGAAAACTTACCACATTCACACAGACATGTATTGTTTTTCTTCTGAGGGATGGTAGGAGGTTCCCAAATCCCCAGGTTTCTCTCCTCTCTGTGTCTTTGACCAGACTCCATACCACTGTGGACATGAGCAGGCAGTGGGCAGGGAAGCTGTGGCTACAGGGGGTTGAACTGACTATCCTCTGTCTGGCCTGGGCATGCTCGGCTCTGAATTTAGACTCCTAAGAGAAAGGCCAAAATCAATGTGTCGGTGTGCTTACAAGCCTGCATCATGTTGCCATTTACAGTAATGACTATTGATTCTGTTATTTACTTATAAAGAAAGTCTTCTTTTTCACTATATAAAACACAGAGATCTAGATCTGCCTAAAACTGAACAGCATCCGAATTCTGCACTATTGAATGTGTTTAGTAGCTGTTGTGGTAGGCAGTTGCTGTACAACCTGATCAAGGGGGGGCCCAGAACCATCTTTTGGAGCAGAGTCCCTAATGGTCAGGCCCCTGGGAAATAGTAAAAATGGCAACTTAAGAGTTTGCAAAGGGCTTTCCTGTCCAGCACCTCCGTCCATGGAAGCTTCTATTTCTCCCAGCATGCCTTAGCATCTTCAGGAGTGTGTGGGTTTTTGTTATTTCTGTTTAAGCCTTAGAATGTCATTGAGCACACACTGCCTGGTTTCTAAGGGGCATGGTGTTGCCTCTGTGGCCTCCCCGTCAGAGACCATAGTTATTACTTGTAAAGAAGGGGGCCTGGGGTGCCTTGTGCCTAAAGCGACCATTTGCACAGATTATTCTTGGCGTTTAAAAGGCTGTAGATTCTGGGGCACCTGGCTGGCTCAGTTGGTTAAGCATCTGACTTCAGTTCAGGTCACAATCTCACAGTTCATGGGTTCAAGCCCTGCGTCGGGCTCTGTGCTGACGGCTGGAGCCTGGAACCTGCTTTGGATTCTGCATCTCCCTCTCTCTTTACCCTTCTCCTGCTTTGCTCTGTCTCTCTCTCTCTCTCTCTCTCTCTCTCTCTCTCTCTCTCTCTCTCAAAAATAAACATTAAAAAAAATTTTTTAAGGCTATAGATTTCAAGTGGCAGAATCTTCATGGTCAGTGTCAGGGCCCATGTTTCCCCCACAAAATCACACGGAATCAAACAGGAAAGAAGACCAGCACTCACATGTACTTTAGGAATCATCTAGTCCCATCCTCTCCCTTCACAGATGGGGAGAGACTGAGGGAGGACAAATGGCAGGGCTACATGAGGCCGCACGTCTTGCTGGTGTTGGAACCAGGACCAGGGCCTATGTCTGTCATGGAAATAAGACCACAAATTCAGAAGGTTTTGAATCATGGCTTTCTTGTTTGCCTGTCTGCATGCAGGAGAATGCAGGAGCCAGGAGCAGGAACTGCTACGTCTTGTTCTCATAGCTTCCATGTTACGGGTTCTGTGTTATCTGTGAGCACAACTCACCATCACCCTGTGTACACCTGCCCCCACTCACACCTTCCCAGGAATGGTTTCAGACCCCACAGGGCCCAGCGGCTGTTGTACACTCACAAGGAGACACATATGACATACATGTTGAATCATTTAAGAATAGATTTTGAAAATATGGGGAATTTGAGTAAATAGGTTGAAGAATATAACTGCAGTGAAATTCAGACTGACCTTTCAAAGAAAATGAGCTCTAATATTCATTCACAAGAACGAGGGGAGTACACCATTAAGAAGTAAGTAAAACATTAAGAATATTGTTTTGCTGGTTGAGATTTTTAGCTTTCCGAATATACGACATACTGTTCAGCTGATTATGGGGGAGCTGAGTCTCTTCGTCAGTCTCCAGTTGATCGTCACCTCACATCACTGCTCTTTGAAGCTGTAATGGAATTTAGCAGGAACCTGTATCGTTTCATTTTGTGAAAACTAAAGGTTAATACATGTGTGTAGAAACACTGCTCGTTCCTTCTATGAACCTGGTGTACTGTGTTTCAGGAGCACGCGGTCACTATGCCCTGCACGTGGGTGATGGCTTGTGCATATGCCCCATCAGGATGCGCCATTGCGTGCGGGTGAGTAGGGGCCACAGCAGCTTTTCAGATGTCCTGTTAGCCATAAAACACCGTTCGATGGGCAAAAACAAACACACAAAAACTTGTTTTTGTTATTTACTGGTTAAGTAATGTGTTAACTTCCTCCCTGAACTTTATCAAAAAAGAAACTATAAAAATCTCTTTCATAATTATTTTCACTACAGACTGACAGTCATTTAAGTTTCAAACCTGCCCGCCTCTACTCTCAAATGCTGTTGGTAGGGACTGGAAATCGGTGTAGACATTTTGGAAAACTTGTTGGTAATATGAAAGAAGCCTTGAAAAATTTATAACCTTTGGGGCACCTGGGTGGCTCAGTTGGTTGACCGTCCAACTTCAGCTTAGGTCATGATCTCACAGTTCACGAGTTGGAGCCCTGCATTGGGCTCTGTGCTGACAGCTCAGAGCCTGGAGCCTGCTTTGGACTCTATGTCTCCCTCTTTCTCTGCCCCTCCCCTGCTTGCACTCTGTCTCTCTCTCAAAAATAAATAAACATTAAAAAAAATTTTTTTAAACCAAAAAACAAAAATTTGTAACCTTTGATCCTAATGATGCCACATCTAAGAACTTTGTTCGAAAGGAATGATCCATAATATAGAAAAGCCACATGAGTGATAATATTTATTGTAGTGTTATTTAAAATAAAGCAAAAATAGGGTCAAGTAGGGAAGAACAGTATGTCCATCAAAGGAAATTGTTAAGTGAATTGCGGTACATGAATTGAAGGAAATATTTTATACAACCATCAAAAAGAAAACTTGTTAATTATAGTAAGTGAAAAGAGCATCCAGGAAGCCTGGGTGGCTTAGTTGGTTGAGCGTTCAACTTCAGCTCAGGTCATGATCTCATGGCTCATGAGTTTGAGCCCCACATTGGGCTCACTGCTGTCAGCACAGAGCCCGCTTCAGATCCTCTGTCCCCCTCTCTCTCTGCCTCTTCCTCACTGGTTTTCTCTCAAAATAAATAAATAAACTTAAAAAAAAAAAAAAGAGCATCCAGGTGGCTAGGAAGACTGTTTTATTCCCTATTCTCCTGGAGCTCAGTTTAACAGAGTTGGCACTGGGGACTGCAACCAACCCAATTCCCTTTCCCTGTCTTTAACGGTTCTGGAACCATTCAAAGTATTTCTACAGTAGGAGCCCAGCCATGTTAGGAAAGAGGCAATCACATGTCTGTGATGAACTATACCAGAAAATCCAGTAGCAGTTCTTTGTGGATGATAGGACTATGGGTTTTTTTAAATAGTTTTCTCTGTTTTCAAGTTTTAAAAATAATTCTATGTTATTTTTATAATCAGGAGAAAATAGTTTTATTTCAAAAGTGAAAATCCTTGGCCTTGAAACAAAAAGTTTGGAGCGTTCTCCAGCCAGGGTCACACCAGTGCTCATCCCCAATGTCCCTCCCTTTGGGTGGCTGTTTGGGGGCATCTTTCCATTAACTCTCCATTTGCCAAGACCCTGTGTGCCTTTGGAACCCATGGTCACACACACGTATTTCATATTTTCTAATTATTTAAATAATTCAAGAGTAAGTTGTATTTCCATCTTATAACTGAAGGGTAATATTTATATAAAATTCATTTCCATTTACTTCTTGAAATGGTTTGAGGTAAGCACAATAAAAGACACATACATATGTGATTTATATGTGTGTGTGTGTGTGTGTGTGTGTGTGTAGGTATTTATATATGTCATATGTATAAAACATTTATATGCTATATATATAAAACTTTATATATGTGTATGCACACACACACACACACACACTATCAGGTAAGTACAAAGGAGCTCAGCCAGCTGGACAGTTAGAAGGCACAGTCCCCACAAGACTTCTGTCCCTTCAGATACCAGCCACAAATTTGAGAGTCCCCACAACCATTCTCAGGTTTGAAAATTTTCTAGAACAATCACAGAACTCTGGGAAGTGCTATACTTAGGCTCACAGTGAAAGGATACAAATTAGAGCCAAAGAAAGAGGTGCATAGGGCAGAGTCCAGGAGGGGTCCAAACCTGGAACTTCCAGGTGTCCCCTCCCTGTGGAGTCACAGATGGCATCACCTCCTCCTGGCCACCATGTGTGATGATACGCAGAGTATTTTCAACCAGGGAAACTCCTCTGAGCCTCTGGTGTCCAGAGTTTTTACTGGGGCTCAATCACATACTCCCCATGTGGCTGACCCTCAGTCTCCAGTGTGTCCTCGAGGTTTACACTAATACCTTCAGTTTCTAGTTCCTCCAGAGGAGGTCAGAACTTACAGAGATTGGAAGTCACAGTGCATCTCCTAAAGCCCCCACCAGAAATCACACTGTTAAGACTATTGGCCAGAACTGCTCCCATCAGACAGGCCATTCCTGGGACTCAGAGATGACCTCCCAGTAGCTGAAGGCAAAAGCCAACCTCTCATTAGGTAAGATCAGTTCTTTCTCATTAGGAATAATAAATATTCTGCATTTTAAAAAACCCTGGAGTAATATGTTTCTAACTGGGCATTGATGTTAGCAGATACATAGAGTTGGGTGAGTTACATGATTTCTGAGTATTTGACACTGAGCTACTAGCTGTCTGGTTCTACTTTACAAAAAGAATATGTTGGGTAGATCCTTCTGCAATATGCAATGGATATAATAACATAGTGAACAAGGTCTTTCACAGTAGTTTAGAAAATGATTCTCTTGGATATGTCTTATTTGAACCCTCACTAAATGGAACCCAGTGGGAACATGTCCATGAGGATGAGGGGCAGGCAGGGAAGAGAACAGTTTTACAAGGCCCAGGTGGACACATTTGTGGTGACAGCCTGGCAGAGAGAAAAAGCTCAGAGAGGAGGGATGGCTGGTGCCTTAATCTCAGTCACATCTGTTTCCCAGCCCTGGCATATGGTAGCTGGTCAGCACCTGCACTGGCTGCCTCGCACCTTGTTATGAAACAGAAGTGGAGGTAGTTCAAGGTGTAACTATTGGTGAAATATTAACAAATATGTAAAATATGGGGTCCACTGGATGAGGAGAGAGCATTAAAAATGAAACTGAGAGACTGAATCCCCATCGTAGACAAAAGCACCATCTCCCTTGCTCAGACCTTCCTTAGAACTGCCAAGAGCCACCGCGATTAACTTGCCTTTCTAGTGATGATCTAATGAGATGTTTCTCGACTGTGGCTTTGTGACACCCCTGTAACTCCGTGATCACACAGACCCACATCTCTGCCACATTCTCAATTTTTTTTTAGGGAATAATGGGGATATTTTTATCTCCATCTGCCTGACTTGTGGGTCTATTTCTTAGTTGCTTCCAAACTTAAAAGCTAAACTCTAACAGTATTGACACAATCCTCTTCTCAAAAAAAAATGTGTTAATTGATTTTATTTATATGTAAGTTTTTTTTTTTTATTTAAAAGCCAGATCCCCAAGAAGACTTCACTCAGGAATTGTACACTTGATATGAACAACTGTTCACAAGGCACTGAACTGAGTGTCCTGAGGAATTTAAAGATGAATAGGGTAGGGGCACCTGGGTGGCTCAGTCGGTTAAACGTCCCACTCTTGATTTCAGCTGAGGTCATGATCTTGCGGTTTTTGGGATCGAGCCGGACCTTGGGCTCTGTGCTGACAATGCAGAGCCTGCTTGGGATTCTCCCTCTCTCTGCCCACATGTGCTCTCTCTCTCTCTCTCTCTTTCTCTCTCTCTCTCTCTCTCAAAATAAATAAATAAACAAACATAGTGCCTGCCTCCAACCAAGTAGAATATAAAGATAACAATTATGACCACTTACTGAGTCTCTATCATATGTCTAGAGCCATTCTGAACTCTTTATGCTTCTTCACGATAGCCCCTTGTAAAAGGTGGGTGGCATCCACTCCATTTTATAGTTGAGGAAACTAAGGCTCAGAGAACCTTAACAAACATAAGCAAGATTACAAAATGAGTTAGATACTAAACCAAAGATTCAACACCAGATGCATCACACTGCAAGCTTCTCTGCTTCTCATAGTGCAAATAACTCTAAATAATAAGTATCCCAACAGAGCTACAGAAACTACTCTGAAGCCTCAGCATGGGAGAAAGCCTTCCACCCTGAGGTCTGGGGAAGCCCATGGTCCACAGCATGTTGGTTCAATGGCACAGCCTAACTGCAAATCATTCTTACCCACAAGCTTATGAATTACTGGTAATAGACTTCCCAAGTCCACACCTGCCGCTTTGAGCAGCTGGAAAGGCTAAGGGACACCCTAGCATCCCCAGGGCCTCAGAAGAGAGCTACTAAACATCGTTCCCCACTAAAAGGAAGCAGGGCTCCTTGGAGTAAGGCTGATTTAGGTCTGGGACAGGAAAGGAAGGTCTCTTTAGAGCCTCAGGGATTTTCTTGTTCCAGAAAGCAAGGAAATATTCAAGGACCAATGGAGTCCTATCAAAAGGAAACAGGAGCTGCTTGAAGGGGCCCCCACTGTCCAAATTTGGGACAATTTGAGCATCACATGGAATAGTGATAGTAATGGATTATAACAGAGTTGAAGAGAAAAAGGAATCCATTTCTTAGGAATGATCAAATCAGAAGGTCACCCTTTTGTACCCCTAAAGTAATATTTGATTCAAACAAGCATAGTCTTGCTGAAGCCATTGCATGAAAGGTTGTTGGAAAGCAGGATATTCACATGGTCTTGAAGTGTCAAACCCAAACTATTACTAATTATAAACAAGTCACATTTACCATGGAAAGATATAATGCTTTGACCAAGTCATCAAAGTTGGCATCACCAATTTTAAGACAAGAGGCATCACAAACCTCTGAAGTGAAGCAGTAAGAAAGAAGTACACAATGTCACCTTTATACTATTATTGCCAAAAAAAGTTATACTTGAAAATAGCCATTAAGAAACAATGTGGAGCACCTGGGTGGCTCAGTCAGTTGAGCGTCCGCCTTCAGCTCAGGTCATGATCTCGCAGTTCATGAGTTGGAGCCCCACATCAGGCTCACTGATCAGCCTGTCGGCACAGAGCCCACTTCGGATACTCTGTCCCCCTCTCTCTGCCCTTCCCCCCGCTTAAGTTGTCTCTCTCAATAAATTTTGAAAAAAGCAAAGAAACAATGTGACAAGTCCAGATTGTATGTGACATTCTATAAAACACTTGGCCTAAGATCTCTTGTCATGAACAACAACAAAAAAGAGGTAGAGGGTCTGTTCTAAATTAAAAGATCTTAGGGGTGCCTGGGTGGCTCATTAGGTTAAACGTCCAACTTTGGCTCAGGTCATGATCTCACAGCTCGTGAGTTCGAATCCCGCATTGGGCTCTGTGCTGACAGCTCAGAGCCTGAGCCTACTTCCAATTCTATCTCTGTCTGTCTCTGCCTCTCTCCTGCTTGTGCTCTGTCTCTCTCCCTCTCTCTCTCTCAAAAAGAAACGTTTAAAAAATTAAATTAAAGGATCTTAAAAAGATACAAAAAACAGTGCAATATCTGAACCTTGCTTGGGCCCTGGATCTTGGGGGCAGTTGGGGAAGATTGAATACAGATGGCCTCTTGCACAGTGTTAGGGAATGTGTGTTAGTTTTCTAAATGTGATAATGATTTAGTGGCCACCTAGGAGAATGTTCTGTTTTATAGAAGATGTATATTTGCAAATTGAAGTATTTAGATGTAACATGTCACGTCTGCACTTCCCTTCAAATGGTTCAGAATTTGCTCCTACAAATATGGCAAAACCAAAGTTACTAAACATAAGTCAGGGGATCTGGGTGTTCATTGTCATATTTTTCTTTCAATTTTACTGTACATTTGAAAATCTTCCAAGTAAAAGTTGGGGGAAAGTTTACAATATATGATGCTGCCAAAGGGAAACATTTTGAAAAAGTGCGTGTGCATGAGAATGTGTACATGTATTCTATTGCCTTATATTAGCATTTGACACTTCTTTCTTTCCATGCTAGTGGTTTGGATAATAAGTGTTCTGTGTATCCACTGACATTTGACAAAAATGAAAACATGGCTGCCAAAAAGAAGTCAGTCGCTATGCATACCAACTACCTGTCTGCCTGCAGCTTCACCAACTCAGACATGCAAGTAAGTAAACGGCCATGTGGTGGGGCAGCCTGCTGGAGAGCAGGGGAAGTGGCAGAGGACTAAGAAGGAGTGGCAAGGAGAGGAAGCTTTCCAGTGTCCTCTATCATTATTACTGTTATTGTTACTGTTATTTTTATTATCATCTTGTTCTAGTATAATTAACATACAGTGTTATATTTCAGATGTACAATATAGCGATTCATCAGTTCTGTGCATTTCCCATTGCTCATTATGATAAATGTGCTCTTAATCCCCTTTATTTCACCCCATCCCTCACCACCTCCCTCCCCTCTGGCAACCGCCAGTTTGTTCTCTGCATTAAGAGTCTGTTTTTTGAAGGGCGCCTGGGTGGCTCAGTCAGTTGAGCGTCCAACTCTTGATTTCAGCTCAGGTTGTGATCCCAGGGTTGTGGGATTGAGCCCTGCATAGGTCTCGGCACCGAGTGTGGAGACTGTTTGGGATTCTGTCTTTCTCTCCCCCTCTGCCCCCTCCCTCACTCATGCACACTCTCTCAAAATACATAAATAAACTTAAAAATAAAGAAAACCATTTCATTTACAATTACATCGAAAAGAATAAAATACCTAGGAATAACTTAACCAAGGAGGTGAAAGCTCTGTACTCTGAAAACTATAAAACATTGATGAAAAAACTGAAGATGACACAAACAAATGGAAACATATTCCATACTCTAGACCCAATATTGTTAAAATATCCATTCTACCAAAAGCAATCTACAGATTTAATACAATCTCTATTAAAATACCAACAACATTTTTGAGAGAACTAGAACAATCCTAAAACTTATATGGAACCACAAAAGACCCCAAATAGCCAAAGAAATCTTGAGAAAGAAGAACAAAACTGGAGGTATCACAATCCTAGATTTCAAGATATACTACAAACTGTAGTAATCAAAACAGTATGGTACTGGCACAAAAATGATGCATAGGTCGATGGAACAGAATAGAGTCCAAAAATCCATCCACACTTTTATGGTCAATCTACAGCAAAGCAGGTAAGAATATACAATGGGGGAAAAGACAGTCTCTTCAACAAATGGTGCTAGGGAGATTTGGCGGTTGGGAAGATGGTGGCGTAGGAGGACGCTGGGCTCACCGCGTCCTGCTGATCACTTAGATTCAACCTACACCTGCCTAAATAACCCAGAAAAACGCCAGAAGACTAGCAGAACGGAGTCTCCAGAGCCAAGTGCAGACGAGAGGCCAACAGAAGAGGGTAGGAAGGGCAGTGAGGCAGTGCGTGCTACACAGACTGGCTGGAGGGAGCCGGGGCGGAGGGGCGGCCCGCCAGCCAAGCAGAGCCCCCGAGTCTGGTTTGCAAAAGCGGAGGGGCCAGACAGAGTGTGTTCTAACAGCAAGCAGGACTTGACATCTGGAAGGTTATAAGCTAACAGCTCTGCTCGGAGAACGGGAGGGCTGGAGGACAACGGGAGGGAGAGTTGTTGAGCCCCGGACGACAGAGCTCAGCTTGGCAGGGAACAAAGGCGCTCAACGTGGCATCTCCCTCACCCATCCCCCAGCCAAAGTCCCAAAAGGAACCAGTTCCCGACACGGAACTTGCTTGCACCGCACAAACACCCAACGCTGTGCTTCTGCAGATCCATCCCTCCGGTGACTCCCTCCCGGTGCCACAGGGCCCCTCCCAAAGCGGACCTCTGAAGGATAAGCAAGCTGAGCCTGCCCCTCCCGCCCCTGTGCACCATGCAGATCCACCCCAGCTAATACGCCAGATACCCAGCACCACAAGCCTGGCAGTGTGCAAGTAGCCCAGATGGGCCACGCCACCCCACAGTGAATCCCGCCCCTAGGAGAGGGGAAGAGAAGGGCCACTGACTGTGGCCCCAGCGGTGGGCTGGGGGCAGACATCAGGTCTGACTGTGGCCCCGCCCACCAACGCAAGTTATTCAAGACAGCACAGGGGAAGTGCCCTGCAGTTCTGCACCACTCCAGGGACTATCCAAAATGACGAAAAGGAAGAATTTCTCTCAAAAGAATCTCCAGGAAATAACAACAGCTAATGAACTGATCAAAAAGGATTTAAACAATATAGCAAAGTGAATTTAGAATAATAGTCATAAAATTAATCGCTGGGCTTGAAAACAGTATAGAGGACAGCAGAGATTCTATTGCTACAGAGATCAAGGGACTAAGGAACAGTCAGGAGGAGCTTAAAAAATGCTATAAACGAGCTGCAAAATAAAATGGAAACGACCACGGCTCAGATTGAAGAGGCAGAGGAGAGAATAGGTGAACTAGAAGATAAAATTATGGAAAAAGAGGAAGCTGAGAAAAAGATTAAAAAATCCAGAGGTATAAGGGGAAAATTAGAGAACTAAGTGATGCACTAAAGAGAAATAATCTTTGCATAATTGGTATTCCAGAGGAGGAAGAGAGAGAGAAAGGTGCTGAAGGTGTACTTGAAGAAATAATAGCTGAGAACTTCCCTGATCTGGGGAAGGAAAAAGGCATTGAAATCCAAGAGGCACAGAGAACTCCCTTCAGACGTAACTTGAATCAATCTTCTGCACGACATATCATAGTGAAACTGGCAAAATACAAGGATAAAGAGAAAATTCTGAAAGCAGCTAGAGATAAACGTGCTCTAACATATAAAGGGAGACCTATAAGACTTGTGACCGATCTCTCTACTGAAACTTGGCAGGCCAGAAAGGGATGGCAGGAAATCTTCAATGTGATGAACAGAAAAAATATGCAGCCCAGAATCCTTTATCCAGCAAGTCTGTCATTTAGAATAGAAGGAGAGATAAAGATCTTCCCAAACAAACAAAAACTGAAGGAATTCGTCACCACTAAACCAGCCCTACAAGAGATCCTAAGAGGGATCCTGTGAGACAAAGTACCAGCGACATTGCTACAAGCATGAAACCTACAGACATCACAATGACTCTAAACCCATATCTTTCTATAATAACACTGAATGTAAATGGACTAAATGCACCAACCAAAAGACATAGGGTATCAGAATGGATGAAAAAACAAGACCCATCTATTTGCTGTCTACAAGAGACTCATTTTAGACCTGAGGACACCTTCAGATTGAGAGTGAGGGGATGGAGAACTATGTATCATGCTACTGGAAGTCAAAAGAAAGCTGAAGTAGCCATACTTATATCAGACAAACTAGACTTTAAATTAAAGGCTGTAACAAGAGATGAAGAAGGGCATTATATAATAATTACAGGGTCTATCCATCAGGAAGAGCTAACAATTATAAATGTCTATGCGCCGAATACGGGAGCCCCCAAATATATAAAACAATTACTCACAAACATAAGCAACCTTACTGATAAGAATGTGGTAATTGCAGGGGACTTTAACACTCCACTTACAGAAACGGATAGATCATCTAGACACACAGTCAATAAAGAAACAAGGGCCCTGAATGAGACATTGGATCAGATGGACTTGACAGATATATTTAGAACTCTGCATCCCAAAGCAACAGAATATACTTTCTTCTCGAGTGCACATGGAACATTCTCCAAGATAGATCACATACTGGGTCACAAAACAGCCCTTCATAAGTTTATAAGAATTGAAATCATACCATGCATACTTTCAGACCACAATGCTATGAAGCTTGAAATCAACCACAGAAAAAAGTCTGGAAAACCTCCAAAAGCATGGAGGTTAAAGAACACCCTACTAAAGAATGAGTGGGTCAACCAGGCAATTAGAGAAGAAATTAAAAAATATATGGAAACAAATGAAAATGAAAATACAACAATCCAAACGCTTTGGGATGCAGCGAAGGCAGTCCTGAGAGGAAAATACATTGCAATCCAGGCCTATCTCAAGAAACAAGAAAAACCCCAAATACAAAATCTAACAGCACACCTAAAGGAACTAGAAGCAGAACAGCAAAGACAGCCTAAACCCAGCAGAAGAAGAGAAATAATAAAGATCAAAGCAGAAATAGACAATATAGAATCTAAAAAAACTGTAGAGCAGATCAACAAAAACAAGAGTTGGTTTTTTGAAAAAATAAACAAAATGATAAACCTCTAGCCAGGCTTCTCAAAAAGAAAAGGAAGATGACCCAAATAGATAACATCATGAATGAAAATGGAATTATTACAACCAATCCCTCAGAAATACAAGCAATTATCAGGGAATACTATGAAAAATTCTATGCCAACAATCTGGACAACCTGGAAGAAATGGACAAATTCCTAAACACCCACACGCTTCCAAAACTCAATCAGGAGGAAATAGAAAGCGTGAACAGACCCATAACCAGCGAAGAAATTGAATCAATCATCAAAAATCTCCCAACAAATAAGAGTCCAGGACCAGATGGCTTCCCAGGGGAGTTCTACCAGACGTTGAAAGCAGAGATAATACCTATCCTTCTCAAGCTATTCCAAGAAATAGAAAGGGAAGGAAAACTTCCAGACTCATTCTATGAAGCCAGTATTACTTTCATTCCTAAACCAGACAGAGACCCAGTAAAAAAAAGAGAACTACAGGCCAATATCCCTGATGAATATGGATGCAAAAATTCTCAATAAGATACTAGCAAATCGAATTCAACGGCATATAAAAAGAATTATTCACCATGATCAAGTGGGATTCATTCCTGGGCTGCAGGGCTGGTTCAACATTCGCAAATCAATCAACGTGATACATCACATTAATAAAAGAAAAGATAAGAACCATATGATCCTGTCAATCGATGCAGAAAAGACATTTCACAAAATTCAGCAACCTTTCTTAATAAAAACCCTCGAGAAAGTCAGGGTAGAAGAATCATACTTAAACATCATAAAAGCCATTTGTGAAAAGCCCACAGCTAACATATCCTCAATG
Source organism: Prionailurus bengalensis (assembly GCF_016509475.1). NCBI lineage: Eukaryota > Metazoa > Chordata > Mammalia > Carnivora > Felidae > Prionailurus > Prionailurus bengalensis. Next base: position 52,372,400 of record NC_057355.1, read on the forward strand.
GGGAAAAACTGAGAGCTTTTTCCCTGAGATCAGGAACACGACAGGGATGTCCACTCTCACCGCTGTTGTTTAACATAGTATTGGAAGTTATAGCATCAGCAATCAGGCAACAAAAGGAAATCAAAGGCATCAAAATTGGCAAAGATGAAGTTAAGCTTTCGCTTTTTGCAGATGACAGGATATTATACATGGAAAATCTGATAGACTCCACCAAAAGTCTGCTAGAACTGATACATGAATTCAGCAAAGTTGCAGGATACAAAATCAATGTACAGAAATCAGTTGCATTCTTATACACTAACAATGAAGCAACAGAAAGACAAATAAAGAAACTGATCCCATTCACAATTGCACCAAGAAGCATAAAATACCTAGGAATAAATCTAACCAAAGATGTAAAAGATCTGTATTCTGAAAACTATAGAAAGCTTATGAAGGAAATTGAAGAAGATATAAAGAAATGGAAAAGCAGTCCGTGCTCATGGATTGGAAGAATAAATATTGTCAAAATGTCAATAATCCCCAAAGCTATCTACACATTCAATGCAATCCCAATCAAAATTGCACCAGCATTCTTCTTGAAGCTAGAACAAGCAATCCTAAAATTCATATGGAACCACAAAAGGCTCCAAATAGCCAAAGTAATTTTGAAGAAGACCAAAGCAGGAGGCATCACAATCCCAGACTTTAGCCTCTACTACAAAGCTGTAATCATCAAGACAGTGTGGTATTGGCCCAAAAACAGACACATAGACCAATGGAATAGAATAGAAACCCCAGAACTAGACCCACAAACGTATGGCCAACTAATCTTTGACACAGCAGGAAAGAACATCCAATGGAAAAAAGACAGTCTCTTTAATAAATGGTGCCGGGAGAACTGGACAGCAACATGCAGAAGATTGAAACTAGACCACTTTCTCACACCATTTGCAAAAATAAACTCAAAATGGATAAAGGACCTGATTGTGAGATAGGAAACCATCAAAACCCTAGAGGAGAAAGCAGGAAAAGACCTCTCTGACCTCAGTCGTAGCAATTTCTTACTTGACACATCCCCAAAGGCCAGGGAATTAAAAGCAAAAATGAACTACTGGGACCTTATGAAGATAAAAAGCTTCTGCACAGCAAAGGAAACAACCAACAAAAGTAAAAGGCAACCAACGGAATGGGAAAAGATATTTGCAAATGACATATCGAACAAAGGGCTAGTATCCAAAATCTATAAAGAGCTCACCAAACTCCACACCTGAAAAACAAATAACCCAGTGAAGAAATGGGCAGAAAACATGAATAGACACTTCTCTAAAGAAGACATCCAGATGGCCAACAGGCACATGAAAAGATGCTCAACGTCGCTCCTCATCAGGGAAATACACATCAAAACCACATTCAGATATCACCTCACGCCAGTCATAGTGGCCAAAATGAACACATCAGGAGACTATAGATGCTGGAGAGGATGAGGAGAAACGGGAACCCTCTTGCACCGTTGGTGGGAATGCAAATTGGTGCAGCCACTCTGGAAAACAGTGTGGAGGTTCCTCAAAAAATTAAAAATAGACCTACCTTATGACCCAGCAATAGCACTGCTAGGAATTTACCCAAGGGATACAGGAGTGCTGATGCACAGGGGCACTTGTACCCCAATGTTTATAGCAGCACTCTCAACAATAGCCAAATTATGGAAAGAGCCTAAATGTCCATCAACTGATGAACGGATAAAGAAATTGTGGTTTATATACTCAATGGAGTACTATGTGGCAATGAGAAAGAATGAAATATGGCCCTTTGTAGCAACGTGGATGGAACTGGAGAGTGTGATGCTAAGTGAAATAAGCCATACAGAGAAAGACAGATACCATATGTTTTCACTCTTATGTGGATCCTGAGAAACTTAACAGAAACCCATGGGGGAGGGGAAGGAGAAAAAAAAAAAAAAGAGGTTAGAGTGGGAGAGAGCCAAAGCATAAGAGATTCCTAAAAACTGAGAACAAACTGAGGGTTGATGGGGGGTGGGAGGGAGGGGAGGGTGGATGATGGGTAGTGAGGAGGGCACCTTCTGGGATGAGCACTGGGTGTTGTATGGAAACCAATTTGACAATAAATTTCATATATTGAAAAAAAAAACGGTGCTAGGAAAACTGGACAGCAACATGTTAAAGAATGAAACTGTACCACTTTCTTATACCATACACAAAAATAAACTCAAAATGGATTAAAGAGTTAAACATGAGAACTGAAAACATAAAATTCCTAGAAGAAAACATAGGCAGTAATTTCTTTCTCTGCACTGACAGTGCCGAGCCCGATGCGGGGCTCGAACTCATCAACTGTGAGATCGTGACCTGAGCCGGATGCAGAGGTGGATTCTTAACTGACTAAGAATGGAATTGTTTTCTTAATTTCTCTTTCTGCTGCTTCACTATTAGTGTATAGAAATGCAATAGATTTCTGTATATTAAGTTTGTATCCTGCAACTTTACTGAATTCATTTATCAGTTCTAGTTTTTTTGCTAGAGTCTTTAGGGTTTTCTATATATACTCTTATGTCAAATGTATATAGTGACAGTTTAACTTCTTTCTTACCAATTTGGATGCCTTTTCTTTCTTTTTCTTGTCTGATTGCTGTAGCTGGGACTTCCAGTACTATGTTGAGTAAAAAGGTTGAGAGTGGACATCCTGTCTTGTTCCTGATCTTAGAGGAAAAACTCTCAGTTTTACACCTTTGAATATGATGTTAGCTGTGCGTTTTTCACTTATGACCTTAATTATGTTGTGGTATGTTCCCTCTAAGCCTACTTTGTTGAGAGTTTTTATCATGAATAGATGTTGAAGACTGTCAAATGCTTTTTCTTCATCTACTGAGATGATCATAAGCTTTTCCTCCTCTCTCTTGTTAATGTCACGTATCATATTGATTGGCTTGTGAATATTGAACCACCCTGATCTCTGGAATAAATCCTACTTGATCATGATTTTTAAAAATATATTGTTGGATTCAGTTTCAGTTTGCTAATATTTTGTTGAGGATTTTTGCATCTGTGTTCATCAGAGATATTGGCCTGTGGTTTTCTTTTTTTGTAGTGCCTTTATCTAGTTTTGGTATCAGGATAATGCTAGTTTTGTAGAATGAATTTGGAGCTTTCCTTCCTCTTCTATTTTTTGGAACAGTTGGAGAAGAATAGGTATTAACTCTTCTTTAAATAGTTGGTAGAATTCACCTGTGAATCCATCTGGCCCTGGATTTTTGTTTTTTGGGATTTTTTGTTTATTATTATTATTACTAACTCAATTTCATTACTAGTAACCAGTCTGTTCAAATTTTCTTTTTTCTTAATTTCTTTATTAAAAGTTTTTTTTATGTTTATTTTTGAGAGACAGAGAGAGACAGAGTGCAAGTGGGGGAGGGGCAGAGAGAGAGGGAGACACAGAATCTGAAGCAGTCTCCAGGTTCTGAACTGTCAGCACAGAACCCAACCCATGAACTATGACATCATGACCCGAGCTGAAGTCAGACGCTTAGCCGACTGAACCACCCAGGCACCCTTGTTCAAATTTTCTACTTCTTCCTGACTCTGTTTTGGAAAGTTACATGTTTCTAGGAATTTATCCATTTCTTCCAGATTATCCAATTCATTAGCATATAATTTTTCATAACATCCTCTTAAAATCCTTTGTGTTTTTCTGGTGTCAGTTTTTATTTCTTCTCCTTCATTTCTGATTTTATTTGAATTTTGTCTTTCTTTCTTTTTTTTTTTTTATGAGTGAGGCTAAAGGTTTATCAATTTTGTTGATCTTTTCAGAGAACCAGCTCCTGGTTTCATCAATGTGTTCTATTGTTTTTTTAGTCTCTATGTCATTTACTTCTCCTCTAATTTTTATTATTTCCTTCCTCCTACTGGCTTTGGACTTTGTTCTTTTTCTAGTTCCTTTAGGTATAAGATTAAGTTGTTTATTTGAACTATTTCTTCATTCTTGAGGTATGCCTGTATTGCTATTATTTTCCCTCTTAGAATAGTTTTTGCTGTATCCCAACAATTTTGGCCTATTGTGTTCTACTTTCATTTGTTTCCATGTATTTTTTAATTTCCTCTTTGATTCCTTAGTTGACCCATCCATTAAATATAGTAGCCTGTTTTTTAGCCTCCATGTGTTCTTTCCAGATTTTTTCTTATGATTGATTTCTAGCTTCGTACCATTGTGCTTGGAAAAGATGAATGATGTTATTTCAGTCTTTCTGAATTTACTGAGACTTGTTTAGTGGCCAACATGTGATTTATTCTGGAGAATGTTCTTTGTGCACTTGAAAACAATGTACATTCCACTGTTTTTGAATGGAATATTCTGAATATATATGTTAGGTCTATCTCGTCCGATGTGTCATTCAAAGCCATTGTCGGTTCATTTTCTGCCTGGATGATCTATCCATTGATATAAGTGGGGTGTTAAAAGTCCCATATTATTATTATATTACTGTCAATTTCTTCCTTTATGTCTGTTAATAGTTGCTTTATTTATTGAGGTGCTCCTATGTAGGTGCATAGATATTTACGATTGTTATATCTTCTTGTTGTTTTTTTTCTTTGTCATTATGTAATGTCCTTCTTTGTCTCGTTAGTCTTTGTTTTATTTTTAAAAATTTTTAAGTTTATTTATTTATTTTGAGAGAAAGAGAGTGCGAGGTATACAGGCAGAGAGAGAGGGGAGAACGCAGAACCTGATGAGGGGCTCGAACTCACAAACCGTGAGATCATGACTTGAGCTGAGATCAGGAGTTGGACACTTAACCAACTGAGCCACCCAGATGCCCCTCTTTGTTTTAAAGTCCATTTTGTGCAGTGTAAGTATTGCTAGTCTGATGTCTTTCTTAACTGGATGGGTGTACTCCAACAGTTGGCTCTAAGAGGAAGCTCCTATTATTTCTCATTGGTTATCATTTTTATTTTTAATCAGCAATGAGGAAAGTCAGGGATACTAATTAATGATAGAGTTGAGATAAACTGCATATCACATTAAACATCCTCCTCTAATTGACTTGGTGGTCATGGGAGTGGAACAGAGAACCTTCTGAATGGGTAGAAATTCCTATCTTTTCAGTCTGAGTGGTGCTTGCATGAGCTGCTGTACATGAGTAGAACTTCATTGAGCAGCTGAGCCTCAGAGCTGTGAGCTTTACACACCTCACTGTACCTACTTCACACTCCTGTTTTAACAGATGCCAAAAGAAAAAGCTTTCAGTAGTAAATCTGTTTCCTACTTTGAATAAACCACAAGGTGAAAACAATACAACTTCAATACTTTGACTAAGGTTTCTTAACAAGTCATAAAAGGATCCTTAGTTTATTCATTCATATCTATTTAGCAAACCTTAGTAGGTGCCCACCACCCACATTGCCAGATACCACCGGCTCTGGGGGTGGACTTGCTGACACCGTCCTATGTTCTCAGGCCCTTCATGGAAACCATCTGTGATTGAACAGCGGGGGAAGCTGAGAGCTCAGAGCGGGAGGGGTGGTCACAAACTTGCTGCAAAGGGCTGCCTGAGCCAGCCTTGGAGGGGGAGGATGTTGCCAGTGAAGTGTGAGGGCAGCCCAGTGGGAGGCAGGCAGCTGACAGGTAGGCGGGGCCAGATCACAGGGCCCCCTGAATGGGCTGACCCAGAGAAGGGCAGAGAGCCATTGCAAGGGCTGCATCAGATTTGGGTTTCTTTTTTTTTTTTTAATGTTTATTTATTTTTAGAGAGCATGAGTGGGGACAGAGGGGGAGAAAGAGAATCCCAAGTAGGCTCTGCTCTGTCAGCACAGAGCCCCACATGGGGTGGGGGCTCGATCTCACGAACTGTGAGGTAATGGCCTGAGCCAAAATCACGGGTCAGACACTTAACCAATGGAGCCATCCAGGAGCCCTGATTTGGGTTTCTTTTAATGAGGAGAGCCTCTGAGTCAGATTAAAGCCTTCCATGGCCCACCATGGCTTCAGCTGACTGAGGTCAGCAGGGGATGAGAGGCTTGTAGCAGGGAGACCAGGTGACTAGGTAACTTTCATTGCTGACCAGAGGATGCAGTGTTTACACCTGTTGCTTACCACCAGGATTCTCAAGGAGCTGTACGGTAGGGGGTGCTGTGGCCTGGGCTGGCTGCAGTGGCCAGAACCAGATGTCTTTGGGCCTGAGGAGCAAGCCACTTAAAGCCACACAGGCAGGATGTTGAGTCTGGATGAAGGAGAGCTCAGAGGGAGGCAAGAACAGTGAGTCTTCGGGCATCTGAAGTCCCTCGGGTTGTGTTCCATCACCCTCACTTTGTGTGGCCATGGGTGCTGGAAGTGGGGATTAAATGGGGCATCTGTAAGGTAGAAAGTGCTTTCCTCCTAACAAGCAGCTAGAAGCAGGTAGAGAAGGTCCTGCTGGCTATTCCTGTGGGGATGCAATCTGGAAGACAGAGCAACGTAAGGTCTTGGCTCAGAGTCAGACAGCTGAGATCAAATCCTGGCTTCAACGGCCAGTCCTAAACAAGGTTTTATTCTGTTTTGTTTTTCTTACCTGCAAGTGAGAATGGTAGTGAATTCCTCCCTCATAAGGGTTTCTGAGGATTAAATGAGGTGATTTGTATAAAATACTTAGTATGGCCCCTGGTAAATATCAATAAATTTTAGGTTTTATCACTTTATTATTTATTATTATTAATATTTACACAAAGCTTCCCGGGTGACTCGGATGCATGGCCTGGTTTGGGTACCTTAATGAACCTTAAGCTTCCTTATATTTTGGGGATCAAGGATGGAAAAAGAAAAACTCAAGGAGCTGGTATAAGACTATGGTGTTAAACCTACAAAATCTCTACATTCCAGAATAAATGACTGACAGCAAGTTAGAGGTTCTGGTTAGTGCATTTGTCGTGATGACCATTGGGCTTTTAAATTCTATTTTTACTTATAATTAAGATCACAAACATAATAAAATTATTTTTAAATATTTTTTTTTACTATTAAGGATTTACTCCTCCTAACTTTTAAAAAACTATTCATTTCTTTGATTGAAGAATATGGTATCGAAAATTCCCAAATTAAAGAGCTAGAGTGAGGTAATTGTTTAAAGCAGATTGTTTGGATGCCCCAAAGAAGATGAAGGTTATTGGCCCTTTCCTATAGGACAGGAATGGATGTGGGCCAGGAGGGATGAAAGGGAATTGTAGCATATTGTACATGTAAGTACCCAAATTAAGACCCTGGGTCTTAGACCCAGTCTTAAGACCACAAGTCTTATGTGCTCATAAGTTACTTTTACAAGCCTATGTCATCTTGCCGGGTGTACCTGGGCCTCGTAAAGGAAGCCAAGGAGGATTGAGTCCCGTGGACAGCTGCAGGGGCTTGGCAGCCTTGGAGATTCCCCAAATTTGAGAGCTGCCCCTGAGTGGGAGCTCTGATGAGGGCCTTGGAGGCCACACCCAAGAAACTTGAACTCTCAGAACCCACCCAGCTCTTGCTCCCGGGAAGAGCTCCGAAGTGACTTCTGGCTGCAAGGAGATTCTAGGCCTCCCCACACTGCCTGGCAGGAAACGCGCTCCGAGATAGTACAGCTGGAGGGTGCAAGGCTAGGGTGGGAATAGATTCCACTCCTCTCCTAATTGCAGAGAAAAGATATTCTTTTTTTTTTTTTTTTTTAACAAAATTTATTGTCAAATTGGTTTCCATACAACACCCAGTGCTCATCCTGACAGGTGCCCTCCTCCATGCCCACCCTCCCCTCATCTACCCTCCCCTCCCTCCCACCACCCCATCAACCCTCAGTTTATTCTCAGTTTTTAAGAGTATCTTACGATTTGGCTCCCTCCCTCTCTTTTTTTTTTTTTCCCTTCCCCTCCCCCATGGTCTTCTGTCAAGTTTCTCAGGATCCACATAAGAGTGAGAACATATGGTATCTGTCTTCCTCTGTATGACTTATTTCACTTGGCATAACACTCTCCAGTTCCGTCCACGTTGCTACAAAAGGCCACATTTCATTCTTTCTCATTGCCAAGTAGTATTCCATTGTGTATATAAACCACAATTTCTTTTTAAGTGCTAGGCCCAGGGTATAAGAGAAAAGGGAAGAGAACAGGAAGCAAGGAGAGGAGGCGAGAACACCACCAGCAGAAGGAATTTGGGGGTGCAGTGCGGTCAGTGGGTGCACTATATGCTGGCAGTTCCTAAAGCCTGGAGCCCATTTGCTTTCCTCAGCCATCAGTAATTTCCACCCACAGAGGGCTCTCTATGTGGGCACTTTCACTGCAAGAGCCACTTCCTGTGTTGTCTTGTCACCTCATTCAGGCCCTGGGAGCAGCAGGAAGGTAGGGCTTGGGAGGCTGTGCTATCCAGAGCTTAGCCCTTGTGGATCCCCCAACCTTTGGCTGCTCAGGACAAGCTTCCCCGGGCCCTGCAGTATGGGCAGCTGGGTCTGAGAGGCTGTGATCCTGGGATCTCTGCTGCCTTTCTCCCAGCCACACGAGGCTATGCTCAGCTAGAGCCCAAGCCTCACACACACTGGCTGTGATGAAAGTTAAGACCCTAACACCCCTCATCCCAGGTACTGCAGGGTTCCTCTCGCAGTATAGGCCGGCCTGTGTACTTGTAAGTACACTTATCAGACGCTGCTTGAGGGGTGCTGCACTGGTCTTAGACAGATTTCCCTAAAATATGCCTTTGATCTTACCCTCTTGCTTCTCACAGCTTGGTCTGGCCTACAGGCTGAAGTCCTCACTCTATACCAAGCATACCTCTCCTTTGGTGCAGAGATAGGCTTTCACCTGCATGCCCTCCGTCCCCTCCCCTTCACCTGGTCATCTCTCACTCATCCTTGAAGATCAGCTCAGATGTTGCCAGAATGGGTTGATTGCCCCTCCCATGGGCCTGCCTATACCTCAGCACTTCTCACTCCATTGTGAGTCCTCATCGTCTTGTCTGCCGAGATCCTCAGAAAAACTTGCTATCCAGCAATGTCAAGCTTATTAGACCTAGTGCAGCAAGGGAGAACCCCAAGTTGACAAAATCTCCATAGCATCTCAAAATGAAGAAATCAGGGAAGGATACTTGGAGAGTTTTGGGGTCCAAGCTGGGTGATTTTAAGGTGGGTCTCTCCAGGTAGGAGACTGGTTATAACATTGATAGCTTTGGGTTGGTGAGCCCCACAAAGTAAGAGTCTTGAAGTGAGTCTTGTTGAGCAAGCTGTTAGTCTTGATAAATAAGTTGTTGAGTTGGTTTACAGTCTTATCTTGCAGGAGCAGGTATTTCCTGAAGCAAGCAGCTAGGTTGTTTTTACTTGGTGTCAGTATTGTTGAACATAGCCCGGGGAAAGTCTTCCTGGTCTCAGAATTGTTTAACACAGGGGTAGGGAATTAGTTTGGTGTCAGTTCTTATGGCCAAGTCTGTTGAACTGAGCTCCAGGAGAGCAGAGACCAAAATATAATCTTTGTGCAAACCCTGATCAATGCCTGTTAACACAGCACCTGGACGTCATAAGCACACAGCTAATGCTTATTCAATCCATGAGTGCATGAGTGTGGCCTCATCAGTGGCCCTAGGACCTTCTCGGGCAGCACCCTGCTCTGGAAAGAAGCAGCCACAGGAGAATGTGTCTAAGAAAATGCTGCCTGACCCTGGCTGCTCCGGGTGGGGTCCAGTGATTAGCATTGGTATGACCTCAGATTTTGTGAGAACTGTGGTTCTCAACACCCCCCCCCTCAGTGCAAATTAACCTGCATCACGGTGGCTGGGGAGCAGTTGGTGTCTGAGAAGCAGTTGGAGCATCTGGCCTGCTTGTGGGAGGTGCTCCAAGTGCTGTTCTACAGCTACTCATGGAGCACTTCCTGCATGCCAGCAGGCACACAGCCCTGCAGATACAGCGCGGAGGCCTTCCGAATTTCCTGCTCTGGAGGGTGCATAAACACACATCTCAAGGACACTGAGACTGTCAAAAATGACCTTTTTTCCCCTCAGTATAGGAGAAATATTTCTATGCTTGAATCCACATATAGTGAGGCATGTGTCCGTGTGTGTTCAAGGAGGCTCCTTCCCCCTCCACCCACCCCCCATCCAGCTGTAAGCATCTGATTGACTTCCCCTGACAGAAGTCGTAATAACAACGCTCTTCCTGTCCTTTTCTGTGGACAGATCCTGACGGCGAGCGGCGATGGCACATGTGCCCTGTGGGACGTGGAGAGTGGACAGCTGCTGCAGAGTTTCCATGGGCATGGGGCCGATGTGCTCTGCTTGGACCTGGCCCCCTCAGAAACAGGCAACACCTTCGTGTCTGGGGTAAACACCCAAGGAAAATCCCTAGGGGCCCTTTTCTCCATGGGAGGCTTATGCTGGCAATTTTGGGGACTGGATCAGACACTTCTCTAGAAGGGGCTGCAGGAATTGTCCTCAGCTCACTTCCACACCCCCGTCTCCCACAGCACTGGCACTGCTTGGGGGGCAGTGACAGTGCTGGGCTGTGAGGGTCTCCTGCTGCCGACATTCAGTCTACAGAGGGATCTGGAATGTTCTCCTAGATGAGCAGTAGGTGGAAGAGTTGACCATGTGTTATACATATGTCAGGGGCGAATAAGAACAGAGAACTGAGCAGGCCAACCTGCCTCAGGTCCTGTCTCACTTTAGTCAGGACACTGGTGAGAGAGGACAGTGCTGGACACACCACTGCATGGTGTTTGTAGCTGGAAGACATAAGGGCCCTTTGCTCCAAGCTGCCCATGTGTTAGCGCGGGGCATCAGGTAAGGGCTGTGAGACCTGTAATCGGCAGGGACCCCATTTTCTTTTTGGGTATTTGGCCCCAACTGTGTATGTTTCATTTCTGTGCCTTTAAATAACTATATTTATCCCTCCTCAACTACACTGTCTTTTCAAATTGTTGTATCACTGTAGATTATATTGTCTCAGGGCAGTAAACTCCCTCTGGTTTAGTGTCCTCAAAAGACTGGAAGACACTCCTGATTGCTTTGCCCACATTCTCATTAAAGATAATCAGAGTGCTGAGCCCCCACAGTGGGTATTCCTGAAATGCCAGTACTGGTACTTCATCGCACTCTTTTCTCTGAGTTGAAGCCAGCAACTTAAATACCAACTTTAAGCCATTACTTATTATTTGGCCATTGACAGTCTACGTTGTACTACCCAAGCTTGATAACAGGGTTGCTCTGCAGGAATTTGTCAAATGCTCCTAGAACCATGATAGTATAATGTGAAAACCTCATGTTTATGAATCTGTGGGTCATGTTGGCAACCCAGAGAGAGTGTTTACAGGTATTGAGGCAGAAGCCCAGGATGGTGAGTTGCTAGAGATACCCAACTAACTGCTGGCAAGGTCATGACTCCAGCAGCATGCTGCAGAGGTATAGACGGCCCAGCTCCACCTTTGCTCAGGGCTGCCCCATACACCTGAGATGAAGCTGGGCGGTCCCACTGTGCACCCACTGTATGCCTGCCCTCCCCCTGGGCTGAGAGGCAGAGATAAAGAGGAAGGAGGAAGGGGAAAACAGAACAAAGAGAGAAATGCCCAGGAGGAAAGCAAGAAGGAGGCTCTGGAGGGTTTACACCAACTTGGGAAGGTGCAAAGAAGAAAACATGCTGAAAGAGAAATCTGGGTGCCTTCCTTTGCTCCCCCCACACTCTCAAGACCTGGTTCTGGCTTTCTAAGGGCTTATCAGTTGAGGAAAGCTAGTCTCAGAAAAGCATGTTGTCAGCCATTTACCAATGGAAAGGAAATGGCTCTGTTACATAACAGGAACTCATGCCCATCTGTAGACAGTCCTTGCAGTGGCCATAACTCTGGATAACTTTGCATTTGTAGGGATGTGACAAGAAAGCCATGGTGTGGGACATGCGCTCTGGCCAGTGCGTGCAGGCCTTTGAAACACACGAATCCGACATCAACAGTGTCCGGTCAGTGAGTAGAATGTTCACATAACTTCTCTGTTCTGCTGGTAATCCCTGGCCTGGGGTTCCTGCTCAGCCCAGGAACCACCTCCAGACTCAGTTTACCTGGCTGAGAGAGGTCTCTCCAGCAAGAATGGCTGATTTGTGGTGGCACTGAACAGCGTGCCAGATCGCTTGGATATTTTTAATTTAATGGCAGTAGGAGCAATTGATATTATCCTCCCTAAACAGTCAGTATTTCCCATTCACTTATTCAGCAAATATTTATTGAGACTTACATGCTAGACATTGTTCCAGAGACAAGGTCTCTACTTCCCTGCAGGAGGCAAGACAAATACAAATAAACAAATGTACAACTTAATTTAAGGTAGTGATAAGTGTGTTATGAGAAAAGTAAAATAGGCAGATGGGATGGGATGGGTTATTACTTAGGATGATCAGGGAAGACCTCTCTGAGAAAAGTGATGTTTGAAAGAGCCAAGGCTTGAGCTGGGGTGGTAAGATGAGATGTGGAGGACTTAACCACAGGCCAGGTAGGGGGTGGCTGACATTGCCTCTGTTTTGCCTTTAAGAGATCACTCCGGCTGCTGTTTGGAGAAGAGAGTGTAGGGAAGCAAGAATGGAAGTACTACGGCCAATTAGAAAGTTGTTGTGTGAGTCCAAGAAAGAGGTGATGGTGGCTGGAAGTAAAGAAGACATTGTAGAGACAGAAAGGTCCAGAATTGTGACATTTCTGAGATTTTACCCTAGCTGCAAGCTATCAATTTAGGCTGCCACAGTTTCAAGCATGCTGGTAGAAGACATGAGACTCCTGAGTGCAAGATTAAGGACAGTTTATTATTACTCCTAGCAATGGCATCAGCCAGGGTATCAGCTTTTTTGATGCTGGTTTCCTGAGCCCCAATTCCACAGGGTGAGATGGAGAGGGCCAGATGACACCTGCACAGGCCAGGGGTTGCATTACAGGAGAAGAACTCTGAGCTTGGGAACCCAAACCTTTCATAAGGGTCAGTAAGCAGTGATCCATTTACTAAGACAGAGAAGACTGGAGGAAGTGCAGGTATGAGTCAGTCATTGCACATGGATGATGGAGCTCTGTTTGGGGATATTTACATTTGAGATGCCTGTATACAATGAAGTGGAGACATTGAGTAGGTAGGGATCTATGAACTGGTCCCAAGAGAGAGGTGAGGACTTGACATGTAAATTTGGAAGATGGCACTGTCAAGACGGTATTTGAAATATAATCACCCAAGAATCTTCATTATACTTAGTGAGAAAGCACTAGACTTGTTCTCCTAAAAAGCAAGAACAAGATAACAGTGCTTATTTACGTGAGCGATAGAAATGTTTGCAAGAATTTTCTAGCTCTTTGCCCTCAACTATAGGATAGAGATAAAGGGGAAAGACACTTACTTTTGGCAAATGTGCAGTAATTACCTAGAAAATCATAGAAAACTAATACAGATGGTAAATGAAGTTGGTAAGATGCAGGATAGAATAAAAAGCCACAAAATAAATTGAATCGTTACATACTCACAAAATAAAGCTTTAAAATGTGCATTCTCTCACCCATGCTGTTACCCCTACCCTGACATCTCTTCCTCTAATATCCATTAGGTCTCAATTTAAACTTCCTTCTCCCCAGAAAGCCTGATTACTGAGAAGGCAATGAGTGTAACATTAATAACCATCATTTGCTGAATGCTTTTTATTTGGCACCATGCTCAGTTCTTTGCCTATACTATCTTATTGAATCTCCACAACAGGGAAAATGCATTATCATCCTCACTTTTCAAATGAGGAAACTGAGGCTGGGTGAGATGAAGTCCTTTGCCAGAGGTATCACATGTAGCAAGGGATCATTGCATAGATCTAAGCAAGGCTCTGGGTATCTGATTCCAGCATCTGTGTGGATAATCACTTTCTTATCTCTGAGCTGACCCAAGTCCCAGGAATGAGGTGTGTGATCAACGGAAACTACGGTTACAGGGGGTCTGTTCTGTGTTCACTGCCTGGTGCAGACACACGTATTATCTCAGTTACTCCTCACCCACACTGTGCAAGGCCATTGTCACTGTCCCCTACTTATAGGGAAGAAAACTAGAGGTCAGTAGGCCAGCCAGATGAGCTTCCCTTTCTGGCCTCTGTAAAGAGTGGTCCTTGTGTCCCTAGAAGTGGAGATTCTGATTCCAATTCCATGGGCTTCACATGGAACAACCTTTCAGATGATTTCCAGATGATTCTGATGGACATTCAGAATTGGGAATCACCAGGGGTGCCTGGGTGGCTCAGTCGGTTGGGCGTCCAACTTTGGCTCAGGCGATGATCTCACTGTCCATGAGTTTGAGTCCCGCATCCGGCTCTGTGCTGACAGCTCGGAGCCTGGAGCCTGCTTTGGATTCTGTGTCTCCCTCTCTCTCTCTAGACCTCCCCCACTTGCACGCTGTCTCTCCCTCTCTAAAAATAAGATTAAAAAAAAAAAAAAAAAAGAATTGGGAATCACCACTCTAAATAAAGTGCTTTCTACTCAAACTTTGTCTCTACAGATACTACCCAAGTGGAGATGCCTTTGCTTCAGGATCAGATGATGCTACGGTATGTTTCCAAGTTAGAGAGCTTTTCCTATCTGAGAGAGAGATGCAGTGGTTTAATTTTATTTTTCAAAAAAAACCTTTTTTTTTATTACAGTAATGTGAATTCATTGAGGAAAAGTTGGAAGGGGGATTCAAATATCTTAATCTCCTAACCCAAGAAAAATCACAGTTGGGTGAATTCCTTTCTGTTTTTCTTATTTTTTAACAAAGTGCTTTATAATTTGCTTTTTTTCATTTAGCAATAGACTGTGAACACTTTCGTGTGTCAGTAATTAACTTTTCTAAATTATATTTTCCTAGTGATTGAATAGTATTCCATGTTATGGACATGCTATAATGTACTTTAGTCAATTTTTGGACATTTAGGTCTTTCAGGGATTTTGTTTTCTGTTAAAAAAACGCTGCTATAAGTAAATATTTTTGGTACTTATTATTTCCTTAGAATTAATTCCCAGACATGAACTTGCTAAGTCAAAAATAGACCTACTTTTAAGGCTTTTGATACTGTCAAGTTATGTTGACCTATTTTTCTAGAGAAAAAAGTTGCCTTTGGTGCCCTCAAAATATGTAATATTATATTATAGTGAGTTTCATCTTAATTTGGTCCTATGGAAGAAAGTACAAAGGGGTAGATTGTTTTAACAATAATAAAGATTTAAAACTTCCGTATGCCAAAAAATGTGTAACAAATTATAAGGGCATACATCTAGGAAAAATTCTTGCCACCTATATGACAGACCAAATTGAAATCTATTAGATATAAATGGGGTTGCATAATCAGTAAGATAATACCCTAATTTTAAAAAAAGAGGATACAATGCAGACTGTTTACAAAGCAGTACATCTGACATGGCAAGCACCTGAAAACGTTTTCAGACCACCTGTAACCCAATACATGCAAGTTTAAGTGATCATTGCTCATTTGGATTCGCAGTGAAATGCTGCATCGTGGAGGTGATGTGGAAAGGAGCCTGGAGTTAGGACCATTGGTACCACCCTTACAGAGGACAGTTTTGCCATACAAATCAAGAGCTTTTGTAACATCTCTACCCTTTGATCTGGTCATACTATTTCTTGGAAACAGTTTTATTCTAAGGACTGTATTCCTTAACTATTATAAGGGAAACATCAGAGATGTGCATAAAGATTTTTACAGAAGAATGATCATCAAGGGGCACCTGGGTAGCTCAGTTGGTGAAGCATCCAACTCTTGATTTCTGCTCAGGTCATGATCTCACAGTTTGTGAGTTTGAACCCCACATGGGGCTCCTTGTTAACAGTGCAGAGCCTGCTTGGGATTCTCCCTGCCTCTCCCCTGCTCGTGCATTCTCTCTCCGCCTCTCTCTATATATATATAAAAAATAAAGAAACTTAAAAAAAAAGAATGGTCATTAACCCTTTATTTATAAAAGAGAAAAATTAGATAACAATCAAAAGGCATGGTTAAACATATTCTGATATATCCACATGAGGAATATGCAACAACCATGTTAGTCATGTGGTTTTGAAGATTATTTAATGATATGAGAAAAAAACCTCCTAACCTAATGTTAATAGAATTATGAGATATCCATTCCATTTAAATACACACACAAAATGGAAATAAGACTGAAGGAAATAGCCTAGATGTTAGTAAATACTTCCAGGATTTGGGGTGGTTTTTATTTCCTTCTTTAGGCATTTCTGCATTTTTCTGTATTTTCTACAATGAACATGTATCCTTTATCAGAAAAAAAGAAGGGTTTCATTTTTGCTTTTGTACCCCAAAAGTCTTCTGTATTTGCTGTTTCTTTGAATCTGTACTGATCCATGCAGATTATTAGGAATCAGAATTAAGGGAGAAACTACTAGGGGAGAAAACTGGAGATATTTCCCTTATCCCTCAAACTACACAAGCCACCAGCACCTGCATATAGCCCTGTGGTCATCTCTTCACCAACCCAGAGCCAGAAATAAGTGCTTCTTTATCTTCTTTGTCACACCAGTGTCGCCTCTACGACCTCCGGGCAGACAGGGAGGTCGCCATCTATTCCAAAGAGAGTATCATATTTGGAGCATCCAGTGTGGACTTCTCCCTCAGTGGTAAGATTTTATTTCAGAAACATTCCCGGGACTGTAAGACAGGACCTAAATGAAACCCAGCTCTCAATCCAGCTTTCAGCTGAACTTCCTATGAACCAGTGTGTTAAGCAATCTACATCTGCACCAGTTTTCTTCCACGACCCCCCACCCCACCTCACCCTACCTGAAGTGGCCTCCCCTATCCTGTTCATTTTAAGGGAGATGAAGGCTTTGCCCACCTAATGCTGTTCTTTGAGACAATGCTGTATGAAACTTCCTATCTGTAGTGCCTTTAATTAGTCATTTCCTCCTCCGCCTTCCATTCTCCCCTTCATACCTTCAGAGGTGGAGGGGGTGAAGCAGCAGTCCCTTTCTCAATGCCCCAAAGGTCATGGCTCCTCTGACCTCACTGCTGGGGAGGCTGCTAGTGAAAGAGCAGCACTGATAGGACCATTCAGTTTCCCCAGACACAGCCCCCATTCTGCATCCGTGCTTTTATGCGTGCATGCTGCTATGCTGCCTACGGTGTCTTTTGCCTCCCTTCTCTGCCTGGTGAACTCCTACTCAGCCCTCATGAGCCAACTCATGTCCTTCCTCTGCAGTGCCCTCCTTGATCCCCCTTCCTCCATGGTCACACAGCACTTCACACACAGCTAAGCACTTCCATTACAGCCCTTATCATCTAGTGCTACCATGTGTTAATTTAGGTGTTTGTCTGCCTGCCTGCCTGCCTACCACCACCACCACCATCCACAAGGGGCAGCAACTTCTCTGAATCCCCAGGGCAAAGCACAGTGCCTGGCACATAGCGGGCACTAAATCACTGTTGAATGAATGAATGGGCAAGTGACTGCATGAGTGAGTCAGTGAAAGTCATGAGAAGAAAAACAAAGGGAGGAACTGGTTCAGTAACCATCATGTCCTTCTACTTTGAGGTCGCCTGCTGTTTGCTGGATACAATGATTATACCATCAATGTCTGGGATGTTCTCAAGGGGTCCAGAGTCTCCATCCTGTTTGGACATGAAAACCGCGTTAGCACTCTACGAGTTTCCCCCGACGGGACTGCTTTCTGCTCAGGGTCATGGGATCATACCCTAAGAGTAAGAGAGCAGCTCTTCTATTTTACTGTGTGTGTGAGAGGAGAAGTGATTGGCCTTCTTAAAGCAGAGACTGAGGGTAATGTAGGCTGGGCTGTGTCAGCCAGAAAGAGCTCTAATTTCAGCTCTATGGCCACAGAAGGGATGAGTTGCCTGTGCTCCCTCCACAGAAGGGAGATAGTGAATTCCCCCTCAATGCAAGTGTTCAGGCATAGATTAAACTGTGTATCAGCATGTAACTGAGGTAATAATTGGGGTAGGTTATCCAAAAGATTCCCTTTGATCCTACAAGTAGGATTCTTCTGATTCTAGCCTTTGGCAAACCACAGAGTGCCCCCAATAGTTCAGGGTTCTTATCCCACGGTGACATAGCCCTGTGAGACCCACAGGGGGCCTTTAGGGGACCCATGAAGCTCTTGAAATTATATGTCATATTTCATGTGTGTCCGTTTTTCTGGTAAATGTGTCCTCTTGGCTTTCATCAGATTCTCAAAGAGCTCTATGATTTTGTTGGATGTTGGCTCCCCAGAAATATCTCCAAAATAGCCTGTTCATAATGCAAAGCTAAATTTAAGGGACAAAGCACAAACGTGACAATCTTAGTGGCAGTCTTAGAAGGGGATAACAAAGACATGTTTATGAGGTGCGGGGCTGGAGAGTCTGATTTAAGACCAGATGCAGGGATTTAATTAGGATTGGACAAATTTGTGGCATAATAGTTTAAAGATTGCTGGACACAGTGTTGGGGGAGGAAGAGGATTTTGAAGACAGTCTTGAAAAATAACCAATCATTTTTGATGCTCTGTGTTGGCCTGAGAGAGGTCTTCTCTAAAGAGAGTAGTTGAGTCATCTACTCTTAGGATAAATACATTAAAGGATTTTTGTGAAGTTCCTAAAACAACAAAGTTTTCTGTGACTTTATCTTCCTGGGCAAGTTTCCTAAATTAGTAGTCATGTTAATGTACTCAGTGTGGGTACAGATGGTTTTGGTACTTAGCCTAAGAGTTATAAGTCCCTAATAAGAAAGCACAGATGCCCTTCAGATGATTAACTAAGTGGGGCTGGGGGAATACGTCCAAAGAAGTACCTTTGAGTTACCAGGAGTAAGGTGTAATCCATCCAAGACATGTGAGTGCTTTATTTTGGATGTGGGGTGTGAGTGTGTGTGTGTGTGTGTGTGTGTGTGTGTGTGTGTGTGTGTGTGTTTAATGTTGATTTTCTCTCTTTAAACTCCAGTTTTGCAAGTCATTAACTACTAAGGGACTACAAATTATCTGTTTGTGTTCGTGTCTTTGCAGGTCTGGGCTTAATCGTCTCTTCACAATGCACACCTGAGAGTAGAATTTGAAATCATCATATGTAAACAGATCTTTCTTCTAGAGGATCGGAGGGCTACTGCAACTTAGCTTAAAGGAGCAACTCTACGGCTGAAGTTCACTCAGCGTCCCCAATATTACCATTAAAACTACCACACTTGGAAAGATACTGGTGTGAGCCTCCAGCACTAGGACACCTTCAAGTACAGTGTCTTGCATTTTGAACACTTTTTAAAATTTATCCATTTTTAAGGTTATTCTAGTTACATGGTCTCATCTCATTCTATTACCAACAGGATTCAGCATTTAACATATCCTGTAGTACTTCCTTAAATGAAATTTGTTTTCAGAGCACTTTAAAATCTGATTCCTCTCAGTGTGCACTGTCTTTGGAACCTTCCTCTAGAAGTGCTGATCTTAATGCACTACATGCGGCAGACTGTGCTGACTAGTCTGTGATAGAAGATTCCAATTCCAAATATAATTGGAAAATAATCACTTTTTTTAAGTTTATTTATTTATTTTGAGAGAGAGTATATGTGCATGCGTGGGAGAAAGGCAGAAAGAGAGGGAGAGAAAGAGAATCCCAAGCAGACTCTGTGCTGTCAGCACAGACCCCAATGCAGGGCTCGATCTCATGAACCTGTGAGATCGTGACCTGAGCCGAAATCAAGAGTTGGATGCTTAACCTACTGAGCTACCCAGGTGCCCCTGGACATAATCACTTTTTAAAAATTTTTTTATTGTAAAAATTTCTTTTTCAGTCTGGTAGTGTCTTTTTCAGATCAAACATTTCCATCTCTGTGAACAGTTCTAAATGAAGGAGAGATAGGCATTGAGTGGACAGGATGTTTGATTTATGAATTCTGTGATGATGCAATCACTTGGACAGGATATTTCCTGTCATTGAAGAGTACAGCTGAATGCTGTTTGTGACACAAATGCTTCTCAGAGCAACCAGAACCTTTCTGTGCAGGAACACAAGACCGCAAACTTATTTAAAAACCTGTTAGTAATAGTAGTTGTTCTAGAATTAATAGCATCCACTCAGGCTAAAGTAGATCATATCCATATAAAGTATATTCATATTTATTGCATTGAAAAAGTAATTACATATGCAAATTAACTGATAGGTCTTGAGTAATAATGTCTTTGCTGCTCTTATATTGAGAAAAAAGAACATAAAAAAATACCTTGTCTTTATTTGAAATTCAGCATTTCCTTCTGGAAGACACCAAGAATTTTTGTTAAGGGATCCCTTTGTCCTTTTTTAAGGTGTTGAGGGCTCTTCTTTTATTCATAAACATGGCATGCATTACTTAATCAAACAGAAGGTCACCTCACACACCAAAAATCATTCCCAGTGGAGGCCTGCCCTGGGGGTGGTCTGGGGTCCTGTGGTGCCCTTGGGCTTGTGTGCTGAGGGCCCTGGGTCATCCAGTCTCCTCTCTTGGCCCTGCTCCAGCCTGGCCCTTCTCCTAGTAGTAGTTCTGGCCCTGCTGTTCAGAGAGGCCCTCCCAGAGCTGGAGCAGGGCATGGCCATCAGACAGGTCTGGCCCTGGGCTTCCTGCAAACATCAGGGCGTGTGCCAGGCCCGCCCTCAAAGCTACTGGTTCAGGTATCATAATGGGCCAGTCAAAAATCAGCTAGGCTAGCTTTTCCATTAATTATTTTCAAGTAAATATAATGGTTAGATTCAGTCATATTTGCCAAGCAAACATTTTACTGAGGGTTTTACTACACAGCAGGCCTTGGGGTAGAGAGAGAAATGTACAAGGCCCCTGCCTGGCTCCAAAGAGCCCAGAATGAGCCACCACCTCTCCCCTTGCCCAGTGGAATCCAGTCTGGGCAAGGGCTCAGGGAAATGGGCCTAGCCAGCTCCTGCCAGCTGATTAAGGGCCAGGCCCCTGAGTGTGTCTCACAGAATTCCCAAGCTGCACTCCCAGAACATCCCAGAGTTTGCTCCTGGTCTCCTAGTTATAGCATCCCCCTCCCTCTCTCCTACAGACCCTTTAGTGTCTCTGCACTCTGACCTGGACCTCCTAGAAGTGAAGGAATACAGGACAAAAGAAAAGTCACCTAGACTATGAGGAGGCAAATTCAAGGTTATGTTTGGAGAGGCAGAGAGCATCTTCAGTATATGTGCAAAAATGGCCCATAACTTTCCAATCAAAAAAGCTTTGGGGGAAAAAAAACGATGAACGCATTCCCTAGAACACTCACTTACCCACGTTGGCAGTAAACCACCGCCCACCGTAAGTATTTGATTTCACAGTGGGTATTGTTTAGTATTTATTAATGAAATACTTGGTTTGGAATATACCACACCATGTGGGGACTCCAGGGTAACTCCGGTAATAAATTGTATTTTGCATATTGAAAATAAGGCTGAGTGGAGTTTTTTAATCAGTTTTTCTTCTCTTTCCTTTTTTTTTTTTTTTTTTTTAAAGGATTTGGGGGCAAACTACCAAACCAATTGTGGTGAAGGGTCAATATGGATGTACCCTTGGGTGTGCACAGCTAGAGAATGGTTAGGCAAAAAGGGTGGGTCAGGTAAGGAGGGGTGTGGTGACGGGCATTTATGGGAAATACCTGTGAACTGAAATCAAGGCAGCTGCTTTGGCGTGGGCTGCCGGCCTCGCAGAAGTGGGGCCCAGCTGCCAGCCCTCTTCTGGAATGAGCCAGAGACCAGAGGCAGGCGCTCCCTATCTACTTCCCTCTTTCACCCCTTGACCTCCTCCACACCTTCCCTAGATTACAAGTGGCTTAAAGGCAGCAAAAGGTCATAAAGGTGTTTGTGCCCCGGACTCTCACAGTTACTTGGCCAGCTGACTGGAAGGTGACACCACTGACACCAGGACCCATCTGTAAGTTAGATGGGGACAGCATGGTGACAAAGGGTGTGCACCTAGGTTCAGACCCAGCTGTACCTCTATCATAGGATACATGATACCTGAATTTCTCAGCCTCAGTTTCCTCATGTGTAGAATGGGAGAACACTAAAATATGTAAAGCACCTACCTCAGCCTTTGGCACATCTTCAACAACAGTTCCCTGTTTCCCCCATCTGTCCACCATCCTTCCAGCCCCACCACCCCTTCCTATCCCCTGTCTCTCTTCTCTTTTTCCCATGCCTACCCCCTGCCTCCATCTCCTCTGGTCCTCGCTATTTCCCTTACCTTGCTTTTTCTTCACTTCAGCCCTCCCCCCATTTCTTCCCCCTCCTTAAGCAGCCCCCAATCATGTATCAAAGTAGTAATTATCATCCAGTAGAGATTCATCTGGGCCAGTGGTTCTTAAGGTATTTGGTCTTAATGATCCCTCTACATTTTTTAAAATTATTGAGTTTTGGTTATGTGGATTATATCTATTGTATCTATTATCATATTAGAAATTAAAACTGAGAAAATTGTAAAACACAAGAATACAGAAGCCCATATTCCATTGGTGATGCTTTTACCAGATAACAGTAGCCTCTGGATAACTCCCCAGAGAATGGGAGTCTTAAAAGACACAAATACAAAAAAAGAGTATAATTCTGAAAATAGTTTGGACCTTGGGGGGCCTCCTGAAAGGGTCTCAGGATTGGGCCTATACTTTGAAACAGCTGATGGGGCTAACGATCCCTTCTCAAGAACCACTGTGTGAGAACCCCCCCTGAGGGCAGTAAGGCCCTCACAGTAGCTTGGGAAAAAAGGAGGGTGAGGATGAGGATCACTGAAAGGAACTGGAGGAGAGGTCCTTAAAGGAGGTTCCAAAGGGGCACAGAGAGCAGTTGGGAAAGGCTAGAGGCCAACTGGGGCCTGTGGAATGCTAAAAATCTTTTCATATGAGGGCCACTTGGGATCCTGGGGTAATCCCAGTAGATAGGTTAAATTAACTGGGGTTGGAGTTGGGGCCGTATTGCTGCCAGCTGACTTCCTCCCAAGCCCTATAGAGCTGGCTGAGCAGGGAGGTGTAGATCTGCATTTCCCAAATCTGCCTGCTGAGAAAAACCATGCAGGTCAATAGCAGGTTAAAAATATGGGTCCTAAAACTATAGATATAGTTTCTGGAGATCTGGACTGGGAAGGACTGCAGAGGGCCAGGGATTCTGATGAGGCAAGTTGGGGGAAAGCTCTCAGTGAATCTTTTTGTCTCTGTGGATCCTTTCCAAGAACATGAGGCTAAACCAGTCACCCTTTCACCCGTGATAGGAGAAAATCAAGTCACTCTTTAAAGCGTAGCACAGACCCTTCATTCTCTAGATGGGACGTGGCTGGAGCTAGGCTGGCCTTCAGGACTGATCAGTCTCCAGAGTAGGCTGACTCACAGCCATTTCTGGTGAAAAAAATGAAATTAGTATGTTTGTGTCATTGTATAAAGGATGCAGACCCTCTCGTGAGGAGATGGGCTCAGGAATGATGCTCTAGTTAATTTAACTGCATAAATAAATACGAACAACTAAATATAAGTATGGTATGAACATTTTTGCAAAGGTTGTGACAACCGAAAATGCCTATCTTTGAACCAAATACATCACTGGTGAATACTTAACCTTATTGTAAACCAGGAACCATGAACCAGAGGTCAACCCATCTGTGCTCCCCAGTAACAGGCATCTTCACACCCCTAGGTCTGTACCCAAGAGAAATGAAGACCTGCCCACACAGAAACTTGAACACAAATGTGCACAGTAGCCCAAAGTGGAACATCTCAAATGTTCAACAACTGAGGTATGGATGAACAAACTGCGGCGTATCAATATGATGGGATGTTACTCGGCCATAAAAAGGAATGAAGGGCTGACTCATGCCACAACATGGATAAACCTTGAAAACATTATGCTAAGCAAAGAAGCCAGACATAAAGGACCATGCCGTATATGAGTCCATTTATATGAAATATTCAGAATAGGTAAATCCACAGAGACAGAAAATAGATTGGTGGTCACTTAGGGCTCAGGTTGGGATGAATGGGTAGGGACTGCCAATGGGTATAGGATTTCCTTTGAGGTAAGGGAATTAGATAGGGATGTCTGCACAACTCTGGGAATATACTAAAAACCACTGAATTATATACTTTGAAAAGGGTGGACTTTATGGTATGTGAATTATATCACAGTTAAGCTGTTAAAAAATATATGGAAAAAATAGGTCTGTAGCTATTTTCAGTATTTACAAAACAAAACAAAACAAAACAAAACAAAGAAACCAGATAGGTAAGACTCACCAACATGTCACATTTTCATTTTTGGTTAAAAGTGGTTGGACGAGGGGCATCTGGGTGGCTTGGTTGGGTGTCCGACTTCAGGTCATGATCTCAAGGTCCATGAGTTCGAGCCCCACGTTGGGTTCTGTGCTGTCAGTTCAGAGCCTGGAGCTTGCTTTGGATTCTGTTGTCTCCTTCTCTCTCTGCCCCTCCCCCACTCATGCTCTGTTTCTATCAAAAAATGAATAAACGTTAAAAAAAATTAAAAGTGGTTGGACAAGTGAGCATGGGAAACCCTGGTTAGTTCATATTAACAATAAAAATTTCTCTGTAAAGAACTTTTCCCATGTGCCAAGCACTGTGCTAAGCACCTTGCATGCACCAACTCATGTAATCCTTGTAACAGCCATATGGTGCAGGTAGGTTATTATTTGCATTTTTTAGATGGGGAAATTGAGCGTAGGAGAGTTGAATAAGTTGCTCATGGCTGCATAGCTTCTAAGTGGCAGAGCCCGAATTTTAACCAAATCTGACTGCAAACTGCCTCCTTGCATCCTGTGGATCAGAAATTCTGTGTAGAGGTTAATTCGTTCATTTTCTGTTTGGTTCAACTGATAATTATTAGGAGTTAACCAAGGCAGGGCCAGAAGATTTACCACTCACCCCCAAGCTACTCCTAATCTAAGAAAAAACTGTGCTTGCTGCTAAAATATAATGTTCAAAAAGGTAAAATCATGGATCTCTGGCAAATCAAATATGATCACACATCAAAACATTTATTTAACTCAATGAGGGAACCCCTAAGATGTCAAAAACAGTTTGAATCAGAGCTTGATGTACAGAGATTTATACTCCCTTCTCACAAAATTCATTTGGCTCACTATAAATAAATCACTGACGTTGGTACACCAGGCACCCAGCAATACTGCTGGCCAGCTGAACCTTTGTAGGGAGAATTCTATTGTTGCCATACTCTCTTCCTGTTCCCATAGCCTCTTTGTTCACAGACCCTAGAGCAAGCACTGTCATGGCTAGGTAAAGAAGCTCTCCGACATCCACAGACCACAGAATTTTGTCTACCTGATTATTGAGTCTGCTCTGCAGTGGCTGCCCTTTTGGGGCGTTCATATAAGACATGAATATCTTCAGTCTGTACCCATCCAGAGGGATTCGGCCACATTATCTCTTTCCAAGATTTCCTTGTCACCAATCTTCCAATCCTGTTCTTTTCAAGGCCCTGATCATCCAGCCAAATCATTCAGCAACTGCCCAAGAATCAATGTAGATCTGTACTCTGGCCATCTCTCACTCCAGACCTAGTGGACAATCAAATATCTGGCTTGAATCCCTGTCCACTGGGAGGATTTTCCTTTACGACTGTCTTCACAGTCACCCCTGAGTGGGGTTGTGATGCTACAGCTGTCCACTCTCATGTGGTACCAGCACACCATATAGACCATCTGCAATGGGTCCCTCAGTCAACTGATCCTAAGCAATCCCTTGGAGGCCACAGGCATGGAATGAGGGAGGGGGCAAAGCAACAGGAGTTGGTGGTGTAGGAGTCTGAGCCACCTGCTCATGCAATTTACTTGTACTTTATGGACCCCCCCCCCGAGTTCAGGCATATATATATTTACACATGATGACAGATTGCTGCTGTGTATGTCCAATGTATGTCTAGGTAGGTCAGACAACATTCACATAATGAGAGCTCAAGTTACATGGTCAGTACTGTGGTTAGCCATTCAACTTCTACCAAGGTCCAGTAGCAAGCCAGAACCTGCTTCTTGAAAGAGTAGCTACCTGCAGAAGAGGACATAGATTTGCTTTGAAAACCTAGAGGTCTGTGCTGTAATTCTCCTATTGGTGTTTGCTGGAGGCTACATACAGCATCCCTATTTGACACATTAAGTATCATGGGATCTATTGGATCATAAGACCCACGTGGTAGACCAGCTTGTACTATAGCCTGCATATGCTACAGAACCTTCTCTTGTCCTCCCCAATCCACTAGGCTGTATAGATGGGTTGAAGTCACACTCATATGTGGTGTATGTTGCCTCCAAAATCCAAAAGGACCTACCAGGTGTCGTACCTCTTTTTTCTTGTAAGTGATACAAGATGCAGGAAACTCATCTTTCACCCTGAACGGGATATTTCAACATACTCCAGACCACTGAACCCCCAGAATTTTCAATGAGGATACCAATTCTGGATCAGTCTGGGTCCAATCAGGAGAAAGAAGCCATACAGTATCATGAACAGAGAAAGGTTAATATAAGAAGTATTAACTAAAATATGGGATCGGAATAATGAGGAATTGACCAATAAAAAGTAAAGAGAATTCTATGCAATATAAGAACAGTAGGTACCAGAAGCAGCCACTATCCTGGAGCTGAGTACTGAACCAATCCAACTATAGTGATAATTAAACCCTACTGTGATGGCTTCTTTCTTTGTTTCATCACTAGGGTTCTTGAGAACAGGGACCACGTGCTTTGTTCTCCATTACATCTCCTGTGCTAACAGGCTCTGAATGAACAAATACAGCCAGCATTGGCACTCCAGCAGCCTGCAGGAGACTTATCCTTTTTCCTGCCGCATATGCCAGATCCAAAGAAAGGTATCTCCAACATACACCTGGGTGCTTCTGTCCAATCGGGAGATGCTGATAATCCTTGCAAGGGAGTCGTCAGTGGAGCGCTATGTGTAGCCTTAGTCAATTTCTTCTTAAAATGAGGAGGCAAAAATCTAGCCCAACTTCCCAGACTGTCCCCTCCGGGCTCTTAGTCCCCAGGCCCAGAGCTAAACAGTAAGCCCAAAGAAGCCTCACTGTTTCTGATCGCTCTGCGAACGCGTGCACACCACTGGACCTGGCCTTTGGGACCAGAACAGGTGCACACGGGATTCCCATCAAAGCCTCCTCTCCAGACCTAGAAAAACAACTGCCCGGCAGAATCCGGGAGGGGCGTGCCGGCCCCTCCCTGGGCGGAGGCGCAGCCAGGCCTAGAAAACAGCGTCGGGTCGGGCCCCCGGCAGGGGTTAGGTCATGGCTGACGCGTTGAGGGAGCGCACGGCGCAGCTACTGACTGACTACCTGGAGTACTGCGCCCGGGAGCCCGGCAGCCCCGCGCGGACGCCGTCCACGCCCGAGGCCGCGGTGCTGCGCTACCTGGCCGCCCAGATACGGCAGCGCCACCAGCGTTTCTTGTCGGCTTACCGCGGCTACCGCGGAAACCGCGTGGAACTGGTGGCGCGGTTGGAGCAGGATTTACTCTCCAACCCCCAAACCCTCAGTTGGGGCCATGTGGTAGCGCTCTTGACCTTCGCGGGGACACTGCTGGAGAGACCGCCGCCGGGGACCTACTTGAACCTGACGCCGGGCCAGCAACAGGAGCTGGAGTGGGAGACCAATGTTGGCCAGGACTGCCAGCACCTGGTGGCTTTGCTCTGCAATCGGCTCACCGGACGGCATCGCGCCTGGCTGGAGGCTCACGACGGCTGGGTGAGGCAGGGGGAGGGGGGTACCTGGGGTGTGGGGACCAGGCAGGCAGCCAGGGACGCGCCCACGTGGCCGGCACCGGGAGGGACCGCACGGCGTCAGCCTGATGGGTTCCTTTCAGCACGACGAGGACATTTTGTGTAAAGTCCTGCTTTCTCCTCTCTTGGTGATAACAGATGGGCAGAAACCGCTCTTGCTAGCCGGCTGTCTTATTAGCTCATTATGAAGCAGCAGTGCATGAGCTGGTTTGCACACTTGGGCCTTACCCTTGCAGGGTCCTAGGAGTTTTAGGATGTGCCCACGTTGGGTCTGGATGCTTTGCTCATATAGAGATCCCCAAACTGGTAGAGTCAGCAGTGGAGTGACCCTGGGCCAGGTGGATTCTTTCTCCTCTGCCTATTAAACCTTTGGAGAGACAGGCCCCACAGCGCTGCAGGTTAGAGAGCACCAGCCTAAAACGTTAAGAATGAAAAGGCATCCTGTGGCTGAGCTCCCAACACCACTCCGGAGGAGCTGAGGCCAGAGGTGTTGAAGTGTGTGCAGGCACCCAATGGTGGTATTGTCTCTGGATTCCTTAACTCTAATCCACTGCACCCAGCCCTTAATTGGGTGATAACCAGGTGCTTTGGCTTTCAGCTGTAGGTCATTGATCTGTGGTGTGAGCTAGAGGGGCAGGACATTGCCTTGCAGCTCCTAAATCGATTTAATGATCAAGGAAAGCCCACCACCCTTCAGTAAGAGGGTAGCATGCCTCTCGATTTCTGAGTTAAACTGTTCCTTTCCTCTCTTCCTACTGAAGTTGAATCAAGGACTGCAGTGACCCAGGTTATAGAATAAATATAACCAAACTATTAAAACCAACAATTAAAATAAAATCCAAGAGGAGCGCCTGGGTTGTTCAGTCGGTTAAGAGGCTGACTTCTCAGGTAATGATCTCACAGCTAGTGAGTTTGGGCCTTGCATCAAGTGAGTTCAGGCCTGGCATCAGTCTTTCTGCTGTCTGTGCATAGCCCCTTCAGATCCTCTCTTTCCCTCTCTCTTTGCCCCTTCCCCCACTCTGTGTGTGTGTGTGTGTGTGTGTGTGTGTGTGTGTGTACGCGCACGCGTGCGGGCGCTCAAAAGTAAACATCAAAAAAATCTGAAGAGTTAAGGAAGACCCTGCAGGAAATTTAGCCTCCTGTTGGCAGTTGGCATCACCTGTGGTGGTGAATTGGATTCCATCTGTGGAGGAGAGGTAGTATCTGAATCAGAACCTTGACCTTAGATGAACAACTTGAGGTGTTAGCATTAGTTCCTGCATTCTTACTGGTGTGTGTGCTGGTCTTCAACCATCCAGGCCTATGATCGCTAAGAAGCCCACCTGAGCCATTTGTCTTAAGAAGGCATTTGGCCCCTGAGGACCCTCTGCACTTCAAGAGGAAACTGGGAGGAGGTCATTATTTTCATTTTGGCTAAATAACATTGACTAAGGAATAATCCTTTAACATCAAGAAGATCCTATTCCCCCAACTGTGTAAAAGGGACATGCCCACACCTCTCCCCTACAGTTAAAATGCCACTATCTGGACTTCCATTCCTTTCCTCTCTCTTTCTCTGAATGGAGCTGCTTGCTTTATTGTCTTAGGTGATAGTTTTCAACCTAGTGATTTGCCAGTTTCCCAAATGGCATCTGCCCTTTGCTCAGGAAAGAGCGTGATAGTCTACCTTCCTCTTAGGTTTTTTTTTCTTTGAATTTTTTTTATTTTTATCTTTTTCATTTAAAATTCCAGTGTAATTAACATACGGTGTTAGATACACACGAACTCAGATGTATACTATAGTGATTAAAATACGGAATGCTTCATGAATTTACATGTCATCCTTGCCCAGAGGCCGTGCTAATCTTCCAGTTTTAATGTAAGTGTTGCCAAAGCAAGCACTTTTTTAAAAAATTGAAGTATAGTTGACATACAATATTATATTAGTTTAAAGGTATATGACAGTGTGATTCAGCAATTAAATTATGGAATTCTCAACATAAGTCTGTCACCATACAAAGCTATTAAATATTGACTGTATTCTCTGTGCTCTACCTTTCGTTCCTGTTTTGTTTAATTTTATAACTATTAATCCCCTTGACCTATTTTGCCTATTTCCCCACCCTGCTCCCCTCTCACAACCACCACTTTGTGTTCTGTGTTTATAAGTCTATTTCTGTGTTGTTTGTTGAGTTCTTTTGTTCTTTAGATTGCACATGAAATGTTTTTTGTCTTTTCTCTGACTTATTTCACCTAGCATAATGCCCTCTAGGCCTATCTAGGTTGTTGCAAATGGCAAGATCTCATTCTTTCTTATGGCTAAGTAATATTCCTTTATGTATACATACCACATTGCCTTTATCCATTCATTTGTCGATGGACACTGGAGTCATTCTGTAGTTTGGCTGTTGTAAATATTGCTGTAATGAACATAGGGGTGCATACCTCTTTTTGAATTAATGTTTTTTTTTCTTCAGGTAAATACCCAGAAGTGGAACTTCAGGGTCCTATGACATTTCAACTTTGGAATTTTTGGAGGAACTGCCACACTGTTTTCTATAGTGCTGCACCAGTTTACATTCCCACCAACAGTTCTCTTTTCTATACACTCTATTTTCTATATACCTGTTCTATACAGCAACTTTTGTTATTTTATGTTTTTGATACTAGACACTCTGACTGTGGTGAAGTGACCTCTCATGATTTTGATTTGCATTTTCCCTAATGATTAGTGGTGTTGAGCATCTTTTCCTGTGTCTATTGGCCATGTGGATGTCTTTGGAGAAATGTCTGTTCAGGTCCTCCACCCATTTTTCATTAGATTATTTGGTGGGAAGGGAGATTGGTATCCTCTTAGCTTTTGAAAACAGGTCAAAAAAGGAGTATTCGTTCTGTGACATAGTTAAGTGTCTCCTATTTCCTTCTTTGTTCTATGTTGGACTATTTCTTACAAATCCTAACTCAAAAGTTCCTAAGTACAAGTTGCCTCCTGGTCAGTATTTACTTTTCTCTACTTTTTAAATTCGGGAGTTATCTTACTATTGAATCCGAAGCTCCAGTGTGTTTTATTGAGTTCAGATGTGGGGCATTATGAAGCCATCTAATTCCCCTTCTCCCTCCCCCTTGTAGGATGGCTTTTGTCTCTTCTTCTCACCCATGCTGCCATCTTCTTGGAGAAGACTGCTGGTCCAGGCTCTTCTGTCATGCTTTACAGTAATGATCTTAATCTACTTCTGGAGAAGATTATTGTGAGTTCTAACATTTTTAGCCCATTTCTACCTGCCTGTGACCAGCCAACCGAATCTGAGATGTGAGAGAATAGAACAGAGTAAACCATGCTCTGAGACATTTTCACCTGCATTTATCTGAGGAGTCCTGTGGTGATGACTCAGAGTTTTAACTCCTGGCAAGTATCAGAGGTATTAGGACAAAGGTACAAATGGCTCTTCTTTGGGGGAAATGGATTCTCAAGGCTCATTGCTCTAAAGAATTGCGGAAGAAACTACAAATTTTGTTTAGTAGGGAACATGGTGCTTTTTGCTACATTTGGATAAGAGTGAATATGTGTCCACAATTTGATGTGCTTCTGCTGACTGATTCATCAAGGCAGTCTGTCAGGGGTGAAATACCAAAAGCCCTCCAAGTCCCACTTTGACAAGGAATGTAATATTTAAAACTTTTATAAGGAATTCTTTCTAAATCCTTTGAAACCTAATTACTAATTCTACCTTTCTAGATTTTATATATTTTTCTGACTTCAATAAATTGTTAATTATCTTTAGATTTTTAATAAATTTATATCTCTTTTTAAAAATGTTTGTTTTCTTTGGAATTCAATAAGACATTATTCTTAGGAGTAACTTGAATGGATGAAAATTTTCTTTTACTGTCTTTTAAAATATACATATAATTCTGTATTTAAAATTTTTTTTTCCAACGTTTATTTATTTTTGGGACAGAGAGAGACAGAGCATGAACGGGGGAGGGGCAGAGAGAGAGGGAGACACAGAATCGGAAACAGGCTCCAGGCTCTGAGCCATCACCCCAGAGCCCGACGCGGGGCCCGAACCCACGGACCGCGGGATCGTGACCTGGCTGAAGTTGGACGCTTAACCGACTGCGCCACCCAGGCGCCCCTATAATTCTGTATTTTAAATGTTTAATCAATACACAAGCTCATAAGAAGTTCTTTTCTTCCACCTTCTACTCTGCAGTTAATCCACCACCTGCAAGATGATGGAGAGGAAAACTTTACCCTCTTAGGTTCTCCAGCTGAGGACTGTGAATTTAGCAGACACAAGACTGATTAACAAGTGAAAAATATATGGACCTTCTTTGCTGTTTTTACAGGAGACTTTATAGAAAAGTGAAAACTTCAAAGAAGTGTGTAGATTCAGGACTTACCATTTTAACAAAGAGTGATAAATTGTGAAACAATTAGGCAAAGGAAAGGGGTTGGACTTCTAGAGGTGGTATATTCTGGGGGAAGTGACTAGGAAATAGATGGGGGAAAACCAGTGGAAGATAAGGGTTATTTTAGTCAAGTTCACACAGATGGTTCTTGGTGTGGATTACCTTCTCCAAGGATGAGTTTTCTCCCCTTCCTGGTATAAGAGGGCATGTTTCTCAGGGCACCTGGCTGGCTCAGTCAGTAGAACGTGCAACTCTTGATCTCAGGGTTTTGCATTTGAGCCCCACATTAGGGATAGAGATTACTTCAAAAAATCTTTATAAAAAGGGCACCTTTCTCACAGAAAATTTATGCCATACTTTTAGGCAGAAAAGTGGAGGGCAGAGAGCCCTTCCTGTATGTGCTATTTCTCGGTTGCCTTCAGTTCAAAACAGTATGCCAAAGTTTTATATTTTGGAGTGACCTGTTCTAATCCACTTCAGTGGTTCACAGGGCTCACCATTATTCTGTAGTGAGCTGGAATCCACATCCATCTGTCCTTTCTGAGCCCACCCAGACCCGCTAAGCTTGCCATATCCAAACAGGGGTACTCTGGAGCCAGTGCTTACCAGGGCTACCAGCAGCCCCAAGAAAAGCACCTATGAGGACCACAGCAAGCTAACCCAAATCTACTTGAACTTCTCCATGGCAAAAGTTGTTGCTGATGCTACCAGAATAAGCCTGGGACCAAAAGGATAAAATGATTAAAGATGGGAAAGGTGATTTGACCATTACGACTGATGGCACCACCATTCTGACACAAATGTAAGTGTTGCATCCAGCAGCCAGAAGGCTGAGGAAGCTGTCTGAGGCTCAAGATAAAGAAGCATGAGGTGGCACCACATTGGTGGTCATCACTGCTGGTTTTCTTAGACTTGAGTATCAAGCTTTTTCAGAAAAGGATTCACCCAACCATCCTTTCCAAGGCATTCCAGAAGGAATTGGAAAAGGAGCGTATATTGAAATCTTAACACGTCTTGACCCATGGAACTAGGTGACAGAGAAACTTAGATATTGCAGCCACTTAATTGATCTGAAAGGTTTTCTGTGTTTAAGTTTGCTTTCTCCAGTAAGTGGAAATGCAGTGAAGGAAGTGAATGACTCAGCCACTGCTACTGGTGTAGATCTTACAGATACCAAAGTAGTTAAACCTTGAGGGCATTGTGCCAAGTAAAATATAGTCTGATGAAGAAAGACAAATACTGATGATCTCTTATAGGTATAATAAAAAAAAACTGAAAAATTGAAAAAAACCAACATCATTGATACCAGGTTGGTAGTTACCAGGGGCAGGGAATGGGTGATGAGTTTTGTTTTAGTTTAAATAAATGTTTTTATGTATGTATAGATATGCTGTATGTATAGTTATGTATGTATAGTTTATATATAAACTATATATAGCTTAAATATATAAAGAAACTGGGTGGGACAAATGATGACTGCAAGTTGGTGGAAGGGCTGGTTCTCACCCAAAAGATGAGCTAACCAGATTTGAAAAGGCTAAGATTGGGCTTATTCAGTTTTCCTTATCTGCTCCCAAAACGGATAAAGATAATCACATAGTAGTTTCTGATATGCCCAGATGGGCCCAGTGCTAAGAAGAGAGAGCCTGTATTCTAAATTCAGTGAAGCAAATTTTTAAAACTGGTTGTAACGTTCTCCTAAAGAAGTCTATTCTTAAGAGATGCTCTCTGTGATCTTGCATTACATTTCCTGAACAAATGACGATCATGGTGGCTAGGGATATTGGAAGAGAAGACACTGATGTCATCTGTTAGACAACTGGATCCAAGCCAGTTGCTCATATTGACCAATTCACCAGTAACATGGTAGATTTTGCTGAGCTGGCTGAGGGGATAAAACTGTTCAAGATCACTGGGAAAAAGTTCTAACTGTGCATGGTCCTAAAAAATGGTGACTGAAGAAGCTGAGTGCTCCATTCATGATGCCCTATGTGTTATTTGCTGTTCAGTGAGGCGAGAGCTTCTATGAGAGGTGGTACTCCAGAAACAGAGTTGGCACTATGGTTAACAGAATATCCATGAACATTGAGTGGTATGGAATCCTGTGTTCTAATGCAGCTGTAATGGAAGTCATTCCATCTACACTAACTGAAGCTGCTGGCCCGAATCCCATTTCTGCAGTACTAGAACTAAGAAACTGGCATGCCCAAGGAGAAAAACTACAGGCACTAATGTCCAAAAGGGTGGCATTTGCAATTATTTTGGAAGAACTTTGTTGTCCAGCCTTTGCTGGTTTCAGTCAGTGCACTGATTCTAGCAACAAAAACTGTCTGGAACATTGTACAAATTGATGATGTGGCTAACAGTAATCTGGGTAACACTGGCTGACTGGCATCGTCATGGCCACTGATAGTGTGGCTGGAGTAGGAGACAGACTTGGTGTTCCTTGTTCTTCCATTTGGCATTTGCTTGAAATGGTATTTACACAACCTAACGAAAATACTAAATACGTGGTTTTAAAAAATAGTATGGTATCCCTCCAGGCCTTCCTGGCTATTACTAAAACTGGACCTGCTCTTGTGACTAGTCTTGTGAACCCTTTGTCTTCAGAACATTTGGCTCTGCCTCGCTGTTCTGTCCCAGGCGTCAGCACACAGCCCACTTCAGATCCTGTCTCTGTCTCTGTCTCTGTCTCTCTCTCTGCTGCACCCCCCTCAAAAATAAACATTAAAAATATCCTTGGCAATTTTTGTGAATTGTTTAAAGTGAGTTCTGAAAAACCCTTTATAAAGAATCCATTCAGACACTGCTTTAGAATTTTTATTAGAATGGGAATGGATTATAGATTAATTTGGAAATAAGTATCTTTACAACATTTTGTCTTTCCTTCTAAGAACATAAACTCTTGCTTCATTTTTTTTGGTCTCTTAGGATTTCCTTCAAGAACCTTCCAGGTTCTGTGTTCTTAGGTGTCTTCCAACACTTTGCGTTCCATGGCTATTGTGAATAGAATCTAGAGAGGGTATTTTGTCTTCCCCATTTCCCCTAACACCCTCAGTTTTCTTAGGGGAAACTACCTCTGCTTTGTTCTTAGACCTTGTGCTTCTGGTGAGATTGACTCCTCCCTACGTGACCCTATTTTAAGTTCAGAAGAATGACCCAGACCTGACCTAACAGTGAAAGTAACAGGACTCAATTTTAAGATTTCTGTGGACACTATTTTTTTTATGAAATTTATTGACAAATTGGTTTCCATACAACACCCAGTGCTCATCCCAAAAGGTGCCCTCCTCAATACCCATCACCCACCCTCTCCTCCCTCCCACCCCCCATCAACCCTCAGTTTGTTCTCAGTTTTTAACAGTCTCTTATGCTTTGGCTCTCTCCCATTCTAACCTCTTTTTTTTTTTCCCTTCCCCTCCCCCATGGGTTCCTGTTAAGTTTCTCAGGATCCACATAAGAGTGAAACCATATGGTATCTGTCTTTCTCTGTATGGCTTATTTCACTTAGCATCACACTCTCCAGTTCCATCCATGTTGCTACAAAAGGCCATATTTCATTTTTTCTCATTGCCACGTAATATTCCATTGTGTATATAAACCACAATTTCTTTATCCATTCATCAGTTGATGGACATTTAGGCTCTTTCCATAATTTGGCTATTGTTGAGAGTGCTGCTATGAACATTGGGGTACAAGTGGCCCTATGCATCAGTACTCCTGTATCCCTTGGATAAATTCCTAGCAGTGCTATTGCTGGGTCATAGGGTAGGTCTATTTTTAATTTTCTGAGGAACCTCCACACTGCTTTCCAGAGCGGCTGCACCAATTTGCATTCCCACCAACGGTGCAAGAGGGTTCCCGTTTCTCCACATCCTCTCCAGCATCTATAGTCTCCTGATTTGTTCATTTTGGTCACTCTGACTGGCGTGAGGTGATACCTGAGTGTGGTTTTGATCTGTGGACACTATTAAATGAGACTTTTTCTCATCTGGGGTGTGTTCAGTGCATGGAGAGAGCCTGCCTGGAAGAGAAGACCTCACAGGACAGAAGTCAGAGATTTGGGGTAGGATGGAATGTGGAGAAACAGTAAGAAATTGAATTAGATTCTAAATCCGGCTATTATGAACACTCAATAGTTCTAGCTAATGTTTCTTTCCTAATATTTCTCACTCTTGTCTTGGTTAGTTGTATAGGTTAGTGAATGTGTGTGATAGTTGTTTTCTATGTACTAGAAAATTCCCTTGATTTTGGTTGATGGCCTTCCTTTCTTCCAGCCCTTTTTTGCACTTTTCACAGCATTTTAGGAGGGTGGAGTCATGGAGCCATTGCTCAAATGATAATTTAATCTAGGACCTGTCAGGGTTTTTGAGTAAATTAAGGATTACACACACGTGTTAATTATCTGTAGTAAGAAACAATATCCTAAAGGTGAGCATCACTGACATTGCTGAGTTATGAGGCATTCCACTTTGGGAGAGTGTTGTTGTTGTTGTTTTAAGTTTGTTTATTTTGGGAGAAAGAGAGAATCCAAAGGAGGCTCTGCACTAATGGTGCAGAGCCTGACGCAGGGCTTGAACTCACAATGAGATCATGACCCGAGCTGAAACCAAGAGTTGGACATTTATCCAACTGAGCGATGCAGACACATTGGGATAATGTGTTTTTACTACAGTATCTAACTTCAAGACAAATCATCTCATTGTTTTTAGCATGTGGCTGCTTTATTCCATAAACTAAGTAGTTTGGGCTCCTAAGAGGAAGAGGATTATCATGATGTGCTACTGATGAATGTGACCATTCAAGGCACTTTTGGAGTGCTGAGTTAAAGTGAATTTTCAAGTGATGATCTTTCCCATAAGTCAGTAAAGCATTGGGACTCTTAAATTTTTGCTTAGTCTGTTGCCTACTCAGAAGAATGATATGTCTGTTATGGAAGAATAATATGTTACTATCTTCTCTCAAGTTCTTCCTGCATTTTTAGAATCTAGGGGGGCACTTCTGGGTAAATGTTGTTTGCTTCAAACTCCATTTTCTTCCAGTTTTACCTTCCCTGTAAACTTGAAGTTTTTTAGGATGCTATTTGCCTCTATCATCTTCTTGCTTGTTTTCCCAACTACACAGCTATCAATTCCAGGATGTATTTTTTTGTATTTTTTTTTCTTTTTTGGGGGTTGTTTTATAATTTTTAAAAAAATTTTTTTCTTAATGTTTATTTTTGAGAGAGACAGAGAGACCGAGAGAGACAGAGTGTGAGTGGGGGCAGGGCAGAGAGAGAGGGAGATCTGAATCTGAAGCAGGCTCCAGGCTCTGAGCTGTCAGCACAGCAGGGCTCGAACCCACGAACTGTGAGATCATGACCTGAGCTGAAGTCAGACGCTTAACTGACTGAGCCACCCAGGAGCCCCAAGGGTTATTTTAGGTTTTTAAAAAATATATATTATTGCTTAATTTCAGCATAATTAACATACAATGTTTCAGGTGTACAACATAGTGATTCAACAATTCTATATGTTACTCAGTGCTCATGATGGTAAATGTACTTTTAATTCCCTTCACCTATTTCACCCATCCTTCCATAACTTCCCCTCTGTAACCATCAGTTTGTAATCTGTATTTAAGATTCTGTCTTTTGCCTCTTTTTTTCTTTGTTCATTTGTTGTGTTTCTTAAATTCCACGTGAGTGAAATCATATGGTATTTGTCTTTGACTTCTTTCACTTAGCATTATACTTTCTAGATCCATCCATGTTGTTGCAAATAGCAGGTTTTCACTCTTTTTTATGGCTGAGTAATCTGTTGTGTGTGTGTATATGTATGTGTACATACATATACACACACCACATCTTTATTCATTCATCTAAACACTTGGGTTGTTTCCGTATCTTGAGTATTACAAGTCAACACTGGGGTGCATCTGTCTTTTCTAATTAGTGTTTTTGTATATTTTGGGTAAATAGTAGTGGAATTACTACATTATATGGTATTTCTATTTTTAATTTTTTCAGGAACTTCCCTACTGTCTTCAACAGTGCTTAACTCAGTTTGCATTCCCACCAACAATGCAGAAGAGTATCTTTTTCTCCACATCGTCACCAACACTGTTGTTTCTTGGTTTTTTATTTCAACTATCCTGACAGGTGCGAGGTGATTTTTCATTGTGGTTTACATTTGCATTTCTCTGATGATTAGTGATGATGAGCATCTTTTCACATGTCTGTTGGCTATCTGGATGTCTTCTTTGGAGAAATGTCTGTTGTCTTCTGCCCATTTTTAATTGGCTTATTTGCTTTTTTTGGTGTTGGGTTGCATATGTTTTTGAATATTTTAAATACTAAACCATTATAGATTTCATTTGCAAATATTTTCTCCCATTCAGTAGGTTGTCTTTGTTTCGTTGTTTCCTCTGCTATGCAAAAGCTTTTTATTTTGATGTAGTCCCAATAGTTTTGTTTCCCTTGCTTCAGATGACATATCTAGAAAAAGTTAGTACTGCCAATGTCAGAGCAATTACTACCTGTGCTCTTCTAGGATTTTTATGGCTTCAGGTCTCACATTTAGGTCTTGAATCCATTTTTAGTTTATTTTTATGTGTGGTGTAGAAAAGTGGTTGTGTTTCATTCTTTTGCATGTAGCTGTCCAGTTTTCCCAACACTATTTGTTGAAGATCCTGTCTTTTTCCTCATTGCATATTCCTGCCTCCTTTGTCATAGATTCATTGACCATATCATCATGGGTTTATTTCTGGGCTCTCTATTCTGTTCCACTGATCTATGTATCTGTTTTTGTGCCAGTTCCATACTGTTTTGATTACTAAGCTTTGCAGTATATCTTTTTCTTTCTTTCTTTCCTTTTTTTTTTTTTTTTTTTTGTAACGATTATTTACTTTGAAAAGACAGAGAGTACAAGTCAGGGGCAGAGAGAGAGAAAGACACTGAATCTGAAGCAGGCTTCAGACTCTCTGAGCTGTCAGCACAGAGTCTGATGCAGGGCTCGAACCGATGTAACACAACATCATGACCTGAGATGAGGTTGGATGCTTAACCAATTGAGCTACCCAAGTGCCCTTACAGTATATCTTGAAATCTGGGATTGTGATCGCTCCAGTTTTGTTCTTCTTCCTCAAGATTGCTTTGGCTCTCTTTATGGTTCCACACAAATCTTAGAATTATTTGTTCTAGTTCTGTGAAAAATGCTGTTGGTATTTTGACAGGGATTGCATTAAATCTGTAGATTGATTTGAGTAGTACGGACATCTTCACAATATACTTCCAATTCATGAGCATGAAATATCTCTCCATTTGTGTCCTCTTCAGTTTCTTTCATCAGTGTTTTATAGTTTTCAGAGTACAAGTCTTTTACCTCTCTGGTTAAGTTTATTCCTAGGTATTTTATTTTTGATGCAATTATAAATGGTACTGTTGTCTTAATTTCTCTTTCTGCTACCTTATTATTAGTGTATAGAAATATAGTGCATTTCTGTGTATTGATTTTTGTATCCTGCAACTTTACTGAATTCATTTATCAGTTCCAGTACCTTTTTTTGGTGGATTCTTTAGGGCTTTCTATATATACTGTCATGTCATCTGCAAATAGGAAGAGTTATACTACTTCTTTACCAATTTGGATGCCTTGTATTTTTTTTATTTTATGTTTATTTTGAGAGAGCAAGAGAGAGAGGGAGAGGGAGAGGGAGAGAGAGAGAGAGAGAGAGAGAGAGAGAGAGAGAGAGAGAGATCTAGCATGAGCAGGGGAAGGGCAGAGAGAGAGGGAGACCCTGAATCTGAAGCAGGCTCCAGGTTCTGCTCTGTCAGCACAGAGAGAAGGGGAGAGAGAGAGAGAATCCCAAGCAGACTCCATCCACAAGGTCAGCACAGAGCCCAACGTGGGGCTCGAATTCACTGCAAGATCATGACCTGAGCTGAAGTCAGACCCCTAACTGAGCCACCCAGGGGATGCAGATGCCTTTTATTTCTTACCTGATTGTGGTGGCTAGGACTTCCAGTGTTATGTTGAATAAAAGTGGTAAGATTGGACATCCTTGTCTTGTTCCCAATCTTAGTTAGGAAAAACTCTAAGTTTTTGATGATGTTAGCTGTGGGTTTTTCATATATGGCCTTTATTATTCTGTCTAAACCTACTTTGTTGAGGGGTTTTTTCATGAATGGTTGTTGCACTTAGTCAAATGCTTTTTCTGGATCTATTGAAGTGATCCTATGGCTTTTATCCTTGTTAATGTGAAGTATCACATTGATTTGCAAATATTGAACCACCTTGCATCCCAGGAATAAATCCCACCTGATCTTGGTGAATGGTTGTTTTTAATGTATTGTTGGAGTTGGTTTGCTAATACTTGGTTAAGGATTTTTGTTTCTATGTTCATCAGAGATAGTGACCTGTAGTTTTCTTGTGTCTTTATCTGGGTTTGGTATTAGGGTGATACTGGCCTCCAAGAATAAATTTGGAAATTTTTTTTCCTCTTCTATTTTTTTTGTAATAACAGTTGCAGAAGAATAGGTATTAACTCTTCTCTTTTTTTTTAGTGTTTATTTATTTTTGAGAGAGAGAGAGTGAGCACGAGCAAATGCACACAAGTAGGAGAGGAGCAGAGGCAGGGAGGCACAGAATCCAAAGCAGGCTCCAGTCTTTGAGCTGTCAGCACAGAGCCCAATGTGGGCTCAAACCCACAAACCGCGAGATCATGACCTGAGCTGAAGTTGGATGCTCAACCAACTGAGCCACCCAGATGCCCCTGTATTAACTCTTCTTTAAGTGTTTGGTGGAATTCATCTGTGAAGCCACGTGGTTGCTCCTGGACTTCTGTTTGAGAGTTTTTCAATTAGTGATTCAATTTCAATCTGTTCAAATTTTCTATTCCTGATGCAGTTTTGGGAGGTTACATGTTTCTAGTAATTTGTCCATTTCTTCTAGGTTGTCCAATATGTTGGCATATAATTTTTCATAATATTCTTATAATCCTTGGTATTCTGTGGTGGTGTTATTTTTCTTCCATTTTTTATTTTGAGTGTGGACTTGCTCATGTGTGCACTCTCTCTCAGTCTGGCTTTTTGTTGATCTTTTCAGAGAACCAGCTCCTGGTTTCATTGATCTGTTATATTTTTTTTAGTTTCTATGCCATTTATTTCTGCTCTAATCTTTTTTCCTTCCTTCTGCTGGTTTGGGGTTTTGTTCTTCTTTTTCTATCGCCTTTAGGTAAATAAGGTTAGGCTGCTGATTTGAGATTTTTCTCCTTGATGTAGGCCTGTAATAAACTTCACTCTTCGAATAGTTTTTGCTGTATCCCAAAGATTTTGGACCATTATTGTCATTTCCATTTGTCTCCATATGTTTTTTTGAATTCTTCAATTTCCTGGTTAAACCATTGTTTAGTTGCATGTTACTTCCATATTTTCATGTTGTTTCTAGATTTTTTTCTTGTGGTTGATTGCTAGTTTCAGACTTTTGTGCTTGAAAAAGATGACTGATATGACTTGTCTTTTTGAATTTGTTGAGACTTGTTTGGTGGCCTAACATGTGATCTATTCTGAGGAATGTTTTATGTGTACTTGAAAAGAATGTGTATTCTCCTGTTTTAGGATGGAATGTTCTGACTATATGTTAGATCCATCAGGTCTTTGTGTCATTAAAAGCTACTATTTCCGGGGCGCCTGGGTGGCTCAGTCGGTTAAGCGGCCGACTTCGGCTCAGGTCATGATCTTGCCGTCCGTGAGTTCGAGCCCCGCGTCGGGCTCTGTGCTGACAGCTCAGAGCCTGGAGCCTGTTTCAGATTCTGTGTCTCCCTCTCTCTGACCCTCCCCTGTTCATGCTCTGTCTCTCTCTGTCTCAAAAATAAATAAATGTTAAAAAAAATTAAAAAAAAAAAAGCTACTATTTCCTTGTTGACTTTCTGTTTGGACGATCTATCCATTGATGTAAGTGGAGTGTTAAAGTCCCCAACTGTTATTGTGTTACTTTTGATTGCTTGTTTTGTTTGTTAATAGCTGCATTATATATTTGGGTACTTCCATGTTGGGTGCATAAATATTTATAATTATTATATCTTATTGGATCATTCCCTTCATGATTATATAATGTCCTTTTTTGTTTCTTGTTACAGTCTTTGTTTTAAAGTTTATTTGTCCAGGGGCGCCTGGGTGGCGCAGTTGGTTAAGGGTCCGACTTCAGCCAGGTCACGATCTCGCAGTCCGGGAGTTCGAGCCCCGAGTCAGGCTCTGGGCTGATGGCTCAGAGCCTGGAGCCTGTTTCCGATTCTGTGTCTCCCTCTCTCTCTGACCCTCCCCCGTTCATGCTCTGTCTCTCTCTGTCCCAAAATAAATAAACGTTGGAAAAAAAATAAATAAATAAAGTCTATTTGTCCAATAGAAGTACTCCCACCCCAGCTTTCTTTTCACTTCCATTTGCCTAATAAATGATATAACATCCCTTCACTTTCAATCTGAATGTCATTAGGTCTGAAATGAGCCTCTTTGTAGGCAGCATAGGTCTTGCTTTTTATCCATTCTGTCACTCTATGTCTTTTGATGGGAGAGTTTAGTCCATTTACATTCCAAGTAATTGTTGATAGGTGTGTACTTACTGCCTTTTTGTTACTTGTTTATGGTTATTTTTCTAGTTCTTCTCTGTTCTTTTTTGTTCTCTTCTCTCTTGCTTGGCTAGCTTTCTTTACTGATCTCCTTGAATTCCTTTCTCTGTTTTTTGCATATCTACTACAAGTTTTTTATTTGTGGTTACCATTAGGTGTATATATAACATGTTGTGTATGTAATAGTCTATATTAAGTTGATGGTTGTTTAAGTTTGAACCCATTCTAAAAGCACTAAATTTTTACTCCTTCCCCCATGTTTTAAGTATATGGTTTCAGACTCTATGTCCTTTTTTTTGTGAATACTTTGACTGATTTTTATAGATGTACATGATTTGACTGCTTTTGTATTTCCCACTTTTCTTACTCCTGCTTATCGTGTTTCCTTTCCACTCAAAGAGTCACCTTTAATATTTCTTACAGGACTGGTTTAGGGTGATTAATTCTTTCAACTTTTGTTGGTCTAGGAAAGTTTTTATCTGTCCATCTGTTCTGGATGGGAGCCTCCTGGGTATTTTTGCAACCCTTCTGACCTACAAAGTTTCTGCTGAAAAATCAGATAATAGCTTATGGGTTTCTCTTGGAGGCAACCGTTTTCTTTTTCTCTTATTGATGTTAAAATTCTTTCTTAAGCACTACTTTTTGCCATTTTACTTATCATGTGTCTTGGTGTGGACCTCCTTGGGTTGATTTTGTTGGGGGCTCTCTATGTGTCCTGCATCTCGATTTCTATTTCC
The DNA here is from genome assembly GCF_016509475.1 of Prionailurus bengalensis. Taxonomy (NCBI): domain Eukaryota; kingdom Metazoa; phylum Chordata; class Mammalia; order Carnivora; family Felidae; genus Prionailurus; species Prionailurus bengalensis. The sequence goes on from NC_057355.1 coordinate 52,415,845, forward strand.
TTCCCAGATTAGGTGACTTTTCAGCTATTATTTCTTCAAAAACATTTTCTACCCCATTTTCTGCCTCTTCTCTTTCTGGGATCTCTATAATACAAATGTTCCTATGCTTGATGGTGTTGCAGAGTTCCCTTCATCTATTCTCATTTTTTATTACTTTTTTCTTTCTCTTGTTTAGCTGGAGTGTTTTCCATTACTCTGTCTTCCAAATTGCTGATTTGTTCTGTTTTTTTTTTTTTTTTTTTTTTCTGATTTGTAGTCTATTCTCTATAGTGTATTTTTCATTTCAGTTATTAGGTTCTTAGTATCTAATTGGTTCTTTTTTATATTTTCTCTTTGTTGAGGGTCTTCCTGAGATCCTCCTCTCTTTTCTTAAGTCCAGTGAGTATTTTTATGATTATTACTTTAAATTCTTTATTGGGCATATTGCTTATCTCCATTTCATTTATGTCTCTTGCTGTGATTTTGTCCTGTCCTTTCATTTGGGACATATTCCTCTGTCTCCTCATTTTGTCTAATTCTCTGTGTCTGTTTCTATGTGTTATAGAAGTCAGCTATGTCTCCTGCTCTTGGAAGTAGTAGCTTTATGAAGAAGAGGTCTTAGGGCACCTGGCTGGCTCAGTCGGTTAAGCAATTGATTTTGGCTCAGGCTGTGATCTCACAATCATGGATTGAGCCCCACACTCAGCCATGCTGAGCATGGAGCCCACTTGGGATTCTTTCTCTCCCTCTCTCTCAGCCCCTCTTGCCCATGAACACTCTCCTTCAAAATAAATAAAAAAAAAAAGAGGTCCTGTAGGGCAATGCCCCCTATTTCCAGAACCTGGCTTCTCAAGGCTGTCTCCTATGTGCCCTACTGTTGTGGTTGAGCTGTTCTTGCCTTTACTCCAGTCATCCTTAGTGGCTCTCTCTGTCTGTTGGGGGCAGGGTTTGGCCCTTGTGTTGTTAATAGACCAGTCTGGGCCACCACGGGCTTGAGTTGGGTCAGACCAGACAGTTGCCAGAGCTGCAGTTGTATCGAACTGCAGAGTGCTCTGTGTTTTCCCTTGAGGCTTTCATTGTTGTGAGGGCACTGCAGTCAGAAGAGATGACCACCTTCAGCCCACTGCTGGTGCTACAGTGGAGCTGGTGTGTGTGCTTTTCTTCCCCTCTCCCCAGGGCAGGAGTCACTTGAGCCACTGTCAGAGCTGTTTGCACAATGCCATGTTTGTCTCACTACTTTAGAGAACTTCTGTGGAGGGTGGGTTGGATAGTAAGGGAGCACAGGAGAGCATGGGGGTGGGGCACACTGTTAGCCAGTTTTGTGCAAGTTTGCTATGGGAGGAGACCTGGAGCTGCTTTGGAGAATGGGGCAGCATTGTGGGGGGACGTGTGGAGAGGTGAGGGGGGTGCTTGGAGAAGGAGGGGATGAGTATGCAGTAGAGTTCAGGGGTGGGACACACTGTTAGCAAGCTAGAGGGAGAGGTTTGTGCTGTGCTGGTTCCCACAGCTGTTCATGTATCTAGGCTTGGAAGCAGGGGAGCTAAATAGTGCCTACTACCTCTTTTGTTCTTAGAGAAGTCTCCTGAAGATCCTTTCCCTTCCAGTGCCTTCTCTGAGATTAGTAAATAAATCTATCTTCTGTATACCCCAGGCATTTTTCAAACTGCTATTTCTGTGCTCTCAGCAGGGTTGTTTTGCTGTCTCTTTAAGGGTGGAGATGGTTTCCTTTGACCCTCCACCTCTCCCAAAGCCAAGCCACTGATTTTTTTTTTTTTTAAGTTCCAGGTGTTAAGCCCCACTGATTGTTAAGCCCCTCTGGTTTTCAAAGGCAAATGTTATGGGGATTTGTCTTCTCAGTGCAGGTCCCCCATGTCTGGGGTGCCTGGTGTGGGGTCTTTTCCTTTGCCTTCTCTGTGCTTGCAGTGTCCCTCCTTCCCACAGACCGTCCTCTGGGTCTACTTGGTTCTTGGCTACACCTTCACCCTACTATTTTTCCATGTGGCCTCTTCTCTACAATTAGCTCTGGAGAGTCTGTTCTGCCAGCCTTCAGGTCATGTTCTGGGCTATTTACACTGATGTGGGTATTGTCTAGGTATGTAGTGGGACAAGGTGAACTTAAGATGCTCCTGCTCCACCATCTTTCCCAGAAGTCTACCGTTTCTATTGATAAAACTGTCCTCGGGGCGCCTGGGTGGCGCAGTCAGTTAAGCGTCCGACTTCAGCCAGGTCACGATCTCGCGGTCCGTGAGTTCGAGCCCCGCGTCGGGCTCTGGGCTGATGGCTCGGAGCCTGGAGCCTGTTTCCGATTCTGTGTCTCCCTCTCTCTCTGCCCCTCCCCCGTTCATGCTCTGTCTCTCTCTGTCCCAAAATAAATAAACGTTGAAAAAAAAAAAAAACTGTCCTCCATTTATTCTTCCTCTACAAGCTGTTCCCTGCCCCCACATTCCTTTATGACTTTAAAACCACCTTCCATTCTCTTACCACATTTCATCCTTACATAGCAAACCCATCTGCAACTTTGTACGTTGGTTAAGGGTCTGACCAGCTCAGGTCATGATCTCGCGGCTCTTGAGTTCAAGCCCCTTATAGCACTTTGCACTTACAGAACAGAGCCTACTTGGAATTGATTCTCTGTCTCCCACTCTCTGCCCCTCCCCTGCTTGCTCTGTATCTCATAAATAAATAAACCTCAAAAAATGCCTAACAAAAAAAAAAGGATATATCCTTCTTGAAGAATCTTTATGGGATCTTATGGCATACAATGGAACCAGTCTAAATCCCCTGGAAGGTTTTCCCTATTCTTCCGTGATATTCCTACCAATTGATATTATCCTTTTTCTGCACCAATTATTGTTCATGCCATTTCTCCAACAATACCACTCTTCTCATCTGCCATAATCACTTGTCAAAATATTTCAATACCCAAATTAAATTTTCTCTTCAGTGAATTTGCAAGAGACCACTTTCCTTCTTGATTATAAGCACTCTTTGTACTCCACAGTTCACTTAAATTGCTTCTTTGCACTTTCTTACTTACTACCCATTCTGTTCTTTCATCTCCATCAAATGGGCTGTAAATTATTAAAATAAGCACCAATTCCTGATGATTGCTACCCTTCCCAATTCATTATCAACACAAAGGCAAGCATATAAAGTGTTCAGAATACTTAATAATGAGACACAGGGTAATAACTGACACAGAGTATTATATAACTTTGAGTTGCACAAAATGATGCTATATTTGTATATATTGCAAATGATCATCACACAAAGCCTAGTCAACATCCATCACCATATATAGGTACAAATTTTTTTTAATGTGAAGATTTACCCTCCTAGCAATTTACAAATATGCAATACAGTATAGGCATAACTTGTTTTATTGTGCTTAACTTGATTGCACTTCATAGATAACGCATTTCTTTAAAAAATGAAGGTGTGTAGGAGCCCTGCACTGAACAAGTCTATCAGCACCATTTTCCCAACAGCATTTGCTCACTTCATGTCTGTGTCACATTTTGGTAACTCTCAAAATATTTCAAACTTATTCATTATTATTATTATTTGTTAGAGTGATCTATGATCAGTGATGAGGACTCATGAGGTCAGATGATGGCTAGCATTTTTTTAGCAATAAGGTATTTTTAATTAAGATATGTACTTTGTTTTTTAGATATGCTGTTGCACACTTAATAGACTATAGTGCAAACATAACTTTTATATGCACTGGAAAACAAATTTATTTGACTCATTTTATTGTAGTGATCTGGAACTGAACCTGCACTTTATCCAATGAATGCCTGTATTAACTATAGTTGCCATGATGTACATAACATCCCCATGACTTATTTTATAATTGGAAGTTTGTACTTGCTAACAACCTTGACCCATTTTGTCCCCACACACTCCTCTCCACCCCTCCTGTGCCCAGTCTGTGGCAACAATCTGTTCTTGTATTTGTGAATTTGGGTTTTTGTTTTGCTTTAGATTTCACATATAAGTGGGATCATAGGGTATTTGTCTTTTTCTGATTTATTTCACTTAGCATAATACCCTAAAGTTCTACCCGTGTTGGTCACAAATGGCAAGTTTTTATTCTTTCTTATAAAAAAGAGTAATATACTATTAATAATATTGAACAATGAATATTCCATTACATATATACTACATTTTTTCATGGGTTGTTTTTTTTTTTGGAGTATAGTTGATAGAATCACATTAGTTTCACATGTACAACTTAGTGATTTGGCAAGTTTATACATTATGCTATGTTCACTACAAGTAGAGCTACCATCTGTCCCACCACATTGACTGTATTCCTTATGCGGTGCCTTTATTCCCATGACTTACTCATTTCCGAACTGGAAGCCTGTATCTCCCTCTCTCCTTCACCCATGTAGCCCATTTCCTTCACCTTGGCAACCATTAGTCTGTTCCTCTGTATTTATAGGTCTGATTTTGCTTTTTGATTTATTCATCTTTTTCAGATTCTGCTTAGAAGTGGAATCATCTACTGTGTGTCTTTTTCTAACTTATTTCACTTATATTGCCTCCTAGGTCCATTCATGTTGTCTCAAATGGAATGATCTCACCCTTTTTATGGATGCATAATATTCCAGTATGTGTATATGTGTGTGTATACATACATATGTACATATATATATGAATACACACCTATGTATATACATGTAAATACACATACTACATTCTCTTCCTCCATTTGCCTATTAATAGACATTTGGGCTGCTTTTATAATTTGGGTATTATAAATAATGCTGCAGTCAACATAGAGATGCATATTATCTTTTCCAATTAGTGTTTTTCATTTACTTTTGGTAAATACCCAGTAGTGCAATTACTGCCTGATATGGTATTTTAACTTTTTGAAGAGCTTTCACACAGTTGTCTACACTGGCTGTACCAGTTTACATTCCCACCAACAATGTACAAGTGGTCCTTTTTCTCCACCTACTTGCCAATACTTGTTTCTCGTTTTTTATTTTAACCATTCTGACAGGTGTGAAAGGATATCTCATTGTAGTTTTGATTTGCATCTCCCCAATGAGGGATGTTGAACATCTTTGCATGTGTCTGTTGGCCATCTGTATGGCTTCTTTGGGAAAATGTCTGTTCATGTTCTCTGCCCATTTTATAATTAGATTTTTGGGTTTTTTTTTTTCTGGTGCTGTGTAAGTTCTTTCTATATTTTGGATACTAAGCCCTTATTAGATATATCATTTGCAAGTATCTCCTCCTATTCAGTAGGGTGCCTTTTTTTCTAGATAGTTTGCTTTGCTCTGGCAAAGCTTTTGATGTAGGCCCAATAGTTGATTTTTGCTTTTGTTTCCCTTGCCTTAGGAGACCTATCTAGAAAAATGTTGTTATGGCCAATGTCAGAGAAACTACTGTCTGTGTTCTCCTCTAGGGTGTTTATGGTTTCAGGGCTCACATTTAGGTCTTCATTCCATTCTGAGTTTATTTTTGTGTGTGGTGTAAGAAAGTGGTACAGGTTCATTCTTTTGCATGTGGCTATCCAATTTTCCCAGCATCATTTGTTCAAAGGCCATCATTTCGTTGTTGTACATTTTTGCCTCTTTTATCATAAATTGACCACATAATAATGAGTTTATTTCTGTTTCGTTGATCCATGTGTGTTTTTGTGCCAGTACCATACTGTTTTGAGTACTATAGCTTTCTGGTGTATCTTGAAATCCAGGATTGTGATGTGTCCAGCTTTGTTCTTATTTCTCAAAATGGCTTTGGCTATTTGGGGTCTTCTGTAATTCCATGCAAACTTCAGTATTATTCTGGTTTTGTGAAAAATGCTGTTGATTATTTTGATAGGGACTGCATTGAATCTGTAGCTTGTTTTGGGTATAATGGAAATTTTAACAATATTCTTTCAATCCATGAGCATAGAACATCTTTCCATTTGTGGCATTTTCAGTTTTTTTCATCAGTGTTTTCATTTTCAGAGTATAGGTCTTTCACCTCTTGAGTTAATTTTATTCCAAGGTGTTTTATCTTTCTGGTACAATTGTAAATGATATTTTTTAAATTTCTCTTCTATTTTTTTAATAGTGTATAGAAATGCTACTGATTTCTGGATATTAACTTTATTTCCTGTCCCTTTACTAAATTCATTTATCACTTCTCATAACTTTTTGGTGGAATCTTTAGGATTTTCTATGTATATTATCCTATAGTCTGCAAGTAGTGACATTTTAACTTCTTTACAAATATGGATGCACCTTATCTCTTGTCTGATTTCTGTGGCTAGGGCTTCCAGTATTATGCTGAATAAAAGTGATGAGAGTGAACATTCTTGCCTTTGTCTCACCTTACAGAGAGAGCTCTCAGTTTTTCATCAAGTATGATGTTAGCTTGGATTCTTCATACATGGCCTTTATTATGTTGATGTATGTTCTAATCCCACTTTGTTCAGAGTTTTACCATGAGTTGATGTTGAATCTTGTCAAATACTTTTTTCTGCATCTATTGAGATGATCATAAGATTTTAATCCTTGTTTTATTGGTGTGGTATATAACATTGATTGGGTTTTTTTGCAAATAGTGAACCATTTATGCATCCCTGGAATAAATCCCACGTGATCATGGTGAATGATTTTTCCATCTATGTTCTTCAGGGATATTGTACTGTATTTTTCTTTTGTGAAGTGTTTGGTTTTGATATCCGAGTAATGCTGGCCTCATGGAATGAATTTGGAAGCATTCCTGTCTCTTTTTTCAATAGTTTGAAGATAATAGGTATTCTTGATTAAATGAGTAGTAAAATTCACCTGTGAATCTATTTGGCCTGTGACTTTTATTTTTTGGTAGTTTTTTTATTACCAATTAAATTTCACTACCAGTAACTGATTTGTTCAGATTGTCTATTTCTTCCTAGTTCGTTTTTGGACGATTGTATTTTTCTAGGAATTTATCCATCTCTTATAGGTTGTCCAATTGTTGGCATACAATTTTGCATAATTGCTTATATATCTCTAGGGTGAGTTCTGTCTTTTCCAATTTTATCTGGATCCTTTCTCTTTTTTTTTGTTGATGAATCTGGCAAAGGTGTGTCAGTTTTGCTGTTTTCTTTTCCCTTTGCTCATTTGTTTCTTAAATTCCACATGAGTGAGATCACATGGTATTTGTCTTTCTCTGGCTGACATCTTTTAGCATTATATTCTATAGCTCTATCCATGTTTTTGCAAATGTCAAGATTGAATTTTTTATGGCTAGATAATATTCCATTGTACATATATACCACATCTTCTTGATCCATTCATCTATCGATGGATGCTTGAGCTGCTTCCATAGTTTGGCTATAGTAAATGATGCTGCAGTAAACACAGAGGTACATGTATCCCTTTGAATTTGTGTTTTTGTATTCTTTGGGTAAATACCAATAGTTCAATTAGTGGATCATAGGATAGTTGTGTTTTTTATTTTTTGAGTAACCTCCATACTGTTTTCCACAGTGGCTGCACCAGTTGGCATTCCCACCAACAGTACAAGAGGGTTTCTTTTTCTCCATATCCTCACCAACACTTGTTTCTTGTGTTTTTGATTTTAGCCATTCTACTAGGTATAAGGTGACAACTCATAGTAGTTTTTGATTTATATCTCCTTGAGTGTTTTGAAGCATCTTTTTATGTGTCTGTAGGCCAGCTGTATATCTTTTTTGGAAAATGTCCATGTATTCTGCCCATTTTTTAATAATTTGTTTTTGGGTGTTGAGTTGTATCAGTTCTTTTTTTTTTTAAGTTTGTTTATAAGAGTGCATGCACAAGCTGGGGAGGGGCAGAGAGAGATGGGGAGAGAGAGAATCCCAAGTCAGCACAGAGCCTGACATGGGGTTCGAACTCAGGAAACATGGGATCATGACCTGAGCCAAAATCAAGAGTCAGATACTTAACCAACTGAGCCACCCAGATGCTCCTGTATCAGTTCTTCATATATTTCAGATACTAACCCTTTATTGGATGTCATTTGCAAATATCTTTTGCCATTCAGTTGGCTGCCTTTTAGTTTTGTTGATTGCTTTCCTTTGCTGTGTGGAAACTTTTCCTTTGATGTAGTCTGAATAGTCTATTTTTGCTTTTGTTTCCCTTGCCTCAGGAGACCTATCTAGAAAAATATTGCTATTGCCAATGTCAGAGAAATGACTGTGCTCTCTTCTAGGAGTTTTATGGTTTCATATCTCACATTTACATCTTTAGTTTTAGTTTACTTTTGTGTATGGTGATAGAAAGTGATCCAGTTTTATTCTTTTGCATGTGGCCATCCAGTTTTCCCAACGCTATTTGTTGAAAGGACTGTCCTTTTCCTATTGTATATTCATTCCTCCTCTGTCAAAGATTAAATGACTATATAATCGTGGGTTTATTTTTGGGCTGTCTATTCTATGCCATTGATCCATGTGTCTTTTTTTTTTTTTTTTAGGTTATCCATTTATTTTGAGAGACAGAAGGCATGAGTCAGGGAGGGACAGAGAGGGAGAGAGAATCCCAAGCAAGCTCCATACCATCAGCACAGAGCCTGATTGCAGGGCTTGATCCCATGAACTGCAAGATCACAACCTGAGCCAAAGTCAGACACTTAACCAACTGAGTCACCCAGGCACCCTGATCCACATGTCTTTTTTTTATGCCAATGTCATGCTGTTTTAATTACTACCACTTTGTAATATAACTCGAAGTTTGGAATTGTGATACCTCTAGTTTTGTTTTTCAAGTCTGCTTTGAGTATTCGAGGTCTTTTGTGGTCTCATACAAATTTTAGGCTTGTTCTAGTTCTGTGAAAAAACACTGCTGATGGGGCATCTCAGTGGCTCAGTTGGTTAAGGGTCCACTTCAGCTCAGGTCATGATTTCGTGGTTCATGAGTTCAAGGTTTTGTGCTGACAGCTCAGAGCCTGGAGCCTGCTTCAGATTCTGTCTCCTTTCTCTCTGCACCTCCCCCACTCATTGATATTCTCTCTTTCCCCCACTCCCTCAAAAATAAATGAAACATTAAAAAAAATTTTTTTTAAACATTAAAAAACACTGTTGGCATTTTAATAGGAAGTGCATTAAATCTGTAGATTGCTTTGGGAAGTATAAACTGTATTTGTTCTAATCGATGAGCATGGGATGTCTTTACATTTCTTGGCATTGTCTTAAACTTCTTTCTTCACTGTTCTATAGTTTTCAGAGTACAGGCATTCACCTCTTTGCTTAAGTTTATTCCTAGATATTTTATTGTTTTGCTGGAATTGTAAAGGGGATTGTTTTCTAAATTTCACTTTCTGCTGCTTCATTATTAGTATATAGAAATGCAACCGATTTGTGTACATTGATTTTGTATCCTACGACTTTACTTCATTTATCAGTTCTAGTACTTTTTTGGTGGAGTCTTTAGGATTTCCTATGTATAGTATCATGTCACCTGCAAATAGTGACCATTTTACTTATTATTTTCCCATTGAGGAAGGCTTTTATTTCTTGCCTAATTGCTCTGGCTAGAACTTGTAATATTATGTTGAATCAAAGTCTCAAGAGTGGGCATCTTTGTCTTGTCCTGATCTTAGAAGAAAAGCTTTTAGCTTTTCACCATTGAGTGTGATGTTAGCTGTGGCCATGCCATATATGGCCTTTATTATGTTGAGGTACAATTCAACATCCATTTAATAAACTCTCAACATAGAAGATCTAGAGGGAATGTGTCAAATTCTTTCTCTGTATCTAATGAGATAATCATGATTTTTATTTTCATTTTGTTAGTGTGGTATATCACATTGATTAGCAGATATGGAGTTATCTCTGCATCCCTGAAGTAAATCCCACTGGATCATGGTGTATGATCCTTCTAATATATTGTTGAATATGGTTTGCTAATATGTTATTGAGGATTTTTGCATCAGTGTTCATTAGGGATACTGGCCTGTGATTTTTTTGTCGTACAATATCTTACCTAGTTTTGGTATTGTGGTAATGCTGGACTTGTAAAAATAAGTTGGGAATTGTTCCCTCCTCTATGTTTTTGGGAAAAGTTTGAGAAAGATTGATATTAACCCTTCTTTGAATGTTTGGTAGCATTCATTAGTGAAGCCATCTGGGAAGAGACTTTTGCTAGTAGAGAGTTTACTAGGAAGGAGATTGAATCAGTAATCAGTCTGTTCTGACATTTTATTTCTTCTTGATACAGTCTCAGAAGTTTATCTGTTCATAGGAATTATCCATTTCCTCTAGGTTGTCCAATTTGTTGGATGTAATTGTTCATAGTTTACTCTCAGGATTCTTTATTCCTATGGTATCAGTTGTAAAGTCTTTCATTTCTGATTTAATTTATTTAAGCTTTCTTTTTCATTAGCCTTTTAACAGCCCTTAGGTGCACAGAATCACATAAGTCATAATCATTAGTTACTGACTCATCATTGATCTATGCCTACATTGACATACTTTTAATGAAACATTGAAATAAGAACCCTGAACCCACCACACAGTATAAAAGCTGGGACCTTGAAGAAAACATACCTAGCTTTTCTTTCCTTCTCTGAGCAATTCTACGAAATGTAGTGCTATGCTCGGAGAGTGTGACCATCTGGACTTTCCTAGACTTGAGACTCCAAGAGGGTCTTCATGTGGAGGTGATGTTTGAGTCCCAGGAGGAATGTAGAAACCTGAGTAAAGAAGAGAAAACCAGGAGTGTGACAGAATTCCAAAGGAGAACCTGGGTGGCTCGGTTGGGTAAGTATCTGACTCTTGATCTCAGCTCAGGTCTTTTTTTTTTTTTTAAGTTTTATTTTCAGAGAGAGAGAGCATGCACAAGCAAGCAGGGGAGAGGCAGAGAGAGAGAGGGAGACAGAGAATCCCACGCAGGCTTTGCACTATCAGGGCAGAGCCTGATGAGGGGCTCAAATTCATGAACTGTGAGATCATTACCTAAGCCAAAACCAAGAGTCTGACACTTAACCGACTGAACCCCCCAGGTGCCCCAGGTCTTTTTCTTGTTAATGTTTATTTATTTTGAGAGAGTGTGTTTGTGTGAGTGGAAGACTGGCTGAGAGAGAGAATCCCAAGCAGACCCCATGCTATCTGTAGAGAGCCCTATGCAGGGCTCAAACCCTTGAACCGTGACACCATGACCTGAGCCAAAATCAAGAGTCAGATGCTTAACTGAATGAGCCACCCAGGTGACCCTCAACTCAGGTCTTGATCTCAGGGTTCTGGGTACAAGCCCTGCATTGGGCTCCACACTGGGTGTGAAGTCTACTTTAAAAAAAAGTCAGGGGCGCCTGGGTGGCGCAGTCGGTTAAGCGTCCGGCTTCAGCCAGGTCACGATCTCGCGGTCTGTGAGTTCGAGCCCCGCGTCGGGCTCTGGGCTGATGGCTCAGAGCCTGGAGCCTGTTTCTAATTCTGTGTCTCCCTCTCTCTCTGCCCCTCCCCCGTTCATGCTCTGTCTCTCTCTGTCCCAAAAATAAATAAATGTTGAAAAAAAAAAAATTTTTAAAAAGTCAGAACTCCTTACCATCAATGTGACAGAAACTGCAGGCATAATTTAGAGCTGAATTGCTTTTGATGGACACATGGCATCAGGAGTGAGTGTGACAGTTTGGATTTAATGGGGCATGGTGTACTGCAGAACCATCAATTGTTGCAGGTGGCAGTACCGAATAGAAACTCAGTGGCATGATGTGCCTGCCAAGAACAAATAAGATGTGTTCTTGCCTAGTGCCAGAACCTCTCCCAAGGTTTAGTTATTGGCACTACTGTAGAGTCACTGAGTCACGCCAGGATTTTACCAAGAAGATTTCGTCCCTTCCAATATAGCAGATGTGTCTGTTTTATTTATATACATTTATTATATACATTATATATATATATGTGTATGTATGTATATGTGTATATATGTGTGTGTATGTATATATGTATGTGTGTATGTATATATGTGTGTGTATGTATATATGTGTGTATGTATATATGTGTGTGTGTATATGTATGTGTGTGTCTATGTATCTGTGTGTGTGTATCTATGTGTGTGTATGTATATATGTATGTGTGTATATATGTATCTGTGTGTATATGTGTGTATGTATGTATATATGTGTATGTATATATGTATGTGTGTATGTATGTATATGTGTATGTATATGTGTGTGTATGTGTGTGTATATGTGTGTGTATGTGTGTGTATATGTGTGTGTGTCTATATATGTGTGTGTGTATATATGTGTGTGTATATGTGTGTCTATATATGTGTGTGTGTACATATGTATGTGTGTATGTATATGTGTGTATGTATGTATATATGTATGTGTGTATGTATGTGTGTATGTGTATGTATATATGTATGTGTGTATGTATGTGTGTATGTATGTATATGTGTGTCTGTATGTGTGTGTATGTATGTGTTTATGTGTGTGTATATGTATGTATGTGTGTGTGTATGTATATATACATACATACACACATAAAGTGGTAGGTGAAGATGAAGCATCTTACAACCAACAAGACTCCATGCAGATAGCTATGGAAAACTACAAAATAAAAAGGTATAAATAGATTTGACTATTATATCTAAGTTGGCTTCTGACAGTCCCTACATAACGCTAATGCAGCAGATGATTGTGCACATTTTTCAATATGTCAGTTACCTAACATTGACCTGCTTAGTGCCCTCAGCCTTCGTGACCTGCAACCTATGTCCAGGATCACTGTCCACAACATCTAAAACTCAGCATCAAAAGTGTTGCATTTCAACACTGCCAGGGCTGCCATAACAAAATACCACAAACCAGGGAGTAGAGCATGGGGGTGTAAACAACAGGTATTTCTTTCTTGACAGGGTCAAGGTGTCAGCAGCATGATTTCTCCCAAGACCTCTCTTCTTGGCTTGCAGCCGATGGCCATCTTCTGTGTCCTTGCTGATGAGGGACAGAAGCAAAAAAATACTCGCCTTTAGCCCCAAAGGCTGACCTATAGCCTCCATAGTTCCCATAAGGATCAAATAGACGCTGGCTGCTACATTCTTAAAGGGTCTCATGACTGCCTTTACATCTCACCAATAGTTAATATCGAGCTGAATGATAAGCACCAAAGAAATCTTGCAAAAGTAGTTTTACGAGGGGTGCCTGGATGACTCAGTCAGTTAAGCATCCAACTTATTTCAGTCCAGGTCATGATCTCACGGTTTGTGAGTTTGGGCCCCACATCAGGCTATCTGTCAGCATACAGCCCGCTTCAGATCCTCAGTCCCCCTGTCTCTGCCCCTCCCCCCTGCTTCTCTCTCTCTCCCTCCCTCTCCAAAATACACGTTTTGAAAAGTATTTTTATGAGTAGAAATTTGAAAAAAGACATTTATGATCTAATACTCCCTGCATGTCTCCTCCCTCTTGAGCAACTAAGCAAAAAACGACCAGTTTAACACAGCAAAAGTAGAGCTTTTTCTGCCCATGGGTCTTAGCCCTGTGCTAAAATACAAGTACCTTACTCCACTGAGAATGTCTCAAGAATTCTTTCTTACCATTTGTTCCTGACCCCACGTTATTTTGGCACCCAACGTGGGGCCTGTCTTCTCATCTGGACTCGGAGCTTTGGTGTAAAGTTGGTGAGTACTTCCTCTTCTTTTCCTTTCATTTCAGGGGTTTTTCAAGGAATAAGGTCTTACTGGAACACTTACTTTCATGTCAGTTGCTCAGGCTGTAATCCTCTAGCCTGTGGCTGCTCTGTGGGGAAGAGAAAGCCTACCTTTTGACTGGAAGCTAGTACCCTGGCCAGAATGATAATGAGACCTAGAAACTGGATACCCTCTCTTTATTCCTATCCTTACACAAAGCTGTCTTACACACAGGACAGCCACTTAAGTCACTGGGACAGCTGCAAATATTAAGAGTTCCGTGTTAGAGTTCCTCCTCATTGTTCTAATGTGATCCCTTCCACATCCCTAGTCTAGCCACTTCTGGCCACAGCCCTGCTTGGAGTCAGCAGCAACCAATACCAAATTGAAAGGGTGGGGATGGGGGGGAGTAGCAGGGAGGAGGCACCTGGGTGGTTCAGTTAAGTGTTCGACCAACTCAGGTCATGATCTCACTGTTCCTGAGCTCGAGCCCTGCATTGGGCTCTCTTCTGTCAGCACAGGGCTGGATTCTGTCCCCTTCTCTCTCTGCCCCTCCCCACTTGTTCTCTCTCTCTCTCTTTCTCAAACATTTTTAAAAAAAACTGGGACCATTTTCTAGAGAAGTCAGCTTTAAAGACTCTATGTATTGGAATGTCACTTAGTAAAGATAGAAATCCATCATGATCTGTTTTTTCATCAGTGTCCCCTCCCAACTAAAATTACAACATTGAGTAATTTCCCCATGTAAAATTTTTCTAGGGTTTTCCATGGGTTAAAAATAGTGGGTTCTTCATGGCATGCAATTTTGGTAACTTCACCAGCACCCATTTGTAGCCTAGGATGCAACGGGGAAGTGGGGAGGACACCAGCATCCCTCCTACAGGGTAAGGCTGTGTCCATAGTCCTTTTCATTTGAGGGATGCCTTCAGTCACTTAGACACAAGGAACCTCTGACATACCCAGCATGGGACATCACCCCAGAGTCATGGGAGAGATTTCCTTGGTCATGAGCCTTCTCTCAGTCCCCATGGACTCTCCCTTGGAATGCCCTCTAATCCAGTGGAAACAATTCAGATTGTAAGATTTAATTAAGAAAAGACTGATCTTCTCTAACATGACATGGCCTCAGTACTCCTTAAGAGATGAGGAAAAATGACCCATTAATGGGACATTAAATTTGAAAACAATCTATCATATCTCTTCTGAAGAAATAGGGCAAATGGACTGAGGCCTTCATGGCCCTAAATCAGGACCCTGACCTCAGGGACTCTTGCAGAATATGTTCCATAAACCCTCTCCTGACATACTGGATGATGATTATTCAATGGAGGGGATGCTGGCTCTCTCACTGTCCCTCCTTCTAATAGACTCAGGTTATTCTTGTTGTATGTGGGGACGTCTCCCTCATTCATTTCTTGGGTTAATAGCTATGATAATTAGAGCTAATCGTATGTGGTTAGTCTACCTCTGGACAGGGACCTTAAGGTTATTCCAAAGCAGCTGCTGAAACTCCTTTTGTTTCCGGGAAGTTCCCAGTCTTTTCTGGCATGACGTGGACTGACTAGTTTCACTTCTGGTTGGTGGCCAAAAACAAACGTGTCTGTTTTTTCAGGCAGGGAGCCCCCTTTCTCTGCCCTCTGGACTTTTATCATCCTCCAGCCTTGGTGGTGGCACCTTCCCCTCCTCCCGTTTCTGCACCACGATGGGTGCAGCCTGCATCACCAGCTCCTATACCATCCTCTGGGCCTCCAGCACCATTAGCACCATCCTCTGGTCCTCCTGCTCCTACCCTAGCTATCAAAGAGCACCCCTCCCTGGCCTAGAACCATCCATTTCAGATTTCCCTACTGATTCCCCAAGTAAAAAATTGCCAATGGGGAACAAGAAATGAATGAGGGATAAGTCCCCACATACAACAAGAGTAACCTGCCTCTATTAGGAGGAGGGACCCAGGTGCATCATAATTGGCATTTAAGCTAATTTAAGTTAGCTTAATTAAGATAGACCTGTCTTTAGAGTTATTAGCATTAAATATACTTTTATTCTGGGCACCAGAGTGGCCCAGTTGGTTGAATGCCCGACTTCAGTTCAGGTCATAATCTCACGGTTCCTGAGTTCAAGCCCCACATCAGGCTTGCTGTCAGCCTGCCAGCACAGAGCCTCCTTCACATCCTCTGTCCTTCTCTCTGCCCCTCCCCTGTTTTCACTCTCCCAGAAATAAATATTAAAATTTTAATAATCCTTTTATTCTGCCAAGTTTTACTAAAGATCAAATAAGCTCATATTATCTCTGTTGCAATTAGTCAGCAAAAAGATGGCTTAAAATGATAGCTAATTCTGTCTCAACATTCTCATGGGTAATTGTTAAGCTAGCTTTCAAGATCTTTGGTAACCTGAAACTTTGAGGCTTTGCTAAGTCAGATGACTGAAATATAGTGGCATGGAAAAACATTTTTAGAAGTTGTGAAATGTATTTATAAATTTGCTGATCTAAAGAATTCTGATGTAAAAGGGTTAACAATTTTCATTAGAAACTAAGGTTTCTAAGAGTTAAAATTCTAATAAATGTAAGTAAGACTGCAGTTTCTTGAGGAAAAAAAAAGGTAATTTTGTCCTGAAATGGGGCTGGTTGTTTGGGAAAAAAAAGGCTTAGGACAAAATCTGAGTGCAGAAGAAATTTGCAGGTTTGTGAAGGGAAAGTTTTAGAAAAGAATTTTATATGTGGTCAGGACAGGTAAAGATTGAAATGGATGGATCTTAAAAGTACACTGGTAGGGGCCCCTGGGTGGCTCAGTTTGTTAAGCATCCATTTTTGGTCCAGATCATGATCTCATGGTTCATGAGTTCAAGCCCTGCGTCAGCTCTCTGCTGTGAGTTAGAGCCCCACATTGGGTTCTCTGCGGTCAGTACAGAAGCTGCTTTGGATCCTCTCTCCCCACTTCTCTCTGTCCCTTCTCTGCTCACATGCTTTCTCTCTCTCTTAAAATACAACAAATACAAAAGTTTGTTAAAAAATTAAAAGTACACTGGTATAGGGGTACGTAGGTTGCTCAGTGGATTAAGTGCCCAACTTCAGCTCAGGTCATGATCTAGCAGTTTGTGAGTTTGAGTATGGTGTCAGGCTCTGCTCTGACAGCTCAGAGCCTGGAGCCTGCTTCATATTTTCTTTCTCCCTCTCTCTCTGCCCCTCCCCAACTTGCACTTGATCTCAATTGCTCTCTTTCTCTCCCTCTCTCTCTCTCAAAAGTAAACATTTAAAAAAAAATTTTTTTTTAAAGCACACTGGTATAAGATTGAAATTCTGCTCTCTCACTCTTTAGAAGACAAATTTTTCTTGGATTGCTGGTCTGCTCTTAATAAGAAAATATAGGGGCCTGGGTGGCTCAGGTGGTTAAGTGTCAGACTCTTGGTTTCAGCTCAGGTCATGATCTCACAGTTTGTGAAACTGAGTCCCACAACAGGCTATGTACTGGCAGCGTGGAGCCTGCTTGGGATTCTTTGTCTTCTTCTCTCTGTGCCCCTCCTCTGTGCGTGTGCTTGCGCCCTCTCGCTCACTCGCTCTCTGTCACAAAAGTAAATAAACTTTTAAAAAATCTAAAAGTTTATGTGCCAAAAAAAACCCCACAAAACGTTTCTATGTTTTATGTACTCAAAGACCTGATAAAGACAAGAGAACTGAAATTCTCAATGTTAAAGGAGGTAAGTTTTGCTAACAATTGTATATATAACCTTCTGTAGAATCTGTTACTGCCAAGTGGGTAGGTAGATAATTATTAAATTTATAATCTGTAATCCTATTTAGGCATGAGCTTTAAAACTTGCTGAGGTGTTTAACAGACTCCCTTCAGATTTCAAATGATAAATGACATCTTTGTGACTAACTAGGCTTATTTTGTATATTAAGTTACTTGGAAAGCACTGTCAAACCAACCGTAAGCCTTAGGTTGTATTATATGGGTAAATGCTATAACTATTGGAGAAAAATAAATGAAATTCCTGAAGTTTTAATACGTCCTAGCATATGGCCATTAAAGTATTGAAATATACCATAAATAACCAGATTTCCTTGGCAATTACATTATAATGAATTCTCAGATCGTTAACCATGTCCATTTCTTTTAATTTTTTTATGTTTGTTTATTTTTGAGAGGACAGACACAGAATGAGAGTGGGTTAGGGGCAGAGAGAGAGGGAGACACAGAATCTGAAGCAGGCTCCAGGCTCCGAGCTGTCAGCACAGAGCCTGAAGCGGGGCTTGAACCCACAAGTTGTGAGATCATGACCTGAGCCAAAGTTGGTCGCTCAACTGACTGAGCCACCCAGGCTCCCCTAACCATGTCCATTTCTGAGTTTTTTGTCCTTTATAGTTAGTGTTCTGATGCTCATGCAAAATGTGTTTGATCTTCAAGAAGGTTCATAAAAAGGACTTCTGACAAATAAAGGTTTTTGGTATCTTTAAAATCAAAACTAAACTAGGTAAGAATTTCCAGAAATAATGGGAAAGACACAAACAACAAATTAATAGCATAGGACTGAATGAAGAGGATAAAATATTCCTTTGTGAACAAATTGAAACATTTAACTTTTTTCTCTACCTGAACCTTTCAGAATCTAGAAGCTCTCAGTATTCTTTCTTCCATGGCAACTACAGTTATTGCTTTAAGTTCAATAAGAATCTGTTCTCCTCATAAGGGACACCATTTGGAAACCTTGGTTATATTACCGAGGCTTTGATGGGAATGTCATATTTGAGAGAGAGATGCAAAGACTTAGATATGACCGACAGTTTTAAGGAATTAAGGTTGACTTTATGGAGCCAATGGAGCCTCTTGGAAATGTTGGGTTGATACCTTGCTTACAGAGTTCCCAGCAGCCTTACCAGATGATTTAAGAATGTTACATCACAGGCATCTCCTGGAGGGACCAATAGGGCAGAACAGCATGAAACATTTTTTGCCTCTCTCATCCCTGAAAAACAGCTAGATCAACACCAAACAATCTTGCACACCTAGAAAACTGCTTTGAGGATTGACAGAAAAATCTGCACAACCTGAACCACAGAACTTGGCAAGTACTCAGTGGGGAAAGGTGAACTGAGGGAGAGAGAAGCCATGGAGGGTTGGGAGCTGTTTTTGCTTGCAGAGAGAGGAAGGAGACAAGGGGGAGAATACAGGAAAAGCACTCCTCCCATCCCCTGCTGAAAGCAGCTGAAGACAGAGAAAGAGTGGACTGAACAAAAAAGGGAGTAAGGAGAAAAGACAGGGTTTAATTTCCCTTAAGATGCTATAGATAGGGGAGCTCAGAGTCTGAAACTCTGCACCTTGATACCTGGCATAGCTCCGGTGGGAAGGGTGAATCCCCAGAAACAGACAGTAAGGTACAAGAAGTCCTTAGGCCACATGAGGAGAGGTAGCTTCCCTGCTTCCAGGACACTGAGTAGAGGCTGTGCAGCCTCCTCACAGGCAAAGGTCCTAGTGGACCCTGGAGAACAGCCGCATTCGCTGCTGTTGGAACAAGGGTTTTAAGGATGAAGCCTGCTGCCAGATGTGTGTTGTGATTTACCATAGTCCCTGAAACACTGCTGCTACATGATCTCTGGGCATCTGCAGCAACACAGTCTTACAAACGTTCCAGGGGGCAGGCTGGCACCAGGGCATTGTTCAGGGAGACCCTCCCCCCAGAGGGTCTGAACAGATCAAAGCTGCAGTGCCCTCAGAAGTGAGGGGTTTGGAAACACAGCCCCATATTAGATAAAACTCGGGAGGAAGGTGCCACCTGGCAAGCTGACGGCTTGGTTATAGACAGTGTAGAAGTTGGGAGTGGGCAGAAGCTAGAGACAGAAGAGTGGTGCTTAATTGCCAATTGGCGAGAGCACAGAGTTCTGATACTTGAGACTGGGTAGGTGGGTGGGGCCACTTTGACCCTTTCCCCACATGTGCATACACACCTACATGCACTGCAAGGATCCACCCCAATAAACTAAGCGCCATCTAGTGGAGAACAGATGCTACACCAAGCCCCACCCAGTTGGGCCACCTTGATCTAGAGGAACACCACAAATCTCTGTGTCTGTTTACGGACTATAAACTGCTTCATAGTTTGACTTCTAGGGCAAACTGGATGTAATTTCAATCGTATTTCATTCTGTTTGCTGGTTCATCTATTCAATTTTTTTTCTTAAAGAAAAAATTTATTTTCCATTTTTATAAAAAGCTTTGACTTTTTCTACATTTTTTACTTTCTTATAAATTTTTAACTCTAAAATGAAATAATGAAGGTAAACTATTTTGTTATTGCATTCGTTTTTTTAAATTTTCATTTTCTTTCTTTTTTTCCTGCCCTTTTTTTCTCTATCAAGCTTCTTTAAAAACCAGACCAAAATGCACCGAGGAGCTGGCATCCTTCATTTGATTTTTTGTGTTGTTTTTGGTTTTTACATTTTTTTATACTTTTTCTTCCTCTAAAATGACAAAATGAAGGAATTCACCCCAAAATAAAGAACAGGAAGAAATGACAGCCAGGGACTTAACACAAATATAACCAAGATGTCTAAATCAGAATTTAGAATCGTGATAATAACGATACTAGATGGAGTTGAAAGAAGCACAGAATCCCTTTCTGAGGAGATAAAAGAAGTACAAGTCAGGACAAAATTAAAAATGCTATAACTGAGTTGCGATCTCAAGGATGCCTTGGTGGCAAGGATGGATGAAGCAGAGCAGTGAATCAGTGATATAGACAACAAACCAATGGAGAATAATGAAGCAGAAAAAACAGGGAAACTAAGGCAAAAGAGCACAATTTAAGAATTAGAGAACTCAGTGACTCATTAAAAAGGAATAACATCTGAATCATGAATCATAGGGGTCCCAGAAGATGGATAGAGAGAAAAGGGGGTAGAAGGGTTATGTGAGCAAATCATAGCAGAAAACTTTACTAACCTGGGGAAAGACACAGACATCAAAATCCAGGAAGCACAGAGAAATCCCATTAGATTCAACAAAAGCTGACCATCAGCAAGGCATATCATAATCAAATTCACAAAATAGGCAAGGAAAGAATCAGGAAAACGGGGGGAGATCCTTAACCTACAAGGGAAGACAGATCAGGTTTGCAGCAGACCTATCCACAGAAACTTGGCAGGCCAGAAAGGAGTGGCAGGATATATTCCATGTGCTGAATCAGAAAAATATGCAGGCAAGAATTCTTTATCCAGTAAGGCTGTGATTCAAAATAGGAGAACATTTGTATGGAACCACAAAAGACCTCAAATAGCCAAAGTAATATTGAAGAAAAAAGCAGGAGGCATCACAATCCCAGACTTGAGCCTCTACTAAAAATCTGTAATCATCAAGACAGCATGGTATTGGCACAAAAACAGACACATAGCCCAATGGAATAGAATAGAGACTCCAGAACTGGACCCACAAATGTATGGCCAACTAATCTTTGACAAAGCAGGAAAGAATATCCAGTGGAAAAAAAGACAGTCTCTTCAACAAAGTGTGCTGACAGAACCAGACAGCAAGATGAAGAAGGATGAAGCTAGACCACTTTCTTACACCATTCACAAAAATAAACTCAAAATGGATGAAGGACCTAATGTGAGACAGAAAACCATCAAAACCCTAGGGGAGAAAGAGAGGGGAAAAAACCTCTCTGACAGCAGCAATTTCTTACTTGACATATCTCCAAAAACAAGGGAATTAAAAGCAAAAATGAACTATTGGGACCTCATCAAGATAAAAAGCTTCTGCACTGCAAAAGAAACAATCAACAAAACTAAAAGGCAACCAATGGAATGGGAAAAGATATTTGCAAATGGCATATCAGACAAAGGGCTAGTATCCAAAACTTATAAAGAACTCACCAAACTCCATACCCGAAAATCCAGTGAAGAAATAGGCAGAAGACATGAATAGACACTTCGCCAAAGAAGATATCCATGTGGCCAACAGGCACATGAAAATATGCTCAACATCACTCCTCATCAGGGAAATACACATCAAAACCACACTGAGATGTCACCTCACGCCAGTCAGAGTGGCTAAAATGAAATCAGGAGACTATAGATGCTGGACAGAATATGGACAAACGGGAACCCTCTTGCACTGCTGGTGGGAATGCAAACTGGTGCAGCCACTCTGGAAAACAAGGTGGAGTTTCCTCAAAAAATTAAAAATAGACCTACCCTATGACCCAGCAATAGCACTGCTAGGAATTTACCCAAGGGATACAGAGAGTGCTGATGCATAGGGGCATTTGTACCCCAATGTTTATAGCAGCACTTTCAACAATAGCCAAATTATGGAAAGAGCCTAAATGTCCATCAACTGATGAATGGATAAAGAAGTTGTGGTTTATATATACAATGGAATACTACTTGGCAATGAGAAAGAATGGAATATGGCCTTTTGTAGCAATGTGGATGGAAGTGGAGAGTGTTATGCTAAGTGAAGTAAGTCATGCAGAGAAAGACAGATACCATATGTTTTCACTCTTGTGTGGATCCTGAGAAACTTAACAGAAGACCATGGGGGAGGGGAAGGGAAAAAAAAAAGAGAGGGAGGGAGCCAAACCATAAGAGACACTTAAAAACTGAGAATAAACTGAGGGTTGATGGGGGTGGGAGGGAGGGGAGGGTGGGTGATGGGCATTGAGGAGGGCACCTGTTGGGATGAGCACTGGGTGTTGTATGGAAACCAATTTGACAATAAATTTCACATTAAAAAAAAATAAATTTTTAAAAGACAATAAATTTCATATTTTAAAAAAAGCAAAGTAAAAAAACAAAATAGAAGGAGAGATTTAAAAATTTCCCAGACAAAAACTAAATGAGTTTGTGACTGCTAAACCAACCCTGCAAGAAATTTTAAGAGGGACCCTCTGAGGGGAGAAAAGACAATCAGTCAATCAATAAATGAATACCAAAAGCAACAACGACTAGAAAGGACCAGAGAACACCACCAAAAACTCCAACTCTACAAGCAACATAATGGCAGTAAATTCGTATCTTTCAGTACTCACTCTAAATGTCAATGGACTAAATGCTCCAATCAAAAACTACAGGGTAACAGAATGGATAAGAAAACAACATCTATCAATATGCTGTTTACAAGAGACACACTTTAGACCTAAAGACACCTTCAGATTGAAAGTAAGGAGATGGAGAACCATATATCATGGTAGCAGTCAACAAAAGAAAGCCAGAGTAGCCATACTTATATCAGACAATCTAGATTTTAAAATACTGTAACAAGAGATGAAGGGCATTATACCATAATTAAGGGGTCTATCCACCAAGAAACCCTAACAATTGTAAACATTTATGCTCCAAATGCAGAGCAAGCAAATGTGTAAGTCAGTTAACCACAAACATAAACTCACTAATAACAATACCATCATAGTAGGGGACATCAAACCCCACTCAAAGCAATGGACCAATCATCTAATCAGAAAATCAACAAGGAAACAATGGCTTTGAATGACACACTGGACCAGATGGACTTAAGAGATATATTCAGAACATTTCATCCTAAAGCAGCAGAATATATCTTCTTCTCCAGGGCACATGGAACGTTCTTCAGAATAAATCATGTACTGGGACACAAATAGCCCTCAACAAGTACAAAAAGATCGAGATCATACCATGCATATTTTCAGACCACAACACTATGAAACTCGAAATCAACCACAAGAAATTTGGAAAGGTAACAAATACTCAGAGACTAAAGAACATCCTACTAAAGAATAAATGGGCAAACCAAGAAGTTAAAGAGGAAATTAAAAAGTACATGTAAGCCAGTGAAAATAACACCACAGCCCAAAACCTCTGGGATACAGCAAAGGCAGGAAAGTATATAGCAATTCAGGCCTTCCTAAAGAAGGAAGAAAGACAACCTAACCTTACACCTTAAAGAACTGGAAAAAGAACAGCAAATAAAACCCAAAACATCAGAAGACAGGAAATAACAAAGATAAGAGCAGAAATCAATGGTATTGTAACCAAAAAAACAGATCAATGAAACCAGGAGTTGGTTCTTTGAAAGAATTAGCAAAATTGATAAACCACTAGCCAGTTTGATTAAAAAGAACAAGGAAAGGACCAAATACATAAAATCAAGAATGAAAGAGGAGAGATCACAGACAACACTGCAGAAATAAAAACAATAAGAGAATATTATGAGCAATTATTCACCAGTAAAATGGGCAATCTGGAACAAATGGACAAATTCCTAGAAACATATAAACTACCAAAACTGAAATAAGAAGAAATAAAAAACTTGAATAGACCCATAACCAGTAAAGACATCAAATTAGTAATCAAAAATCTCCCAAAAACAAGAGCCCAGGGCCAGATGGCTTTCCGGGGGAATTCTACCAAACATTTAAAGAAAAGTTAACATCTATTCTTTTGAAGCTTTTCTAAAAAATAGAAATGGAAGGAAACTTTCAAACTCATTGTATGAAGCCAGCATCACTTTGATTCCAAAACCAGACATAGACCCCACTAAAAAGGAGAACTACAGACCAATTTCCCTCATGAACATGGATGTAAAAATCCTCAACAAGATATTAGCCAACTGGATTCAACAATACATTAAAAGAATTATTCACCAAGACCAAGTGGGATTTATACCTCAGATACAGGGTTGGTTCAATATCCATAAAACAATCAAAGTGATATATCACATCAATAAAAGACAAGAACCACATGATCCTCTCAATAGCTGCAGAAAAAGCATTTGACAAAATACAGCATTCTTTCATGACAAAAACCCTCAAAGTAGGGATAGAAGGATCATACCTCAAGATCATAAAAGCCATATATAAAAGATCCACTGCTAATATTATCCTCAATGGGGAAAAACTGAGAGCTTTCCCCCTAAGACCAGGAACATGACAGGCATGTCCACTCTAGCCACTGTTATTCAACATAGTATTGGAAATCCTAGCCTCAGCAATCTGACAACACAAAGGAATAAAAGGCATACAAATTGGCAAGGAGGAAGTCATACTTTAACTCTTCTCAGACTACATGATACTTTATATGGAAAACCCAAAAGATGCCACCAAAAACTGCTAGAACTGCTCCATGAATTCAACAAAGTCACAGGATATAAAATCAATGCACAGAAATTGGTTGCATTCCTTTACACCAATAATAAAGCAACAGAAAGAAAAATCAAGGAAAATTCTATTATTTTGTATCAAAAACCATAAAATACCTAGGAATAAACCTAACCAAAGAGGTGAAAAATCTATACACTGAAAACTATAGAAAGTTTATCAAAGAAACTGAAGAAGACACACAAAAAAGGAAAAATATTCCATGCTCATGGATTGGAAGAACAAATATTGTTAAAATGTCAATACTACCCAAAGCAATCTACATATCCAATGCAATGCCTATCAAAATAACACCAGCATTCTTCACAGAGCCAGAACAAACAATCCTAAAATTTTTATGGAATTAGAAAAGACCCTGAATAGCCAAAGCAATCCTGAAAAAGAAAACCAAAGCTGGAGCCATCACAGTCCCAGACTTCAAGATGTATTACAAAGCTATAATCACCAAGACAGTATGGTACTGGCACAAAAACAGACACTTAGATCAATGGAACAGAATAGAGAACCCAGAAATGGACCCACAAACGTATGGCCAACTAATCTTTAACAAAGCAGGAAAGAATATCCAGTGGAATGAAGACAATCTCTTCAGCAAGTGGTGCTGGGAAAACTGGACAGCGACATGCAGAAAAATGAACCTGGCCTACTCTCTTACATCATATACAAAAATAAACTCAAAATGGATCAAAGACCTCAATGTAAGACAGGAAGCCATCAAAATCGTAGAGAAAGCAGGCAAAAACCCCTTCAACTTTGGCCACAGCAACTTCTTACTCAACACATCTCCAGAGGCAAGGGAAGCAAAGGCAAAAATGAACTACTGGGACTTCATCAAAATAAAAAGCTTCTGCACAGTGAAGGAAACAATCAACAAAACAGGTAACCGATGGAATGGCAGAAGATATTTGCAAATGACATATCAGATAAAGGGTTAGTATCCAAAAATCTATGAAGAATTTATCAAACTCAACACCCAAAAACCAAATAATCCAGTGAAGAAATGGGCAAAAGACATGAATAGACACTTCTCCAAAGAAGGCATCCAGATGGCCAACTGACACATGAAAAAATGCTCCACATCACTCACCATCAGGGAAATACAAATCAAAACCACAATGAGATACCACCTCATACCTGTCTGAATGGCTAAAATAAATAACTCAGGCAAAAACAGATGTTAGCGTGGATGCAGAGAAAGAGGAGCTCTTTTGCACTGCTGGTGGGAATGTAAACTGGTACAGCCACTCTGGAAAACAGTATGGCAGTTCCTCAAAAAAAAAAAAAAAAAATAGAACTACCCTATGACCCAGCAACTGCACTACTAGGTATTTATCCAAGGGATACAGGTGTGCTATTTCAAAGGGGCACATGCAGCCCAATGTTTATAGCAGCACTATCAACAATAGCCAAAGTATGGAAACAGCCCAAATGCCCATCGATAGATGAATGGATAAAGAAAATGTGGTGTATATACACACACACACACACACACACACACACACACACACACACACAATGGAGTATTACTCGGCAATCACAAAGAATGAAAGGTTGCCATTTGCAACTACATGGATGGAACCTGAGGGTATTATGCTAGGCGAAATTAGCCAGTCAGAGAAAGACAAATATCATACGACTCCACTCAAATGAGGAGTATAAGATACAAAACAGATGAACATAAGGGAAGGGAAGCAAAAATAAAAACAAGGAAAGGGATAAAACATAAGAGACTCTTAAATACTGAGAACTGAGGGTTGCTGGAGGGGGTTGTGGGTGGGGGGATGGGCTAAATGCGCAAGGGGCATAAGGGAGGACACTTGTTGGGATGAGCACTGGGTGTTATACATAGGGGATGAATCAGTGGAATCTACTCCTGAAATCATTATAGCACTATGCTAACTAACTTGGATGTAAATTTAAAATAAATATTAAAAAAAAATAATATCACTTCAGAAGTTACAGGAACCTCAGGATATTTGGGGGATCCAGAGAAGAGTAATTTACCCAAATCAACAGTAATTCAGGTAAGTCTGATGACAAGAATTTGACTTGGCTTTCAACCTCAAGAGGCTATTAAAAGTTCAATCTAGAGATTCCTTATAAAAAGTTACAACAAAGCAGATTTTAAAGGATCTATATGATCAATCATTATTCTTGCTAAGCTTATGTAAACAATTAGACCAAGTTTGTTAAAATTGGACTTGTTTTACAAACAAATTAGTTTTGATTTGGCTTGCTATTTCTGGAAATAAGGGTGAATTTAGAGAGAAAAATTATGTTTCAATAACATCCTCATGGGTGTTAGATTCTAGTTTTGATTATCCTTAAATTTTTGTTGCTGGCTTAAGCTGTACAACTTGAGGTAAACTTCAGAGAGATTGCCACAATAACTCTGCTTGTTACTCTGTGGGGATAATAAAAAGGACCCTATTGGCATATGATTATTTAAATAGTTGGACAATGGGATGGACTCCTCAACAGTAGTGTAACTCCACTCTCACCTTGATTAATTCTATATGGCTAGGATAACAAAATCACTCAAAAGTCAGAGTGTACCCTACTCCATGGGGAGAACTATGAAATTGTGGAGATGATGGTCACACCTTCCGTATGACTGGAGTGGAGAATCCATGCGTAAGGATGCCCTTCTCTCCCTAGACAAGTCCTCTCCCACTTGCCAGCAATCCACATTATTAGGATATTCTTAAGGCTAGACATAAGGCAAAGAGGGCTTCTTGATGGTTTTATCCCTTACCCATATTTATCCCAGGAGCTACCTCTATCGACGTAAAATGACAGGTAGAGACTTTAGCCAAGCATACTGGGGCCACTTCCAACCACACCCAACATGAAGTGATGCACAAATTTGATAAGTGATCCTCCAAAATCTAATGGCCATTGATATCCTGACTGCAAGTGACAGAGGAAATTATTGTGCTAAAGTTGAGACTAAATGTTGCATATATATCCCAGATAACTCTGCTAATGTTTTAGCATATATGCACACCATACCTAAATGGCAACTGTTTTTTACAATAGGCACATTACACTGAGCTACAAAACCAACCTTCATGATGAATTTGTGGCTTACTGTCCACATCAAGCATTTCAGGCCTCCCTTGGTGGGTTTCTCCATTACAAGATACAGACTAGCATTATTAGTATCAGTACATAACTGATATAATACATCACCCAATACCAGCACATACAGGGATATTTTCTTGCTGGTGTAATGGAAAATGTTAGATGGGACTCCCCAGGCTGTAAAAGGCCTTTGTCTTATCCTCAAACTATCAAAATTTTAACTGAATATGCCAACCCACAGATGGGCTCACAGCAATCACAGACAAGATCCGTGTTCCATTAGTGTGAGCATCTAACATCTATTTTTCTTCCATCAGTAGGTTTACAAAATGCCATGGCACATGGAAGTCCTTGATAAATACACAGTTAAGGCCTTAAATGACTGTCTAAGCAGTACACTATCAAACACTGAAATGACCCATATGCATAAAGTAGTTCTACAAAATAGAATGGCATTAGGTGTGTTGTTTTTTTTTTTTCTTGAGAGAGAACATGAGTGGGGAAGCAGAGGAAGAGAGAGAAAGAGAATCTTAAGCAGACTCCATGTCCAGCACTGAGGCCTTTGCAGCCTGGATCCTACTACCCTGGGATCATGACTTGAGCTGAAATCAAGAGTTGGACACTCAACCAACTGAGCCACACAGGCACCCCAAGAATGTGTTAACAGTAGCACAAGGAGGAACATGTGCCATTATTAAAACAATGCTGTGTCTACACTCCAGGTTATAACAAAAATATAATAGGGTGGGATGACTGGGTGGCTCAGTTGGTTAAGCATCCGAGTCTTGATTTTGGCACAGGTCATGATCTCTCAGTTTGTGAGATCAAGCTCTACATTGGGCATTGGGCTCCAGGCTAATGACATGGAACCTGTTTTGGATTCTCTCTCCTTTTCTCTGCCCCTCCCACACATACATGCACGTGTATTCTCTCTCAAAATAAATATACTTCAAAATATATATATGTAAAACAGGGCTACTTAGTGATATGAATAATCAAATTGGTGCTCTTACAGAGCCTACATTGTCAATGATTGGTTACAGTTCTGGGTAGGGGTGGACTATGGTCTATGCTAAAGGGTCTTCTCATCGCTTTTATTTTCATTGTAATAATCCAATGTGTTCTTTCACTTTGTTTTTTCCTATTGTCCAGATGTATGCAAGAAGTCCTTGACTCCTTCACCCAGAAGACAGATGATCCTTACTACTGAAATCCCCCACCTCCCCTGCCCCATGTCCCCTCTAGATTCATAGTTACATGTAAGGACAGATATTGATTGTAGACACTGCAGTATGACTAACCCAATGCCCACTCCCAAATTCCTTCTTCCCTGGACTCCACATTTGGAATTAGAGAAGCTAAATAGTTGCTTTCCCAGGTACCCTTACAGCTGGAAGTGGCCATGTGACAGAGTTCTGGCCAATGGGATGTTACCAAAAGTCTGTAGGACGGTCTGGAAAATCTTGTGCATTCCTTTTTTTTTTTTTTTTTTAATGTTTATTTTTTTGAGACAGAGACAGAGCATGAACGGGGAAGGGTCAGAGAGAGAGGGAGACACAGAATCCGAAACAGGCTCCAGGCTCCGAGCTGTCGGCACAGAGCCTGACGTGGGGCTCCAACTCACAGACCACGAGATCATGAACCGAGCCAAAGTCGGACGCTCAACGGACTGAGCCACCCAGGCGCCCCTTGTGCATTCCTATCAAGGCACATACAATGCTAACATGGCCCTTTCTTCCTTCTCCCTGACTTGAATATGAGTTCATATGGATGAATATGGAGCTGTAAATAGTTATCTAGAAGTCATGACAAAATGGCAAAACAATTATAGATGTTATCCATAATATTTTTTATGTTGTCACTGAACCAATTCCAGATGTATGTCTCATGAATTTTTGTTACTTGAGAAAAATTAATCTCTAATTTTTAAGCTTCTATAAGTTAGTTTTTCTGTTACTTGCAGACAAATTTATTCCTGATAGATTCCTGCTCACTGTAGATGCTTGATAAATATTTGTCTGGATCAATTTTATAGAAGGTATGAGAGATTTGAGCCTATGGATGTCAGATGTAAAATTCTCTCCTCTCCAATGGACAAAACTAAAAAAAAAAAAAAAAAAAAGGAAAGCATCCAGGTCTCAATGTCTTCAGAACATCTATAGAAAAAGGTTAGGAGAACCAGGAAGAACTTTTCCTCAAAGTAGGCAGAGAGGGGCATCTGGGCGGCTCATTCGGTTAAGCATGTGAGTTCGGCTCAGGTCATAATCTCACATATGAAAGTTCGAGCCCTGCTTCAGGTGAGCTGGAGCCCCACTTGCAGTGACCCTGCTTCTCCCTTGCTCTCGCGCGGGCTCTCTCTCTCTCTCTGCCCCTTGCTCACTTATGCCCTCTCCCTCTCAAAAAAAATTTAAAAAGGAGCAGAGAAAGATACCAGAGAAGTTTGGGGACAATGACAAGAGATCAATGTCATGGCAGGGAAAGAGCATGTAAAACCCCACCGCACCCAAAACCATATTTTCTCTTCACAGACCTAGAGAGTCACAGTATTTGGATAATAGGGATGGCATTTGTTAAGCAGCAAGGAGGAAAAAGACCTAAAAGGTCTTCCAGAGGAACACTTTATCTAAAATGCAGTCCTATCCATTTGTGCTTTTTGCCTGTTATATGTGTTGAACCAAAATAATAATTAGTCTGTAATCTGTGCTCCCAAGGTATGCCATCCAGTGTTTTAGCAGAGAGAAAAAGAATGGCAGAAAAAATAAACCTTATTTCATTCTAAAAACCAGACATTAAAATATTCTAGAAACAAATGTTTTTCAGCATGATTGTATGTTTCCATTACCCAAGATATCAAAGAGCTAAAGCAAGAGTAAATTTGATTTAAAAGATATGTATGGGCCCAGAAAAGGCCCAGTTTGGCTATGAAATTGGTTTCCTGCTGACAAGTCAGTCAGGGGTCAGAGAAAGCGGGGCCCTCATCTGCCACAGGATTCTCCTGTACCTTTAGGAACTGGAGTGTTCCCCCCACTGGAGACAGACCATTTCTCAGAAATGAGTCTTCAGGAGAAAGAAGTTGGCTTTACTGTGGTTTGACAGCTCTGACCACAGTTTTTACCACAGCTATTTTTATTTTTAAAGCTGCTTTCCAGTAACTGTGAGTAGACCTCAAAGCTGGCAGCTGTCTAGGAGGTTTTCGACCAGAGTCCCTTCCGCTGAGGCCCAGGGCCTGCTCCACAAGGAGATGGAAGGTGGGGGGTGGGATGGATAAAAGAGGGGGACAAAGGATGGCAAATGACATTGTAGGGAGGGAGAGGGTGGGTTCCTCGTGAGCTCAGAGCAGCCGGGTGACCTGGAGCCGGCTGAGCCACAGCATGGGGCTTGCCAGTATCTACACTGCCTGCTGCGGGCACTCTGATAAAATCCTGCTCTCCACCTGTGTCCCAGCACACCTCCCTCACGGGCACTGAACAGATGAGTTTGGAGAACAGTAACTCTTAGTAGCCCTGGCTCCTTGGATGAAGAAGTACCCTCCTTCATCCGGGTCACTTAGCTCCCCTAGGCTGCTGTTTCCGAGGGCCCCCTTGCGGTGAGGCAGGGTAATGACCTGCCCTAGGATCCCTGTATATGCAGAGGCAGGAAGATTGCCTTACCTCTAGACTCACAGAATTGGTCTTCTGGGGCCCAAGGTGGTTGGTTTACCCCGCGTCTGCTCCCAGAGGAGAGAATACGGAGTTCAGAGGTGCACATGTCCCACGATTGCCAGTATGGTTCCTCTGGCTTTTTCTGTTGAACCGTTCTCTCTCAATCGTTGCTCTTTACTTGTTAAAGCTAGTTTTTCGACTATTTATGCATTTAACTCTACGTACAATTAGGTCTCTGCAATTTTTTTACAACTTGGTCCTTTTTATACTCAAAGTTTTCAAACTCCCACCCTAAATAACAACTTGTCTTTAAAATATATTTACAATAATAGAAGGATATGTGAGTAGTTTATACTACTGCAGCTCTGTGTAGCCATTTCACATTACAATTATGATTCTACAACTCCTGGATAGAAACTGGCACAGTCACTTTTTATTTTATTATTTTTAGATTTTTCTTATGGACAATTCCAAAAATACAAATTTAGAGGAAATGACATAATAAATCGTCACATACCCAATACCCTTATATCCTATCTCTTCACATAAGCAAATCCCAGCCTCTGCATACAAGCTCCTCAGTTCTTTGACACGAATATGCCATAGTGGTCTTTACATGGTCTTGCTTTCTTGTATGACAAAAGGTCCCAGGTTCGTCCTGTACTTTTGCTGTCCCAATGGAATCAGCCATTTCCTTTAAATAAATAGTATTTAGGGGCACCTGGCTGGCTCAGTCAGTTGAGCATCCGACTTCAGGTCAGGTCCTGATCTCACAGTCTGTAAGTTTGAGCCCCACGTCAGGCTGTGTGCTGACAGCTCAGAGCCTGGAGCCTGTTTTGGATTCTTGTCTCCCTATCTTTCTGCCCCTCCCCCGCTCATTCTCATTCTCTCTCTCTCTCTCTCTCTCTCTCTCTCTCAAAAATAAATACACATTAAAATTTTTAAATAGATAGATAGATAGATAGATAGATAGATAGATAGATAGTATTTAGAGACCCCAATCTGGGCTCTCAGGTTGCTATTGCTCCTGAGCTGGTCACTGTTTCTAGATTACAATGCCTACTTTGGCGTCCTTTGCAGGCTCTTTTAAATATGTGGACTCATATAACTACACTAGCCCGCACTTGGCATTGACTTCACCTAGAATAAGAACTGAAGCACAGGAAACCCAGCATACCAGCCAGGCAGTGGCAGCAATCTCTCTAGGCACTACACTCTCTGCCCCCATTGGAGGAGGTCATTGAGAGGGTGTGGACTGCTGGGTGACCCATGAGCTACACCAGGGAAATCAGAGGTTCCTCACCACCACCCATCCCCTTCATCCGCCTCCCCCGTTCCCCCACCTCACTCCAGTCCTTGGAATGTACACTCTGCCTACCTTTCCCACAATGGGAGCGATTCCAAGGATGTACCCTTGAGAGAGCAAGGTGTTATGGACACTATCTGGACTGTGCATGTAACTGAACCCAATTAAGGCCACTGTACAAACTTTTAAGATTCTGGCTGGCAGAGATGTGCTCATCTTGCAGCCACACAAGATAGGCCTTGTAAGTAAGTTCCCTTGCTTATTAAACTTGCCGCCTACTGACCTGGAGTGATTTGCCTCTTTCTCCAGTCTCTCCTTGCCCTCCATGTACAGGGTCCAGATTGCAAACCAACACCCCCATCCCCATCCCCATTCCCACCGTGGGGTTGACAGCTAAAATTCAGGAGGCCCAGTTAAGCCTCAATTTCAGATAAACAATGAATAAAACCCTCCTATTCCAATTGAGAGCCGATATCTCTAGTAACAATGTTATGGGACTAGCTTGCTTCCACATCCCCACAGTGGACTTGTCCGGCTCCAAGTCATAATTCTCAGGGAACTGCCAAACCATAGCTTCTCACCAGGTCTTTCTAATTCACTCACTGTCCTCACTATCCAGATACATTGGGCCAGTTTTACCACAAGCAATGTTGCCTAACACAGCTGACATCCCACCCTTAGCAGATTCCCAGGAGAACAGAGCTATAGAAAATAAACTCCATGGAGAATTGGAAATAAATTTTTTAAAGATTTTATAAGGCAATCTCTACACCTAATGTGGTTCTTGAACTTACAACCCCCAAGATCAAGAGTTGCATGCTGTATCGACTCAGCCAGCCAGGTGCCCCAAGAAATAATTTTTTTTTAGCCCTTTATATATACAGAGCTAGGACAATGTACAGATAGACAGGTAATAGATGATGGATGATAGATAGTGTAAAGGAAAGACTCAGTTTTCCCCCTGTGGAGAGAAAGCCCAGTTCTTCCTTACTATATCTTTCTCTCCTTAAGTCTTCTTTATTACTCATACAAAACACTTCACTCCTGACATTTCCCCATACCATGCAATTCTTTGCAACACCAACTGGGTGTCACACAATTCAACTCAATTCTGACACAATCTACCTGATGATAGTGTCAGATCCTACAGGTTAAGGGCTCAGTCCCATAAGATTGTCTTCCCACCCCATACACATATGCACACACACTTTAATGCCAGTCACAAGCCCAGGTTGGTTATCATCTCCTGACCAACATCAGGGTTGGTTCCAATAAGCTATAGATTATAGGTTCCAATGACCTCCTCCTTAGATTCAGTTAATGTGCTACAGCATCTCAGAGAAACATTTTACCTGCTAGATCAGCAGTTTATTATGAAAGGATATAACTCGGGCACAGCCAGATGGAAGAGATACTAATGCTGTAATGGGGAAGGGTGGGGAGTTTGTGTCCTCTTGGAATGCTCCATCACCCCACCTCTCCACATGGTGGAGATCCCCATTCTTTTGGGGTTTTATGGAGGCTTCCTTGCATAGGCATCATTGATTAAATCATTGGTCATTGTGATTAATTCGACACCCAGCTCCTCTCCCCTCTCCTAAAGTCAGGGGAGTGGGCCTAAAAGTTCCAACCCCCTTATCACGGTTGGTTACCCTGGGCCCCATCCTTTGGTGGAGTCCAAAAGTCACTCCATTAACCTAACACAACATTAAAAGACACCTTTAACCCTCTTACCACTTAGGAAATCTCAAGGGCTCAAGGAGCTCTTTGACAGAAATGGGGATGAAGACCAAAAAGATATTTCTTATAAATCACAATAGCAGAGAGAGAGAGAGAGAGAATTTGTAAATAGAGATTGATATGGATAAATATGGATAAATAAAACACATTATGGGTTCATATTGATACTTCCAATTCCAATACAGGATTATAAGGCGGTTATTTAACTATATTCTTTACTTCTGCCTTTCTCTCATGCTAAAAACCCCAGTTCTCAACACACAAATACTCATTTTACTCTTTCACACAATATATACCCAACAGTCTTGAGATAAGAATACCAATGCTATTACTACCAATATGATTACTGAAAACAGTGTAGGCTTTTCTTGCAGTTCTTTTTGTTCTTAGAGATATACAATCAAATAACTATTTATTTTTTTATTGTTTATTTATTTTTGAGAGAGAGAGAGAGTGCCAGAGCACAAGCATGGGAGGGGCAGAGAGGGAAACAGCATCAGAAACAGACTCCAGACTTTGAGCTGTCAGCACAGAGCCTGACCCAGGGTTCAAACTCACGAACTGTGAGATCATGATCTGAGCTGAAGTTCGACGCTCAACCAATTGAGCCACCCAGGAGCCCCTCAAATAACTGTTTTAAGTCACTAGAAAGAGATCTTCTTTATATGGTTATAAGAACTATGACTGATACAAAGTTCATGTTGTTTTTATTTATTTAAGAATTTTTTTAAATGTTCTATACATATATAAACATTTCCATCGCTCTCAAGTCAAATCTACAAAGTTTGTTCAGAGAATTCTAGCTTCTATCCCTGACCCTTTGGCCCTATCTCTTTCTTTTCCCATAGGTAAACATTTATTTTTACTTTACAGTTTACCTTGTGATTGTTTACTATAGTTTTGGTCCCCCTCTTAGGAAAAGAGTGGTATATTATAGAATTCTCTACTTTGGTTTTTTTTTTTCAAATTTGATTTCTAGTATTACAGCTTTATTGAGATATAGTTCACCATTCACCCATTTCAAGTGTACAACTCAATTATTATTTAGTATATTCAGAGAGTTGTACAACCACAATTAATTTTAGAACATTTTCATTCCCCCAAAAAGAAACCATGTATTCATTAGCTGTCACTCTCCATTTTCCCCAACTTCTCAACCCCAGCTCTAAACTACCACTAATCTACTTCCTCTCTCTTTGGAATTGTCCGCTGTAGATATTTCATATAAATGAAGTCATACAGTATGTGACCTTTTGTGTCTGGCCTCTTTTACCTAGCATAATATTTTCAAGGTTTATCCATAATGTAGCATATATGAGTATTTCATTTCTTTTTGTTGCTGAGTAATACTCCATTATAGGAATATACCACACTTTATCCCCTTTACCTTGCTTTTTCCATTTAATATATTCTGGAGAACGCTCTATGGTATTAAACCAAGTTATTTATTTATCATTAGCACACTCTTGATGCAGAATTGCCATAGTTTATTCAGTAAGTCCCCTATTGATGGATATGTGAGTTGTCTCTACTCTTTTATAAATAGTAGTGCAAAAATCTTTCATGCTTACATCTCTCTGGGGGGCAACAGAAAGCTGATTTATGCCTTGCTATGTCCTCAAGTTTCCTCACCTATACAATGACAATAAATGGGTTGACCTCAGTAGCTGTTAAGGAGCCTTTGAGATTCAAAGATCTCTGATCCAGGAAGAATGACATTAGCATTCTTTGGGGTTCTGGGGGCCTTAATGGTGACTCCTTTCAATGGCAAGCTCTGACTGTATAACCTTCATTTGTTCTCATTTGGGGAGTCTTTATTTATGTCCACAGAATCAATGGGAGCATTTTTATGCTAAGGAATCCCATGAGTTTAAGGGTCAGGGACAGTTGTCACACATTCACTCCTTCCCCTGAGGAGCAGATACTTGCTTTTGTGCAAATATCCAAAGGTCTGTGGAATATTGGTGGCAATCCCCACTGCTTTCCTTTAGACAGAGCCCTGACCTCGAAAGTGGGTGTTTTCTGGCACTGGCACCCACTGAGCCCAGGAAAGGCAAGCTCACTGTTGTCTAGCAGACATGGCAAAGGCAGGGTAAGACGCCCGGAAAAAACAGAATGAGCATCACCCAGGGAAGGAGAGCCAGTGATGTGACAGCCTAGCACATTCCCTTGTTGATAGAGTCAATCAAGAGGGGGCTGGCCTGTAGCTCTCTCCCTGATCCCCAAGACTCTGGGATTGTCCCCTAAGATGCTGACAAGGCCAGGCAAGAAATTAAGTAAGTGATGTGAGCCAGGAAATGCATGAATTATTTAAAAGGGGCAGGTCTTCGAGTTTGAGCCCTGCGTTGGGCTCTGTGCTGACCGCTCAGAGCCTGGAGCCTGTTTCAGATTCTGTTTCTCCCTCTCTCTCGGCCCCTCCCCTGTTCATGCTCTGTCTCTCTCTGTCTCAAAAATAAGTAAACATTTTAAAAAATACTTTATTTAAAAGGGGCAGTCCCCCCCCCCCCCGCCCCCAATTTTTGCCAGGTGGGAACACCTATATCCTCTGTTGTTGTTTTCAAGAAAAGTTGGAAATCGAGATTTTTATATGAAATTTTCTGATTTGTTCCCAAGCTTTACAAATGTGTTTGGAAGTTGTATCCAAACTTCTCTGTAAAAACAGAAAATTAAGGGAACTGACCCAACTGAGGATTTGACTCAGCAAACCCATGAGGGTGTGTCCAAGTTCATGGCCCCTCCCACAACCAGAAGCACACCTGTGGCTTAGGAAGGCGGATTCTCCCACCTGCCTACCCACCATTCAGTCTTCAATAGCTTAAGAGGACACTCCTGGAGCTATAGCCTGATGCGACTTTACTTTGCTTTCTCATTTTTACAAAGGAGAGAATAAAGTCAATGACAGTGGCACTGAGCTGTAATCTACAAAGGGCAATGCACATGGGAAGTGTCATCAAGCCTGAACAGTTCTAAAGTGTGTGTTAAAATAATTGAACTGAATCACCTCTGTGGTATCTTATTAAAATTGGGATATAGAGAGTAGATACCATTTTCTTGAAAGATAAAAAGAAATTTGAAAAAACAAAGATTAAAAGTATTATGAGGCAACAATAATCAAAACAGTATAGTACTAATGCTGTAACAAACTAACAAACCAATGGCTACCCCAAGAATAAATCCTAATATACTTAAATACTTAATAAATGATAATGAAATTAATCAATTAGAAAGGCATTAATTTTTTGAGAAATGTTATTGGAAACTTAATCTTTGCAGGGGGGGGAAATCAGCTGAGATATCCACTTTATATTATACACTAAGATCAATTTAAGAATTTTTAAACTGTGATCACAAAAAAACCCTTTCTCTTCATTTACAACTTTCTGAGCATAAAAGCAGTGTAATACATACCAAAGAAAAGTGCTGATAGATCTAAGTACAAAAAGAACTTTTTAACTCCTAGATTTTTTTAAAGCTGTAATTAAAAGTAAAACAACAATCTGGGCAAATTATGAGTGACAAATATAATAAAGAGTGATACCTAAAGACATAAATATTATCATCAATATTCAATACAAAGTGCTCATATGGTTCAATAAAAAACCAAATCCCTGAGCACCTGGGTGGCTCAGTCGGTTGAGCTTTGCGGACTTTGGCTCAGGTCATGATTTCACAGTTCGTGAGTTTGAGCCCGGCATCAGGCTCTGTGCTGATACCACTGACCCTGCTTTAGACTGCTTATCTCCCCCCGCACCTCTCTCTCTCTCTCTGCCCCTCCCCTGCTTGCTTGCTCTCTCTCTCTCTCTCTCTCTCTCTCTCAAAAATAAACTTAAAAAAAGAAATAATAAAATTTCTTAAGAGGTTAAAGGGGATGTGTTGAAAAACAAAATAAGAGCAGGCTAAGAGAGACACAAAGAAGGCCTAGGGTTTAGCCACACTGATAGCAAGAGGAATAATACGTCTATATACAAAGGACAGGAGTATATCTATGACCTCACCTGTTAAATTTATATTCTAACACCCATATATCTATCCTTATGTAGATTCTTTACATAGCTCATATATCAAAAAGAAAAAACAAAGAAAACGTCAACAGGGGCTATCTGTGGAGGATGGGATTGTGGTGATGGTTTTTTATATTATCTCTTTTTATAGTTTCCTGTATTTGCTAACATGAGTAGGCCCAGTTTCATCATCAGGAATAAAACAATACATGATATTACATGTTTTAAAAAGCACAGCTCCTCTACCCATTCACCCCAAGAAGGGTTTTCTGAAGGGAGCAAGGTTTAAAGGTGTTGAGGGGTCTGACCTTTCTGAAGACACAGCGTTCTTCCACAAGAGGGCGCCGGACCTTCAAGGAAGGAGCAAGCGGAGTCCTGAGTTTGGGGTCGGATTTTAAGGAAGGCAAGCGGAAAGCGTAAATCTTGCATATATCCACCTCCACGCCTAGGAACCACGCACAGAGTGCCTCAAAAGCTTCTGGCACTCTAAGGCCTGCCCCCTTGGTCACTAATAACTTAAAGTCTGCTTTCCCCGAAATCAGTACATACAGGTTCGCAAGACTCGGGCTCTTGCAAGTGCAAGTCGGAAGAGCACGCTCCTTGCCCTGGGGGTGTTACTAACCAAATGTAGGAGTGCTGACGTCTCTGACTCCATCAGTGGCTCTCCCGGCCCGCACAGTGACCTACCTCGGGGGCTACATGTTCCGGCCGGGGGAGGTTAACGTATGCCCTGATCCGAGTGAGGAAAGGCTTGCTCTGCTCTGGCCGAGTGGCCCACAGAAGGCTCCACTTTAGATAATCAGTAGAGACGGCTGGCGCGCAGATGGTGCCACTTTAGATAACTACCCAGTAACCGCACCACCCTGCCCCTCACTCCGTAACAACTGGGGATTAAGGTCCGTTGAGGGATTAGCGGGGAAAGAATAGCTGCATCGTGTCCTGGATCCCGCGCCTGCCATTGTCAGTAAATTACCCTAAAACTCTGTGTAAATGGCATGGAGTGGCTTGTATTGTTTTTCAGTCTCAAAGTGTCTTCTCAGTTGAGGGTACTTTACTGACCTCCTCCACCTTCTGACACCAAACCCCAGAGAACGAACTCCGTCACATTTTCACGGGAGTAATCGCTGGGAGAGAAAAGGAGGACTGACTGGAGAGCAAGGGAGAATGTGGCTGAGATCAATCAACGCAGAAGCAAATGTGAATCAGCGGGGTGCTCTCCCATGCTGGAAATAGAGGTGCAGAGAGACGGGAAAGGTCCCCAGGGAGGAAGGAGGCGCCCCCCCCCCCCCCCAGGCAGGTGGAGAGGGCAAGAGAGGCAGAGGCACGGGTAACGCTGTGAAAAGCCTCTGACCTGGAGGGTGCTGGGGATTTTGCAACCTAATGACCCCTGAGTTATCAGAAAGTGTATTCCTGACCTCAATCTCTTAGCAAACCTGACCTCCATGAAACCAAAGAGCAAAGAGATCATCTGTAGCTCAAGGCGCTGACGCACTGGGTCTGTTGCTGCCTGCCAATTTGGCTTGCAGGTGTTTACTTACCTGGTCAGGGGAGAAGCTGGATGCGCCCCCGCTTCCATCACCAAGGCTTCCTTTCCAGCTTGCTCAGAAACAGCGCTGCACGTCCGGCCAGAAGCAGACAAAGAGGAAATATGCCTTACTCATCCCAGCATGTGATGGGATGGGAAAAAAAAGAGGCCCACGCAGCCCAACCTGGGGGTCAGGGAAGGCTTTCTGGCTGAGATGATACTAGAACGAGTGGGGAAGGACATAGGGGAGTTTGAGAGGAGGAAAGGGTTGCAGGCCGAGGGAACTGCAGGGATGAGAGAGCACGTGGCCTGTGTCCGTGGGAGCAGCTGGGCGCGAACACGTGAAACTGGTGAGAGGCAATGCTGGAGCAGAGGCTGCTTTATTTGGAAGGCGCTGGGAAGCTTTGAGGGCTTTAAACAGTGGAGCTACCTGATCTTAGACAGTTGGCAGAAGTCACTGATGCGCTTTGTGTTGCCAAGTCCCCTGGGTGCATTTCAGCCCACACCTTAGGAGAACACTCTCCTGCTAGTATTGGGTACCACTGCCTTCTCCCTCCACCCTGGAGCAATCTCATGTCTTCTCAGTCACCAAGTTCTCCTGATTTTTCCATCTGCCTCTCTAGTTACTTTTTCCAGCTCCCAGGCTGGCTGTTTCTCCCCTGCCTGGCCTCCGAGAGGTGTTCTTCAAGGCCCTGCTTACTTCCTTCTCCCCATCCGCTCTTGCTCTCAGCCACCCCATTATTCCCATGGCATCACATACACCTACATGATAGTATCAGGAGAGAGGGGAGGATCCAGAGTCCAGGGTCATAGCTCCTGCTGTCCTAGCTCAGTGAGCATGTTCCTGCTGAGTCATGAGCAATTGTGGGATGAGTCAGGGCGGAGAGGTCAGAATGGGGAGTTCGGGTATGAGCAGAGGCATGTAGTAGAGAAGGAGAGTTGCTGATTCGTATAGTCAGTGTCCTGGATCTGAAAGAAAGCAGAGAACAGGGCTCTCACTATCCCAAGCGTTGAGGGAGTGGTGGACACTGATGTGCAATAAAAGACCAAGTAGGGGTTCTGAGAAGAATGTGAATGCAGGGAGATGCAGCAAAGATGCGTAGGCCCAACAGGGCTAGCTGACTCCAAAGTCCAGGAAGTCACTGGAGACTGGGATCTAGGCCACAAGAGCAAGACTAGCATATTAAGTGGTGGCCTCTGGCCTAGCATGGATCGCTGCTGCCTTGTGGGCAGGCAGGCATCCAAGGGTGTGCTCTCAGCCTTGGGGACAAAGGCTCAAGGGTGTTGGTGGGCCCTGTGTGCATTCCAGACCACAGTGACACATTCATGGTGAGGCAGGGAAGTCATAAGCTATTCCTGGTCCCTTCTGTTTTCCAACCTCACATGCCCATAGGACAGAGAATTTCTCAAAGCTCCGACATTACAGCCACTGATAAAGCAAATTTGTTTCATGCTTCATCAAGACTAAAGTTGCAATTGAGATCCAAAATGTTCTAAAGAAGTTTTTGTGGCATTTACAATTGGGTAGAATATTCAGTAAATGGTGTTAGAGCAATTGGCTTTCTATTTAGAAAAAATTAAGTTAGAGTCCCACCTTAACATCACACACAAAAATAAATCTGATAATTAGTAATTAATTTTAAAGTGTATTTATTTATTTGGGTGGGGAGGGAGGGGCAGAGAAAGAAGGAGAGAGAGAATCCTAAGCAGGCTCTGTGATCACTGCAGAGCCTGACACAGGGCTAGGTCCTGGGGCTCGGTCCCATGAACTGTGAGATCGTGACCTGAGCCAAAATCTAGAGTCTGACTCTCAACCAACTGAGTCACCCAGGTGCCCCAGCCATTTATTTTAAAACTTTCCACAACAAAAAGCTTAGGCCCAAATGACTTAACTGATTAATTCTACCAAACATTCAGACAAGATCAGGCACGTTCAAGGTGGTATGGCCATAGACTCCACCAAACACTCAAAGAACAAATACCAATCCTTTCCAAACTCTTCCAAAAAATAGAAGAGGAAAGAGTATTTTCCAAGTAAATTTATGAAAAGACAATCCACAAAATGGGAGAAATTATTTGCAAATAATCTATCTTAAGGGAGTTGTATCTAGAATATGTAAAGAACTTTTACAAGTCAATAATAATAATAATAACAATAATAATAAACACAACTTAAAAATAGGTTAAGGATTGGGCGCCTGGGTGGCTCAGTCAGTTAAGCATTTGACTTTGGCTCAGGTCATGATCTTTGAGTTTGAGTTCATGAGTTTGAGTCCCACATCAGGTGAGCTTGAGCCCTGCTTTGGGTGAGCCTCGCTTCTCTCTCTTTCTCTCTCTCTTTCCCTGTCTCTCTCTCTCCCTCTTCCTCTCTCTTTCTCTGCCCCTCATGGGATTCACTCTCTCTCTTTCTCTCTC
The DNA here is from genome assembly GCF_016509475.1 of Prionailurus bengalensis. Taxonomy (NCBI): domain Eukaryota; kingdom Metazoa; phylum Chordata; class Mammalia; order Carnivora; family Felidae; genus Prionailurus; species Prionailurus bengalensis. The sequence continues at coordinate 52,458,267 of NC_057355.1, forward strand.
TTTGCCCTTCACTCACTTGTCCCCTATCTCTCTCTCTCTCTCAAAAAAAAAAAAAAAAAAAAAAGGCAAAGGATCTAGGTAGACATTTGTCCAGTGAAGATGTACAAATAGCCAAGATAGACATGAAAATTTCTCAATATCATTACTTGTTAGAAAATTAAAAATCGGGGCGCCTGGGTGGCTCAGTCGATTAAGCGGCCGACTTCAGCTCAGGTCACGATCTCGCGGTCCGTGGGTTCGAGCCCCGCATCGGGCTCTGGGCTGATGGCTCAGAGCCTGGAGCCTGCTTCTGATTCTGTGTCTCCCTCTCTCTCTGCCCCTCCCCCGTTCATGCTCTGTTTCTCTCTGTCTCGAAAATAAATAAAACGTTAAAAAATAAAAAAATTTAAAAAAAAAAAAAAGAAAATTAAAAATCAAAATCACAAGGAGATACCACTTCATACTTACTAGGATGGTTATAATAATTATTTTTAAAAACAGGCAATACTAAGTATCATCAAGGATGTGGAGAAATTGGAACCATCATACATTGTTGGTGGTAGTGCAAAATGGTGGAGCCACTGTGGAAAAGAATTTAGCAGTTCCTCAAAAAGTTACACAGAGAGTTACCATATGATCCAGAAGTTCTACTCCTCTGTAGATATCCAAGAGAACTGAAAACATACTTCCACACCAAAACAGTATGCAGCATCATTCCAAATAGCCAAAAGTGAAAACAAACCAAATGCCTACCAAGTGATCAAAGGATAAACAAATTGTAGTATATCTTCTTATTCAAGGAAAGAAGAAAATGAGGTACTCTACCTGCTACACCATGTTAAAACATTTTGTTAAATGAGGGGTACCTAAGTGTTTCTGTTGGTTAAGCATCTGATTCTTGATTTCTGCCCAGGTCATGACCTCATGGTTTGTGGGTTCAAGTCCCACCGTGGGGCTCTGTGCTGACAGTGGGGAGCCTGCCTAGGATTCTCTCTGACCCTCCCTCACTGTCTCTCTCAAAATATATAAATAAGCTTAAAAAAAAAAAAACCCATGTTGTTAAATGAAACATAACGTAAAACATTATGCTAAATGAAAGAAATCATTCACAAAAGATGATATATTGCGTGAATCCATTATATGAAATGTGCCGAATAGGCAAATCTAGACAGACAGGCATAGATTAGTGTTTGCAGGGGAATGGAGAAAGGGTGGACACTGGGGAGTGACTGCTAACAGGAACCTGGTTTCTTTAGGGGAAATGAAATGTTCTGGAATTAAGAGGGTGGCAATGGTTGCACAACCCTGTGAATATAGTAAAAAACATTTCATGGTATATTTTAAAAAGGGTGAATTGTATGGTATGTAAATTCTATTAAGCTACTGAACAGATAAATAAATCTGAGGTAGGTCAAATATACAAATGTAAAATAAGCCTTAAAAATTAAAGAAAATAAAGAAGACCGGTTCAATAATCTTGGTGCAAGGAAGGCCATTTCAAGTCTGATACAAAACTCAGAATATATAAAGGACAATGTTGCGGCATCTGCTGGCTCAGTCAGTGGAGCATGTGGAACATGCGACTCTTGATCTCGGGGTCATGAGTTTGAGCCCCACATTGGGCATAGAGATTACTTAAATATAGAAGACTTAAAATATTGGGTTTTTTTTCCCCATTTTTGTTTTGTTTTGTTTTGAGAGGGAGAGCATGGTAGCAGGGCAAGGAGAGGGGGAGAGAGAGAGAATCACAGTCTCCATATTGTCAGCACAGAGCCTGATATAGGGGCCAGAACCCACGAACCATGAGGTCATGACCTGAGCCGAAGTCAAGAGTTGGATGCTTAACCTACTGAGCCACCCAGGCGCCCCCCAAAACTTTGTTTTAAATAAATAAAGGACAATGTTAACAGATTGAGTACATTGAAAAACAACCTTCAATGAAAAAAGAGACTATAAATTTTAAATATATATATACGATATAAATGTATATAAATCAGGAAAAACTTTTGCAACATGTATAATATATTTAGAGAATGGTCTTTAAAATCATCATGAAAATGATGAACCTCCCAATAATATGCAGCACTGGACAGAGTGAGGGGAAAGGGGCACTTGTATGGAGAAATTTCACAGTGAGTGAACATTGGTGAGGCCTTTTGGAAGGCAATTTGGTATCCAGGAGTGATCTGCAAAACACTGCTGAAATTTGGGCAAGTTACTTATTTTCTCTCCTTAGGTATCCTTAATTTGAGGATGGGGATAATAAATCTACTCTACTTGACTTTATACAGTTGTTATGAAACTCACAAGCTATAGAAGTATGTTCTAAAAATCAGTAAATACTTTACACAAGTCAGAGAATTGTGATGATGGAGTAGACGTATAGATTGTCTTGATGAGCTCAACAAGAGACAAGCTGGTGGAACTTATGCCTGGAGGACCCCAGTGGGTCCAGTTGGACAAGCAGCACCCTTCAGAATGGTTGAAAGGTGAATAAAAAATGCGAAGAATGAGATAGTTGATTACCATGTATTTCAGAGACATTTGGGGACAGCCATCTAAATACAACTCTCCTCCCTGCCTCCCATTCTCCATCAAAAAGTTGATTCTGGCAGTAATGTTTCCTCAATACCACTCTATTACCTGCCCATGGTTGACTGGATTAGGGGTGGGCCGATATGATTTCCTTCTGGAAAAACTCTGAACAAGAAGAGAGAAATAGAGGGATAGACAGACAGAAGAATTCTATACAGCCAGAACAGTTGCACTTGAATTTAGAGTTATGAGCAGCCATCTTTGGATGAGGAAGCCCAGTTGGTCCAGAATGTGGTGGAGATGAGAAACAAGCCAACCTTCTTTAGACTGTTGGTGCCTTGGGCCTGGTTCTGGTTCTTCCTAAGGCCTAGTTCTTGGGTTCCCTGAATCACCTTTGGATTCTGATAAATTTCCCCTTTTTTCAAAGACTAGCATGAGAAGGCTTCTGTTGCCAAAGATCCTTAATATATAATCTAGGCCTGGCTCATTTAGAAGGGTTACAATGAACAGGAATAGTACAGAGGCAGTTAAGAAACAAACCACCTTGGACTACCTTAACTGGGTCCTGAACATATTGTGCAAGCCGGACAGGTCTAGTCTTTCCAAAAAAGAGAACAGGAACACAGGCAAGCAGCTGAGTCAGGAGCAATACAGTCATTATCCTAAACTGCACCCACAATTCACAACACGATTCAGGATAATAAACCTGCCAGACCAGACTACATTTTGTGAGAATTTCTAACTGCTCTTGGGACCTCAACTTAGAGCTTGCCGGTTTGGGAGAGTCACACCTAAGGAATCCAAAATTTATAGACTCCTGCTGCAAATCATAGAAAGTTGGAGAACTATGAAGGCTATAACTTAAACTCAAAACTAATAGTCAAACCCCAGAACTATCCATAAAGCCTCACTGCTCATGAGCCCCATCAATCCAGAAGGAATTTTTTAAAAGGCAGTTATCATTAGCTTCCTTCATGCCCTCCTCAACAAATATTGAGGACTCACTATGTGCCAAGCAGTGTGTTAGGGGCTGAGGATACAGCAGTGAACAAAGCTGATGAAGTCCCTACCTCGAGGATCTTATATTCCACGTGGAGGGAGAGGGACAATATAAAATAAGGATATAACATGTCAGTGTATGTGATGGAAAGAAAAGTCAAGCAGGGCAGGTGTGTAGGAGTGATAGATGTATGTTATTTTATATACACTGGTCAGGCACAGCCTCTGGGATGACATTTGAACAGACTTCTCAGACTCTCTCAGAAAGCCAAGGGCTTTCCAGCCAGATGGAGGAGCTAGTAAGTGCCCTGAGGTGGAAGGCACACTGGCGGCTGGAGCCATGTGAGCTTGGTAGAGTGGAGGAGGGATACCCTGTAGGCCTCAGTAAGGACTTTAACATTTACTGTAAGGAAGTCATTCAGATTTTGAGTAACTAGAGGAGTGATACCTGACTTGATTTAAAAGAATCACTCTGGCTGCCATATGGAGAATATGGCCAGGGTGCCAGTTAGGAAGCTATTGCCATAGTTCAGCATATATATGGTGGTGGGTTAGATCATGCAGCAGTGGGAAAGATGGTAAGAAGTGGCCAGATTCTGGATATTACCACAGGATTCACTGAAGGATTGGATGTGGGTTTTCAGAGCAAGGAGTACAAGCTGAATCCCAGGCTTTTGGATCCCAAATGAAGATGCTTGTTTGGGGTGGGGGTAAGGCAATGGAGTCTTTAGGGATCTGAGAGCTGCCTCGACTGAAGCACTTCAGGCAAGGGGATGGGCTGCAGGAAGGACCAAAAATTGGAGCCAGGAGTTGGGCAGAGCTGATGAGCACTATGGCTAGAACAGGAAACCATTGTAGGTCAAGGCCAGAATGAAGATACTTAGATAAGGGCATGCAATACTGAAAACAAAGTCACGGTCAGAGTTTCAATGCAATTTGGGAGACAATGGCAGTAATTCAAACAGGAGCTGAGTAGTGTTAATTTTTAAAATACCAGGAATTATGCTAAAAGGCTTTGTGTGAGTATCTCATTTAGTTCTTACAACAGCTGCATGAATAAGGTGTCATTAGCCCTATTTTACAAATGAGCAAAACCAAAGCTACTGAATAACCTATACAAAGCTGGTAAGTAGAACACAGTCATAAGGTAGTTTGGATCCAATTGTGTAGCATGTGTGCTTAAAGACTATGCAAGTTTCAATGTCTCACTTGGCAGTGGAAGTCATCTCAGAGGTTCACGTTAGGTTGGTGTGGGAGTGGTAAGGTCGGGTGGAAGCAGAGTCCAAGCACACAGGCAAATATGGATCCAAGTTTGCAGTTTAATCTGGGTGTGATGAAACAGGCTTGGACAGGAGTTTGAACCAGGAGCCCAGGACCTGGCACCCCACCACACTCACCCTACTGCAGCAGCACCAAGAGTCAGGCCAGGCGTGGCAGATGCTGGTGGTTGTAATGGAAGGGGACTATTCTGTGTAGCTAGATTTGTAACACCGCCACTGCATTCTCCCAAGGCATCAAAGATAAATGCGCAAATCCAATGGAATGTGATTGTTAAGCCTCTGCACTGGAAGTGAGACGGTGCTGCAACACGGATAATCAAACATCCCTCTCTTCTGTAAGGTACTTGTTACACATCAAACATTGGAAGAGTTCACAAAGGTCCCTCTCTTCACCTGGCTTTTTTAAAGAGACCCCTCCAGGCAGTAGGAGGAAAGAGCTAAGTGAATTCACACTAGTCTTTGAAAAATAAACAACCTTGGTGTTCTGATATTTTTGATTGTTTTCCTCCATCAAATGGTAAGTGTGCAGTGAACACAAAATTTCATTCTCAATCTACTTAAAAGACACATTAACACATCCAGTCCAATACAGCTATGATAAAAATAAGACTTACTGGCAGTACATACTAGTTCAGGCTAGTCATTGTGGCTATTCCAGTGGGTTAGAATTCAACAAGCCAGGGTCGTGTTCAGTTGTCCCAGGTAGACTGTATTGTTAGGCTCAGTAATTTGCATCCTCTAGTTAATAAGAAACGTAGGCCCATAGAAATAAGTGACACCCAAGTGACAAAGAGTGAATCAGTGGTGAAAATAGATTCAGAACTCTGATCTCCCAACTCCCAGTTTGTCCTTTTTCTTCTCTATCCACAAGATTTTAATGTAAGATACTAGACTTGATTGATAAGCAATCCTAATATGAACAGGCATAGGGTAAAACTACAACTAATATTAGATACATGATAAATTCATTCAGGGCAAAGCCTCTATTAGTTTTGAATTCAACAGGAAACAGGAACTGAAAAAGCTGACATTAGGAGATGAGCAATTCAGAGAATACGACCAGCCACTAATTAAACATGCTAGAGAGTACACAGCACAGCATCTATAGAAAACAGTACTTTTATATAAGACAATAATTTTATAAGGAGCAATAAATGCTGTGTAAAATCTGCACTATTTTAACCTAGAAGCAAAGGTGATACCGTGCTGAATTTTATTTTGAAAACCCCATTTGAGTCACGGTGCTCTACTTTTTACACTTTAGGTTCCAGTGCAGATCATGTAATTGGCTCAGCCTTTAAGATTTAAACCACCTGTTCCCAAATTACAGCAACTGCAATGGGAAATAAGCACCAAGGCTATCTCATCATAATTGAAGTAGCTGTGTAAGGATCCCTAAGGTGTCAGCATGGCTGTCATGCAGTTGTTTGGAATTAGAAATTTGGATTCCTTTTGTTGTTAAAGTAAACTAAACACAGCAAGCCCGCTAGGGTTAATTGAATGGAAAAGACTTGGTTTCTTGTGTGGGAGGGTGTGGATGGATAAGGACTCTCATATACTGCTGGCAGGAGTGTACCTCAGTACATTTTGGGACAGCAATATGGCATCTCCTAGACTTGAAGATATGCATTGTCTGCGACCCAGCAACTAGATCTATACCCTAAAGATACTCTTATACATGTTTGCAAAAATTCTCACTGCAACCCCGTTTAGAGGAGCAAACTTTTGAAAACAAATGTCATTTTGAATAAAATGTAAATAAAAAAGTGATTAAAAGTGGATAAAAACATTGCAACACAGCAATTAAAATGGAATTAGAGCTACATGTATCAACAGTTATATTTCAGAGACATATTGAGTGAAAAATGCAAGTTGAAAAAAGATTAACAATATGCCATATGGAATTTTAAAACATGCAAAATGTTTACAAAACCATATATAGTAAAAGTATAAAACTGCATGAAAATGATAAAATTCAGCAACATGTCTTCCTCTGGGAGAGGCAGATAAATGTGATGTGGCGGGGGGTTAAACAGAGGGGTTCAACTTTATCGGTAGCTGGTTTATCTGATGCAGATCAACTCTAGATGAACAAAGCAAGTGACGTATATGTTTACTAACAATTCCAGGGGCACCTGGGTGGCTCAGTCAGTTAAGCATCTGACTTCGGCTCAGGTCATGATCTCATGGTCCATGGGTTTGAGTCCTGCGTTTGGGCTCTGTGCTGACAGCTCGGAGCCTGGAGCCTGCTTTGGATTCCGTGTCTCCCTCTCTCTCTGCCCCTCCCCTGCTCATGCTCTGTCTCCCTCTCTCTCAAAAATAAACATTTAAAAATTAAAAAAAAAAATTCTATACACCTTTTCTGTATGCTTGAAATTGCATTTAAAAGACAATCAAAAAAGCGTAGGGGTGGGAGGGTGCGGAGGGAGGTGTACTGGCTCCAAATTAAGCCTAATTATTGAAGCTTAAGAAATAGCTCTAAAAATGGTGATGCCACCAGTTCAGTGACATGACAAATCTGACACACATCATCCCAAAAGTCTGAAAGCTGCACAACAGGTAGAACATCCTTCTAATTCAGAGTAAGTCATTTAAATAGTAAATTATTTTTGGACATAAGATGGCAGAATAGGAAGCCTCAGAACTCACTACCCCCACAGAAACACTGACTTAACAATATATGGTCCCAAAAGACCTCCAGAAAACAGGAAGTCACAGCATACCGGACAAGCTCGACGCCAAGAACAGGTGCACTAAAATTGGAAAGGAAAGCGGTTTCATGTCAATGTCAGTCCCTCCCCCATGTTCCTCGTGATTGGGAGGAAAAGGCCACCTCACAGCTTCTCCCTTGGAAGGGAAAGAGAAGAAAAGAACGGTCATCCAGTGTTCCAGGCTGAGGGGCTACCCAAGAGACTGGCTTCAGTCTGGCCTGACTCAAAGCACTACTTTGGATGCGTGGGGGCCACTGAGAACAATCATGGGTTGTGGCAGAGCCAGAGAACCTACAACACCTCAGACAGCCAAAGGGGTAAGAGACTACTACAACCTCCTAAGAAAGACACTGTCCAACTTGGGGTGAGGAGGAGGCTGGATTATGCACATAAGAACAGAGATGACACACACAGCCCCATAAAAAGTCTGAGATGCCCCCAGAAACTCTAGCTGGGATGACAGGGAAGATCTTCCCCAGTACAAAGCCAGTCTATAAAGAGACAGAGGTGGCTGTTTCTCCACAGGCAAAAATCACAACAAATAACAAGGTACATAAACAGGGAAACAAGGCCCAAAGAAAGAAATCTCCACAAATTGACAGAAAAGAAATGAAGATCTACAAATTACCTGACAAAGAATTCAAAATAATCACCTTAAAGAAGCTTAATGTGCTACAAGAGAACACAGCTAACATCACAACATCAGGAAAACAATGCGTGAACAAAATGAGAAAACAAAGACATCAAAACTATAAAGGACAAACCAAACAGGAATTCTGGAGCTGAAGAATACAAAAACTGAATTGAAAAATTCACTAGAGGGGATCAACATCAGACTCAATCAAGCAGAACAATAAGTGAACTCTAAGGTAGTTCTTTTAAAATTATCCAGTCTGAAGAACATAAAGAAAAAACAATGAACAAAAGTGAAGAAAGCCTAAAGGACTTAATGAGACACAATCAAGCAAACCGTTGCACATGACTAAGAGAAGCCAGTTGAAAAGGCTGCATACTGTATGATTCTAAGTCTACGACATTCTGGAAAATGCAAGAGTATGGAGAGAATAAAAGACCAATGGCTGCCTGATGTTAAGGGAATAGGAAGGGACGAGTGGGCAGAGCACAAAGGATTTTCAGGGCAATGAAATTACTCTGATACTAAAATGGTGGATACATATTAGTATACATTTGTCTAAACATAGAGTACATACAACACCATGAGTAAACTCTAATGTGAACTGTGGACTTTGGGTGATGATGATGTGTCAATCTAGGTTCATCAATTATAACATACGTACCACTCTGATAAGAGATGTAGATAACGTGGGAGGCTATGCATGTGCGGGGGAGTAGGTACGTCAAAACTCTTTGCACATTCTCCTTAATTTTGCTGTGAACCTAAAACTGCTCTAAAAAAATAAAGTCTACTTTTAAAAAAGCCCTTGAGGCACCTGGGTGGCTCAGGCCGTCAAGCGTCCAACTTTGGCTCAGATCACGATCGCCCAGTTCATTGAGTTTGAGCCCTGCAACGGGCTCTCTGCTGTCAGTGTGGAGCCGGCTTCAGATCCTTTGTCCCTCTCTCTGCAACTTCCCCACTCATGCTCTCTCAAAAATAAACACTAAAAAAACAAAAAAAAAGACCTCCATTTCTTGACTCAACACCGTGTCCTTTGTTCCACTTTTCAGGGACTCTGTTGACAGGACTTCCTCAGGTAGAAAGGCTATAATGGGGACATAACAAGCTATGTATTCTGGGGTATAGGGGTTTGCCTCTTATTTAAATATGATAACACTAAGTAGAACAGGTTCTAGTACTGCACATGAACAAAGTGGATTATTTTTATTTTACCTTATGCTCAACTAGCATTCTACTAACCCAAAGCTGCCACCATTTTACAACCACCCATTCTATAGCAGATACTGTATATCCCTTGAAAGCAAAGACTGTGACTTATTATTCATCTTTGTATTTCTATCAATGACTATGTAATGCTTTCCATATCCAAGATTACTAATAAATACTTGATGGATGTGTTAATGGTTCCTTTAGAAAATCCTTCTAGATAACTCATTTAATTTTTTGTTTATTTTTATTTTTGAGAGACAGAGTGTGAGCAGGGGAGGGGCAAAGAGACAGGGAGACACAGAGTTTGAAGCAGGCTCCAGGCTCTGAGCTGTTGGCACAGAGCCTGATGTGGGACTCAAACTCACAAACTGTGAGATCATGATCTAAGCCCAAACTGGATGTTTGAGCCACCCAGGCGCCCCTAGATAACTCATTATTAAAGGAATATTCTACTTGGCATTATAGCTTACTTGCAGATTTGTATTTTTTAATAAAGTGTGAGATTCATGGAACAAAAAAATAATGAAAATAAAAAATAAAAAAGACCTCAAATCAACAATCTAACTTTACATCTTAAGAACTAGAAAAGGACAAAAAACATCCAAAGTCATGAGAAGGGAATAAAAATTAGAGCAGAAATGGAGAACAGAAAAGATCAACAAAATCAACAAACCATTAGCTACACTGAGAAAAAGAGAAAAGACACAACATAAATCTTAAGTGAAAAAAGGACAAGTTACAACTGATACAGAAATAAAAAGGGGTAAGAGACTATAATGAACAAATTATATGCCAACAAACTAGCTAACCTACAAGAAATGGATAAATTTCTAGAAACATGCAACCTACCAAGAGTGAATTGTGAAGAAATTAAAAATCCAAACAGATCGAGTAAGGAGACTGAATCAATAATCAAAAATCTCCCAAAAGCCTTGGGACCAGATGGCTTCACTAGAGAAATCTACCAAACAGTGAAACAATTAACAATTCTTCTCAAACTCTTCCCAAAAATTGAGGAGAGAATATTTCCAAAGTCATTCAATGAGACCAGCATTACCCTGATACCAAAATTAGACAATGGTGTTATAACTACAGGCCAATATACCTAATGAGTATTGATACATAAAGTCCTAAGACAAAACACTAAGCAAATCAAGTCCAACAGCACATTAAAAGGATTACACGATCATAATCAAGTGAGATTTCTGGAATACAAGAATGGTTCAACATATGAAAATCAATGTAATTCACCACATTAGGGACAAAAACCAGGATCATCTCAATATGTGCAATAAAAGCCTTTCACAAACCACCTTTTCATGATAAAAAAAAAAAAAAAAAACCACCACACTCAACAAAATAGGAAAAGGAAATTACTTCAAAGTAATAAAGGCCATATATGAAAATCCACAGCTTAACATAATATCTAATGGTGAAAAGCTGAAAGCTTCCACTCTAAGAGTTTGTCTTTTTAAGGTTAACTGGAGTATAAATTCACAACACGTGACAATGATACTCATCCAGAAAATACCTGTATTTTTTAAAAGCTCTGAAAATCCAAATGAAATCAGTGAATAGGTCACCAGGAAGGTAGAAGTCTGAATATTAATAGAAATGACTTTGTATATAAATAAGGAAGACAAATGGAAAAGGGAGGTTAAAGGAAAAATGGTTTTATATTTGATAGGTAAATAGGTAAGTTCTTGAACAAAGGAAACATGATGTACTGTAGAGCAAACACATTTAAAGGAGGTTCCTCTGCGTACTTCAAAGCCTCCAAGGGCGCTTAATAGTTTTGAAATATATAAAACCTTATTCCATTTTAATGTGTGAAGGTAAATCAACAAGGTTTCTGTGTAGAGACAAAGAAGCTTTTTCTTTGAAGCCGTTTAGCCTAACATAGTCTAAAGTACAGCCACAATTTTGCTGAAAGGTGAGACTAAAGAATTTGCTAGTAATTTTTACTTTTCCTGCACTACCCTAAAGAGTTCAACAGGAGCCATAGTTGCTGGCCATGTTTATTTGTCCTTTTCTTTGAACAGGATAACTAAAGATACCGACAGTATTCAATAAAATAAAATAGATGAAACAAATTCTGAGAGACTCCAATACCACATGCTATATTTAACCTAATTTTATTCATGCTTGCCTTGGGATGGGGAACAGATCATTCAGTAAAAACATACAGTAAAAACAAAATATGTCTTATCATGTACAACTTTTAAACTACAATAATGATGTACCTTAATTACTTCCATGCACACAAGTCTAACATTACAATTTGTTTTGTTTTGTTTAAAAATAAACACAGTTAAGACTTCTAGGAGCATTTTATAATAAAGTAATTCCTAATGTTTCTTTGTAGATAGATCAAGCACCTCCAAAATACAAATTCCTATACACAGTGAGCGCTTTACTTAAAATGAATACGAAAGTAAATTAAGTACGTGGACAGCCTTAGGATGAGCCGACATTATATATTCAGCTAAGTAGGCAACAAACCATAGTGCCAAATGGAAAAAGTGTATTTGCAAATAAATTTCAAAAACTAAGTCAACTTTTTATAATTAAATACAGAAAATATACTGATTTTCTAAAATAAATAAGATGTGATGTAGTAACACTTCACTATAAAGAATGCATACCAGAACATTTATAAACGGTGCGTGAATCTTATTAATAGTTTACTACAATAAACGCTGGCTAAATAGAAGTGCATGTGTGAAGCACTATGGATGGTATATGTTTCGCCACATACTTTTGTTACCTTGAGGTAGATAACACATGTGTACCAAATTCGGCATTCATTTTCAGTTGCTGCTGGTATCATGTGTTTTAAGAAATGTGTACAGTATGAAAAACTTGAAAATACTCATGAATGAAAAATGTTTTAGGAAAAAAAATAGATATTTTCATGCAATTATGTACAGTCTCACTGTGTAAATTTCAAGGCAAGATTTTTGTTTCCTGTAAAACAGATCATTGTTCTATGAGAGAATGTTTTTTACTTGTTTTAGTGCATTTCTTTTGTCTCCTCCTGCATTGCATTATTTTGCTCTATTCTTTATTTTTGTGTGCAAACGACATGCCAGTTAAAATGAAAACCATCTCACATGTAGAAAAAAAGTCTGGATTTTAAAAACCAAGAACTAATAAAATCCTTTCTAAATGACACCATATGATTCAAGTAAAAAAATGACTTAAACACTAGTAATAAAAAAGACAAAACACATTTCATGAAGAATACAAAGAGAAATGTCTGCTGAGTGTTTTAGTTCAGATGTTTCAGAATGCTGCTGTATGTCTTATGAGGAATCTGAGGGGAAGATTTCATAGCAGAAGGTGTTAAAGTGGCCTGGATTGACTTCAGTGGGGACCCAACTGGACTGTGAAACTGCGGGATGCCTATGGATTCGAGCTGCTTGTTAAAGAGGAACTCCCCACTGTTGTTCAGAAATCCTTCCTCATTTCCTCTCTCCCCAAGCTTCCCATCCTCTACTGGCTCAGTTTCTAGCATTTCGGTATCTTCTTTCCTGCTAAAGAACTTGTCCAGGTAACTGGTATAAGTGTTTTCCTTCTCAATTTGTTCATCCTTCCTTACCTCACAACAAAATTGATTTATAAGAAAACAGTCCTCCCCACCACCCACAAACTGGCTATCCCAAGAAGACTGGTACAAGGCTTCTAACTGAGCCAAATTTGCCATGCCTTTTTCCTGTTTTTCTCGGCTTACTGACTTTGATATCAAACTTTTCAATTCTAGTTGGGACACTGAGCTATTCAAGTCATTCAATTTATCAACAACATCAGTAGGTTCATGTTGTGAACTAAGTTGAATAGTTCCTGCAATAAAGGAATCAAAGTCAAATCCCTGATTCTTTTCCCTTTCTTTTTCAGCCAGTTGCTGTGATGCTTCCTCTAGAGCTATCTGGGCTTTAACCAATCCATTCCTTTCACATTTTGACTTGCCTTTCTTATCAGACTTTTCTTTGCTTTGTTCTTTCCAATTGGAAAGATCTATGATAAGCTTGGGTTCATAATAATGGTTAACTTCACTCTCTCTCCAAACTAAGTTATCTAAATAAGATGATGACCTTGTTTTGTAGTTACAAGTATGGCTACACTCCAGATCACAATATTTGTTTTCATGATGATCTGGGTACTGCCAACAAGGCTCGGTAGAGTAATTCGTATCGAAAGCAGGATCCTCCAAATACTTCTCACGATCTCCATCCAAATATTTTCGAGGATCGACTTGTACTTCTTCTTCATCAGTGACATCAGACAGAGCTCTTGGGTCAAGCTGAACTTCATCAATATCAAAGTTGTTATGTATAGGCCAATCATGCTCTGAAAATTGGCAATCGTGGTACCTGAAAAAAATGAATACATTACTGTTAGTGCAGGGATATGATTTCATTTTCAAATTCACTGAGTGCCTTTTAGGTGAAAGCACTCTGCTAGGTCTATGCAGGGATAACAGGAGCGTAACTCCTAACTTTAATGGAGAGGTAAGATCTATTACTACATAAAGTAATAAAAGGCAATTTTGGTAATTACCAATGAAGCCTATGATTACAACAAAATTCTAAGCCCTCCATTTTTAAATTTAAGATGAAATACCATTTTACACTTATTCCATCTTTTCTTTATTTTTCATCCACCTCAAACACAGCTGCAGATAAACATCTGAGTGACTGGCATGTCTACGGTTCAAGTCCAACAGTTTCATACACAGAAAAAACACTTTGTGGCCACAAAATGAATGTCTCTAATCTTAATCAGGTCTCTTACAGATTTTCACTGTACTGGTACCAAGTCAGACTAGAAAAAAAGGAAGGCTTCCTAGAACTCATAATGAATAGAAAAAAACCTCTCCCTGTATAAGCACTACCAAATATGGTATCCTCTTACTGACACAGCACAGCGAGGTGACCATTCATGCCCAAGTAGCAGCAGACTGGGAGACACACACAAATGGTTGGGGGATGGGGAAGAGAGACTAGGAAAGATATTAGAAGACATCTGGTTATGTACCTACTATACACAGGTAGTAGAAATGTTCATGTGGACAAAATGGTCATTGGCAGAGGTGTGTAAACATACAAATACCTGAACATTTTAGGAGGAAGATGCAATGACTTCACAAACTAATTTAATGATTTTTCTTTTAAACAAAGAAATATATGAAATTTTAAAGTTTTACGACTGTCATTAGTGACTTAACACCTAGTGGCTAAATATCAAAATTATCTGAAGATTTTAAACATCGATCTATTATTATATGCTACAACATTACTTTGAAGCAAAATTATACCTAAATTTCTCCAGAAATTTAGAAATCCTAAAAGAAAGCAGAGGGAAAAAAATCTTTAACTCAAATGTATGATATTATCCATTTTGATATTTTATACTATTCAAAATAGAAAAGTCCCTTATACTGGACCTATGTTAACTGAAGTTTTTTTTTTTTTTATTTTTTTAGTGTTTATTATTTATTTTTGAGAGAGACAGAGAAAGACAGAGTACGAGCAGGGGGAGGGGCAAAGAGAGGGAGACACAGAATCCGAAGCAGGTTCTAGGCTCTGAGCTGTCAGCACAGAGCCCAACATGGGGCTCAAACTCACAAACTGTGAGATCATGACCCAAGCCGAAGTTGGATGCTTAACCAACTGAGCCACGCAGATTTCCCCCGAAAGTTAATTTTATGTCATTAGGAAAACAGATTTGAATAGCATATACCATGAATCAAAATAATTGCTATCCTAAGATACAAGAGATTATATGGAAAGATTTGAGACATTATGCAGATACCTTTCCAGATTAAGGTTGAGTCTTGTCATCCAACATCTTAAATAGTAACTATTAATATTTAAATTACATAAAGGCTATTCAAAGATATTAAGTTTAGCAGAAACCCCAAGGGACCATCACTAATTATTTTTTTAAATTTACTTATTGTGAGAGAGCGAGCAAGCAAGGGAGGGGCAGACAGAGAGAATCCCAAGCCAACTCTGTACTGTCAGCACAGAGCCCCACACGGGGCTCAAACTTTCAAACTGTGAGATCATGACCTGAGCCAAAATCAAGAGTCTGACACTGAACTGACTGAGCTACACATCCAGGCGCCCCCCATCAGTAAATTTTTAAGAGATCTGCATTGTCTTACCATAATTTAAAAATAAAACTCACATAAGTGGGCTGTGATCATATAGTAATTAGTACACTGTTGTGAAAATATAATAAATTGTATTTTTCTATCTTAGCATCAATTTACCTTTCCCAGTTATAAATGTGACTATGAGTTTCATCCATAAGCAAAATATCATCAACTTCATCTTCAATATGAAAAGGATGACTGGAAATTGGCTCATCCATTGGAAAAGAATATATGCTCATGTAAGGATGAGAAAGCGCTTCCTCTGCAGTCAACCGATCCATTGGGCTAAATGTCAGAATTTGTTCCAGGAAATCCAGTGCTGCAAAAGAAAGAGATAAAACACCTTAACTATACTGGAGGTCTGCCAACCAATGTAGGGGAAAAAAAGGGATTATACGATTAAAAGGTAAATTAATTTATCAGTGAAATAAAACTGATTTACAGATTAAAAGGATACCTATTCAATAATCTTAATAAATATTTGAAATGTACCCCAATCTCCTATTATGCTCAGTTACCAAAAAAATATATATATATATTAAGTTGAATCATCTGAAACTTCTATTTTTGTCAGTCAAAAATGGGCAAATGACAGCAATTTCATATGGTTCAACCTAATACTATAGGTCGTAATCTCAGCTCTGCAACTCACAAGCTTAACTGAATTACTCCCTAGCTGTCAAGAGCTAGACAGATTACTTAAACTTGAACTTCAGTTTCTTCATGTATCAAATGGGTATATTGACAGATATCTTATAAGGTATAAAAATTAAATGTAAAGCATAGTGTCTAGTGCTTAATAAAAAACACTTTCCCCTTTCCTTCCCTTATCTCACTGACTAGCTGCTGTACTAATTTGTTGATCTCTGTCTCACATCAATCACTGGGCCTTCCTAAGCTGCTAACTCAGCCTGAACCACACTGTCACCAGCCTGAAGGTTGCCCTTACACAACCACACACTTGTGTGCCTTATGATTTATACCAATCTTCAACTTTGAGTGATTTCCCCCATCTACTTTCTCTGCTCCCTAGCCGTACAGGCCTGATGAAAGCTACATGCAAAATCACACCCACGGCTCACTACAAATTCATACTGTGGAATTGCAATTTGGCCTTTGCTATTATTGCTCAGCAATGTTCCACACCATCTCTTTACACTATCATTCTCAACAGATAAACCCGCTTCACATTTACCTCAATCCCTGGTTCACTATGGCCTGTCACACACCCTTGTATCTTTACCTCTGTCTCTAAGGAAAAGATAATTCTTCCATTTTCAATTCCCGATTTCTCATTAATGTAAACAATAGCTGATTTTTTACAGCCTTTTATATTTTACAAAGTGTTTTCATATACATTATCTCATTCAATACTCAATCACTCCAATAAACACTACAGAAACTAAGACTCACTGCTATTCAGGCCCTGCAGTGGCCCAGGGCTGAGGCCTCTTCCTCTCCTCCCCCTTATCCCCCTCTTATCATATTACCCTAATCTAGGAAGTCATTTCACAATACATCAAGCTGTTCTTGGTTGTCTTGCAAAAGAGTCCATCTTAATTAGCCCAGGGACCATGTGTCACAAGGCAAGAGAGACTCTAAGACACAGTTATGAAGGGCTGACCCAGCACAATCAGAGAGAAGGGAGATATATATCCCAATACACAAGAGGAATATACTCAAATCCCTAGCATTTGGGAACAGCAGGTGGAAAGAGGAAGAGATAACAAAGAAACTAGCTAGGCTGAGCTCCCAAGTGCATGCAATATACACATACATAGACTATTTCCATAATTACAGAAAGTTCTATTGGACAGCACTGCTCTAAAGGAAATAAATCTATTTGCTACGATGGTGTTCAAGTGTGCTAAGACATAAAAAAAAATTTTGATGTGAGAAAGCAAAAGGGAGGATGAGAGATAAGTATAGGGGGAAATAAAAAAAGATTATTTCATTGAAAGATGAAGACCACTAGGGTTCTGGGGTGCCTGGGTGGCTCAGTCGGTTAAGCGTCCGACTTCGGCTCAGGTCATGATCTTGCGGTCCGTGAGTTAGAGCCCCGCGTCGGGCTCTGTGCTGATAGCTCAGAGCCTGGAGCCTGTTTCGGATTCTGTGTCTCCCTCTCTCTCTGACCCTTCCCCATTCATGCTCTGTCTCTCTCTGTCTCAAAAATAAATAAACATTAAAAAAAAAAGACCACTAGGTTCTTAATTGTCTTCATTATTACATGTTAATTCATATGTACTTAATCTTGTTTGGCTTTTTCCTCTGAAGATCATGAACAGAGTGGGAGAAAAGAACATGTATTTCTTATGAAGTCCCCATTGCCTCAGAATGTGCTCTGTTCCAAAAATAAAACTCCAATGTTAAACTTGATTAAGAAGAAACTGGTGTAGAGCACATCTACACAACATATCTTTAGTCTCAGGAAATTTAAAAACTCTGCACTGCACTTGTATATAAGCATAGTTCCACTACTTGTGAATACCAAGGATCTTTGGCTGATGGTTAATTAACCCATTATGAAAGACATACATTCAATGCATTATGAATAAATCCCAGCCATCAGGCAAATATTCAAGTTGATTCACAACCAACTAAGACATGGTCCTGACCCTAATGAGGGTAGGGGAAATAGAAGATTCAAGTTTGGCTAGCCTGCAAATGCTTCAACAGCAATGTCCTACATTATTTCTAGCTTGCCTCTTTGGATAAGACACAGCAATAGCGACAATGGCTCAAAGCCAATCAAGGTTATTCCTGAGCAATGTCTCTCAACCTGGCTGAGTGGAGCCACACCTGTAGAGGGCTTTAAAAACAGACACCTGCTCTACTCCCCACCTTACCTCTGGATTCTGACAGAACAGTCTGCATTTTTAAGAAGCTCCCACTTGGGACACCTGGGTGGCTCAGTCGAGCATCGGACTCTTGATTTCAGCTCAGGTCATGCTCCCTGGGTCGTAGCATCAAGCTGAGTACAGAGTCTGCTTCAGATTCTCTCCCTCTCTCCTGCTGCCCCTGTCCCCATCTTGTGTTCTCATTCTCGTTCACTCTCTCTCTCAAAAAAAAATTCTCCCACAGAGGATTCTGAGGCACAGTCCAATGCTACGTGACTACTGTTCAGTTACGAAAAAGGGTGTCATGACATGGCTACAAGGTCAGGAGCAAGACAGTGCACTGGAATCTGAATGTGAAGATAAGACTTGAAGACTGGTTAGGAATGTAGAACTATTGAAAAGGAAGCCTACAAAACCTGCTGAAATTAAATACAGCTGCTTCCTCATTACTTAGGCATTTACTATATAGGTTCTAAGCACAAGTGAAGAAAACAAAATGTCATTATGATATCCCCATCCAGTGCCTATTTCTCAAAACACTTGCTACTTTAAAACACTTTGATACACACTAACCCAAACCACATATAGTGATCAGAGTGGGTAACATGAATAATGGATATGTAATTAAGAGAAACAACTATATATCCCTAACTTGATTCATGAGAGAACTATACAATACTGACATCGATGTATCTTAATGATAATTCTTAAAAATATAAGACACAATCAACTTTTAAGAAAGATTTTCCTTATGTCCAATGCTCATCCTTAAAAAAATGTTATCCTGGGGCACCTGGCTGGCTCAGTCAATACAGCATGCAACTCTTGATCTGGGGGTGGAGTTCGAGCCCCACATTGGGTGCAGAGATTATTTAAAAATAAAATTAAAAAAAAATTATCTTACTACAGGTAACCACTACAAGAGTTAAAGACTTTTGCATATTATTTATATCAACAAATCCTGAAGACATGTCACTCTTTTTTGAAACATAAAATTATTCTGTTAATGGTCAACAAAGTTTTGATTCTAAGTTCCTACCCCTTTCAAGCTTGCACAAATTCTCATATTTAGCACCT
Source organism: Prionailurus bengalensis (assembly GCF_016509475.1). Lineage (NCBI taxonomy): Eukaryota > Metazoa > Chordata > Mammalia > Carnivora > Felidae > Prionailurus > Prionailurus bengalensis. The sequence goes on from NC_057355.1 coordinate 52,477,691, forward strand.
AATATTCCGAACACGAACCTACAAACTCTAATGTAATGTGTTTGCTCATATGGAGTTTTGCTCTTTCCTCTACTTCCTTGCCCAGAAGCCTTTGCTTTCTCCCAACTCAATTCACTTTCATATGTAAATAACATTCATATTCATACCCAACTTATCATATAACCCTCACAGAACATTTTAGCTTAATGAGGGACAGTGTTTCTAGATGCTCACCTATGCCAGAGAATCAGAGGTGCAAGCTAAAAAAGTAGATGGAGTTAGAACCAGGAGAGGGGTTCAGTTTATTCAATCTGAAAAATTATTCAGAGGAACAAAGAAAGATATCCCTAAGAGTCAGGGAAAGGGAAAGTAAGGGTTGAAATTTTAGATATATCTTAATGTCTAAAGACTTTTTGGGAATATAGAGATCCTGCTTGCATGCATGCATGTGCACACGTGTGCACGCACATGCACACACATACACACACACACCCCATTACATGATGGTTACTCTTGAGTAACAATACCTTCTCGACTAATTCCTGGAAGCAGCTGAGTTAAAGGTTTGTGTGGCTCAGTCATGTCATTTCTAATGTAAACTGGAATTACGCTGAGAAGCTCCTGACGATCTTCCTCATGTACTACAGGAATAGATTCTAAAATCAGCTGCATCTGTTCAAGTTCATGTGCACCTGAAATTAGATAAACATCAAATACAATATAAACATATTCCTCAATGCTTACTTATTTGCAAAAGACATTCTAAAGTTATAGGAAACTAACTTAAATACTGTAATGACCACTGGGAGGAAAACGGTTTTAACTGAATCCTTAATCAGCATGTTTCTTTACTTTGAATATCATCAATCTACTCAAAAAGCAGATCTATTCCGATTTCAGCTCACTGACATATTTACTTTTGGCTGCTTTGTTGCCATAAGAAACTGACCCTTTATGTTTAGCCTTAAATTAAGGCATCATAAAGTAGTGAAGAAAGCAATGAACTGGGATTCAAGACACATGGATTCTAGTCGTGGCTATATCGCTAATTAACTGGCTATACCTCTGGACATACTTAAGATGATAAAGGCTTCATTTCATCACAAGTAAAATGGATGGCTGGACCAGATCTGCACAACAAGAAGTTTTATAGTTATAGGTTACGCTCAGGTAGCCATTTCAGAACCAGTATTAAAGAAATAAAAGCGGGAAGAGGTGCCTGGGTGGTTCAGTAGGTTGGGTGCCCAACTTTGGCTCAGGTCAGGTCATGATCTCACAGTTTGTGAGTTCGACCCTGTGTCCAGATCTGTGCTGATGGCTCAGAGCCTGGAGCCCGGAGCCTGCAGCCTGTTTCGGATTTTTTGCCTCCCTCTCTCTCTGCCCTTCCCCCACTCACACTCTGTCTCTCTCTCAAAAATAAATAAGCATTAAAAAACTAAATAAATAAAAGGGGGAACTTTAAGCTAAATGGTGACTAAAGAAAACCATTCAGTTTGCCTTTCCACGAATTTCTAGGATCCATTCAATCTCCCAAATTTTTCTTGGGGTTCCTACTATGAGCAAGGTACTTTAAAATACAGCTATGAGGGCACCTGGGTGGTTCAGTCGGTTAAGTGGCTGACTTGGGCTCAGGTCATGATATCACCGGTTTGTGAATTTGAGCCCCATGTTAGGCTCTTTGCTGCCAGCTCAGAGCCTGGAGCCTGCTTTGGATGCTGTGTCTCCCTTGCTTTCTTCCCCTCCCCAACTCACAATCTCTCTCAAAAATAAACATTAAAAAAAAAAAAAGTTAAAAGAAATACACCTATGAAACAAAAAAGACCAAACCTCTGTCTTCACGGAGCTTACAATCTAGTGGAGAAAAACAGATAATAACTCTGTCAACATTTATGTCAAATGCCATGAAGAAAAATAGAGTAAGCAGGGAGGATAAATAGCAGTGTTAGGGGCAGGATTATTAACTTATGCAGGATGACCAAGGAAGGCCTCCTTCCTTGGAAATGCTGAAAATTAAAGAAGTTGGAGAACACACCATGCATTCATATGGAGGAAAGGAGTTACAGAAAGATAGGGAAAGGCCCAAAGGCCCATAGGAGACAGAGGGCTTGTCCAAGAAACAACAATTAGTTAAGTGTAGCTGAAACAGAATGGCTGCAGGGAATAGAAGATAAAGTCAGAATGGTACCAGAACACAAAGGGTATGCTTTATCCTGAATTTGATAGGGAGACATTACAGAATTTCAAGTAGAAAAATGGCATGTTCTGATTTATGTTTTCAGAGAAATACTATGGCTACTATGTGGTAATTAGGCTACAGACAGCAAGTATTAAAGCAGGAAAGACAGTTAAAAATCCTGCAATAGACCAGGAGAGACACAGTGGTTGACTGAACCACAGGGAGGTGGGAAGCTAATAGAGATAATAACAAGCAGTTAGATTCTGAATATATTTCAAAGGAAGAGTCCATAGACTCTGTACTGACCAAAGTGAAAGATGAAGCCAAGATGTTTGCCTTGGCAACTAAAAAGTGGATTTGGTTTACACAGATGAGGAAGACAGCAGAAAAAGAAAGGAGGGAGAAATACCAGTTCAGTTTTGGATAGGTTAAATTTGAGATGGTATTAGACATTTCAGTGGGTGTCTTTTATTGCTCTGTTCATTTGAGGCCTCTATCTAATAAACATCTCCCTCATGCTGCTTTTGTTGAATGGCTCACAAATTTACCAATAAAGGAGAAGAGAATTAAAACTGGATCTTTCAAATCATTTTACATATAATTCTCATTAACTGTTTAAAGTTTACATGGGTGTAAGATCAAAATATTGTTATTTAAAGGTGTTGTTTAATCCAATTATTTTTATTGCTATACTTGAACAATTCTGAATATGTTGAATGAATAATCAATACAGCATTAAGTTCTGACCCCATTTCAAATGACTTAGAGCATGATATAACAATTATAAACAAGCTAGTTTTCCTGATAAAATATTCATTATTGTGGCAGCATTAAAATATGTCCACAAATTTGGGTGCCTGGCTGGCTCAATCATTAGACCATGCAACTTTTGATCTCAGGATCCTGAGTTCAAGCCCCTCATTATGTGTAGAATCCACTTTATTTTATACTGTTTTCACATTTATTTTTGAGAGAGAAAGATACTGAATGTGAGTGGAGGAGGAGCAGAGAGACGGGTAGATGCAGAATCTGAAGCAGGATCCAGGCTCTGAGCTGTCAGCACAGAGCCCAATGCAGGGCTCGAACTCATTAACTATGAGATCATGACCCGAGCCAAAGTCAAACACTTAACCGACTGAGCCATGCAGGTGCCCAGTAGAACCCACTTAAAAAAAAAATGTCCACAAATTTTTTGGTACTCTTCCCTTCAAAAGGTGGAATCCAACTTCCCTCCCTTTGAGTGTGAGGTATACTTAGATGACTTATTTCTAATGCATAAAATAAAGCTGAAATGACAGTGTGTCACTTTTGAGTCTAGGTCACAAAAAGACATGCTGCATTTAGGGTCAATTGGTTTTTGACAAGAGAGCCAAAATAATTCAACCAGAAAGAATAATGTTTTCAGCAAATGGTGCTGGAATAACTAGGTATCTACATCCAAAATAATAAAGTTAAATCCTACCTCACACCATATACAAAAATTAGCCCAGAATGGATCACAGACCTAAATTCAAAAACTAAAACTATAAAATTCTTAGGGCTCAGGCAATAATTTCATATATATGACACCAAAAGCAAAAGTGACAAAAGAAAAAAATAGATAAAATAGACCTCATCAGAACTAAAATCTTTTGTTTCCAAAGACACCATCTAGAAAGTAAAAAGAGAACATGTGGAATGGGAGAAAATATATTCAAATCATTTTTCTGATTAAATGATTTGTATCCAGAATATATAAAGAACTCTTATACTTCAAATATAAAATACAAACAACCCAATTTAAAAATACGCAATGGAGGGACACCTGGGTGGCTCAGTTGGTTAAGTGTCCATCTTCAGCTCAGGTCATGATCTCATGGTTCATGGGTTTGAGCCCCACATTGGGCTCTGTGCCGACAGCTCAGAGCTTGGAACCTACTTTGGATTCTGTGTCTCCCTCTCTCTCTGCCCCTTCCCCTGCTCATGCTCATGCTCTCTCTCTCTCCAAACATAAACATTAAATAATTAAAAAACAAAAATATGCAATGGATCTAGATAGTTCTCCAAAAATGACACATTGTCAATAAACACACACTCAACATTATTAGTCATTAGGTAAATGCAAATCAAAACCACAATAAGATACTACTTCATATTCAAAAAGAATATAAGACAGACTACATTTTAATTAATGTTGGTGAGAATGTGGAAAAATAGAACCCTCATACACTGCTGGTGGGAATGTAAAGTGTTACAACCACTTTGGAAAATGGTCTAGCATTTCTTCAAAAAGTTAAACATAGAGTTATCATATGACACAGTAATTCTACTCTTAAGTATATACAAATCCAACAGAATGGAAAACATAAAACTACACAAAAACTGTTCACCGATGCACATGGTAGCACCATTAACAATAACCAAGAAGGACAAATAACCCAAATTTCCATAAAGTGCTGAATGTATAAACAAAGTGTGGCACATACACAGAGTGGAATTATTTAGCCACAAGAAGAGGACATACTAATACATGTTATAACATGGATGAACCTCCAAAATATTACATTAAGTGAAAGAAGTCAGTCACAAGGCCACTTGTTATATAACTTATTTACATGAAATACCAAGAACAGGCAAATCTACAGAGAAATAAAGTAGCTTAGTGTTTGCCAGGAGCTAGAAGAAGGGGGAAATAGAAAGTAACTGCTAATGGTTACAGGCTATCTTTTAGGGGGGACAAAAATGTTCCAAAATTAGATGGTAATACAATCCTGTGAATATGCTACAAAATACTGAACTGTATATCTTAAATGAGTGAAGTGTATGGCATGTGAATTACATACTGATAGGACTTTTTTTTTTTTTTTTTTTTTTTTTTTTAAAGATACAGAAGCTTTCTCCTTGCTCTCTTTTGGATCATTCATTCTGGGGGAAGCCAGCTTCATGAAGCCAACATAATGAAGACATTCAAGCAATCCTATAGAGAAGACCATATGATGACAAACTGAGGCCTCCTAATAAGTCATGCGAGTAAGCTATCTCCAAGTGGATCTTCCTGCCCCAGTCAAGCCTTCAGATGACTGCAGACCTAACCAACACCTTGACTAAACAAATCTGAGTTAGAACCACCCAGTGAAGTCACCTCCCAATTCCTGACACATACAAAGTATGAGATAATAAATGTTTGTTGTTTAAGCAACTACATTTTGAGACAGTTGGTCATACAGCAACAAATAATACAGTAATTATTTTACATGTTGGAAGGTACTTGAATACCAGGAATATAACCTCCAATTACAGTATTGTTTCTAGGAAAAGATTCAATCCACTCAAGCATTTAGTTTACAGGAATAACTGGTATTTTCTCAGTTTTCTAAATTGAAATTCAATCACTATCAGACATATCAGAAGAAATTTCAGATAAATTCAGGGGGAAAACTACAAATGATTGGTCAATGTTACGTAAGCTGAGTAGTGCAAATGTCAGCATTAAAAAAGAAAAGTAAGGGCATTCAGTCATACCATCCTTTCTTCAACAGTGTTCTCCTATGCACCCTTATCTTTCTTTTAGTAATCCTTCTTTTGTAAGCAGACCCTACCCTTTCTTCTGCTCTTAGCATAATCTGGGAGTGGTGGGAGGGCCACTCTAAGTAAGATTGGTTAGAGAGAAAAACAATAATGTCCAAAGAGAGAAAAGACCTAAATCACCATCATGTCACTTCTCTAACTAAAAAATCTTCAGTACCTTACTACTTCCTGGTTTTCCAAATGGAATTCTTCTGCCTACTTTCAAAGTATTCTGGCCCCATCTTAACTAGACATAGATATCTTCATTATTTGACACCTTGCTTCCATCCAACTTTTTGCACCAATTCTTGCATGTACACGATTTCTGTCATCAAACTTTTCTCACTGATTCAGGTTCATACCCTCATTTACATTACCAATTTTTTCTTTCTCTTCCTCTCACCAAAATTCTTCACTATTTCTATGTAGTGAAAAATCTCATAGCATCAAACTCAGCAAAAAATTCCTTGTTTCTGAAAGGTCAAAGGAGTCAAGCAACAGGACACAGCAGTTCATGCAACAGGGATGATAGTGGACAAAGAATTACTGGGTTTTCAACAATAGCTAAAAATTTTGACTATGAGTGACAAATACTGACAGCATTATACAACTCAGGTATCACTTACCACAGATTACCAACAAGTATTATAAATCTAAAAATACAACATTATGTTTGGGGTGCCTGGGTAGCTCAGTTGGTTAAGCATCTGACTCTTGATTTTGGCTCAGGTTTCTCATGGTTCATGGGATGGAGTCCCACATGGGTCTCTGCACTGACAGGGTGGAGCCTGCTTGGGATTCTCTCCCAGCCCCACCTCCCATCCCTCCCTTGCTCACACTATCTCTTTCAAAAAAACAGACATTTTACAAAAAAACACACAACATTATGTTTAAGATAAATACAAAAGAACACTAAAATTCTGACTATATTTGCTGTGTGAACAATTCAGTGAATATATGAATAAGTTTTTTAAATTTTTTAAATATTAAAAACACCATTTTCTCTCTTAATATTCCAGACTACAATTGTTTTAAATCTTATGTAATTCTTGCTTCATAGATACATGCAAAATTATTTCTCTTTTGGATAATTTTCCATATATTTTAAAATCTCTAACCTGCAAAGAGGGTTTTACCAGTCAGCATTTCAGCAAAGATGCAGCCTGCAGCCCACATATCAATGGCTTTAGTATAATTATTAGGAGAAAGTAAAAGACGTGGAGACCTGTACCATTTAGTAACCAATCCTTCAGAAAGATGACCCTGAAAAAGAAACAAAAACATAGTTCAGTTTTTTTCTTTAGCTGAAGAACAGTACAAAACTTGAATCCCTGATCTTAAAAACGAAACAAAACAAAAAACAATAAAAACGAATTGTGAGATCCTAACAAAATACAGTTGTTTTCTGTATTTTTAAGGCGCTTATACTTTTCTGGCTAAATAGGAGCTTAAACTCCCCCTGAGATATATAATCTATAAGATGATGTTCACATGAAGTCTGCTGACCAAAATATACTGTAAGAATTTAGTGCTGATTCTAGGTCACACTTTCAAAACATGTTTCAAAAGAGGAGCTATTTTTCACTTCAGGTCTTAATTAAGGAGCAGGCATGTTTCAAATCAATGAGGGAAAGGTAGAGAAGAACACCAAAGGTGCTACTTCTAAACTAATGCCAAGCTCCTTACTGACAACCCAGGGGACTGGCTCTACTACATATCCCACTCTTAACCAATTTTGCTACTTTACATTTATAAAGTATTTAACAAAAACAGTTATACATATATTGTGTTACTTCATCCTCAAAACAACCTTGAAAAATTATGAAGGTAGATGTTAACTAGGGGTTCTTTATAACCAAAGCAGCTCCACTTTAATATTTTAAAGATCAGGATCCCACAGATAATTTCATTTGAAAACTAAAAGACCAAAGTTCAACTCAGAAAATACTAACTTCTTCTATGAAGGCAAAAGGTTACCTAAAGTACAGTTACTATGAATCTCTTTAGCTATTCTTACTTCCCATTTTATCTTCATGCAAATTTAGATAGCAAACTAAATTAAGTGTGCCTAAATAAGGCATAACAGAATACTAGAGACTCAAAGGAACACAAGACATAAAAGTTCAAATAGCATCCCCTCTTAACTTCAGATAGAACCACAATTCTGCCCTACACACTTAAGAATATATCCCACTTTTAAATAAGGGAGAGTTTCAGTTATAATAAATAACCATACACTTTTAAGAATTTTTATGTAATTAGGATCCCACTCCACCTTCCTTTCAAACACAGATTCTGACTGAAAGATCTGTATCAGAAAAAAAAAGGTACCAAGTAAAGTTTAACACAGTTAAGGAAAAACATCTGTCATAATATAAAAGAAAATACAAGACCTATTCCTGATGATACACATCAGTTTAAAGATCTGTCTCAGCTGGCTTTGCACCTACCTTATGGGAATAATGGGGATCCATGATCCGTGCAAGACCAAAGTCACCTATCTTCAGCACCAAGTCTTCAGTATTAATGAAAAGATTAGCTGGTTTGAGATCTCTGTGCAGTACGTTTGCAGAGTGAATATATTTGAGCCCACGTAGCAGCTGATACATGAAAAGTCTGGCATGCTCTTCCAGTAAAGGGCCCTGCTCCAGCACATTAGCCAAGTCTGTCTCCATGTACTCCTGAACAATGTAAACACTGTTCAGTTCGGTAAGAGAGCCCACATCGTCTGTTAACTGGCTTCCACTAGGACCAAGAATTTCAAACACTTTCACAATGTTATCATGGTCAAGTCTTCTAATAATTTTGATTTCACGTAGAGCATGTTTGACACTTTGGGGATCAGTAAGGACAATCTTCTTGATGGCTACTCTTTTGTCACAGTCATTGTCTACAGCAGAAAAAACCAAGCCATTGCCTCCACAACCCAATGGTTTTAAGTCCATATACCTAGAGCCCAGATCAAAACCATGAATGTTCATGAGACTTTCAAATTTCTCTGCCATTTTGAAACCTCTACTATTGCCTTTTCCTTTCGAATTGTTGAACTTGTGTAAACAAGGAAGAAAACTGACATCAAAAGGAAAGATCTTTCAAAAAAGGAAAAGAAAAATAATTTTGCTTCCACAGCAAGATGATTTCTTGATGTTCATTGCATATGCCAACCAGGCCCGTTGAGTTCCCCTTAGATTTAAAGCTCAAAAAGCTCTACTCATATTGAGAATTAAAAAGATTGCAGTACTCATAGTTCAAGAAAGGGGCAGCAACTCTGCAGACATTTACAGAAAACACTCAAGAAACTCAAACGGAATGAAATGACATACTATGCACTCAGATTTACTGTGCTAAACGATTTAACATTTAACAAAAATGTGAATAAATATGCACACAACAGGCTTCTATGAACATTCTCCTCACAGTGCAGATACATTCAGTGTTGGACTGGTCCTGAGCAGCATCATTCTAAGGTGCTGGTAAGCACTATTTCCGTTTTGCCTCTTTTCTTCCTTTGTTGCTGTGTATTTCAACAGGAAGCCCTGGTGGCTGTTGGTTAACAGAAGATGTCTTTTGTTAGTGATCAGGTGGCTCCAGCTCACCACAATCACAATCAAAGCTACCGTCCATCTTACTCTGATACAACCTAGAGGATGAGAAAAAAGAAGGAAAGAGTCACCATTGCAGGAAATGCTCTTCTTACACCTTTGTTAAATGACACGAACTGAGCATTTAGCTATAAACAACTACTGGTACATTGAACTTATTTATTTATAGTCACCAAATGGAAAGATGACCCTCAATCAAAAATAGCTATCCATGTTGTAAGCAATTCACATGTACTAACTCCGACTCTAGATCCCACCATACTAGATACTTTATAGTATTTACAGTCATTAGGTTGTATCATTTCTTAAATGCCAATGAATGAAGGAAGGTTCATAATTGTTTTACAGAGCTCTTTAGAACTTTTTGAGGACAACATTAGTAACATTTCCCTAAAACAAACAAAAAAACATAATGAGCCTGCAATGTGTTAGTCTTTGTTAAAAAACATGTTTACTTATTAACTATGCCAATGGATATCGAATAAAAAAAATCTAATAGTACAAATAAGAAATCTGCAGAGCATGCTCTTCAGTTTACAAAAGAGTGAACCTGAACAGTGAATAAACCAATAAAGATGTTTAACTCTACCGGTAATTAGAAAAATCAAATTATTCGAGAAGAAAACATTTCAGATTAGAAAAACATTTTTAAGAGTTGCTAATATCAAATCTGAGGAGGAATGTGGAAAAACAAGGACTTTCATACAATATTTGTGAGTTTAAATTAGTAAAAGAATGAGAAAGAGCACTCTGGAATAAATAAATATGTATATGAATAAGTAGCATACCTATGATTTGGTAATTTTTCTTCAAAAAACATTCCCTAGAGAAATACTTGCAAATGAAAAAATGCCCACTTTTTTTTGTAGTAGCAAAATATTAAAAACAGCCTAAACTTTCAACAATTGGAGAATAAATGAACTATATTCATATAGGGAACCACTATATAATAGTAAAAATGAATAGATGGTTGAAATCGCCATACACTCAATTTAAAAAAGCAAACTCAAGATAGAAACGGACATGCTGAAACCAGTTATTTCAGGTTCATAAACAGGCACAATGTTACTTTATATATCTATGTCTATATAGATATAAATACAGATATATGGCAAATATATTAAAAACATGATTGGTAAGTAACAAATTCATGATAATCATTACTTTGAGCAATGAGAGAAGGGATTACCATCAGGGTGGGGTTACACAGTATGCTACAACTACATCTTTAATTCTTTTTTAAAAATATGTATGGAGGCAGGACAAATTATTAAGAATTTAATAGAACTGGGAGGTATGTATGTGAAGAGCTCATATAGTGGGGGAAAGACTGGCTGACAAATAAGCAAAACACGGATGTCAGATGGCAATAACTGATGTAAAGAAAATAAAAGAGAAAGGGCACAGGGAGAGTGGTAGGGAATGTCTCTAGTGAGGTGATATTGACAGCAAAGCCCCAAAGCAGGTGGGCCTCAGGGGTGCTGTGTGGGAGTAACTGTTGTGGACAGAAGGGCTAGCACATCAAAGCCCCTGAGGGTGAGTATGTGTCTCCTGTCTGAGACACAACTAGGTGGCCAATGTAGTAGCTCATTTAACGCATGTAATACAGGCTAACTCTTATATGGAAAGGCTTGTTGTTGCTGCTTTTTGATCTAATAGCTGGCAAAGGTGTACGTACAGTGTTATTTTCTGAATGGGTCTGAAGAAATTGGAAGTGGGACAAGTGCAATATTCATTTATTCAAAGGGCTAATCATTTAAAGGCAATGACAGACATGAAATAAAGCAGTCCATTCTGAACTTGAATTATGTGACAACTTTCAATCACCTTCAGCTGTGGCTTAAGAGAACTGCTAGCACTCTCAAACACATGAGCTGTTTCACAGTAGTGAAGCTTTTGTACAATAGGGAATCTGCCTTTATTTCCTGCCTTCTTCATATTGCCACATACCTCACATGTGGAAATACAAGATTCTGAAAAATATAAGGTACAGCTACTTGCCACAATCTGAGCAAACCACTTTCAAGAAATCCACAAACATTATAACTGTGTGAAAGAGAAACTGATGATACTGATAACTCAGAGTCTAGATAAAGAATCCTTATGGCAACAATTTCACAAAAATTGATATTTACTATCACTGAGTTCTTTTAGTAAATATGAGCACTTCGTGTATCTGATTAATGTTGTCAACAACATTAATAGCCTAACAGCTTTGTTTTACTCTAACAGGGATAGTTTCTTCTCTTTGCAAGCTTTTGTCTGCTTCTCAGAAATCAAGGAAAAAAACAAACAAGCAGACTCTGAAAGATTCTGTACCTTACCAGTTTGTGCAAAACATTTTAAAGTTAAAGTCTGCAAACAAACTTTTGAATTAAAGAATGTTTCAATTTTTAAAAGGCTTTAATTAATACTATCTCCCCTTCCCCTCAATTTTTTTCTAGTTGTATACATCTTGGTACTTCCAATTCTCTACCAAATATCCTTTAAAAAACAGTACTTTTTAAATTTATTTTTTAGAAAAAGGGAGAAAGAGAGCACATGCGAGTGACAAAGACAGAATCTTAAGCAGGCTGCTCAGCCCACAGCCTGACACAGGACTCAATCCTATGACCCTGGGATCATGACCTGAGCCAAAATCAAGGGTTGGACCTTCAACTGACTGAGCCACCCAGGCGCCCCTAAAAAAACAGTATTTTTTTAAGGCGCCAATATTTCTGAAATTTTACATTTCCAGTCTCCACCCGAAATAGAATGTTTGTTTCATACTTCTTGCCCTTGTGTAGACAATTCCTTAAAGCTCAGTCAACTTTTAAGTTTTCTATAAATGTACATTTTAAACTCAGTTCTACAGACTTGACATACAGAAAAATCTCTAAGCACTCTCTTAAGCTTCTAGTTCACTAGTAGAGCAATCATAGTCAAGCGCAAATAAGTTAGCTTTGCTAAAAGTGACACCGCTATTATTGGACAGAATAGCACTATAACAGGAACTGCAGCCAGATGACTGGAGAGTCATGAGAACGCCAAGATCTCCACTCAAGGCCTCCACCCACATCTGCTCCCTTTAAATTGTAGTGAGACCCAGAAGCATCACAGACCAAAAACTACAAGGATGACAATGCCTTTTCAGGTATCTGTGACTGGTCAGCACTTACAGGAGTAGACAGTGGGTAAAAAATCATATTGGGGAAGGCAAGGACTTGTAACCAACCTGAGAATCACAGAGTCCTCATTATAGATTCAGATGATGACTATACTGAAAGACTTGAACAGACTTTACAGAAATATGACACCATTCTAGTGAAAGAAAGGAATGTTAATCACCAAAACTATAATTCTACAGTGAGGATTACACTAATAAAAAAAATGGTGGGGGGGGGGGGGAGTAAAGCTATTCTTGCCCAGTGATCTACATCACTGCTCTGTACTAGTCTTTAAAATCCTTCAATATCCATTGGACCAAAAGCTACTGGAGCAGGTTTTCATCCAGGAGCTTGGAAAGCCAGCCCACCTTAATCAGTAAGTTGGAGATAACGCTATACTTCTTCAAGATAAAGTGGATCCACTAAATGTTTCCAATTCATTCATGCTCCTTTCAGCAAGTATTTACTAATTATATGCTATGTACCTGTAAATATACTAGGTACTGGGGGTAAAATAGTAAGTAAAAACAGACTTGTGCCTTGACCTCATGGGATTTACAGTATGATTGGAAACAAACAATAAACTAATAAAAGGAAAAAAGAGGAAGGCAAAAGGGGACAAGTGGTACCAAGGAATGGTACAGGATGCTGAGAACCTGCACACTGGGGGATCTGACCTAATTAAGGATATCTGGATATATGCCTCTGGAAGCCACAAAAAGGCAGAGGCCTCCCATGCTCACTCTTAGTGACCATGAATACAGTTTCCTCCTTATCACCCTGATACAAATCCTGATGTCTCCAACTACCTCCATCTTATAGGTCAATCATGGAGTTCTTTGGCCTGAATAAAAGCATGCAGTTACAACTTAACTGGAGCAGCAGATTACTGCTCAGAGCACCCTCCATCCATATCAACAATCTCTAGAAATGTCCTATTTATTCCATTTCCTCTACCATCTTTCATGTTTAACTTCATAAAAGTAAAGTTCAAGGCCTAGACTCAGGAAAAGATACATATTCCTTCTTCATTTCCACATACTTCAAGGGAGGAAAAGGAAAACTAAGATGGGACAGTAAGTAACTTAAAATAAACCTTCCCAGCATCCTTCTAATTTCTCTACCTCCAAATGTTACCCACTCCTACCAAACCCAGTGCTGATACTGTGTTGCCTGGAGAGAGATCCTTAATTAATTTAAATTTTAATTAACATTAGCCAATGTTTTGTTTTGAACAACTAGGTAAATAAAATGAATTACAAGGAATGATTTATAAGAATAAAGATGGCTTAAAGCATAAGAGACTCTTAAAAACTGAGAACAAACTGAGGGTTGATGGGGGGTGGGAGGGAGGGGAGGGTGGGTGATGGGTATTGAGGAGGGCACCTTTTGGGATGAACACTGGGTGTTGTATGGAAACCAATTTGACAATAAATTTTATATATTGAAAAAAAAAAAGAATAAAGATGGCTTTATGCTTTACCTTTGGTCTTCAGTGATCCACCATATAACAGAAGTAAGTCTTCTATGTAGCCTAGTTTGGGTACCAGCTTCCTACATTTATGACAGTTCCCTGAAACTGCATTGGCCACACAGATCTCCTCAAGCACTCCTTTCTTCCCTTAATCATCCTGCTTTCTGTAACTTAGCCTACCGCCAAGCCAAGAGAAATACAGGCAATGTGAGTCAAGCCTAAGAATATTCAGTAAACTTGTAAAATGACAAAGAAAGAAATAAAACAGTTAAATAAATAACTTCACTCTGCCCCATCTTCCCATTCTATAGAAACTGGATTTTCCTTCCCTTCCTATATAAGAACTTGGCCCCCTATCAGAAAAGGAGTCTGGATGTGCAAAGCAAGTTTGAGGTGAGAGACTTAAACATATAAAGGTTACTTATCTGGTTTTCTCTTCCATCTTCCACTCTACTGCTTATCAGGTTAAACGTTGACATGGGTCATCTAGCCTGATCACATGCACTGACAACTCTCCACCTCCCCCTCCTCAATGCCTCTTGCCTACTTTGCTCCTCTCTAGGGTCAAGCGAGTAACTTGAGTTACCTGGAATCCAGCCAACCTCACATCTCCTCAGCCAAAACCTAGCTGCTTTTGGAGAGAAGGGAAAGGTTGAGCTCTATTTACATTCACCTAGGACTATCTCTTAACCCTGGCACAGAGAGGTGTTGTCATAGCAAATTCATCCTCCCCTAAGATCATGTCTCAAGCTCTCATCAAAGCTACTAAGTTTCTAGGGCAGAAAAGGCCAAAGGTTACAGCTTAACTGCTTGTTCATATTCATTGACAATGCCCTTGCTCCTGATGTAGGGGAGCCCTAAGAGTTACCAGGGATCCCTCTCAAGATATGGAACTCAAGGAGGCTCATTGTGCAAACTAATGTCAATGAATGATCTTAGCCCTCTGGGGTGGGACGAAGGACCTTAAAACTAAAACACCAAAGCCTAACAGGCCTTGCCTACTATCAATATCTGCTATAGAAGCAAACTTACAAAGTCAAAGATAGAGGATTACTTGGCTTCAAAGTATCCAATTTTTTAACAACTCTTCTACTCCCAGCTTCTGTTCTTAAATTGTCTGATCCTTTGCCTGAATATACTTTAAGAATTTGCATTTGCCTTTAACTATTTAAAAACCCATTATAAAATAAATGCCATTATGTTTATTTAGATGCTTATCTCTACTTGCTATTTATTCTAGGGTATCCATATTAGAATATAAAAACACAGACCAGATAACTTGGTCAAAGAATCTCTCAAGACCCTTCCAACTCTAAGTCTATGATCTGTGAAAGTACATACAACAGGTCTTTTACTTATCTGGTCTTTGTTCCCAAGCACTTCTTATGGTGGTATGTCCAGAATGGGGGAAGTGTGATTGAAACTGCTATATACTAAACATTAAACAAATACAATCCTTTCTACAAATTTATGGCTGGAAGTTTAAAAATAATTATAATAACCCTTCATCCCCTCTCCTATCTCTCTCTTGCCTGAGACCTCATTTCTAAGACTCCTCTCTTAACTAATGTTAAGGCAACACCAGAGCAAATATATAAGCAGGAGACAAGTGGGCAGCCTCCTCCTTCAAGTGCCTTTGGCCATATGAGGATTCCAACCAGATGAAAATTAATATAAATATCTGTAGTCAACATAGGTTAGATTACTGTACACTAACAGAAAATCCCCAATATCTCATTGACTTACAACAGAAGTTTTAAGTCATGCTCATGCAACAAGTCCAACGTAGCTGTCATCCAAGTTCCTGAAGGAACTACCAGCTCTGCCACTGCCACTCGATGGTGCCAGAAGGAAACAGAATGTGGGAATACCTCACTGGTCTAAAACTTCCATCCAAAAATGACACATTTCACTTCTGCTCACATTTTACTGATCAAGGCAGGTCACATGGTCAAACCTGCTTCAAGGGAGTGGGGAAATGCAATCCCAACATAGTCCCAGGAGCAGATAACCAAGATGTTTTGAACAGCTTTGACTGAAATAGCTTTAATTCTACCATCCATTACATTTTTATTCAACAAAACCTTACTGCATGCTTACCATATGCCAGACATTGTTTTAGGCATTAAGATATAGCAGGGATCAAAAATAGTTTAAAAAAACAAATACCCTGACCTCATGAAGCACATATTCCTAGATCATTGTAGTAGACTCCTCCCTAGCCCACTAACATTTCTTCCCCCCTCTCTTTTCTAATAGTATTCTCCTTCCCTTGTCTTAGGCCATCCTTGCCCAATCTAATCTCATCTCTACTCTTCAGATCCCTCTACACTTCCAGGGCACCGTTCCCCTCCCCTTTGTTGCATGTAGCTCTTTTTTAAAATAAAAGGTTTAAGATTCAGTTGCTTTATTAATACTTTCTGAGCATAGTACCTGGTACTTGTAGGCATTTTAAAAACTGTACTGAGTGAATTAATGTAAATATCAAATTGTATTTGACAGTAAGAAGTTTTGGAGAAGATAAGCTCTATCCTCAATTTTTTCAGAATCAGATCATACTCTGACCTACCACAGGGGAACATCAGTGATGACTCCTAGATCTGGTACTTTCCTTTCCAGGCATTCCCCCCAGGAGCCTCACCCTATGGTAAACACACAGGTTTATCAACATGTGAAACAAGCTCACTCAGACTGAAAACAAAAACAAAAACCTTCAGCTTTGTTATAGTGCCTTTTTTGTTGTCGAGGTAGTAAGAAGGGGTTGTACCACTGAAATAGTGTCTTATATTAGTAGACAAGCAGGATTCTATAGGAAGCCATTAGCCCATGTGATAGCAAGCAGGTATCATGAAGGTATGGGAGACCTTGACATTATTCTGATTATTCTTCAGTTCATCCTAGCAGGCTCTATGGCATTTAACATCAAAGCTTTCCAGACTGCACATCAAACATAACTGCTGTCATTTTTCAGCTAACCCTGGTGAGGGTATGAAGAAGGCCATGCAAAACACTTTTGGACTCTCATCAAATGGACAGAACCACATACTTCATTGGAGAATAATACCCAATTAAAAAAAAAAATGAATCAGAATGGCATGTAACTTTCCTGGAATATCCTTCCTGGTTTGTTTCTCATTTTCTCCAAGGCTGAACAAGCTTACAAGATTAAAAAGCACAGGGTAAGTTTCCTGTCAGATTCACACTAACGTTTGGCACTACTGAAAAATTCCTGTCTGGGTTCACTAAGCCCATATTAAAAGGGGGTAAAAAATGAATTAAAGAGATCTGACATCTAGTTCAGGATTCAAGGCTAAATTAGCTGTGTATCAAAGTAGTCCACATTTCTAGGCCTCAGTTCCTCATCAGGAAAATGATGTAGCTAAACTACATGACTACTACAGCCTCTTCCAGCTCTAAAATTTTATAATTTTTTTAAGCTTATTTATGTTTTTTGAGAGACAGTGTGAGTGGGGGAGGGGCAGAGAAAGGGAGAGAGAAAATCCCAATCAGGCTCTGTGCTGCCAGTGCAAAGCCCAATGCAGGGCTCGAACCCATGAAACCGTGATATCATTCCTTGAGCCAAAATCAAGAGCTGGATAATTAACCAACTGAGCCACCCACGTACAACAAAAGTTTTATAATTTTAAAGAAAGGTTCAGGATTTCCACTTCTGATTAGAATGCAGAAAATTACAAGACTCTACTACTCTCACCCAATAAACCACAATAAGCTGGATAAGCTACAATATTGCAGTTTTAAAAAAAACTCAACAGGAAATCTGAAGATGCAAAGAAATCTAAATTCTAAAAAAATTTTTTTAATATTTTTGACACAGAGAGAGAGAGAGAAAGACAGAGAAAGAGAGAGAGAGAGACAGCGCACACACGCGCACAAGCAGGGGGAGGGGCAAAGAGAGACACAGAATCCAAAGCAAGCTCCAGACTCTGAGATGTTAGCACACAGCCTAACACAGGACTGGAACCCACGAATTGTGAGATCATGACCTGAGCTGAAGTAGGTCGCTTAACTGACTGAGCCATCCAGGTGCCCCAAAGAAATCTAAATAAATTCTAGAAAACATTAAGCCCTTCATAAAAGAAGGACCATGGCATAACTATTCTCATTCCTGGCAAAGTAAATAATTTACCACTAACAAAACTGAGAAGAAACCAACCAAATTTATAACCAACTTTAATAGCTACATGTGGTTTCAGCAAACAGATTAGAATTCAGAGGAGGCCCAGCTTCAAGTCCCACCCGCCAACTCTTCCCCACAGGTCCTCACTGAGAACAAAAATCTGAGGGTAAGGCAGGAAAGCTGAGAGAGAATCTCATAAAGCATATGGGCCTCCAACACATCCAAGGCAGCTGCCCTCTGAGGGCGGTGGTGAGGGACAAGTCAGGAAGCAACGCATTCTGAATATAAGGCAGATGTTCTTCCTAAAGCAAATAAACAGGGCAAAAACACAAAGTACAGAAAACCTGAAGTGATACCAGAAAGTAAAGAAATGTCCAAGCAGTCCCACGAGCTAACAGCTAGGCTGAACAGATTCAGAAAGCTGACAGGGTAGAAATATATGAAGAGATAGTCAACAAAGACTTTCCAAAACTGACAAAAGACACCTACTCACAGACTCAACAACTCAATGCAAGACAAGCAGGATAAATATAAAGAAATTCATACCTAGGCAGATCATAGCCAAATTGTTGAAAATGGAGGAGGAAAAAAAAAAAAAGAGCTCCTCTTAAAAGCAACCAGGTAAAAAAGAGTTAAATATATTAAGAGAAGAATGAATAGGATGGCTGATTTATCACTAGAAATGATGAAAGCCAGAAGACAACCTAACGTCATCTTTCAAGTGCCAAAAAAAAAAAAAAAAAAAAAAGGAAATATTGACCCAGAATTCTGTATCTAGGGAAATACATTACAAAAGTGAAGATGAAATACAGACATTTTCAAAGAGACAAAAGTGACAAGAATTGGTCTCCCTCAGACTTTTGCTAAAGAAATGCTAAAAGTTCTTGGGCTCAAGGAAAATGACAACAAATGGAAGCTGCAGAAAGGAACAAAATCTCCAGAAAGGGTAAATAACTGGAGAATATAAAAAAAATCTTAAAACAAAAAACATCTACATGTTTAAATGTCTTTAAGAGATTATAGATTATTTAAAGCAAAAATAATAATGTATCATGGGGTTTACAGCACATGTAGAAATAAATTTTAAGACAACAAGAGCACAAAGTGCTGGAAAGGGGTGAACTGAATCATGCAATTCTAAGGTTTACAGAATTGGTGAAATAATTTATAATATTTTAAAAAGACTGTGATGACTAGTAAAAGGCTCACAGGTTATCCTTAAACACTTTCTTCCTTTTTGGTCATTATGTTTACTTAATAACATGTCCATCAATGGAGAGTAAAAGGAAGGGAAAAAAGGAAAACTAAATAAATCAACAACTGCAAGTAATGACTTAGTTTGTCAAGAGGTTCTTTTATACTTTTACATCATAATATAAACCAATACATTAAACATTACAGATTCATTGGTAATTCCAAAAGAAATGGAAATTAACCATGTTAATCAAGATATACATATTTTCATTGAAATAACAAACTTGATTAAGAATGTATTATGTGGCAACTATTGTACTGGACATATACTCTTATACTAAATCCTAACAAGGCTGTAAAATGGATTTTATGATCTTTATTTCAGACAGTTTAAATAATGCATTCAACATCACACATCAATGAAAGAGCCATGATTTGAATCTCAGGTTGCAAACTAAAGCCCATGACCTTCTCTCAAATAATAATGCATTTTTTTTTTTTTTATTGACCAGTAAACACTCCCCCACCTCTTACAGAGTACAATATATTTCCTACAGACAGGACACTCTTCTGTATAACCAAAAAGTAATCAAGATCAGGAAATTAACACTGGTATAATACTACTATCGAATACTCAGATCCCATTTAAGTTTCTGCAATTATACCAATAATGTACTTGAGAGCTAAAGGACCCAGGCCAGAATCACATGTTACATTGACAACACAATCTTTAATGTAGTTTTCCCTTTTAGAAGCTTAAAGGAATCAAACATTTTCTATAGTCCACAAAAATTTAATTTACTGAGTACCTGGCATGTGTCAGGCACTATTTGATGGTACAGTGCATATTAAGACAGTTAAGGTTCTTCTACTTCCAAAGAGTTTACAATCTAGTTTACAATCTAGTGAGGACAAATTAACAAAGAAATAACGTAACTCCAGATTTATCTAAGTGCTATGATTGAGTGTCTGGGAAATGGCCATCTAAGAAGCTGAAATCTAAATGAGACGGTACCAGCATTGCTATGAGATGGGAGCAGAGCATTCCAAGCAGAGAAAACAGCAAATACAACCTAAAGAAGGAAAGAACGTGGTATTTTGGAGGAAAGGATGGCAGTGTAGCCACAGCATCCTGAGCAAAGAGAGGGGGGAGTGATGGGGAGTTAAAACTAGACAAGTAGAAAAATAACACATGAGGCTCTGAATTTTACAGTAAGCACAAAGGAAAGCTATGAAGGATTTAAGCAGACAACTGGCACAGTTTCATTTACATTTTAAAAAGATGAATTCTGGCCACTGGTAGGAGAATGGACTGAAGATAATAGAGTGAAAGTAGAACCAGTTAAAAGCTATTTTCAGTAGGCCAAGTGAGATGATGGTGGCTAAAACTAGGATGGTAGCAATCAAGATGTAAAATAGGAGAGAGGTTCAAAACAATATTCTGGAGACTAAGAGAAAAGAACCTGGTGATGAATTAGATATGGGGGATAAGGGAAAGAGGACTTAAGGACAACACCTAGGTGCCAATTACTGAGATGGGGAAGACTGGAAGAAGAATAATATGGGAAAAAGTTCTATTTTGGATATGTTAAGCCTATTTACATAGTGTCTGTTTAGGTAACTGAGTGGTAGTATCAGGTACACACTGGATAATGTCTGGAGCTCAGGTGAGAAGTCTAAATGTAAATCTGAGAATTATCCACGGTAGACAGTACTTAAGTTGAATGAGTCCACCAGCTGGGGAAAGAATTTAGAAAGGGTTGGGGGAGGCCCAGAACTAAACTCTGGGATATGCCAATATGTGGAGGCAGGTAGAGGACAGAAGCCTGTAAAAAATTTTAACAAGGTGTGAGGTAGCAGAAAAACAAGAATATATGTCTCATAAGCTAAGAAAAGCAGGTGAATATGCAGAAAACAGTAGTCAACTATATTGAATTCTATTACAAGATCCAGGAAGATGAATTTGGTAAATCAAAAGTCACTGGTATCTTGATTAGAGCAACTTCATGGGGTTGAGATGGTGACACAGGCCAGTCTAGAGCAGGCTGAGGAGCAAAGAGGAGAGAGCACACAAAGACAACCCTTGAAATTTTGCTTCAAAGACAATCAGAGAAATGAGAAATTAGACAGTAGCTAGAGGAGAATGTGCAATCAATCAGGAGAGGGTATGTAACATTTCTATAGACATACTGTTCAATACGGTAGCCAATCAGCCACATATGGCTACTGAACAAATGAAATATGGTTAGAACGCTGAGAAACTGATTGTTTTTCCTCACTAAATTTTTATTTAAATAGCCACATGTGGCCAGTGGCTACCACATTAGATAGTTCAGAGCACATTTATGTACTAATAAAGACGACCCAGTAGAAAGGGAAAAATTCATGATACAACCAAGAGATGAGTCCTTAAGAAGTCAAGAGAAGGAAAGCAGAGCTCAAGTGGAAGAATCTACAAGGGATATGACACGAATGAAGCAAAGCATGAAGTTACAGCAACCAGTAGAAACCAGTAAAATCTAAAATTACACTATGCCTTAAGCCTGGTTGAAATCTTAAGCGTAAGACTAAATTACAGAAGGCCATAAAAGGTAACCAGGAGGTCTTAGGAAGGCAATTTGTATTTACTAAGTATGTATTAAGCGCGAGGCATCTTCTAAGTGACAAATTATTTTTGCTACTCAGAACTAGTACCTTGCAAATCTTATTTTACAAACAAAAGTACTGATACTCTGAGAGAGAAAGCAACTTCACTGAAATCATATACATAGTAAATGTGAAGATCTGGACACTGGCCAGTCTGATTTACTTTAGGGTTAGTTCTTCCCTGTGCCTAATGTGCGAAGTTAAGAATCAATCAATGTTTCTGCACCTGGAAATAATATAAAAAATGGCAGGGGTGCCTAGGTGGCTCAGTCGGTTAAGCATTCTGACTCTTTATTTTGGCTCAGGGTATGATCTCGTGGCTTCTGAGTTCAAGCCCCATATTGGGCACTCTGCTGTCAGTGCATGAACCCCTTTCAGACCCTCTGTCACCCTCTCTCTCTGCCTCTCCCCCACTTTCTGGCATTCGTGCTCTCTCTCTCTCAAAAATAAATAAAACATTTTTTTAAAATGGCAGATCAATCTGGCAGCTATCAACAAGTGCCAACAAGGCTGGAGGTACTAGACCAGAGGCAAAAACTATCCCCTCGATACTATCTACAAGATAATTAGGGGCGCCTGGGTGGCGCAGTCGGTTAAGCGTCCAACTTCAGCCAGGTCACCATCTCGTGGTCCGTGAGTTCGAGCCCCGCGTCAGGCTCTGGGCTGATGGCTGGGAGCCTGGAGCCTGTTTCCGATTCTGTGTCTCCCTCTCTCTCTGCCCCTCCCCCGTTCATGCTCTGTCTCTCTCTGTCCCAAAAATAAAAAATAAAAACGTTGAAAAAAAAATTAAAAAAAAAAAAAAGATAATTAAGGCACATTTATTTAACAACTATTTTTAATTTTTTAATGTTTATTTTATTATTTTTGAGCAAGAGAGACAGGGTGTGACCGGAAGAGGGGCAGAGAGACAGGCACAGAATCCAAAGTAGGCTCCAGGCTCTGAGCTGTCAGCACAGAGCCCGATGCTGGGCTCAAACTCAGAACCGTAAGATCCTGACCTGAGCCGAAGTCAGACACTTAACTGACTGAGCCACCCAGACGCCCCTTTAATTTTTTTAATCTGAGTGAAAATATCTTTATTAAGACAAACAGGAAAACATACATTCTTGCAACTTACATTATCTACTAAATACAACAGTATGAATCAGAAAACTGGCAGTACTTTATATTAACTACTAAAATCATATCTGGGTATAATGGAAAAGCAAGCAGTTAGAAACCATCTTTCCAATTTGTAAATGAAGAAGGAAATTATTTTTTAATATTTATTTATTTTGAGAGAGTGAGCGAGTGGTGTGGTGGGGGAGGCAGACAGGGAGAGAATCCCAAGCAGGCTCTATGCTGCCAGCGCACAGCCCTACGCGGGCGGGGCTCAATCTCAGAAACAGTGAGATCATGACCTGAACTGAAATCAAGAGTTGTCTGCTTAACCAAGTGAGCCATCCAGGTGCCCCAAGAAGGAAATTATTAAACTGAGCCTAATCAGTTATTAAATTACACCTTAGATTATTTTAAATTTGGTACAGGCAAAAATCATCTAGATCTGCACTGTCCAATATGGTAGCCACTAGCTACACGCAGCTATTTAAATATAATTAAAACAGGGGCGCCTGGGTGGCTCAGTCGGTTGAGTGTCCGACTTCGGCTCAGGTCATGATCTCATAGTTCGTGAGTTCAAGCCCCGTGCTGACAGCTCAGAGCCTGGAGCCTGCTTCAGATTCTGTGTCTCCCTCTCTCTCCGCCCCTCCCCTGTCTGTGCTTTCTCTCTCTCTCTCTCAAAAATAAACATTAAAAATAAATAAATAAAATTAAGTTAAACATTCAGTTCCTCAGGTGCACTAGGCATCATAAAGTGCTCAACAGTTACATGTGGCTAGTGGCTACCTCACTGGACAACAAAGAATACAACACTTCCATCATCACAGAAAGTTCTATTGAACAGTGATCAATTAGAGCTTCAATTTCCCTTTTGACTTTTTTCAGGAGACCCAATAAAAGGAGCAACTCAGAAAACCTGAATTTTCCAATCAGTCACTAACCAGTTAAGCAACTAAATATACATCATTTAGCAGAGCTTCTAGAAATGAGTGTGCATTTGAATCACCTAAGAGTCCTGTGAAAATGTAGATTCTAATTCAGTAGGTCTTGGGATGGGGTGGAGAACACTGCACTAACAAATTTCTGGGTGATGTTAATACTGCTGGTTCAAAAATAACACTTTGAGTACTAAGATGTTAGTTCTCTCTGGGCCTCGGGTTCCTCAGCTATCATGTACCTGGGGTAAGATAATGGCCATGACTCCTCTGTAAACGCTAATATTTTATAGTTGATACAGAATTAAATGCAGAGATTTCATTCTCAGCAGAGGAAGTTTCTTCCCTGAAGTATTCTAACAAACAACTTTTGTGCTACCATTTTTTCCCATGAAATGACATACTAACTTTAAATTTTTTTTTTTTTTAACGTTTATTTATTTTTGGGACAGAGAGAGACAGAGCATGAACGGGGGAGGGGCAGAGAGAGAGGGAGACACAGAATCGGAAACAGGCTCCAGGCTCTGAGCCATCAGCCCAGAGCCTGACTCGGGGCTCGAACTCACGGACCGCGAGATCGTGACCTGGCTGAAGTCGGACGCTTAACCGACTGCGCCACCCAGGCGCCCCATAATGACATACTAACTTTAAATGAAAATGGAAAAATCTGATTTGCTATATAAATGTTCAATCCCTGTACACTTTTAAATCCTTACATAAATTTAAAGGGCTGACATGTACGAAAGACAAACCTTTTAAGAACCATCAGCGGGGCACACTCTATTTTCTAAATACACAGCTTATGGAAGAAAAAACTTGATGCTGGACTCAGCCCATACACTGTTACCTTAAAAGCATCAGCTCCACATGAAAAGCCAACTCCCTGGGAAAAGCCATTAACTACAATAACATTATGTTGTTTTGTTTTTGTAAAGTTTCAGTCAGGTCTCTGAGCAATAATACTGACCAAAATCCCCATACCACTAGCAAGCTACAGAGTAATGTTAACAGCCCACAAAACAGGCTGAAGGAGCTGACACAGGGCAGCCAACAATGCCACAAAGAACTTATTTTGAGACATCTATTTTAACAGGAGTCCTAGAGTAACACATGGTTCAAATGGGCAATGCGAACAAGGAACTGGACCGTAGAGGTGTGGCTCACCATTTCATAAGGATCTCATGGAAAGGAGACAGGCTAAGGTATCCAGTTTGTTCATAAATTCTGAATTATGAATGACAGGTAATTACCTATACTCTTAAAAAGATAATACAGGGGGAGGGGGGGCAGAGTGCAGTCAGTTAAGCATCTTACTCTTGATCTCAGCTCAGGTCATGATCTCATGTGAGTTTGAGCCCCACATCGGGCTCTGTGCTGACAGCACAGAGCCTGCTTAGGATTCGGTCTCTCCTGCTCTCTCTGCCCTGCCCCTGCTTGTGCACCCACTTGTTCTCTCAAAATAAATAAATATACTTAAAAAAAATTTTTTTTTAACCTGGAAATTACATGTTCAACCTCTAGGTGATAGGATGTTTTGAAAGAAAATATACGATACTTTTACATTTGTATTTTTATACTTCCTTTAGTGGGAAATACAAAGTTTAAATTAAACTTCATTAAACTTCTGTATAAATCATGGAAGGATCTTCCAAAATCTTTCCAAAGATTTAATTCACATTAACAATACACCTTACTACCTGCAAAACTCTTCAAATAAATCACTTTGAGAAGAAAACCTAGGGGATGGGGAGTTTTTCTTCTCACTTTTAAAACAAACTGCTATTCTCCTCAATCTTTTTTTCCCCCCCTCAGTCTTATTTTAAGCCAACCTGCTAAATGGTGGCTTTAAAAACTCTGTCAAAATATCTCGTTACCAAATTTCAGTTTGAGTCCTAAATCTGGAACCTTACATTCTGCTGGTCTTTAAAAAAAAGACTGATGAGGGGTGCCTGGCTGGCTCAGTCAGTGGAGCATGGGACTCCTGACCTCAGGGTTGTGAATTCGAGCCCCATGTTGGGTGTAGAGACTACTTAAAAATTAAAAATAATTAAAAATAAACTTGGGGGAAAAAAGCACTGATGAAAAAGTGCCTATAACAACACCTACTTCAAGTTGTCTTTATTAAAACAGAAAATTCATGTAGATCAGGAGAAAGCACTATGTATAATTATATCAGAGTGAAATGCTCATGTTCAGAGCTATATCCGACTAATATTTCTGCACCTTTACATTTATTTAAACTAATTTCTAGATATTAAAGATAACTTTTAAATTACCAAAGAGAACATAAGGTTAATTTCTACCCATACCACAAAAGTTCTGTTTTTAAATAATCCTTAACAAATCTCTCAATAAGGGAAGAACTGCTGGTATCAAACGTTTAATCATAGCAACTGACCAGCAATTAATTTTACCTCTCAACAAATGTTACAAAATTCCACCTGTAGGTTATATGACCTTCTTTTAAAATGCAATTTTAAGAAGCCATTACTCTTAGAGAAACTGTGGCTCCTCTTGAGAGAATTATGATGTGGACAGAAACATTTTAGCCCTATCATTTAAAAAAATACAGTGTATAAAAAAAAAAGGGCCACGTAGCAGTCCGTGGGCAGTATGAGTCATCATCCAACTCAAAACTTGCCACACTTCTAAGCTTCCTCCTACCAGACCCCATCCCCTTCAGTAATGTACCCTGAGTCAGCAAACCTTACTATTTTGTCAGTTATGAATTCTCACGATGCTTAAATGAACTTATGCAAAACACTGCAACACATTTAGTACTAACACTTGTCATGAGAACATGTGCTGTTTCTATCGCAAAATTAACTCATCTTCAAATCAATCTTCTTCAGATTCTTTCTTAATCACAAAAAGTAGCCAAACACTACATTTAATCCTCTTTTGCAAGTAAATGAACTCCAAAATATGGTCATATATAAAGGTTTTTATAAACAATTCCCTATTTCCCAGAGTTTTTTTTTTTTTTTTTTTTTTTTTGCTTAACAGTAACATCTAAATAATAAAACATGTCCTGCTCAAATCTGGCATATTTCCTAGATGACTACAATTACTGAATTTAGAACACCAATAAGCAATTTTACAAGTTTCACCAGGCAATTCTTACTAAGTGATGTAACATATATATGTGAAAGGACTTTACACTCCTTGGCACACTGCAAGCAAGCCCTTCATAAACGTGTTTGAACAACGACTTGTTAGAGAGGTTAGAAATTCTTCCACCCAGTTCAAAATTACTTTTCACACATTAAAACCTGACATTTCTAAGAAGAAACTCTAGAAGCCGTTCCTTTTCAGGGCCAGGCCCTGTTTGGACCCTACATTCTTCCTGTCAGATTACTCTTTCCATCTCAGTTTCCCAACGCTTAAGAGAGAATATATCCAATCAGAACTTTAAAACAGAACAAGGCTAGAAGAAACAAGCAATCAGAAAATTACTCTGAAGCTGTCTGAGCTCCATTTTGTCCCCCGTTAATTTTTTTTTCCCTTGACAAATCATCTTGCATCGTTAAAAAAGTTAATACTGACTTTTAAGAGCATTTTTAGCACTGAAGAAAACAACATGAATTGCAAACGCAATAAAGCTTCTAATTCCACCACTTCATTGGATCTTTGCCAATGAGCAAGCAAAAGATAAATAAAACAGGAAAGGAATCAAAAAGATCCTGCTTCACAGAGCTCCCACCTAACACCTGAACCAGTTGAGTCTCGCTAAGCCAAGGAACAAAGGAGGCTAGAAGACCTTTACTTTTCAACGCACCTCACTAAATCAGATAAAAACGCACATTGGTGAAGAGGCCCTTTTTAGTGAACTGACAAAACAAGTTTCCATTTGGGTACTTTCACAGACCAATGCTCTAAGTCCCGAACGCAGCTAAGGAAAGGCTGCAGTAGGGCGGGGGGGGGGGGGGGGGTAGTGGAGAAAAGAAATTAGGAATTCCGACTCGGACAAGTTTTCTGTACCTCATTTACAGCTACAACTCAAAACTTAGGCAGAAGACTTCGGGGCTCTGAGACCAGCCGGGTGAGTGGTGCGCGCTACGCAATTCGCCGAGTCCACTGGAGACTTTGCCCAGCCGGAGTCAGCTGAGGCCGAGTCACCGGAGTGGGATGGGGGAGGAGACGCGGGAGCATTTCGAAGGCAGCGTGCCAGGAAGGCGAGACTCCGCGCCACCTCACGCTCCCCGGGCCGCCCATCCCGGCCGCCGCCCCTCGCCCGCCGCTCGCCGCCCGGGGAGGGCTTCGAACCCGCGGAGCCCGGCGCGGGTGGCGGTGCCGCAGCGGAGCAGCGGGGCCCCGGGGCCGGCGGGCGCGGCCGGGCCCGGCAGCCGGCGAGGGGCGTGCCGGGTGGGAGGGGCGCGCCGGCCGCTCTGCCAGCCCCACGCGGGGACCCCGGCCCGCCGCCCGCCGGCTCGCGCGGGGACGCGCCGGCCAGGCCCGAGCGGGCGGGCCGGCGGGCGGGAGGGCCGGAGACGGAACAAAAGCGCCTTTGTTGAGCGGCGGCCGCCGGAGGGTCACACACAATGGAGGAAGGAGCCGGCTCCGCCGCCGCCGGCGGGCCCGCCGCGGCGCCCTCCAGAGCCGCCCCGCCGGCGCGCCCCGCACACGTACACACACACACTCACGGGACTTCTCCGGCTCATCGAGGGAGTGCGGGGCCCGCGGACAGCCCCCAATGTCGGCTCAGGTCTCCGGCTGTGCTGGCGGCAGCGGCGTCTCCGAGGCTCTCGCTTTGCCGCAGTCGCCGCCATGTAACCCCGACCCGCGAGAGAGGGCGAGGGAGAGGGGGCGGGGTATCCATGAGCCACGCCCCCTCGCGTCACAGGCTCACTCCACGGGTTCCCCCGCCCCCGCTCGGCCCCGAGCGCCTGCACGCGCCGGAATTTCCAACGCTGGTGACTGGGTTCCGCGCGCTGCGGGGGCGGCGGGAGAGGCACGCGGTGTCATCAGGCACCTCAGGTGGGCTGGGCTGGGCCGGGGGCTGGGTGGGAGGTGGGCAGACGGGCCCTCTGTGCTCTGCCCTTGCCACATCACTATAGCACAAAGTGACCAAACTCCTTGCTAGTGTTTATTTGCTCACCTACTACGGGCAAGCCACTGGGCCATCCGAGAGGAGTGAGCCTAAGCCCGTGTGCTTAGGGATGGGCCGGGAAACAAGAAAGCCTGGGCCTGAAGACAGGTTGGCTAGAAGGTAGCAGCCTGAGTACGAGGCCAACGCTGTTAGCGGCTAAAAGCTAAGAAGGTCATTAATTCTGCCTGAGGGTATGGAGGAGGGCTTCTAAGTGAGGTCGCCATGGGTGATCTTTCATCTGGACCAGAAGGAGCAGATATAACCAGAGGAGGCTCAGCTGGATTTGAAGGAGATATAACCAGAGGAGACTAGGGGGAGGGTGTTGTTGCGTTGGGAACAGCGAGAGAGCTAAAACAGGAAGGAGAGCACCTGGCTTGTTGCTGAGCTGGGACTAGGCCTGAATCAGAATTTGGGAAGGGGTGTACTGTGAGATGTAGTGGGAAATGTAGATTGGTGCCTTCTTGGGACTACTTGGATGAAAGCAAACTTAATTTTATTTACCACGACTTATTTGGTCCAAGGAGCGAGCCTTTCCAGCATTTATGGGAAATTTATGTAGTTATTTATCAATTTAGAGACACGGGTCAGCACATTTTTTCAATGACTTAATAATTCCTGGTGAGAACCAAACGTTTGGTAGCCCCTTAACCATTATTATGCCCATCTTCAAGCTTGAGGCAAATAACCACTTTAAATATCACATAGTAGCTTGAAGCTAAGTGGTTGGGATAGAGCTGGTGTGTTCTATATGTTTTATACTTAAAACAGTATCATCTGAGTACCAGGTGTGAAGAGGTTGAGTAGATAAAACCAAGAGAAAGGGGGAGCCTGTTTCCAACCGCAAGATTTTGTGGATGCAGTCTCTCTGCAACAAGAGCTCCTTAGGTGTGACCATTACACATCCCTCCTGCCCCCGCAATAGGATACCCTCGGATCCCCGGGATACCCTCGGATCCCCGAGACACCCTTCCTTCCTTGTCCATCAATGTTTGATCACCAGCAGGAGATAGGAGGAAAACAAATAAATACTGCTTTTCCCTTGAGAGCTTGTAATGTAGTGTCAACTCCTGACTTCCAGCAAAGACAACCAAAAGAACCTGTTGATCAAAGCCAAGTTTATTGCTTACAACAGTAAGTGATACCACTATGTTGACAGTCTTAGCATCTCAAAAAGGGACGTCATGTGTAGAATAGTTCTAAGATTCAGGGCATCTGGTTTAAGACAAGTCTTTCAATGAAAGCATGATTGAGACTGGACTGAATTTATAATATCATTCAGGACGATTACAGGGAGGGGAGAGTTTTGAAGGGAGCCTAGAAGAGTAAACAATTGTTTGACAAATCCAAGAGTAATCTGTTGAGGAGCAGGCTGTTTATCCTGACGAATGCTAGGTCAGTCAATAGTCTGTTGTTCAGATAAATGGACTTTGAGGAAGTTCCTGAAACTGCAGTTAAGTTATTTGCAACTTCATCTTCTTGGGCAAGAATTTCTTGGAATTGAAGTCAAGTTTCTGTGAATGGTGGAGTTGTAAAGGCATGTTAATGTCATCGGTCTTCGTTCTCAATCCTATTGTGTGGCTGTAAATAGTTTCAGTTCTCAGTAGTTTTTCAAACTGAAGGCTATGATCCAGTAGTGAGTAGTGAAGTGATTTTGGTGGATTATGACTTGCATTTTTTCTTGTGGAAATAGAATAAAAAACTAGAGAGCATTGCCCATAATAAATACTGTTTTGTGAAACTTATGTTTCTATTATCTACTATATTTCAACAAATCTGAAATGTCATTAATCATAACATGCCATTATTTTATGTACTATTTAGAAAGTGAAAACAACACAAGTGAAAACTCTTATCAAAATATGATACTCTATTGCTGCATCCTGGTTTTAGAAATATTAACACAGAAGACCTATTTTCTTTTAGTTGTTATTTTTGAGAGACAGAGACAGAGCACGAGCCGGGGAGGGGCAGAGAGAGAGGGAGACACAGAATCGGAAGCAGGCTCCAGGCTCTGAGCTGTCAGCACAGAGCCGACTCGGGGCTAGAACCCATGAACCGTGACATCATGACCTGAGCCGAAGTCAGACACTCAACTGACTGAGCCACCCAGGCTCCCCTAGAAGACTTATTTCTTAAATTTGATGAAATAAAGTATATATAAATGAGCCAATTGGGTAACAGTGTAAAATGTATTTCTACTTATCTCTCATTATTGCTATGAACTATGCTGTTGTCAAAAGAGTCTGAAAGCCACTGCTGTAGTGGTGTCATGCAGGAGAGGATCGAGTAAGTACACCATAAAGCAGCATGAGATGATTACTTCCAGAACAGAAATGCAAATTACCTGCTCTTATTGGAAAGAACAGTTAATGAGGACATCAGGAAAGCTTCAACTGGAAGAGGGAATATCTGAGCCTGGGCTTGATTCCATCAGGAAGGATCAGGGAAAAAATTTCTGAATGAGAGAGCAAAATGTACAAAGGCATGAATGTGCCAGGCACACTTTGGAAGTAGAAGAAATCTGACAGGCCTAGGGGAATGAAGACAAGTTAGCACCAGACTGAGAAGGCCTTGATTGGATGCCAAAACTTTTGGATTTATGTTAAAGGCAGTAGGAGAGGCATTTAGATGATACAACTAGTACTTTAGAAAGGTAATTCTGCCATAAATGGGAAAGGTGGGTTAGATGAACAAGAAATTAGAGACAGGGAGAAGGTAGGAGAATCTATTGCTTTTTCTGCCCTGCATCCTTAATCTGGTAACAATACTCTGATGCCCTCTAAGAGCCACTCTTTACTGGGTAAGTCAGAATTCTGTCACAGTGACGGAAAACCCAATCCAAACTCTGGTCTAAACATGAGAGAAAAAGAAAGAGAGAGAATGTGTCTCTAGTGGGCACAGAAAGGGAATGACGATACAAGCGATAGTCTTGGGGCAGAATCAGCGGGAGTTGGTGAATGCTTAGATGAGTGAAGGGTAAGTTTCTAGTCACCCAGTTGCCCTCACTTCACCTGTTTGGATTTAAATTCCCTCATTAGACTACTTGTTTTATCTTTTTCCAACTCAATTACTATCTTCCTATTAAGATAAACTTCCAGTATCATGATTTGCAAGATGGAAGGCAAAACAGATTTTAAAAATACAGACCACTAAGCTTGATGCCAAACCCTGGAAATTTCCTAATATAAATCACAGAACACAGTGTGTTAGGGAAAATGTAACTATTAGTAGGAGTCATGGAGTCTTTTCAAGTAAATCATTACAAAGAAATACCACTTCTTTCTTGATAGGATTATTACATTATTGAACAAATGTGTTGGTCATTTCAAAAAGTCAAGATACCTTTAGGTTGGGATGAGAGGATATGGGTTTATATTATTGCAGAGAAACGTTGATTGGAAGAATGCTGATTAATGGAGTGACACAAATCTTGAAGCCTTGTGTTCTCAAAAACAGCAATACACATTTTTCTTCCCCTTTTGCCCAGTCCTGAGTAATGTTTTTGTCAATGTTTTGAATTAAGATACTTAGCAAATTTAAGAACTCAGATCAGAATATGATAGACGACAGAATAATTATTCAAAATCATGGTTTTTACAGAAAGAGATGACATTTAACTGTAGTAAATATAAAGTATAGCCTCTTTGTTCAGAAAAGTCATTTGGGAGGACTTGGGAGATTCAGCTTGACTTGATAATATAGGGGTAAGTTATGGATACTCATGCGGTATGAGCAATCATAAAAAAATAATAATGACATAATGTAAATTGTGTTAAAGTGATACAGCCAGCATTCAAATCACAGGGGTATCAGACCTATGCTGTTGAGCTCAGAATTTCTGAACTTTTTGTGTACAAATATAGATATCACATAAAAAGAACTACCATACATAACAAATTAGGATTCTTTCAGAAGAGACATCCAAGAAAAGTGTGGAAATCTTATACTCTGAAAAACAGATGAGGGAATTGGGTCTATTTAACCTGCAGAAAAGAGATCTGCTAAAGGGTTTTTATGCAGAGGAAAGAGTAGATGTGTTTCGTGTTGCTTTGGAGTTCA
Source organism: Prionailurus bengalensis (assembly GCF_016509475.1). Classification (NCBI taxonomy): domain Eukaryota; kingdom Metazoa; phylum Chordata; class Mammalia; order Carnivora; family Felidae; genus Prionailurus; species Prionailurus bengalensis. The sequence continues at coordinate 52,510,773 of NC_057355.1, forward strand.
GATCTAAACCATCAGGAGGGCTATTTCCAAGAGGAAAATTTTGGCTCAGTATAAGAAAGGACAGTTTTGGATATTGGAACTGAACCATAGTGGACAGGACTTCCTGGTGAAGTGCGGTGCTACATTGCCGGAAGCATTCAATCAGAAAACAATGGCCACCTGTCAGGGTGCTATAAAAGGAAATGAGGAAGGAGGGGCCTGCAGAGAGGTGTAACATCCAAGGTCTTCTCTAACTTGAAGCTTCTATGTATCTATGTTTATACTCTTAATTTAAAATGATTGCTCTCTTAGACATGGTTTCTAAAAGAACACATTGTAATTTGATTTGTAAATAACTTTCCACTGAAGAAATGCATTGCCAAGTACAGTTGATTCTTTGTTCATGGTAGCTTTGTTCTATAAAGTCACCAAGAACACTGAATTAGTGACTGCTGAGCCATTGCTTCTAGGGGAAATAACAGGATTAGGATCCTGCAAAACTCTGGTCTCAACATTTTTGCCAATCAGTCATTGTATAATTTTATTTTCTGTGTGTTTCTATTTAAAGACACCTAATTTAATATATATTGTTGATTCTTTAACATTAAACTCATGGCCAAAAGCACTATAACTCATGCTAAATGAAGATTATCTAACATATAATCTCTGAAAGGCATATTACACCTTTCTTATACTTAGGGACACTAGCCAGCACATCAGTATTATTCTTAAGGACCATTTTAAACAGCTAAATCACCACCACCAACAACAACAAGAAAGCAAAAAAATATGGCACTAAATAGACCACAGAAAAGACACTTGCTTATAGTATGAGAGTTGATACAAGAAGGTAGACTACTGCCTTGTTCAACCCCTATGGAAACGTAGACGTAGGGCAACAAAATTTTCACCACTCTTTGCATAACCACAAATGACTGAAAATGCTGAGTATTGATTTTGCTTTTTTTGTGTTCTTAGTGGATTGGCATCTGGTTTATAGTGTACAGTCTTTGGGACAAATAAATTGAAGCAAGTAGTCAAGTTTGCAAACAGAATCTGCGAGTAACGAGAATTGACTATAGTTAAAAATTATGAAGAAACTGTCTTCAGTCAAAATCCATTAAAACTGTATGTAAAGTTCATTAAGAGGCAGATCAGTTGAATGCTTTTATGAGGTGGGAAACACCTATAAATGAAAATCAAAGATCCTACATTTAACTTGATGGGACAACAAAGAGCTTACCCCTTGGGAGAACGGTAATAGCATCATTTGTCAAATTCCTACCAAGTAGCCTGTTTCGGGTAAACACTTTATAAACATTATATCATTCTCTTAGGCTATGATAAATGGGATTTTGTAGAAAAGCTGCAGTAAGCAAGCTACTTAAATTTTTTTAGATAAAGCCAGGCTTTCTGTGCAATAAAATTACTTTCTGAAACAAAAATTTGTACACTTCTTCAATAATGGTTATGTAACTAAACATTTAAGTGTACTGGGAAATACCTATTGGAGTAATTTTGAGAATAATCCGGGCTTCTGCCACATAACCACTGTAAATAGAAAGAATAGACATGATTTCCTTCTGCCCATTCACAGGGACTGATAAATATTTTCAACAAAGCAGCTTTCACTGTACAAGGTCATTCCCTTCCCTTTTGCATTCCAAAATAGACAAGCTATCTGTCACTTGGGAAATAAGGTAATTACTATCTGTAACTCTAAGTAAACTTGTGTGGAAGATTTGTTTACATTCAGCATTCTGAGTACTCAAGTTATCAACTAGTATGTAGTATGATTTAGTAGGTCTGCCTTCCACAATCCCATCTCCCACCTTCTGTTTGACAAATATTTTGCCTACCGGCAGTTGCCACTACTCAGACACCCTCCCCTGAAAATGTTATCATCCCTATAGATCCAGACCCACCTCTGGGGTCTTGACTGCAGCCATCACCATCTCTAACAATACCCTAGGTATGGTGTCCTGAAACAAAAATAGAGAGGCCCTCAGGAGGCCTAAGATCCATCTGCCCACTCTGGGTGGCTCTATCTTTGTGAATGCCCGTGTTAGGCTGCCAGAGGCCTCTCCCCACCTCCCCCAACCTCACCCCCACGCCTCCCATACTCAGGGTGTTATACAGGACCCCACATTCAGAAAGACCATGCTTGTTTTAATACTCTACTGTTGCCATCTTGAAATTCCTAATAATTTTATCCTCCTTTTCTTAGTTTTTTATTTTTTGAGAGAGGGAGAGAGAGTACACACGTGTGTGTGTGAGCTGGAGAGGGGCAGGGAGAGAGAGTGAGAGAGAGAATCCCAGGCAGGCTCCTTGCTGGCAGTATAGAGCAGGTCTCAGGGTTTGATCTCACAAATCAAATTGTGAGATTGTGACCTGAGCCAAAATCAAGAGTCAGATGCCTAACTGACTGGGCCACCCAGGCGCCCCAGCTAATAATTTTATCTTTGAACTTCTGTTTTATAGTGCAATTGATGGGACAATGGAGCATGCATGTGAGCAAGAGAAGCAATATGCACGTCCACTGTTCCTTGCTGCCCCATTCACAGAGAGCATTCTCCATGCCCCACAAGCACAGAATACTCATGGACCCACACTGTGCTGGAGTTCAGTGAAACAAAGCCAGTGAGTACAGGGGGTGTTATGCCCACAGCTGAGTAAGTAGAGGGGGCTGATAGCTCCAAAAGGCCATCCTTTCCATTGAAACCAGAACTTGCTTTGAAACCAGAAAGAAGGCAATGGCATTCTAAGAAACACAAAAGACCAAGGAACCCTATTGTATCCTCTCTTGTGTTTCTTCCCTGTATTAGCCAACCACTTATGCTGAAAACCTTTCCTTTTACTTTCAGTCCTTTCTTCCTCCTCATGAAGGCAAAGGTAGACAGTCCTGGCAGAATGTGTATAAAGAAGTGAAATAATAATGGTTAAGTTAGTTTTCTGCGGTGTTCCACTGCTTTGGCAAGAACAAAATATATATGCATGTACGAGCTACGAAACAAATTGTGTCATTTTGGTGACTTCACATAGGAGTTAAATGCTCTTGTATTTCAAACTGGCATTGTTTATGGCAATATAAAAATTAATTATGAAATCCATGCTAATAACAAAATATTTCCTTACTTAGCACGATATTAAACAGTTATAATAAACTGTCGATCTAAATTTAAAACACCAGGACAAGTCGAGAGAGACCAGAAGGAAGGAAAAACCCTTTATGTTTTAGTACCTTTAGCTGCATTTGTTTTTTTCTTTTTGAACAAGGGGCCCCAGAAATTATGTATCTGGCTTTGATACAAAAGAATGCCGGCAGCCCTACCCTGAAAAAGGTGGGTTGGGGAAAGACTCCCTACCTAATGCCACTCCCCTCACTGGTGGGCTTAGGGCAGGAGAGGTGAGAGACTATCTGTGCCAGGTGGATAAGACATTCCAGTCTGCCACAGAGCCCAGCCACCCACACTAGGAGCTGCACTTCCTGTAGTAAATACACTGGCTTCATTACTCATGGAGGTAGGAAGTGGGGGAGGAAGGAAGACCTCGTTCAGCTGCTGGGGCCCATTTTCCCCATGGAAACAATGCCATGGTGTCCATTCTTCTCACAGACTGGCATATGTGCTAAGTGGGCTCCTATGAGTGGGCCTGAGAACCTAACCCAGGTTTGTCACATTGTTTCTCTGAGGAAAGCTCATTTTCAGTTTCAAACAACCAAGTTAGAAATCAACTTTGGGGAACACATCTTGGTCATACAGGAGCTGTCTGTACCTTCCTCGCTCAGAAATGCTAACCACAGACAAGGATGGTGTCTGTCAAAACCTAGGTAAGCATTAAAGAGGAGGTTTATATTAAAAGTAAGAACTTCACTTTATCCTCTTGGTGGGATGAGGAGTCCAGTCCTTCAGATGTGTAGCTTGAAGAAGTTGATTGTAGGTTCACCAGGGATGATTGGTCTCTGGCAACCAACACACGCCTACCAAACCCAAGAGACTGTGTACTGCAAACCTAATGCCAATCTACTAAGAACTCGAGAAAAACTGTGCTCAGTTGGACTAAAGATCTGTCTAGTCTGATATTTTCTAATGATGGTTGTGAACCTCTGTTCTATTCATTGTGAACTCTAGCGTTGAGCAGAGGCCCTGAATTTAATGTTCTCTCAATAAATGTTGAAAATGAAGTGGGGTGCCTGGCTGGCTCAGTCGGTAGAGCATGTGACTCTTAATGTCAGGGTCATAAGTTCAAGTCCCACATTGGCCATGGAGCCTACTTTAAAAAAAATTGGGGTACCTGGGTGGCTCAGTCGGTTAAGCTTCCGACTCTTGATTTCAGCTCAGGTCATGATCTCATGGTTCATGGGTTGGAGCCCTGTGTTGAACTCTGCACTCACAGTATGGAGCCCGCTTGGGATTCTCTGTCACTCCCTCTCTCTCTGCCCCTCCCCTGCCTCCCTCTCCCTCTCTCTCAAAATAAATAAATAAATGTCAAAAAAAAAATTATAAACAACACAGATGTTTAAAAAAAAGAAAATGAAGTATTTTTTAATATTGTAATTGCTCTCTATGACATAAAATTCAGAAAGGTAAGGATTTCCTCCAAATATCCACTTATTTAATAAATTTTTTAAAGCAACTTTCTTCTCAGGGAATCTTTATTTTAGTTCCCCTTTATTACAACCTTATGTATCTACTAGGCTCTTTTTTTAAGGGTTTGGGGCAGAATTAGGTGCATGATTCCAGGTATTCATTATTATTATGTCAAATGTAGGATAAAACAATGTTTCCAGTTTTATTTTCCACATTCTTAGCAACAAGAGCTAGCATCATTCTATATGACTTTAGGAAACAGTCAACAATAACTCATGGTTCTCTTTCTTTCTTTCTTTTTTTCAGTAGGCTCCATGCCCAACATGGGCTTGAACTCCTGACCCTGAGATCAAGAGTCTCAGGCTTTACCAACTGGGCCAGCCAGGTGGCCCTGGCCTTTCTTGAAAATAAAGCATAGCTCCTTTCTTGTGGCTCCTTTCTTGAAATAAAGCATAGCTCCAAGCTCATCTTCTTTTAAGTATGCTTCAGATTAACAATCCTAAATACATTATTCAAAATTAGTACAGGATGAAACTCATTTGTCACACTTATGTCCACTCACATAGTTTTGTGCAATTTATCTTTTCTTCAGTTTAGATCCATCTGCTTGGTATTTACTACCCCAGAGAGCTTCAGGACATCTCAGCCCAGTGACTTTTTTTTATATGAGTCTGCTTCCAAGCAGTCCCTAAAAGTCTTAAATAAGACAAGTCTTCCAGCAGTAATTCATGGGGGTTCCACTTTGAAATCAGAAGAATCCATCTGGTATCCTGCACTGACAGTAGATAGCAGACCTAGGGACTGGTCCCAATTCTGCCACTTATTAGTTGTTAGACTACAGGCAAATCATTTAATCTTATTATTTTTTAAAGTAGGCTTTACACCCTACATAGGGTTTGAACTCATGACCCTGAGATCAAGGCCTGAGCTGAGATTAAGAGTCGGACACTTAGCTGACTGAACCACCCAGGTGCCCCTAATCTTATTTTTTCAGTGGTATAAATAACACCTGCCTCACCTCCCTCCCAGGATTGTTCCAAGGATTACCTGAGACTGTGTCTGTGAAAGCACTCTGAAAATGCTAAACAACTGCATAAATAAGGGGTGTCATTAACATCGTCATTCAGTAGCTCACCTGGTTAAAACATGGTTTCCTGAAGGTAAGCCAGCTCTCTCTCCTTTCATTCAATCCATCCCACAGAGGTTCTTCTAGTGCCTATTTTATCCAAGATAGAACTTTTCCCCCACTTTCTTGGTAACTTGGGTAGGATTTCTTTTCCAATGTTTATCGTGTAAATTGGTAGACATTTTTTAAAAAGTGCAATGTCCACTCCGTGCTTATTTCTGTCTCAAAGAGATGTGGTCAAATAGTGAAGCAGGAGACACGCTTGAGCACACTGCTGCAAAGGTGGAAGGCCAGAGCACAATCCCTACCCGCATCTCCCCCAGAAAGCAGTCTTTTGCTACCCTCAGGCTAGGAGAGACAGAAAGGAAAGCCTAGAGGGGGTGCAGCAAAGCGGTCAGTGAAGAGAACATGAGGAGTAACTGTATACAACCTCTCAGATCCCAACGATCAGTATTATAATAAATAGATTTACTTACATGAAAGCAGCTTAAAGCAAATCTCCTTTAATTTAGCCTGTGGTCCATTCAGCAAAGAAACATTTCTTCCATTTTTAGAAGCTTCTGATGGAGATTTATAGATACTGTTTCCAGAGGAAAAATAAAAGGCAAGTGATTCTCGGGGAAGAGAGGAAAAACACAAAATTTTTAAATGATTTAGCTGTACAGCAGGTTATGAAGGAAGGAAAAGGAAGAGATTAAAATGGTTCTTTCCCTCCTCCCTCTGTGACTCAGAGATTCATCCTAAAAATAATTTTCATTCCAGTTTGGGGAAGCTGAGCAAAGACTCACGTCTCCACATTCCAAGTTCCATGATGGCCTCAGAGAGGGAGGGAACCAAAGGAAGAGGAAAATGGGAAACAGTAACTATTAAAGGTAATCTGGAAAAGACTTTATCTACTCAGAAGAGGTGAGGTGAAATTAAAGGCCAGGCTAGCTGTAATGAAGCAAGCATTTTCTGTTCTTGCCCTAGTCTGAGGTATGTCGTGTCAGCAAGGATGAAGCCTCAACTTGCCTTTCAGCCTTATTTCCTACCAGCTCTTCTGGTGATCAGTGTTTTACTCATTCAAATGAATTTTTGTCTTCTAACATCATTCCCCTTTCTTGTTTTTTTTTAATTTTTATTTTTTAACTTTATTATTATTTTTTTTTAGGTATAATTGGTCATTCCTCTTTCTTTGTATCAGCAGCAGAAGGTTCTTGTTTAGGTGTTTCTTTAGTCACATTTAATTGATATTAGTATGTTCATGTTAAAAAGAGATTTTTATTTTTAAGGTATTTCACACTTACAGAAAAGTTGTTCACGTAGCACACTGAACTCTTTTTTTTTTTTAACCTGAACAATTGGAGAGTAACCTGAAATGATACCTGTGGCAGATAGCAAGATGCATTGACCAGATGCCCTTCAAGGAAGGACTTGTTGCCCAGCCTTGGAGACTGTAGTCGGCACACAGCCGTCAACTTGCATTTCCTTCAGGGTTTGCCTCATCTGCAGAGAGCCATCTTGCCCAAGGAGATGCCCCTTTCCCAGGTGGCCCAAATCCAATGACTGATAATGGCAAGGATAGAAAGGCCTGGCTATTTTGGCCCTGTGCAAGACAACTTCAATGGCCATTTCCGCTCGAGAGCTCCCAGTGGGGTTAGTTGAGGCGATCAGCCTGCAGCTCAGATCAACTTCTACCTCTCCCCACTCCTGTTTGCTTCCCCTCCTATCCACAGATGTTGATCCCAAGAGCTCTCCCTAATAATTATCCTGAAGACTAAAGTCTGCCTCAGAGTGTGTTCCTAAAACACCCAAACTACTACTCAGCCAGGAGAGGTCTGAGAAAGCAGACAATAAAATGGAGTTTTGGATCTGCATCACTCACCACTCACCTGGTAGGAAGACCTCATCACTGGTGATAGATGGAGGTCAGACAGTGACTGGCACAAGGTGGCAGCCCAGTTATTACGATTTTCACCAGCGATGAATTGGGGTAGTATGCCAGTGAAAGAGAATGTATTAGCTTTTGTACTGTGTGGAGGAGATAGTAACTACAAGGGGATTGAATGGTTATTGTGTAGCTCTACTGAAGCTCTAGGTAAAGAAATGAAAAAGCTGAGAAAGTGACTAGCAGACAGCTGAAAGCCAAGTGTGAGAACCAGAAGGTCTCTTTCATAGCAAGTAAAGAGGCTTTCATAACCTGCAGTGGAGAGAACCAGAGCGAGCTAAACCGTTATGTAACCAAGAGCCAAAGGTTAAACTACCAAGTAAACTAGGTCTCCTATGCTAGAGATGCTGCTGTGGTTGAGAAGGAGTGAGACCCTGGCACATGGAATGGGGACATCTGAGCTGATGCTCCCCAAAATCTTGAATTCCCAGATTTCTCTTGATCCTCAGAGCCTGAAGAAGTGAGCTACCCTTCCCTATTAAAAGCTGCACATTCCCTTTGCTTGAGAAAATAATGCCAAGGCCTCTCTCTGCAAGACAACATGTGACTCCTCAGTATCTGCCCCCACCTCCCCTCCTGTCCACTAAATCTATAACTAGGGTGATATGGCAGCATAACCCAGCTGGGGACATGCTAGGCCTGAGAAGCAAGCAAAGAAACTAGACCCCAAAGGAGCAAAAAGATCTAACCAGCATGGGCTGCAGGAGGTGGCGGGAATCCACATGGGACTAGATTCTGAGGATACTTGATCAAAGGGGATAGAGCATGAGATTAGATAACAATTTGTGTGTGCTCTCCCAAAGTCAAAGATTCACACTCTGATGTAAATCTTACTTGCTAGTAAAATGGCTTCTGTGAAGCATGGTAAAAGTGATGGCCCATGCTGAGTGAGATCAAAATACCATAAATGTCTTGGCAGGTGGGAGAGGAAAGAATTAAAATGCTAAGAGAAATTTAAAAATAATAAAACATCTAGGAGTGAATTTAACAAGACTTGTACACTGAAGTAAAAAGGGGGGGGGGTAAATTTAATAAGACCTATACACTGGAGAGTACAAAACCTTGTTGAAAGAAATTAAAGAAGACCTAAATAAATGGAAAGATATTCCATGTTCTTTTATTGGAAGACTTACTGTTGTTTCAATGCTAATAACCTCCAAATTGATTTATAGATTCAATGCAATCCCTATCAAAATTCTGCCTGGATTTTTTTTTCTTTCTTTCTTTTTTTTTTTTAAAGTAACAGATCTTAAAATTCATATAGAAATGCTAGGGACCCTGAATAGCTAAAACAGTCTTTGAAAAGATCAAAGTAGAGTACTCAACTCCTAATTTTAAAACTTACTACAAAACTATTGTAACCAAAACAGCATGGTACTGGCATAATGATAAACATAGCATAAGAGAATAGAACTCAGAGTCCACAAACAAGCCTACATGTTTATGTGCCATGGATATTCAGCAAGAGTTCCAAAACAATTATTGAGGAAAGAATAGTTTTTTAAACAAATGGTTCTAGAGCAACTAGACATCCCTATGCAAAAGAATGAGGTGGGACCGTTATCTCACACAGTGCACAAAAATTGACTCAAAATGAACTATAGATCTAAATGTATAAAGCTCTTAGAAAAAAATTAAGTAAATTTTTGTGACCTTGGATTAGGCAACAGTTTCTTAGACATGACATCAAAAACATAGCCAACCAAAGGTAATTTGGTAATTTGGGCTTCATCAAAATTGAAAGCTTTTGTGGTTCAAAGAATACCAGCAGGAAAGTGAAAGGACAGCCCACAGAATAGGAGAAATTATTTGCAAATAATATATCTGATGAGACTCTAATATCTAGATATCTGTATCTATATGTATCTATCTCTTTATTCAATAATAAGAGAAATAACCCAATTTAAAAATGAGCAAAGACTTTTAAGGGGGGCCTGGGTGGGCTCAGTCAGTTAAGCATCCGACTTCAGCTCAGGTCATGATCTCATGATTTGTGGGTTGGAACCCCATGTTGGGCTCTTTGCTGACAGCTGAGAGCCTGGAGCCTGCTTCAGATTCTGTGTCTCCCTCTCTCTCTCTGCCCCTCCCCTGCTCACATTCTGAGATACCATTTAGCACCAATAGAAAGACTGTAATAAAAAAAAAAAGGGAAAATAACAAATGTTGGTGAGGATGTAGGGAAATCGAAGCCCTCATATGTTGCTGGTAGAAATGTAAAATGAGGGGCACCTGGGTGGCGCAGTCGGTTAAGCGTCCGACTTCAGCCAGGTCACCATCTCGCGGTCCGTGAGTTCGAGCCCTGCGTCGGGCTCTGGGCTGATGGCTCAGAGCCTGGAGCCTGTTTCCGATTCTGTGTCTCCCTCTCTCTCTGCCCCTCCCCCGTTCATGCTCTGTCTCTCTCTGTCCCAAAAATAAATAAACGTTGAAAAAAAAAATTAAAAAAAAAAAGAAATGTAAAATGATGCAGCAAATTGAGAAAACAGTGTGATAGCTGCTGAAATAGTTAAACATAAGGTTACCGTTTGACCCAGGAATTCCATACCTAGGTATATACCGGACAGAACTGAAACATATGTCTGCACAAAATTTGTATCCAAATATCTATAGAAGCATTATTTACAATAGCCAAAAAGTGAAAACAACTCAATCTCCATCAACTGATGAACAGATAAATAAAATATGCTATATCTGTACTATGGAATACTAGTCAGTTATAAGAAGAAGTGGGACTCTGATACATGTTACAACATGGATAAACTTTGAAAACATTATGCTAAGTGGAAGAAGGCAGACATAAAAGGCCACATATTGTATGATTCCATTCATATGGCATGTTCAGAAGAGGCAAATCCACAGTGATAAAGTAAATTAGTGGTTGCCAGGAGCTGTTGGTAGGAGAGAATAAGGAGTGATTGCTGACTGGCACAGGGTTACATTTTGGTGTGAAGAAAATATTCTAAAATTGATTGTTGTAATGGCTGTACAGCCTTGTGAACATACTAAAAACCACTTCAAAATGGGGAATTTTATGTATAGTTTGTGTTACCTCAATTTTTTAAAAAGGGTTCAGGGAAGTAGGAGTGCTGGTGTGGCCACATTATGTAAGATCAGAATACCCACCAGATGACTGTTCCACAGGAGGACCTGGAGAATACAGTGTCTACCAAAGCAAAGAAAAATGTGTTCGTAAACAGCACTAGAATCACTGTGAAGTCTAGTGGTGGCTTGCTTTTGAAGGCTGGACTTATGGTAGGGGAAGCTGTTACAAAACTGATCTCCTCATTAGCAAGGGAGATCATATAACCCAGAAATGATTGAGCCAGGTGGCATCACGCGACTGTCAGAAATCATGTGGATGCAATTAGGATAATGAGTGGCAAGATCAAAGTGGCAACCATGAGCACCTGACCTACAGAGAGTTATGGAGATAGTTAATAAAACATGGTGTCACTTGCTAGAAAATAGATGGGCAGCCAATAAGGGTACTACTCCTTCTGTATAAGCAAAAGAAAACAGAGGGTGAAGGGAATGGAATATTTGGGAGCAAAGTTCTTATATACTGTTGAAATTAAATTCATATAAAGATGTTAATTGTAATACCCCAAGGAACCACCAAGAAAACAACTCAAAATATACATATGTACTAAATAGGAAATGATGAGAGAATTAAAATGGTACATTGGAAAACATCTTTTTAGCACAATAGAAGGCAATAATATAAGAATGAAGGAATAAAAAAGACATGGCATATAGAAAAGAAAGCTAAGTGACAGATGGGCAGATATAAATCCCTCATGTATAGAAGGACTCAGCCAGTTGATTTTGCCTCTGTTACTGACCACACTATTGCTGGCACAATGGATACGTGAATGAAGTGGCCATGGTGGCAGAGACTGAGGCTATTCTTGGCCGGATAGCACGGGTTCCCACTTCTCAGGGCTCATCTAGCTATTGCCACTGCTAAATGTCCAACTTGACAACAAGAGATCAATGCTGACTTCCTGATAGAGCACCAATCTTCAAGGAGACCAACTAAGCAATTGGTGGCAAGTTGACTACTTTGGGACCTTTCCACCTTGAAAGGGCCAGTAGTTCATCCTGCTAGGATGAAGACATATTCTGGGTAAGGGTTTAAATGTCTTATCTTCAGGCTTCGCCCTGGGCTTACACAATGTTTGATGCACCAGCAGAGGACCTCCCATAACATTGTATCAGATCTAGGAACCCAACTTACAGCACAAAAGGTGTGAGAGTGAACTCATGACAATGTTATCTACTGGTTGTTATCACTTATTTTAGCACTCCAAAGCTTCCAGCCTTGTAGAGCATCGGAAAGCCTTGCTGAAGGCACAGCTGAAGTATTAGCTTGGTTGAAATGCTATGAGTGCCATCTTCCAGGATACATTAAACCTATTGAATAAAAGATCTTTATGTGGTACTGTAACCCCAGCAGGAAAAATACATGGGTCTATGAGACAAAATATGGAATTAGGAGTGGTCTTGCTTATCATCACTCCCAATGGCCCCGTGGGGAATTTATGCTTCCTGTTCCTGCTAGTCTGTATTCTGCAGGTTCAGAGGACCTGGTTCCTAAAAGGAGAATATTTCTACCAAATGGTACAGCAAGAGTCACTTTGATTTACTAGCTAAAACTGCTGCCTGGGCACTTTGGGTTCCTACTATTCAGGAATAATTGGGCTGTAAGTAGAGGAACAATCTTGGCAGGGGTATTAACCCTGACCATCAGAAGGAGTTAGGTAAGGTTGCTGTTATACAGTAAGGGTAGGAAAAATTATTTTAGCATTGAGACCATGTATCTGAATGCTTCCTGTTAGTCCCTTGCACAGTTACAATGGTAAATGAATAATGCAGCAAGGACATGGCAGTTAGGAACTCAGACCTCTCTGGGATGAGAATCTAGATCATGCCCCCAGGTAAGCCACTAAGACTAAGAGAAGTGCTAGCTGAGAGTGAGAGGGATTTAGAAAGGATGGTCAAGGAGGGAGGCTGTAAGTTTCAATGAGAGCCCTGAGACCAGCTACAGCAGGGCTATAGCTTGTCCTACAAACCTTCCTCTTCTAAGTCTCCCCAGGAGGAGAGGCTCATCAGAAACCTGGAGAAGCTACTCTTCAACAAAAATGAGGTGGATCCAAGAGCAGCACAGGGAATGAACATGGAGATGAGCCCCTGAGATTTCTCTTTGCAAGACTTATTGTCCTGGCTCCCTGGAGGACTGTCAGCAGGCAACCTGTAGTTCCCAGCTCCTGCTGCTGCAGACAGTTGCTTTATCAAAGCTCAGGCCCTTTGGGGCTAGGCCATAGCCAATTCTTGATCCAGGTCTGGATTTCAGCCCTGGTTTGGGACAGCCCTTTCAGCCTGGTTTGGGACAGTAATGAAGGGCCATTTCAGCTCCAGAGCTCCTCATGGGGTTAATTAAGGCTGCTGGGCCTTCCTTATATGCAGCTTGCTTTTTCCTTCTGTCTAAGCCTGTTTCTAAGCCTGACACCCTTCCACAGGTATCAATACCAAAGGCACTCCCTAATAAACATCCTGGACACTAAAGTCTGACTCAGAGTCTTCTTCCTGCAAAGCCTAAACTGTGAAAATGCCTTGTCATCTCAAATGTGTTTCTTACTAATGAATGAGAACTTTCATCTAGATCGCCCCAGTAGAAATCAGGAATTTAACATTGATATATGAACATCCGTTCAAATGTCGTCAGTGGTCCCAATAATATCCTTCTTAGAGGAAAAGGATCTTGTCCAGAAATTATGCATTGTATTTAGTTGTCTCTTTAATCTTCTTCAATCTTGAATAGCTTCCTCGTCTTTACTTTCATGACCTTGACACTCTGTAAGATTACAGGCCTTTTTTTTTTTTTTTTTAAAGAATATCCCTCAATTTGGGTTTGTCAACTGTTTTTCAAGATTACATTCAGGTTAAGCATCATTGGCAGAACTAGTAGAGGAGTGATGCCATGTTCTCATCATTGCATCCTGTAGGTTGGCACATGACTCTAATTTGTCCCATCACTGATGATATGGACTTGATTAAGGTGATGTCTGCCAGGCTTATCCACTGTAAAGCCACCCTTTTCCGCATTATAATTTACTATTTTGCAGGGAAGTATTTTAAGGCTATAAAAGCATCCCATTCTTCATTAAATTTCCTATATATTCTTTTATATATATCCATATTGGTTATGGAATCCTTATTTTATTCAATGACTTATAATCCATTATGGTTATTATTTTGACACTGAGACTGTTACATATTTGGCCAGCGGGAGCCCTTTCTGGTTTGCTTCTTTATCCTTTTGACATACCTCCATTATTCTTTTTGCACTTCCTTGCTTGCTGCACAAGCTAGTCCAAGCTTATTTTGTACTTTCTCTGCCCCAGTCCTAGAATCAACCATTTCTTCATGGAGCTCTGTTTCCCTTTGGTGAAACTAAGGGCATTTAGAAACTAAGATCTCAACATTAGGTGTGCTCATTGCTATTGAGGTATCACTGTTTTCAAGCCCTTTCAATGGACAGAACTAAGGTCTATCTGAAATACATGAATGGATGTACATAAATACACATGTATATAAACATATACACATTTCTATAAACACATTTGCATCTGTATGTATATACCTATACATATTCAAAATCATGAGTTCACAATGATACCTCCAGTTCCAATTTAACACCAACTAATTCATTCTAGTGTTTCACATTTCATATATTTCACATTTCATATATTTAACTACTGTCATATATTTAACCAGTAAGAAACCTCATTCTCATTATCCTGAATATGATTACTTATTTAATTAATCCCTCTGCACATAAGCAACCTCCTGTGATTGCTCCTTTCCCTAGTGTGGACATGCTCTTCACCCTGCACCAGGCTACTGCTCCACCCAGATACCCACCACATCTTGCTTGGGCTCCAATGCCCCAAGACGACCATCAGGATGAGGTCATCTTCCTCACCCTGATCTGACTCTAACACCTGTGCCAGGTGGCCTTCCTTCATGAATGCCCTTTCACCCAGCTGGATCTCTGCACCAACACTAGGCCTCCTCTCTTCCACTCCCCTTCCCTTGTACTATCTTACTGCCATTGAACTCCAACATCTGGCACCAGGCTGCCCCTCTGCAGGGACTCCATTCCTACTCTGCTCATGACATACTCTGATGTCCCCCCTCCTTATGGGAATACCCTCCTCATCCCAGCTAGGTCACTCCCTTCACAGATGCCCTTCTCACCCCTCCTGGGTTCTGACACTTATACCAGGCTGCCCTCTTACCCAGATGCCCTCCTTACACCTCTTGACTACCATGACTCCACAGCCCTACCAAAGACATCCACCCTGCTTGGCCCATGTAATGACTTTTGAATTGTTTTATGGAGGAAGAAGAAGAAAGAGAGTGGGAAAATGGAGGAAGAAGCGACAAAACATTAGTTCATCTTTTTTTTTTTTAAGTTAATTTATTTATTTTGAGAGAGAGAGAGAATGAATCCCAAGCAGGCTCCATGCTCAGCAGAGCCTGACTCAGGGCTCCATCTCAGGACTGTGAGATCATGACCTGAGGGGAAATAGAGTCAGAGGCTTGACCAACTGAGCCACTCTGGGGCCCCTCAGTCATCTTTTGGTTAACTTTTAATAAAATAATTTTTCTGAGATTCACTTCCATTTTAGTTTTTGGCTAGATCTATTTCTGCCATCATGTCTGTTAAATTTATATTTGTCAGGAAAGCCAAAGCTGCCTGCTCAGTGCATTCCTTATCTATGATACCTACCATCTACCAGAAATATTATGGTTCACACAGGCCAATACATAACTGAAAGTCCTCCTCTCTCACCATTCTTTTCAGTGGGGTTTTCAGGATAATATACTGTTATGGGCATTTATATTTGGGGGTAAGGGCATCTTGCTTCAATACTTTCAACTTGTCCCTGATTTCCTTTTTTCCTCTTCCTAGCAGTACTCCATTAAGCTTGCTAGGTTGATTTAAATGGAACCTCAGTTGCTTTAACTTTGTGCTATACTTTTTCTCATAGGAAGGCATTTCAAATGTCCTAAAGCTACATATACCCCAGATCCCAGTAAGAATGGATTATTTACCTCTCTTCAAATGTGTTCCAAGCTGTCCTACCTGTGTTTTTATTCATGCTGGGGCTCCCACCTGGTCCATCGTCTCATTGCTTCTCCAAAGTCAAAACCCTACATCCTGCAAGGTACACTTCACACACTACCTCCCACCAAAGCCTTTGGCACTATCCTCAGTCCGGGACCTCCACAGAGCTCTGTATGCATCTGTGATGTGTATCCTTTTCTGACATGTTCTTTTTTGAAAAATATTTATTTTTGGGAAGAAAGCAAGCTGGGGGAAGGGCACAGAGAGAGGGACAGAGGATCCGAAGCCGGCTCTGTGCTGACAGGCTGACAGCAGTGATCCTGATGCAGGGCTTGAGCTCATGAACTGTGAGATCATGACCCAAGTTTAAGTTGGACACTTAACCAACTGAGCCACCCAGGCTCCCCTTTTCTGACATATTCTAATTATCATTCTTAGGAGACCAGAAGCTAGCTCCTTAGATACAGGTACCATTAATTTTTTGTATCTTTACCCCATGGAGGCCTTGCATGCAGTAGAAGCTCTACATATGTTTAATTGAAACCTAATAAGGGTTTGTATATTTTATATTATTTTTTCTTTGCATAGTGCAGTCTTCAAAACAATTAAACTTCCTAGTAGCCCTTTCTGGCATGAGACCTAAATTTTCCACCTTACAGAAGAGAAAGATGTTTACTTTTATCATCCAAAGGACAAGAAAATGAAGCTGTTCATCTTTTTTTCCAACATGATTCAATAGGTTGCATTAGTATATCAAGAGATAAAATCTACTCTCAAAGCAAATTCATATTTGCCTACGTACACCTGTATTTTTATCCTGCCCAAATAGCACTCTAAGTTTTGAAGTTATTAAATACTGACATTGTCTCTAGAACATATGCATTTACTTTGCATAGTGAATAAAATTATATTTTCACCTGCAGAGAGATGGCCCCAATTCCTCACTCCCCATAGGAATTATGTAACTACAGTAGAAGACCGACCTGCTTCTTTTGTGTTGGTCTTAGCCTGGATTCTCATAATCTGTTCCAAAGTAGGGCATTATCAAAAATCTACTTTGTCCCATTTTTTTTCTCCATTTAACTGTTTATTGCAAGGGCAATCCTTAGATTGTAAACACTTTGATTCAGAGGTGTCTTCTAACTCTTTTGCATTCTTGTGTGTGGGTTAATGGCACACTATATATCTGCAATGAATCATTTCACCGAATTACTCTTAGGGTGCTTTCTTCCCTAGGCTATCACTACAGATCTCACTATGTTAAATAGTCAAAATATGAACTTTCGGTGTTTTTCTCCTCATGCTTGATCCTCCTGGTTTTAGATCTCGTGTTCATCCCTACTGGTCTGATAGATATGGCACCAAGATTTTAGAGTTGGCGGCTTGAAAATTTTTAAGCTCCTCTTTCTACATCATGCCACGAAATGGCAAAAACTTGGTGAAGAAAGAAGTGTTGGGGTCCATGAGGAGATCTCCTGTATACTAATAGAACTCTTGCTGACAGATACCTGTGGTAGGCTGAATCATGGTGCCCCAGAAAGACATCTATGCCCTAATCCCTGGATTGTGTCAATGTTACCTTATATGGCAAACAAGGACTTTGTAGGTGTGATTAAAGATTGTGAGATGAAAAGATTATTCTAGATAATCAGGGTGGACCCTACATACAATTTCATGTATCCTTTGAATAGGAAGACAGAGGGAGATTTGACATACAGAAAAGAGAAGGTAATGTGACCATGGAGGCAGAGATTGGAGTGATGGGATCACAAGCCAAGGAGTGTTGCCAGCCACTGGAAACTCAAAGAGGTAAGAAACCCATTGTCTTTATAGTCTCCAGAGGGAGCACAGTCCTCCTGTCACCTTTATTTAACCCAGTGAAATTGATGAACCTCTGGCCTCCAGAAATAGGAAAGAATAAATTTCTGTTGTTTTAAGACACCAAGTTTGTGCCCACCAGAAACTAATACTTAAAGACTTGGAGGGTGGGGAGCATAAAGAATAAACACAAACTCCATCCTTAAGTATCTATGAATTAAATAGGAGCAGTTTGTAAAATATTATGACCCAATGTGTGGTAAAATGCAAAGATAAATGCCAAAGTCAGGAAGTACTGGACAAATTCAGAAAAGTGAGTAATCTTCAGTGAGGAGCTGGAGTAGATTAGGTGGGTTTTACTGCATAGGTAGATTGTGAAAGTAGGCCCTTGTACAAAAGGAGAAGTCTTTAGATTTAATCCCCTGGACACTGGGAATTCAGTAACAAATTCTCTCCTCATTTTCTTTCTTTTTGCATTAGGAAAGTAATCTAGGCTTCTCTTAAAACATTTCATAGACATAAAAATTTGAATGTAAGATTCCCTTGTAATTCCAGGACTCCCAGAGAAAAGCTTTGCTAACAAGTTGGTATATATTCTCCCAGATTTTTTTCTGCACATATAGTAATAGGTTTATATAATTATTGCCAAAATGGGATCATGCTATAAATATTCTTTTGCAACCTGCCATTAAAAGTTTTTGAACAAAATAAAAAGGAAAATCATATTTTAAGATGATTAACCTTTTGGCAACACTCATGTAGATCTCCCTAATCTGTCCTAATTACAGTATGTACTGTACTGAGGGGAGAAATGGAAACAAAGAAAGAGTAGCTGAAGGTTGTTAAAATAATCCGGGTAAATCAGGGTAGGGTCTTTGGCAACAACTGATAAAGTAAGGGATTGGAAATTTTTCTAGTAAGGGTCAGGAAATATATGTATGTATTTCAAGATCTTGGGCCACATAAATAAAAACTAATTTCTCCTTTTTACCTTTGAGAGAGGGAAAAAAAATAAAAGATTCTACTTATCCACATTTGAAGATAGCCATGCTCTCTGATTGTAGTAATAGCAATCCTAAAGGGAAGAAATTGCTTTCTAAGCAGTGATGGCAGGGCTAAGTATTTTATATACATTGATGTCTTTTCTGATTATGAAAGCATTACATAATTATGACAACATGGAAAAAATTGAAAAGTAAAACAAAAAATAAAATTACCCAGAATTCCATCATTCCACTATAACCACTGTGTGGTTTTTGGCTTATTTCCTTTCAGAAATTTTCCTGTGTAAAGGAATATAGATGTGTATGTGTATGTATATATATACATATGAATATATATGAATATGTATATAAATATAGACACATATATACACACACACATATATATGAAATTGAGATAATACTAGATACTGCTTTGTGACATGCAGTTTTTACCTGACAATGTGTCATAAGCATTTTCCCATGTATTTCAATATTCTTTTAAAAACCTTTGTTTCCCAAATTGGCATTTTGGTGGTGGTGGTTGCAACAGTGATACAATTTCATTATGAAAACTGGAAACAAACACAGCCATATGTGAGGTGGAATATGAACACCTTCTCATAATGTCACGTCCCAGAAGTATAGAGATCTGGTGGAACATACTCATGCTGGCTCATTGAGCTAATTGTGTGCTTCTTTCCCAAATCCATGTTCCATAACTATAGCTTGAAGTCAGTCATGGCAGGAATATTTACGCCATGGAAGTTGGCAAACATCAGTCAAGGCTTCTTGTCCTGGAGTGCTGGATGTTAAACTTTTACCATTACATCACTGTATATATCTTCCTAGACATTTAGTGTATATTTAAATATTTGTTTACATAAACATAGATGATTACCATAAGGTTCGTTAACTCATACATCATCTCAAATAGTTACAATTTGTGTGTGTGTGTATGTGTGTGTGTGTGTGGTGAGAATACTTAACATTTATTCTCTTAGCAACTTTTAAATATACAATTCAATATATTTTTCAAAGATTTTATTTTAAGTAATCTCTGCACCCAACTTGGGGATTGAACTCACAATCCCAAGATTAAGAGTCGCATGCTCTACCAACTGAACTAGTCAGATGCCCCTACAATTCAATATTTTTAACTATAGTTACCGTGCTGTACATTACATCCCTAGGACTTACTCTTATAACTGGACGTTTGTACCTTTTGACCCCCTTCACCCATTCTGTCTCTTTTACTACCCCCGCCCCCAGACCCTGGCAGCCATAAGCTCGTTTTTTTTTTTTTTTTTTAAGATTCCACATATAAGGAAGATCATACAGTATTTGTCTTTCTCTGTCTGACTTATTTCAACTTTGTATAATATTCTTAAATTTCATCCATGTTGGGCATGGCAAAATTCCCTTCTTTTTATGGCTGAATAATATTCCACTGTGTATTTACCACACTTTCTATATCCATTCATCTGCTGAGGGACACAGGGTTTTTCACATGTCTTGGCTATTATAAATGCTGCTGCAGTGTATATGGGGGGGGGGGACAAATATCCCTTTGAGATGGTGATTTCATTTCCTTTGGATATATACCCACAAATGGAAATGCTGGATCCTATACTAGTTCTATTTTTAATTTGGGGGGAACCCCCACACTGTAAAAAACATCCCATTTTTTTAAAAAAATTTTTTTAATGTTTATTTATTTTTGAGACAGAGAGAGAGCATGAAGGGGGAAGGGTCAGAGAGAGACGGAGACACAGAATCTGAAACAGGCTCCAGGCTCTGAGCTGTCAGCACAGAGCCCGATGCAGGGCTCGAACTCACAGACTGTGAGATCATGACCTGAGCCAAAGTCGTTCGCCCAACTGACTGAGCCACCCAGGCGCCCCACAACATCCCATTTTCTAACCAGCTTTGGCAATCTAATAATATATAATGTTCCTCTCTTCAATACATATTCATCTACCTAATCCGTGCTACTTAGTATTTCACTGTATGACTGCATTATAATTTATTTGAACAATCCTCCACTGATGGGTGTTTTGAGTGGTTACAATTTCTGACTATTATAAACAAACTTTCAGTGAACATTTTGTCCTTATATATTTGCATATCTGTCAAATTATTTTCCCACAATAAATACCTAGACATGGAAATGTTGAATCAAAGAGTATACCCATTTACAATTTAAATAGACGATACCAAATTGCCCTTTCAAGAGGCTGTCTTACTTTTCTACTACCTTCACCAGTATATGACAATGCACTGATACATATAATTTAAGTGATTGCATAGGATTTCAGTGTATGGATGTCTGATAACTTGTGTGATCCATTCCCTACTATGATGTTCCCAATATTTCTTATTTCTATGAACAATGCTATAATAAATACCCTTGTACATCTTCATGTGAATCTCTTATTTTCTCAAGATAAAGTCTTTGATATGGAATTACAGAGTCAAAGGTAAGAAATTTTTATGACATTTTGTCATTTTGTCATTTTGACATTATCAGATTCAGGTCAGTATTTGAAATTTAAAGTGGTGTTTAAGAATTTACTTGATGCTAAATAGAAATGAATATTTTTTTTAAGTTTATTTAATTATTTTGAGATAGAGAAGGAGCAGGGGAGGGGCAGAAAGAAAGGGGGACAGAGGATCCAAAGCAGGCTCTGTGCGGACAGCAGAGAACCCGACACAGGGCTCGGGCCCATGAACCATGAGATCAGGACTTGAGCCGAAGTCTGCCACTTAACTGACTGAGCCACCAAGGTGCCCCAGAAAAGAATAGTTCTTTTTTTTTTTTTCAATATATGAAGTTTATTGTCAAATTGGTTTCCATACAACACCCAGTGCTCATCCCAAAAGGTGCCCTCCTCAATACCCATCACCCACCCTCCCCTCCCTCCCACCCCCCATCAACCCTCAGTTTGTTCTCAGTTTTTAAGAGTCTCTTATGCTTTGGCTCTCTCCCACTCTAACCTCTTTTTTTTTTTTTTCCTTCCCCTCCCCCATGGGTTTCTGTTAAGTTTCTCAGGATCCACATAAGAGTGAAACCATATGGTATCTGTCTTTCTCTGTATGGCTTATTTCACTTAGCATCACACTCTCCAGTTCCATCCATGTTACTACAAAGGGCCATATTTCATTCTTTCTCATTGCCACATAGTACTCCATTGTGTATATAAACCACAATTTCTTTATCCATTCATCAGTTGATGGACATTTAGGCTCTTTCCATAATTTGGCTATTGTTGAGAGTGCTGCTATAAACATTGGGGTACAAGTGCCCCCATGCATCAGCACTCCTGTATCCCTTGGGTAAATTCCTAGTAGTGCTATTGCTGGGTCATAGGGTAGGTCTATTTTTAATTTTTTGAGGAACCTCCACATTGTTTTCCAGAGTGGCTGCACCAATTTGCATTCCCACCAACAGTGCAAGAGGGTTCGCGTTTCTCCACATCCTCTCCAGCATCTCTAGTCTCCTGATTTGTTCATTTTGGCCACTCTGACTGGCGTGAGGTGATATCTGAGTGTGGTTTTGATTAGTATTTCCCTGATGAGGAGCGACGTTGAGCATCTAGAAAAGAATACTTCTAATGACTACTATTGTTTTTGGAAACAATATCTCGTGGCTCTTGAATAACCTTTACATTATTTTCCCTTTAGTTTCTTCTTTGGTATTTTAGACCCAGGATTCTATCCTATTTCTCCTTCCAAATTTTGTTTCTGTGTAAAATGTCAGATAGAAAGTATATACATGTGTGTTTATGTACTGGAAATGAAAGGTATCCATATATCAGTATGAGTCACTATTAACCTAAAATGTCACACCCATTTACAGGATTAACCCTGCCTGTCATTTCCTCAATGAGTAAGGAAATAAACTTCAGTCAAGGAGATAAAATCTTTCCTGGACTCTAAGAAAATTTCATCTTATGGAGCCTAAGAAAAAAATTAAAATTTGCTACTTAATTCAAATGTATGACTTTAACAATAGATACATAATAATCAGATACAAAAAAAACACATTTTCTTGGTGTTTACCAGTCAGTCTTAAGAGAAAACAAGAGAAACCAAATGGTTTCTTCTAAGTT
The DNA here is from genome assembly GCF_016509475.1 of Prionailurus bengalensis. Taxonomy (NCBI): domain Eukaryota; kingdom Metazoa; phylum Chordata; class Mammalia; order Carnivora; family Felidae; genus Prionailurus; species Prionailurus bengalensis. The sequence continues at coordinate 52,533,435 of NC_057355.1, forward strand.
TTGTTAAAGGAAGTGTTTTTATTATTATCTAAAGTTAGTGTTTTTCAAATCTCTTCTCTCCTTCACACCACCCTCACTCCCCAAGTCAATTTTTTTGCTAAGGAAAAACTGATGGGGGTGGGGGTGTGCACGCATGCTGCTGGTTTTGCTGATGAATGAGGTCTCTCCAGGGTATACCATCACCATCTTGTGGCCTTCTGCCATATTACCACTAAGGGTTTTAATACGGGAATGCTTTTTTTTTGCAATTGCAAGCGTGAAACACAGTGTAGCAATCTCTTTGTAGCAATCCCTCTGTGGATAAGATAAAATACGTTGAGCGCCAGAGCGAGGAGTTGCCACCCTTACAGGGAGATGATATCGCTGCACTTATGCTGATGATTCTGAAACAACCAACTGAATAAGGAAATCTAGTGAAGAGATTTTATTAGAGTAGCTTTACTGTAAAGTGACATTTTTCAGTTTTGCTTTGGGTTTCAGCCGAATTTGTTTTACTGCTTCCTTTGTAAAAATATTTGTAAAAATATCGGTTGGCAGGGCAGTTTGTAAATCTAACTTTTTTGTCTGTCTCTTTGGTTCTAACGTTGGGAGGGCGTTCCCACTTTTGTCTCAATATTCCCCCACCTAAGTACTATTTTATTATGTTCTTTTATAAAAATGTGTTGTTGTTTTCTCTCCTTTCCCTTTGTCTCTTTCATCTGTTTTTCCTTCTTTTTTCTCCTGCCTCATACTTCCCATTTTGTTCCTTTGGTATCCTTGCTACGTATCACTTTACTTAGCTTCCTCCATTAACACCCACAAGCACAGCGCCCCGCCTCCCCTTTCTGCGGCCTCCCCTTTCTTTGTTCCTTCTAATTCCTTCCCTGGGTGGTTGATGTTCCGGCTCTTTTAGTGTCTACTACACCGATGTCCTGTGCTGGCTGGGTAGGTCTTTTAAGGACATAGCTCCCTGGTAAGCCTCAGGCTTCAGAGAGAAACCTAAATCCTACCTATTCAAGGAAGCCACTCTCTAAACCTAACCCTAGATTCAAGAGTATAAGTTTCAAAAGGACAACCTTTGCTTCAGTGCTAAGAAATGGTTCTTCACCTGACTCATTACTTCTTTTATTTTTTTTTCCTCAAGTGCAACTTTTCATAGGAAGTGTGCTGAGACATTTTCCAAGCCCACGTGTGCTGTCCAAACTCTCATTTGCATAGGGAACAATTATCAACTAGTGTTTTGCAGTTGACACTTGGATCTAAAGTAAGTTCGTTTAAAGACAGTGAGAGGAAAAACAATAAAGATGGTGAAAGGAAAGAGATTTGAGAAAAGGGTTTCCTATCATTTTGGAAAGCAGCTTAAATTTTATTATGAGATGTAGATTTCTGTCTTTTTCTTGACAGCCTGAAAACTCTCCCATGAGGTAATTAGGTTTACATTAAAAAACTTTTAGGGGCGCCTGGGTGGCTTGGTCGGCTAAGCGGCTGACTTCGGCTCAGGTCATGATCTCGTGGCCCGAGAGTTCGAGCCCCGCGTCGGGCTCTGTGCTGACCGCTCAGAGCCTGCAGCCTGTTTCAGATTCTGTGTCTCCCTCTCTCTCTGATCCTCCCCCGTTCACGCTCTGTCTCTCTCTGTCTCAAAAATAAATAAATGTTAAAAAATTTAAAAAAAAAAAAAGAAAAAGAAACTTTCATAAATAAATTTATTTATTTATTTTATTTTGAGAGACAGAGAGAGAGAGAGAGAAAAACATGTGAGTGGGGGAGGGGCAGAGACAGAGGGAGAGAGAATCCCAAACAAGTTTCACACTGTCAGCACTGAACTGGATTTGGGGCTCTATCTCACTAACTGTGGTAGGGCATCTAAGGGCTTGATGCAGTAAACTGTGAGATCATGATGTGAACCAAAGTTGCTCCTCAAATAACTTCTATCACTCCAGCTGAGTAAACAGAGCTTCTATTAAAAAGTTACTTGAGGGGCACCTGGGTGGCTCAGTCGTTTAAGCATCTGCCTTCAGCCCAGGTCATGATCTTGGGGTTCGTGGGTTCTAGTCCCTTTCCAACTCTCTTCTGTCAGCGCAGAGCCCCTTGGGATCCTCTGCCTCACTTTCTCTCTGCCCCTCCCCTGCTCGTGCATGCACCTACTCTATGTCTCAAAAATAAACATTAAAAAAAAAATTACTTCAGGCCCACTGTGGATTATGACAATAACAGCTGTCATTTATTAGTCCAAGAACCCAATTGAGCCCTGGGTCGGCTCTGTGCTGACGGCTCAGAGCCTGGAGCCTGCTTCGGAATCTGTGTCTCCCTCTCTCTCTTCCCCTCCCCTGCTCACACTGTCTCTCTCTCTCTCTCTCAAAAATAAATAAGCATAAAAAAAATTTATTAGTCTAAGAACCCAAGATTTACTTATTCTTCAGAATCTGAAGACTTCTATAGTCATAGGATTCTGGATGCCAACGTAGTAAAAAAAACATAGTTGAATAAAGAATATACTCCCTAAAGAAAAATTTTCCCCAATTATTCTAAAACTAATGCATGTTTATTGTAGGAGACTTGGAAAACATAGAAAAGAATAAAATACACTAGTCCCCTTATCTGCCTCCCAGTGAATGCTATATATATATATATATATATATATGCTATATATGTATAAATATGCTATATATAAATATATATACACTATGTTTTTTTCCTGTACATATATCTATGATAAAGTTTAACATAGAAATTAGCCACAGTAAGAGATGAACAAAATAACTAATAGCTAGCATTATTAGTAACTGTAGAATTCAAATATGAAGTTTTGTTTCATGCTTTTTTATTATTTATGACAGTTTTTTCCTGCAAGATGACTATTTGTAATCTTTAGCTTGTTTACTCGTTTTGCTGTTTTGGTTTCTGATCTGTCATGTTAATTAATATAGAATTTTGTGTGTGCGTATAGATTCTAAAACAAGTCTCACTCTTCTGACAACAATAAAAAATGTTAATACAAAAGAAATAACTAATAGAACCATTATAGCAATGTAGTGTAATAAAAGTTATGTGCGTATGGCCTCTCTCTCGAGTATCTTACTGTGCTGTACTCATTCTTCCTGTTGCAATGCTGTGAGATGATAAAATGCCTTCATGGTGAGATGAAGTGAGGTAAAGGATGTAGGCACTGTGACTTAGTGTTGGGCTACTCGTTACCTTTGGAGGACGCGTTAGGAGGGAGATCATTTACTTTTGGATGCGGTGACTTGACTGTGGGTACCTGAAACCTTGGGAAGTGAAACCAAGGAGAGGAGGGGACTGCTGTAAAATAAAAACCTGAGCATCCTGAGTTAACGAAGCAGTGTTGACGTTTTGCTATCTATCTTCTTACTATTAAATTTAATTGAATTTTGAGCACAGTCACTGGGTATAAAACTCAAATGTGTCAGGAAGTACACAGTGAGTGAGGTTTTTCTTCTCTTCCCTCCTCCAGTCCCCTAGCTCCTTTCCTTGGTTTCCAGCTTTTGTTGCAGTCTTCCAGAGACAGTGTATCCATTTAAATGGTACACACACACATTTCAAATGTGATGGTAGCTTTATATACACCGTATTCAGAATGTTTTTCCCCCGGAACTCATGTGTCTTGGATCTTTCCATATCAAATGGTAAACTATTCCTAAAATTATGACTGTGTGTGACATTTTAAAAGTCAGATAGTACTACTACACTTAAAATACTCAGTGTTTACATAATTATGACCAAGCAAGTCTTATTAGCTGTATAACCTAGGGAAAAACCACTTAGGTTCTCTGTGTTTCCTTCAGGTTCCTTATGTATAATATAGGAATATATTAGGAAAGAGTAAGTTAGTTCTGGCCCAGAAGCCCTTAGCCACAATTCTGAAATCCAAAAGCTCTAAAATAAAAAGTACATAGCATTTGGTAGCAAATGCTGCCGGGAACTGACCTAAAGCTATTTAAAGTTTTATCATTCTTAGTTTGGATTTTTGTACATTTTGCCATAGAAATTTAATTTTGATTTGGGATATATCGTCTTCAGACCTAATTAGATGTGTTGAGGAATAAATATATATGTGCTGTATTCCCTTTCTAAAATCTGGGGAAATATCCGAATCTTGAAACATATGTGGCTCCAAGAGTTTTGGGTAAAGGACAATGGATCCATATAAAAAGCACTCACAACAGCTCCTAGCAGGTGTAGGTATTATGTGTTATCTCTTATTATTACCAGCTGAGCCACATGGCATTCTGTAGCCTTTGGAGGGCTACATTTCCTATTTCCTTGGTTTTCTGTTTGCTTAGTTTTTTTTTTTAAGTGTTTATTTATTTTTGAGAGAGAGAGAGAGAGAGAGAGAGAGTGCAAGAAGGGGAGGGCCAGAGAGAGAAGGAGACACAGAATCTGAAGCAGGCTCCAGGCTCTGAGCCGTCAGCACAGAGCCCGACACAGGGCTCAAACCCACGAACTGTGAGATCACGACCTGAGCTGAAGTCAGATGCTTAGCTGACTGAGACACCCTGGCTCTCCTCTGTTTGCTTAGTTTTAATGTGTCAGGTACAAATTTTTTTATACTCTAATTACAGGAAAATACCCATTCAAAATATTCAAACACATCAGATATGAATATACAAAACTAAGTGTATATATTTATGAATTTATTAGTATATTCTTTTATTGTGTCTCATCTTCCACCAAAATGCAAGTTTCTGAGAACAGATGCTTGGTCTATTTTGTGTTCTGTTGTATCTCCCATGCCCACAATAGTTTCTGGCTTGGAGAAGGCACTTAAATCCCTATTGGATGAGTGACTGCAGCAGGTATTCCATTAGCTGTGCGTCCTTCTCAGACTGCTCTCTCTGGGAGCCTTCTGTGCTCTTGCTCCATTCTGGACCAGCAGCCTTCTAGGATCATAGGGATTCCTTTTGCGTCTTCCAATCTTGGGGTTCCTTTTCCTCTAAAGCTTTTCTCTTCCTTGGTTTAGTTCTTCATTTTGGTGGGTCACAATTCATAGACTGTCAAGTACTTTAGTAACTCTTCCAATTGCTATTGCTATATAACAAACTACCTCAAAACTTGTGGCATTCTGCCACAACACCCACTCATTGTTTTCTGGATTCTGTGAGATAAGAATTTCAGAAAGTCTCAGCTGGGCATTTGTGACCTGGGGTCTCTGACTGAGCTTGTCTTCAGATGGAGCTGGAACCACAGGAGGTTTACAGCAGCTGAAGGCTGGTTAGATATTTCTCTCTCTCTCTTTTCAGATATCTCTTTTCATGTAGTTGAGGACCTCTCCGTTTGGTCTGTGTGTCTAGTTTGGGCATCTTCATGGTATGGCAGCCTTAGGTCTCCTTATATAGATGCTGGCTTACACAGAATATTATTATTCTTTCCTTGTATTTAGTGATAGGTTGGTTGGATACAGAATTATAGAATGAACCATTTTCCTTAAGGATTTTGTTTTCTAACTTTCAGAATTGTTGTTGATAAATCCATTGTTAATTCCAGATCTTTTAAAGTTTTAATTTAATTTATTATTTTTTTTTTAATTTGAGAGAGAGAGGGAGAGAATGTGAGTGGGGGAGAGGAGGCGGGCTGAGGGGGGAGAGAGAGAATCTTAAGCAGGCTCCGCGTTCACTTCAGAGCCCAATGAATGGCTCAATCCCACAACCCTGGGATCAGGACTGAGCCAAAATCAAGAGTCAGACTCTCAAATGACTGAGCCACTTAGGTGCCCCCATTCCAGATCCTTTCTATGTCAGCTGATTTTTCTCTCTCTAGAAGCTTTTAAAATGGTCTCTTTATCCATAGTGTTCTGAAACTTCGTGTGAATCCGGGAATAGATTTAAGTAAAATAACATAAGTTTTGCTTGGTTGAATTTTACGTTCTGCTCAATTTTATGTTTCGAAAAATGGGTTCCTTCCCATTACTTCAATAGTCTAGCTTGAATCAACCTGTCTTAGTCTGCTTGGACAGCTTTGATAAAATACCATAGACTAGGCAGCTCATACATAACTATATACACATATATAACTATATATACATAATTTGTTTCTTACTGTTCTGGAGGTTGGGGGGCCTAAGATCAAAGTGCCAGGATGACAGCATTCTGGTAAGGGTCCTCTTCCTTCCTCCTGGTTCACAGCCAGGACTTTCTTGCTGTGTCCTCCCATGTTGGAAAGGGCTAGGGAGTTCTGTAATGTCTCTTTTATAAGAATTTGAATTCTATTCGTGTGGGCTCCACCCTCATGACCTAATCACTTCCCAAACTTCCCGCCTTCTAGTATCATTACTTTGGCATTGGGATTTCAGTATGAATTTTGAGGGGACACAGACATTCAGAACATAGTACTAAGAAACCTTTCCTGACAGGCTGCCATTCATGTTGGTCATTTTCTGGCTTTCCATTCTTCAGGACCTGTATATAGTTTATAATTTACTTCTGAAACTTAAATTCTTCAGATGTTTTACACTATTTTCCCTCAAACTTGTGTATACACACACACACAGAAACACACACACACACACACACACACACACGTTGCATATACCATGTTTGCTATTATTTTTATATCCCTATACCACCCATTGCAGAGATCCAATTCAGCAAAGAATCTAATAAAGGCAGACTATGAGTGACTGCTCCATAGCTTCCAAGAAATGAGCTGCCCCGTTGTTGACTCATGGCTAGGAACAGAAACTGCAGGACTTCTCTCTTCCTCTCTAGTTCAGACCAAACGGTTCTTTTTATTTTATTTATTTATTTCTAATGTTTATTTATTCTTCAGAGAGAGACAGAGCATGAGTGAGAGAGGGGCAGAGAGACAAAGGGAGACACAGAATCTGAAGCAGGCTCCAGGCTCTGAGCGCTCAGCACAGAGCCTGACACCGGGCTTGAACTCACAAACCATGAGATCATGGTCTGAGCCCAAGTCGGCCGCTTAATGGACTGAGCCACTCAGGTGCCCCATCAGCCTGTTCCTTTTAAAGGTTAGCTCCTGGGCACCTGGGTGGCTCAGTTGGTTAAGCTTCCAGACTCTAAGATCAAGCCCCTCTCTGGCTGCGTGCTGGGCATGAAGACTGCTTAAGATTCTCTCTCCCCATAACGCGTCTGGGTGGCTCAGTCAGTTAAGCCTCTGACTCAGGTCATGATTTCATAGTTCATGGGATTGAGCCCATGATGGGATTTTCTGTCTCCCTCTCTCTGCCTCTCCCCTGCTTGCGCTCTCTCTCTCTCTCTCTCTCTCTCTCTCTCTCTCTCTCTCTCTCTCTCAAACTAACTAAATGAACATTACAAAAAGAGGGGGCACCTGGGTGGCTGTTGGTTAACTGACTTCGACTCAGGTTCGTGAGTTTGAGCCCCACATTGGGCTCTCGGCTGTCGGTGCAAAGCCGACTTGGGATCCTCTGTCTCCCTCTCTCTCTGCCTCTAGCTCTTGCTCTCTCAAAAATAATAAAACATTAAAAAAAAAAAAAAGATTCTTTCTTCCTCTCCCTCTGCCCCTCCCTCACTGCTGCTTGTGCTCCTGGGCTTCTCTCCCCCTCTTTCTCTTATACTGTTTCAACTTGATGTGAACATAGAGTTTATAAATCTTAAAGGTATTCTTGTTATTTTGTAAAAATACTTGTAATAATACAGTAATTGTGCTGTGTTATATAATCAGTCTAGTTGAACCTCTCTGGAGATATTGTGGGTGTATCAAAGGTCACAATTCTGAGGATCTATCTTCACCTTATGAAGGCAGAAAATGGGGAAAAAGAGACAACCTCTCAAAAATTTGGTAACAAGGTAAAGCTGCTCTGTAGTTGTTTTATTTAATCACACATTTGATAGATAAAATTCCCCATCCCTGTGAGCAAATCGCGAGCTAATCTTAACACCCAAAATTAAATGAATCAAACACAGGGACACCTGGATGGTTCAGTTGGTTAAGCATCTGACTCTTGATTTCGGCTCAGGTAATGATCTCATGGTTCATGGGTTTGAGCCCCATGTCAGGCTCACACTGACACTGCAGAGCCTGCTTAGGATTCTCTCTCTCCCTGTCTCTGCCCCTCCCCCACACATGTGAGCATGCTCTCTCTCTCAAAATAACTAAATAAAGTAAAAAAAAAAAAAAGTTTTGAAAACACAAACCCAATAGGACGAACTTCTCTGAAGTGAAAAGATCATCTTAAATATTCTAAACATCAATGAAAGTGACCTGGGTGTAACCTTAGGCAAGCAGTACATCAATGATTGTGATTGATTTGGCTGAAATCTAGTTGAATGTATTGTATTTTGTATGAGGAAAGGCAATGAATAGAACAATGATCAGTATAAAGTAGAACAAAAACAAAAAAAGTAAAAAGCCAGAAGTTATTTGTTTTGCATGTTTATTCAAATGAAATTAACACAAAATCTATTTATTAGTCACGAATATAGGCACTGTAATTCAAGACTGAATAAGTGCACTTTTCAAAGATAGTACTCTGAATGAAAATGAATCACAAATCGAATACTTATTTTTCCAGTATACCCAAAAGTTTTAAAGTGATTCCGTCTACCTAGTCTTACACTTTCCATTTTAAACACAACAGCTCTAGAATTGATACCATATCCACTTGAACCCTGTCAGGCACTCTTATCTGCAACAAAAACATATCTCATAATCTCCAAATTAAAAATCCATATTGCTTGTCCAAGATCAAAACCCTTATGAGACAAAACCCTTATCTAAACTAAATCAGGTAATAATTTAGCACAAATGTACATTTTTTTAAAAAACCAAAATATAAGCTTTCTAAAAAAAGACCTAGTCTGTAACATATTCAAGTCATTCTTTCTTTAAGCTTCAGTGAAGCAAGAGGGTTTACCTAGCAGTAATCCATTATGAAAATTCTTACTGTCTGATTTTATAATGTACAATTATAGCCACATTTCCTACCAAAATAAAACTTTTTGTCAGCAAAATGAACACAGTGGAACCCTCTGAATAGTGTTTTTCCAGTTGCATGCTGTAATCCACTAGTAAATCATGAAAGCAATTTAGTGGGTTCACTGCTTGCTGGCATTAAAACCAAAACAAAACAAAAGCTGAAATAGAATAAAGGAGAGTAGGAAATCTCAGGCAGCATCTTAGTGGTAAAGAAGTATTGTTTTGTGAAATATTTCATTTTATACAGTAAGTGTATAGTGGGTTAGGATGTAAAATTTGTTTGAGATACACTGCTCTGAAACTGTAGTTGTCAAAAAGCGGTCTGAAGAAAACCCTTTCAAGGGGTCTGAGAGGTCCTGTCTGTACGAGGCTAGATTTTCTTCACATGCCTTCAACCAAAACATTTCTCAGTAGACTGAATGTAGAAGCAGGTATGAGAATTAAGCTGTCTTCTAAGCCAGGCATTAACGATCTTTTCAAAACTGTAAAACAATTCCACTCTTCCAATTTTTTGGTTTTGAAAAGATTACAGTCATTTAAAATTTTTAAATACTATTTATGTTAACCTGTTATTTACACATTTTGAATTTTATTTGAATTGCTTTAATTGCTAATACGTTAAATAGCAACAGATATAACCTACACGAAATGCTCTATGGAGTTCTCAACAATTTGGGAACCGCTCGCCAATCTGAAACAAAGGACTTCAGGCCTGACTCGTGGCAGGTTTAACTCGGTCTAGGCCCTTCCGCCCAGCTACCCAAGAACCGCCCACGCCGCGGACACCCAGACGGGAGACGCCCCACCCTCTGTGAGAGTGCTCGCAAATAGGAACGGATATCGACTAAAGGGCGGGACTTATGCTCACAGTGGACATGGGAGAGTCAATGAGCAGGCAAATACCAGGTCACAGAAGGAAAGGAGGCTTTCAGCGAATCTTTGCGACACTGTCGCGTTTCGTTGGTTCCTTGCCGTAAAGACAGCCGCGGAGGCGCCCCCAGCCGAGGCAGTGGCGGACGTGCGGGTCGATGGCGGATATGGAGGATCTCTTCGGGAGCGACGCTGATAGCGATGCTGAGCGTAAAGGTGGGATCGGTTGGGCTTCAGGGGAGCGGTGCGTGTAGGGGCTTCTGCTGCAGGAGCCCGAAGGCGGTACGGTTCCGGGTCTGCGAACCCCGAGGTGCTACGGACCAGTGGTGGCGCTTCCTCCACGCCTGCCTCAGCGCCCCCTGCACTCTTGGCGGTACCAGCCTCCCTGGGCGGGAATCGGAGAGACGAACACGGAGTGTGAGGCTCGGGGTTCTTGGTGTCCGTGGAGCATGCGGTGCTTGGGAGCCGGTGGGGTGAAGGCGCGGGGCAGAGGTGGCGGCGCAGGAGACCCTGCGCGGCCCGGGTAAGAACCTGGGGGTCCTGCTCTGTCCTGTTTTGCTCAAGTGAGCGCAGAGTAAGGTCTGTTTGTGAATGAATGGATAGTAGGTGCTCGGGAATATGGGTATGAGATGGACGAATTTGCAGAGGGGCTCAGAAAGCCCTCTTGATTGAAATCAGAGTGGCGTGATGCGGAGTTTGAGATGTCTGGGTGAGGAGGATTGGCAGGATACAGGGGTAGGGCTTTACATAGGCGTTATGCACCGGAGACGATGTGTCTTGTGAGAACCTGTGCAGAAACTGGAATTTCTTGAGTCTATGGTATTAGATGGAGAGCATATGGGATCTGTGTTCGGAGAGGAGAAAGGACTTGTTGATTAAATGAATGATTAGTGGTGCATGGAAGTACTTCTGGCACAAGGACTGTGGATGTTTGAGTTTGAAATATGAATGAGTTATTTGAAGTGACAAGGGCCCCAAGACCAAGTTCAGAATTCTTGAAAGCCCCCAGGCTCAAAGTAACGTTATCTACTTTTTTTCCTTAGCAAAATGCATTATTGTTGTGGTTCTTTTTTTCTCTAACTCCAGTTTATTTATATTTTTGAGTGTAGTGAAGTGAGCACCAGGTGGAAATCTAGTGTGAGGGCTCCACTGAGATGGGTATTCAGGAGGTTCCAGTTAGGATGACTCTGGAAATATAGAGTCCTGTATACTAACTCTTGTTCCATTACCTTTGCTGGTGTTTTCTTTTCCCCCTTATTTTTACTTGTTTGTATCCCATTTACCTTTCAAGGCACAGTTCTATGTGAACTTTCCCATGACTCACTGTCATGAAGTTGTTCATTCATTCAATAAGTATTAATTGATCTCCTATTATGTTCTAGCTACTTTGGTGGGTGTCAGGGACAGAATGATGAAAAGGTTGTCTCCCCGCCCCGTAGGCTTATGTGGATGCTTAATACATATTTGTAAGTAGTTGGATAGAAAGAAACAATAGTTTAGTAAGATGTACCCTGCATTGCTTTCCTGTTGCTAACCCAGTGTATGGAGAAGTGATGTGTGGAGATGGTTGCTTTTCTGGGCTTCATGTTTTACTTTTGTATGAGTCTGTTGCTGCTTTCTTCCACGTTACGGTTAGATAATAGGACACTGTAGGATTGACTTACAAATCTGTCCTTGAAGATTGCTTTGGTCTTGAAGGTAGTATGGATGTGACAGGGCAATTCCTGTTAAGCCTAGTATATTTCATTAGTAAGACAGTTGTGGAAAATAACTACACCTGACAAATATCTTGCCGTAACAATGGGTAAAATCTCTACCTAGGCTCAACATTTCTTTTATGTATAATTGTGTCAGGTGTCTTATTTCTTTTAACAGTGTTTTGTAGCTTTAATTGTAAAAATCTTGCACCTCCTGAGTTCAATTTACTCCTAAGTATTTTAGTCTTTTGAATACTATCTCAGGTGAAGTTGTTATCTTAATTTCATTTTTGAATTGTTCATTGCTAGTGTATAGAAATATAACTGATTTTTGTATGTGTATCTTCTATCTTGCAACCTTGCTGACTCTACTAGCTGTAATTAGTTTTTTGTGTGTGCATTCTTTAGGATTTTCTACATAAGAGATCTTGTCATGTGCAAATATAGTTTCACCTCTTTTGCAATTTGGATGTTTTTATTTCTTTTTCTTGCCTAATTGCCGCAGCTACAACTTTCTGTACAATGTTGTATCCAAGTGGTAAGAATGGATACGCTAGTCGGAAGAAAGCATCCGTGCCATCACAATTACATATATTAGCTGTGGGTTTTTGTAGATGCCCTTTTTCAGGTTGAGAAAATTCCCTTTTATCCCTAGTTTGTTGAGTAGTTTTATCACGAAAGGGTGTTGGATTTTGTCAAATGTCTTTTCTCCATCAATTAAAATGCTCACTTTTGGGGGCACCTGGGTGGCTCAGTTGGTTAAGCATCTGACTTTGGCTTAGGTCATGATCGCATGGTGTGTTGGTTCTAGCCCCACATAGGGCTCTGTGCTCACAGCTCAGGGCCTGGAGCCTGCTTTGGATTCTCCGTCTCCTCTCTCTCTCTCTGCCTCTCCCTCGCCTGTGCTCTCTCTCAAAAATAAACAAACATTTTTTAAAAATGCTCACCTTTCTTGGGGTGCCTGGGTGGCTTAGTTGGTTGAGCATCTGACTCTTGATTTCTGCTCAGGTCATGATCCCAGGGTTGTGGGATTAAGCCCCATGTTGGGCTCTGTGCTGAGCCTGCTTAAGATATTCTCTCTCCCGCTCTCTCCCGCTCTCTCCCGCTCTCTCCCGCTCTCTCCCGCTCTCTCCCGCTCTCTCCCGCTCTCTCCCGCTCTCTCCCGCTCTCTCCCGCTCTCTCCCGCTCTCTCCCGCTGTCTCCCCTTCTCTCCTTCTGCCGGTCTCTCCCCTGCTTGGGCTTGCTCCTTCTTTCTCTCTAAAATTAAAAAAAAAAAAAAAATGCTTACTTTGCTTTATTTGGTTAATATGGTCACAATAATCTTGAACCACCATTTATTCCTAGGATAGCTCCCACTTTGTCATATCCTTTTAATATGCTGTTGGGTTCAGTTTGCTAGTATTTTGTTTAGTATTTTTGCATTTGTATTCATAAGGCTTATTGGTCTGTAGTTTTCTTTATTCATGACATCTTTGGTTTTGGTATCAGGATAATGCTGGCCTCATAGAATGGATTAGGAACTGTTCCCTTTGCTTCAAAGAGTTTGAGAAGAATAAGCATTAATTCTTTAAACATTTGATAGGATTCATGAGTGAAGCCATCTTCTGGTCCTGGGTGTTTGTTGGTTTTGTTTTGTTTTGTTTTAATTTTTCTAATATTTATTTTTGAGACAGAGATAGAGTGTGAGTGGGGAAGGGGTAGAGAGAGAGGGAGACACAGAATCCGCAGCAGGCTCCAGGTTCTGAGCTGTCAGCACAGAGCCCAATGTGGGGCTCAAACTCACAAACTGTGAAATCATGACCTGAGCCAAAGTCGGACGCTCAACTGAATGAGCCACCCAGGCGCCCCTGTTGGATTTATTTTTTATTTTTTCCCCAGTAAGCTCTATGCTCATCATGGGGCTTGAACTCACGACTTTGAGATCAAGATTCAGACACTCTACCTACTGAGCCAGCCAGGCTCCCCTGAGATTTCTCTTTTTTTTTTTTAATTTTTTAAAAAATGTTTATTTCTGAGAGAGAGAGGCAGAGTATGAGCAGGGGAGGGACAGAGAGAGAGAGGGAAACACAGAATCTGAAGCAGGCTCCAAGCTCTGAGCTGTCAGCACAGAACCCAGTGTGGGGCTCAAACTCATGAACTGCCAGATCATGACCTGAGCCCAAATTGGATGTTTGAGCCACCCAGATGTCCCGAGATTTCTCTTTTTTTAATGTAGGTGTTTACAGCTACAGATTTCCCTTTCAGCACTGCTTTCTCTACATCCCTTACCTTTTGGCATCCTGTATTTTCATTTTCATTCATCGGAAAATATTTGTAATTTCCTTTGTGATTTCTTCTTTGAGCCCGTGATTGTTTGAGTGCATTGTTTAATATCCACTTGTGAATTTTCGAGATTTGCCTCTGTTACTGAATTCATTTTCATTCCATTGTTGTCAGTAAAGATACTTCACATGTTTTCAACCTTCTTAAATGTACTGAAATTTGTTTTGGATCGTAACATATGCTCTAACCTGGAGAATGTTCAGTGTGCACTTGGGAAGAATGATGGTAGTGGAGTGTTCTATTGATGTCTATATGTGTGGTTGGTTTATAGTATTATTTAAGTTCTCTGTTTCCTCATTGATCTTCTGCCTAGTTCTGGCTGTTATTGTAAGTGGACTATTGAAGTTTCCAACTGTTGTTTTTGGACTATTTCTCCCTTCAGTTCTGTCAGTTTTTGTTTTTAGGTGCATATATGTTTACAACTATTATATCTTCATGTCAGATGGGCCCTTTTATTTCATAATGTCCTTTTTTATCTTGTAACAATTTTGTCTTAAGATTTATTTTGTTTAATATTAGTATAACCACCATAGCTTTCTTTTCGTTACTATTTACATGGAGTATCTTTTTCCATCCTTTCACTTTCAACCTATTTGAGTATGCAGTTGCCGATGCATAGGGGCACTTGTACCCCAATGTTTATAGCGGCACTTTCAACAATAGCCGAATTATGGAAAGAGCCTAAATGTCCATCAACTGATGAATTGATAAAGAAGATGTGGTTTATACAATGGAATACTACTTGTCAATGAGAAAGAATGAAATACGGCCTTTTGTAGCAACGTGGATGGAACTGGAGAGTGTTATGCTAAGTGAAATAAGTCATACAGGGAAAGACAGATACCATATGTTTTCACTCTTATGTGGATCCTGAGAAACTTAACAGAAGACCATGGGGGAGGGGGGGGGGAAGTTACAGAGAGGGAAGGAGGCAAACCATAAGAGACTCTTAAAAACTGAGAATAAACTGAGGGTTGATGGGGGGGTGGGAGGGAAGGGAAAGTGGGTGATAGGCATTGAGGAGGGCACCTGTTGGGATGAGCACTGGGTGTTGTATAGAAACCAATTTGATAATAAATTTCATATTAAAAAAATAATAAAGTGAGACTCTTACAGATAATTTGCAAAAAAGTAAAAAATTAAACAAATAGAAATTCATTTTGCCAACTCCTGCCTTTTCATTGGAGAAGTTAATCATTTCTGTTTAAAATAATTATTGATAAGGAAGCACTTTTGCCATTTTGCTATTTGTTTTCTATATGTCATATTTTTTTTGTTCCTCAATTCGTATATTGTTCTCCCCCCCCTTTTAAAAAGTTTTTACTTATTTATTTTGAGAGGGGAGGGAGGGGCAGAGAGAGGGAGACAGAGGATCCAAAGCAGGCTCCACGCCATCAGTGTAGAGCCTGATGTGGGGCTCAGTCCCAGAAACTGTGAGACCATGACCTGAGCCAAAATCAAGATTGGAGGCTTACCTGACTGAGCCGCCCAGGTGCCCAGTCTCTTTTTTTAAGACTGATTTTCTTTTAGGGTACTATTGATTTCCTTCTTGTTTATTTTTCTGTATAGTTTTTAGTTTTTTTCTTAGCGGTTATTCTGGTGATTACAGTTAACATCTTGAATTATAATAATCTAGTTTGGATTAATATCAACTTAATTTTAGCAGTACAGGAACATTTTTTTCTACATAGTTCATCCTTTCTTGCCTTTGTTGTTATTGTCACAAATTACATCTTTATACATTGACTTCCCAGTGATGTGGTTTTATAATTACTGTTTTATGTTACTGTGTTTGAAATCTAATCAAGAAAGGAGTTCCTAGAAATACATTGATGTTAACTTTTATAATTACCTATTTAGTTTCCTTATTCTTTATTTCCTCACGTGGATTCAAACTGCTATCATTTCATTTAAGCTGGACAGGCTTCGTTTAGGAGGCAGGCCTAGTAGCAATAAACTCTGTTTTTGTTTGTCTGGGAATGTCTCAGTTTTGCCAGTTTGTTTTTTATTGATGTGAAATTCATATAAAATTAACCATTTTTAAAATTTTTTTTTAAGTTTATTTATTTTGAGAGACAGAGGGAGAGTGCAGGTGGGGGAGGGGCAGAGAGACAGAGGGGTACAGAGGATCCAAAGAGTTCAGTGTGGGGCTCAAACTCATGAACTGTTAGATCATGACCCGAACCTAAGTCAGAAGCTTAACTGACTGAACCACCCAGGTGCCCCTAAAATTAATGGTTTTAAAGTGAGCAATTGGGTATTTAGCACCTTTACAATGTTTCCATCTTTTGGCTGTTTGAGTAGTGCTGCTATGAACTGTATTTAAGTTTATTTATTTTTGAGAAAGAGCGAGCAAGTGCACAAGTTGGGGAGGGATAGGGAGAGGGGGCAGAAGATCCAAAGCAGGCTCTAGGCTCAGCTGTAGGTGCAGGGCCGGATGATGCCGGCACTCAAACTCACAAACCATGTGATCATGACCTGACCTGAAGTCAGGCACTTACTGACTGAGCCACCCAGGTGCCCCTGCTATGAACATTTGTGTACAAGTATTTGAATGCCTGTTTTCAATTCTTTTGAGTATATACATAGGGGTGGAATTGCTGAGTCATAAGGTAATTCTTTGTTTAACTTTTGAGGAATTACACCATTTTCCAGAGAGACCAGACCATTTTACATTACTACCAGCAATATTCGAGGGTTTCATTTTTTTTCACATCCTCAGTAACACTTATTGTACATTTTTCTTTTTTTTTAATGTAGCCATCTCTGTTGGTGTCAAGTGGTATCTCATGTGAATTCAATTTGCATTTCCTAATGGCTAATGATGTGGAATAGACTTCTCATGTGCTCATTGGCCATTGGTATGTATAACTTTGGACAAATGTCATTTCAAGTCCTTTGTCCACTTTTTAATTGTGTAGTCTTTTTGTTGAGTAGTAAACATTGTTTATGTATCTGGATATCTGGGTACTAGACACTTAGCAGATACATGGTTTGCAAATATTTTGTCCTATTCTTTTTGTTTTTTCAGTTTCTTGATAATGTCTTTTGTATAGAAGTTTTTCTTTTTGAAGAAGTCTGATTTGTGTATTTTTTTCTTCTGTCACTTCTATCATGCTTTCATTCTGAAGTCTAGTTTTGCTGGGAATATAATTCTTGGTTGACAGTCTTTGTTCCAGTATTTTGGATATGTTAACCCACTGCCTTCTCGTTTCCATGGTTTCTGACAAATCATTGTTATCGAGAATTCCTTGTGTGGAACAAATTGCTTCTCTTGCTACTTTCAGCATTCTTTTTTTTTTTTTTGCCTTTGTCTTTAACTGTTTGATAATGCCGTGTGTAGGTGTGGATCTCTAATTTTATCCTATTTGGCATTCACTAAGTTTCTTGAATGTCTTTGATCACATTTGGGATGTGTTTGACCATTATGTCTTCAAATAATCTTTCCCCTTTCTTCTTCTGGGACTCCCATTATGTATATGTTGGTACACTTGATGGTATCCCACAAATCTTTTAGATTTTATTTTTCTTAATTTTTTTCTCTTCTGTTCCTCACTTAATCTTCATTGACTTCTTCTAAAGTTTACTGATTCTGCCTTCTTCCTGCTTACATCTGTTCTTTAGCTCCCTAATGAATTTTCACTTCATTTATTGTATTTTTCAACTCCAGAATTTCTTTTTGGCTCTTTTTAAATAATATGTTTTAAAAAAAAATCTGTCTTTTTATTGATACTCTCTATTTGGTAAAACATCATTTTCATTGTCTGGGCTTCTTCTGGGATAGTATTTCTAGCCTTTTTTCATACATATGGGCCATACTTCCTTGGTTCTTTGTATTTCTTTATAGTTTTTTGTTGATAACTTGTCATTTTGAGTATTATAATGTGGTAACTCAAGAAATTAAATTCTCTCCCTTCCTCAGGATTTGTTGTTGCTGTTTGTTGCAGTAGTTATTGTTTAGTGATTCTTTTGAACTAGTTTAGTAAAGCCCACAATCTTTGTTGTGTGTGGCCACTAAAATCTCTGCCCTTTAACATAGTGGTCAGCTTGTGATTAGACAGAGATATCCTTAAATGCCTAGAACCAAAAACAAAATAAGACAAAAAAAAAAACCTCCCAGTCTTTGCAGTTGGGTCTCTGTGTTGGGCAGGCTTTCAACTCTCAACCCGGCAGTTTACAACCTGTTTTTGCCTTCATCTTTTGCTTTAAGCACAGAACCTGAAGGTCAACTGGAAGTGAGAGCTTAGTACCCTCTAAATTCTTTACTGGGCATGTGCACAGCCCTGGGCAAGTATGTGGCCTTCCAGATCTCTAGGAATATGTGAGAGCTTGTAAAAGCCCTTACTCCCTGAATGATGTAATTCTCCAGCCTTTCCTCTTAATTACTTGCCCCAAAGCTTCTTAGTTAATTACTTGCCACAACTACTATCCATTATCCCAGGCAGTGGCAACTAATACATTTGCCTGTAAATGTTTTTGGCAAACATTCCCAGGTAGCTGCCTTTGAGAGACTTCTAAGTGAGATAAAGTCAGCCCTTTGAGCCAGTCCAGTGATCCACCAGGCAGATCAAAACTAACAACCATGATTCTTTGTGAATGAGGTCCCTTCTGCTCCTTCTAGTAGTGGTCCACGTACCAGAAATTTGGGCTATCTTTAAGGCATTATTGAGCTGGGGAGTTGGGGTTGGAGTGGAGCAACAGGATAAATTAAAACATCACAAAGTTTTATTGGAGTTCACCTGTTTTTTCTTGTTAAGCATTCCCCTGGTTGCTGCAGCTTTTGGTTAGTTTCCTGAGTAGAGAGAAAATTGATTCCAATGGTTTTTGACATGTTTTCTCATTCCTTTTATGAGGGGATTGACTTTTGGTGCTCTTTACCTTGCCTTTTTCACTGACATCATTCTGTGTTTATATGATCTCATAGATTCGGATTCTGGATCAGACTCGGATTCTGATCAAGAGAATGTTGCTTCTGGCAGTAATGCCTCTGGAAGTGAAAGTGAGCAAGATGAAAGAGGTGATTCAGGAAAGCCAAGTAATAAGGAACTGTTTGGAGATGACAGTGAGGATGAGGGAGCTTCACATCACAGTGGGAGTGATAATCACTCTGAAAGATCAGACAATAGGTCAGAAGCTTCTGAGCGTTCTGACCATGAAGACAATGACCCCTCAGATGTAGATCAGCACAGTGGATCAGAAGCTCATAATGATGATGAAGATGAAGGTCATAGATCAGATGGAGGGAGCCATCATTCAGAAGCAGAAGGTTCTGAAAAAGCACATTCAGATGATGAAAAATGGGACAGAGAAGATAAAAGCGACCAGTCAGATGATGAAAAGATACAAAATTCCGATGATGAAGAGAGGGCACAAGGATCTGATGAAGATAAGCTGCAGAATTCTGATGATGATGAGAAAATGCAAAACACAGATGATGAGGACAGGCCTCAGCTTTCAGATGATGAGAGACAACTGTCAGAAGAGGAGAAGGCTAATTCTGATGATGAACGGCCAGCAGCTTCTGATAATGATGATGAGAAACAGAATTCTGATGATGAAGAACGGCCACAGATGTCTGATGAGGAGAAAATGCAAAATTCTGATGATGAAAGGCCACAGGCCTCAGATGAAGAACACAGGCATTCAGATGATGAAGAGGAACAGGACCAGAAATCAGGTAATGCATTTATGAGAACCAAAATGGTTTAGTAGAAGTGTCCATATACAGCAGTGGTGCAGTATCCATGCCCACCTTTAGTACCTGTTTTTCTCTTCTGTTCCTCCATTTCAGCCCTTTCTAAGTATACGTTTTGCTTTAAATTTTCCCCCCTAATAATCCATTTATTTTTATCTACCATCATTTGTTAATTGATGATAGATCAAGAAAAAAAAGAGGACAGTCTTCAGGAAAGATATATGGTGCTTAAGTAGCTAGGTAATGAATGGAGTTGGTTCCATTTCTGTGGGTAACTGAGAAGCATGCCTCAGGTGAGAATAGATTTGCCTGGGGAAAAAAAGCAATGCCATTGAAAATCTCCATAGGGTAGTTGTACTGACTTGTAAATCTCATACTCCAGCTCAAGGTTTTTGAGATCCAAAATTTGATCATCCAGAGGTAATTAGGCTCCAAAGAGTTCATTCAAACTAGTCACTTATACTGATAGTATAAGAAACTAATTTGTAAACATTGAATTGCAAAATTATTGATTTTGAGAGGATCAGTTATTTCTCTCTTGTCATTGTATACTTGCCGTTGGGGAAAATCGACATTGGATACCAAATGGTAAGATCAGGAGGTTGCCTGGGGAGTATAACATCCAGAAGATGAAAACGTGGCTGGATGATCTCAGTGAGCTATGGTAGCTTGACACATGCATCCTCTAGAGAGATGTGCTTGGGTCAGAATACTTATTTCTTAAAGCTGCAGGAAACACATAGCCTAACTTTGGCTACTGACTCCCTTTTATAATAGTTATGTACACTGTTCTTCTCAAGTTAACACATTCTTCATATAGAATATTGAAATTTGGAGATCTTGTTTCTTTGCATTGTAAAAGTCACCTTGGTTAGGTTAGAATTCTTAAGTAATACCTAGATTGTTTCATTTCCATAGGTGATTGATTATACTCACATATTGATCCTGTCATCTTAGCTTAGATATGGGGGAGAGGGCCTTTAATCCTCTAATACATACTCACAGGATAGCATTCAAGACCACATTTTGGCATTATTTAGGAGGAGGCCAAAGAATTTCGAGAGATGGATAAAGGTCTGTCTAGACTACAGGACTGCGATAAGTATTCAATAACTAGTTTTGGGTAGAGTTATTTGTACTCGTAGCAGAATCATTAAAGTTCATGCATTACTTCCCCAATAATAGCAGACTAACCTAAGGCTAGGGTTATGGTGGGGAATCTTATAGCTGGTTATTCTGCTTAACTCTTACCTAGATCGACGTGGTTTTCTTCAAGTTGACAATTAGGGAAATAGTTGTACCATCCAGAGATAGTGACATACAGTTGACTCTTGAACAACATGGGTTTGAACTCTGTGAGTCTCCTTATATGCAAGTTTTTCATTAAATATAGTACATTATTATGAATGTATTTTATGATTTTCTTAATATTTTCTTTTTTCTAGCTTTGTTGTAAGAATACAGAGTGTGTAACATACCAAATATGTGTTAACTCTTTATGTTGTCAGGAATGCTTCCAGTCAACAATAGGGTATCAGTAGTTGTTTGGGGGGAGTCAGACATTATTTGTGGATTTTTGACTGTGTTGTGGGGGGGGGGGGGCAGTGTCCCTAACCTCCATGTTGTTCAACTGTATTTGTCTCTTCCATTGATTGCAATGTATTTGCCTCTGTTTTTCTTTTTTGTAATGAGTCCTATATAAATTTGGTCATGTTTCAGTACCACTTTTTTCATTCTATCAGGTTTTTCTGCTTATAGAAAATAATGTTCCTTGAATTAATTTTATTTTTAAATTAACTACAGTTTGTATGTGTATGTACAGTTCTAGTAGTGTTAACACATAAATATCTTTGTGTAACCTCCCACAGTCAGGACGCAGAACAGTTCTGTTAACCTAAAAAACTCCCTCATTCTGTCCCTTTTGTAGTCACATCCTTTCTCCACCACTGTCCCCTGACAATTACTGATCTGTTTTCTCACTGCACTTTTGTCTTTGGGAGAATGTCATTAGTAAAATGGAATCAGATGTAGTATGTAGCCTTTTTTCTTTAATTTAGACTTCTTTCACCTAGCAGGATGCATTTGAGATTTATCTAAATTGTTAACATGTATCAGTAGTTCATTCTTATTTATTACTGAGTAGTTTTCCATTGTATGGGTACACCACAGTTTGTTTATCCCCAGTGTTGCTTTTAAAGCACAGAATTCAAAGTTAAGATATGACTATGATTATGAAGAACTTCTAATTCTACCCTTACAGAATCTGCAAGGGGCAGTGACAGTGAAGATGAAGTTTTACGGATGAAACGCAAGAATGCAATTGCCTCTGATTCAGAAGCAGATAGTGACACTGAGGTACCAAAAGGTATTCCAGTTACTTCTTTTACATATATATATTTCTGTCTCTCTCTCTTCATTTAACTGTAGTGCACTGTCGACTCTGGACATTTACCCCAGACTGCAAGATCCATGGAAAAGAGTGTGGATACACTTAGTGTACACAGGGAAGTTGTACAGATATGAGAAATCATTTATGCTTAATCAGTTGGAGAAGAACCTGTTGCTGCTGCTTTTTTTCTTCTTTTTTTTTTTAACCTAAGCTCTATGCCCAGCGTGGGGCTTGAACACATGACCCTGAGATCAAGCATCGCATGCTCTACTGATAGAGCCAACCCCACCCCTCTGCTTCTTCATTTATAGTTAGATAAATCTGTTGTTAGGAGGCTGAGGCTCTGATTGAGGTGGCAACGTCCATTTCTTTAGTTTGAATACTGATAGTTTCAGGACAACTTGTTCTTAATTCCTTAGCAGGTTAATAACACAAGAAGGACTTGATTCTTTAAAGCTATGGGTTAGATGAAGAAGTCATAAAAACCCAGGATTAAGTAAGGTAGGTTTGTTAAAAGGATGAAAGATCTGCCTGTTCATCTCTATGGGTGACTGTTTCAAATGGCAGATTGCTGTACAACACAGATGTTAGTGTAAAAGTTTCCACAAACATAAATTTGATAGTTTCATTACACACAACCATTGTGCTGAATGGTAATTAGGCATTAATGTTAAATACCTTATGTAAATTATTGTAAGTAACACTATAAGTAAAGCAAATAGAGGGTCAACTAGAGAGAAAAGGAGAGAGCTGGCAGAACAAGAAGTTGTGGGATTTACTTAAAGATCTTTGGATCTGTAGCTAGTGGTTATGTGCCTGGACTTTGGAATCAGATGATCCAAGTTAGAATCTCTGTGGCTCCACTTTCCAGCTGTATGAAGTTTGGTCAAATCAGTTATTTACTACCCTTCAGTTTTCTGATCTGTAAAAGGGAGATGATGCTAGCTGTCTTAGAGGGTTGGTATCAGAATTCGATACATTCATTCTTTTATTTAGCTCGGTTGTTTATTGAGAACCTGTGTACTAGTACTGTTCTGTGTGCTGGGAATGTAGCAATGATCAACATTCTGGTAGGGTCAGGGTAGGTTAGGGAGACTGATAATCACACGAAGTAAATTAAACATACACTATGTCAGATGGTGTTAAGAACTAGGAAGAAAATGAATCAGAAGGGACATGAGTTGGGTGGTATTTCATTTTGATTTTATCATACAGATGAACTTGGCAGAACCTGGACCTTCCTTGCCTCCCCCCCCCCCCCTTTTTTTTTTTTAATTTTAATTGTTATGGCTTTATTTTTTTAGAGCTATTGGTGTTTTAGAGCAGTTTAAGATTCACTCTGGAATTGGGGGAAGATACAGAGATTTCCCACATACCTCCTGCCCTCACACATGCATAATCTACCTCATTATCAGCATCCCCCACCAGAGCGGTACATGTATTACAGTTGGTGAACCTACACTGATACGTCATTATCCAAAGCCCATAGTTTATATTATGGTTCACTCTGGTTCACTCTTGGTGTTGTACATTTTGTGTGTTTGGACAAATGTGAGTGACCTGTATCCATCATTATGGTATCATATCGAGGAGTTAGTTTCACTGTCCTAAAACCCCTCATGTTCTACCTATTCATCTCTCCTTGCACCTAACGTCTGGCAATTGCTGATCTTTTTATTGATTCCATAGTTTTGCCTTTTCCAGAATGTTATATAATTGGAGTTATATAGAACATAGCCTTTTCTGATTGGCTTCTTTTACTTAGTAATGTGCATTTCCTCCATGTCTTTTATGGCTTGACCGCTTACTTTTTTTTTTTTTTTAGGACTGAGTAATATTCCTTTGGATGTATCAGTTTATCCATTCACCTACTGGAGGACATCTTGGTTACTTCCAAGTTTTGGCAAATATGAATAAAGCTGCTGTAAACATTTGTTTGCAGGTTTTAGTGTGGACATAAGTTTGCAACTCCTTTGGGTAAATACCAAGGAGCATGATTGTTAGAGCATATGGTGAGAGTTTGTTTAGCTTTCTAAGAAACTGCCAGGCTGTCTTCTAAAGTAGCTGTCACATTTGCATTCCTGTGAACGATGATTAAGAGTTCCTGTTGCTCCACATTTTTGCCAGCATTTAGTGTTGTCAGTGTTCTGGATTGGGGCCATTCTAGTGTGTTGCCTCTCCTTTTTTTCAGGGATTTTTTTCTCTCCTTTGTCTCAGTAGCTCTCTCATGGTTTTATTGTAGACTATATCATTGCCAATGATTGTAACTGCTCTATAATCTCAGTTTCAAGCAGTCTACTTTCTGACTACCCTCCTATCTTTCTTTCACCCCCTCCTCTACCTTTTGTTTATTGGCTTATTACAGATTATTGTTGTTGTTTTACCAAACTTACCTGAAGTTCTGCCTCTGATGAGAGGGGCCTGGATAGACAGGGACCTGCATTTTTAAAACTTGAGGGACTGTGTAGAGAATAGGCCTGTATTGAGGGCTTGATCCCCAAAGGTGAGTATCTAGACTGTAGGAGGACATTTGGGCTCCTGGAGAATAAAGGAAAACAGAAGAACAGGTTGCAGAAAATGAAGGGAAAATAAATGTTTCCTCTACAGCCTTGCCTTTCCCTGAATTTGCCCCCTTCCCCCTCCATAGGTACTCTGGTCACATCTTTGAGAGCCAGGTTCAGAGTTGTGTTTGTGTAGTTTCCTGGTGCCTGGTCCAGAAACCTTGGGACTATGTGGAAGGGATAACTTTGAAGAACTTTTGTAATGTATATTAATACTGTGAATTTTTCCTCTATATTACAGATAACAGTGGAACCATGGATCTATTTGGAGGTGCAGATGATATATCTTCAGGAAGTGATGGTGAAGATAAACCACCTACTCCAGGACAGCCTATTGTAAGTAAAATTGCCAGGGTGAACTGTGCCCTTATTGAAGGTTAAGTAAATGTTTCAGAGATTAAGGTTCTCTTTTATGCCGAGAAGAGGAAGTTGCTAACTCTTTTGCAATATAAAAGTACAATGAACAGATGACTTTCTTAGTTATGCAGGGAACACATGTTTATAAAGGGGAGTAGGAGTAACCACCCTGGTACATTCATCCGTGGGAATGCCATTCAGCAATGAAAAGGTTGAAGTATTGATACACACAAGAACTTGGATGAAAGTCCAGGGTATGCAGTGTGAGAAAAAGCCAATCCCAAAAAGTTACGCACTCTATGATTCCACTTACATAGTATTCTTGAAATGACAAACTTACAGAAATGGAGGAGAGCTTAGTGGTTGCCTGAGATTTAGAAGGGATGAGGGTAAGGACAAAAGTGGATGTAGCTATAAAAAGGTGATATGAATCTTTGTAATGATGGAAATGTTCTGTATTGATTATATCAAGGTCAATCTCCTGGTTGCCATATAGTTTTTACAAAGTGTTACCACGGGGGAAACTGGATATAAACAAAAAGTAAGTAAGTGCCTCGCATGAGGTTGGTGCCATGCTGTAAGAGAGGAGACTGCAGCGATCTGTGACTGGAAAAACTGATTTAAATGTCTTTCTTGTTCATGCCAAGAAGTGTGTACTGTTGATAATCTTCTCTCATTTTAATTGAAAGAGCGACTCCTGTTGGTGAATACGTGGAAGACAGATTTATCACAAAAGTTTTTTTTTTTTTTTTTTTAAAGACATCTTTTCTTACATTGATGCTTCCGAACTGATCTTGTTTCCCTTGCAGTTTTTGGTGGGGGCTGGATGGGTAGGGATGGGGACTGAGGGCTGTTTTAGCTCCAGAGTCCCAATACCCTTCTTGTCTACCTAAGTCATTAAAGTGTGGAAGTTGAGCTAGACTAGACCATTTCTAACGTTCTATCAAGCTCTAAAATTCTGTTTCTTTTACTAGGATGAAAATGGATTGCCTCAGGATCAACAGGAGGAGGAGCCAATTCCTGAGACCAGAATAGAAGTAGAAATACCCAAAGTAAACACTGATTTAGGAAATGACTTGTATTTTGTTAAACTGCCCAACTTTCTCAGTGTAGAGCCCAGGTAAGGGGATCAGTTAAAAGCGTTTCTTAAAAAAAAAAAAGAAAGAAAGAAAGAAAAAAGGCGTTTCTAGATGTTGGATAGAAATATGTGGAATGTTGATATTTTTCTGATTTTACATTAGTTGGCTAATCACAAAATGGAATATCGATCATGTGTCTCTGAAAAAATAAGCGTATCTTGTGATAGAAAAAGTATGGACTGATGTTAAAGGAGACTTTTAATGTTTGTAATTGTTTTTAGCAGTTGATACGTTCTTATGAGTTAATAGAAATTGCAAGCCTTGGGGTGTTTTTCAACTAGTGCAGCCCTGAAAAAGCTGAAATTGGGAGTGGTGGAATGTGCTAGAGATACTAAACGTGTCCACTTTAGCTGCCATTGTGGATGTAGAAAAACTAATGGTTTGGGACAGTTAAACAGTGTTGATGGATATTATTCACTAAGTAACATATAAGCTTGGTTCATTTTTTTTTCCCTAGTAAAATGATGTAGAAAGCTAGAGCAGGTATGCCCTGTTCTTTGGAAGACATATAAAAGTAAAGAATATTTTGAATATTTAGCCTTGCTTTTCAAGCAGTATGTATTAGCACCAAATTTCAAGAAGGGGCATAATTTGAATACTTCCTTGAAATTGAACATGAAGATATTTATTTGACCATTATGATTTTTAATTATATTATGATTTTTAGTATAATGGAGTATGTTAATAGAGATGTTATTAGATAGCTGTAATGTTCCTTATAAAATATAATTAATAACTTATTTTAAAAACAATTTGTAGACCTTTTGATCCTCAGTATTACGAAGATGAATTTGAAGATGAGGAAATGCTAGACGAAGAAGGTCGAACCAGGTTAAAATTAAAGGTACTTTTCCATGTTTTACTCATTTAGTTTTTCCTTTTCTAAAGTAAAACCTGGGATATTCACTTGAGACTTGAGCTTTTCAGAATAATTTATGTTTTTCTTTTCATAAATAAATTGTCTTTTCAGAATATTTTTAGGAAGGAAATATATAGCTTTTTCTCTGTAAAGGTGGCACTTTTCCATCATTGTTTTCACTCTTGTATGTTTTTGATGCTTAAATTAATTAGCTTCTTCCTTCAAAGTAAGTAGCATTGTGGTTTGGTGGTTAGAATGACTACCTCCATATGTACTGTGGGTTAAGTTCTAGCAACGTCCTGCAGGAGGATGTCCTTCAGGCTCTTTGATCTATGGATAAATAAATCATATACAAAAAGAATTTATTGCTAATACCTTCTGGTTACTCTTGTTGACTATTAGGAGAGATTTTTATTATGCTACATTCCTATTAATGTTTCTCTTTGATATACTTTGTCTCTCCACGGAGGGCCTCTAATCTTTAATCAAGGAGGGTGTAGTTTAAGCAGATCCTTTAAAATTTTTTTTTTTTCAACGTTTATTTATTTTTGGGACAGAGAGAGACAGAGCATGAACGGGGGAGGGGCAGAGAGAGAGGGAGACACAGAATCCGAAACAGGCTCCAGGCTCTGAGCCATCAGCCCAGAGCCTGATGCGGGGCTCGAACTCCCGGACTGCGAGATCGTGACCTGGCTGAAGTCGGACGCTTAACCGACTCCGCCACCCAGGCGCCCCTAAGCAGATCCTTTAAAGTTGAGTTGTACCAAAGAATTAGAAGCAGTTGAACTTACAGTACTGTCACTGGAGCTATCCTTTTTTAATTCATAAATCCAAAAGATTGCCTATGTAAATACCTCATTTTTCAGTGGATATTGCATATGCTGTTTGAATGGTAAGTGGCAGTCCGGCATTCTTAGAATTCAGGGGCTGAATTTTTTACAATAATTCCATCTCTTCAAGTGTGATAAATCTACAAGCATCTAAAGAACCTTATACAAGTTATTTCTATCCAAAATGCATGGACTTCCAGAGCTTTTCACTGAGATTTCACCAGTCCTTTTTTTTTTTTTTTTTTTTTTTAATTCCTTCCTCTTAATGGAAATATAAATCAAATGAGAAAATGGAAATAGACACCAATAACTTGCTCCGGGTCGTACAATTAATAGGTATAGTTTTTAGACTGTTATTTATTTACTTACTTTGCTGTCCTTTTTCTTGCCTCTTCCCTTCCCCCATTAGCTCATCTGTTAATATTTTTCCTTTGAGATTGTGTATCTATTGATATAAGGTTAGGACTATGAATTTTTCATGCTTGTTTTAGTGCCTCTAACATTATTTTACCACTTCTCGTTATTTCTCATCATTTATATAAATTAATGTGGTAGTTTGTGATTAACTCCTTATTGATTTTTTGCATTTCCCCTTCTATTAGGGTACAGCAAATATCAATATATCTATTTTCAGGCCATAGAGTGTCAGACTCCAGTATAGGCATCAAAGATTATAAATGAGTATTTTACTCTAAAACTTTGAGGCTTAGAGTACAAAAGGTTGGTGTGTAACTATTTTTTTAATGGTGTGTGATGGAAAATAACCCTGGATGCTTTCTTTTTTGCTACATTATTTTTTCAAATATTTATTCAAATTTCAGTTAACATATAGTGCAATATTGGTTTTAGGAGTAGAATTCAGTGATTCATCATTTACAAATAACACCCAGTGCTTGTCACAAGTGCCCTCCATCACCCATCTAGCTCATCCGTCACCCCCCTCCCACCATCAACCCTCAGTTTGTTCGCTGTCTTATTTATTTAAATTATCTTTAAATCCAATTTAGCATATAGTATAATAATTTCAGGAATAGAATATAGTGATTGATCATTACATATAATACCCAGGACTCATATCAACAAGTGCCAAGTGCCCTCATTAATGCCCATCACCCATTTAGCCTGTCCCCCCACCCAGTACTCCTCCAGCAACCCTTAGTCCTATTTAAGAGTCTCTTATAGTTCACCTCCCTCCCTCTTTTTATCTTATTTTTCCTTCCCTTCCCCTGTGTTCATCTGTTTTGTTTCTTAAATTCCACATATGAGTGAAATCATATCATATTTGGGGCACCTGGGTGGCTTAGTCAGTTAAGTGGCAGACTCCAGTTCAGGTCATGATCTTGCGGTTTGTGGGTTCAAACCCCACATTGGGCTCTGTGCTGACAGCTCAGAGTCTGGAGCCTGCTTCAGATTCTGTGTCTCCCTCTGTCTCTGCCCCTCCCTCTCTCGTGCTCTGTCTCTCTCCCTCTCTCTCTCAAAAAAAAATAAAAATTAAAAAAAAAGGGTAAGACTCATATCTAAATGTTAAAAGAAATCATATGGTATTTATCTCTCTCTTATTCCACTTAGCATAATACACTCTAGTTTCATCCATGTTGCAAATGGGAAGATTTCATTCTTTTTGATTGCCAAGTAATATTCCAGTGTGTGTGTGTGTGTGTGTGTGTGTGTGTGTGTGTGTGTGTGTGCGCGCGCGCGCGTGTGTGTGCGCGTGTGTGTACACCACATCTCCTGTATCCATTCATCAGTCTTTGGCCATTTGGGCTCTTTCCATAATTTGGTTGTTCATTGTGCTGCTGTAAACATTGGGGTGTATGTGCCCCTTCAAATCAGCATTTTTTTTTATCCTTTGGATAAATCCTTAGTAGTGCAATTGCTGGGTCGTAAAGTAGTTCTATTTTAAACTTTTTGAGGATCCTCATACTGTTTTCCAGAGTGGCTGCACCAGTTTGCATTCCCACCAACAGTGCAAAAGTGTTCCCCTTTCTCTGCATCCTTGCCAACCTTTGTTGTTTCCTGAGTTGTTAATTTTTCCCATTTTGACAGGTATGAGGTGGTACCTCATTGAGGTTTTGATTTGTATTTCCCTGATGATGAGTGATGTTGAGCATTTTTTCATGTGTTGGTTGGCCGTCTGGCTGTCATCTTTGGAGAAGTGTCTGTTCATGTCTTTTGCCCATTTCTTCCCTGGATTAATTTGTTTTTTGGGTGTTGAGTTTGACAAGTTCTTTATAGATTTTGAATACTAAACCTTTATCTGATATGTGATTTGCAAATATCTTCTCCCATTCTGTCGGTTACCTTTTAGTTTTGGTGATTATTTTGTTCTCTTTTTAAAAGTCTCTTACCTATTTTGACTGCTGTTGAAATAAAGAGGTCATGAAACCCAGAAAAAAAAAAAAAGAGGGGCGCCTGGGTGGCGCAGTCGGTTAAGCGTCCGACTTCAGCCAGGTCACGATCTCGCGGTCCGTGAGTTCGAGCCCCGCGTCGGCCTCTGGGCTGATGGCTCAGAGACTGGAGCCTGTTTCCGATTCTGTGTCTCCTTCTCTCTCTGCCCCTCCCCCGTTCATGCTCTGTCTCTTTCTGTCCCAAAAATAAATAAACGTTGAAAAAAAAAATTAAAAAAAAAAAAAAAGAATCTTTTGTGGTTTTTTCCCTCTCTCTCTTTCCTCTTTTTTGTTTATTAAATTTCACATGTCAGAGAAATATGGTATTTGTCCTTGTCTGACTGACTTCACTTAGCATAATATGCTCTAACTTCATCCACATCATTGCAAGTGGCAGTATTTCATTCTTTTTGATGGCTGAGTATATTCCATTGTAGATATATATATATATACACACACACACCACATCTTTATTCATCAGTTGATGGACATTTGGACTCTTTCCATAGTTTGGCTATTGTTGATAATGCTGCTATAAAGATCAGATAATGCTGCTAAAAAGATCAGGATGCATGTATCCCTTTGACTCTGTAATTTTGTATCTTTTGGGTAAATACCTAATAGTGCAAATTGCTGGGTCATAGCGTACTTCTATTGTTAACTTTAAAAAAAAATTTTTTTCTGTTTATTTTTGAGAGATAGAGCGTTGTGAGTGGGGGATGGGCAGAGAGAGGGAGACAGAGGATCCAAAGTGGGCTCCATGCTGACAGCAGAAAGCCCAGGAAGGGGCTTGAACTCAGGAACTGTGAGATCATGACCTGAGCCAAAGTCAGATGCTTAACCAACTGAGCCACCCAGATGCCCCTATTTTTAATTTTTTGAGGAGCCTCCATACTGTTCTCCAGAGTGGCAATACCAGTTTGAATTCCTACCAACGGTGCAAAAGGGTTCCCTGTTCCACATCCTCGCCAACACCTGTTGTTTCTCGTGTTGTTCATTTTAGCCATTCTTACAGGTGTGAGGTGGTATCTCATTGTGGTTTTGATTTGTATTTCCCTCATGATGAGTGATGTTGAACATCTTTTCGTGTGTCTGTTAGCCATCTGGATGTCGTTTTTGGAAAAATGTCTATTCATGTCTTCTGACCATTTCTTCACTGGGTTATTTGTTTCTTGGGTGTTTGATAAGTTCTTTATAGATTTTGGATACTAACCCTTTATTTGATACATCATTTGCAAATATCTTCTCCCATTCCATGGGTGCTTTTTTAGTTTTGTTGACTGCCTCCTTTGCTGTGCAGAAGCTTTTTATCTTGATGAAGTTCCAATAGTTCATTTTTGCTTTTGTTTCCCTTGCCTCCAGTGACTGTCTATTAATAAGTTGCTACAGCTGAGATCAAAGAGGTTGTTGCCTTTGTTCTCCTCTAGGATTTCTATGGTTTCCTGTCTCACATTTAGGTGTTTCA
The DNA here is from genome assembly GCF_016509475.1 of Prionailurus bengalensis. NCBI lineage: Eukaryota > Metazoa > Chordata > Mammalia > Carnivora > Felidae > Prionailurus > Prionailurus bengalensis. Next base: position 52,564,898 of record NC_057355.1, read on the forward strand.
TTCATTTTGAATTTATTTTTGTGCATGGTATAAGAAAGTTGGACCCTTTGTTTCTTGAGTGATGTTCTGGAGACTAGCCTGAACATTTTTAAAGAGTTGGTTGGTGGTGTAATTCTTCAAAGAACAGGAATTGGGGTGGGGTGTCTGACTGGCTTACTCAGAAGAGTGTGCGACTCTTGATTTTGGGGTTGTGGCTTTGAGCCCCGTGTTGGGTATAGAGATTACTAAAAAAAAAAATAACCTTAAAATAAAGAGTAAGGAACCAGGTATGGTTTATATATTTCTATGAGGTCATCCATCTTTAAAGGTATTTTACTGTGTTTTTCATCCTGATTGGGTAGGACCTAGCAGTGTATTCTATCATAGCTTCATTCTAATTTGAATCACCTTCTATAATAGAAAACATTTTTCACAATGGCTTCTCAGTTAATAATGGCCCATATATGTGTGTATGTTTTTTTGTTTGAGAGGGAGGGTAGGAATAGGGATAGATTGTTTTGTTTTTATGTCTAATTATTAAGGAAAATTTTAAACACATTACAAATATAATGAGAACTGTATAATGAACTCTGATGTAACCATCACTCAGTAGTTGGACAATTTTGTTTCATCTGTATTCCTTACCCCACCTTACCCAGACTTTTAAACAATCTCAGATATGTCATTGTATTTCATTCATGAATATTGAGTTCTTTCATCAGCCCGCTTCGTAGTTGTTTCAAGTTTATTTATTTATTTTTTAATGTTTATTTATTTTTGAAGGAGAGAGAGAGCATGAGTCGGGGAGGGGCAGAGAGAGAGGGAAACACAATTCGAAGCAGGATCCGGGCTCTGGGCTATCCCATAGAGCCCGATGCAGGGCTCGAACTCACAAGCTGCAAGATCATAACCTGAGCCGAAGTCAGACGCCCAACTGATTGAGCCACCCAGGCGCCCCAGGTTTATTTTTTTTAGTAATCTCTACACCAACCTGGGGCTCGAACTCATGGCCCCAAGATCAAGGGTCGCTTGCTCTTCCAATTGAGCCGGCCAGGCACCCCCATAGTTGTTTATATAGAGAAGAATAAAAAGGAAAGTGGAAAAACTGGAAGGGAACCATTAGGACCGTGTTGCAAAGACAGTCACAGCTAACAGTGGACATCCAGAAAGTCTAAGTGGGAATGGGAGCAGCTGCTTTTCAGGTTGATGGTGAGGGAATAGGCATAGGGAAGCGTGGGCTTAGATCAGTTTTCAAAATACTTCTTTTTGTTGCCATCTTGATTCATATTCTCTTTATCTTTGTGAGTATGTGTTTTTAAATTTTTTCACTCTCATTTCAGTGGCTTTCCAGGATGCAGCAGTGGTAAACTACATGCATTTAATGTGCTATGATTTCCTGGTAGTCCCATTGAGTTTAATTTCAATAGCAGTGGTTTTCATTTTAGGAAGCTCTTGAATATTTTCCACATCTGCCTGCCATTTCCCCTACATGCAATTAAGATAACGTTAGGGGAGCCTGGGTGGCACAGTCGGTTAAGCGTCCGACTTCAGCCAGGTCACGATCTCGCGGTCCGTGAGTTCGAGCCCCACGTCGGGCTCTGGGCTGATGGCTCAGAGCCTGGAGCCTGTTTCCGATTCTGTGTCTCCCTCTCTCTCTGCCCCTCGCCCGTTCATGCTCTGTCTCTCTCTGTCCCAAAAATAAATAAACGTTGAAAAAAAAAAAGATAACGTTAGACTCTAAACCTGCTCAAAAACTAGGGTTTTAATCTTTGCAGGGTGCTGCTTTTTCCTTACCCATATTTAGGGAGCTTCTCTATTTCCCTAGGTTTTTGGTCCCATATTTATTTGTTTTTTTAGCTGTGTGAAAGAACCTGCTTTATAGAGGGGCTTCAGGTCTAAATTGCTACCTTCTGTGGCCTCAAGTCTTTATCTCTTGTCCCGATAGCTCTTATTGTATCTTAACATATCCAGGGTTATGACAGACTTAGCATTAGCTCAAATGCTCTGGCATTGAGTCCCCTTTGTGATTCCAGCTCTAGGAGTTGAGAAATTCACTTAAGCTAATTGTTTTTCCTGTTGATAACATATCCAGCATCTCTAGGTGATTAAAACAAAAGGGTTTCAATGTTGTCTGTTTTTCTGTCACTATGTGTGTATGCTTATTCTACAATTCTATGTCTCTTGAGGAGAAAGGAAGCAGAAAGTACAGTACTCTAAGGCACTTGTGTTTTAAAACAGGTAGAAAATACTATAAGATGGAGGACACGCCGGGATGAGGAAGGAAATGAAATTAAAGAAAGCAATGCTCGGATAGTCAAGTGGTCAGATGGAAGGTGAGTCCGAAACACCTAGAATGCGACTAGGAGGGATCGAACTTTAGAATAAAACTTTATTTTTTGGATACCTCGTATTAAAGAATTTCCATTGCTAAGCCTTGGCATTGCACAGAAATCCTGAGAGAAATAAATAGGTAGTTGAAGGTCGAGGGGGCTGGTGAAACACATTAAAAGTAGGCCAAAGATGTGATCATCCTTGCTGGCTATAGTATGGTTGTTTGGAAATGTTAGGCCAGCTCCCCTCCCCATTGCATGCTGCTCAGAATAAGATGATGTGTCAGAAAAGCTACCTTTCACTGGGAAAGTAGTAGAGGCTGAGTAAAAGTCATAGTATGTTTTCCTTCGGAACGTACTTCGTTGGTAAACATGAAAACAACATGTTTTGCTTCTTTGTAGGTTGTTTTTCACATCATCCTGGCTTCTTTACTCTTTCCTTCTGAAAGTAGCAGTTGTATCACATTTTAAGTAAAATAAAATCGTAGAATGAAAGCTTTATGACTTAAATATATGAAGTGTTTCTTCTTTTCAGCATGTCTCTGCATTTAGGCAACGAAGTGTTTGATGTTTACAAAGCTCCACTGCAGGGAGATCACAACCATCTTTTTATAAGACAAGGTACTGGTCTACAGGGACAAGCTGTTTTTAAAACCAAACTCACATTCAGGTAACTATTATCAACTACAATATTTATTACGGTAAAAGCAGTGAATATAGATATTGTCCAAATTACTTGACTCCTGATTGAATATAACCTTCTGTATAGTTCACCAAAGACCAAGGTCTGGGTCTCAACTCTGAAGATTCAAACGCTATTTTGTCAGGTACACTAAAAGTTGCTCTTTCACAGGGAACCAAGTCATGCTAATCGAACTTACAGGAGACTGTTATGTAAATCAGAATGTTAATTTATTCCAGTGGTTACTATAGCTTCCAGGGGGTCTAGAATACTTGCTGGTCAGTGTCTTTCCCCCCCCCCCCCCCCCCAATAAAATTGATCTGGAAGACTAACTGATAACTGGAGGTTGGTAGTGTACATGTGGTCAGAGGAAAGGCAACGAGTTGGGCGTCAAGGCTGGGGTCCTCCTGTTCTTTAGGCTGCTGTGTCCAGACCACTCTGGGGGTGTGTCCCCCATGCAGCCCAGAGTACTCAGGTCAGCTGGTGAGAACATTCCCCTTCTTTAGACTGTGTAGGCACTACGGTGAAATGTTCGCATTTTTCTTTTCTTGATTCTAAGCAGATCATCCTCCTTGGGTAATGTTTATCTTTAGAGAGGACACAATAATCTTGATTGCGACTTAGCTTTTTGAAAACTGCAATGGTCAAAAGTCTAGGCTTCAGAATCAGACCTGTATTTCAGTTCCATTTCCACATATGCAACCTTGTGCAATTTTCTCAACTTCTCTGCCTCAATTTCCTAATACATAAAATCATTATTTTCATAGAGTAGCTGTGACAGTGAAATCATATAACTTGTAAAACGCAAAGCACTGTGCTCGGCAAATCTCCTTGAGTTTATGTATTTACGGATTCTGGAGGGTGATAATGCCTTGTCAAGCCTTTTTTACTCCAGCTTTTGTTTCTTACTTTCTTTTGAGATAAGAATGTTTCAGTGAGCCACAGAATGGAGAAATTTTGGAATCCTCTCACCTGGCGTGTGCAGTTTAGTGTCCCTGCCTATTTTTCCCTAGAAGATAAGAATGGTTTCTGGTCTGTTGTTTTTGTGATGTTGATGTGACTGGCTCACAGATGTATTTGGTAAACAGGCATTTTTGTTCATTTCTTGCAGACCTCACTCTACAGACAGCGCCACACATAGGAAGATGACCCTGTCACTTGCAGATAGATGTTCAAAGACACAGAAGATTAGAATCTTACCAATGGCTGGTCGTGATCCTGAGTGCCAACGCACTGAAATGATTAAGGTACTTTTTTGCTAAGCTCTATCCTGGGATTTTGGGTACAGGCATACCTCAGAGAGACTGCGGGTTTGGTTCCAGACCTCTGCAATAAAGCAAATCAAATCGTTTTTTTTGTTTCCCAGTGCATGTAAAAATTATGTTTACATCATATTGTAGTCTATTTAAAAACAATTTTTTAATGTTTATTTATTTTTGAGAGAGAGACAGAGAGAGACAGAGAGAGACAGAGCATGAACAGGGGAGGGGCAGAGATAGAGGGAGACACAGAATCCAAAGCAGGCTCCAGGCTCTGAGCTGACAGCACAGAGCCTGATGTGGGGCTTGAACTCACGAACTGTGAGATCACGACCTGAGCTGAAGTCAGATGCTTAACTGAGTCACCCAGTCGCCCCCACCCCCCCGCCTTTTTAAAATCTTTTTTTTTTTTTAATTTTTTTTTTCAACCTTTTTATTTATTTTTGGGACAGAGAGAGACAGAGCATGAGCAGGGCAGGGGCAGAGAGGGAGGGAGACACAGAATCGGAAACAGGCTCCAGGCTCCGAGCCATCCGCCCAGAGCCTGACGCGGGGCTCAAACTCACAGACCGCGAGATCGTGACCTGGCTGAAGTCGGACGCTTAACCGACTGCGCCACCCAGGCGCCCCTAAAATCTTTTTATATCATACTGTAGTCTATTAAATGTGCAATAGCATTATACCTACAAAAATATGTAGATACCTTAACTTAAACATATTTTTTGCTAAAATATGCAAACCATCATCTAAACTTTTAGCAAGTCACAACCACTCATCAGAGATCACCATAACAAATATAATAATGAAAAAGTTTGAAATGTTGCAAGAATTACCAAAATGTGACACAGAAACACAAGGTGAGCAAATAAATGCCGTAAGAAAAATTATGCCTATAGACTTGCTCAGCGCAGGGTTGCTGTAAACCTTCCAAGTGCAATAAAATGAGGTATAGCTATATATTAAGAATAGTATTTCCCAAAACTTTGTTTCTCATCTCTTCTTTGAGTACCTTTTTTTTCTTTCCAGCTGACATGAACAGGAAGCTGGATCAATTTCCTAAGCATTTGGCAAACAAGAGTGATGTGGTGATGGTCATAAAACAGACACAAGGGTTTGGGTTTTCTCTGACCGGGTCCTCAGGGTTTAGTAACAAACTGATTACTGAAAGGATCTGAACTTTTGCATATAATTTCAAAGATGATTTAGTGAATCTGAATCGATGTCAAAAGTCAGTGGAAATGCCAGAGATGTAGTCTAAAATAGAATAATAATAGACCAGAAGTTTAAGTGGGAATATGCCTCAAGGAGAAACAAGCAAAGTAGCTGGTGGTTTTTAAGGTCCGTTTATAATGTTCTACCTACTAGATTTTCAAATCCAGTTAGCTACAAAGTCAATTCTGGGGCATTGTTTGTAAATGATGGGAATATAATGCTTGTATCAACCCCTGTGGCCTTTTGTGCAGCGCTTGCTTTAAGAAGCCGAATGCAGCAGTATAGTTTCATGCTTTCTCTTCTCTATCTTCTCTGATATCTGCTAGATCTCTCCCATTGCCCTTCCTGCTTTGTGTGGTTTTGTTCCTTGGTGCACCAGGGCACAGTGAGGCTAAGATACTCTGGTTGCCTCAGGGCCTTTCTTACCGATCTCATTATCAGACTCCTGTCAGACTCTGCTGATGATCTGGCCCTGGGCCCCTTATATTTTGTTCAAGGAGGCAGGTTAACTAAACCAGGTTCATAGCAGTGCCTAACCTAATGGGGTGTAGGTACACTGGCTTTGGGGCCTGACTTCTTGCTCCACTACCCCACCTTTTCTGCTCAAGCCAACGCAGCTGGAGGAACCTTCAGACTCTAGTCTCAGCATGATTGGAAGAGCCCTCTGGATTACCTTACAAGATCCCCCCTAACTGTCTTCCACTTCCCCAGTTTCCATGAAAATGCACAAGGAATGAACTGGTTGGTTCTTAATCCCTGTTACACTGAATACAATAGTACAACCTTAATGAAAAATTTGCTGCATAGAATGTTTACCAACGTATAGTTGTATGCAGTAATATAGAGCAATTAAATTAGAAATTCAAAGAAATGCCATAATCTCTCATATTGTGTCTCTGTCTTGTGAACACCAGTGTGTGGATCACCAGGCAGAGAAGGGTGTGAAGGGTGTGAAAGTTCTACTTTGGGGCTCAGGGACCCTCCCCTGCCAGCACCTCCCCATCCTGTCATCAGGAGCGACGGGGAGCTCTCTGGGGTGAGGGGCCCTGACAGGAATATCTGAGCACCACTGTAGTTTGATGGAGCCTGAGCAAGTTGGGTTGTCTGTCTCAGGGATTAACAGAAACGGCCGCCCTCAGGCGTCCACTGGGCAAGGATGAGGTTCTTCAGGCTGGTTGCTGCTCTCCAGACTCTGACTGACGGGCAGCACAAGGGGACGCTGCAGCTCCCAGGGCCGTGCCTGTGCCAGTTCTGATCGGCCGCTGGTGCGAGAGAGCCCTCAGCCTCTTCACCCTGTGTTACCTTCAAGCCTTAGAACTAAAGAGTGATCGCTGTGTGGTAACAGGTGTAGAATGGAGACAACTAGGTGTTATCCTGGGCTGGGCATTCACATATTCTTTAGAGTAAAAGTAGTTTCAGGTGGGCAGTAAACGAGTTCATTTTTCAAAGTTCACTCTTTTATTTGCTTCTTTACAGAAAGAAGAAGAACGTTTGAGGGCTTCTATTCGTAGGGAGTCTCAGCAGCGCCGAATGAGAGAGAAGCAGCACCAGCGGGGACTGAGTGCTAGTTACCTAGAACCTGATCGATATGACGAGGAGGAGGAAGGCGAGGAGTCCATCAGCTTGGCTGCCATTAAAAACCGATATAAAGGGGGCATTCGAGGTGAGTGTGCAGAAGTTAAATTTCATAATTTCAGGGTTCTGGAACTTATCTTTGCATTTGGCCTACTCTGAATTCCCAGTCACTGGACATTTCATCTTTAAGGAATCCGTGGAATGAGTGATACATTTCAAGAGTTACTAAACCAGACATTGCAGAATTCTTCCAGGTGAACCTGAAGGGGTGGAAACTGCTGCCTTATTCTTACTGAAGGAACAGAAACTTTGAGAGGTCGAGTAACTTGCCCAAAGATGCATAGTTAGTAAGTGGACAGTTCTTGAACCGGGCTCATCTGACTTCTGGGGCATCTGTCTCAGTCCCAGTACTGCATCCAGAGATTTCCCCACAGCCCACGGCAAGGCAAGCTGCTGGAAAGCAGACTGAACCCGAGGTAGAAGACTTGGCCTGGGTTCCCGACCTGAGCCGGCTCTAGTCTCACTTCTGCCACTCTTCTGTTGGATTGATGACTTCTCAAAAGTTACAATACCTACCTTCTATTAACCTCATTAGGAAAAAGCCAACCTATTAATAATAGTATTTACAATAGGAGGTTTTGAGAATTGAATGATGTAATACATACACAGTACTTTGCCCAGCACCTGGCACATTCAAGTACTAAAGAAATGAAACCTAAAACCATTGTTGTTATTCTTACTAGTCGTCAGCTTTAGGCAAATGACTTCGTATCTCTGAATATCGTGTTCCCTTTCTGTAAAATGAGACTCTAATCCCCCCTAGGTTAGCCCGAGAGAGCTTTGGGAACCACTGTACAATGTAAGATACACTGTGGGTGACCATACATCCTAGTTTTGTCCTTATTGAGTGACAGATTTTAAGAGCACTGAAATTTCCCCTCTGTCATCCTATAAAATACCTTTTTCCTTTCCTTGCAGTGACTGCATTTGTTCTGGTGAGCTATTTCATCCTTCTTTCCTACCTATTAATTATTTTGGGACTACAGTACAGAGGCGATTTTTTTGTTAGTGCTAATTTCCCACAAAAAAGATTAGTTACAGAAATAAACCACATGAATACTAAATAAAAACAAAAAAAATTGAGGATGCTTTCCGTTCACCAGAGATTGAAAACCTACCTGACAAGTTCATTAGCATTCAGTTCAGTTCCAGGGTAGGCTCTGGGTTCTCAGACAAGGGGGTTGGTCTAAAGTCAGCTGCTCTTGATTCCATCCTGAGGTTCACCTGGGCTGGGGCATTAGTGCAGACTTTTTACTCCTCTCCATCTCCCTTTGAAATGGCCATCTGGCAACAAATGGTCTTCTCAGGACCAGGACTCCATCCCTTGATTTGATTTTCAAAGCTTATTTTGGAATTTAGTTATCTCCCAGGAAAGAATGACTCAAGCGTCCATAGGTTATTCTGGAAGAATAATAGTGTTTGTGTCTTTAGTGACCTTGCACACAGCTTTTTTAATACTTAATAGTGGTCAGATGAACCATTCTTGTATTATGAGAGGATAAGTGCTTCATTTCAACATATTAAATCTTATATTTATTTTTAAATCCAAAAAATTTTAATGATTTGTTTCTTACAAAAATATACAGAAGGAATGAAAGATAATCATCAGAAGAACTCAGAAATGAACAAATCACTGTCTGAAAATCACTCACAAATCATTCCTTTGCTTTCAGAGGAACGAGCCAGAATCTATTCATCAGACAGTGATGAGGGATCAGAAGAAGACAAGGCTCAAAGATTACTCAAAGCAAAAAAACTGACCAGTGATGAGGTAAAACCAAATTTGTTCAATTGAAGGGGTTACTCTGTATGCTTGAGTCCACTACTGGAATGAAGAAGAACTCACAGCCCAGAAACACAGACAGATGTGGCTGTACACTTCACTGAGAAATAAATGTAGTGACAGGACCAGGAGTGACCCAGAGGGTCTGAGCCCTGTGATCAGGTGCGTGTTGGAAGGTGGCTCAGAGAGTAAGACCCCTCGCTGATGTTGAAGAAAGTGTTAGCTTGTGGGGCACATCAGCCAGGCGGGCATTCTAGGTGGATGAAAAGGCCTGTGAGAAAGTGTGCGGGGCCCTGAGATGGCAAGGCTTGACTAGAAACTAGATATCATTCAGTGTGGGTAGATCAGAAGGTTTATTTATCTCTTCTTTCTTTTGTCTATTTTCAATACATTTTTTAAAATTTTAATTTTTTAATTTACATCCAAGTTAGTTAGCATATAGTGCAACAATGATTTCAGGAGTAGATTCCTTAATTCCTCTTACCCATTTAGCCCATCCCCCCTCCCACAACCCCTCCAGTAACCCTCTGTTTGTTCTCCATATTTAAGAGTCTCATGTTTTGTCCCTTCCCTGTTTTTATATTATTTTTCCTTCCCTTCCCTTATATTCATCTGTTTTGTATCTTAAAGTCCTCATATGAGTGAAGTCATATGATACTTGTTTTTCTCTAATTTTACTTAGCATACTACCTTCTAGTTCCATCCATGTAGCTGCAGATAGCAAGATTTCATTCTTCATGATTGCCGAGTAATACTCCATTGTATATATATACCACATCTTCTTTATCCATTCATCCATCGATGGGCATTTGGGCTCTTTCCATACTTTGGCTATTGTTGATAGTGCTGCTATAAACATGGGGGTGCATGTGTCCCTTCGAAACAGCACATCTGTATCCCTTGGATAAATACCTAGTAGTGCAGTTGTTGGGTCATAAAGTAGTTCTATTTTTAATTTTTTGAGGAACCTCTATACTGTTTTCCAGAGTGGCTGCACCAGCTTGCATTCCCACCAGCAGTGCAAAAGAGATGCTCTTTCTCCGCATCCTCGCCAACATCTGTTGTTGCTTGAGTTGTTAATGTTAGCCATTCAGACAGGTGTGAGGTGGTATCTCATTGTGGTTTTGGTTTGTATTTCCCTGATGATGAGTGATGTTGAGCATTTTTTCATGTGTTGGTTGGCCATCTGGCTATCATCTTTGGAGAAGTGTTTATTCATGTCTTTTGCCCATTTCTTCACTGGATTATTTGTGCTTTGGGTGTTGAGTTTGACAAGTTCTTTATCAATTTTGGATATTAACCCTTTATCTGATATGTCATTTGCGAATATCTTCTCCCATTCTGTCGGTTACCTTTTTGTTTTGCTGAGTGTTTCCTTTGCTGTGCAGAAGCTTTTTATTTTGATGAGGTCTCAATAGTTCACTTTTGCTTTTGTTTCTCGCGTCTGAAGACTTGTTGAGTAAGAAGTTGCTGTGGCCAAGGTCAAAGAGGTTTTTGCCTGCTTTCTTCTCAAGGATTTTGATGGCTTCCTGTCCTACATTTAGGTCTTTCACCCATTTTGAATTTACTTTTGTGTATGGTGTAAGAAAGTAGTTTAGGTAGGGGCCCCTGGGTGGCTCAGTCAGTTGAGCATCCAATTTCGGCTCAGGTCATGATCTCGTGGCCTATGAGTTGAAGCCCCACATCGGGCTCTGTGCTGACAGCTCGGAACCTGGAGCCTGCTTCAGATTCTGTGTCTCCATCTCTCTCCCTCCCCTGCTCATGCTCTGTCTCTTTCTATCTGTCAAAAATAAATAAATATTTTTAAAAATTAAAAAAAAAAAAAGAAAGTGGTTTAGGTTTATTTTTCTGCATGTCGCTGTCCAGTTTTCTCAGCACCACACGCTGAAGAGACTGTCTTTATTCCATTGGGTATTCTCTTTTGCTTTGTCAAAGATTAGTTGGCTATACATTTTTTTTAATTAATGGAAACAGTTCTTATGGCAGGAAAACCTCTTTTTCTTTAGATGAAGTACTATTTGAATAGTATTGAATAGTTCAATAAATTAAATTTCTATTGAAATAATAATTATTCCAAAGTAATTTTAAAATATCTTAATTCATATTTTTAACAGTAACCTTTTCAAATTGTAAGAGTACAGGTGCTGAAAATTTTAAGTCTTTTTTTGAGATATAAGTGACATGTAACATTAGTTTTAGGTATTGTACAATACAGTGATTCAATCAGTACACGTATGTATTGCAAAATGTTCACTACAGTAAGTTTAGTTAACATTTATTACCACACATAGTTAACAAATTTTTGTTCTTGTGATGAGAACTTTTAAGGTCTGTGCTTTTAGCAACTCTCAAATATATAATACTGCATTGTTAAGTAGATTCACCATGCTGTACATTCCATCCCCAGGACTTCTTTTAGCTGAGCCTTTTTAGATCTTTATCATTGGTGTTTTTGAATTGTACTGAGGTATCTATTTGGTTTTTCCTTTTTCTTTTTCCTTTTTTTTTTTTTTTTAAAGTGTATTTATTTTGAGAGAGAGAGAGAAGGGCAGAGGCAGAGAGAGAGAATCCCAAGCAGGCTCTGTTGACAGCATGGACCCAACTGCTGGTTCAACTTCACTAACTGTGAGATCATGACCTGAGCCAAAATCGAAAGTCGGATGCTGAATTGACTGGACCACCCAGTGGCCCCTCCTTTTATTTTTCTGATTGGGATTTGTTCTGAATGTGAATTCATCATCAGTACTGAAAATTTCTCTGTCATCAATTCTTCTGTACTTTTCTTGCTGTCCTTTCTTTCTGAAGCCCTGATTAAATGCATTGTTTAAATTAAATTAAATGCATGTTACTCCTGTGTCCTCCACAACCCTCAAACCATCTTTCATGTTTCCCGTGTCTTCGTCTCTGCACTCTGGGGCATCTCTTCAGAGCTGCCTTCTAGTTCACTACATCTCAAGTTGTTAATCTCTGTCACTCAGGTTTTAATTTAGTTGTTTTAGTTTTCATCTGTAGAAGTTTAGTGTCTTTCTCAAATTGACTGTTGTAAAAACTCCTTCCCCAACTTGTATTTCCAATTTCTCCTTTTTATGTCTTAAAATGTTTTAAAGCTGTATATAGTCTTTTATGTCTGATAATTCCAGTGTCTGAAATCTTTTGTGTGTAATTTTATTGCCTATTTTCTGGCTCTATTTCTTGATGACTGACTTGTCTCATGTATTCTGTGATTAAATGATTGATTACTTAGCTCAGCTTGATGGGAATTTTGAGGCCTAGATTGATGGGTTCCTACAAAGATGATTTAGATTTGCCTCTTCCAGGTGCATTGGGTATCAGCTACCTGGGACCACTTTAACCTATACTCTTGGAACTAGGTCTTTTTAGATTACCTGAAAGTATGAATTCTGACTTCATGTTATGAATTTTCTTAGAATCAGTTAATTAATTTTTCCGTTTATTTTTTAACAATGACAGATATTATGTGATGGGATCATTCTGTGAAAGCAGCTTTCTCATACTACTTGGGTCTAGGTTATTTTTTTTCCTCCAAAATCCTGTTCATTCTTCAAAGAATTCAATTACATATAACCTTGTGAAAATTGAGAATGCCAGGTTTTTCTTTTATTTTTTTATGTTATTACTTTTTTAATGTTTGTTTATTCTTGAGAGACAGCACAAGGTGGGGGAGGGGCAGAGAGAGAGGGAGACACAGAATCCGAAGCAGGCTCCAGACTCCTAGCTGTCAGCACATAGCCTGAAGCAGGGCTCGAACTCATGAGCCGTGAGATCATGACCTGAGCCGAAGTTGGATGCTTAACTGACTGAGCTACCCAGGCACCTCTAGATAGAGGATCTTAATGATGCTTTTCCAGTGTGTTGCATTGTTGGCAAACGGGAATCCTCATCTAAGCAGATGCTGTTTTATTTCCTGGCAAGCAGAAACTGTGAATGAAAATTGAGAATTGCCATGGAACTTCTGTTTATTTCTAGTATTCTCAGAAATGAGATTATTAAATGTGATCCATGAAATAGCCTTCTTTTAGGCTGGGAAAACCTGTAACTGCCTGACTTAAAAATGCCTCTTGTGAATGCCTCCTGGCTGTCTGTTACAGGAACTGCCCTCTACCTCCCTTGTCCACATACTCTCTGTTAGGTGTCTTCCTATATCCCTCCCTTCCCCTTTTGTGACAGCAAATTATTTCCTCTGCCTGGACCTCCCATCCCCTGGCCACTTTATCCTCACTACCCCAGCTCAAGTTCTGGCTGTGGATTACAGTCAGGGAGAGGAGTAAGGCTCACACATGCTCTAGGTCCCTCTCCCTGTTTGTGCACCAAACCCCATCCCGATGCCATGAGCCTGGGTGTGTCTTTGAAATGCAGGGGGATCTGCAGATTCTAAGTTCCCAGGGAACTGCCATTATCAGCAGAGGATATGGGGGAGAGGGCATGAGTCTGGATTGGAATGAACTGGACTGTAGAATCTTGGCCACTTCCACGGCCTTGAACAAGTCATCTCACGTTTCTGCATCTGTTCCCTCATCTCTGCAACGGGATTTATGTTTGCTGCTTGCACGGTTGTTGTAAGACCATAACCTACGAAAGTGGATAGCACAGTGACATGTAGTATTTGAATAGGAAACATTAGTTTCCTTCCCCAACAGGGTCAGAGTTACAAAAAAAGAGAAAAATAGCTTTTCCCCCTCCCTTATTTTTGGAAGTGGTTACAACTTGAGAAAACCTAAATAACTTGAAAGGTAGAAAAATGGGTAAGAGGAGAACCTGTGGAAAAGGGACAAACCCAAGTGGAAAGAAACACAAAGACAGTGGAAGAGAACGGATCACAGCCTGTTGTTAGCCTTCTGTTCAGATGGAGCAGGTGACCTGCTGAGAAGGATTAGAGTATGGTACCCAGTGGTCTGGTTCCTCTCCCTGCTTCTCTCATGGAACCTTCATTCTCCACATTGGCATCCCTGCCTTACCTGTTAGAGGCCCTTGCCCTCTGTCTATGGGACCCTAGGTCACTTGTAACAGCATAGCCCCAGCTGCCTCTCTTTTGTAGGATTTCCTGTGATTGGGATTAGGAGTATATTTTCCCAGAAGCCTTTGACATTCTTGGTGTTGGTCTCATACTTTCAGACACTTTTTTTTAAAATTTTTATTTAATTTATTTTTTAATTTACATCCTAGTTAGCATATAGTGCAACAATGATTTCAGGAGTAGATTCCTTAATGCCTCTTACCCATTTAGCCCATCCCCCCTCCCAATAACCCTCTGTTTGTTCTCCATATTTAAGAGTCTCTTATGTTTTTGTCCCCCTCCCTGTTTTTATATTATTTTTGCTTCCCTTCCTTTATGTTTATCTGTTTTGTATCTTAAAGTCCTCATATGAGTGAAGTCATATGATACTTGTCTTTCTCTGACTAATTTCACTTAGCATAATACCCTCTAGTTGCATCCACATAGTTGCAAATGGCAAGATTTCATTCTTTTTGATTGCCGGGTAATACTCCATTGTGTATGTATGTATGTATATATATATGTGTGTATATGTGTGTATATATATATATATATATATATATATATATATATACACACACATATATGTGGTGGTGTGTGTGTGTGTGTATATGTGTATATATATGTGTATATATATACATATATATGTGTATATATATACACATATATGTGTATATATATGTATATATATACACACACATATATGTATATATGTATATATATACATATACATATATATGTATATATATGTATATGTATGTGTATATATATACATATATACATATGTGTGTGTATGTATATACATATATATACATATGTATATATATGTATATATGTATATACATATACATATACATATGTATACATATACATATGTATATATGTATATATGTGTGTGTGTATATATATATATACACACACACACACACACACCACATCTTCTTTATCCATTCATCGATCTATGGACATTTGGGCTCTTTCCATACTTTGGCTATTGTTGATAGTGTTGCTATAAACATTGGGGTGCATGTTTCTCTTCGAAACAGCACACCTGTGTCCCTTCGATGAATACCTAGTAGTGCAGTTGCTGGGTCATAGAGTAGTTCTATTTTTAATTTTTTGAGGAACCTCCATACTGTTTTCCAGAGTGGCTGCACCAGCTTGCATTCCCACCAACAATGCAAAAGAGATCCTCTTTCTCTGCATCCTCGCCAACATCTCTTGTTGCCTGAGTTGTTAATGTTAGCCATTCAGACAGGTGTGAGGTGGTATCTCGTTGTGGTTTTGATTTATATATCCTGGATGATGAGTGATATTGAGCATTTTTTTGTGTGTGTGTCAGTTGGCCATCTGGATGTCTTCCTTGGAGAAGTATCCATTCATGTCTTTTGCCCATTTCTTCACTGGATTATTTGTTTTTTGGGTGTTGAGTTTGATAAGTTCTTTATCGATTTTGGATATTAACCCTTTATCTGATATGTCATTTGTGAATATCTTCTCCCATTCTGTCGGTTGCCTTTTTGTTTTGCTGAGTGTTTCCTTTGCTGTGCAGAAGCTTTTTATTTTGATGAGGTCTCAATAGTTCATTTTTGCTTTTGTTTCTCTTGGGTCTGAAGACGTGTTGAGTAAGAAGTTGCTGTGGCCAAGGTCAAAGAGGTTTTTGCCTGCTTTCTTCTCAAGGATTTTGATGGCTTCCTATCTTACATGTAGGACTTTCATCCATTTTGAGTTTATTTTTGTGTATGGTGTAAGAAAGTCGTCCAAGTTCATTTTTCTGCATGTCGCTGTCCAGTTTTCCCAGCACCACTTGCCGAAGAGACTGTCTTTATTCTGTTGAATAGTCTTTCCTACTTTGTCAAAGATGAGTTGGCCCTATGTTTGTGGGTCCATTTCTGGGTTCTCTATTCTGTTCCATTGATCTGAGTGTCTGTTCTTGTGCCAGTACCATACTGCCTTGATGATTACAGCTTAGTAATACAGTTGAAGTCTGTAAGACACTCTTATTTATGTATATTCTTAGGTATGTTTTTGGTTAAACTCTGAGAGCTGGTTTATTAGTGTGAAAAAAATTAGCCTTAAAAACACTTAGTAATTATAATTAGTCTTGAAGATAAATTGTTGGAAGACAGCTCCTTCAAAACCATGGGCAGCCTGTTGTTGTGTCTGTATGGACTTGCACTTATAGCTGTGGCAGCAAACCTCGTTTCAGTGTGACAAGAGTAGTTTTGTCATTTGCGTGTATACATGGCGCAGGGGTTTTCTGTAGCTTGGGTCAGTGTGGCAGAGTCCCACGTGTTTACCATTCACTGGCCTTTCGCAACCTCAGCCTCAGAACATTCACTCTGTTTCATCTTTGAGGAAGCTAGTTAAGCAATTCTGGAGTGTCATATTCTGGATAATTTAGCTATTGATATATTTGAATTCTATCTGTAAAAATTGTTTTTAGATAACCTCCTGAATTGTTTCTATTAGAACATCATACATGATTTTTAATTTTTTTTTTTAATTTACTTTTTTTAAGTTTATTTATTTATTTATTTATTTTTTAATTTTTTTTTCAACGTTTATTTATTTTTGGGACAGAGAGAGACAGAGCATGAATGGGGGAGGGGCAGAGAGAGAGGGAGACACAGAATCGGAAACAGGCTCCAGGCTCTGAGCCATCAGCCCAGAGCCTGACGCGGGGCTCGAACTCCCGGACCGCGAGATCGTGACCTGGCTGAAGTCGGACGCTTAACCGACTGCGCCACCCAGGCGCCCCAAGTTTATTTATTTTGAGAGAGAGAGCACATGCAAGCAGGGTAGGGGCAGAAAGAGGGAGAGAGAGAGAGTGTGCACTCGAGGGAGGGACAGAGAGAGAGGGAGAGAGAGAATCCCAAGCAGGCTCTTCACTGTCAGCACAGAGCCCAACACAAGGCTCGATCCCACAAACCGTGAGATCCTGACCTGAGCCGAAATCCAGAGTCGAACACTTAACCTACTGAGCCACCCAGGTGTCCCAGCATTGTACATGATTTTAAGTAATGCAAACTTGTGTTATAAGCTTTTAATTCAAATATTTTTTAAAAAACCTTTGTGATGTGAGTTTTTAGTATATCCAAAACAAATCATTAGTTTACAAAATTGATGGTCATTAAAATACTGAATTTTAGGTAATGAAGAGGTGAATTGCCGAGGAAGCAGAGAAAAGTTTAATCACCAGATCATTGTAAAAATATACAACAGGACAAGTGGCTATACAGGCAGACTTCTTTGGGAGAGCCTTGATCCTTTCCAGGGCAAACCTAGTTTCCAGTTTTCTGCATGCCCTTCTCCATGTACAAGGCCTTCCTTCCAAGAGATTGGTGATAATTGCTTAGTTCTTCCTTACAGCCCTGAAGTTGGGTTATTTTATAGTTAGTATGTAATTAACGCCGGTTAGTTGTCATTTTTGAATGCTTCTAGTACTTAGTAGATTTGAAAACTGGCCATGACCTTCACCACTGGCTTTATGCATCTGGCAAATGTTCTTATTCTAAAAATTGTTTTGTGTTTTCAGAGGATCATTCAGTTCAGAGCTACTTTGGATAAACCTTCTTGTAAATATTCTCTATTGACTACTAGATTTTTAAAAATTTTCTTTGTGTAGGAAGGGGAACCTTCTGGAAAGAGAAAAGCAGAAGATGATGATAAAGCAAATAAAAAGCATAAGAAGTACGTGATCAGTGATGAAGAGGAAGAAGATGATGATTGAAGAAAAATGTGAAAACATTTTATGTATTTTTTGTACAGTTTATTAAATATGATGTAAACATGAGTTATTTTGATTGAAATGAATTGATTTGCTTTTGTGTAATTTTAATTGTAATAAAAAAAAATTTTTAAAGCCAGTCTCTGCTCAGGAAATCTACTTTTCTGAAAGTGAGTTGATTTTTGTATAAGCTTCACATGAGGCCTGAGGTTTCAGTGAACTCCTGCTGCTCTTTCCCTCCCCACCCCCTCATGAAGAAGCGTCCTGGTCAGGGCCGGGTGAGGCAAGTGAGGCATGCTTCTGGGGTGCAGAGTTTTTAAAGGCACGGAAAGAGCCTCTGTGATTGTTCGAGTTTGTGGGCTTCTCGAACACAGTACCACAAACTGGGTAGCTTAAAACTGCAAAAATGTGTTCTTTTACAGTTCTGGAGCCTAGAAATCCTAAGTCAAGATATTGACAGGGCCAGCCTCCATCTAAAGGCTCTAGGGAAGAATCTTCCTTCCTTTGTCCCAGTTTCTGGGGGCTCCTGGCAGTCCCTGGCATTTGGCAGTGTAACTCCAGTCTTTCCTTGGTCTTCACATGGCACATTTCCCCTTGTGTTTGCTCTGTGTCTCTGTATGTGTCCAGGTCTTCCTCTCCTTATAAGGATACCAGTCACTGGGTTTAGGACCAACCCCAAGTCAGTGGACTTCATCTTAACTAACTATATCTGCAAAGACCCTATTGCCACATAAACTCACATTGGGAAGTTCTGGGTAGATATGAACTTTGTGGGGATTGGGGGGGGATCCCTGTTCAGCCCACTATAGTAATCAAGGTAAATAATATCGTGATACAACATTTAAAAAAATTGGAACTAATGCAAAAATCCATGATCAACAAGATGTCATTTTTGTAAACAGCATCTGATGACTGGAATTAGGGTAAGGCAAGTGAAACGAGTTGCACAAGTACAGAGCTGGATGGATCCTTGCTTTACTTAAAATTTTAATATTTTCATGGGTTTTTCACACGGAGTTTTAAAAACATTGTGCTGCAGTTTAACTTGATGACTGAGATTCTGGCACCCTTATTTCACCCACGGTGAATGTGTCACTTGTTGCATCCCTGTCCTGGCCCTCGTTTGTCACAGCATGATGCTTGGGATCCAAAGACAAGCACCCAAGAGAGGGAACCAGGGACAAGCTGTATTAACTTTTTTAGGTTTTGTGGCTAGCATGGAAAGTCACATTGAAGTCCAACACATTCTGTTCATTACAAGTGAGTCACTAGTCGGAGGGAAATTTGAGTCGATGGAATGGCAAGGAATTTGCAGGTATGTTTTTTTTTTTTTTCAATGTTTATTTATTTTGGGACAGAGAGAAACAGAGCACGAACGGGGGAGGGGCAGAGAGAGAGGGAGACACAGAATCGGAAACAGGCTCCAGGCTCTGAGCCATCAGCCCAGAGCCTGATGCGGGGCTCGAACTCACGGACCGCGAGATCGTGACCTGGCTGAAGTCGGACGCTTAACCGACTGCGCCACCCAGGCGCCCCTGCAGGTATGTTTTAAATTTAGCACGCACATGTCTTTTCTGTGGTGTTCTTCTACATACACTGATCTTTCACTTATGAATGGATTCCACCCTACTTCTCGTGCTGTTGGTACAATCTGGGCGTGGGGGCTGTGGGAGGCTTATCCTGAAATTGGACCATAGAAAAGTGACATTGAAAGAGAAGGTCCTAAATCACCATTGTGCCACTTTCCTAACACCAAAACCTTCAGTCTCATGCTGTTTCTTGTCTTATCAAGTTGAAACTCGTATGCCTGTTTTTTTTTTTTTTTTAAGTTACTTATTTGAGAGAACAAGTGAGCAGGGGAGGGGCAGAAAGAGGGGAAGAGAATCCCAGGCAGGATCCAAGCTGTCAGCACAGAGCCCAACATGGGGCTTAATCGCATGAACCGCAAGATCACAACCTGAGCCAAAACCAAGTGTCAGACGCTAAATGGACTGAGCCACTCAGGCGCCCCTACTTTTTTTTTTTAAACTAGTAGGCATGTGTGTCCGTTATTCTCTTATCTTGCAAGCTTAGTGATGCTGGTGCCAAGTTTCTGTAATCACATTTCATCTTTGCCAGTTGCCCCCTGTTAGGGGGCGCTGGAGGGAGACTGGAAGACTGGATAACAAATAAGAGATTGCTCCTTCCTGTTTGTTTATGGAATTTTCTAGAGGCTTCCTGTCAAGTTGCAGCTTTCCTAAGAGACCCACAAACACTTCAGTCTCAGCAGAGGCAGTTCCTTCCCACAGCAGCTCTGTCCAATTTGCAGCTTTACCAACACTTGGAGAGTCAGCTTTATTGTACCTGCCCCTCCCAGAGGCATTAGTGCCAGCTGGACACTTTTCTTCCTCAGGTTTGAGTTTCAGCTCCATACTGTAAGTTTTTAAGTTTAATAATTTCACCTCTTTGTTCCCTCATTTCCAAAAGTGCTAACCTAAGTACAATTAAAAAAATTTTTTTTAATGTTTATTTTTGAGGAAGACAGCAAGCAGGGGAGAGGCAGAGAGAGATGAGGGCACAATCTGAAGCAGTCTCCAGCTCTGAGCTGTTAGCACAGAGCCCGATGCGGGGCCCGAACTCATGAACTGTGAGATCATGACCTGAGCTGAAGTTAGACGCTCAACCGACTGAACCACCCAGGCGCCTCAGTACAATTTTTAAAAAATTCTGTATAGATAACTGGTGTGTTTTCTCTTGCCCCACTTGGACCTGACCGGGTAGTCCAGGAAACAAATCCTCAAAGAGGCGATTGGTAGGTTAGTTTGGGTTTAAATGCAGGTCTGAGCTTCTCACCGACAGGCAATGGGATTGCTGGTAATCCATGGTGTGGTGGCATGATGAATCAGATTATCTCCTATGTTTGAGGGCTTTAATGGCTGCTACACTTTGTTAGGCAGTAGTGATGATTATTTGGACTGTGGTGTGGCATGGATGCTTCTGAGTGCTCTGGAGGACTTACAGAAGAAAATTACAAGCTTATGTCTTTAAATATTCAGCTCAGGTCATGGTCAGAGAACCAGTGAGTTCATTACATCCCTAAAAGAATCTTCTACCTCATAATCAGAAGGCCGAGGTAGCAGGAGGTTAGACAACATTTAATTGTGCAATTGCAGAATTAAAACATTAATTGAATCCACAGCTTCTTGATATCTCTCATGTGAAAGGACATTGGATAGAGAGAGAAACTAGGAGTGGGGTGTCTGTTTGGATGAAGCTGAAAAGCTCGATTTCCTAGTCACTCTGAGACTCCCTTGCTTGTGAGAAGTTTGCTTCCCTAGGTCTGAAGAAACTGGTCTTTCCTTGCTTGAAAATGTTGTAATAATGTCACCTGGGGCAGTTTGTATTCTCCTCAAGGCTCACCCTTTGCATGCTGTCTGACCCACTTGTTACCAGCAGACCCAGCGCTACGACCTCCTCAGACTCTGACGAAGAAAGCACCAACTCCCAAATGAGGAAGAACTAGCTTCCCAAAAGAACGGCAAGATTTTGCTGATACAGGGAGAAGCCTAGGGAATATGTGTGGATATATTCTAAGAATATAATTCTAAGTATATTCTAAGAATGTGAGATGAAGGACAGACTATAACACTAGCATGGGCCAAACTGGTTTGGGTACACTTAGGTACTCTGGATTTGATGTGTTAGCGCATATAGCATATAGTGAGACACGGCTCTGTAGCTGGTTGGTTAACTAAAACAAACTCACTGGTGACCTACTTGTAATAAAGCTTCCCTGGCATTATGTGGAGGGAATCCAAAGGCTTAGGGAGATGAGTGTTGGATTAGACATACCTTGTGTTACCTGCATACCATGCCTCACCTTCTCCAACTCCATCCCCTGGGAAGGCCAGATTAAAATAATAAACATTTAATATTTCACCATTTCTGAGGGTCACGATTGGTTTAGCAGGGTCGTTGTGGCTCAGGGTCTGTGATGAGGTTGCAATCAAGACATTGGCTGAGAACACACTATCTAACGGCTTTCCTGGAACTGAAGGATCTGTGTCCAACATGGTTCATTCTTGTGCTGTTGGCAGGAGGCCTCAGTTTGTTGCCACATGAGCCTCTCTGTAGCAGCTTGAGTGTCTTCATGGCAGCTGGCTTCCCCTAGAGTGGGTGACCTAGAGCAGGAGAGAAAGAGCAAGGCAGAAAAGCCACAATGTCGTGCCCTAGCCTTGGAAGTGAGGTTGTATTCTATCGATCGGATAGACCAGCCATGATACGTGTTGGAGGAGACTATGCAAGGGCAGGAATACCAGAGGCAGGAACCACCAGAAAGTATCTTGAAAGCTGGCTGTCACAGCAGCTTTGCCTTCCACCAACCAACTTGGCCACCCTCCCTATCCAGAGACACTTGACGGGCTCCTGAGGGCTAGGCTCAGGGAGCCAGTCTGAGGTTGGTTGAGTGGAGAGGAGATTTGGTTTATGAATCTTGGGAAAACGTCAAAGTGATGGGGTAAGAGCTGTGTGAAAAACTTCAGTCAGAGAAATTAATGCTGTACATTTTCTCCCAACACTGAAGGTTATAGTAGGACCATGGATCTGTTTGGAGACATAGGTGACATTTCTTCAGACAGCGATGGGGACAATGAAAATTCCATTCCAGGGCAGCCTCATGTAAGTACACTCAGTAACCCCAACAGGTCCCAGTGTTGAAAGTTAAACAAGCTTCAAAGCCTGACGGGTCTGACTCCTATGGGGAGAGGACATTGATAATTGAGTAGCAGTCTGAAACATCTGATACATGGGTGACTTTCTCAGCTGTGTTGGGAATTTGTGGATATTAGAAGGCACCGAAGGAACTGCTCAGAAGAGGTTGATGCTAAACTTTAGGGGCTAAACTCTGAAAACTCATAATTTGAAAACCTTGGCTTAAGTTTTTCTGAACCCAAACCTGTGCCAAAAAGCATGTGCTATTTGACTTCTCTGATTTTCTCTTTCTTTCTTTCTTTCTTTCTTTCTTTCTTTCTTTCTTTCTTTCTTTCTTTCTTTCTTTCTTTCTTTTGAGAGAAGGAGAGAGAGAGAATCCCATGAGGGTCAGAGAGAGGAAGAGAGAAACAGGGTACAAACTCACCTGTAGTGGGACTTGAACTCACAAACCGTGAGATCATGACTTGAGCCAAAGTCAGATGCTTATAAGCCACCCAGGTGCCCTCTTCTCTGATTTTAATAGTTACATAGTACTGAGGGGTTGTACAATTTCACACTTCTTTTGTTTAATGTCTTATGCAAACTAGATATGCCAACAAAATAAGTATTTTTTTTCTGGTAATGCAGGCTTACAGGTCTTGTTTCCAATGGTGGTATTGTTGGCGGAGAGGATGAAATTTTAGGGAGAGACCTGGAGGGGTTACTGACTACTTTATTCCTAAAGTGGTGCCTGAATTTACTTCCTGTCACACCTGCATCTGCCTAGTATGGGAGAGCCGGAGCATTTCTTTCTATTTTTTTTATAAAATTCTTTTAACATTTATTTTTGAGAGAGACAGAGAGAGAGAGAGCACGCATGCACACACGCACACGCGCAAGAGGGGGAGGGGCAGAGAGAGAGGGAGACAGAATCCAAGCAGGCTTCAGGCTCTGAGCTGTCAGCACAGAACCCAACACGGGGCTTGAACTCACACACCATGAGATCATGACCTGAGCTGAAATTGGATGCTTAACCAACTGAGCCATCCAGGTGCCCTCAGCTGGAGCATTTCTGATTTCACTTCAAGCTCTCACATTCTGATTCTCCTCTTAGGAAGAACGTGGAGTGCCTCAGGACCAACAGGAGGAAGAGCCGATTTCTGAAGGCAGAATAGAAATAGAAATCCCCAATGTCAACTCTGATTTGGGGAATGAATTGTACTTTGTTAAACTACCCAGGTTTCTCAGCATAGAATCCAAGTAAGAGGACTGATTAAAGTTTTTTTCAAGATATTAAATAAAAATAAGTGGAATATAAATGTTTTTTCTTATGAGTTGGCTAATCATAAAGATTAGAGATTCCTCATCTGAAAGGATGATGCAGGTGTTTTTCACTAGTGTAAAGCTGAAAAATGAGGTTGAGAAAGTTTGCTAGAGAAATCATAAATGTTCAGTGCGAAAACCACTGTGACTAGAAAAGACCACGATCTTGGACAACAACATAGTATTGGGTATTTTTCATGAAGCATCGTGAGTGTAAGCTCTTATGCAATTAACCATGATACTTTCCTTTAAAAATGGTGAAAGATGGACCATATGTTATTTATATTTCAGAAAATGTAATTCTTCAAATAAGACTTCGAATTATTAGTCACATTTGGATTTTATTTCAGATGTGTTAAAATCAAATTTCAAGAAAGTACACTAATTTGCATACTTGCTTGAAGTTTTACATGAAGTGACTTGTCTACTGTGACTTTTTAAAAACACCTTGGTGCATGTTGTAAAGATTATTATTATTTTACAGCATTAACAATATTCATTACTAGATATGGCTAACCTGAGATTAAAAAACCATTTTTAGACCTTTTGATCCTCAGTATTATGAAGACGAATTTGAAGGTGTGAAAGTGCTTGATGAGGAAGATAGAACCATGTTAAAATTGAAGGTACCATTCTGTACTTGTTTCCTTTTTTTTTTTTTAAGTTTTTCATAAAACAGAGATAATGATTTGAGACTTGAGGTTATGAAATGATGTTTTATGTTTACTCTTCAGTCAACAAACAACCGTTCAGACCAAGGTCTGAAATGTCTCTTCAGAATGTTTCTAGGGGAGAAGTTACATAGCCTCATAGTCCCTGTAATTGTCACTTTTCTAACCTTTTTTTTTTTTTTTTTGCAGTTGTAATTTTTCAATGGAAGTAAAGATAAAAATTCTGAAAATTGTTAGTTCATTTTTTAAAAATGTTTATTTATTTTTGAGAGAGACAGAGACAGAATGCAAGTGGGTTGGGGCAGAGAGAGAGGGGGAGGCACAGAATCCGAAGCAGGCTCCAGGCTCTGAGCTGTCAGCACAGAGCCCGATGCGGGGCTTGAACTCACGAGCTGTGAGATCATGACCTGAGCTGAAGTCGGATGCTCAACTGACTGAGCCACCCAGGCGCCCCTGGTTACTTCATTTCGTATAAACATAGGTATATGGAACTGCCTCTACATGTTACAGTAGACTTCCCACAATAGAAATCTCTCAGGCTCTTTCTGGAAATTCAGACTATGTACAAAGAGATGCCTTGTCTTAAGATGTTTCCTCTTGAGAAGGCCTGGGATGGCTGTACACTCTACTGCTCACACAGGGCGTCATGAGCTATTGCCAGAGGCAGAACCAATTTTTATGCTACCTTCATGATTTGGGGTTCCCTACTATATGGGTAGGACAAATTTGAACTAAAAAAAACCCAAAAAACAAAAAACAAACAGGGCAAAGCACAAGTCTCCAGTTTTAATTGTTAAGAGTATCTTGGGGCGCCTGGGTGGCGCAGTCGGTTAAGCCTCCAACTTCAGCCAGGTCACGATCTCGCGGTCCGTGAGTTCGAGCCCCGCGTCAGGCTCTGGGCTGATGGCTCAGAGCCTGGAGCCTGTTTCCGATTCTGTGTCTCCCTCTCTCTCTGCCCCTCCCCTGTTCATGCTCTGTCTCTCTCTGTCCCAAAAATAAATAGAAAAAAAAAAAAAAAAAAGAATACACGATTGTTCATTAAAAAAAAAAAAAGAGTATCTTAAGTGTATATTCTTTTATTTACTTTTTTTTTTTTTTTTTAACATAATGCCCAGAGCTTCCTTGTCTTACTAGGCCAGGCTTACTAGTCCTCCCTTCACTGGGTTCAAACCCCTTCAAGTGGACTTAACAGTAGGCAGAGATCTCTATGTTAACTGCCCATCTCATGTAGACTCAAAGCCTCATCCTTTCTTTGAACTTTTGGTGTGTCTGGTAATACCTCCATCCTGCATTGTCCTTGGCTTTTACCTCCACTGTTATAAACTAGAGCTTAGGAGAGATTAAAAAATTTTTTTATTTTTATTTTCGAGAGAGAGAGAGAGAGAGCACAAGCAGGGGAGGCCAGAGAGAGAGGGAGACACAGAATCTGAAGCCGGCTCCAGGCTCTGAGCTTGTCTGCACAGAGCCCAACATGGGGCTTGAACCCACAAACCACAAGATCATGACCTGAGCTGAAGTCTGACTCTTAACCAACTGAGCCACCTGGGAGCCCCAAGCTTAGGAAAGATTTAAACAAAATGGTTAGTTTAACCAATATCCCTAGGTATTTGTAGTAGGAGTGTTTCAGTGTTTCTTCATCAGCTATTTTGGAAGCTTCTTCTATCACTACATACGAATTCTTGGCACATGATTATAAGTCACTTGAGGAAATGAAGAACATGCAGTTTAGTTACACTCGTTTTGTAATGCCCTTGTATTTTGAACCAGGTGGAAAATACTATAAGATGGAGGAAACGCCGCGATGAGGAAGGAAATGAAATTAAAGAAAGCAATACTCGGATAGTCAAGTGGTCAGATGGAAGGTGAGCCCATAATGCCTGAAGAGCATTGACAGACCTGGAGGGAGGCCTGGGAGGCGTGGAGTTCTCCATGTGGGACCTTACTTTGGGGTCCTCTTTCACTAAAGAATTAACAAAATCTAGGCCTCTGGGAGGACACTTTAGAAATGGGCCCAAGATGTGATCAGATTCATGGTATCTGCCTTATCCGAGTAAGCGCCCAATGCTCGCTCCCATGCGCCAGGTGCTACTGGACACTATAAATTGGTATTTTGGGAAAAATGTTTCTGTTTCACTAATGAAATGGTACAGATTAGGAAAGTGACAAAACTATTATGTCTCAAATGGGAAGGAGAAGGAGTTTTACCACCTTTTGCTTTAAAAAGGCATAAGTTGGGGCGCCTGGGTGGCTCAGTCGGTTATGCATCCGGCTTTGTCTCAGGTCATGATCTCATAGTCCGTGAGTTCGAGCCCCGCGTTGGGCTCTGTGCTGACAGCTCAGAGCCTGGAGCCTGCTTCAGATTCTGTGTCTCCCTCTCTCTCTGCCCCTCCCCTGCTCATGCTCTGACTCTCTCTGTCTCAAAAATAAAAACATTAGGGGCGCCTGGGTGGCGCAGTCGGTTAAGCGTCCGACTTCAGCCAGGTCACGATCTCGCGGTCCGTGAGTTCGAGCCCCGCGTCGGGCTCTGGGCTGATGGCTCAGAGCCTGGACCCTGTTTCCGATTCTGTGTCTCCCTCTCTCTCTGCCCCTCCCCCGTTCATGCTCTGTCTCTCTCTGTCCCAAAAATAAATAAACGTTGAAAAAAAAAAATTTAAAAAAAAAAAAAAATAAAAAAAAAAATAAAAACATTAAAAAAAATTTAAAAAAAAAAAAAGGGCATGAGTTATTTATGGCATCTCTGTTTTTCTCAGGAGCTCAGTGCACAGTTGCACAGCATTTTAAGTAAAGCCTATAGGGGAGAATGGGAATTGTAGGATTCGTTAACATGTCCACCCCAGCACTGACCGGTGTCTCCTTTCCAGCCTTTCCCTGCATCTGGGCAATGAAGTGTTTGATGTCTACAAGGCCCCCCTGCAGGGCAATTACAACCACCTGTTCGTTCGAGAAGACACAGGTCTACAGGGACAAGCTGTCTTCAAAGCCAAGCTCACCTTCAGGTAACCTTCATACTGATGTGTTGGTACTGGCTGTTAAAAGAGCAGCCAGGCCGAGAGGCCGTGCAGAAGGCCTGACTCAGCCCTGACTGACATAATTTCGGGGTGCAGCTCACCAGGGGACGTGCTCGGTTCCCATGCTGTTTTTCACTTTTGCTACAAGTTGCTGTTTCTCAGGGAGCCAGTTCATGCTATCGAACCCACCACGAGACCAGTATGTAAGCCGGGAGACCAGTGAATAAATTCACCTTGGTCAGTGCACCCGGTAGGAGGCCTAGAGGACTGGTCTACGCAGCACTGCCGGTCAGTGCCCTTTCCCGTGAGAGGAACACAGCTGGGAGGCGGGCCGATTGTGAGCGTGTCTTTGGCGTGTGCACGCGGCAGAGGCGGGGGAGGGGCTGGACAGGCTGCGGCCTGACCCCAAGCGGATAGGAGCTGCACCCCTGTGCTGCAGCTGCCTTGTTGGGCGCTTTTCCTCCTCCGCTCCTTCGCGCACCTTGCCTCTGAAGGTCATAGCGCTGTTGTCCGTCTTGCAGCTCTCCTTGAAGTGGGGCACTTAACAGATGAACAGTGCTCACAGGATTTCTTTCTTGGGGTCACGGAAATGTCCTAAAATCGGATTGTTGTAATGGTTACACCAGTTGTAATTTATTTTAAAAAAAAATTTTTTTTTAACGTTTATTTATTTTTGAGACAGAGAGAGACAGAGCATGAACAGGGGAGGGTCAGAGAGAGAGGGAGACACAGAATCGGAAACAGGTTCCAGGCTCTGAGCTGTCAGCACAGAGCCTGACGCGGGGCTCGAACTCCCGGACTGCGAGATCGTGACCTGGCTGAAGTTGGCCGCTTAACCGACTGAGCCACCCAGGCGCCCCTCTACCACTTGTAATTTAAAAAGTTGTTTACGCGGTGCCTGGGTGCCTCAGTTGGTTAAGCACCGACTTCAGCTCAGGTCATGATCTCGGGTTCGGGGTTCATGGCTTCCAGCGCCCCGCCCCGTCCCCCATTGGGCTCAGCTTAGAGGCTGGAGCCTGCTTCAGATTGTGTGTCTCCCTCTCTCTCTGCCCCTCCCCCGCTCGCTCGCGCTGTCTCTGTCTCTCTTTCTCTCTGTCTCTGTCTCTCGCGCTCGCACGCTTCCGCTCTCTCTCAAAAACAAACATTAACAATTTTTTTCTAAAAAGTTATTTACTTGTGTATTAAAATGAGTGAATTTTATGATATGTAAATTATACTCAAATCTTTTGCTCTGTTTTAAAGATTAACAGCACTGAGGTTTAGACATTAACAGTGTCTGACTTCTGTGGAAGCTTGAAGAAGAGTCTCAATCTCACTAATTTTTAGTGTCCTTATCTGTAAATTGGAGATATCTACTTCATAGAATGGTGTGTCAGTTAAGTCAAATGATACATTAGATGGCATGCAATGTGGAGACCTGCCATAATAAACGTTGTTCGGATCCAACGTCTTAATGAGCTTTTCTCCAGTGGTGTAAAAGACAAACAATTCTACAGCGTGCTTTTTTCCCCGTTGTGCCCCGTGTTCCACACTCCTTATGTCCCATCTCTCGACAGCCTCAGAGACTCTCCTAAGTTAGGATCATTCTTTCTTTCTGATGTACCACCAATCTGCCTCCCTTGAGCCAGGAATGTTTTCTGCACCAGCTGTTCCTCTGGGCTATCATGAGGCCTCCTTGCCTTGCCCTTCCTTCTAATTGTATTTCAGATAAAGGGACTTTTAGTTCTTGAGTCAGGACTTGTGGCCTCTGCACCACCCTCACAGACCTGAGATTTCATATCCCTTCTCTTTCTGCTTGTCGTCAGGGATTTCTTTGTAAAAGCCCTTGACCCTGCCGCCTGCTCTCCTTTTTTCTCCACTTGGTGCTTCAGCCCCTTGGCATCCCCCCGGGGAGAAGGGACAGAGGGAGGAACAAGAGAAGGAGGAAGCCTCAGAGCGCCAGGACCCGAGGCCCAGTGTCCTTCATATGCTAAAGGGGAAGGGGTCATCGTCACAGCTGTTTGTGCTCTCGGTTTGATCACCTGTGATGTTCTTAGTCAACAGTGGGGCATTCTTGTCCATCTCCCAGCAGACCTCACTCTACAGACAGTGTCACACATAGAAAGATGACCCTGCTGCTTGCTAATAGATGCTCAAGGACGCAGAAGATTAGAATCTTACCAATGGCTGGTTGTGATCCTGAGTGCCAGCGCACTGAAATGATTAAGGTATGTTTGCTAAGCTCTATGCTGGGATTTTTTTGGGGGGTATTACAGGCTTACTCTCCAGAATATTAAGTCACAATTTTGTATTGCCACAACCATTTTATTTCTTATAGTTATCAGGGAGCCAACTTAAACCTAAGTGTGTGGTTAACCCTAGTAATATCAGTGGCTTCTGGTGAGATGTAGCAAATCAGACACTCAGGTGTTCTCTCTCCAGTTCATGAGATTTCAGGGAGAAATCTGACAGGTTTTATGACAGGTTATCATAAAACTTTGTGAGATATGAAGTGCTGGGAAGGTCAAAAGGACATTTCTGACTCACTCAACTAGGCTCTGTCTTGTGAACACCAGTGTGTGGATCGCCAGGCAGAGAAGGGTGCGAAGGGTGTGAAAGTTCTACTTTGGGGCTCAGGGACCCTCCCCTGCCAGCACCTCCCCATCCTATCATCGGGAGCGACGGGGAGCTCTCTGGGGTTAGGGGCCCTGACAGGAATATCTGAGCACCACTGTAGTTTGATGGAGCCTGAGCAAGTTGGGTTGTCTGTCTCAGGGATTAACAGAAACGGCCGCCCTCAGGCGTCCACTGGGCAAGGATGAGGTTCTTCAGGCTGGTTGCTGCTCTCCAGACTCTGACTGACGGGCAGCACAAGGGGACGCTGCAGCTCCCAGGGCCGTGCCTGTGCCAGTTCTGATCAGCCACTGGTGCGAGAGAGCCCTCGGCCTCTTCACCCTGTGTTACCTTCACGCCTTAGAACTAAAGAGAGTGACCGCTGTGTGGTAACAGGTGTGGAATGGAGACAACTATATTCTAAAGACAAGAATTGTAGTAAATGTAGGTTCAAGTGAGCACAGAGGTAGTTCATATTTTTAAGTTAAATGGTTGATTTGCTTCTTTACAGAAAAAGGAATGTTTGAGGGCTTCTACTCAGCAGACAGTCCATCTGTGGGAGGGGCAGAACCAGCAGGGGCTGGGTGTCCCCTACCAGGACCCCAATAGTGTCCATGAGGAAGAGGAAGGCATCAAAGCTGTGAAAAACCATAACTAAGGGGACCTTTGAGGTAAGCTGGGCATGGAGGTAACATTTCCTCATCTGAGGGCCACAGAGACTGATGGCCTTTTACTGTCTCTCCTGCTGTTACTTACTTAGGACAACGGTACAAAGGCCTTTTGTTTTTATTTTGTGTTTGTTAGGGTCACTTTCCCACAGAAAAGCTTAGCTGGGAAGGTAAGGCACCCCCAAAATAAAAAAAATCAATTAAATAATTCTTGTTCTTATGGAGGGAAAATGTGTAGTAAAGAGTTTGCTGCTTGTATAATTGACCCATTATTTAAACATTGTAGTTTCTTAATGTGATCATAAAACCTCTTGGGTGTTTAAAAGTGATGAATCTGAGAACAAAACTTCTCATATCTGTCATTTCAGCATGTCTGCAAGTTATATACACTTTTTCTCATCAAAACTTTAAAAATGTTGTTGGCTCTTCAAGGGAAAATGTAAGTGGGAAGCAACAATATTCAGAAGAAAAGCTCAGGAATAAACAGGTCTTCATCTTTGAAGTTCATTCCCACGTCTGGAGTTCGAGTTCCTTTACTTCCAGAGGAATGAGCTAGAATCTATTTTTCAGACAGTGATGGGGATCAGAAGAAGAAAAGGCTCAAAGATTACTGAGAGCAAGGAAGGTCACCAGTGATGAGATAGAACCAAATTTGTTCAATTCTAAGGGGGTTTGTCCTGAACCCAGGAGCCAACTCCTGGACTAAAAATTTGCTCACAGCCCTGGGGCACAGACAGATGTTTGTATACTTCACTGAGACTCTGGGAGATTAATGTAGTGACAGGACCAGGAGTGGCCCAGAGGAGGGTCTGACCCCTGTGATCAGGTGCATATTGGAAGACTGCTCAGAGAAGGAGATCCCTCACTGGTGGTGAAGAAAGTGTTAGCTTATGGGACACACTGACCAGGCGGGCATTCTAGGTAGGTAGAAAGGCCTGTGAGGAAATGTGTGGGGCCCTGAGTCGCCACCACACTCAATGGGAGAGGGACCGATAGCTCTGTGTGGTGGAGCAAGACGTCCATCATGTTCATCGTGGTAACTGGGCGTTCTTATTGTTTGGGTGTATGAGTAGTTGAGGGTTATTCCATTTCCATGTTATTAAAATATTTTCCCTTTAATTATTTCCTTTTCTACTTATAAGTGCAAATAAAATTTCAGTCTTAAATATACAAGGGAATCATATTTACCAAGTAAATATATAAGGGCAAAATGGGAATTATTGCCCATATGCCATATTAAAAAAAATTTTTTTTTAATGTTTATTTTTGAAGGAGAGACAGAACATGAGTGGGGGAGGGGCAGAAAGCGAGGGAGACACAGAATCTGAAGCAGGCTCCAGGCTCTGAGCTGTCAGCACAAAGCCCAATGTGGGCCTTAAACTCATGAACGGTGAGATCATGACCTGAGCTGAAGTCAGACGCTTAACCGACTGAGCCAGTCAGGTGCCCCTGCCCATATGCCATATTAATTAATTCACTGTTTTCTGAACACTTAACATGCTTCACTCCGGGTCTGGAGTCACAGGTGGGAGTAAACATTTCAGTAACACAAATGTTGAGCATGTCAGTTAAGCGCTGGTCACCTGTCCAAGGGAAGCATTCGTTTTCCATGTAAAAAATAGATTTAAAACTTTAAAAGCATACTGAGAAAGCACATAAAATGCAAGCAGTCATTTTTAAAAATCCATAGGCTTTAAAATACTTTTAGATAGGGAAAGTGAAATATTGAGGAAGCAGGAAAACATATTTCAAGTAGTATGATTGGAATGTCAGTACAGAGTGAGGAGGGAGTGTCCCTCCTGCCCTGACCACTGCCCGGGGGCAGCCCGGGGTTCGTATGGCCTGACCAGCTGGAGACAGTGTCTGTGGAGATGGGTCGCTGCTGGGCGGTCACCTTCTAATATGAAGGACTGGCTCCCCCATCAGCTCAAGACTACTTTTTTTGGAAATTTTTATTTTAATTCCAGTTAGTTAACATACAGTGTTACGTTAGTTTCAGATGTACAATACAGTGATTCGACACTTCCGTGTGATACCCAGGGCTCATCACAGTGAGTGCCCTCCTTAATCCCCATCACCCACCTCCCCTCAGTTTGTTCTCTAGAGTTAAGAATCTGTTTCTTGGTTTCTTCCCCCCCCCCCCTTGTTCATTTGTTTCTTAAGTTTTACACGAGTGAAATATGGTGTTTATCTCTCTGATTTGTTTCACTTAGCATTATACTCTCTAGCTCCATCCATGACATTGCAAATGGCAAGATTTCATTCATTTTTATGCTGAATAATATTCCATTGTATATACCACATCTTCTTTATCCATTCTTCTAGCGATGGACACTTGGGGGGCTGCTTCCCTATCTTGGCTATTGTATGTAATACTGCTATAAACATCAGGGTGCATGTATCCCTTTGAATTAGTTTTTGTATTCTTTGGGTAAATACCCAGTAGTGCAATTGCTGGATCATAGGCTAATTCTGTTCTTAACTTTTTGAAGAAACTCTGTATTGTTTTCCACAGTGGCTGCACCAGTTTGCAATCCCATCCACAGTGCAAGAGGGTTCCTTTTTTATTTAATGTTTTTTATTTTAATGTTTATTTATTTTTGAGAGAGAGAGAGACAGAGCATGAACGGGGGAGGGGCAGAGACAGAGGGAGACACAGAATCAGAAGCAGGCTCCAGGCTCTGAGCCATCAGCCCAGAGCCTGACGCGGGGCTCGAACCCACGGACCGCGAGATCGTGACCTGAGTTGAAGTCGGACGCTTAACCGACTGAGCCACCCAGGTGCCCCAAGAGGGTTCCTTTTTGTCCACATCCTTTCCAGAACTTGTTTTTTATGTTTCTGATTTTAGTCATTCTACAGGTATGAGGTGATATCTCATAGTCCTTTTGATTTGCATTTCCCTGATGATTAATGATGATGAGTATCTTTTCATGTCTGTTGGCCATCTGTAGGTCTCCTTTGGAGAAAAGTCTGTTCATGTCCTCTGCCCATTTTTAATTGGATTTTTTGGGTTTTTTGGTATTCAATTTTATAAATTCTTTATATATTTTGGATATTCTTTATCAGATGTGTTATTTGCAAATATCATCTCCCATTCTGTAGTTTGCCTTTTTGTTTTGTTGTTTCCTTCATTGTGCAGCTTTTTTTATTTTGATGTAGACCCAATAGTTTATTTTTGCTGTTGTTTCTCTGGCCTCAGAGGACCTATCTAGAAAAAAGTTGCTGTGGTGGATGTCAGAGAAATTACTGCCTGTGCTGCCTTCCAGGATTTTTATGGTTTCAGGTCTCATATTTAGGTCTTTAATCCGTTTTGAATTCACTTTTGTGTATGGTGTGAGAAGGTGGTTCAATTTCATTCTTTTGCATGTGGCTATTCAGTTTTCCCAACACCATTTTTTGAAGAGACTTTTTTCCACTGGGTATTTTTTCCTGCCTTATTGAAGATTAAGTGACCGTATACTTAGGGGTTTATCTCTGGGTTTTCTATTCTGTTCTTTTGATCTGTGTGTCTATTTTTGTGCCAATACATACTGTTTTGATTACTACAGCTATATAACTTGAAGTCTGGAATTATGATACCTCCAGATTTGTTTTTCTTTTTCAAGATTGCTTTGGCTTCTGGGTCCTTTGTGGCTCCATACACTTTTACGATTGTTCTGGTTCTGTGAAAAATGCTGTTGGTATTTTGATAGAGATTGCATTAAAGATTTAGATTGCTTTGGGTGGTATAGACATTTTAACAGTATTTCTTCTTCCAGTATGGGAGCATGAAATGTCTTTCCCTTTGTGTTCTCTTTCTTTCATCCGTGTTTTATAGTTTTTAGAGTACAGGTCATTCACCTCTCTGGTCAGGTTTATTCTTAGGTATCCCATTATTTTGAGTACAATTGTAAATGGGGTTGTTTTAATCTTTCTCCGGCTTCATTATTGCTGTTTAGAAACGCAACAGATTTCTGTACATTGATTTTGTATCCTGTGACATTGCTGAACTCATGTATCAGTTCTAGTAATTTTTTGGTGGAGTCTTTCAGGTTTTGTAATGTTTATTTAGTTTTGAGAGAGAGTATAAATTGGGGAGGGGCAGCAAAAGATGGGGACTGAGGATCCAAAGCAGGCTCTGCGCTGACAGCAGTGAGCCCGTTGCGGGGCTCAGACTCACAATCTGTGAGATCATGACCTGAGCCGAAGTTGGACGATCAAACGACAAAGCCACCCAGACGTCCCTTGGGTTTTCTATATACAATTTCGTGTCATCTGCAAATAGTGAAACATTCACCTCTTCCTGATTTGGTTGCCTTTTATTTCTTTATGTTGTCTAATTACTA
The DNA here is from genome assembly GCF_016509475.1 of Prionailurus bengalensis. Taxonomy (NCBI): domain Eukaryota; kingdom Metazoa; phylum Chordata; class Mammalia; order Carnivora; family Felidae; genus Prionailurus; species Prionailurus bengalensis. The sequence continues at coordinate 52,599,778 of NC_057355.1, forward strand.
TGGCTAGGACTTAGAGTACTGTGTTAAATAAAAGTGGTGAGAGTGGACATCTTTGTCTTGTTCCTGACCTTAGAGGAAAGGCGCTCAGTTTTTCCCCATTAAGGATGATGTTAGGTGTAGGTTTTTCATAGATGGCCTTTATTATGTTGAGGTATGTTCCCTCTAAACCCATTTTATTGAAGGCTTTTACCATGAAAGGATGTTGTACTTTGTCAGATGCTTTTTCTGCATCTATTGAAATGATCATATGATTCTTATCCTTTCTCTTATTGATGTGCTATATTAAATTGCAAATACTGCAGCATACCACCCTTGCAACCCAGGAATAAATCCCACTTGGTCATGGTTTAGTGAATGATTTTATTTTTTATTTTTCTTAAAATTTTTTTAAATATTTATTTTAATCTTTATTTTTGAGAGAGAGAGAGAGAGACAGAGTGTGAGCAGGGGAGGAAGAGAGAGAGAGGGAGACACAGAATGTGAAGCAGGCTCTAGGCTCTGAGCTATTAGCACAGAACCTGATTTGGGGACCTGAGCTGAAGTCAGGCATTTAACCGACTGAGCCACCCAGGCGCTCCAATGTTTGTTTATTTTTGAGAGACAGAATGTGAGCTGGGGAAGGACAGAGAGAGAGGGAGACACAGAATCCGAAGCAAGCTCTGGACTCTGAGCTGTCAGCACACAGCCCAACGTGGGCTCGAACTCACAGACTGCGAGATCATGATCTGAGCTGAAGTCAGATGCTTAACCGACCGAGCCACCCAGGTGTCCCTATTTTTTAAATGTATTGTTGGATTCAGTTTGCTGAATCCAGTTTGCTAGTATTTTGTTGACGATAGCGGAGAACTACTTTGGACAAAATTTCTAGAAATGGTTGATACTGAATTTTACATCTTATCTCGTATCTGTTTAGGAGGTGAGCCCTCCAGAAAAAGAAGAGCAGAGGTTAAAGAGGAAGAACATGACTCAAGTATGAAGTGTGTGCTCATTGTGTACAGTTGACCCTTGAACACAGATCTGAACTGCGCTGGTCCATTTACACACGGTTTTTTGATATAATGTATTTTCTCTTCCTTGTAGCTTTCTTAATAGCATTTTCTTTAGCTTACTTTATTATGAGCATAGTATATAATACATTAAACATGCAAGATATGTATTAACTGTTATCAATAAGGGTTCTGGTAAAGAGTAGGCTATTAGTAGTTAAGTTTCTGGGGGTCAAAAGTTGTATTTGGATTTTCGACTGTGCAGGGTTTGGGCATCCCTAACCCCAGCATTGTCAGCTGCATATTATTGTCCACAGTTTATTTTTTTAATAATTTTTTTAATGTTTATTTTTGGGAGAGACAGAGCATGAGCAAGGGAGGGGCAGAGAAAGAGGGAGACACAGACTCCGAAGCAGGAAGCAGGCTCCAAAGCTGTCCGCACAGAGCCTAACAGGGAGCTCAAACTCATGAACCACAAAATCACAACAAGCTGAGGTCGGACGCTTCACTGAGCCACCCAGGTGCCCCATCAACAGTTTGTTTTAAAGCAATGACTAAATGACTTGTTTTGATTGAGATGATAAATCGAGTTGCTTTTGCATAATCCTAGTTGTGAATAAAAAATGTTCAAAAGCAAGCCTGTGACTTTAGAAGATCCATTTTTCCCAAGGAATAAACTTGTTTTGGTAACTGTTTGCTCTGGGTCTTAGGTTTTTGTGCATTTCGGCTGCTCTGCCCCACCTCATCCTCCTGGCTGGGCCCAGAGGTGGGTAAATTGGAGTATCAGACTTAAGTGGAATTATGCAGAAGAATATAAGACCAAATTAAAAAGGTATAAGAATATAAAAATCGTTGCTTATCAATACATTTTCTCAATTTAAAAATAATGAAGTTTCTTTGGTAAGTCTGTCTTGTGGTGAGAATGACCGAAAAACATGAATGCTCAGTGAGAGCTGATAGAAGGCGCTTCTAAAGATGGTTAGACCCAAGAGCTCACAGCTTTGAGAGCAACAGTTGTTCCGGTAGGTCCACATGTTTGGTTCTCGCGGGTGCCAGGTCTTTAGTTGCAGCCATTTCGCTTTTGAATAGTATTAAGGGCATTATGCTAACTAAGGCAGAGAAAATACTGTATGATCTCATTTATAGGACTATCTAAAAAAACTGAACTCAGAGAAACAATCGCCTGGTGGTTGCCAGGGCGTGGGGGTAGGGGGTGGAGGATGGGTGAAGGTGGTGAAAGCTACAAACTCCCAGTTATAAGATGAGTAGGTCTGGAGGATGGAATGTGCAGCAGGGTGCCTGCAGGTGACAGTACTGTACTGCGTATCTGAAAGTTGCTAAGAGACTAGATCTTAATAGTTCACATCACAAGGAAAAATAATTTCTTTAAAACGATATGAGGTGATGTTAACTAAATTTGGGGTACATATTTTGCAATATATACATAAATCATGTTGTGTATCTTAAAGTAATACAAAGTTATATGTTAATCATATCTCAATAATACTAGAAAAAAAATTTTTTAAGTGAAGTGGCACTGTCATGGAGGAGCACGAGCACAGGACTAAACCTGCAGAGGGTGGAAGCTACTGTGATTCCAGAGAAAGCACAGTCCTCAGACGTGTGGGAGGTGCTGTGGCTCCTGACTCCAAGGGGAAAGTGAGACCTGCATGCCCTGAGAACACAGAGCCAAAAATAGAGAAGATTTTATGAAACCTTGTCAATCTTTTCATCTTATTTATTTTTTTTAGTGTTTTTATTTTTGAGAGAGAGAGAGCGAGTGACAGCGAGCAAGAGAGGGGCAGAGAGAGGAGACAAAGAATCCGAAGCAGGCTCCAGGCTCTGAGCTGTCAGCACAGAGCTGACACGGGGCTTGAACTCACGCACCGTGAGACCATGACCTGAGCTTAAGTCGGACGCTTAACTGACTGAGCCACCCAGGTGCCCCTCTTTTCATCTTATTTAATGGCAAGGATTAAATATAATGTACAACAGAACATGACTAACATTTTATGAAAACATTTTTTCTTTTATAATTTTTATTATACCGTGGAATCCCCTTTTTAAATGAAGATACATCAGATACTGTCACTGGAAAAACCATTTACAAAGTTCTATTTACATGTAACTTTTCCAGAGTGCATCTATTACACAAAGCGAGTATGTGGGTTACTTCATTCAAATAACAAGAATTTGCAATTTAATGACCAAGATAATTCTCCTTGAAATCTCTAACAATCAGTGAGTTTTTTAAAACACAAAATGTATATTTGGTCTTTTAAATGACAGGCACCTTTAGGAATGTATTTCACCTATACTTAAGAATTCTACTAGATTTTAGCTACAAGTTTATAGCACCAAAATCCACTTTAATAATATCGGCATTAGTTATTAATATTGATGTTTTTCAATACAATTTCATGTAGACATAGTTGAAAAATGAGATCTTCAGACAAATATAAAATTTTTCAAAATGGGCAATTAAAAGCCTTTAAACAGCAATTTAAAAATGCAAAGAATATTCTTTGATTAGATAACCAGGTAAGTTTAAATTGGTTAGCCTACAGAATGTATGGTCTTAGAAAAATCTTTGGTTTAAAAATCAAGACTATGTGAGAACCCTAATCTCTTACAATGCTTTAGAGCTCTATATAGAAATACTGAATGTTACTAAATGGTTAAGAGGTGCTGGAGTTTCAAAGATCAAAGTAAACACCAGTTTTCTCCCTTGTAGTTACAACTCTTGAAAAGATTTTCTGTATTCAGTTGGATGAATGTTCAGCTTTAAAGATATTGATGAAATCTTTTCTTCAATTATATAATGCACTGTCACAGCTGAGAACTGGAATGGTATAAGCTAAACACTTAACTTCTTCATACTTAGGTAAATAATCAGTGAAAAAGAGATTACCCGTAAGTACCATACACACACTATGTAGGGTCTCGCTTATGTCTATTAAAAAAAACCTGATGATAGAAGGGGTAACATACTTATCAGTTCATTGACTTATAGACAAAGCAAGCAAGGAAGCCCTGGGTGCCTGCTCCGAGCTGACTCCCCATCCTGCTGGAAGGGTGCAGTCTCTAAAGTCAAGTACATTTCCAAAGTTGCATATGAAAAGGGGACACACACACACACACACACAGAAACCCTTGCTAACTTGGAAAAAAAAAAATCAGTGGTCTCTAACTCAAAGGGAATAGTGCAAAGTCGATCTTTGGCCCCTTTAAAACACTGGATATTGATTCAGAAAAACAAAGACACCCACTTCTTCTGAGGGAAGCTTTTGCCTGTTGAGAAGGGTTAATACCAGATCACACACAAGAAGCTGCCTAGCTCAATAAGTAAACTGTCCAAGCCAAAGGAGTGACGTTTTATAATTCAATTTCAAAAATTCTTTTTAAAAGAATCAACACATCTATCCCTACTTTTAACTGGGATTCTTCCCTTTACTCCGTGTAAGTGATAGAGGACAGTCAGGCCTCAATTTCGGGGGTCAGTATTACTCAGATTTTTTCCTGCCTGCCCTCTGTAGCTGGGCCAACTCTGCCATCGTCTGCTCCAGGCGCTGCCCTGAACAGGTCCACATCCCACCATGGTACACTGTGCAAGTGCTCGTTTGAATACCGTGAGCGGTACGAAGAAACTTCTCTTGTGAGAGATTCCTTTTACACAATATGGACAAAAAAGCCAGACGATGAAAGGGAATATAAAAGTAGATGGATGAGGGGTGCCTGGGTGGCGCAGTCAGTTAAGCGTCCGACTTCAGCCAGGTCACGATCTCGCGGTCCGTGAGTTTGAGCCCCACGTCAGGCTCTGGGCTGATGGCTCAGAGCCTGGAGCCTGTTTCCGATTCTGTGTCTCCCTCTCTCTCTGCCCCTCCCCCGTTCATGCTCTGTCTCTCTCTGTCCCAAAAATAAATAAACGTTGAAAAAAAAAATTAAAAAAAAAAAAGTAGATGGATGAAGAACAGTTTTCCCTACTGGTTGGAAAATTCGTGGAATGCCAATTCAGTATTGTTGTTGTAATTCTGCAGTGCACACACAAACTTTCACGATACTGTGCCACAATTTATACACATGCCAGTTTCTAATTTACAGTAAGCATCAGTTTAAGTGACTATTTGGCATGTGCCTCAGACTTAAATTCCATCATGTTTGTTATCTTCGATGTCATGTGTTTAATTACCGCCTTCTTTTTTATTATCCTAAATAACCAAGAGTTGACTATATGTATGCCTTTTACAGGGAAGAAAACAGCTTGTCTACTTCGATGCTTTTTACTATGAGCTTTCACAAAAATTTAGTAATGCCCACATTATTGAAATAAAAAACTATAGTGAATTTAGCCATAACTGTCCTTTTAAACAAAGTACTAACCTGGCCAAGCTGATGACTTTGTTGAAACAAGTCCAGGTGTTGGTGACACAGTGGACAAGTGCAGTGACCAGGAATGTGCAGAAGGCCCCTTTCTCTCCCCAACAGACCGGCTTTTATTTCTCAGCCGATGACCAGATTTGGAGTCGTTTTAAAACTCTGGTATCTTGCTTTCTTGATAGAAGCAAAAAGCACACTCTTGCCAAGTTCATGTATTCTGAAACAGGAAGGGCTCCATGTGATGGAGTAAGGAAAGCTGTGAATGTCTTGTACCTAACAGGTACAATAGCAATTCTAATGGCAGTAATGTCCCTTTTTGATTTAAAAAAGATCGGTCCTTAAAATGTTCATACTATCTACGTAAATGATTTCCTAAACTTTTTTTACAATTGCATTTTTAAACTCATGACTCCTTACAAACCATTTAAGCTAAATTAAAACTGATTTTAGCAGAAAGAAATAATGTTATAAAATACAAAATATCACCTACTATTGATTTTGCAATTTGAAACTGATAACAATGTAAACTAGAAAAAAGATACATGTAGTTAAAAAAAAAAAAGATTTCCAGTCTTTTCCCTTCTATCCAGGAAAATTTTACATCTGACATCACCAACATGAGCCCTTGGTGACCTTTTAAAGTCTCCCAAAGATTGTATCTCGGTGGATTTACTGGTGGTCTCCTTCAACTCGTCTTTTGCGAACTGTGAGAAAAAAAAGAGAGGATGTTAGAAATCCCTGTTACTTTGTACAGGGTTAACTTGCTTGTAACAAACAAGCTGCTGCAGATTCCAGTTATAGTTGTACTGACATGTAACGTCCATTTACTTGTTAAGCACTGAGGGGCTTCAAAATGAGAACAAAGACTTGTCCTCAGCTCCCCTGTGCTTACACAGTAGCATCAGAAATCTAAAATCATGGTCATCAATCACCTTTAAGTCATTGCACCCATTTGTTATTTAAAAAAATTGACACCTCTGTTAAAACGATGAATTATAAATTACTGTGTTGAATTTTGAAATGACATTCAGGAAGCTGGGATTAGAAAGTATTAAAAGCAACAAGTATTTGCATGCTCTCCTGATTAGGCATTACAATGTATCTCCTTAGTTTGTGAAAGAATATACCAAAAACATTTTTTTTAAGTTGTTTATTTAGAGAGAGAGCACAAGCAGAGGAAGGGCAGAGAGAAGGAGAGACAGAATCCCAAGCAGGCTCTGCACCATTAGCGCAGAGCCCAATGAGGGGCTCGAACTCACAAACCATGAGATCATGACCTGAGTTGAGATCAAGAGTTGGATGCCTTAACCAACTAGCCATCAAGGTGCCCCAAACATTTTTGTCATTTTAAAGGTAAATGACTTGCTACTATTTCCCAAATTTTCTTTCTAGGGTCTCCTACAAAATGAACCAGGCTCTGACAAAACAACAAATACAAAGTAATGAAAGTCTCAGATCCTGGTAATGTGGTATAAGGTCACATGAGGGTACCATAATAAACTTTGGCCACCAAAGTGGTCAACTAATTCAGCGGATGGTGTACAGAAAGGCGCATATATCTCAGGAGTTCCCAGCCTCTTCACAGACTGATGACCCCAAACCATTAGGCTGTACTCAACAGTAGGACAGAGTCCTCAGGCAGACATGCAAGTGATGTGCATAAAAGCTTGTCTAGCTACTGGCTGGGTGCTAGCTAGAAAGTAAAAACCAGGAGATAAAAAGTATCAAGTTCCCATGAACATTTTTATACTTAAATAATTAAGTACACCCCGGGCTCTAATTTTAGTTCATGTTAATGAAAAGCAGGTTTCCTGTGTTTACTGAAATACTAAGGGAAAAAATCAAATAGAGACTTGAGTCCTCAAATACAAATCTAATTCATATATATAGATCTCTGAAAAACAAATATCGAAAGGTAAATCAGATTAACTCTTTAGGGTAGAACATTTCCAAGAAAAATTTGAATTGCAGCAGGATTTGGATGTTATTGGCAGACCATTTATGATGTTAAAATGCATGTTATAGGGGTTCTTGGGTTACCCAGTTGGTTGAGCATCTGACTCTTGAATTTGACTCAGGTCATGATCCCAGGATCATGGGATCAAGCCCTGTATGTGGCTCCTTGATGAGTGTGGAGCCTGCTTCAGATTCTCTCTCTCTGCCCCTCCCCCCACCCACTCACATGCTTGCTCTCTCTCAAAATAATGTAAAATAAAATAAAATGCATGTTATTAAAAAATACATGTTGTAAACAAGATCTAAGACAAAGTGGAGCAAACAAGAAAGGAAGAAAATTAATTATGTGGTTAGCTAGTGTAAGGACAGTAATAGGAGACTCAAAGTTCAATCATATATTGCAACATATACCATATAATCTCTTTGCTGCTACAGCTAGGACACTTCTTAGCTGGAGAGATGGGAGTAGGTAAGAGTATTTGGATGAACAGAAAATAATGAGAAGATTATCAAAATCAACACTAAAGATCTGATACAGCCCGATTTGCAAGATGAAGAAAAACAATATGCCCAAGAGATTGTGTGTATGTTTCAAGTTTTGTTCTTTGGCATCTCTTTCTGGTGGCTACATAATTAGATTGCATATCAGAGCACATGTCTTTATGCTGGCAGCCTTGATCTGTGGGCAGCAATCAACGCAGGGCTCTAAAAAAAAGCTGCGGGTGCTAGGAGCACATAAAATGCAAGATGGGCCCAAGAGCCATTTCCGACTCTTCCTTGGCGCCTACTTGTTACAAGCAGATCCTCGGCTCAGCCTCTAGACAAGAAGCTTATAAATTTGGCCCTATTAACAATTCTTTGGCAATTTCTTTCCAAAACCTACTCCACTAATACAGGTTCTCAACACTCTATGATCCATCAATTGCAAATAAGTTCTAACCTCATATCCTATCTCTGGAAGAGTAAATAGTTATTTTTTGAAGTATCATTTTAATCATGTATTTGGTGGCCTATAATGGCTCTCCAATGCCTCCCACAAAAAATCCAAAGAAATGAAGTTTCTTCCCATGTAATTTTAGTGCCTTCTACTAGCATTCCCTCTTAATCTGCTGACATCACTTTTTTATTGTTAGCTTTAAGCAGCAAGTACTTATTGAAGAATTATTCTCAAGGCAGCATCCTGCAACAAGAGTCAGTTTTCAAACTCTACAAGCTGTCCTCAGTATATAAATAACTCGCTTGATCCCAAATCTGGGTTTTTATCCGTGCAATTCCCCCACTCCAGGAATGTCCTTATTCTCATTTCATGTCTCAAAATCTGGCTTGGATCAGAATGCAACAGCATGAGGTGGGGGTCTAGAGAGCTACCAACACAAAGCTGTCTGCTTTCTCTCAGTTCTGCTTCACATCAGACCACACCTTCAACATGACCTCCTCATCTCTATTACATGTGGCCCCCGGCACCTACTCACCTGCACAATGTCAACTGAAAGCAGCCTAGGAAATAGTTTTTATGTGTTCTCTCATCTTTTGGTATATTGTTGATTCTTGATGTAATTAGCGTGACTTTGCAAATTACACTGAGAATCAACAGTATACCAAACACACCAATTTCCTAAAATGTAAGAGGCTAAAATCTTCTATGGGAAACTAAGTCATTGAAGGACAGAAAGGGTTTGGACTAATACTCTTCAAAGTAATTTGGGTTGAGGGAAGGAGGCTGTAACATTTTCTGCATTTAAAGAATGCAAACTCAAATATGGTTGAAGCTTAAAAGAACTGCCTCACTTTGAAGGTGCTATTCGGTTTAGGAAATGTTATTTTATCTCTTGTCTAAGTACCTCTTTAAAAAATCTTTCAGTGACAAACACAAAAGGTTCAATTTTTGGAAACATGTAGAAACAAAATTATAAGCATCATATTCTTTAATTCAGCCTTGGCCAGAACACTTGCATCAAACAGAAGCACAAGCCTCAGCAGTATTTCAGTGGGAACCAGGAAAAAAAAAAGGGCAACGTCTGACACTGACTGATGTGCACTGCGAGAGGACAACCTGCCTGGTAATGGCTGTGTCAGGGAGACCGGTAAGGACAGCCAACACTTGTGTGCCACACACTATAAAACTTGTATCAAAACTAGAATTACTCCATATTTTATCATGTAAAACTGGATTTCTGTCTAGGCCTGTTTGATAAAAAGGGCAAAAAACTTTCCTGTCATGTTGAAATCTTTAATCAGGAGGTGGCTTGTAACAGAGAACAAAATATTTGTTACAGGTAGCATTTATTATGTTTCTCGTAGAAAACCGTTCACTTAAAGCTGTGAAATATTTGTAAGCAGACCCACTAACCCAATAATCACTACAACTGCGCTTAAACTGAACTCTACTTCAATCAATATAAAAAGGCTTGTGCAGATTTAAAAAACAAAGGCCAAGTAATTTGTGCAGATTTAAAAAACAAAGGCCAAGTAATCTGTGTTAACATTTTTTTTTAAAGTAAAAAAATGTTCCTCTAATACAGCAGCTTAATGATATAATTCAGAAATTTGATTTGAAATGCCTATGTCTTACCTAAGTCATTGTTTTTTGTTATAGCATTAGCTGCCCTGGTTCGGGGTCCCTGCTGTGTAAACTGATAACCAAATTTAAGGATATTTGTATTTTCCTCAAGCATGTTGGCGATTTCCAATTCCACAGCTGTCCCCAACTGCTGCCTCTGGAATAATTAAAAATAAAGAACAGTATTAATAGACTAATTTAAAATATTTTTCGAGGTAAATCAAGACTAAGATATTCAGGTACATGCTGATTCTGTTGGTCTTTTTAAGTTTTCCCAATTCTTACAATATACATAAATAAGATAAACAAATCTTAAAGTTCAGTATATGATCATACAGACATCAAAAAATGAAGATTACCAAAACAAGATACCACTTCATACCCATTATTACAGGATGACTATAATCAAAAAGACAATAACAAGTGTTGGCAAGAATGTGGAAAAATTGGGAACCTCACACATGCTGGCACAAATGTAAAATGGTGCAGTCGCTGTGGAAAACAACATGGCCATTCCTCAGAAAGTTAAACACAGCGTTACCACTTGACCTCGCAATTCCACTCCTAGGTATATGTCCATGAGAAATGAAAACCTATGTTCATATAAAAACCTGTATACGAATGTTCGTATCAATATTCCTAACGTTCAAAAGGTAGAAATAACCCAAATAGATTATTCAGCCATAGAGATTAACTACTGATACATATTACAACATGGATGAACCTGCAGAATATTTTGCTAAGTGAAAGACAGTAGACACAAAAGACCATATACTATATAATTCCATTTATATGAATTGTCCAAAATAGGTAAATGTGTAGAGACAGAAAGTGAATTAGTGATTGCCAGGGGCTGGTGGGAGGGGAGATGAAAATGTTCTGGAATTAGTGGTGATGGCTGCACAACTCTATAAATATGCTCAAAACCCATACTAAAAATACTAAGTTAACATTCTGGATGCTTCAAATGTCTTCATCTCCTTTCAGGCCACCATCTTCCCACAAGATTGCCCCAAAGCCTTCCTCCCACCTGCCTCCTAAACCCCAGCCCCTACACAGCAGAGTGGGCTGGAGATCCCACAGTTATCGCTGTAGAACACTGACCTGATTGTCAATCTTGAGCTCTGCCAGGGTTTCATTATCTCTCAAAGCATCAATCAGTGCTAGAATCCCAGCTCCTGTAATAAAGTTGGACTCCATATTTAAGCTCTTCAAATTTTTGTTCACTCTCAGCATATCTGCAAAAGCCTAGAAATTAAAGAAAGTATTTGAAGATAAAAATTGACAGCGTCTATCACATATTATACCTACTATAAACAAATACACTAATTAACAGAACAGCTTTGATGTTTCTCGTTAGGTTGTTTTATCTTGACACACTACCTCACAGGCTTCACATGTATCTACTTTTCACAAGTACCCTGTCACAATATTTAGATTTGTCACTGTTGGTAATATTCTCTGCTGCTGTTCACACTGTTATGTTCATTCACACCCTACTCCTTGCTTCTTTCCCCTGTGTCTCTCAGTTTCTCTCAGTTTCTGGGTAGGACTAATTTCATCAAGGTCTCTTTGGAACAACTTTTCTTACTTAGGTCCTACTGCAGTTAGGTTACTGTGTCACCAAAGGAAGATAAATTGTGGATTGCTTTTCAGGGCAGAGACCAGAAGGGATGCCTAAGGCAGAAGGCCAGAAAAGCTCACAGATAAGCAGAACTTAAAGTCAAGTTAAAACAACAGGCAAGAGGGGGCAGACAGAACTTGGGACAGGTATCTATTTCACTTTTGACACTACATAAAAAAGCTGGCTTTGAGATGGGAAAGATGGATGTGGGCAGCTCAGTGAGGAGACTATTGCAACAATCCAGGTGAGAGAAGATGGTGGCTAAGACTGACCAAGGTGGTAGTTGAGGAAGGGGTGAGAAGTAGTTGGATTCTGGAATATTTTGAAGACAAGGCTGGATATACATTTAAGGTGGTGAGAAAGGGAAGTCAAGGATGACTCCATTTCTTTCTGTCTTAAGCAAATGAAAGAGTGAAGTTGTCATTTAGTGAGACAGGAATGAGTGGGAAAGGAGCATGTGTGGGAGGGAAGTCAGGAGTTCAGTTTGGGACTATTTGGGATGTCTGTTAGACATCCAAGCAAACTGTTAAGTAAGTAGGTGGACATGAGTATGGAGTTCAGGACAGAGGCACCAACAGGGGATAATAACACTGGAAGTCAGCAGCATATATAGAAAATACACAGCAGGGGCGCCTGGGTGGCGCAGTCGGTTAAGCATCCGACTTCAGCCAGGTCACGATCTTGCGGTCCGTGAGTTCGAGCCCCGCGTCAGGCTCTGGGCTGATGGCTCGGAGCCTGGAGCCTGTTTCTGATTCTGTGTCTCCCTCTCTCTCTGCCCCTCCCCCGTTCATGCTCGGTCTCTCTCTGTCCCCAAAATAAATAAATGTTGAAAAAAAAAAATTAAAAAAAAAAAAAAAAAGAAAATACACAGCAAAGAAACAGAGTGACATCAACTAGAAAGTGAGTGTAGACAGAGAAAAGAAAAGGGCCCAGGACTGAGCCCTGGGTCATTCCAATCCTTAGAGGTTGGGGAGATAAGGAGCAACCAGCATAGGGACCAGAGAAGGGATGTTCAATGAGGAGGGAGGAGAATCAAAGGGAGTGATGGGCTCAAAGCCAAGTGAAGAAAAAGGTTCATACCTTAACCCAGGAATGCAAGGTTGATTTAATATGCAAAAGTTCATCAATATAATATACCAGATTAATAAAGGACAAAAACCACATGATCATCTCAATAGACACATTGAAAGCAGTTGATGAAATCCAACACTGTAGATCCATGAATGAAATCCTCTGCAGATGTCAAAAGAAAGGTCTAGAACTTTATGCAGTGATATGAAAAGATCTCTAAGATATACTGTTGAGTGAAAAATTAAGTTGCAAAACAGCATATATTGCATGACTTCATTTATGTTTTTAAAAATTATAGAAAATTGGGGCGGCTGGGTGACTTAGTTGGTTGAGCATCTGACTCTTGATTTCAGCTCAGGTCATGATCCCAGGGTCGTGGGATGGAGCACCATGTTGGGCTCTGTACTGAGCATGGAGCCTGCTTAAGATTCTCTCTCTTTCTCTCTCTCTCCCCCCCACTTGCCTGTTTGCACTCTAAGAATAAAAAATAAAATAAAATTGAAAAATTATAGAAAAGAAATACAGGTGGGAATGCAAGCTGGTGCAGCCACTCTGGAAAACAGTATGGAGGTTCCTCAAAAAACTAAAAATACAACTACCCTACGACCCAGCAATTGCACTACTAGGCATTTATCCACGGGATACAGGTGTGCTGTTTCAAAGGGACACATGCACCCCCATGTTTATAGCAGCACTATCAACAATAGCCAAAGTATGGAAAGAGCCTAAATGTCCATCGATGGATGAATGGATAAAGAAGATACCACATTTTCTTTGGAGTGTTACTCGGCAATCAATAAGAATGAAATCTTGCCATTTGCAACTACATGGATGGAACTGGAGGGTACTATGCTAAGTGAAATTAGAGAATGACAAAAATCATATGACTTCACTCATATGAGGACTTTAAGAGACAAAACAGATGAACATAAGGGAAGGGGACAAAAAAGAGACTCATAAATATGGAGAACAAACTGAGGGTCACTGGAGGAGTTGTGAGATGGGGGGATGGACTAAATGGATAAGGGGCACTAAGGAGTCTATTCCTGAAATCATTGTTGCACCATATGCTAACTAATTTGGATGTAAACTTTAAAAAATAAAAAATGAAATTAAATAAATCAAATTATTTAAAAAAAGAAAAGAAATACAGGAACAAACCCACAAAATAGATTATGTACTGCTTAATAGCTAAATATCAACTGAAAAAAGAGTAAGTCATGTTCATAAAATCAGTTTAGCCATCTCTGTAACATGCTTGTATATAGCCATCATTTCAATATTATCAATAGTAGCTTACTTACAGCAGCAACAGGGTCATTGCTCCGGGTGGCTGCAAGACTGAAATATTTCACATGTGTGTTGGTTTCCAAGGCTTTTGCAAAATCTTTTAGAGTTGGAATTGGGATATTCTTGAAAGACAATATGTGAAATATTACATTTTAGTTTTCAAGAAATTCAGTCTATTAATCAAATATATTTGTACTTTTTTTTTTTAAGTTAAATGTACTCAAATTATATACACACAGCATTTAGTCTACAAATGAAAACAAACAACCTCCTTCATATCTATGTGATTTCTCTCTTATGGTACATCTGCACAAACGGTTGATCTAGAGCAGAGTATATGTCATTATTTCTCTAGCATTTAAAGAAATTTCCATTATTCTACACTTAACTATTTGGATTATAGGAAGGCAACACCTTAGTATTCAAAATGGATCCACTTTTCTACAGAGAGAGAGAGAGGTCACTTAGTTTAAGCTACAAGGCATTAAGTGAGATTAATCTTACACTACCTGACATGTGGAAAGATAGACTTCTAGAAGGCACTAATTTCTCCCTTTAGTACCAAGACTACAATTCCCTGTAGCCTGGTTATTTTTTGACCATTACGGTTGATTTAGAATGTGAGGATTTTTTTTTAATTAAAATTAGTGATCAACTAGTAATGTTAACTTTTTCCAAGGCTTTCCTTTTTTTGCTCAGAGGAAGGAACAGCTGCTAAAGGAACAGAAAGGTCTTATTCTCTAGCTTCTTATAATTACCAGATGCTCCCACAGCCCTCAAAAGACATAAAACGAGGAATTAAAAAAATAATAAAATAAAAAGGAATTCTTAATGTAGCTCTTATACAATGACCATTACTCTAGAGATAATTTGAATTTACTCTTCATAAATTTAATTATCCCTAGGCCCTCCTACCTCATTTCTCCTTTACTCCAAGGAAGAGCTACATTTTTAACAACTCAGTAAGATCCCAGAAAGCCTACTTCTAGGTGTCTACTCAAGAGAAATGAAAACATGTTTTCATGTTCATTATGTGTTTAATGGCTTTATTATAATCATCCCAAACCAGAGAGAATCCACAGGTCTATCAACTGGTGAATGGATAAACAAACTGCAGCACATCCACACAACAGAATACTGCTCAACAAACTGATACATCCAATCACAGAGATGAATCTCAAATGCATTATGCTAAGTGAAAGAAGCCAGACTCAAAAGACTACATACTATATGATTTCATTTGTAATGCATTCTGGAGAAGGCAAAATGATAGGGAAAGAAAACATATCAGTTGCTGTCAGGGGCAGAAAATGATGACAAAGGGGAGTAACATGTTCTACATCTGTGGTGGTAGTGATCTTACAACTTATGTATTTGTCAAACTCACTGGACCTGTACATGAAATAGCGAGAGTTTCACTATATATCAATTATACCTCAAGAAACCTGATTAAAAAAAAAAAAAAGAACCCAAAAGACTAAAAAACTCTTTTTACTTTGAGAGCCAGAGAGATTTATGCTGACAGTCTGTAGGGTTTACAGGTTTACATGCTACTCTTTAAAAGCAAGTCAGAAAAATATTACACCTTAAGCTCTAGGAATCTAAGCATACTGTTAGGACCAAAAACTTTACCTTTAAGTAGAAAGAATTACACTATATCAAAACTGCCCAAACTCTCATCCTACAGCTGACTCAAAGCAATTAAAAACTTTATTAGTTGCTTAGCATACCTACCTTTATATTATTCAAATTGACTTCAACAAGACGAACATCATTTTCTTTAATTCTCTTTAAAGTCTCTTCAACATCGGTTGGATTTGGTGGCTCATCAAATACTGGAAGAATCTTTTCACCTTTCACCACATCTGTAGTAACAAATGAAAAGAGTAAGTGTCTTATTGGCTGATACTATTACAGTGAATTCATATATGAACTTGATCACACACACATACATGCACGTTCAATAGAACTAACCAGAAAGTTCCCCCCACAATTTCTAAATGATCCGTTATGTGTTGACACATATTTAAAGCGCTCAAATAAAATGTTATCCTCTTGTATTGTTTTCTCTGAGATTTAATTAGTAATTACTGTAAAAGCAGTAAGAATCACAGACTTGAAGAAACATAGCCTCGGTGAAAAGAGTAAAGTGAAGGAAGGATACATGACCTCTTTCTCTTATGGGGAGTACTACACCTGGGGAAAGGGGGAGGACGAGCAGGAACAGGGAATGGGGAGACAGAGAAGCAACGGTATATAGAAGAGCTACTGAGACAGAAATCCCCCAAATTACTGCCCTCCTTCACTTCTATCCCCCAATCCTTCAACATGTATACTATACCCACACACATAGCCAAAATACAACTATGCAAAGTTGAAAGAGGACATAAAAGCCTTGAATCTTCTAATGAGATCTAAGTGCACTTTGATGTGTGTGTAAAGGTCTATGAACATGTGTAACAGGCAAACTTTTATGGATAAATTTTCTGGGGAGAAAACCTACAGCATCAGATTCACAAAGAGTCAAATGACATAGAAAGATTGACAAGGTCACTGTCTGGCTTAGTTCTTCCTTTCTGCCTTCCTCTAGCTTTTTGTAGCAAAACTCATCTTAGGACAAAGTATACTGAATAAATTCCCTTCTTCTTTTAAAATACCACACACGTATACACATAGCATCCTGAGGAGATCAACTTAGATGATGGTCTGAAAATTATTTTCCTGAGGAGAGTTGAAACATCTGGGTGTATCTAGACTGGACATATATATTAAAAGGAAGTATGCACACTGTTTTCAGATTTATCCTGTAGAAGGAGAAGAGAGAATTTCAAGTTGTTCTGAAAGGCTGGGTTAGAACAGGTGTAGGTTGCCAGGAGGCAGAATATGGTTCAATACAAGGACCAGCTTCCTATCAGAGCTCTGCTAAAAGGACAGAATGGGCTCCCTCTCACACAAGTTCAGCAAGGTTATCTTCTCCAAGACTATAGATCAAGGGGGCTGGAGAAAAAAAGATTTCTTACCATAAAGAAAATTAAGTTCTATCTCAATTCTAAACTTTATAAAACCAAAATATTTCTTTCTTAATTCCACAGAATATATGTGTTTAAAAAGCTTTACTTCTGAATAAAGTAATGGATCCAATAAATGGAATGCTGAAACTATTAAGAAAGGCTCATGGGAGACTTTAAAATGGATGGATCAGGAGGCACCTGAGTGGCTCAGTCGGTTAAGCATCCGACCTTGATCTCAACTCAGGTCCTGATCTCAGGGTTGTGAATTCAAGCCCCATGCTGGGTTCCACACTGGGTGTGGAGCCTACTTAAAAATTTTTTAAAAAGGGATGGATCAGGCTGCTAACATGTGAACACAATGATGACTTTTGGCACATTCCCCAAAGAGGAATGACCAGACTTGATATACGATTCAATTACCACTTAGGAAGCATTCTTGCCCCAAAAAACAAAAACCAAAAAGCTGCACATACGCCTCTAGAAAATAATAGTTTTCAGAAACATAGAAGACAGAGAAATATGTAAAATGATACCACAAGGGGAAGATGGTGATGGAGTAGGAGGACCCTAGGTTCGCCTCATCCAATAAGTACAATTGGGTAACTCTCAGATCATCCTAAATACCCCAGAAATCAACCTAAAGACTAGCAGAACAAATCACAAGTAAAGGTAGAAAAGAGGCAGACTGAAGAAGGTAGAAAGGGTGAAGACACAGTTGGGGAGAGAAATGGATTTGTGGCCTCTGTGGTAGGGAGGGAGCTGTAATCAGGGAGAAGGATGAGAGGCAGACTAGCACTCAGGAAGGAGCACAGGATAAATGGGTCCCACAAGCAACTGGCTTGGAAGGTGAGTGGGCCCGAATTTTGTGAGTTCTTGCAACCAGTGGGGCTTAAGGCCTGGAGTTTTAAAGGTCAGTGTGCTTGGCTGTGGGAGACCTCGGAGGATATTGAGGCTGCTGGAGAGAAGACAGGCGAACAGCCTGTGGACATACAGCGTGGAAACAACAATCTGAAGAGCGCCTGGGACATACAGTGGGGAGGCTAGTTGCCTCATCTCAGATTGTGTCCCAGAGAAGCAGCATTCATGGACCTCTTCATAAAACCATTACCCTTAAGAAAAGGACACACAGCTGACTTTCCTAATACAGAGAAACAGGCAGAGAGACTTAGACAAAATGAGAAGACAGAGGAATCTGTCCCAAATGAAAGAACAGGGCAAGAACATGGCCAGAGATATAACCAAAACAGATATAAGTAACATGTCTGATGGAGAATTTAAAGTAATGACCATAATACTCACTGGGTTTGAGAAAACAGTGGAGGACATCAGTGAGACCATTACCACAGAGAAAGGGAATAACACACCAGAGATAAAGGGTTCAAAAAAAGAAATGAAAGACAGGCCTGAAGGAAAGAACAGGATGGAAGAAGCAGAGGAATGAATTAATGACCTAGAAGACAAAGTAATGGAGAGTAATCAAACTGAACAAAAGAAAGAAAAAATAATTATGCTTATGCAAAACGAAAATAGATGTAGGGAATGCAGTGACTCCATCAAACATAGTAACATTCATATTATAGGAGTCCCAGAAGTAGAAGAGAGAAAAAGGGGCAGAGAATTTATCTGAAGAAATGATAGCTGAAAACTTCCCTAATCTGGAGAAGGAAACACATATCCACATCAGGAGGAACTGAGATCCCTCAACAAAATCACCAAAGAATTTCCACACCAAGACACATTGTAATTAAAATGGAAAAAAATAGTGATAAAGAAAAACCATTAAAAACAGCAAGACAAAAGAAGACAGTTACAATACAAAAGAAACCCGATAAGGCTATCAGAATTTTTCAGCAGAAACTATCCAAGCCAGAAGGGAGTGCCATGATATATTCAAAGTGCTGAATGGGAAAAACCTGTAGCCAAGAATACTCAATCCAGCAAGGCTATCATTCAGAATACAAGGAGAGGGGTGCCTGGGTGGCTTAGCTGGTTAAGCGTCCAACCGTTATTTCGGCACAGGTGGTGATCTCGTGGTTCGTGAGTTGAAGCCCCACATTATGATCTGTGCTGACAGTGTGGAGCCCATGTCAGATCCTCTGTCTCCCTCTCTCTCTGCCCCTTCCCAGCTTGTGCGCTCTCTCTCTCTCTCTCAAAAATAAATATATTAAAAAATGTTAAGAATAGGAGAAATAAAGTTTCCCAGACAAACACTTAAAGGAGTTCATGACCACTAAACCTTCCCAGCAAGATATATTAAAGGGGACTCTTTGAGTGGAAAAGAAAGACCAAAAGTGACAATATGAAGGTAGGAAACACAGACACAGTAAAAATGAAGATTTCTGTAAAAAATGAGTCAAGGAATTCACAAAGTAAAAGGATATAAAATACGATACCATATACATAAAACATGAGGAAGACAGAAGAATGGGTTCAAACTTCACTACCAACTTAATATAAACTGCTATATGCAGAAGACATTATATACAAACCTAATGATAACCAGAAATCAGAAACTACAAACTGGGGTGTCTGGGTGGCACAGTTTGTTAAGTGTCCAATTCTTGATTTCAGCTCAGGTCATAATCTCATGGTTTGTGGGTTGAGTTCTGCATCAGGCTCCACATTGACAGCATGGAGCCTGCTTGGAATTTTCTCTCCCTCTGTCTTGCAAAGTAAATAAACTAGGGGCGCCTGGGTGGCTCAGTCGGTTAAGCGTCCGACTTCAGCTCAGGTCACGATCTCATGGTCCATGAGTTCGAGCCCCGCGTGGGACTCTGGGCTGATGGCTCAGAGCCTGGAGCCTGCTTCCAATTCTGTGTCTCCCTCTCTCTCTCTGCCCCTCCCCCATTCATGCTCTGTCTCTCTCTGTCTCAAAAATAAATAAACGTTAAAAAAAAAAAAGTAAAAAAAAAAAAAGTAAATAAACTAAAAAAAAAAAAACCAAACTAATAGATATGCAAAGAGTAAAGACAAAGAAATCCAAATATATCACTAAAGAAAGCCAACAAACCATGAAAGAAAAGATCAGAGAAAATCTGCAGAAACAACCACAAAACAAGTAAGAAAATGGTAATAAATATGTACCTATAATTACTTTGAGTGTAAATGTACTAAATGCTCCAATCAAAAGACACAGGATAACAGCATAGATTAAAAAAACAAGACCCATCTATATATGCTGCTTATAAGAGAATAATTCTAGACTTAATGACACCTGCAGATTCAAAGTGAGGGGATGGAGAACCATCTATCATGCAAATGGATGATAAAAGAAAGCTGGAGTAGCAGTGCTAATATTGGACAAAATAGACTTTAAAACAAAGACTGTAACAAGAGACAAAGAAGGACACTATATAATAATAAAGGGAATAATCCAACAAGATAGGACAATTGTAAATATTTATGCACCCAAAATGGAAGCACCCATATACATAAAATAGTTATTAACAAACATAAGGGAACTAATCAGTAATCATGCAACCATCGTAGGGGCCTTTAACACCCCACTTACATCAATGGACAGATCATCTAAACAGACAATCATCAAGAAAACAATTGATTTGATTGTCTGGACCAGACAGATTATTCAGAACATTCTATCCTAAAACAGTAGAATACACGTTCTTTTCAAGTGCACATAGAACATTCTGCAGAACAGATCATATAGTAGGCCACAAAACAAGCCTCAACAAATTAAAAAAGACTGAAGTCATACCATGCATCTTTTCTGACCACAACACTAGGAAACTAGTAATCAACCACAAGACAAAATCTGGAAAGACCACAGACACATGGAGGTAAATAACATGCTACCAAACAATGAATGGGTCAACCAGGAAATAAAATGTGAAATTAAAAAGTGCATGGAAACAAATGAAAATGAAAATACAAGGGTTCAAAGCCTTTGCAATGCAGCAAAATTGGTTCTAAGAGGGAAGTTTCTAGCAATACAGGCCTACTGCAAGAAATAAGAAAAATCTCAAACAACCTAACCTTACACCTAAAGAAGCTAGAAAAAGAACAAACAAAACCTAAAACCAGCAGAAGGAAGGAAATCATAATGTTAAGAGTAAGAATAAATGATATAAAAACAAACAAACAAAAAAACCCCACAGTACCACAGATCAATAAAACCAGGAACTGCTTCCTTGGGGAAAAAAAAACAAAAAACAAAAACAAACAAACAAAAAAACCCTGATAAACTTCTAGCCAGAATTATCAAGAAAAAAAAGAGAAAAGACCCAAATAAAATCACAAATGAGAGAGAAGAAATAACAAACACTACAGAAATACAAACAGCTATAACAGATTATTATGAAAAACTATTTAAGCCAACTATTTAAGCCAACAAACTGGACAACCTAGAAGAAATGGATAAACTCGTCAACATATATAAATTACCAAAACTGAAACTGTTAAAAATGGAAATATTTGAACACAGTGATTATCAGCAAAGAAATTAAGTCAGTAATCAAAAACTCCAAGAAATAAAAGTCCAGGACCAGATGGCCTCACATGTCAATTTTACCAAACATTTGAAGAATTAATACCTATTCTTTTCAAACCATTCCAAAATATAGAAAAGGAACACTTCCACATTTGTTCTGAGGCCAGCATTACCCAGATACCCAAGTCAGATAAAGACACCACAAAAAAAGAGAACTATAGTTCAAATCTCTGACGAACATAGATGCAAAAATCCTCAGCAAAATACTAGCAAACTGAATCCTACAATACACTAAAAAAAAATCATTCACCATGATCAAGTGAACTTATTCCTGGGTTGTTGGGTGGTTCAATATTCACAAATCAATGTGATACAATGTGATGTATAAATAAGAGAAAGGATAAGAAGCATATGTTCATTTCAACAGACACAGAAAAAGCATTTGACAAAGTACAACATCCATTCATGATAAAAACCCTCAACAAAGTAAGTTTACAGGGAATATACCTCAACATAACAAAGGCCATTGATGAAAAACCCACAGCTAACATCTTTAATGAGGAAAAACTGAGAGCTTTTCCACTAAGGTCAGGAACAAGACAAGGATGTCCATTCTCATCATTTTACCTTTCTTTTTTTTTAAGTTCATTCGTTTTTGAGAGAGAGAGAATGCGAGCAGGGAAGGGACAGTGAGAAGGAGACAGAGCATGCCAGGCAGGCTCTGTGCTGCCAGCACAGAGACAGATGCAGGGATTGAACTCATGAACCATGAGATCATGACCTGAGCCAAAACCAAGAGTTGAAAGCTTAACCAAGTGAGCCACCCAGGCACCCCTCACTCTCACCACTTTTATTCAACAGAGTGCTGCAGGTCCTAACCACAGCAATCAGACAACAAAAAGAAATAAAAGGCAACCAAATCACAAGGAAGAAGTATAACTTTCACTATTTTCAGATGACAGGACACTTTATATAGAAAACCCAAAAGACTCCACCAAAAAATTGCTAGAACTGATAAACAAATTCAGTAAAGTCACAGGATACATAATGAACGTATTGGTTGTATTTCTACACACCAATAAGGAAACAGCAGAGAGATAAAGATGACAATCCCATTTACAATTGTACCCAAAATAATAAGATACCTAGGAATAAACCTAACCAAAGAGGTAAAAGATCTGTACTCTGAAAACTATAAAACACTGATGAAAGAAAGTGAAGACAACACAAAGAAAGGCAAAGACATTCCAGGTTCATAGATTGGAAGAACAAATATTGCTAAAACATCTATACTACCCAAAGCAATCTACACCTTTAATACAATCTCTATCAAAATACCAACAGCATTTTTCACAGAACTAGAACAAACAATTCTAAAATATGAATGGAACCATAAAAGACCCAGGATAACCAAAGCAATCTTGAAAAAGAAAACCAAAGCTGGAGGAATCACAATTTCAGACTTCAAGGTATATTACAAAGCTTTAGTAATCAAAACAGTATGTATTGGCATAAAAATAGACACATAAATCAACAAACACAGTAGAAAACCCAGAAATAAACCCTTAAGTTTATGGTCAATTAATCTTCAACAAAGCAAGAAAGAATATCCAACAGGAAAAAGTCTCTTCAACAAACGGTGCTGGGAAAATTGAACAGCAAACACACAAAAGAATGAAATTGGACCACCTTTTTACAACATAGCAAAAATAAATTCAAAACAGATTAAAGATCTAGATGTGAGAACTGAAACCATAAAAATCCTAGAATGAGCACTGGCAGTAATTTCTCTGACACTGGCTACACCAACCTTTTTCTAGCTAGGTCCCCAGACGCAAAGGAAACAAAAGCAAAAATAAACTATTGGGCTATATCAAAACAAAAAGCTCCTGCACAGAGAAGGAAACAATCAACAAAACTAAAAAGGCAACCTATAGAATGGGAAAAGATATTTGCAAATGACATATCTGATGAAGGGTTAGTATCCAAAATATATAAAGAACTCATAGAGCTCAATACCCTAAACCCAAACAATCCAATCAAAAAATGGGCAGAAGACATGAAAAGACATTTCTCCAAAGAAAACATAGAGATGGCCAACAGACACATGAAAAGATGCTCATCATCACTAATCATCAGGGAAATGCAAATCAAAACTACTATGAGATATCACCTCACACCTGCGAGAATGGCTAATACCAAAAACATGAGAAACAACAAGTGTTGGTGAGGATATGGAGAAAAAGGAATCCTCTTGCTTTGTTGGCGGGAATGCAGACTGGTGCAGCAACAGTGGAAAACAGTATGGAGTTTCCTCAAAAAAGTTAAAAATAGAGCTACTCTACGGCCCAGCAATCGCACTACTGGGTATTTACTCAAAGAATACAAAAACACTAATTCAAAGGGATACATGTACCTCAATATTTATAGCAGCATTATTCACAATAGGCAACATATAGAGGCAGCTCAAATATCCATCAAGTGATGAATGGATAAAAAGATGTGGTGTGTGTATGTATATATATACACATATATATATGTATACACACACACACACACACACATCTTTTTATATACATATATATGTACATATGTATGTGTGTGTATATATATATATATACACATACATACACACACATCTTTTTATATACATATACATGTACATATGTGTGTGTGTGTGTGTGTGTGTGTATATATATATATATATAATGGAATATTATTCAGCCATAAAAATGAATGAAATCTTGCCATTTGCAATGACTTGGGTGGAGCTAGAGAGTATAATGCTAAGTGAAGTAAGTCAATAAGACAAAGACAAATGCTACATGATTACACTCCTCCGTGGAATTTAAAAAACAAAACAAACAAGCTAAGGGAAAAAGAGAGAAACTAAGAAACAGACTCAACTATACAGAACTGAAGGGTACCAGAGAAGAGGTGGGTGGGAGGGATGGGTGAAATAGGTGATGGGGATTAAGAACTGCACTTGTGATGAGCACCAGGCGATTAAAATTAAAAAAAAAAGTGATACTACAAGGTTGCAATCAGTCAAACTGAGAATGTGGAAAATTTGACATGACAACCCAGTTTCTTAAAGAAATGGATACCATGAAGAAAGGGGAAGAGAGGTTGAGGAGGGGAACTGTTAAGTTAAGAGGGGGGCGCCTGGGTGGCTCAGTCGGTTAAGCGTCTGACTTCGGCTCAGGTTGTGATCTCATGGTTCATGGGTTCAAGCCCCATGTCAGGCTCTGTGCTGACAGGTCAGAGCCTGCAGCTTGCTTCAGATTCTGTCTCCACTCTCTCTGCCCCTCCCCCACTCATGCTCTGTCTCTGTCTCTCCAAAATGAATATTAAAAAAATAATAAATTAAAAAAAATAATAAAAATAAACTTAAAAAAAAAAAGAAAAATCAAGTTCCAAGAAATATCTACAGTATGATCCCATTTTTGTAAAAAACAAGACTATGTAAACCGTGTGTGTGTGTGTATGTGTGTGTGTGTATGTCTTTGTATGAACATAGAAGTCTAGAAAGACATATACCAAACTGTTAACAATTAAGGTTAGGGGTGGGGAGAGCGGAAGGCATGATGGCTATGAACAAAGACACTTTTTTTTTTTAATGTTTATTTATTTTTGAGAGCAAGAGTGAGAGCGACAGCGAGACAGAGTGTGAGTGGGGGAGGGCAGAGACAGAGGGAGACAAAGAATCTGAAGGAGACTCCAGGCTCTGAGCTGTCAACACACAGTCTGATGTGGGGCTCAAACTCATGAATTGTGAGATCATGTCTTGAGCCAAAGTCGGATGCCTAATGGACTGAGCCAGGAGCCCCTGAACAGTGACACTTTTACTTATGTCATACACTTAGGTATTGCTCAAATGTGGTACAAAGATATGTATTACTTTGGTCATTTTAAAGCATCCTATAAACTATTTTTTAAAAAGCCTTGCTTTTGGCTATTTAATACTGTAACAGATTAAAAGGTTCAGATTCGGGGGTCTGGGTGGCTCAGTCGATTAAGCATCTGACTTTGGCTCAGGTCATGATCTCACAGCTTGTTGAGTTTGAGCCCCGCGTTGGGCTCTGTGCTGACAGCTCAGAGCCTAGAGCCTGCTGTGGATTCTGTGACTTCCTGTCGCTCTCTGCCCTCCCCTGCTCACACTCTGTCTCTCAAAAATAAACATTAAAAAAAATAATAAAAAATAAAAGATAAAAGTTTCAGATTCAGATGGTTTCTCCTGAATCTGATTTTTATAACATAGTTTCTTTGTTAACATTGTTGTGGTTTTCTTGAAAATCAGTAACACTGAAAATAAAATCTCAACAAAAGCCAAAGTGTGATTAGCTTTCATAGTGCTTACCACTAGTATTATTTATATATTTATTTTTAATTTTTTTTCTAGTGTTTATTATTTTAAGAGAGAGAGAGTGGGAGAGAGGCAAAGAGCGAGGGAGACACAGAATCCAAAGCATTCTCCAGGCTCTAAGCTGTCAGCATGAAGTCTGACGCAGGGCTTGAACTCACGAACCGTGAGATCATGATCTGAGCCGAAGTCTGATGTTTAACCGACTGAACCACCCAGGCATGTCCCATTAGTATTATTTAGTGAGGTGAGAGTAGTTCCTATTACATTTGCTGACACATTAAGAATATTTAATACTCTATTTTCAATAGTCTTCTATGTCAATACCATCTAACTGGAATCTTAGGTTTCAAGTACTTATGTGTAACATTTGGTATGTATATACTGAAGTTGATACATGAAGATAACAAAATACAGTACATTTAACAAAGGGTTCAAATTCACAACACAGTACAAGTACTCACTTGAGAAATGTTCTTGGTCGACACCATTACTACTTCCCACTATATTACATAACTGTGCATTCGTTATCAAATTGTGCATCCCAAGGATAGCTATAAATACAGAAAAAGAAAGTTATTTTTATTTCCATCAGTTTTAACCATAAAGAATTGGTTTTTCAACCAAAAATTTGATTTTAACGTTTTCTGAACATTTTTCTACTCAATTAAAATACAGATTTTGCAGCTCCCAAAAAAGGAGACAATGTGATTAAAAAATCACCTACAATCCCTTTCTCATTAATACTCTTTTATTTTCCTCTTCATTTTGGAATTTAGATCTCCCACATTTCCGAATTCAGACCTACAACTGGAGCCAGACTAATCTTAAATGTTAATCTATGCTTAGCTCCATTTGGTAACTAAGAGAGAATATTGAAATGATCTGTGTTTGCTGTTAATACTTCGCACAAGGTTTTAGGAACAGTGCAAAAGATAGATTTTCAACCTAACCGTTATTTTTACATTTGTTAACTTTCATGTTCATTTACATTCATATTTTAGTTAAGGGTAAAATACCAAAAGTATAGTTGAACTCTCATCTGTGATATTAACTAGCATCCCTCAAAAATGACAGGAGAGATAAATTTGGTTTTTGGTTTTGATACCCTTTTTGCACAAACATGGCAGAAGCTACAGTATGCCCCCAGCCCATTCCACCCTGATGAAAGCACCATTTACAAACACCTCAGTCCTGAGCACCCCAAGGAATAAGACACCTGTTCTGGCTGTAGACTACACTTCGATTGTCCCTGTCCTGGGTCATTCCATAAGAACCATCACTCTTCTTTCACACATGTTAGCTCTTGGGGTTAGTTGGTGCTAAGATATCCCCATATGTCATATTTTTCTACCAAGGAAAATGGGTGTGTGCTGAGGCTGGTGGGGGAGATACTTGTCCAGAAAAGAAACTGGCAATGATGAAAACAACAGGGCGGTTTGGAGTGTTCCGTATATACTTCAGAAAAGATGGGAAAGTGGTGAGTATAAATGCTTTCCGGTTATTCATCTTGGGGTCCTCTTTTTCTTCAAAGTTTATTATTTATTTTTAGTAATCTCTACACTCCATGTGAGGTTCAAACTCACAATCCCAAGATCAAGAGTTGCATGCTCTACCGACTCAGCCAGCCAGACGCCCCTCATCTCAAGGTCTTCTGATAAAATGGGACAGCAGTTGATGCTGGAGACTCTTTTTCAATGCTTAGATAGGACAGCTTCTAACTGAGCACCAGCTGATGAAACATTTTTATAAAGACTTTCAAATATGGTAACATGGGAAAAGATGTCAAATAATACAATACATTCCATTAACATAAAAAGTTCACCACTGACAGTATTTTAAAAACTGAAATCCTTTATGTCACATTTATAGTGTACAAAACAAAGCCAAATATGTGGTCACTGATTCAACAGCACTTTGCTAGGCAAAGGAAGCATCTGTATGACGTATACAGGGATGTGCTGGTACTCCCCTCCCCTCCACACTCATTCACAAATGTGTTTTAGGAGATACCTGCAAGGTCACACAATTCTGTATCAGAAGCACTTGTCAAAGCTTCTTCTAATTCTGGGTCAAGAGATACTTTTTCTTCTGTGAAAGTCTGTACAGGCTTCTGTTTAGGGATAAATATTTTCCCTGTAAAATAAAGCAGTTTGTTAATTCCAATACTACTGCTATGAACTAACTTATTAAAAATTTACTCTTCTAACAAAAATTATGAAAAGTACAATTGAAGCTG
This sequence comes from Prionailurus bengalensis, assembly GCF_016509475.1. NCBI lineage: Eukaryota > Metazoa > Chordata > Mammalia > Carnivora > Felidae > Prionailurus > Prionailurus bengalensis. Next base: position 52,627,702 of record NC_057355.1, read on the forward strand.
AAGGAAAAAGTCAACAAGATAAACAATTACAATAACATTTCATCTTCAATATGTATTATAAGTTTCCAGGGCAATATTTGGCTGTACAAGTTGAAATGAAGAAAAAAAAAAAAAAACACACCTGAGGAATTCTATTTGTGAAATTAAAAATAGGATCTTTTTGGAGTAATTATGAATTACTAAACAAATAGCGAATTAAAAGATGAATATAGGAATAAATTTTAAGAATCTATAAAACTTTAGAGAGATTTAAAAGACCCTGCAAAATCCACTTTTTTTAATTATTATTTTTTTAAGTTCTTATTTATTTAAGAGAGACAGAACAAGCAGAGGATGGGCAGAGACAGGGGGACAGAAGATCCAAAGCAGGTTCTGTGCTGAAAGCAGAGAGCCTGGCGTGGGCTCAAACTCAAAAACTGTGAGATCATGACCTGAGCTAAAACCAAGAGTCAGACGCTTAACTGACTGAGCCATCCAGGCGCCCCTCTACTTTTTTATTCTTAAGCAACAAGCTGTTACAGTCACTTAGGGGATGGCAGAGGCAATTTTGATTCCAGAAATTCAAGATCTAATTGCAAAGAAATTCCTGTATGTTCTAAGTGGTTTCGTGAAACTTTAGGTCACTGTTCATCTAAGCCTCGATGGAAACTAACAAGGGTTACCTGATAAGAAACTATTATGTGAAAATCAGTATTTTATTACCATATGTCCAACGCAAGATTGAAAACATGAAGAGAATGAGAAGTGATAATGACACAACTGCTGATCAAATAAGATGTACTCACATGGCAGAGCCTGAGTTACTAAGATTGCCTCCAGTTTCTCTCCCAGGACAAGTGAAAAGTCTTACTAAGTGATCTGGAAAAGGCCTATGCATAGATTCACAGATGTGCCAAAGAAACTACCAGAGAAATATGAAAGAATATGTGGCCTGATGGATCTATGCAGTGCTCTATCAAAAGAATGTGGGTTTAGAATCAGTGAGTGTTGTGTACTTCTTCAAGGTACACATCAGTGTACCCATAAGGAATCCCACCACAATAGACTGCTCCCAGGACTCTGGCCAAAACTGTTCAGCTATTTTCTGCTAAGCCCATCTAAAGGATCTTAATTTCTGATATTGTATGTTTTTTATGTTTAGCATTTCCATTTAGTTCTTTTTAAAAAAATAGTTTCCACGTGTCTGCTGAAATTCCTCATTTGTTCATGCGTGCTGTCTACCTTGTCCCTCAGATTTTTTGGCATTTGTTACAGTTATTTTTAAAGTCCCTAGCTGATAACACCAGTATCTGGATCATGTCTGAGTCTTCTATTGACTGTTATTTTCTTGAGTATGGGGCTATGTGTCTTATGATCTTTGACTCCAAGCTAAGCATTTTTGTGTAAAAGTATGGCAGAAACTGAAGGAAAATCTGGCCTTTGTTGCAACTTTAGTTTGATTCAATTCCTCATTGGCCTCAAACATTTTGAATATAGGATCAGGACTTTCTCTTCAGCAAGACCTTGTATTATAACCATGGTGAGGTTCTGGAGATGTCCTGAGCATCTTCCCTTTTTGAATGGTGAACTTTGAGAGATTTCTCTTGATATGTGGCCTAGGCCATCAGCTTTCTGGATGACTGTGGAGCTCTCTTTGTTTTCCAGTCCCATCCCCTAATTTTGGGGCCTTGGCAGATCTCTCAGGCCCTCTCGTCTTATCTGCTTTATACTCTGTGAAGTTGGGGTTGGCCTTAAAGGGATTTGTCCCATCCCTCCTGCCTCTCCCTCAGTCTCTCCCAGCTGAAAACCTATGCCTCCGGAATTTTCTCTCTGCTCTACTTTATTGCGTCTGTTCTTGTAGTGTCCCTGGCACTAAATGAAGACCTGCAGGAAAGAACTGGGGGTGCTGCACTATCCAATACGGTAGCCACTAGCCACATGTGACTATTTAAATTTAAATTAATTAAAATTAGAAATTCAGTTCCACAGTCACAGTTCAAATACTTGATAGCTGCATTTAGTTAGATGGAGCTACACACTGGTTAACACAGACACTGAACATTTCCATCATGGCAGAAAGTTCTAGTGGACAGCACTGCTCTAAGGCTTCTCTGGATTCTAATCTATCATCCAATCCATACACAGTCATTAAAAGTTTGTTAAAAGTTAGGCTGATTTCTCCTTACTCCTTTCTATCGTAGTTTTCTGTTTTTCCCTACATTTCATTCAGAAAAGAGATAAGTGGGTCATCAATCTCAAGAAGGGTTTGTCACTTTCTAGAATCATTTATGTTTTGTGTCCTCAAGCTCTCTGATAGCTTTTTAAAAACTATAATAAATGCACTTAGGGGCACCTGGGTGGCTCAGTCAGTTGTGTCTGACTTTTGATTTCAGCTAAGGTCAGGATCTCACAGTTCGTGAGACTGAGCTGAGCCCCGAGTTGGGCTCTGTGCTGATAGCATGGAGCCTGCCTGGGATTCTCTCTCTCTCTCTACCTCTCTCTGCCCCTCCCCTGCTCACATACATGCATGTGCTCTTTTCTCTCAAAATAAATAAATAAACATTAAAAAAAAACTGTAACAATGCACTTAGACTGCTTGTTTGGGTTGGTATGTAAGAATAATAGTCTCTTGCAATTTTATACATCTTAGAAGTCTTTCTGGTCAAGTATTTTCTTATTTAAAAAATTGTATTTGGCCAATTTATAGTGTATTTGTATCAGTAAGGATGTTTTTTTGTTTGCTTTTTAAAGTTTATTTGTTTATTTTGAGAGAGAGAGAGAGAGAACAGGGGAGGGGCAGAGAAGGAGGTAAAGACAGAATCCCAGGCAGGCTCCACACCATCAGTGCAGAGCCCAACTCGGGGCTTGAATTCATGAACCGTGAGATCTTGATTTGAGCTGAGATCAAGAGTCAGATGCTTAACCAAGTGAGCCATCCAGGCACCCCAGTAAAAATGTTTTTAACTGCATATAACAGAATACCCAATTAAAAGGGGTTTAAACTGGTGCTTCTCAAGCTTTAATGTGCACCTCACTCATATGGTGATCTTTAAAGTACAGATTCTGACCCACAAGTCTGATATGGGATGAGAGTTAACTCCCAGGTGATGCCGATACTGAACTACAGACCACTTTAAACAGCAAGAGTTCCAACAATAAGTATTTTTATCATCTCAGTAACTCCACATGTAGGTGGCTATAGGGATGGTTCAGCAGCTCAGTACTGACATCAAGGATCTAGGCTCTTTCCATTTTTCTCTTTGGCTTTAATCAACATAGAAGCCTTTGTTCTCAGGCCATCAGTCTCAAGACAACCTTTGTAACACTAAGTATCAAGCCCTCAAGCAACAAGGTCAGGACAGGAAGGAAGGGCACAATTGTCAATTTTTATAAAGAAAACTTTTTATAACGTTTATAAGGAAAATTGTCCAGATTTCTCCTCTGGTGTCACGGACCAGCAATGGTCGTATGTCCAGTTGCAAAGGTGGCATTTTCAGTCTATTTCAGAGACAGGTTGTGCCAGTAAGAATGAAGGGATTTTTGCATTGTTACTTAATAGGCAACTACAGACTGTATTCCAATATTGGACCAGCTGAAGTACACCTCTGTACTCCCTGGATTCCCTGAACATTTCGCTATAGCTACACAGACACATTCTGCATATTTGTCTGCCTTCTGTGAGCTTTTCAGGGGCATGGTTTATGTTCTCTGTTTATCCCTGTATCCTTGCCTGGCACAAAGTGGGCAAGACAATCTATTGAATAAATAATTTGGTGACCACCTCCAGTTCAATCACCTCATTTTATAAAGTCTAACTTAAATAACTTACACAGCAGAGTTAATACTAGAACACAGGAGTGTTTCTTCCAATAAACTGGTGGCTTTCACTTAAAAAAAATTTTTTTTAATGTTTATTTTTGAGAGAGAGCTAGAGACAGAGTGTAAGCAGACAAAGGGCAGAGAGAGGGAGACACAGAATACGAAACGGGCTCCAGGCTCTGAGCGGTCAGCACAGAGCCCGATGCGGGCTCAAACTCACGAACCACAAGATCGTGACCTGAGCTGAAGTCAGACACTTAACTGACTGAGCCATCCAGGCGCCCCTAAACTGGTAGCTTTCAAATTAACTTTTTAACAGTAGACTCTTCCCCTCAAACAAATACCTCAAATATATAATGGCATCCATAACTGATCATGTTAGTACCAAATTTTGGAATTCTGATTAGACAATCTTTTATTATTGGTTCACAGACAAAGGCAAATCCAAATCATTACATCCTGATAATTCCATAGCACTTTTCTCAGTGGTTGATAGTATAATTAAAGTAGCATACCATTCATGCCTTTAATTGCCATTTCAGGATAATTACATTTTCCTGAGCTTAGTCTCACTACATTTTCAACTGTCTATGGGAGGGGCTTCTAAAGATTGGCTGCACACTGGATTCACCTGTGGAACTTTAAAAAATTGTGATGTCCAAGTCCCAGAGATTCTGGTTTAATTGGTCTGGTGTGTGAGACATCTGGATTTTTATAAACTCTCTAGGGACCTTAATGCATAGCAGTCAAGGTTGAGAACCACTAGATTATGGTATTCACTTATGAAACAAAACTACACAAACTATCAAATAGCTGCCCATGTCTTATTCTAGGGACCAATGGAATTTAAAGCATTATAAAAATCTAAAATGTTTATTTTTGTAATCCTCATCTACATTCCATAGAGGCATTATTCATATCTAATTTTCCCATAAACTTTTGCCAAACTTATAAATACAAAATTAATCTCATCATAAAAAAAACAACAAAGCTAAACAACAAAATTTTGAGGGCTTATGGAAATTTTCCTGTGATATACAATTTTTCTATTTTATACAGCTCTGAAACAGTTTGGTACCTCAGCTGGTGCTCCTCTTTATAATAAATTCTCTGTATATAGAGATTTTTGTTGTAGAGGTATTTAGTCTATACGATATTGTTTTTAACAGTATAAAAATTAAGTACTTCATATTCCTTCATGGTTAGCTTAACATTAACCCTGTAAGACTTGTATTTTAATGCATTTTTACAAAATCTCATTACAGAAAAGTAACAGTAAGGAAATTTAACTTCATAAGAAAATAAGCTAGGCAGAAATGAAGTTTAATATTATGAGTACAAAACCTAAGGAGATCCCCCCAAATTAATTTATAGACTTAAACACTCCCTTTCAAAATCTCAGCTGACTTTTTTGCAGAAAATGACAAGGTGATGCTAAAATTCATATGGAAATCCAAGAGACCTAGGACTGCCAAGTAACCTTGAAAGAGAAGAACAAAACTGAAGGACTTACACATCCCAATTTCAAAACTTAATATAAAACTACTGTAATCAACAGTGTTATGGTGCATAAGGAAAGACATCTGGATCAATGGAATAGAGGTTGAGTGTCCAGAAATAAACCCTTTTTGTTAATGGTCAATTGAAGTCTGTAAGGGTACCAAGGCAATTCAATGGAGAAAGAACTGTAAATGATGCTGGGAGAACTGGATAACTACTTGCAAAATAATGAAGTCAATCCCCTATGTCATACTTACCATACGTTAATTACCATATTAATTCAAAGTGGATTACAGACCTAGATGTAAGACCTAAAACTCTAACAATCATAGAAACAGGGATAAGAAGGGTACCTGGGTGCCTCAGTCAGTTAAGCATGTGACTCTTGATTTCAGCTCAGATCATGATCTCAGAGTCCTGAGATCGAGTCCTGTGTTGGGCTCTGCACTGAGCATCATGCTTGCTTAAGATTCCCTCCCTCCCACCCCCTCCCCCACTTGTGTGGGTTCATTCTCTCTCTCTCTCCCTCTCTCTTTCCAAAAAAAAAAAAAAAAAAAGCAGTAAGACTAAATCTCCATGACCTCGAGTTAGGCAAAGGATTTTTAGATATGGTAGTATAAGCACCAGAGAAATTAAGTAGATAAGTGGTTTCCTAGGGCTGGGAATAGAGTGAGGAATGAAGACTGACGACTCATGGATACATACATGGTTTCTTTTTGGGTGATGAAAATGTCCTAACCTGAAGACTGTGGTGATAGTTGCACAACTCTGCAAATACACCAGAAGTCATTAAACTGTATACTCCAAATGGGAAATTTTATGATGCATACTTAATAAAGACATTCAAAAAATGTATTAAATATGGTTTTCTGTCTGCCTGAGTAAACATATATTCACCCCCTAAAACGTAAAGGAAAAAAGATAATTTTCTGAGACGTACTGAGTCATACAGCAGGTTTGTACTTCTTAATCAAAATCAGCTGTTTTCTGAGAAATACATTAGCACACTGCTTCGATCCCATAAAACAGGAAATGCCTTTCTTAACATGTGTCCTAATTTAGTCTTTCATCAGTTAGACTTAAGTTAAAAATCTTAATGACCATGAGATACTGACAAATATAATAGATCTTTATAATGGTTAGTTTGGTTTGCACCCCAAAATCGTGCAAGATGAGTGAAATGATAGGTATTTTGTATGGTGGTGTTTTTTGCAGAGTAAGGAAATGCACAACAAATTTGATACTGCTTTTAAAAAAAATTTTAAACTTATTAGTATTCCACTTTATTATGCTTATCTTGATTCCTTTGTGTTTTTTCAAATCATAGATTATTTCTTTAAAGAATTCTCCATCTCATTCTGATAAAATGATTTAATATATATAAAGGAACTGGTATATAATAAACATAATAGACACGTTAATTCTTTTTTAATTTTTTTAATGTTTATTTATTTTTGAGAGAGAGATAGAGCATGAGTGGGGGAGGAGCAAAGAGAGGGAAACACAGAATCTGAAGCAGGCTCCAGATTCTGAGCTGCCAGCACAGAGCCCGATGTGGGGCTCAAACCCACGAACCGTGAGACCATGACTTGAGCTGAAGTCGGACGCTCAACCAACTGAGCCACCCAGGCGCCCCAACACATTAATTCTTTATTCTTATTTCCCCTGGAATTTCTTGCATGTGTGTGCATATATGTGTGTGTGTGTGTGTGTGTGTGTGTGTGAGAGAGAGAGAGAGAGAGAGAGAGAGAGAGAGACAGAGAGAGATAGAGACAGTTTTCCAAGACAAACTAACAACCCAGTAAGATTAAAAAACATAAAGCTCCAAGTATCTTTATCAGTGGTTCTTAAACTTCAGGGAATGGAAACTGGTTATGTATGGTATTTCTGAGAAAGTTCCCTAAGCGATTCTGATAATTACTTATTCAAATTGATAACCACTAATCTGGATGATTATAGTTCTGAAAAGATTAGTATGAGTTACCCTGGACTAATCTAATTGTTTTTCCTCTCCTTGAAATATGGTCAAAAAAGCCCTAACTTATAACTCTATCTAAGTGACTTTAATTTCTTTATTTAACGTAACAAAGTCTAAAACTACAATTTTTAAAAACTGAAATGACAATTCTTTATACTGAGGCAAAATAAGACAATAAACAATGACTAGGTCAGAAAACATCTCTCAGACAAGTATGAAATGACATGCCCCCCCAACCCCCAAATGAAACAAAATAAACAAAAACAGAGCTATGACTCTTGGTTGCTAATGTTAGAACAGTTCAGTAATGTTTATGTAACTACAAATGACAGCTAAGGAAATAGAAGAAACCAAGATAAGAATTCATGTAATAGTGATTTAAATGCATGGCACTTACCCAAACTCATGTTTGTGCCAAGAGGGGAAAAAAAAAAAGGGACGATCTTGCCAAGACCCTTGTTTTTGTCACCAATCAGTAAGAGATATTGTTAACCATGTTAACAATTTTATTGCCGGGACCTTTCTTCACTAATCCTCATCTCTTCTCTTTTGCTGTGATAGCAAGTTACAGCTACCACAAATGTAAAGAAATTATCTTAGTCATAGCTCCCAGCCTTGCTGAGTATATATAAGGTATAATAAAAAGAAACAGAGATGGCTCCTATTTATTTCATTTCTACAGAGGTGAAAGGCCCCTAGCTAGCTAATTTTAGTGTTTGTTTAAAAGCTACCAGTTCCAGAACAGATTCCAGGCAATTAGGCCACCTTTTGATCAGATGCACATAAACTTCAAATCAACCAAACTCAAGAATGAAGGGCAGATCCTGGAAAGGCATTTTTATTTTCACCCAAAGACACATGAACTTACTCAATACTGCAATAAATGCTCATTTATTCAACAAATGTTTAGTGAGTTTGTGTACACTAGATAATGAGCTAGAAAGACACTGTATGGAAAGTAAGAGATCTTTATTTGGGGGAGATAGAATTCTAGAGACTTCCATCTGTGGCCAAAATGAACTAATAAAGACAGGATTTACCCACATGCCTGAAACCCCAAAATGGACAAGATATGTGAAAGAAGTTTTCAAGATACTAATAATCGTCACACAACCAAGGGCAGCGATCCCAGAGAGATGAGAAACAAAGGAAACCCTGTGACTGCTCAGCTTCCTGCCTGGAGAAAGTGTCTAGCTGCAGCACAGGGAGCGGGAACCAAGGCAGGCCTGGGAGAACGTTCTGAACCGAGGAGACAGAGCTGAGGTCCAGAAAGACCAAAGTGGCTGTGCATGTGCAAGAAAGAATCCCAGAGAGGAGAGAGTTGCACAGAACTGGAGCTCTGGAGCTCTGCAGAGGGCTGCCTTTTCATACCCAGCAGAGCAGTACTCAGCACATGTGTGTGATGGAACTACTTGGGGCCAAGGAAAAAACACCTGAAAAAATTACAGATAATAGTGCCTGTTCTCATGCAGGGCTGAGAGTAAGACGTGTTCCCAGCAACCAGACTATAAAACCTCATCATTCATAGAGCATTGGGTAAGCAGCTCAGAAGTTCCTGCAGTGGAGAAAAATTTAGCCCTAGACTGAATGAATACTGCTCCAGTCTCATCCAACAAATCTTAAAAACAAGTCCCTAAAAATCAAACTGTTTCCAAGGGACTTAATCATGTCCCAGAAAGAAATTCAGGAATATTTACAGTGAAACCAAAATATCCAGCACCCAACAAGTTAAAATTCATAATGTCTAAATCCAATTAAAAAAATAACCAGAATGTAAGAAGCAGGAAAATTCCATCCATTAGCTAGGAAAAATAATCCAATATAACTGACTTAATAATGACAGATGTAAAATTAGCAAGTAAGGATATTAAAACTGTTATTATAATTATATTCCATATATTCAAAAAGTTAAGCAGAGACATGGAAGATATGAGGGGGAAAGGAGGGAAAAGGGAACAAAGAACTGATGAGACAACAGAAAAGATATTCCATACTAGCACTAACGAAAAGAAAGTAAGATTGGCTATATTAATATAAGACAATGTAGATTTCAGAGTAAAGAATACTTTACCAGGGGTAAAAGAATACCAGAGTAAAGAACACTTTACCAGGGGTAAGGAAGGTCACGTCATAGTGACAAAATGGTCATTTCATCAGGAGGACTTACCAATCCCTAAATGAACAAAAACTAATAACAGAGCTGCATAGTATATGATTCTGGAACAATTAATTACAGTATTCTATATAGTATGTAAATTATACACTAAATGTTGGAGGGAAAGGAATATGCATTCCCTGGGTATGGTTACCCAGAGGAAAGTTTCCATAAAACGAGGTCTTAATATGAGCGACGAACGATACATCTGGCTAACTCCTGACCCCAAAGGAATAATGAGTAAATCATTCAAAAAGACAGAGTGATCGGTCTGAAAAGGAGACACCAGTCTGTGTTACTAAACTTAAGCAGCCCATTTCAAATACCAGCTTCATTGGTGGGGAAGAGCACTTTATACAGTGTCGGTGACGACCACTTTATATACGTGCATATAAGGGAAGTTTAGATTTATAAGACATGCATACAAAAGTAAGAGCCCATCTTTATCTTCAAATTAGTGGCAACGAATTACCCACTGGCAGTTACATAAGCCTGTTGATTCAGGCAGGTTATAATCATGATCTTTTTGGTTTATAAAGGGATGAGGTCTGCCTTTTCTCCAAAGAAATCATGTACGCAGCAAGGTGAGGGAAGCCTCTTTTATTGTAAGAGTAACTACAATAAGTTTCCCGGAAAGCTGATATAATTATGAATAAAGAACTTGGAAAGCGTATGAGAAGTTTTTAGTTTAAAACAATAAGGTTAAATTCACCTTTAGTAACAAGCAGGGAAAGGTAGGGCAGGTGGGATTTCTGACAATAAAACCCAAGGGCATTCCTTTCTCAGGGAGGGGAAGGAAAAACAACAAAAAGCATAGATGGCTCTTCCCTAAGAGCCAACAGGGAGAACCGGAGGCTCTGTGAGGAATGGAGGAGCCCCATCTGGGTGAGTCAGTGGCTCAAAGGGAATTCTCTGGTGCACCTGAATGTAGTATATAAGGTGCAGCATGGCTCTGGTTCATCTGTAAAATAAGGGACACTTGGGGGACAAAACTCAGGCTAGGTAAGGGTGAAGGGTGATACTAGAAATGCAGAGGAAGACTCCTGGCAAAGAAAAGCAAAATGAGAGTCGGTAAGAAATATTAAAGAGTAGGGCAAATTAGTTCTCCAGGAGCCAAATTCATGGCGAACATCTATGCCTTATCTATCCTGGAGACAGAATATTCAAGATACGTAAAAATATAATGGGAAATGCTAATCAGCTATATAGCCAGCACTCTGCATTTTCACTGTTCTCAGGAATGAGAAAGAATAGGATGAACACTCTCCTTCACCCTTGTCTTGGTCTCTACCAAAGTTACGTGTTTTGTAGAATTTCAAGGAAAAAGAGGTAAAAAGCTTCCAAACATTTTAATATTATGTTTTTAAGTAAAAGGAATGAATATTGGAATGTTGTTTAAGTTTTCTTAGGTGCTTAGTTTCTCAACATTTTGAACACAGTAGACTCGTAAGAAAGGCATTTTCTTTAATACTTGCCAAGATTACTTGTTACCATATCATACCTAGCACGAGCTTATTAGATTTAGATGAATTTAACAGATGCATATATGCATACTGTGAATTCTACTGTAATGATGCACTTAAAAACAATCCTTAATACATCTTTTGTCAGCTATCCCTTACTAGCTGCTTAATACCTTTGTTTTGCTATTAATAAAACTACACTATTGGGGCGCCGGGTGGCTCAGTCGGTAAGCATCGGACTTCAGCTCAGGTCATGATCTCACGGTTCCTGAGTTTGAGCCTCGCATCGGGCTCTGTGCTGACAGCTCAGAGCCTGGAGCCTGCTTCAGATTCTGTGTCTCCCTCTCTCTCTGCTCCTCCCCCACTCACACTCTCTCTCTCAAAAATAAACAAACACTAAAAAAAAAAAAAACTACACTATTAAAAGCAGAATATTTACTAGTGTAGGACACAAAATGTTCCCAAAAATGCATCTAGGATTAATTTCTTCTTCTCAGACGTTGGCATACACTTTCAATTTGTAAAATGTACAATTTTAAACATTTCTCAGATCACAAAATAAAATTACTCATTTATCTATATATAACCACTCTCAAGAATCCTTTTTAGTCTGTGATGTCTTTTTAAAACATTTTGAGGGGTGCCTGGGGTGGCTCAGTTGGTTAAGTCTCAGACTCTCGATTTTGGCTTGGGTCATTATCTCACAGTTTGTGAATTCAAGCCCTGCAGTGAGCTCTGCACTGACAGTATGGAGCCTGCTTGGGATTATCCCTCTCTCCCTCTCTCTCTGCCCCTATCCCACCTGTGCTTGCTCTCTCTCTCAAAACACACACACACACACACACACACACACACACACACACACACACACACAAAACACAAAACAAAAAAAAAACCAAAAAACAAATTTTGAGATGATCTAGAAAAACAAAATTTGGCATGAGTATACAGTTTCTGTCCAAAGAAAAAATCCTGAAATGTCCAATTTTCAGTTTTACGTTGATTCCCTTTGGTCACACCAATTCTGTGTAATTTTACCTCCACAAAGAGGGCGTGTCTTTCAGTGAACAAGTATAATTAATCATTTAATTAGTCTCAGAATAGGAGAAGCAGTCAACTTTAATGATTGGATAATCCTTTTAGTGGTTCCCAATTTTTTGCTTAAAAAAATGAGTGGTCATCTTTTTCAATCTTTGACAATAATTACAATGTGAGATCACTGTGTGATTTTGGCACATAACTTGGAACTAAGGGACATTGCTATAACATGCACTGGCAAAGACAGCTAATACTGTAATTGGGCACTGAATTCTGCAACATAGCATCTCAGTGTAAAAAACATTTTTTTTTTTAAGTTTAGAGATTAATGGCAGATTTTACATGTTCTAACTAGTCCAAGTACACAAAAAAGTAAAATGCTTGCCTTAACAGGTTTGCAAACTTTTTTAAAATAAAGAACCAGGAGAACCTCTACTGCCTAAAAGCATCCTAAATCTGAAAATCTATCTCCTATGAAATAAGCTATTAAGAAATTTGGGACTCAATCTAGGTATTTAGGATAAAAAGTCATAGGACAGGCATCTTAAAAATCTTAAAAAAACATACACCTTGAAAAGAAAGAAAAGCTTTGGGATGTTCAGAGCTAAGAAGGCGATTCACATTTAGCTCAGTTGGAAGGTATGCTAATAAGATGTAGATGAATTATTCTCAGGATCTTCTAGAATGTGATCAAGATCTTGAGGATCAGACCCAAAGAAAGGAAGGCATATTAGTGACTAAGGATAACTAAAGCTAACTGATTTAAGGATGAGAGACTAGGGTAGATTAGAGAACATGAGCTGGCTTTTAGCTCTACAGTATTTCAAAGTAGAGCTCTACAACGAAAGTCTCCCAGTTGTTGAAGACTAATTTGTGCTTCTCCAGGTCTACGACACTGTAACATGGCTTCTAAGACTTGACCCACCCAGTCTAGGGTGTAGTATTTGCTTCCATCACATGGATTCCTGAAATTCAAATCTCGTTTCTGTGGTTCTGGACCACTCCTCCATGACAGAAATTAAAGTCCCTTGTTTGGTAATAACATCACACTTACGATCCTTTAAAATGACTATACCACCACAGAGGCACCTGGGTGGCTCAGCTGGTTAAGCATCCAACTCTTGATTTCAGCTCAGTTTATGATCTCACTGTTATGAGTTGCAGTCCCACATTGGGCTCCATGCTAACAACATGGTGCCCGCTTGGGATTCATATTCTTTCTCTCCCTCTCTCTCTCTCTCTCTCTCTCTGCCCCTCCCCCTACTCACAGTCTTAAAAAAAAAATAAAATAAAATGACTACACCATAAAGGATTTTTATGGTGATCTCACTATACCCATTAACAAATCTGGTCCACACAAAAACTGTATGAATGAGGCAAAGCAGATATTCAGCCTGTATGATGCCTTTTACATAAATTTCAAAACAGGCATAACTAATTTATTGTATTAGAAGCTAGGATGGTTGGGGCACCTGGGTGGCTCAGTCGGTTAAGTGTCCGACTCTTGATTTCAGTTCAGCTCATGATCTCACAGTTGTGAGACTGAGTCCTATGGTGGGCTCCATGCTGAGTATGGAGCCTCCTTTGGATTCTGTCCCTCCCTCTCCCTCCTCCCCCACCTTACTTGCACATGTGCAGAAACAAAGATAGAAAGAAGCTAGGATGGTGGTTACCTCCGAAAACAAAGAGAAAAGTGGGAAGAAGCCGGGTAGCAACTACATGGCAGTGCTCACTATATAATCAACCAAGCTATATCCTTCTGATTTGTGCATTTTCTGTAAGCATGTTACGCTTCAGGAAAAATTTCATTATTTTTAAAAATGCTAGTCTTAGTCATTGCGTCATAGCTGCCCATAAATAGTATTCAACAAAGCTACAAGAAGCAGTAAAAATAGTGAATGTATTATAAAAACTGACTATGAATGCAAAATTACCTGCTTTTTAACTCAACTACTTCTGTTTACTTCATACCCATCCAAAGTGTAAGAAATGAGATAAAAATTTTTAGAAGTTAGAAAATGGGGTGCCTGGGTGGCTCAGTTGGGTGAGCATCTGACTTCAGCTCAGGTCATGATCTCATGGTTTGTGAGTTAAAGCCCCACACAGGGCTCTGCACTGTAAGCTTTGGCTGCTCAGTCTCCCTCTCTCTGCCCCTCCTTTGCTCAATCTCTCAAAATAAATAAACATTAAAAAAATAATAATAAAATCTTAAAAAATATATACAATTTTATGGGCACCTGGGTGGCTCAGTCAGGTAAGCATCCAACTCTTCTTGATTTCCGCTCAGGTCATGATCTCATGGTTTGTAAGTTCAAGTCACACATCCGGCTCTGTGCTGACAGCGCAAAGCCTGTTTGGGACAATCTCTCTCTCTCTCAAAATAAAATAAATAAACTTAAAAAAATAAAATAGGGGTGCCTAGGTGGCTCAGTCAGTTAAGCATCCGCCTCAGTTCAGGTCATGATCTCGCAGTCTCTGATTGGAGCCTGTGTCTGGCTCTGTGCTGACACCTCAGAGCCTGGAGCCTGCTTCAGATTCTGGGTGTGTGTCTCTCTCTCTACCCCTCCCCCACTCATGCTCTGTCTCTCTCTCTCTCAAAAGCAAACATAAAAAAAAACCAAAAATAAATAAATAAGTTATAAAAAGAAACAAAATTATTACACACTCCAGCTGAAGGAAGATACGTCATTTTTTTTTCCTTGCCACCCATATTCCTCGCCTCTATCATTTCTCCCCTCTGATATTTTCTTGTTTTCCACAATTCTTCTCTACCTTCTTTCCTACTCCCTCTAATCCTCCAAGATCTTTCCCTAGGCAACTGGAGATTATGAAACAAGAGCATACTGGGAAGCTTCCTGGGTCAATTTAGGACAAACACGGCTCTTTCACATCTCTTATTTTCTCTTTTTGTCCTCAAATTCCTTATTTTTTTCTGCCATCTCTCTTCCCATATCTCTCCCTCCATTTGAGTCCATCTAAAACACACATAACAGTAAAATGTGATCAACCAATGTTTATTCTCATAGACTCATACTCTCCTGTATAAATAGGATTGAAGCTATAAACACTGTGACGTTATAGGTATGGCTGTCTGGATGAAAGCATAACCAGTAGTCTTTTCTGTTATAAACACAAAGGAACTGACATTTTTGTTCATCTCTGTGATTCTCCATACTTTAAAACTATGTATTGGTTTTCAATCCTTTTTCTGGCCCTAAACATTTGAGGACAAGACATTCCCATCTCTAACAGTAGTGTGATGGTTAACATTATGCGCCAATTTGGCTGGGCATGGTGCCCAGATAATTGGTCAAATATTATCCTGGGTGTTTCTGTGAAGGTGTTTTTGAATGAGACTGACATTTAAGTGGACTTTGAGTAAAGCCATATGTGGTGAGCCTCATCCAATCAGCTGAAGGGCTTAACAGAACAAAGACTGATCGTCTCTGAGCAAGAAGGAATTCTGCTGGCAGACTGCCCTTGGACTTGAACTGCAACTCTTCCCTAGGTCTCTAGGCTGTCGGCCTATCCTGCAGATTTCAAACTTAATAAGCCTCCATAACCACACGTGCCAATACCTTAAAATAAGTCTCACCCCCTCTCCAACACAGAGCCTTTTGGTTCTGTTTCTGTTTCTCTAGAGAACTCTAATACAAGTAGCTAAGATAATGATGCTAAACTAGAGATAAAGGGCTGAACTAGATAAACTAGTGAAAGAGCAAATGAGTTGGGGATGACAGATAATTTTAAAAAGGTTTAATGAAGACCTCATGAATTACCCACTCAAAAATCATTCACTAGCCTTCCTCTGTTACAGAGGCTAGAATGCTAAAATGAATTTTCAAGTTTCCCTTGCCACTAAGGGGTAGCCACGTGACAGAGCTGTGGCCAAATTCCTGAGAAGGGCTTCCTTCCCAAGTAAAAAGCTAAAGCCTAACTAGAAGAAAGCACTATGCTCTAACCTTCTTCCTGTCTGGATTACTAAGGATTCAGGTGTCAAAACAGTGCCTGGAAGAGGTAATCTGCAGATCCTGCAACCGCTGCCACCATTCGCCAGTATTCCACACACGATCTCCTCAACAAGGGTGCAAGCAGACTCTGGCTCTGCAGGCCAACACGCACTGAAAGCTGAGTAGCTTAATCTACTTCATGTTGTGTTATATATAGAACTTTAAAATATATGGCTATACTCAGTCTCCACTGAGGCTACCTAAGGTCAAACTCTGCAATGGGAGGGGCCTGGACTAGAAAACTCTCCTGAAAGTAATGGTTATGAAGCAATGACAATTATAACTATGAATTACTAAGGAAGGCTGTAGGAATTATAACTATGAATTACTAAGGAAGACTCCTTTAAAAAGAGTCTTTGAAAATATGGCCTGAATTATTTTATGACAGTTCTCCTTAAAGACAGGAGTTAGAACAGAGCATTGCTTTGACATCATTTCCATTCTGAAATATACTAGTGAATTAAAATTTTTACCTCAGCACACTAGAGTGTTATATAAAATCACTGTATAATAAAATCTCAGAAATCATTCAGAAGGAACTTACTGGCCAAGTTGATGAAAAATGCAAACGAAGTGTCAGATTACCTGACAAGTTTCTAAGTCAACAGTGTCAGATGCATCTCTAAAAACATTATTTCTCCAGACCTACCTTACCTATAAAAAGAAAAATCAAATGCTATCGAATAATGACTTCAAAGTTTACCTTTTTTTTCTCCAGTGTAGGGCACATAGTCTTCCCTGTCCTTATGCTCCAATGCCTCCTTCTCCAGGTATGAAAGGAGGTGTTCTCTATCAAACGGCCCTGTGGCGGACTTTGACGTCTGGTTCTTCTGCCGGAACCCTGCAGGCAGAAGGGCATTCTGCCAAAGAGAATGAATCAGCCATTATGACCACCAAGAATGCCAACATTATATGCTTCCACAGATCACCCATTTAAGAAAGACTTATAGACCAGAATGTGATACTGGCATTAAATGTTTCATTTTAGGGCAGCAACGTAAAAGTGTTCTACACAAAGTTTTCTTTATTAGGTAGAATTCACTTCCATTATTAAAATAAGCACATAAACATTTTCTTCAGAAAGTTCTACTAGAAGGAAACACTCCTTACTTTTTAAATGTCCTGCATGGTAATAAAAAATAGTTTTCTTAATGATTAACAACTGCTCAGCATATAAGCATATACAGAAAATAATTCTATTACAAAAGAATTCTAAATGATATATACATCATATTCCTTCATAACGACTTCTATTTCGTGGTAAAGGCTTTTTCATATAAACACATGCATTCCATACAGTAGGATATCAGAACATTAATGTGAAAGGTTCAATGTATGGATAGATGTACATCAGCACTAGGATGTACTGCAGCAACCACCGTCATTGCTACTCACGCACCAAGGCACATGGATGTCCTCCTAACAAGAGCTGTATCTCTGGGGTTCCATGTGGGTACAATCTTTTTGAGAGCATGGAGGGACTGAGAGTGGGGAAGGGGTGCAAGGTCATGGATTAAAGTTGTCTCTTGTAGTTCCTACTCTGAATTTCACTAAGTCCAGGAATAGCAAGTGGCGATTAGACAATGTGAGCTCCATCCTTTTGCTCATCGAAAGGCAAGAGGTGGGGTACCCGGGTAGCTCAGTCAGTTAAGCCTCTGACTTCAGCTCAGGTCATGATCTTGCAGTTTGTGAGTTCGAGCCCCGCTTCAGGCTTTGAGCTGACAGCTCAGAGCCTGAAGACTATTTCAGATTCTGTGTCTCCCTCTCACTCTCTGCCCCCCCACCCTGCTTGTGCTGTCTCAAAAATAAATAAACATTTAAAAAATTCTGATAAAAAAAAGGGGGGTGCCTACGTGGCTCAGTCAGTTAAGTGTCTGACTTCAACCCAGGTCATGATCATGATCTCTTGGTCTGTGAGTTCCAGCCCCACGTTGGGCTCTGTGCTGACAGCTAAGAGCCTGGAGGAAGCTTCTGTTTCTGTGTCTCCCTCTCTCTCTACCCCTCCCCTGTTCATGCTCTCTCTTGCCCTCAAAAAAAAAAATAATAATAATAATAAAAAAGAAGAAAGAAAGGCAAAGAGGTGATACTGCCTTGTCTCACTGTTCCTAGATATTCTTTGCTTTAGAAATGGAAGGCAGCCCGGTAAGTCACACAAAAGGGCCAGCCTTCTTTTGCCAGCACCTTCCATAATGCTGAATCTCATGGATGTTATAAGATAATTTTCATTATAAAGGTAGATCTTATATAGATAATAATAGGGAATATACATTTTATAACTAGAAAATACAGCACTTCAACTGTGGCCATTTGCTGAGATCCATAGTAATTTTCATAAAATTCACCCGTGTGCTCTCCTCATGTAATGGTATGCATTATACAGAAAGGTCATCTATAAATACGAAATACAAAGGAGGTATGTTCCTAACCCTGCACTAAGAATGCGTTTTGTAATGCAAAATTGTCTACAGGAAGATAATAAAGAAACAAGACTTCTACCCACCAACTCGGAAATTGAGAACTATGCATGAAGAATCCTACCCATTTTTACTTCCTAAAAAACTCATTTGTCTATTTACTTCTCTCTGTCTCCAACACCATTACTTTGGTCCAAGCTATGATCAAGCTGGCAGGGAATATTATACTAACTTCCCGACTGGTTTCCCTGTATCACATCATCCCTCATTCCCATTCCATTATCTCCTACCTTAGCCTCATCTCACATACCCTCCTCATTCTAGCCACACTAGCCCTAGTTCCTCCCCTGTGCCTGCCACACACTTCATTCTACCAAAGACCTTCTCTAGAATGCTCTGTCCACCATTTTTTGCTAGTCATTTTTAAGACTGCAGCTCCATTCCCCCAAAGAGGCTTTTCTTAACCTCCCATTATATGCTCTTATACTAATATGGTACGATTATTTGATTAATGCCTACCTCCCCCACTCCTACCAATCTGCATCATGAGGGCAAAGACCACATTTGTTTTGCTTACTCTTAAAACCTTAAGCCTAGCATAGTACCGGAATCTATTGGTTGCTCCCCAAATATTTACTGAATAAAGATTTGAGAACACTTTTAAAGAAAACTGCTCATTAAGGCAAATTAATCAAAGTTACTTCCCATCACCATCAATAATACCTACTGCTCTTTCATGGGGGTAGTAATGGAGTTGCACTATTCCACCTACCAGGTCAAAATCATGTGAAACATAGGTTGTTTGGTGGGTTTTTTTTTGTAATTTTTTAATGTTTATTTTTTAGAGAGAGAAAGACAGACAGACAGACATACATACAGACAGACAAACAGCACAAGTGGGAGAGGGGCAGAGAGAAAGAGGGAGACAGATTCCGAAGCAGGCTCCAGGCTCTGAGCTGTCTGCACAAAGCCAACGCAGGGCTCGAACTCACAGTGAGATCGTGACCTGAGCCAACCTCGGATGCTCAACCAATTGACCCACCCAGGTGCCCTGAAACATAGGTTTTATTTATTTATTTATTTATTTATTTATTTATTTATTTATTTATTTAATTATTTTTTTTAATTTTTTTTTTTTAACATTTATTTATTTTTGAGACAGAGAGAGACAGAGCATGAACGGGGGAGGGGCAGAGAGACAGGGAGACACAGAATCGGAAACAGGCTCCAGGCTCCGAGCCATCAGCCCAGAGCCCGACGTGGGGCTCAAACTCACGGACCACGAGATCGTGACCTGGCTGAAGTCGGACGCTAAACCGACTGCGCCACCCAGGCGCCCCTGAAACATAGGTTTTAAATGATACATTAGCTGCAATCCTGGCTCCTTAAATACATTTTTGAACACAAAATAAGTGACAGGTAACTGGCTTTGGAGGCTATAAACTCATCAACCATGCTTTATTAGGAGTATACTTTACTCAAGTTACTAGATCATAATTATTTTATAACAGGTAAAGATCTCATTAAAATGACTGCCACTAAAAAGTATGTTTCTTCCTCACAGTACAATTTTGTTGTAATGATATATACTCCAAGCCTTGGAAATAATTTAAAAAAAAATTAGCTTTTGCCTAGGCTGGCTGGCTGTCTTGTAGAGATAGATGTTTTGAGAAAATGCAGTAGGTTGGCAAATAAATATACTGAATGCAGCATATGGAAAGTAAAACAGCCCTCCAAAATGTAACAAGGAACCATATACAACCTCTATCTGCCCTTCTCTTATCTTCTGAGATTTGTAAGTTACGGCGGCTTTTCTCTGCCAGAAGTGGACACTACTACCCTTGCACTCTTTTCATACCTCATCTTTCACTGGCACTCTTGCCCAAAACTTTACCCACAAGCGGCATGCTGTCAATAAACATCGTTCTTCCAGTCTCATGAGGTTGGGGGAGTTGCAACTGGGGTTGAGGAACCGGCAAAATACACCCAGAGGTTTGAACTCAAACCTCCCCATAAACGAAGCAGGCCTCATGGTTTTGCAAGTGAGAAAATAGAAACCATCAGTTTTCACATGTATAGCATAGTGCAAGTATTAATAGGGTACTCACTGCAGTTTAGCAGAAAGGTCACTAGACTCTGCCAGGGAGCCATCAGGCAGTGAGGGATCTAGTCTCAGTTCTTTCCTTAATTGTAGTAACTGAATCAAGTCACCTAACTTTTGTTTTCTATCTATAAAACACAGGGCAAGTGCTAGATCAATGTTTCTCAACCAAGGTGCTCCCACAGGGGACAAGTGGCAATGTCTGCAAACATTTTTGGTTGTCATGACTAAGGGGAGGAAGCATTAATCATGTTTTCTATTTTCTGTATTTTATGATGCTTTGCCATCTTGGGGGCTGGCTAATTCCTAAGGATAGCAAACAACTTCCTCGGCCCTCCACCCAGCAGTGGGCTTTCCAAATGAAAACCAACCAATCCGGAGCCCATATCCCAACCACCTCCTTTATCTCTCACCCAGCAAACCATTATTGCTCCTGCCCTAAATCACCCAGGACCAGGTAACTGGACAACTGGAGACTACTCCTGTGGCCCAGAGACCACTGAAATTACTCAAATTATCCAATCCTAAATTTGCTCAAACTTGCCAATCCTGTCTCACCCATTTCTTCCCTCCGAAACCACAAGAATGGTTCTGGGCCATACTTGCTCCTTGCTGCTTCTGCTTCCTGATGAAACCAGGTGTTTTCTCATGTTCCCTCTTGGGGACTATAAGAAATACTCTTTTTTCCTCCATGTCTGTAATCTTACCAGAGCTAATTAAAAAAAAAAAAAAAATCCCAGTTACATTTGTAAACAGGGGGATGTGCTATTGGCATGTAGTGAGTAGAGGCCAGGATGCTGAACAACTTAACAATGCACAGGACAGCCCCCATAGCAAAGAATTATCCAGCTTCAAATGTCAGTAGTGTCAAGGTTAAGGACTCTGGACTAGATGAGCTCTTAGGCTCCTGCCACTTCTACAACCACTTGATTGAAACAGGTCTAAATAGGTTGAACTGTTTGTAGAAGAGACTGCTGTGACAGGATCAAAACAGCACTGTTATCCTCGGTTACCCCCAGACTTATGAGTACCACAAACTTTTCCTTGTGATAACAATTACAGTTAAGGGTTTTGATATAGGTATATCAAATGTCTATAAGGTATAGACACATCAATGAAGTGCTGAAGTAATGCTGAAAAAAGGAGAATTTTCAATAAAAATTCAAAAACATTCCAGCAGGAAATAAATGTGTTGTAGTAACAAGAATAATTTTATAAAACAAACTCTATCTCAATTCTTAAAAGACACTAAAAATCAATGTCTCAGCATAAAGAAGCATGTAGTAAAGAGAAGAAACCTAGCAAATGACCCTTACCTTCAGGGTAAGTAGCCATAACCTTAGGGGTCTCCCCTCAAGGACTCCCCGCCCACCCCCCACCCTGTACATACCAGAGAATAACAATTCAGGTGTTAAGGGACTCTACCTTAGCCTTGTGTAATTTATAAGACAAATAACACCCACTTTGCAAATTTTTTTTTAATTTTTTTTTTTTTTAACGTTTATTTATTTTTGAGACAGAGACAGAGCATGAACAGGGGAGGGGCAAAGAGAGGGAGACACAGAATCTGAAGCAGGCTCCAGGCTCTGAGCTGTCAGCACAGAGCCCGATGCGGGGCTCGAACTCACGGACCGTGAGATCATGACCTGAGCCGAAGTCAGATGCTTAACCGACCAAGCCACCCAGGCGCCCCCCACTTTGCAAATTAAAATGTATATACATATATTCAGGTCTGTTCCATATGGACTGCAGTACTGCTGAGAATCTACTTAGGTCTACTCTACTAATGACTAGAAACTTACTCAATTTGGTCAGCAGCTTTTAGAATGGTAACAATTAGATTTAAGGTCATGGGGCGCCTGGGTGGCTCAGTTGGTTAAGCGTCTGACTTTGATTCAGGTCATTATCTCTCCATTCCCAAGTTCAAGCCCGCATCGGGCTCTGTGCTGACAGCTCAGAGCCTGGAGCCTGTTTCAGATTCTGTGTCTCCTTCTCTGTCTGCCCATCCCCCATTCACATTCTGTCTCTCTCTCAAAAAAAAAAAAAAAAAAAAAAAAAATTAAAGTCACAAAGAACCTTCTAGAGACACTCTACACAAGGGCCATCATAGTATAGAAGCTCTGAAGAGGCACAGAGGTTGACATAAATCAAAGACCTAATTATCTGCTTCATTTTACCAAAAATATTGCTCCCTGCCCAAAGAGAAAAGATTTTGTACAGGACAGGAAATTTCAGATGTTTGAAAATAAGGGTGTTGGTGAAAATGGTTTAGGATATATTGGCATGTGAGTGGAGAGGTGGGGGCAGAAGTGAGGGAACTAAGAAGAGGCAAAAAATTCATTTGGATAAAGAGAAAATGTATGGGTATCTGAGAAAAGTCATGAAAAAGCTAACTGCTCAAATAAGTTACTTAGTTTCAAAGGGTTTGAAAAGTTATTTCATTAGTACCTACCTCAGGGTCAAGATCATCGAGAACAGTTTCCAGTTGTTTCAGTTCTACTTCTGATAGATTTCCAAGGAGCTCATCTTCATCCAGGTCCTTGTACTTTTCTAAGTCCTTCCGGAATGGTAGTGCCATGATTTGCAGTACAGGAAAAGTCACTTAATTTTTGCTATTCAGTACAGTCAGGAGTGATTTCTACTTTTTCTTAAAGCTATGGAGAGAAGAAACAAACACATTTAAAATATTAAGTCATCTCCACCTACTTAGATCTTTATTAAGTGAAATGTAATTTCTATGTGTCATATAGTCTCTATCCATCACACATTACCCTGGTCTATGAATCATTCAGTGTCCTTACCTCTTATTCAAATGTATTAAAAGAACCATTTGATAGAATTTAGAATTTCTGATAACTTAGTTTTAGGAGGAAATAACTCATTATGTGTGCCAAAATAAAAATTTTCTCATCAGTGACTTTCAAATTATTGCTACCAGAGAACTTTGCTTAAGCACAATATGTTTAAGACACATTTGTTTTACTGTAAATTGTGTAGGAGAACATTATCTTCTGACTCACTATTAATAAAGGGGGATATTAATACACTCCCCATTGAGGAGTAGCCACTTGCCACTGGAAAAAAAAATAGGTTTTGAAAAGGCACAAAAATTTTTTTTGAAAAAGTGTTTTTACAGGAAAAATTACAGCTTTCTGAAAATGTTTCTTTAAAACCATGCTGGGATACGTCACCCACTGACTGGCAAAGGTGGTCAGCAAAGTCTCATTATAGGAAAGGACCTTTGTCATTTCCTCACCATGTGAATCTTTCCCAAATGAGGTAAAACTCAACAAGCAGCCTCTTTCCAGATACATAACTGTTCCATAGGAAAAGATACTTTGTTTTTTTTTTCAATATATGAAATTTATTGTCAAATTGGTTTCCATACAACACCCAGTGCTCATCCCAAAAGGTGCCCTACTAAATACCCATCACCCACCCTCCCCTCCCTCCCATCCCCCATCAACCCTCAGTTTGTTCTCAGTTTTTAAGAGTCTCTTATGCTTTGGCTCTCTTCCACTCTAACCTCTTTTTTTTTTTTTAGGAAAAGATACTTTGAATAAATTCCACAAAACATGCAAAGTAGAAATAAAGTATTTATTAAGTTCTAGCCATAAATGTGGATCATTTGTTTCATAAAATGTTCCTATGTGAACAAGAAATAATCCTTAGTCTTAGATATTTTGCTCGATTTTACTCGGCTGCAAAACACTCAGTACTTCAAAGTGTGGATGTATTCCCTTTACTACTCCTCTCTCCCAAGGTTTTCCAACTTAATATTTAAACTAATATATTTTCCTTCTCAAACCAGTAACAGTTTATGGATCCTTTTACGTGTTTTCATCTCTTAAGAAGAAAGGAACATTCACCACAGGGGTCTGTCAGCTAGTGCCCTGACTAGCAGCCACCTGGGTCCAATAACAAGCAAATTAACAGAACTGTGCTTATGCAGATGTTAAACTGCAGGCATTTTGTGTAACTGCCCAAGACAGGTTTGGCTTATACCTGTTCTACTTGGCATCTCATCTGTCTTGGCTTAGCAATTATTCCGGATTTTTTTTTCCGTGTTTTTTTTTTTTTTTGAACATATTATCATCATTGTTGTCATTACTAAGTTTGGTAAACCTCCACTGTATACTTCCAACTTTAAGATACTAAGCTCACAAAGTATCTTGAGAATATATCTTCTCAATTAAAAGTAATACACTCTGGGGTGGCTGGGTGGCTCAATTGGTTGAACATTTGACTCAGGTCATGATCTCAGGGCTGTGGGATTGAGCCCCAAGTTGGGCTCCACGCTCAGCATGGAACCTGCTTAAGACACACACACACACACACACACACGCACGCACGCACGCGCACACGCACTCTCTCTCAAAAAAAAAAAGAAAAAAACACTCTTCAGAGAAGATTCAATAGAAGGTATAAGCATTTTCAAATATATTAACCAACAAATACAACCTTGAAGGTGGCAGGCAATTTTAGGGGGAAAAATTAAAAAATAAGAACATTTTGAAAAAATATTCCCTTCATAGGAGTGCCTGGGTAATTCAGTTGGTTAAGCGTCCAACTTTGCCTCAGGTTATGATCTCATGGTTTGTGAGTTAGAGCCCTGCATCGGGCTCTGTGCTGACAGCTCAGAGCCTGGAGCCTGCTTCATATTCTGTTTCCTGCTCTCTCTGCCCCTCCCCTGCTCATGCTGTGTCTCTCTCTCTCTCTCAAAAATAAACATTAAAAAAATATTCACTTCATAAAAATACCAATGACATGGTATTTGAGACAGATAACTGTTAAGAAACTGATAAAAGTATATGAACACATACCAAGAGTAATTATTTAGCTTATGCTATTTTTTTAATGTCTAGACAATCATTATAAAAAAGTTTTTAATGTGGTTTAATATATTTATTTTGGGGGTTACAAATTTCTTAGTAAATATTTCCAAAGAAATATTATTTTAATTATTTTGAGCATCCCCTCCCTTTACTCTCAAAGGTGTTCCAGTAGGGGCCATAAGTTTAACAGTCATCCTATTAGTAAGGCACTAATGGACACTGTGGACAATAAGACAGGATGAATACCCATGAATGCACTATCCAGCTTCAGAAAGAGAACATTACAAGGACTTGCATATTCCCCTTTCCAATTGCATCTCCTTCTCCCAAAAAAGTAGCGACTGGATTGAATTTTGAATTAACCATTATTTTAACCATTATTAACCAAAGAATTAACCATTCTTTTGCTTTCCTCTTTGGTTTTACCTTACATGACATGTCCTTAACGGTTTTAGATCTGTTCTTTTTTTGCATTTTATACAAATGGACTCATACAGCATGTATTTTTTGGTGACTTGCTTGTTTCACTGAATACTGTTTTAGAGCTGCACTTCCATTTTCATTTTTGTAGAGTGTTTCATTGTATAAATGAACATTTGACTGAACTTGTAGTTGTCCCCTTCTATTTTTCTGCTATAAACAATCTTGTTACCTATTTCCTGGTATACATGTGCAAGAGTTTCTCCAAGTTATTAAAACCTAGGAATGGAATTGCTAGGGAAAGGGTATGGTAATACTCAACTTTACTAGGTAATGTTAAACTGTTTTCAAAGTGGTTGTATCAATTTATATTCCTAGAAGATTCAGTGCATGACAATTCAAGTTGTTCATCCTTGCTAACTGTTGGTATTAATGGTTTCCTTATTTATGTTGCCACTATCCTTGTATATACCTCCATTATAACCACAGATTATGCCTAAGTATCTTCAAAACTTAAGGGTATAGCTGATAACATCAACATACAATGGTAAGAGATTGTTTCCCAAAGAAGCAGATAGAATAAATTACTACAGAATGGCAGTAACATAACTAAAGAAGGCAGTAAGCATGCAGATTTAAGAAAATGCAGTTCATTGGGGCGCCTGGGTGGCGCAGTCGGTTAAGCGTCCGACTTCAGCCAGGTCACGATCTCGCGGTCCGTGAGTTCGAGCCCCGCGTCGGGCTCTGGGCTGATGGCTCAGAGCCTGGAGCCTGTTTCCGACTCTGTGTCTCCCTCTCTCTCTGCCCCTTCCCCGTTCATGCTCTGTCTCTCTCTGTCCCCAAAATAAATAAACGTTGAAAAAAAAATTAAAAAAAAAAAAAAAAAAAGAAAATGCAGTTCATCAAACAATTGTGACCATGTTCATTAATCACAAGGGAGGCATGGTGTCCTGACCAGCAAAGTGACTAGCTCCCACTGCAGGTATAGTCCTGGTATGGAGAAGCATCAGACAACCAAAGCTTGATGTCACTTGACATTTACATCACCCCATTACTTCCCTTTATTCTTCTCCATGCTAAGTAATCTTCTAATTAAAACTTGGCTGTTCGCATAGCTTTCCTCACTGTAAATTAATAAACTGATATTTTGGCTTATGTACCACTCTTGTATGTTCATGGTTAGCAGGGTCACTTTTTTTTTAAATTTTTTTTAATGTTTATTTATTTTTGAGACAGAGGGAGACAGAACATGAGTTGGGGAGGGGCATAGAGAGAGGGAGACACAGAATCTGAAACAGGCTCCGGGCTCTGAGCTGTCAGCACAGAGCCTGATGTGGGGCTCGAACCCATGAACTGTGAGATCATGACCCGAGCCAAAGTTGGACGCTTAACCGACTGAGCCACCCAGGCGCCCCAGCATGGGTCACTTTTTAAGATATTAGGCACCTACTGGAATCCGGTTTCTACAAAAGCAAAGCTGAGGATCACCATGTGAAATTTTACACATGGACTGGCTGGCCAGTAACTCCTAAAGATATCCATCTCATGTCAAACCAACAATGACCCCATATTATAAGTCATCATTTGTCTCCCTTGCTAGACACAATAAGACCCTTAAAAAGCAGACATTCTCTCCTATATCTCCCTCCTTACTGGTTTGCCATCACCAGGGACAGTACCTGGTGCATGTAGTTAAGTCAAATTTGACTGAATTGGATCATACATCAGGCTCTCTTTCCCGTTTTTGGTAGTTCCCCTTTCCTCCCCCCAGATATCTAGTGTCCTTCTTTCTCCCTAACTCTATTCCCCTTATTGCAATTAAAAAAGCACTGATAGGGGCGCCTGGGTGGCTCAGTTGGTTAAGCGGCCGACTTTGGCTCAGGTCATGATCTCGCGGTCCATGAGTTCGAGCCCCGCGTTGGGCTCTGTGCTGACAGCTCAGAGCCTGGAGCCTGTTTCAGATTCTGTGTCTCCCTCTCTCTGACCCTCCCCAATTCATGCTCTGTCTCTCTCTGTCTCAAAAATAAATAAATGTTAAAAAAAAATATTTTTTTTAAAAAAAAGCACTGATAATTAGTCTTTGATACTTCTGCTAATCCTATGGAGCCTCTGTATTATTCACCTTCTCTTTCCTCATGTCAACCCATTTTGGCTTGTTATTCAAAGTTCTCCACAGTCTAATTACCCCAGTTAAAACAAAACAAAACACATCTGATTGTCAGTCATCAGAGCTCTGAAAATTTGATTTTCTTGGGGTGCCTGGCTGGCTCAGTTGGTAGAGCATGTGACTCTTGATCTCAGGGTCATGAGTTCAAGCCCCACATTGGGCATGGAGCCTACTTTAGAAAATAATAATAATTAATTAAATATTTTTTAAAAATTGGGGAGGGGGCACCTGGGTGGCTCAGTCAGTTAGGCTTCCAACTCTTGATTTTGGCTCAGGTCATAATCTCACAGTTTATGGGTTTGAGCCCTGCATCGGACTCTAAGCTGATGGTGCAGAGCCTGATTCGGATTCTCTCTCCTTCTCATGCTCTCAAAATAAACAAAGTAAAAAAAAAATAAAAATAAATTAGAAGTAAAATTTTTAAAATTTCCTTTTGGGTAAAGAAACGAGTTTCCTCCTCAGGAGGCACCAAGCCTCACTCTTCAGATGTACCAGGCTCAAGACTGTGCATTTTTTCCTCAGTGGCTTCTTCTAGGACCCCTGGATACTGAACCAGGTTACCTACCAGATCAGAAATTTTTCTCTCAAGATCCCATATGAATATTTGTTTTCCAATACATTTACTGTTCATTCAACAAATACTTTTGAGCATCCCCTGTACCTGGAATTGACTTGTTCCAAACGACAGGCATTCACAATATACAAGACAGGTAAGTTCCTTGCTCTAATTTACTTGGAAGGTGGCACACAGACAAAAAATGACAAAGGAACAACATAATATCAGATACAATAGATACTACAAGTTAAAAACCAAGGACAATGCTATGGGTGAGACGAGGGTCAGGAAGGTTACTTTCAAATGGTTCAGAAAGACTGTTCTAGGGACGCTTGGGTGGCTCAGCTGGCTAAGCGTGACTCGATTTTGGCTCAGGTCATGATCCCAGGGTCGTGGAATCGAGTCCTGCATCAGGCTCAGCGTGGAGTGTGAAGTCTGCTTGTGATTCTTTTTCTCTCTCCCCTCCCCCCCCCCCCGTTTCTCTGGCCCTCTCCTGCTTGTGCTCTTTCTCTCTCTCTCTCTCAAAAATGAATAAACTTAAAAAAAAAAAAAAGACCATTCTGAAAGGTGACTTTTGAGTCAGGACTAAAAGGTCCCTAGCAGCTCTCCCACTCTAGGCCTCTACTATTTAGGTGAGAAGCAATGGTTGTAGGGTTGTAGCTGTGGAGATGGAGAGAAGTGGATAAATGTGTGACATATTTTGTAAGCAAACTAAAAGGACTTTTCACAGATTCGTTATCAGAGGTAAGGACAAGATATACAAAGGGAGGAGCACCTGGGTGGCTCAGTTGTTTAAACATCCGACTTGATTTCAGCCCAGGTCATGATCACTCTCACAGTTCATGAGATGGAGCCCTGCATCAGGCTCTGCACTGACAGTGTGGAGCCTGCTTGGGATTCTCTCTCTCCCTCCTTCCCTGCTCCTCCCCAACCTGTGCGTGTGCTCTCTCTCTCTCAAAATAAATAAATGAACATTAAAAAAAAAAAAACAGTATTCTTTAATGTTTATTTACTTTTGAGAGACAGAGAGAGACAAAGCATGAGTGGGTAAGGAGCAGCGAGAGAGGGAGACACAGAATCCGAAGCAGGCTCTAGGCTCCAAGCTGTCAGCACAGAACCCAACGCAGGGCTCAAACTCACGAACCTCGAGATCATGACCTGAGCCAAAGCCGGTGCTTAACCGACAGAGCCACCGAGGCACCCTAAAAGTAGTTATTCTTTAAAAAAAAAAAAAAGAGAGAGAGAGAGAGATGTACTCAGGAACGACTCACATGTTATTTTCAGTTAATACTTAGTATTAATTTTTTGTTCCATACCTGTTTTTTCTGAAGAGTTTAATATGGCTCTATGTCACCTCTATTTCTCAGTCTGGTTTTAAAACAAAGTTTCTTGGCTAGTATTTTCAGGATGGTTTTGAGATCCACATTGTGAACTGCTCTAATATGACAACTGTTGAATAATTTTTGGACAAATTTTTGAATATCCACCAATGAACTGAACAAATAACATAAATAAGCCAACTACAAATTACTAAATAAAACAACTGTTGGCTACGGTCTTTAACATATTTGTATGCTAAACCAAAGCACGTGTTTTGGTTACTACCATTTCTGGTATCATCTTCTGCAAAGAGCTAAATCTAAAAAATGAAAGAAGCAAATAATTTGTCATGATTCTTAAAAAAACATTATACAATTACTCTAAATTATTTCCTTTCCAATATTTTCCATGCTTAGAGTCAAACTGCTAAAGAAGAGATGGTCATGAATTTGGCACCCAGCAACCAGCGATTTTAAGATCTACACAGATGACCCTTCCAACACCTCGACTCTGAGTTCCTCGACCTTCTCTCTTCTGATGGTCCAGTCTTCGCCCTGCCTCAGTCTGACATCCCCATGGTTGTAACCTAGTCCTTCTCATTACCAATAATTATACCCCTCCACAACTTTTAACAACCTTGAGCCTACCTGTCTCTGAACTCCTCTGGCAAAACCCCAAACCTGGGTAAAACTCTCTTCCTACTCCTCCCCTGCACCCGGGTGGCAGAGCAAGTGGGAGAAAAACATAGACTGGTCATATTTAAAATTTATCACCACTAACATGCCTAGCAATCCTTGGCATGTCCCTAGTCCAGTCACTCTCCTGCTCTCTTACATGACTATTTGCCTCTTTTCCCTCAAACCTTTAATATTTATCACTCACTCTCAAAGACTCAATCTTAATATTTCACTGAGATTTATAGAAACAATCGTAAGAGGGCAGACATCTAAGCTTCCACTGCTACACCTACCACCCTACCTACATCTATATCCATATACTGTACCCTCCCTTTTGCTTCTACAGATGAACTGTCCATACTCTTATCTAAAGTCAATCTCACCTCTTGTGACCACATCCCATCCCTGCTTCTCTATAGATGACTGCTCCAGTAACTGTGACCTTTCTTTCCTGGATCATGCCCATGAGCATACAGGCTGTAATATATCTCCCAAAGTGACTTCATAACCCCTTCCAGACACTACCCTATTTCTTGGTTCCTCTTTACAGAAAACTTCTTGAAAGAAAATTTCAGTGTCCCTAGCCCTCTCCCTCTTATTCTCTCAAACCTTCTCCAATCTAGTTTTTGTCCCCAGCATTCACCCCACCCAAACTGATCTGGCTGGCAGTAACCTGCACAATGTCAAATCCAATTGTAAATTCTTACCCTGCATCTTATGGGACCTGTTGGCATTTGTCAATAGATCACTCCTTTTGTCTTAAAACACTTTCCTCAGTTGACCCGGGGGACATTATTTTCTCTTGGTCCTCCTTTATTTCTTTACTTCTTTGGCTATGCCATCTCATTCTCCTCTGATGGTTCTTCCTCATTTTTCCTATCTTTAAGTGTTGGAGTATCCCCAGGACTTAGTTCTTTGGACAGCCTCTCTTTATACTCAATCCCCAGGTGATTTCACACATTGACAATTCTTGGATTTATATTCTCAATCTGGACCTCCTGATTGAATCCTGAATGCCAGACAGGCTATATAACAGCTCTACTTGGATGACTACCACGTATCTCAAACATAAATGTACAAAACAGACTCCTAATTTTCTTCCCTGTACTTGCTCTTACTGTATTTTTCACCATTTAATAAACAACAACTCCATTCTTCCAGTTGGTTGGGCCAAAAATCTTGGGTGTTTACTGTGACTACTCTTACATTCCACATCTGATCCATCAAGCAAATCCTCTTGGTTCTAACTTTAAAGTATTATGTCATACTATCTTCACTGCCTCCATTCTGGTTCAAGTCATCACTTCTTACCTGGCCTACTGCAACAGCCTAACTGGGAACCATGCTCCCACTCTAATGGCCATACAGCCTATAATCTATCTTCTGCAAAGGTGCCAGAACGATCTTGTCCTTTTTAACCGAAGTTTTTTATTGAGATAATTATAGATTCACAGGTGAGCTGTAAGAAATAGTAAAATAGTACAAAGATCTCTTGTACACTTTTTCCAGTTGCCCTCAGTGATAACATTTTGCCCAACTAATGTATACAACAATGAGCACATTGACATTTATATAGTCTGCTGATCTTATTCTGATTTCCCCAGTTTTACTGGTACTCGTGTGTGTGTGGGGGGGGGGGGAGTCCATATAATTTTATCACCTTGTAGGTTTGTATATCCACCACCACAGTCAAGATACTTAAAAGTTTCAAAAAAGCATTCCTCCTGTTGCCCTTTTGTGACCAAACCCACCTTCTTCTCTAACTCCTGGCAAACTCCTGATCTGCCCTCTATATCTAAAATGTTTTCATTTCAAGAATGTTATATACATAGAATCATATAAAACGCAATCTTTAGGAATGGGTTTATCATTAAACTAAATCTCTAGAGATTCATCCAAGTTTCTGTATCAGTAGTTCATTCCTTTCATTGTATTCCATGGTATATACATACCTCAATGTAACCATTAGGATGTTGAAAAACTTTGAGAATGATTCCAACTTTTTACTATTACAAATAAAGTGTCGATGAACATTCGTGTACAGGTTTTTGTGTGAACATAACTAGTGGGATCAGATTAATTCTACTGCTCCCAATCTTTTAATGGTATCTCATCTCAGAATAAAAGCCAAGTGGCCCACAAGGCCCTACATGATCTCCCTGCAAGCCCCAACTCATCTCCAATCATTCTATCCCTTGCTCACAGCACTTGATGTTCTTGTTCTTCGTCCAACAAACTGGGCACATGCCTACCTCAGGGCCTTTGCACTTAATGCTCCTTCTGCTTACAACAGTCTTCCTTGATACAGCTAAATAACCTGCTCAGTCAGTTAAGCGTCCAATTTCAGCTCAAGTCATGATTTCATGGCTTGTGAGTTCAAGCCCCACATCAAGCTCTGTGCTGACAGCTGAGCATGGAGCCTGCTTCAGATTCTGTGTCTCTCCCTCTCTCTCTGCCCCTCCTCTGCTCCAACCCCACAGGCTCCCATAATGCTGCACTAGGCAATCTCTTCTTACCCCATATTTCCCTCTATATCATTACCTGACATTACATATTTATTGATTCATTGTCTGTACTGTCACTAAAATCTAAATTCTATTCAAGCAAGGACTTTTTGTTCACTACTGCATCATCAACAGAGAACAGGTTGTGGCACATGCTAAGTACTAAAAAATACTCAACATAATTATTTTCAAGGCTAACAGTAAAAACCTGGAGTCATCCAAGATTATTGAAACTAACTTCTTAACTCTATACGATAGTAACTTTGTTTTAGGATGATTCTTCCTAGATCAGATTTTTCTAAATTAGGAAGCTATTTAAGAAACTAAAAAAAATCAAGAATGTTTATTTCTTCTTTACACTAAGAATTAATAGGAAGCTTAAACCTCGATTAACATGGGTAACTCCATATTCTTAAGTTTCTCATGTTAAATTGCTAAGCCTAGGTTTGTTTTCTTCAAAATTTGCCTTTTTTTTTTTTAAGTTTTATTTACTTAAGTAATCTCTACACCAAACGTGGGGCTCAAACTCATGATCCTGAGATGAAGAGTTGCATTTTCCTCCAACTGAGCTAGCCAGGTGCCCCCAGAATTTGTCTTTTTAAAAATAAATATAGGAGCGCCTGGGTGGCTCAGTCAGTTAAGCGTCTGACTGCAGCTCAGGTCATGATCTCATGGTCCATGAGTTCAAGCCCCTTGGTGGGCTCTGTGCTGACAGCTCAGAGCCCAGAGCCTGCTTCAGATTCTGTGTCTCCCTCTCTCTGGCCTTCCCCACTCACACTCTGTCTCTGTGTCTCTGAAAAATGAATAAACATTAGAAAAAATTTTTAGATAAATAAACACACACACACACACACACACACACCCCTCCAGCATGGCTAAAATAAAAATGATGACAATACCAAGTGTTGACAAGGACATGAAGCAACTGAAACTCTCATAAATTGCTAGTGGAATGCAAATCAATTCAAACACTTCAGAAAACAATTTGACAGTATCTACTAGAACTAAACATACTCAAATCATAATGATATAGCAATTTCATATGCCCAAGAGACATTAGTGTTTGTTAATAAAATAAGATGTACAAATATGTTCAGTGCAGCTTTATTCATAATATTCCCAAACTGGAAATGATGCAAATGTCCATTACTATTTGTGTATACAAATGTACAGTCACAAACAGAACACTACACAGTAATAAAGTACTGGACATGTGCAAACACATGAATGACTCTCACATGTAATATGTCAAAAGGAATATAAAAAACTGGACATGAAATAATATATACTGTGCGCTTTTATGTATATGAAATTCAAGAACAGGCAAAACTAATCGATGGGGATGGAAATCAGAATAGCTACTGGGGGATATAGGTTAGGTAGGGACACTGGAAAACATTGAGGTGATGAAAATGCTATATCTTAAACTGGGTGATATATATGCAAGTATATATACATGAATAAAATTTATTAAGCTGTCCACTTAAAATTTTCTTCCTTTACTCTAAGTTATACCTCAAAATATTTCAATATACACCTGCTTTGCGCAAGTAACTATGTATCTGATGTTGAGAATTAAAGTCCCCACATAGAACAGATTGATTTTTCTTTAGCCATGGTAACAAGTAGTCATAAAAAACAAAACCAAAAAACAATTTGCCTTTGTAAGCCAATCAATCACCATCAGTCTCTCACTTCTGAACGTCAGCCAATCAGAAAGAGACTCACTCTAGTAAACACTCCTGAATGCCAACCAAATCATGCCTCTACAGATGATGTCATTATGGCCTGGGAAAAGTTTGCCAGGCCTGAAATTCCACACTTCCCAAAAACCCTATATAAATAAAAGATTGGTCTCATCTGCTCAGATAGACTATACCTAGCCAACAAAGTTTTCCCTCATCATAGTAAGTATTGTTTAGCTTTGTCTTCTCAGTTCAGATATTGACTACTGACTGATAGTCTCATTATCCTTTCATGCTAAAGAAAACTTCTAGTCCTTACATGTGTTTATTTTTAAATAAAAGTATTTCAATGTTGATACATAGCAGATAATAGTAGTTAGGATCAAAATACTCCCTCTAGATAAATACCCATGTAATCATTGGAACTGGATATGGCTCATCATCCAATAATTCATAAGTATCTACTTCAACTTGCTTTGGTTAAAAAAATAGTCAAATTAGAGTGCCTGGGTGGCTCAGTCGGTTAAGCATCCGACTCTTGATCTCAGGTCAGGTCTTGATCTCAGGGTCATGAGTTCAAGCCTCACGTTGGGTTCCATGCTGGGTGTGAAGCCTACTTAAAAAAAAAATAAAATAAAATCAACATTGCATTTTCTTTTTTGTTTGAACCTGGCTTCAGAATAAATTCAGAAACAATTTTAAAGTAACTTAATTCCACCTGGAGATTTTAACATTTAAGGCATCTAAAATGCTCTCTCATTTAATATTAGACTTGAGTTTCATCTCTGCTGTTTTGAGGAACAGTCTCTTTGATGGAGAAGACTGGAGTAAAGAAAGTCATCTATTTTTCCTGGCATTATTAAAGCAGAGGCTAAGTATGAATATTTGTCAGGGACAGTGTGCAGCAGACTCTTCAACTGCAAGAGAGTTTAAGAGTCTCTCTCATAAGATCATTTCCCTTTTATGAGCTTATGAATTCTAGATAACACTAATTATAACCCAAACATGTACTTCCTGTCCACTGCATCCAAAGCACTATGTACACAGTATTTACCTTCTAAAAAGTAAAAACCATTTATTTTAGTTGTATATAATATGTATTACTTTTATAGCAAATAAGGCTTTTTTTAAAGGGAAAAATGGATGCTAAATTCATCCTTCTGTTCACTATATCTTCTATACAATGAAGCCTAAAAGACAGTACATTTAAATAATTTTGTAGCGTTCTTCGGATGCTACTGTTGACCTAGATGAACCCACCTTGGAGAGAGGTAGTTGCTTTGCACACAGAAATTTAAGAAAATGGTGGTTGATTATTCTGTGTAAAAATTCCACGGAAATGAACCAACCCACATATGAGATTAGCTAAGTAGCCCCATATTTCCTGCCACTGCTACTGATGCCACCTCAAAAATTTTTAAATGAGATCTATAGATCCCAAAAGCACAAAGAAAGAAAATAAAATCTGAAGTCTGAAGGCATCCCAGATATACTTGTTAGGGCCAGAAAAAAGAAGAGATTTAATTGGAAGGTCACTGAGGGCATCCTCAAAGTAGAAAGCAGCCAGATAATTTGTGACTATTACAAGAAAATACTTCACAGGTTACTCACAACACTTCAAAAACAATCTTTCAATAAGATTACTGAGAGACTCTGTGGCTCCCATGTACCCTACTTCCTTCTCTGGCTCAAAGCAGCCAAACCAGCTCCCAGTCCTAGCCTACCTCCTCTCTTTTCATTCTTCTTGGTGGTGTTGTGGCATCAGGGATAAAAGGCCAAGTCAGAGAGGAACCCACTCTGTGTGCACCACTGATGAATGCCAAAACAGCCACACCCTTAGCATACTCAGTTTCTCAGGACCAAATATTTTTCAGTCTTCTCCTTTTCCTTGGTGTGTTTATTTAATAAACTGGATAGGCTAGGAAATGCTGGAGCTTTTCTAAAAATTGTTGTAAAGTCAAAAATCTTAAAATAGAAATGACATCATATGAACAAGTCTCTTAGGGTAATAAGGTTACAGAGCTCTTTATCTTTGCTGGTTAACCCAGAGTCTTCTACCAGTCATACTGTGGACAGAACCAAATATGATATGAGGTAGCTAGGGGAAGCTTAACAGTGCTCAGCCATCAATCAAAATGCTGAATCCATTCCAAGTATGTAATGGAGAGACCAATCTGAGGGCTTTCTTTCTCTTTCTCTCCCAAAGGGAAGTATCACTATGACTCATTGTTCCTCTTTCAAGAATTTTCTTAATCAACAGAGTTAGTAAGCATTGAACTATATACAAAACCCTAAAATAAACGAGGCTAGGTCTAAAAGGAATCATACTGAGAGCAATCTGAATTTCATGCAGTGAACAAAAGGTGAATGGTAACATCTTTCTTCAGTTTCATCCCTTCTGAATTTCCTGGGCTTCAGATCAGATTCTTTTTTCCCTTCATTCTGAAAAGCTCTCCTTTTTCAACCTTACCAATTTCCACATTTTTAAATAAATATATATTTGTATGCATTTATTAAGCACCTATTACATACTTGTTTTTCTCCCCGCTTTATAAATGCTTCTCAAATGGCAATTTAAGACATCACAAGAATCAAAGATGGCACAAACAGGGCACAGAAACTGTAATACTCAATTGTAGATTTAATGTTAAATGTAGGTACATACTTAATACTTTTAATTTTCTTTTGTTACACTGTTATTCTCTCTCAATTTTCAAAAGTAGTGACCAGCAAAGTTGGACATAGAGCAAAAGTAAATCTGATTCTCCCTCGGCCTCTCCTGCCACCTTCCATCAGAGTATCGCCTGAGTGGCATACTGAAAAGAACCCATCACTGGGATGTCTCTTTCTTTACTCCCTTTTTCCAACCACGGGTACGCAGAACTCTATCCTCTAGCAGTGCTATATATCAACAATTGTGCCACAATAAAGATTAGGAAGCAAATTGCTGTTAAAATGAAAACATGTTTAAATGGAAAAATATACTTCCAAATGAGGAAACTATCCTGGGAGAAATCAACTATTTTCAACAAAATGTGCCTACATGAAGATGTACGTGATGGTTGCTGGCAATACTTGCACATCTGCTGATTAACAGTTAATAAGGCATCAAAATATTTTGTATGAATGCTATCCCAGCATTTTAGAGACTGTAAAAATGTAAGACTTTGGTAAAATATGGGAGAAAGTGCTCTAAGGGATTACCAGAACTAATCTAGATCACCAAAATAAACCCACAAGATGTGGAAAATATTTTTTATTTGAAGATTTTCCAAATCAATGACCATTAAAAAAGTACTAATGTATATACAGTATATAGCTACTATTGTTATTTGTGTTGTTTACTGTTATTTGTATTTGTAGCTGCAAAATAACGCACTACCTTGGTCAAAATGGCAAGCAATTCAGTAGACAAATGTCTAAAATAAAAAGTTCTTAAAGTATCTCCCTATTCTGTCTCATTCTACTAGTGTTTTAATCCTTCCTGACCAGATTTTGTTTTGAACCAACAACTGATCTTCAAATAAAATTCATTCTTTCGAAATAAAATTCTACTTTTCTCCCTTTTGGGAGAAGGTGGGTCTGGTTGGATTAGAATGGGGATAATACAGTAGCACGTTTTAAAATTTTAATGGGAAAGCCTTCAGTCTTAAAAACAAATGAAAAGAAAATTCTCAATTTTAGGTAGACTATGTAACTCAAGTCCCTTTTCTCTGCTAGCATAAGGAAAATCCTACCTTTAGACTGTCTGATGAATATTTCTCAATCTTTCCTGAAGATATAACAAACTAGAACAAACTTAAGTAGCGGACAGAATTCAATTATTACTCAAGGAAGAAAAACGACAACAAAGAATCCAGAATACCAGAATTCTTAAGGAGAAAACACCTAGCACTTAGCTCCTAGCACTGAACTGGAAGTCTGTAGATCTATGGACTTAAGAGCTCTGTGACTATGAGCAAGTCTCAATTTGCTTGGGTACATGAAGAATAACTAAAATATGGTCCCAGTTCTGACAATGGACCCATCCACAACGGACACAGCAAATCAAATAGCCTTTTCCCCAGGGAACGCAGACTCGGCCTCAGTCCTTGGGCAGCCATTACCAACAGAGGACAAGTGGCAAGAGGATGAAGCCTGTTCAGTTTAACCATAGGCCTCAATAGTCTCTGGTCTCTCTTAGCTCTAATAATCTGTTACCTTAAGGAAACCCTATTGAACTCAACCTTGGAAAAAAATAGCAACGTGCTCTCATCACTGCCAAGATGAACAATGTTACAAGTAGGAAGGAAATATATGAAAGCTGAATCATGCCAGATAAGCGCAAAAACAAAGTAAAATATTTCAGGAAAGGGACTTGAAAAACCAGAACAGATAGATTAAACAATGAAAAAAGTAAATAATGAAGTCAAACATGGGCCAGTGTTGTTGTGTAACAGAGAAAAAGTTAAAGTGGAATGACCATATTAATAAATGTTTTCCTGAAAAGTCACCAAATAAAGCAAATTTTTATTTCCTATTTTCTTGTAATAAAATAGAAATGTTTCATAAAAACATGTATTCCCAAAACATCATAAATCACAGGAATAGATGCAAAAATATTTTAGTTGCAAATTATACATTTTATTAATACAGTAAAAACACTAGAGTAGTATTCATTTCTGCCTTGTTCTTTATTTCATTTTCTCTTTTTAAATTTATTTTTTTAATTTTTCAAGTTTATTTATTTATTTTGAGAGAGAGAGAGAGAGAGAGAGAGAGAGAGCAAGCATGGGAGGGGCAAAGAGAGGAAGAGAGAGAATCCCAAGCAGGCTCTGTTCGGCCAGCATGGATCCTGACGCAGGGCTCAAACCCACGCATTATGAGATCATGACCTGAGCCGAAATCAAGAGTCGGATGCTTAATGGACTGAGCCATCCAGGCACCCCCTTCTCCCACTTTTTAAAATTCAAAAGTATCTAACTATTGTTACTATTTTAATTAAATTTTA
Organism: Prionailurus bengalensis; assembly: GCF_016509475.1. Classification (NCBI taxonomy): domain Eukaryota; kingdom Metazoa; phylum Chordata; class Mammalia; order Carnivora; family Felidae; genus Prionailurus; species Prionailurus bengalensis. The sequence continues at coordinate 52,667,313 of NC_057355.1, forward strand.
AAACCAAGATACTCAAGAGCAGACAGTACTGGAAGATATTACCAAAAAGACTTTAGAGTAAGGAAAATAGGTTAGGAAAGTATATTTGGAATTTAGGAAAGAGATGTGTGGGAAGCAGTCTTCATATAGGCTTTAGTTGCAGATGGTGATATCCTAAGGAATTTTAGACAGGTCAACCAACCCCATTATTCATGTACATCCATTCCTCAAATATAATCCACTTTTCTTTTACAATGAGTGACTGTAAGGGTTAACAAATGACTCTTAAAATCCTTCCAGATCTAAGAGTTTAAGATCATTCAACTTTTAAAAATAAGTGCAGCGGTGCCTGGGTGGTTCAGTCAGTTATGCATCTGACTGTGGCTCAGGTCATGATCTCATGGTTCCTGAGTTGGAGCCCTGCATCTGGCTCTGTACTGGCAGCTCACAGCCTGTGGAGCCTGCTTCTGATTCTGTGTCTCCCTCTTTCCCTGCCCCTCCCCTGCTTGCGCTCTCTCCCTCAAAAATAAACAAACATTAAAAAAATAATAGAAATAATTTTAAAAAACAAAAAAATAAAAATAAATGCAAAGTTCCACTTTGGTGTAAAAGCAAAACAACAAGAAGCATTAGCCATCAAAGTCCTACTAAAAGAATTTCAGAATGTTACTTAAGAAAAAACCTAACAATCTATGAGACCAATATTCCCAAGTTTCACAGCTTGGGACCAAAGGCCCTCTAATTGAAAACTCTGAAACTGGGATTGAGGCCAGTTTTAGGATGTTTTTTCCTTTTCCCTAAAGAAACATCAAGAGAAATAACTTCAACTTTTCTGAAGTTATGCGCAGGTCTTCAAAGCCTTGTGTTTCTGAACCTTGCCCCTTCCCAGGAAGGATTCCAGTACCTAGTGAAATTTCTGGAGCCTCATAATGAAAGAAGTAAAAACAATGTTTTACCAAGCCTTCTCTCCCAGGGACAAGCAAACTCCCTGCCTAACTCTAAGCTCTTGTTTTCCTGCTCTAATGAGCTTGCTTATAGTCACCTGACTAGGCTTCCTGTAATAGTGCTTTTACATTTCATTCCTTTGCTTAGAATCTTTGATTTGTTAGGTGTTTGTATTTTCACAGTTTCTCAGGTGATTTTGATAAAACTCTACCTTCCTACTTTCACTAAGAATTACTAGGAATCCTTGGGGAGCCTGGGTGGCTCAGTCGGTTGAACATCCGACTTCGGCTCAGGTCATGATCTAACAGTTTGTGGGTTCGAGCCCTGAGTCGGGCTCTATGCTGACAGCTCGGAGCCTGGAGCCTGCTTCAGATTCTGTGTCTGCCTCTCTCTCTGCCGCTCCTTTGTTCCCACTCTCTCTCTCTCTCAAAAATAAATAAACATTAAAAAAAAAAAAAAAGAATTACTAGGAATCCTCTGCTCTAATCTGGCTGGCTTCCTTAGAGTCTCACAAGTCTCCTAAGTTCACTACACCCCTTTGCCTCATTTGCTTCCCACAACGGTCTGTACTTCTCTTCAAGAATCCTCCCTACCCCATCCTCAAATTTCACTTTTACATTCTATCCAAACTCTGCACACCCTTCCAAGACTAGCTCAAGTCCACCCTCTCCAAATCACTTCCTAGCTCTTCCAACCCTACTTGGTCTCTTTTCTGAAGGTCAACAATGCTCAGGATGCATGGCATTTAGCCTCAATGTTTGCCAATATTTGCACCAGGTGTCTGGTGCCCTGACTGGTATGAATGCACACTCCTCTAGACTACGTCTCACGCCTATAATGGTGAAGACATTTCATACACCTTCACAGAAACAGCACACTTGTGACTCTTAAAGATACTACCAGTTTTACTCTAATTAATTTCAGGAGACCAGGGTCATACTAAGCTCTGCTACAGCAATTAAATTAATTTTCAGACTAACATGGAAAGCAGTTACAATGGTTTAAAAGGCACATGCCTACAATATGCATAATGTGTCTTGATGTCTCAAGGGGAAGATGGAGCCTACAGAACCATTCAAGGGGATTGTAGGCCCTGGAGTGAGGGTATAATTATCTTCAGGTGAAGAACATTGAGAGTAACTTACACCAGTCAATAGGCAAAAAGGAAACATTCTTCAAGAAAATGGCACTACCCCCTCAACCTTGACCTTGAGTCCCAAGTGTAGATAACCTCGATCTTAACAAGTTACTATATTATTCAGAATGAATAATCGAAGCAATAACCAACAGATGGATACTTGTAAGTAACCACATGGCAACCAGGAACAACAGCCACACATCCCACATAAGTGATCTTGGGAACAAAACAGGAAAAGGGCAACTATCATCTTCTAGACCAAAGATAGCACTGAAGCGTTTTTGATAGGAAAAGTCATTTGGTATTACTAAATTGTACACTTAAAATGGATGAATTTTATGGCATATTAATTAAGCCTCAAAAAAATTGTTTATTTTTTTTTTAATTTTTTTTTTCAACGTTTATTTATTTTTGGGACAGAGAGAAACAGAGCATGAACGGGGGAGGGGCAGAGAGAGAGGGAGACACAGAATCAGAAATAGGCTCCAGGCTCTGAGCCATCAGCCCAGAGCCTGACACGGGGCTCGAACTCACGAACCGCGAGATCGTGACCTGGCTGAAGTCGGATGCTTAACCGACTGCGCCACCCAGGCGCCCCTCAAAAAAATTGTTTAAAACAAATTTGGTGACTTGACCTGGAGTATTTGTATGTGGTGAAGCATCCACATAATATTACAGGTTTTTACTGGGGTTTCAAGACAGAAGGCAAAAAAACCTCTGGTACAAAAAACTGAAATTTTTCATGATATTAAGATAAGAGAGTTCCCTATACATAATTAAAACTACAAAAAGACAACCTTTGAAAAATACATATAATAAAAACTAAACCACATAAAACTACTGAAATAATGAGGACCATGCAACTAGTGGGAACAGTTGCTGGGAAAGGAGAAATGGAAGAGAGTGGGGATGAAATGAAAAACTACTATTTTAAGACTGATGATAGCTGAAAAAAGCAGAACTGATGAAAGAAGGGAAGTTTTAGAAATTATTGCTATTGGCCAAGAAGCCTGGTTTACTGCCCTCAGGGTCATAAGGTTTGCCCTGGAACAGGTTCTTTTAAAAGGGGCTGATGGAAAGTTTTCCTTTAAGAGCAAACAAGGGAGGGGCGCCTGGGTGGCGCAGTCGGTTAAGCATCCGACTTCAGCCAGGTCACGATCTCGCGGTCCGTGAGTTCGAGCCCCGCGTCAGGCTCTGGGCTGATGGCTCAGAGCCTGGAGCCTGTTTCCGATTCTGTGTCTCCCTCTCTCTCTGCCCCTCCCCCGTTCAGGCTCTGTCTCTCTCTGTCCCAAAAATAAATAAACGTTGAAAAAAAAATTAAAAAAAAAAAAAAGAGCAAACAAGGGAAATTGAGAGAGTCACATAGAAGTAAAGGCAATTTAATGCAGGGAAGAAGAGGATGTTGCTGAGAGGACCCAAAACGAAAGTTGAGGATAATTTTTCTCAAATTAACACTTATCATACCAACTGAAAAAATAATATTTTTAAGTGAGAGAATAAAACTGTCTTTATCTTACATCTTAACACATTTCTTTCATTTACCTGAGTTTCTCATATTAACGAGGAGGCCATATGCCATATTCCAATATAATGGGGGTAGTGGGGGGGAAAGAATCAACTTCATTTGCATACCTATTATATGCCAGGTACTTTACCATATACATATCCTCATAAAAACTCTGCAAACTATCACTATCCCCATTTCATAAATGAAGAAACGGAGGCTGAGTCAATAAAGAGCCTGCCCCAGGATGTATAACTTCTTTCTCAACAGTGGATGTGAGATTTAAACATGACCCTAACACCCATGCTTTTTACACTGTATCACACTGCCTCTATAAAACACTTTCTACCATGGTTTTACTTTTATGTTACAACATACTACACATTAACAGAAGCAAATTACTGAAGTGACAGTAATTGGCAACAAGAAGTCACAGGTGGACGCAAAAGGGAAGACCAAACTATAAAATACAAAAGTGTGAAACTATTTAATGCAATTACCAACAGCCTATAAAAGTCAACAACCTCAGAAGGCAAGTCAATAGGACAGAATAATACCAAATGCATACAATGAATTCTAACTTCCACGGGGCGCCTGGGTGGCTCAGTAGGTTAAGCCCCAGACTTTGGCTCAAGGCATGATCTCACAGTTCATGAGTTCAAGCCCCCTGTCCAGCTCTGTGCTGACAGCTGGGAGCATGGAGCCTGCCTCAGATCTTGTGTCTCCCTCTCTTTCTGCCCCTCCCCTGCTTGTGCTCACTCTCTCCCTCTCAAAAATAAATAAACATTAAAAAAATTTTTAAAAATAAATTCTATATCCTCCAAATGATTTTGGTTAAATTAAATTTGAAGGACTCCATTTAAGATAGTCATCAACAAATGGTGCTGGGAAAACTGGACAGCTACATGCGAAAGAATGAAAGTGGACTTTCTTTCACATACACAAAAATAAACTCAAAATGGACTAAAGACCTAAATGTGAGACCTGAAACCATAAAAGTCCTTGGGGAGAGCACAGTCAGTAATTTCTCTGACACTGGCCATAGCAACATTTTTCTAGATATGTCTCCAGAGGCAAGGGAAATAAAAGTAAAAATAAACCATTGAGACTCTATCAAAATAAAAAAGCTCCTGCACAGCAAAGGAAACAATCAACAAAACTAAAAGGCAACCTACAGAATGAAAGAAGAGATTTGCAAAACATATATATGATAAAGGGTTAGTATCCAAAATATAAAAAGAATTCATACAACACTCAAAAAACAAATAATCCAAATAAAAATGGGCAGAAGATATGAACAAACATTTCTTCAAAGAGGACACACAGATGGCCAACAGACACATGAAAAGATGCTCAACATCACTCCTCATCAGGGAAATGCAAATCAAAACTACAATGAGGTATCACCTCACCCCTGTCAGAATGGCTAGAATCAAAAAGACAAGAAACAAGTGTTGGAGAGGATGTGAAGAAAAAGGATTCCTTGTGCAATGTTGGTAGGAATGCAAACTGGTACAGCCACGGTGGAAAACAGTACAGAGGTCCTTCAAAAAGTTACAAATAGAACTACCTTATGATCCAGGAATTTGGGTATTTACTCAAAGAATACAAACATACTAATTCAAAGGGATACATGCACCTCTATGTTTATTGCGGCATTATTTACAATAGCCAAACTATGGAAGCAGCCCAAGTATCCATCAATAGATGAAGGGTTAAAGATGTGGTATATATACACAATGGAATATTATTCAACCATAAAAAAGAATGAAATCTTGCCATTTGCAGCAATGAAATCTCCCAGGTGGAGAATACAAATTCTAGGATGTTGGTGGGAACAGATGGTTACCAGAGGGGTGGTGGGTGGGGGGATGGCTGAAATGGATGGTGGGGATTAAACAGTACACTTACCATGATGAAAGAAAGAAAGAAAGAAAGAAAGAAAGAAAGAAAGAAAGAAAGAAAGAAAGAAAGAAAGAAGAGAGGTAGGGAGGGGGAGAGAGAAAGAAAAAGAAAGAAAGAAAAAGAAAGAAAGAAAGAAAAAGAAAGAAAGAAAGAAAGAAAGAAAGGAAGGAAGGAAGGAAGGAAGGAAAAACTTTATAATACTTTTTACAAAAAATGACACTTAGGGGCACCTGGGTGGCCTAGTCAGTTAAGCTTCTGAATCTTGGTTTTGGCTAAGGGCATGATCTCAGGGTTCATGGGACAGAGGTCTGCATTAGGCTCCATGTTGACAGTAGGGGGCCTGCTTGGGATTCTCTCTCTCCCTCCCCTGATCACACTCACTCTCTCTCAAGATAAATAAACTTTTAAACAATGACATTTAAAATAGATTTAATGGGTGTGTGGGTGGTTCAGTGGGTTAAGCCTCCGACTTCAGTTCAGGTCATAATCTTGTGGTTCCTGGGTTCAAGCCCCTCATCAGGCTCTGTGGTGACAGCTCAGAGCCTGGAGCCTGCTTCAGATTCTGTGTCTCCCTCTCTCTCTGCCTTTCCCCCACTTGCATGCACACATGTGCATGTGTGCTCTCTCTCTCTCCCTTTCTCTCTCTACATTACAAATTTTTAAAAAATAAATTAAAAAAATATTTCAACCTTCCTACAAAGATGTCAGTTTATAACCTTGGACAACAGAGTCAACTATCTTTTGTCCCTCTGTTTTCTCATATGCAAAACAAAAATAATAACAGTACCTATCTCATGAGGCTGATAAATTGATTCATTAAATGGATACATATAAATCACTTAGAACAGTTCTTGACATAGAGCAAGGGTTTGCTGTTAGCTAATAAAGTCATTATTAATTATTCTCAAAGTTCATTTTTAAGAAATACTTCATAGCTCATACTAGGTATATGAGATATTACTATGCTGTGATCCATACAATACAGTTGATTGCAGAGACTGGATGAGAGAGATAAAGACTAAAAAAGAGAATATAAAAAAGTGAGAGATGGGGGAGCCTGGGTGGCTTAGTCGGTAAGCATCCAACTCTTGATTTCTGCTCAGGTCATTCATTAACTCAGCTCAGGTCATGATCTCATCATTGTGAGATCAAGCCTGCTCATGAGATCGATCGGGCCAGGGCTCTGAGCTGAGCATGTAGCCTGCTTGGGATTCTCTCTGTTCCTCTCTCTCTGCCCCTCCCCTGCTCAAGCATGCATGCTCTCTCTCAAAATCAATACATAAACTAAAAAAAAAAAAAAATGTGAAAGATAGATTTACACAAAGACAACAGTAGAACGGAGGTGCTAAGTCACCACCTTGCCCCACTTCTACCAAAATTTATCTCACCATACTATAATCAGCTATGTCATATCTGTTTCCTTTACAGGCTATGAGGACTTTGAAGACTTATTTTTATATTATCAGACCATCATTGGGCCTGCAACATAATAGATAATAAATGTATAATAAAATAAGGGGGGGATCAGTAAGCTTTGAAATCGATGATGAGAGTAACTGATTTAACCATACCCTATTTGGACCAGTGGTCAGTCAACAAAGGCTGATTATCACTTTTTGCTCAATTGATTATCAACATTCTATTTTCCCTTTCTTTCTGAACCAGAAAATAAGTTTCAAAAATGTTTAAAAAAGTTAATTTGTTCTAAAATTAGAAATCATCCAAGTGATGATAAAACACATTTCAGTAATTTATTTTAAACATTAAAAATATTGTTCTGATTAGTCTGTTATGCCCAAAGTTAATCCTAATGGTCAAATGGTTAGAGAATCATAGCAATAAACAGGTACTAAATAAGAGACACAGGCACCTTTCAGCTGTTAATCTGCTGGATGCAGTGCAGGTACAAAAAAGTTAAGGCATACTCACTTCCCTCTGATCTCAGGTACCAAAGCAAGCATATTCGAGGATGTCCAAACCTAAGCCCCCTTGTGTGGGACAACCTTTACCCTAGGCCCTGTTTAGTATACAGCCTAAGCAACCATCAATGCCTCCTCCCTCCCAGATATTTGGTACAGGGGGGGATCCCTAGCCCAAGTAGGAAAGATCAAATCCAATTCTTCACCAGGAATATGGAAAGCTAAGAAACAAAATCTAAACTGAGAGATCACATGTCATCAGTCTAGGAGCAGCATCATAGTGAGTTTAAGCCACATTTAAGCTGAAGCTAAGGGGTAAGCACAAGCCTCGAAAGCAGAGAAAGCCAGCCCATAAAGGAGAGGATGCAACAGACTGGGGCTAGGGAGACAGAGAAGGGCACTTGCCTCAGGTGCAAGATTTAAGAGTGCCAAAAAACTCAGTAATCAAGAGAGGTAATATTATGGGGCGCCTGGCTGGCTCAGTTGGAAGAGTGTGAGACCTTTAATCTCAGGGTCATGAGTTTGAGCCCTACATTGGGTGTAGAGATTACTTACAAAAAAAAAAAAAAGATAGGTAATACTGTAACGCAAAGTATTCATAAAAATCCAAATCAACGTCCTATAATGGAGCACAGGCACAGAACCAGGCTGAGGAGAATCCATGTACACTGTAGACAGAGGAGGGAGCACAGGGGCTTTCCAAGGGCCTGCTCTGGGTTCCAGCTGAGAACCCAGCTACCTATAAGGGAGCTCAGTTGTCTTACAATAACAATCCACTACAACTCCCAGCCCTGCCACCATACCTTGTGAAAGGCTAGCTTTAAGTGGGTTGTGTTCCCTGAGACCTAAGAATCTTGACTAACACACTCTATTTGAAAATGAGACATGCACACAAAGCTTTTTTTTTTTTTTTAAATCAGAGCAATATAAAATTAACTGACAAAAGAATGGGGCTGGTAATTAGTACTAGAGAAGTTCAGAGATCACTGTGGGTGGTCAGGGAAGGATAGATTTAGCTAGATAGAAGAGAAGTATATATTAAGCAAAGAGATCAAAGTACATGCTGGGGGTGGGGGAGGAATGAGAAGGGAGCCGGGGAAAGGAGTGGAAGAAAAGTAAAGGGGAAGGAGTGATCTTCACACACCCTGTTTTCTGGTGAAAGAAGTACAGTTCCATGCTTTTCTGCCTCCAACCCTCAGATCACAATGTTCATTACACCTGAAATACCTTTCTCCCCTTTTCTCATGTTCAAATCCTTTCGCATCTTTCAGGGACCAGTTCAAACAACATTTCTTTGAAGAGCCTTCCCTGGTATCCTACTCAAAAGGAAATATACACCAGAGCTAAGGTTTTGGCAGTTGTGGTGGGGGGGGAGGGGGAAGAAGAGGATATGGCAGGGGGAAGGCTAAGGGGCTGAATGCAGGGATGAGTACTACACTCTGGAGAGCAAACTATACCCAGGAGTTCACCTGGGAACGCAGTCTGATGTCTAAGGAAAGTTAGAGATGGTTTGATAAGAAGTAATAATGGGGGCTCAAACAAAATGGCAAAGGAAAGGCAGGTGTAAAGGGTGTGCTGATAACTAACAAGGCCTTGCCAGGTGAAAATGGGTGCCTGACTGTCAAATAATCACATATTTATTGACATTTCCTAATCTAATTAAGCATTCTGCCCCACTGTCATCCCACCCCACCTACTCCCACTCTCCCACTAAGCAGGTATAATACCCCAGTGGCTATATTAAAGAGGAAACAAACAAGGAAACAAAAGAATTCTTTAAGAATACTAACTTGGGTTGGGGCACCTGGGTGGCGCAGTCGGTTAAGCGTCCGACTTCAGCCAGGTCACGATCTAGCGGTCCGTGAGTTTGAGCCCCGCGTCAGGCTCTGGGCTGATGGCTCAGAGCCTGGAGCCTGTTTCAGATTCTGTGTCTCCCTCTCTCTCTGCCCCTCCCCCGTTCAGGCTCTGTCTCTCTCTGTCCCAAAAATAAATAAACGTTGAAAAAAAAATTTTTTTTAAAAAGAATACTAACTTGGGTTAATAATTACCCACCAAGACCAAAAATAAATCTTGGGGTTATTATTTCAAATTGTGCCATGCCTGCTCCAGGGAAAGAGCTGCCTGAATAGATGCCAGACTTATAATGTATACATTTGAGGGGACTCATCTCTTTTCACCGTATGCATATCAAAGAAATATTCCTTAACGACTCATTAAAATGGTAACACCACACCCAGAGAACCAAAATATTCTGTTCGTTATAGTTTTCCATATGGAAATCCTTTACCTTATAATTACAATTAATAACATCCTGCTCAAAGGGACTGCTATGCAATAGACTAAGGAGCTCCAAGACTCTTACTTGTATGCCTATATACATATTAAATAAATGTCAGACTGTTGCTTCTGTACACGTTAAATAAATTCAACTTGCCATCACATTCTAATGTCTCTTGTCTTGTGTGAGCCCTCATTTTCTCCCAGCTTGCCACGCTGTCAACCGTCTTCTCTTACACACTTCAGGAACTGTGTTCACCTAGATGTACTTGTAGTGGTATTAGTGCTTAGATATGTTCTGATATGAAACTGTTTATTTGGAAAGGGTTATCTCTATCAGTTACCTTAGTCTGTATGCTTGTCTTGGTGTGTTTGTGTTTTTTAATGAGTAGGTGTAGGTGTTTGAGCATATGTACCTGAGGGAGTGTATACCTTTACAGGTCAAAAAGTGTGCACATCTGTGAAGGAAACTTGCTTGTCCGTATTTCAATATTCTCAAATTATTAAGAGTATAAAGGCAAAAGAAATCAGTCACAAAAGACTATACTGTATGATTTCATTGTTATGAAATATCCAGAATAGGCAAACCCATACAGACAGAAACAGATTAATGGTTGCCTAGGTTGGTGGGGACTGGGGAAAGCGGGTAGCAACTGCTAATGGGTAGGGGGTTTCTTTTTGGTGTGATGAAAATGTTCTAAAATGGATTGTGGCGATGATTGCTCAACTCTGTGAATATACTAAAATTCACTGACCGGTACTCTTGCAATGAGTGACTTATATGGGATGTGAATTTCAATAAAGCTGTTACATATTAAAGAGAGAAAATAAGGAAACCAGAGTTGTCCTATATTTCCATAGAGGGGTAACATGTCTTTGAAAATCTTAACTTTGCTTCTATTTTACTTAAGCTTGGGTTTAAGATTCCCCACTGCTAAGTTCTCCAACTGGTATAGTCTCTGTCTCCAGCTGTGTCTTTACTAACAAGGATGACACACATGTGGCAAAGTGTTTACTGATTATCACTCAATGTCTGAACAGAAAAGAACAGATACACTATGATTACAACCATATAAAAATATGTAAATGGATGAACAAAACCTGGAAGGAAATGAGGAAAAATTAAAACAGTTACACTGGAGTAATATAGTTGAGGTGATGTCTTTAAAAAATAATACTTCTTTCAAAAATAAAAAATAAGAAAAATAATAATAATACTGCTTTCGGGGCACCTGGGTGTCTCAGTCAGTTAACCGTCCGAATTCAGCTCAGGTCATTATCACACCACTGGTGAGTTTTGAGCCCCACATGGGGCTCGGTGCTGACAGCTCAGAGCCTGTGTCTCCACCTCTCTCTGCTCCTCCCCTACTCGCACTCTGTCTCTCTCTCTCTCTCAAAAATAAGCATTAAAGAATAAAAAAAATAATACTGCTTTGTGTTATCAGTCAATAAAATCTGGTAGAAACAATAACCAACCTGTCTCCTTAGAAATTATTCCAGGACACATTCAGGAACTGTTTGTCACGAAGGACTGGACTGGAGTAGTGTAGTAGAAAGATGGAAACTAAAACACGTGGATTATATATATTTACATCTATTTTGACCAATCAATAAACAAGAAAATATTAAGGTCTCTACAGCTTGCTCTAATAGAGTCCTAGATGATCTCTCCGAGCTTGAATCTCCTTCCTTCCCCGCCCCCCCCCCCACCCCCCAGTATCAGCCTGGCTTATGGACAGGGTACAAGCAATACTGAAACTAACACTGCATCCATTACTTCAACTGCAGGAAAGCCATTTCAAATTCAAATTCATTATTAACGTTCCTCCATCAGAAAATATATGGTAACCAGCCCTGGATCAATCTCAATGTAGCTACAGTCTCAAAGAGGTGCATAAAAGTCTTTTTTTGTATTTTCCTTTTGTGTTTAAAGATACAGGGCCCATGCTTAAGAAACTAAAAATAAAAGCACAACCAAAATACAAAGTAGCTCTATTAATTTTCGGTTAAAATACCAAGTTGATCTAATGGAGAAAGGGAAAAAAAATTTTAAACCTACATTGCTAGAACAACTAGATACCTGTACGGAGGGAAAATGAACCTAAACCCCTACCTCCCATCTTGACACAAAAATTAATCTGCGACAGATCACAGACCTAGATGTAAAATCTAGAACAAGAATGCTTTTAGAATAAAACTGAGAATATCTCTGCAACCCTGGAGCTAGGCACAAAAACACTAACCATAAAATTAAAAACTGATAAAATGGTAAAAATTTTATAAAAAGTAAAAATTTCTGCTTATCACATCATCATCAAGAAAATAAACAGAAAAGGCACAGACTGGGTAAAAAATACATATCTAACAAAGGGCTTATACTCAGAATGTATAAAGAACTCCTATGGGGGCGCCTGGGTGGCTCAGTTGGTTAAGCATCCGACTTCAGCTCAGGTCATGATCTCATGGTCTATGAGTTCAAGCCCCTCATCAGGCTCTGTGCTGACAGCTCGGAACCTGAAGCCTGCTTCAGATTCTGTGTCTCCTTCTCTCTGACCCTCCCCTGTTCATGCTCTGTCTCTCTCTCAAAAGTAAATAAACATTAAAAAAATTTTTAGAATATATAAATAACTCCTACAAACAGCAATAAAAAAGATGAACCATCCATTGGAAAAAAAATAGGCAAAAACTTTAACTGATACTTCACAAGAGAAGTAAAACCAATTGCTACACAGTAAAGCATTCAATATTTTTAATCAAAAAAAATACAAATTAAAACCATACTGAGGTGCCATTTTACAGCTTCTAGTGTGGTAAAACAAAAAAGGCTGACAGCATTAAAATTAGGCAACATAAAAAATGTGAAGAAACTGGAAGTCATATACAAACCACCTTGGACAACTGTGTGGTGGTTTTTTAATAAAGTTCAACATACAGCTACCCTATAACTCAGTAATTCCACTCTTAGGTGTTTATCAAAAGAAATGGAAACATCTATCCATAAGAGACTTATAAAGGAAATATTCACAACAACTTTATTTCTAATAACCCAATCCTGGAAAAAAACCCAACCATCCATCAAGAACAGAACAGATAAAGAAATTAGGGTGTATTCATACAATGGAATACTAGTCTTCAATAAAAAAGAACCAAGCACCGATATACACAACAAAGATGAATCTCAAAAACATTATATTACAAGGGCGCCTGGGTGGTTTAGTTGGTTGAGCTTGATCTTGGCTCAGGTCACGGTCTTACGGTTCATGAGATGGAGCCCCATGTCTGGCTCTGGCTCTGTGCAGCCAGTGCGGAGCCTGCTTGAGATTCTCTGTATACCTCCCTCTCTCTCCCCCTCCCCTGTCCCCTATTCACTCGCTCTCTCCGAAGTCCCCTCTCAAAAAAACAAAAAAAATTTTATTACATTAAAGAAGCCAGACACACACAAAAAGCATATACTGTATGACCATTTATGTCAAGTCCAAGACTAAGCAAAACAAATCTACGGCATCAGAAATACAGTCAAAAGTGGTTGCCTCCACTGGAGGAGGGTAGGTGAGGGAAACTGGAAAGGATCATGAGGAAACTTTCTATAGTGATGAAAATGTTTTCTATCTTATTTTGGCTGAAGTTACAGTGTATAAAACTTTAGAACTCCTCGAACTGGACACGTAACATACGAATGTTCAGCATTTTACTGAATGTTAATTATACCTCAATAAAAATACAAAGTAGCACTCTGCTTCGATAAAAGCTAATGATTTTGTTTCAAATAAAATTCTAGAATACGACAGAATAGACACATACATTTTCAATTATTTGCCACTCTGGATTATTCACATCTCTATTACTGCCAATAACAACGGATTACAGACACATACAGGCAGATACATATAGTATACATGTTCATGTTTCATTTTTCATAAATAGCAAATCTAGTTTGGTTCTTCACAATTTCAATATGTACCTAATGGACTGTTAGAGGTCAAGCAGACTTTTCTGTTTTCTATAGCATTTTCCTCTCAATAAGATCTTATAGTTGTGTGAATCTGAGATAAAAATGAGAATAAATGGGGCAGCTGGCTGGCAGTGGAGCCTGCGACTCTTGATCTCAGGGGTTGTGGGTTCAGGACCCACGTTGGGTGTGGAGATTACTTAAAAGAATAAAATATATATATATTTTTTTTAATTTTAATATTTTTATTTATTTTTGAGAGAGAGACAAAGCATGAACAGGGGAGGGGCAGAGAGAGAGGCAGACACAGAACCTGAAGCAGCTGCAGGCTCTGAGATGTCAGCACACAGCCTGATGCGGGGCTTGAACCCATGAACCATGAGATCATGACTCAGATGCTCAACCAACTCAGTCACCCAGACACCCCTAAAATTTTTTTTTAAAGGAGTATAAGTGAGACATGTAAATCAAATGTCTTCAAGGAAAGTCACTGACAGAACAGTGCTTTAGCCATTATGACAGCCTCAAGTATTGCCCTCAACTATTTTAATCAAGACAGAGTCCACACACCACACATATTTAAATTTAAGAGCAATTGAAAAGCTTGATGAATAGTTTCCCAGCTAATTTGATCTTTAAAAGATAACAGAGCCTAAATAACAAGAGCTATTACATTAGCACATCAGACTGACACTTGAAAAGCCACAGAACCATTTTCTCCTATTGTTTTACTAGGTCCTCCTTGGTCTCTTTTTCTTCATCTTTTCCCCTCCCTCTTTTGGTCTCTTTCCAGGTGTATTTTTATCCCTTATTGCCTCTCACTCCCCTGCTATTGCTCTAAATGATTTTCATATAGCCAGCTCACCCCAGAATCCAAATAAATAAATTTACAAACTCTTACTGTATTCTATGTACGTTTGTCACACAACCAAATAGTACAGAGACTATAGCCTAGGGACAGTGATGGGAAGTGAGTTGAAAAAAAGGTGATTTCATTTGTTCTCCACCCCCACAACTGTAAAAGATCTCTCCTTAACACCCACTGCAGGCTTTTATTCGCTACACAGGGCTCATACAGTGCTCTGAACTATAAACAAGTACACGTGCCCAGTGTCAGAGAGAGTAAGCTCCCAGACAAAACCCAGGTCTTATATGTCTGTATTCACTAGAAGCCTATGACAGCGCCCTGCACAGGATGGGGCAAAACACGTATTTGTTGAATTAGTGAAATACTGAATTAATGGGAATGAAAACAGCTGAGGATGGATGAGGATGAGAGAGAAAAAAAGCTCAAAGTACACAGCAAAGAGAAAAGAAGAAGAGAGGAGGAAAAAAGGAGAAAGAATAGAAAAAACTTGTGAAGGCAATTATTTTTGTGAGAATGGAGAGGATTATTTTTAAAAATTTTGAGAACTGAGAAAAGCCATTGCTATGTATCTAGTATCACAGTAATCAGCACCAGTCATAAAACGTCCCATCCTTGATATTTAAAGTGTGAGGGGGCACCTGGGTAGCTCAGTCGGTTGAGTGTCCAACTCTGGCTCCGTTCACGATCTCAGAGTTTGTGAGTTCAATCAAGCCCCCACATCGGGCTTGCTGCTGTCGGCGCAGAGCCCACTTTCAGTCCTCTGTTCTCTCTCTCTCTCTCTCTCTCTCTCTCTCTCTCTCTCTCTCTGCCCCTCCCCCACTCACGCCCTCTCTTTAAAGAATAAAACATTAATAAATAAATATATACAGTGTGAGAGACTACAGCATTCCTTATGTGACATGCAGGGACCCTCCTTAAACCTACAAGATCCCGGGTCAGTTATGCATATTAAAGTCTGAGAGCACCACCCTACACCCTTCAAGTCCTTTCTGTTGTAGGGAACCTACGCTTTATTTAAATGGACCAGTAGCTGAGACTTGAAAAGTCTCTGAATAGAGTGAAAATCAATCATTGTAATGGGATGTGACCTGCACGTATTTAACTTTATGTATGTATTTACGTATTTAACTTTATGTATGTATTTAACTTTAGGTGAAGTTTTTAATTGCAAAATAATTTGGCCTGGAGGGTATACCACAAAACTTTTAAATTAGTCAAAAAATATGATTAAAGGAAACTGAGGGGCGCCTGGCTGGATCAGTTGGAAGATTATGCAACTCTTTATCTTGGGGTTGTAAGTTTGGGCCCATGTTGGGTGTAGAGATTACATAAAAAAATCTTAAAAAAAAAAAAAAAGAGGGCATCTGGATGGCTCAGTAGGTTAGGCATCAGACTTCAGATCAGGTCATGATCTTATGGTTTGTGACTCAGAGCTGCATCAGGCTCTCTGCTGTCAGCACAGAGCCAGCTTCCAATCCTCTGTCCCCCTCTCTTTGCC
Source organism: Prionailurus bengalensis (assembly GCF_016509475.1). Taxonomy (NCBI): domain Eukaryota; kingdom Metazoa; phylum Chordata; class Mammalia; order Carnivora; family Felidae; genus Prionailurus; species Prionailurus bengalensis. The sequence continues at coordinate 52,683,295 of NC_057355.1, forward strand.
CCTCCCCAGCTCAACTCTCTCTCTCAAAAATAAATAAATTTAAAAATAATAAAAAAGAAAAAAGAAATTGAGCACTGGGACAGTAACATCCTAAGGAAATCATTTTTGTTCCTTCAGGCCTACCACAGGACTTGGAATGACAAATGTGGCCAATACTTCCTGAATGAAGAGAATAAATGAATTCTAAAAATCAGAGACATTTAGGGCTAGAATAATCTTGGGGTCACCTGGTCCGATAACCTCATTTTAAAGTTGAGCAAAGTCCGGACACCTGGCTGGCTCAGTAGGTACAGCATGCAATTCTTGACCTTCGGGTAGTGAGTTTGAGCCCCAAGTGAGGTGCAGAGATTACTTTAAAAAGTAAAATAAAGAGCAAATTAGGAATCCTGAGTGGTTGGAGAGCAAGCAGGCTAAAAGATTTAGAATATACTGGATCTTACATTTTAATTATCTTTTTGTTTCTTCGCTAGAAATGAGTTGGAAAGGGGATTTTAAATATTATAATAAAAGCACTGTGGACTCTGAAAGAAGTGGTAGGGTAAAATGTGCCAAAGACTAGGAGGAAGAGACTAGCAAAAGTAAATGAGGCTAGACAAAACTATTTTTCGAAGCCCGATATATTTTTTTGACAGGCCAATTAATTAATCAACCTAATCTGCCAAAAAATTAATCTGAAGGATTCTCAGAGAAAGAAACATGAGCTGCATGAAAATGTTACAACCCAAGGGAGGCTGCACATAACTAACTTAAATCTCCACAGGCTTATTTCCTGTTCAAGTATGACCTCCTGGGATAAATTTTACTGCAGTTCATTACCAGACGACTTTTGGTTTTAAGAGAAGCCAACGGCAAGTTGGAAATGAAATTCTTAACTAAAACATTAAAAAAAAAAAGTGGCTGTTTCCCATTTGTTTGTAATTAGATTGAAGGCTTGCAGAGGAAAGACACCAACCTCATAAGCAAAAATACAACGACCCAGTCACGTCCTCAAAACACATCAACACACAAACTTCACAGCCGGATACAGCTGTGCTGCGCAGGAGCCAGGAATTTATTTTAAGGCAAAGTAGATAGATCAAAACCGATGAATGCAAGACCAGCCAGATTTTAGTGCCCCCCCCCCCCAAGGGTGTGACCTAAGGTTTTTTTCTCTTCTTTCTTTCTAACTTTCAACTAGCAGAAGCCTTTGCAGGAGTCTGGGTGAGAACACCCTTTTACGAGGATCGTTCCCCCAGCTACGCCTGGGTGGAGTGGAAGGGGCGAGTAGGCACGGCGAGCTCGCACAGCTTCGACAGGCGCGGGCTCCGGCGGGAGGGGAAGGGGCCGGTCCCGAACCCGAGAAGGCTGGGCCCCCGAGTGATTCATCAGCAGCCGGGGGTTAACGCGCCTCCGGGCGACGCCCAGCGTGCCCCACGGCCCCGGACCGGGCCCGTTCGCCCCCCAAAACAGCACCCAACGCCTCCCCGCTCCCGGAGAGACCAGGAGGTAAGGAGGCCAGGGCTGGCGTCTGGAAGACAGAAACCTCTCCCTCCTCAGCCACCATGGCCGGTGCGACTCCCTGTCTGCGCCTGCAGATGGACTTCCTGGAAAGCACCGGGCCGAGCGTACCTGACTGGCACCCGCTGGAGCTGCTGACCTTCACAGACCCGCGGGGAAAGCCTGGCCTTCGTTTTCCAGCACCCGGCACCCGCCGGTCCGCCTGCGTCTGATTCTTGGGAGTTGCCGGATCCACTCGCCGGCTGCTGCCCCAATCCGACGGCTCTGTCCGTGCGGCCAGTTTCCCCCTCCGCTACGGACGCGCGTGCGCACTCCCCGGTCGCGGGGCATCCTGGGAGCTGTAGTTCGAGCGAGGAGAGCGACGCTCAGCGCTGATCCTGGTTTTTACAATCTGCAAGACGTTGGAAGTGGCTGCGGATAGCAAGTCTTCGTCCAGCCGGGGACAACAATCTTCACTAGTGGAAATATCTCCCCTTGACCCTCTGGGAGCTATAAACAGCAACTAGAGTCTCCTTGGTATAGAGTTCCACTTTGCTTTGACTAAAGAGGCACATGAGGCAGGGCTTATAGTTTGCCCTTGCTTGCTAATGCCAGCACGCGACATGGAGCCCTATAAACTCATCATGAAAAACTGATAGAAAAGTAAACAAAGGCGAAGGAAGAGAGGGGCATAAACCAAGCACATGTCATCTCAAGGGCGTTGTGGCCCTAGTAATTTCCTTAAACATACAACCAGGGATGATGTCGCAGCTATAGCCCCAATATTCCCAAGCAGTTTTGGCTCCAACCTACCTTCCCATATCAGCCTCAAGCTCTACACCAGATGGTGAAGCTCAGCTAATAGAAGTGGGAGAAAAAAGCAAGTGCTGTTCAAAGGAGGGTGCTGGGGCGGATGGGTAGCCTGGAGGGGAAGACGAAGAGAGTAGCAATACCTCAGAAGACAGTTCTGTGTGTTAGGAAATGACTGTCTTTTATGCAGGGCTCTGTGGAGAGAGAACGGCAATGGCCTTCCATTCATTCCCTTAGTCACTCATTGGTAGCTTTTCTGGCCTGCTCTTCATGACTAAACCATTCCCAGGAGTAATGCTTAGTTTTGATACGCCTTCTTTCGAGAATGCAGCCAGGGGTACCTGCTCAGTCGGTTAAGCGTCTGACTTGGTTTCTGCTCAGGTCCTGATCTCATGGTTTGTGAGTTTGAGCCCGCATCAGGCTCTGCACTGATAGTGTGGAGCCTGCTTGGGATTCTGTCTCCCTCTCTCTACTCCTCCCTGCTTGCTCTCTATCTCTCTCTCAAAACAAAAATAAACGTAAAAAAAAAAAAAAAAAAAAAGTAGCCAGGAAGAGGATGAAGTGCCTGCTTGAGGTACATTCCAGCCAAACCTATTGTGGAAACCAACTAATGGTTAAACCTTTCCTGTCATTTACTTCTGCCCTTGAGAGCAGGAAGCACCCTAGGTAAACACCCTGGAATTTTGTACAATAGTACACATTAATCCCTGAAATGAAGATCACTGATGATTTGGAGTTTTTAAGAAAAAAAAAAAACCTCCTAAATTGCGAATATTCTTAGAGGACCATCAACATTACACCTTGTGGTCATCGCATCGTATTCTCTATAGCATCTTAGTGTTTATCGACTTCTCAAATATTTTTGGAGATAACAGCTTTCTGAGAGCAACTTCCTACAGAATTCAGATTCAACTAATACATTTCTTGTGTACTTAATCCACACCAAGAACTGTAGCAGCACTAATATTTCATCCAATTCTCAAGATAACTCTACAAAGAATATATGAGTATACTCCATTTCTACAGATGAGAAAACTAAGACTCAGAAGAGTTAAGTAATTTTCACAAGAGCACACAACCAACAATTGGAGAGCCAGAAATAAAGCACAGATATCAATAATAGCCAAATTATGGAAAGAGCCCAGATGTCCATCAAGTGATGAATGGATAAAGAAGATGTAGTATGCATATATACAATGGAATACTACCCAGCAGTGAAAAAGAATGAAATCTTGCCATTTGCAACAACATGGATGGAACTGGAGGGTATTATGCTAAGTGAAATATGTCAGAGAAAGACAGATATCGTATGTTTTCACTCTTGTGGAATTTAAGAAACTTAACATAAGACCATGGGGGAAGGGAAAGAGAAAAAAATAGTTACAAACATAGAGGAAGGCAAATCATAAGAGGCTCTTAGAATCAGAGAACAAACTGAGGGTTGATGGGGTGGGGGAAGGGGGGAGGGGAAAATAGGTGATGGGCATTAAGGAGGGCACTTGTTGGGATGAGCACTGGGTGTTGTATGTAAATGATGAATCACAGGAATCTACTCCTGAAGCCAAGAGCACACTGTATACACTGTATGTTAGCTAACTTGACAATAAATTATAAAAGAAAAAAAAAAAGAAAGAAATGAAGCACAGATATTCTGACTCAAATTCTAGCATGCTTTCCATTGTTGATCAGACTGATGTGTCTCCTAAATCTCATCAAATTCTTTACGCTTCATCTTAGCCAAAAGGCCAAGAGTGATTCTCATCAACTTCTTTAAAGTAAGGTGATCTGTGACCATGTCCATGGTATATGAATAAAATTCTCTAACAGTCCAAGGAGATTGTACTCTAACTGGATGAGGTGACTTATTTGATCTGGATACATTTGATAGTTCTATATGTCATTATAAATTAACATATAGGTATTTCGACTTACCATCAAGTCTGTTGAGAATTCCTGCAACACCTCTGGGGCATTGCTCCTGGGGAAAGTGACAAAACGGAATTCCTGAACAAGCAAAACAGAGGGCTACAGCCATCCAGATATGGTTTGTTTTAAGAAGGCTTTTCCTCATGGGACGCCTAGGCGGATCAGTCGGGTAAACATCCGAGTCTTGATCTTGGCTCAGGTCATGATCTCACGGTTCATGATTTCGGCCCAAGCTGGGCCCCACGTTGGGCTCTGCACTGATGGTGTGGGGCCTGCTTGAAATTCTGTCTCTCCTTCTCTCTGTCCCTCCCCTGCTTGTGCTCTCTGGCACTCTCTCTCAAAGTAAATAAATAAACTTAAAACAAAAAAGAGTTTCACCTGCAATATGGCTTCTTTTACTTTTTTTTCTTTTTTTTAAGGCAGAAAGGGCTTTTAATTCGGTGTCTGACTGACTTAATGTACGACACATTCTCTTACTGATCTTCCAATATGGGGTGTCAATGTATTCAATGTATTTTCTGTTTTAACTAGCTATTCATTCCATTTATTTATTTATTTTTGAGAGACAGAGAGCATGTGCATGAGTGGGGAGCAGGGAGGGATGGAGAGAGAATGAATCTTTTTTCTTTAATGTTATTTTTTAGAGAAGGAGACAGAATGCGAGCAAGGAAGGGGCAGACACACACACACACACACACACACACACACACACACACACACAGAATACGAAGCAGTCTCCTGGCTTAGAGCTGTCAGCACAGCTGGACGCGGGGCTTGAACTCACAGACTGTGATGAGATCAGGACCTGAGCAGAAGTCAGATGCTTAAGTGACTTAGTCATCCAGGTGCCCCAAGAGAGAAGGAGTCGTAAGCAGATTCCACGCTCAGCCCAGAGCCCAATAAGGGGCTCAAGCTCATGACGGTGAGATCATGACCTGAGCTGAAATCAAGAGTCGAGGCTCAACCAAGCCACCCAGGTGCCCTGCTAGCTATTCATTTTAAAGTTTTCCTAACAAATATCTAAATACTATTTTAGTTGCTTTTTCTAAAATAATGTGATTTGGTGCTGGGGTTTGCTCCATTCTTCGGACAAATATTAATGTATTATAACCACAAGGTTTACAGACATGAATCTCCTAAACCCATGTGTACTAAATACTACACGTGGGACCAAAGGTGTTAAGAACAATACCCTAATATTGAATAAAACTGTGAAAAATTGAACCTTCCTAGCTGCTTCCACTTTTGCTACAATCCATTCCCTGAGGTTTGTCCGTCCTGCCAAGTATATTCCCACCTCAGTGTCTTTCTTTGCACTACACAGGAGGATACTTTTCCTCCCAAATACCCATGGCTCATGCCCTCATTTTTATGAAGGTTGTACTCAAGGTTCACCTCTGAAAGGCCTCCTCTGATCACCTTTCCTTGCCTTTCTCCCCTTTCCTTACTGTCTTCATAGCACTTCTCACTCCCTGATATCATCTTGCTTGTATACTTCGTATGAGCTCCTGGAGGACTTTGTGCTGTTTACTCCTGTATCCTTAACATCTCCAACAGTGTATGACACGGCACATTCAATAGACATTCAATAAATATTTGTAAGAAAAAAAAAGAATATTGAATCCTTCCCTCCCCCTCCTCTTCTCATTTTGGGACACAGAACAAGAGGGTTTGCCTCTAAGTGCCGGCCAGTGACGTGATGCAGGTATAAACACCAGCTTTGAGAGAGTTGGCTCCATACGACAAGACATAGTAAAGTTCATCCTGAAATGGAGGCAGAGCTAAGACTATACTTTATGGGTTGCCATTAGTAGCTTACAAGTTGGAAAGACACAATTCTTAAAGAGGAAAAAAAAAAAAAAGGAAAAACCTGAAAATTAGATTGACATAAGTAAGTGAAAAGATAAATCCACTGAAGGTCTGTGGTGGATTGAAATATTGTTGCCAAATATTTGCTCTCCTCTAAAGGACAGAACAGCCGTACCCACTGCTATGTGACGTGCAGTGCCTCCCTGTAGACATTGTCAGGCTTGGCTATGATCTAGTAACGTGTTTTTCCGTCTTTCTTCATACAGATGTTGTCATATTGTAATCCCAAAGTTTACAAACATGGATGGACCTTGTTTCGGCCAATGAAATGTGAATGGAAGAGACAACAGGACAGCTCTGAGTGGAATTCAAGAGTCACTGGTGTTTCCCATTAGCATGCTTCCTCTTTCTCTCCACCAAGAAAATGACATGTCCCAAACAGAGGCTGATCCTTCTGCCGGGGTTGTAGAATGAGAAGTTACATAGATCAGTGTCTCGGCCAAACACAGGTACTGACATGCAATGTGACAAGAAGTAAATTGACATTTAGGTTTGCTTGCCACTGGAGACTGACTTAGCCAGAGTGGACTGCTACAGGGTCCATTCAGTGCAAGGCAATAGAAATGGAAGTAGTATGGCACCCCTCCCCCACACAGTTAATCCAACTCTGCATAATGGAAAACAGTAAGGTCAGCATACTGCAGAGAACAAATCTGAGACTGTTAGGTAAAATATATGAATAAAGGACAGAATATGGTTCCTATTAGTTTTCAGGGTTTGGTCAGAGTAAACATGATTGATAAAATGACACTGTAACTCTTCTTAATGTAGTATAAGCCCTAATTACTGTTTTCTTTAAACTTCCAGCCAGAATAACTCATAAAGTATGTCACGCTGAATCAGCATATGCAAATCAATGTCAGCAGCAATTCTCTTGTTATCAAAGGGCTCCTTTAGGAAATAGTTTCCTTGATACACTTAAGTATTTTTTTTAAATATGTATTTTATAGGAGAGATGAGAAATCTTAAGCTAAAGATGTAAATATTCATACGTTTACAAATAAACTTGAAAGTAAAAGGTAAGGATTTCATTCTGGGAGCTTGGAGTTGGTTAAAGTGGGAGGTAGGAATCAGAGAAGACAAACACCATGGTTGGGACATACAATTTCATAGAAAGGATTCAAGCAAACTCTTCAGCTTGAAATGTCCTTAACTATCACCCACCTCTGTCTGTTAGAAGCCTCCTCATGTTTCATTGTCCTCTCAAATGCCTCTTTATCACTCAAACTTCCCTAACGCCATCTGGAATTAATATTGCTGTTTCTCCTATTTTCATACCCTATTATGCCTTCACTGGGATGCACTGAATACATACTTCAGCCAAATACCAAAGAACTGAGAACTAAAATTTTCAGTTGAAGCCAAGGTTGCTGACAAATATCAGTATCAAAGAATAAACTTCTAGAATACACAAATAAATCTCAAATTTTATGCCAAAAGTTAAATTATTATTTTAATATTATTACCTAAAATGTCAGTTCTAAAATTGTAAAGTTTAACATTGTAGTATAGGAACAATTTTTTCCCAGTACTGTCAGCTGTTAGACTCCTACAGACACTGTAGAGTCAAATTCAGCTGATTTAAGAGGATAAAGAAGATCCAGGCCCTAAAAGGAATTAAATAAGAGTTAAATTCTGGTTTTAAATTATAAATGCAAGTTATACCAAACACTTCTACAAAGAACAGTTATGATATGATGTAACTTCTACCTATTCTTATATTATTTTTTAAAAAAGTTCTTCTAATGTTTATTTTTGAGAGAGAGAGAGCATGAGCAGGGAAGGGGCAGAGAGAGAGGGAGACATAGAATCTGAAGCAGCCTCCAGGCTCTGAGTTGTCAGCACAGAGCCTGATGCGGGGCTCCAATCCATGAACCATGAGATCATGACCTGAGCTGAAGTTGGACGCTTAACTGACTGAGCCACCCACATGTCCCTGTATTATTTAAATTTTTATAAACATTTGTTGACTAAAAAAAATATGCTGTTCTTCCCAAGTTATCTAGCTAATGCATTCTCTCTTTATATTTGTAGTTATTGTCAACTAATTTCTGTTTATTTACCTACTTGAAATTTCCTTAAAAAATTTTTTTAAATAATATTTATTTATTTTGGGAGAGCACAAGCAGGGGAGGGGCAGAGACAGGGGGACAGAGGATCCAAAGCAGGCTCTGTGCTGACAGGCTGACAGCAGAGAGCCGGATGTGGGGCTGGAACTCAGGAACCATGAGATTGAGTTGAATGGAAGTTGGACACTCAACCGAGTCACCCAGATGCCCGTACCCTACCTACGTGAAAGTTCTTAATAAATTTTTAATAATTTTGAATTGATTTTTAACTTAGTTTTGAACATAAAATAAACCTTTCACAATCAGCAATTATTATACATTTTATTTATCCAGGAATTAGTATACATTTATACTTTGATAGAATTTCAACAAATAAATAATATAGAGATTTCTCACCTATATTATATCTAGAACACCTGTCTGTTTCTGGAAATGAATATTCATATAATAATAGCAAATATAAATTACATATTTTGTTTATATCAGTGACACTGTTGACTGATTAGATATAAGAACAACCCTTATAAACACATAAACACTTACCATGCTAAAGTTCAAAGAGGATGGAAATAATATTGAAGTAGACATTCCAAAAGTTGAGGCACAAAGCCCAGGACAAATAGGAGATTTGGGACCAAATACCAAGATTCTTTGTTTAATGTGACTTAAGATAGACTTAGCTTTTTAGGCAGGACATGCTACTTCTTATTCACAGTTAAGCTTTTAGTCAACCCCCAAATCTTTATCCACACAGATGGCAGTTAAGTCCTATTTTTCCCATTCTATCTTTTGCAGTTTATTTTTTCTGTCTTAAAGGTAGACAACTATACTGGTACTTGTATTATATTTTACTTGATTTCATACAGGCTTATACTGGCTTGTCAGATATTTCTGAACCTCTCAAAGTATTCCTTGTCCCTCCCAGTGCCCCATTGGTTGAAGACTCGGTTGGTATTCTACCAGTATTATATCCAAATTACTGTTAAACTGCTGATCAAAACATGTCAAGGAAAGAGCCCTGTGGAGCCTACTAAGCCCTTCTGGTTGAAATTCTTCCACTCATCAGCATTTATCATCAAGAGTCAAAAAAGATTGTTTAAACCAGTCATTTAACTATTTAATTGCACTGTTATGCAACCCACATTTCTCAAGGATGCTGTGAGACTTTGTCAAATGTCTTGCTGAAAAATATAGCGTGTTCTTTTCCCTGGACTTTCCTGATTTCCTATCATTTACTCTAAATGAATCTGTGCTTCCTTTTATAGGCCACTGTTTCACTTCTAAGTGCTCAAAAACCACTAAAGCAGATGACATATTTTTCTAAAATTTTGGTAAGTTCAGTGGTCTACAATTTGGAGAACTCCACCCTCACACACATATATTTCGAGCCATGAAACTGCCTAATTTTCCTATATCATCTCCTTATGTTGGTTGGGATCCACACAGAGCCCAATCTCGTTCAAACACACATATATCTAATTCCTACTGAGGTCCTGTGACATTTGGGACACTTGCTGGAGGCTGTGGGCATCTGGTCATGTTCCCTGGCTGGTGGGACTAGGGTATGGGTAAATACTGGGGTAGATGAGGCATGAGGCACCATTTCTCATAGCCTTGGTGGGCTGGGGGGCGGGTAAAGCTGAATAATCAAACCGAGAGAGGGAAGTCTATAACAGAGTCAAGTCCAGCACAAAACAGACCCAAAAGTCAAGGAGTTGCTTCAGAAGCCAGACTGCCAAATGCAAAGGAAGGCACCCAAAAAGCAAAGCAGGTACAAACAAGTTGAAACATCAAGGAAATCACAAAGAGCAGAGCTAAATGAGAGGGCATGCCAGGAGTAACTTCTGAGTCAGCTCTATCTTGTTTATATTCAATTACTGGAGTGCTGAGGGAGGGCCTGTTTGCCAGAAGGAATGGACAGTAGAAACACACAAAAAAGTAAGATGTATTCCTGCTTAAATTCCTGACATTGTCAGCATAAAATGGACCACTTTGTTGGCATTAATATCCGTGGGTATTTATTTAAGTTACAATTTAGCATAGTAATACCTACTTGCCTTCTATATGTCAGGCACTGTCCTAAGTGTTTTACACATTAATCCTACAACAGTACCACTGTTACTACTGTCAAGTATGATTATGATTCCTATTTTACAGGTGAAGAAACTGAGGTAGGAGATTTGCAGAAATTCACACAACTCTCAGAAGTGAGATTTGAACTAGTCAAGTCTGACTTCAAAGTGCATACTTGTAACTCCTATTCATTACAGCCCCACAGCATGAAGGAATCCTTTATACAAAATAATTACTATACTTCCTTGTGCACGAGAAGGTGTGGAACAGCAAATACAGAAATTAGACATAGGTCTTCTGTGCTTCTCCTTGGACTTTTCCTCTATGCGTCAAAGAGGGTAGAGTTCAGAAGGAGGGCAGGAAAAGGATTTTCTTGTTTTTCCAGGGCAAACCTTTACAGTATAACTTTGTTATTTTTAGTGTTTTGTGTTATCAATCCCAGCATAGCTGAAAAAAACTAAACCCAAAGTTAATATAAAAAATTCAAGGTAAGACAATGAACCCATTGGGATTATCTATATTCCTGCTCCCATTTATTCTAACAAATTTCAACTGTTTAGCCAAATGTGTGCATATTTGTTTTAATAATGAGTTCTCCTTTCTCCCTCTGGCTACTTCTCATTGTTTATCTATTTCTTATCTTCTTCATAATAAAGACACTTTATAGTCCTTTCTGCAAATGGACTCATTTAATATGAGAACATGGTGATGACTGTTCATTTTAAAAAAGACATCTAAAAATTAGCCAGATTAAATCAGTCTTTACTTTCATTTTAAAAGGAAAGTTTATTAATTCCTAATGTTCTGTACATTTTCACTTGGAAGCTTCATTCTGGACATAAATGAATACATTATATCTTTGAAAGCAGAAAGATCTTGATGAGTTGAAACAGTATATGTTTACCTTAGCATTAGGTCTGGCTGGCTAATCCCAAAGGGTCAAACGCTGCAACCTATTTGTGTTAACCTGGATTCTTACTAATTATCAGGGTGAAAGGATTTCACACTTCATACATTTTGCTTTATTACATGCTTATTTCCCACAATGTTCAGTTTCACATTTAAAAGGCAAATTAGTCTTTAATTCCTTAATGAATATAATATCTACCTTTGATTGAAAAGTTTCAAAATGAAAAGTGAAACTATATGAATTTTTCAATAACTGCTTAGCCAAATAAATGTTGCCAATATAAGTCTAAATAGTTTACAAAGCATTACTTCCTTTGTTCTCTTTAAAATAATACAGATACACATAAAGTCACACATTACAGGCATCCAAACTGGTAAGATATTACAGACTGGTGGCATGCAACTATTTTACATTTTTAAATGCAATGAAAAATGCTGCTTGTTTTCCTGGAATAGATGAAACAAAATTAAGATAAAGGTTTAACTGAATATATAAATATTATTCCACGAATTTAGTGGGTTTTTTAAAAACCAAAATGGCAGAGATAAGAATTTTAGGTCAGAATAATTTCTTTCTTAACTAAAGATTGTCACTGGCAATGTTTGGTACTAAAATAAAATTTCCATAAGAAGCACATTTTCTATTCATCTCATTTCACCACATGGCCAAGTCCTATCTATTTGCATTTAGATCAACCATGGGAAATTTTAAATCCTGGGCCAGCTTCTCTCAATTGCACAGTGTATTTCTGATTGGCTTCTCTTTGTTATCCAGTCAATATGTGCTCAGAAACACACACACACACACACACACACACACACACACACACACACACTTTAAATAAAAGCCTATGAAAGACATGCTGTGTTTACTGTGCTCAGTTTCCTTCTTTGCATTTCCTTCTCCTCTTCACCAATTTTGAGGAGAAAATACTATACATTTAAAAATCTCCTTTCAGAAAAGGCTGCTCCTCCAGAACTATTCTGAAAACAGTAAAAACCGCTGAAGAGGGACAGGTAACTGTCTGTGGAATGTTCTGGACAAAGCCTTTTGAAGACAGATGGAGTTGCAATGGAGGCATTATTCACACACGTTCAGAGGCAATGGAAACTTCAGAATCACAGGATTCTTGTAACCTTTGGGAGCTGGAAGGGATCTTAGAGAGCATCTAATCCACCCACTTCATTTTACAGATGAAGTGAAGACAAGATAGAAGAAAGATGGAAAGTCTTGCCCAAAGTGACACACAGCTGATACCTGAATCAGTACTGTTTTCGAAACATCACATGATGGCGAATGGAGCATAATTCTTGTGGGGCGGAGGACAATTCAATTCAAGCAACATTTATAAAGCACCTGTTATATACAAAGCACCTCACTAGATGCTACTGAAGACACAAAGGTTGATGAGAGAGTCCATGCTTCCACGTGCTTATGAAAGTCCTGTGCGGCCATGTTTCAGTATCTTTCTTAGCACAAGAATACTGACTAGAGCTAAGGTTGCTGGTGATAACAAGGCAGTTGCTGCCAGGGAGAGCTGATCTCACAGGTGACACTTTCTCCCCTTCACTATCAGGGCTTAAGCCTGTCATGCAGCTGCTGGAACCTTACAGACAATCTTTTCTTCCTAGGTCCCCTGTCACACCTCAAGTCATAGCCTCCCCTGTGGTGACAGCCTGGCCGGAGGGCAGCAGTGCCCCAAACCTTCCCCTCAATTCTTAATCACTGTTTCTCCCCTACTTGTGTCCAGCCTTAGACTCACTGCAAGGGTCCTGACCATGTCCTAGGGTACTGTCAAAACGACCCAAGAAAATGCTCTATCACACACATCACTGGTATGTAACACCCACCCACCCATCAACTAACTCTCCCACCTCTGTGTTAGAAATAAAATAATTCCAATCCCCTACGTCATACCCATGCTGTGATTCCTCACACTCAATGGTCAGAAGAAAATAAAACAGATTTAAGAGGCAGTGGAAACCATTAGTGAATAGATGATGAAAATGATCTCCCGCTTTTGTATCGCCCTTTCCAGGATAGTGTTTTCATCCCATTATCTGATTATATTCTCACCGCAACTCTGTGAGGTAGTTAGTGAAGATATTATTCCCACTATAATATAGCTGAAGAATCTTAGGCTTGAGAGACTAAGTGGCTTGCCCCAAAGTCACCCAGCTAAGAAAGTGTGGAGTCAAGTGTCCAAGTTCCTTGACTCCAAATCCAGTGCTCTTCCCCCTATATAGTCTATAATTGTCAGGCAATTGAATGAATTGCCCATGATCATATACCTGCTAAGTGTTGGTGATGGGATTAGGAGTCAGTCTCCAAGTCTGTTAGTACGGTGCCCTGCCACCATACCAACAAGCAGAGCCAGTGTGCTCAAAATGACAGCCATGGAAGATGTCAGAGAAAAGTCCAGGCCCCCTTCACTCTCTCCCAAATCAATGATGCATCACAAAACTGGGATAACTTCTGGTAAGTGGATGGCCTTCCTAGAACAGTACCCAGAGCCAGGTTACAAGTTTAAACTTTGAAACACTCCCTCCATCCATCTACTGGGTATTTTGTCATTGCTGCTATGGGCAGACAGGAAGGAGGTAAGTTGAGCAGAACTTGCTTCTCCCCTTAAGCAAATTAGGACCTTTAATTACCACCTTCCTTCCCCACCTCACTTAGTCCCTCCACTTAATAACCTCTGAACCACAAAACAAAATTCAATCTAATCTAGAGTTGGGAGCAAGAAAACAATAAACCCGTCCTGAGATTTAGGGTACTTTTCTCTCTCAAGCTTGTTACCAGGAGGCCTGATCACATGATTTCTATCCATTGGGTGCAGCCTGATGCTGCCAAGCACTCTCACACCTTTCCTTTGTATGTGTCCCAAGCCTTTAGTTCTGGAGATGGCCTGGTACGTGGCATGGATATTTGAAATGAGGAGCAATGAAGGGAATCTGCTACTGGAAGGTGGAGCTAAGACATTTCTTTTTCCTTCTCTGCTCATTAACATGAAAATGGCAATTATTGCATCATCAGTGGAAGAGCAGAAGGGAGTTTCAGGATCATGACTTAAAAGCTGACGCCAGAAATATATCCAACTCAGCAGAGGTAACGACATACCACAGAACCCAGTATTCCCAACTTACTGCCCCCTGCCCATTTCTGTTGATACTATCAATACTTGAACTAAAGATGGTATCCACTTTGCAAAAAGGCACTCTACCCCCCAAACCCAGAAACACCTAGCAAATTATATTAACCCAGAATTCTTATACTTCCTCTGTCTCCTTTACAGGGCCTGGGAGAGGGCCAAGTACATCATATCCCTCAAAAAAGCAAACATCCGCAAACTCTTTTGTAAATTTAAAGGGCTATTTTACGTTTAAAGCACGCTGGTTTCAAGTTCGAGTGTCTGATATGTTCTCATGGTAGTTCTTCAGAGCACACTGGTTTCCCTAATGCTGGTGCCCTGCCAGGGGCCACGCTTCTGTCTGGAAGAGAAGCAGCTATTCTTTTGGTTTGGTGTACCAGGCTTCCCTTAGGGAAATTGTTTTGAGGAGTATAGGCATTGGGATGATTTTGGAGTTTTTAATGGAGATGGGCTGCGTGCTCTAAGATGGGTGAGCCACACGTGCCCCCCCCCCCGGAATAGTGATTATGTAACCTAGGCCCACGGCAGCTCCAAGAGGGGTAAGGGAAGAGGGACTGGGAGACAGCATCTCCCTTCAATCAGGCGTCCAGCTTCAGCCAAATACCACTTACAGTATTTGGCAATTTTTATGTACAAAATATTTATATACAGCTTACCCTACCCAGATGGAAGGAAGGGGCTTAATCATGTTGATGAAGACGAAAAGTGCTTCCACTTACACACTTCAGGCATATAATGGGTTTTGGTGCCGGAACAATAAAATGATTTCCAGGCTTCTGATATTTATTTCCTAAGAGTGATCTTTCATACATGCTGTGAGATTTAGTGTTTGGTGACCCAAGCTGCAAACTCCAGGGAGTGATTTGCATTGACTCTGGGCCTGCAGCAATGCTAAAACGGACAAGGGAAATGGAGCTGGGGAGAGAGCATCTCCCTTCAATCAGTGGTCCAGATGTAGCCACATACCTCGTTACATATTTAGATAGGTGGCCACACACACTCACACACACATGCACACATTTATTTACATTATGCCCTACCAAGATGAAAGGGGTTTAATCATGCTAATGAGGATAAAATAGCTTCTGTTACATGCTTTGGACACATGGGGAGATGTAGTGCTGGAGTAATCATATGGTCTCTAGACTTCCAAAATTCTCTCCTAAAAGTTATCTTCCACATACGCTGTGATGGGTGTTGGTGATAGGGGCCTGCAAGTCCTGATGAGTGATTTGACACTAGCATGGGCCTGTACAAGTCTAAAAAGGGAAAGGGGGTGGTGTGCGGAGAGAATTATCTCTCTTCAATCAGTTGTCCAGATGTTGCCAAATATCTCAACATAGTATTTGGCAAAATGCACACATATAAAAATATTTTATATACATTATGCCCCACCACGATGGATGGTAAGGGATTAGTCATGCTCAGGATTATGAAAAAGCTTCTACTTACACATTTTGGGCAAATGGAGAAATGAAGTCCTGGGCTAATGAAATGATTCACAGGCTCCCAAAAGTGTAAGTTTATCTTCTAATAGTTATCTTTAATATGTGAATACTCATGGAAATGTCACCTTTCAAGTTATTTTAAAAACACAGGTAATGATAAGATAAACTGTTTATCATAAATATTTGATTTTATAAACTCTATTACATGTGACCCAACTATTTCACAAGCTAAAAACAGGGCTAAATTTTGGTAATATCCCACTATCTTGCTTTAATACTCTCAACAGCCGCAGCATCAAATTCTGACTTTTTTTCATTGCTTTCTGCCAAGGCTTGTCAGGAACTGCTTTAGCCCCCGATCCACAGCACTTTGGAGCTTCAGTGAACACTGTAGAATACAAGATTTCTTAGCGGTGAAGGCAAGAAAGAGAGTGAATGAGAAAAGGAAAAAGTCTTACTTGAAGGGCATGTCAGGGATTCAGCACTTATAATATATCTGCAACAAATCTAAACAGATAGGATAAAGACGCTTAAGAGAAAGATTCTTCCCTGTGGCAACATGGTAACCGAAACATATATATACAGAAAAAGAACTCTGGGAATACTGATGAATGTTTGCCAACCAGCAACCAAGGGGTGGGAAACATCTGATCTGTAACATTTGCTCATTTCCATAGTATAAGTACTCCCACCACGGACAATTTCAAACTGTCAACAAGAAGTTGTGAACTTCTGAGATGGGAAAAGACGCACAAAAGCACATCATTATACAGTATTTCTGCCACACAGACACACTAGATATGAATAATCTTGAGAGCAGAGAAAACAGTAAAAGGTATTTTTGAGTATTACTTTGGTTTTTAAAATAATTTAATTAATTGTAGGTGCATGCCATTTAATTTTTAATAATGGCTATATTTAACAAGTGTGCAAAATTCTTGAAAATTTAATAATTGGTAAGCCTGTATGAGTTGGCTCCAACATACCACACCTAAGTAAGAGGGAAGTAAAAATAAAACTGAAAACCATCAAATGGTATTTACTATGGAGAGATAGTCAAAAGCTATTAATTAAAGGATTTTTAGGATTCCAAATGTGTCAACATGTTCTGCTCATTGTTTCCTCAAAAAATGTAAAATATTGTCAAGAAAGTGAAATGTTTCAAAGGATTTTAGAGATACGGATGCAGATACTTCTAAGACAGGTAAATGTCCAATTTTATGAAGGTTAGCTCTCCTGACTAGATTCCATGTGTTTTACAAGCTAACTAGGATAATACACACATTGTTTTCCCATTAACTTGTTTTACTACTATCAAGCAACTCAGGAACACTCAATTACTAAACAAATTCTGACTTGGGTCCATCTTCTGCCTGAGTCACCAATGTCCTCAGCTCCAGGTGTCACCAACACAAGGGATGTCACCTTTACATGGCTCAGAATTTCAGAGAAAAGAAGAAAAAAAGAGAAAGAGTTGGAAGGAAAGGAGGAGAGAAGAGAGGGCGAAGTGCCCAAGGCAGGGTCAGAATGCCACCAGGTACAGCCTCAGGCACTGAGTGTCATCAAAGGCACGTGAACTTGAGCCAAAGGCTATAGACACACATTTCCTTCGGTTGGGATCACACTGTTGCACCGCTAGATGAAAAGTTAATGCACACAACCACGCAATCATCCCAGCTGTACTTTCACAGGCTTTGTCCTTGAGATGACAAACATCTGGAAAAGTGACAATTCACATTTTTTCCTGATGTTTGCAAATGTCTGGAAGGATCATGCCATATGGACAAATG
Organism: Prionailurus bengalensis; assembly: GCF_016509475.1. Classification (NCBI taxonomy): domain Eukaryota; kingdom Metazoa; phylum Chordata; class Mammalia; order Carnivora; family Felidae; genus Prionailurus; species Prionailurus bengalensis. The sequence continues at coordinate 52,700,817 of NC_057355.1, forward strand.
TCTGTAAAATTAACTTGAACGTTCACAGATCATTCTGTGATATTGCTATACTAAAGATAAAGCAATAAATGCTTCTAAAATTTGCCAAAATGATGCAATCATCTGTATCAGACAACTCTAAGGTGCAATTATTATTGTTTTATTTTGGAATGTACTGTGTTAAAAGCCGCCCTCTTACTAAAATTTAAAAATTTCCCACCATGTCTGGAAAAGTTTAAAACAGCTTTGTAAAAAGTTATCTAGTAGAGTCATGTTAAAGATCGGATTTATGTTGAATCATCAATAAAGGTAGGTGTGCTAATTAACTTTGCTGCCTGTAAGTCTGCTTTGAAGACTATTCATGGGTTAATATTTCACACTTATTTGCTAATGCTGTGTTAAAGTATCACAATGCTGCCTTGCTTTTATGAAGATGACACCACTGATCTTCAAACAGTAGGACACGTGCGTTTAGTGCACTTCTTCAAACAGTGGGGCATGTGAGTTTGGTGATTTTTCTGGAGGTAGGGGAGAATTTGTGCTCAGTCAGTCACATGTTCTCACCCAGTGAAATATTGGCAATACTAACTTCTTATGTGGTCAGAAGAACACTTCTGTTGTATTTAGCCTAACTCAAAGCTATGCATGTAAACAGAGATAGGCCTCTATCGTAATCACAGTTACAAATACACTTACATACTAAATTCCTTTCAGTGATTAAAAAAAAAAAGTTCATGTAAGAAAGCCAGACAACCCAATATGAAAGTGGTTAAATCATTTTCCATTGCTGTTACGCACTAAGATCTGCTTAAGTCCACTGGTGCAAGTCGCCAGAGGGGCCCATGAGCACATGACACAATTGTATACATTAAAAAATCCAAGATAAATAAGTAGTGCTAAAAAAGAACAACAGACTATGAGCTGTGTGGTTAACGGAAATGAACAACCTTTGATAAAATGGTCCTGATGGGGAAGGAGAATAGTTTTTGCTTGCTTATTTTTAATTGGCAGCCATGATGAACCTTTGCCTCCTCTTGTGGAAGTTTACCTTCGGTCTCCTTCAACTCGCTTTTTACGAACTAGGTAAGAAATAAAGGAAAAAAAGAAAGACAAAATTTAAAAGATAAATTGAAGGAATCATCCTTAAATTCCTGACAAACAACATTCATCACACAGAATAGCAATCCCACACATGTAAGGGTGTAGTGATCTTAAGTTTCAATACTCAATTACCCAATAAATGATATAAATGGAAATGATATAATAATCTAGAGTCTTGTGGAACATACATTTAAATCAAGTTATGTCTGACATTTGGGAACTGGGATGCTAGAAATTTCTATAGAGTAGAAGGTCCAGAATAGACCCATAGAACAGTGAACTTCTGGAGGTTTCCATGGTCACTTATCTCTAGCACATCTCGACCTCTGTGCAACCTGATCCCCAGCTGGCTTTAACTCCTCAGGATGACACATTCACAATCTATGAATTCTGCTTATGGCTTGAAGACCAGGAGGAGTTGCAAACAGATGTTCAAAGTTTCTAAACCTGTTTTAAATAAAAACTCCCAATTATCCACCTCCAAGGAAGGGGTGATTCAGATGGCAGGTAAACTCAGAGATTAAGGTTCCCTTAAGCGGGTGTTTAGTATCAAAACTGTTGCCTCGACTGGCCATTTCCAGTTTCTGCAAGCCATTTCCCCCTCTAACCTCTTCACCGGCTGGCTTGTCTGGTGCATAGGAAGAGGGTTACTCTAACCTTCCCGGATTTGGCAAAAAGGTGCCGTGGCTGTGGTCCTGCTCTAACTCTCAACTTTAAATAGCCCAGTCCACAGAAAATTAGACAAAAGCTATTGCCTACAGCTACCACTCTTGGGCTCAAAATCGCTTCTCCATTTACATCAAGCCTCTTGTTTTGCCTGTTTCTCTTTAGTCTCATGTTGATCAGCTGTGGTCTCCATGTGCCCTTCCTAGGTGCCTTCACCCTTCCCCAAAGCCCTGTTTAATGGGCTGCCCGCCCTCCCTGCCCCCCTCCCCGCCCCCCCCCCCCCCCCCCCCCCAGCTCCCATCTTCTACATCCCAAGGGTAAGCACTGCCATATGCCTGGCCAGCCTCTGGAGGCCACACACCACGCCGCAGCTGGAACTCAGCATCTTGGTTAAGCATGTCTGGGCAGGGAAATGGACACTAATCTTCACCTGCCCCCTTCTGGTTCTAACCCTTGGTTTCCGTCTTACCTGCCATCTGAATCCAACCCGTGGCCAGCACTCTACTTAGTGGAATGTTGGGCCCAGTTCTCCTGTCCAAGGTCTCGCATTCTGTCCCTGAAACTCAAACTGAGGACTGAGTTTCGCTATTGGCTGACTGCTTGTCAGGTGACTGTCTGCTCCCTGGATGTCCTTTTGCCATGCTGTTTCAGGTGACTGAGCCGTGCCCAGACCGAGCTTTCCCAATCTGTCCCACTCTTCTGTGCTCTGGTTGACCAGGATATGCCCCCTCTCATCCTAACAGAAGAAATGGCATGGATCCTTGGCAAAGAGTAGGCAGCAGGAAAAATGAAAGAGGGACTAACTGAAAGAGCTACTTCTAAGTTTAACCTTTATAACATAGTTCCATTAGTTTACTTCACATGGAAATCACCAAAGTATCAGACATTTGAACCCAAGTGCAAAGCACAGTCAAAAAGTCAAACATAAGTGAACTGGGAATCTCCACATCACTGCATCCATCTTCTGGTGCAGATAACAACACAGGATGATTACATGTAAGAACTAAGTAAAGGCGAACCAAACACATAAAGGAAACCAAGCAAAACTCAAAGGTTGTCTGGAAGAAAAGAACAAAGAGTTTTTGAGAGAATGCTACTATAAAACTGAGACACTATGAAGCTGATGAGAATTCCTAGGATAATGTAGCAATGTGCCTTTGATCAGGGGCTGACACCAAAGGCCAGTGGAACGATGTCTGTGCAATATTGTATCTGAAGTGGAGAAAGAAACAGTCATCATGCTCTTCTAATCACTAACAGCACACAATAGGGCTGCATTACCCAGGTCATTATTCTTGGTGATTGCGGCTGCCACCCTTGTTCGAGGCCCTTGCTTGGTAAACTGATATCCAAACTTGAGGATCCTTGAATTCTCCTCGAGCATCTGGGCAATTTCCATCTCCACAGCTGTTCCCAATTGCTGCCTCTGGTTGCAGGTGTGGACACATATACAGGACGACCAAGAAGGACAAGGAAACAGTTACTTGCATGGGAAAGATGCATAGCTACTTGGTGGACAAAAAAGTAAAGGGGTAAAGTCTCACTTTCAAAGGAATAAAGTCACTTGAGATTTTCTTCCTTGCAGTCACTTGAGACCGGCTCCTTGTCTAGAAGCAAAATCCAACAGACAGCCCAATCTGCTGGCATGCTAAACTGAAAAGACTAAGCAAACTACTTACGAAGAAAAAGTTGATTCCGCATGTAAAATTAAAGCAAAGCTAATATTCGATGTTTCCAATTTACCCCAGTTTCTGTGGTTTAAATAAAGAGTGTTTTTAAATAGTGAAACTATCTTACAGCAATCAATCCAATTGCCGAATTTTTAATTCTGGGATCTATATCCAAAACTAATCAAAGATCATCTGCTGGATGGCTATTCTTTCTCAGCAGAGTCTCACTGGGAGATCCCAGAGAAACTTCATTGTGGTTTGAACCACGGCCAGAATTATCAAATGCTGAAGGGGTTACTGGGCTGTAGAAAAATCCCCAAATTTTTTAAGTTTGGTGGAAAGAGGGTTCTTGGTTTTTAGTGTGTGTTTGTTAAGTTGAAATACAGAATTTAAAAAAAATTAAAACTAGAACTTTTTTTAAAATATGGGGGCATGTAAATATAGGAATTTAAAATTAATCAAAATTTAACAAAATTTTATTTAATAAAAATAAAATTTAATTTTTCCATAATATATTTATTAAAAGTTTTAAGTAAAAAGTGTAGGCTTATTTAGAAAAAGCACACAAAAAGTGTATAAAAAACAAAAGCCCCCTTCCCCCAGTATTTCCATTCCCCATAGAGAAAGCCTGTTTGGCATATGATATACAGTCTTTTAAAACATTTTCTATGCATTCGTATGTCTACATAACCACATGTACATCTATTCTTTTTTTTCACATAAATGGATTATACCAGCATATTGTTCTGAAATGTGTTTTTATTTTTCATTTAACATTAAGGACACCTTTTCACGGGCAAATATACATGTCTCTCATACTTACAAACAGCTCTCCAGTACTCCATTGTGGTGATGGAGAATAACTTATTTAGCTAGGTCCTACTTACTTTTACATTGCTTTCCATTTCTACTATTCCAAACAATGCTGCAGTGAACTTCCCTCGCACACATGGTCTATCCTATGGCATTTCTGCAAGTGTGCCTGTAGGGAAAATTAGAGCTGTGCGCAAGAGTAAGCATGTTTCAAATTTTGGTATGTTCATGACTTATCCTCAAAAATATGACAATTTTTACTCCTACTAACAGTGTTTGAGATTTACTGTTTTTCCCACCCTGGCCAACATGGGATGTTACGAATCTTTTTCATCTTTGTCACTCTAACAGGTGAAGATTTATATTCTACTTGTATTTATTTAATTGCTTTAATTTGCATTTCTCAAATTATGAATCAGAACAATTAATTTTCTTATGCATCTGTATTTCTCTTTTTGGAAACTACCAATCTCTGTCATTTGTATATTTTTTCTTTTACCAGCTTATGGTTCCTGTGTTTGTTTCTTTATTGATTTGTAAGTTTCTCATATATTAGGAAATGAACCTTTTGTCAAATGTGTTGTGAAAATACTTTGCTCAGTTTGTCTTTTGACTTTCCTTTTGATTACTATAAAGACCTTTCCTAATTTTCATATGGCTAAATTTACCAATCTCCTAGATTTTATATCATGTTTGGGAAGGCTCTTCTGATTTCTTCTATCAGAAATCCTTCTGATTTCTCCATTTGTTTTATGACTTCATATATTTTCATATCTAAATCATTTCACCTGGAATGAATTTTAGTAAGAATTAAGATAGAGTCCCAAAGTAATATTATTCCAAATTATCTTTTACTTTATCCTTTTCTCACTGAGTTGAAATACTACTTTGCTGCAAAATTCTCAGGTGTACTTTGATGGGTTTCTGGAATCCATTGCTCTGCCAAGTCTATTTCTGTGCCAGCATCATGCAATTTTGATTGCTTTATTATATTTTAAAAATATACCTTTTAGATTCGGAAATTTTAAATATTGAGTAGATGGAGAAAAGTTTAGGGAGGAACTTTTGTGTCCTAGGAGTCCTCAGATCAAACTCTGCTCCTTTTCTTTCTCTTCATCCAGCAACCTGTCAAACCAGTCTCTCCCCAAGAAATTAACAAAATGTGGTATTTCCAGTCAGACAATAACAACTCTGGGCATCCACGGTGTAGAGATCAGCATTCTAAGCTAATGGGAGGGACAGACAGCAAAAAAGAGATCCTGACCTCACAGTTCCATGAACAACTTTAGCTCATGACACGTTTTAGAACAGTGGGGATGTATTGAGACCTGAGCTAAGGTTGGGGCTGCCATTGCTATGCCTTATGCCCCTGGAAGGGACCAAGTGGTGCTATCTAAGAGCAGAAGGGTGGATGGATGTGGCTGGCGGGGAGGGACGAGCTAAAAGTCCCTTTACTCCCCCTCACAAATCTCAAGCCTTTGGAGTCCTGCGTTTGGGTAACATGCAGTACTTTCCTGTCAACATGGGTACACTGGTGGCTATATAAAGGATGTAGGAGCTGCAGAAAATTACATAGGGAAGGAGCATATAAAAAAGGGGAGAAAGTAATGTAACACAGGGCATCTTTCTTTGTCAGCCTGAGTCGTTTTGAGGTCTTTTGCATTATATAAACCCAGGGTAACAAATGGAGGCCAAAATTTCTTATAATTTGTATATATTTCCCCTTTATAAGTCACTAAATACAAAGAAAAAAAGAAATAAAAGTTAAGCATACATTTCTTCTGTTGTCTTTTTTAAATGACCTTTTTTACTCAAATTTATTTAGCAGTCACCCATCTGTTTCATTAATATGCATCACTGATTGTTCTTCTCACAGGGGGCATCTGATTAAATCATTACATATCCACCTAGAGCCTAGCCACAGCAGCCTGCCCCAGTGATGGATTCTCAGCAGGCCTTCACTTTGGTGCAGCTGCCTGGTGCAAGGATGCTAAATTGGTCTTGGCTATGGGTCCTGCTTGAGGAAACTTACAGATTACTTCAAACCCTTCGTTATATAGATGAAGAAACCGAGGTCTATTTCTAATAGCCTATCAGTCAATAAAAAAAATTTGGATGGAAGACAAGTCTGACTCTGAATTTCCTCTTTCTTGGAATAAAGCAAAGAATTTTTCGTTGCTCTACAAAGTCTCAATCCTCTTTCTTTTTTTTCAATGCTCTTTCTTGTCGCAAGTAAAAAGCAGCTATTTTGGAGGCATATTGGGGAATAAGGTTGAAAAATTACATAGTTCCATTCTAGATGACTGAGGAAGGATGAGAAGGTTGATAATTTAAAGGGGATTTAAGTGGAGCACCTGGGTGGCTCAGTCGATTAAGCATCTGACTCTTGATTTCAGCTCAGGTCATGATCTCACTCACACTTTGTGAAATCTCACTCACACAGAGCCTGCATAGGGCTCTGTGCTGACAGTGTGGAGCCTTCTTGCGATTCTCTCTCTCCCTCCCACTGTGACCCTCCCCCACTCATTCTCTCTCTCTCAAAAAATAGTTTTTTAAAATATAATTTATTGTCAAATTGGCTAACATACAGTGTATAAAGTGTGCTCTTGGTTTCTGGGGTAGATTCCCATGGTTCATCCCTTACATACGACATCCAGTGCTCATTCCAACAAGTACCCTCCTCAATACCTGTCACCCATTTTCCCCTCTCCCCCAGCCCCCATCAACCCTCACTCTGCCCCTCCCTCACTCATTCTCTCTTTCTCTCAAAATAAATAATTGAAAGAAGATTTTTTTGATGTTTATTTATTTTTGATAGAGACTGAGTGTGAACGGGGGAGGAGCAGAAAGAGAGGGAGACACAGAATCTGAAGCAGGCTCCAGGCTCTGAGCTGTCAGCACAGATCCCAACATGGGGCTTGAACTCACGAACTGTGAGATCACGACCTAGGCCATAGTTGGGACGCTTAAACAACTGAGCCACCTGGGAACCCCAATAAATAATTTAAAAAAAAGACTTTATAGGGCACCTGGGTGGCTCAGTCAGTTAAGCGTCTGACTTTGGCTCAGTTCATAATCTCATGGTATGTGGGTTTGAGCCCCACGTCGGGCTCTGTGCTGACAGCTCAGAGCCTGGAGCCTGCTTCAGATTCTGTGTCTCAGTCTCTCTCTGCCCCTCCCTGGCTCACGCTCTCTCTCTCAAAAATAAATAAAAACATATAAAATAAAATAAAATAAAATAAAATAAAATAAAATAAAATAAAATAAAATAAAATAAAATAAAATAAAATAAAATAAAATAAAATAAAATAAAATAAGGACTTTATCTAAAAAATTAATAAAGGGGATTTAAGAGAGCAAATTCAGGTTTTGTATTTCAGGGTTGTATTCACATGCATTATAAAAGCTGCTCTGGGGTGCTTTGGTGGCTTACTTGGTTGAGCGACCAACTTCAGCTCAGGTCACAATCTCACGGGTTTGATATCATGTGAGCTCAGGTCATGATCTCATGGGTTTGAGCCCCTTATCAGGCTTGGGGTTGCTGCTATCATGGTGGAGCCTGCTTTGGATCCTCTGTCCCCTGCCCTCTCCAAAATGAATAAACATTAAAAAAAAAAAAAAAAAGCTGCTCTTTCTCAACGTACAGGATTCCATTTCATTGATTAGGTGTAGGATTGCTAGATTTATCAAATAAAAATATAGGACACCTAGTTAAATTTGAATTTTGATTGATAATAAATAATTTTAATAAATAAAAATAAACATATTTTTAGGATAGTATGTCTCAAGTATTTCATGATACATACTTCTACTAAAAATTATTTGTTGCTTATCTGAAATTCAAATTTAACTACATTCTATCTGGCAATCCTAACTAGGTGGTATCTTACAAGGAACTAGGAACAGAGTATCTGGAACATTACTTCAGATGTGGGGTTTCACATTATACAAGAAGATAAATATACTTTGGAATAAGGTATCCATTTCTTTCATGATGTCCTGGAAAGAATTTACTAAGAGCCCACTTAACTTCTTCCTTATAGTAGTTCATTTGATAAATATTCCTGAGGATCACTTCTTTTCTTTCACTTTATATTTCTCTCTGGCTCATTTTCCTAACCTCTTACTCCCTGATGCCCCTTTCTTTATTTCCTACTCCCCCACTCCCTTCATGTCTCTGGATACACACCAGGATACACAGCACTGAGCTTCCTGAGTGTGTACGGCTGGGTACGCATATCCCCTTTGCATACTTTCATTTGGGAAAGCTACTTTGGTGATGTACCCTGTCTGGGGAGGGTGAGTAAAGGAATATCTGTCTTCTGCACGGTTCCCCTGCTCCCCTGGCAACAAGCCTTGAGAGGAGGTGAGGGGCAGAGGACATGCGCTGAAGCAGCCCATGTGTCCTGACAGCAAAAAAGGAGAGTAGAGCTGTTCATGGGGCCTGGTGGGGGTTTCCAGGCTTAAGCAAAAGTCCTAGGTGAGAGCCTGGGGCTCTATCAGATGTTGGAGGGTTTAGATCGGGAATTTCCAGACATGCAGGGGGTACTCTCCCACTGCCCCTCCCATCACCCCCCAGGAGAATACTCATTGCACAAGGGTCTGTGCTCTCCCCTCTCTCTGGGACATCGCAGGGTCCTTTCTTCACACTAGATAGTGTCCAGACCCCTCAGATTCACTGAGTCCCATGGCAGACAGTTCCCCATAGCAAAAGTGGCAAGGCAAAAGCATTAGGCCGAGAACCTAGATTTGCTGTCTGACAGCAGGAGCCAGCCGAAGCCAGCAGAGCAACTTGAAACACTGCAGGCTGATTATGGGAAAAGAGGCCTTCAGGGTAAGGAAGATGTGGTCCTGGAGAAAAGCAGCTTGCTTTGGTTGCTGACGGGAACCTAAAAAACACTGCAACAGAGCTGAGACTGTGATCACATCGTGGGTGTGGCCTGCTACTCTAAGCCAGATCATCTTCTAGAACCCGGATTCCTCTAAACAGGCTCTGTGGCCTGCCCCAGACTGCAGGAGTCCTTTTTCTCCAGCTCTGGCAGCCTTCGACCAAGAGCAAAGAGTCTGTCTCTGAGCATGGCCCGTCTGCTTTCTCCTTGTAGCCACAGTCTCAGGTGGGCTGGGACATTCTGAGCTGAGATTCCTGCTAGGGACATGGGTGATGATGGCTTCACAAGGCAGCTGTCAACACCTCTGGCCCCACCTCTTCTCTCCCCTGGTGCCTGACTAGCCTAGGGCTGGGGGAGAGCTGGCTCCTTAGGTCTCAGACTGCCTCACTGTGCATGGTTTAGTTATTGTCATGCTCTCCCACACGCCCTCCACAGGCCAGAAGCTATTACAACTCACAGGAAAACCAGAACATCAAATCGAGTCACAGAACTTTGGCTTTTAACTCAGTCCCCTGCAGCACCCCCTTTCACGTGCACCCTGTGAGTCACACCTGGTTGTCGATCTTGATCTCTGTCAAGGTGTCATTTTCTCTCAGTGCTTCTACCAGGGCCAGGATTCCAGTCCCAGTGATAAAATTGGATTCGATGTTTAGGCTTTTCAAGGTCTTGTTTACTTTCAGCATATCTGCAAAAGCCTTATTATGAAAAAAGAAATAACCATTAATGCTGCTAAAGATTTATTTACTGAACTCCCCACCGCCAAATGAAACACAGATGTTTTTTACGTACTTAAAGAAAAAGTGAGTCAAATCAAACTTTCACCTCCAAATAACAAAGATAGTAATTTAAAATAATTCAGACCAGACCTGTGAATTTTACATACCTGTAAAACAAAAAATAAAACCAAAAAATCCTGACACAGGATTACCAACTTTGTAAGGTATGGACATTGAAAAAAATCCCACTACCATCTGTTATCATTGTCAGTTTTGTTTTGCGGTTTTTTCTCTGAGAAAAAGCATTTTAACATTAGGAAAAACAAAGAAAGGACATGATCTCCGAACTGTTTTATTTTGTCCCCTTTGCTATGAATAGATTAAAAAAAAACTTTACTGTTGACTAGCATATGGGCACTACTGATAGTATTTCAGGTCATCTATAAATCAGAATTCCTCAAAGATAACTTTTGGAATATAATCACCACTCAGAGTGGCAAACCCACTGGAGACTCTCAGTTCAAAACAACAAATGCATGCACCTGCCTGTTCCCCTTGTGCCCGATGTTTCCCATTATCATAAAGAAAAGATAAAATCTTTGAGTGACTGGAACTCTCATAGTACAAGAAACAAACAAAACAGAGGGCATTCCCTTGAAAAACTGCTGACGCACAGAAAAAAAAGAAAGATTGATGGAGAAATGAACACAAAAAAAGTTGTTGCCTGAGATGCCAGAGGTAAGTCCTGACTGGGGCATTGCATCAAAGAACTGCCTTTGGAACAAATGGAATAACCAGAGCAGATGGAGAGCACATTGCCCCTCCCCATAGCTTCCCTGAGACAGAAGCCACACAGAAACAGGGCACCTTCAGACCTACCACCTGATACCATGTGGGAGAAACAGAGAGGAGAAGCAGCCATGTCCAGGGATGAAATATACTGCAATGTACCCCTCCCAGAGTGAAGCCCCTCCTAACTGTAGAGTTGTGGGGGACTCCCAAGCCACCTGTCAGCTCCCCGTATATACCCTTCAAGAGAAGGCTGCTAGAAAATTCACCTGCCTGCTTACAAAAGCACTCATTCATTCATTCATTCATTCACTTATTCAAGAAAGACTATTTATTGGGTTTCTACAGTGTGCTGGCAGCAGAGGAAATAAAAATCCCTGTCAAAAGAGAGCTTATATTTGAGCAGGAGGGCAGCTGATACATCAATAAAGAAAATACATAGCCTGTTGGATGGTGACAAATGGAGAAATAGAAAGCATCTCCCTTTAAAATTTTTTTTTATGTTTTTATTTATTTTTGAGAGAGAGAGAGACAGAACATGAGCAAGGGAGTGGCAGAGAGAGGGAGACACAGAATCTGAAGCAGACTCCAGGCTCCGAGCTGTCAGCACAGAGCCCGACGCGGGGCTCGAACCCACGGACTGTGAGATCATGACCTGAGTTGAAGTCGGACACCCAACCGACTGAGCCACCCAGGTGCCCCAAAATGGCCTCCCTTTTAAGGGAGAGGTCTGTTGATGAAACAGATCTACACAACTATGGAGGAAATGATTCTGGTTTACACAAAACAACCTCATTCTCTATTCAGAAATCTGGCAACCAGTGACTGCCAGACATACTAGGAAAACCAACATCATGGAAGAGAAAAGCCAAGTCAACCAATAGCACAGCATGCCCCAGAGGGAGCAGAGATCTTTCAAGGGAACAGAAACAAATATAAACATTTTAATTTTTATTGTCCCTCTTCCCTCTCCCCAAAAAAGAAAGAAAACGTACTCTATTAATAAAATAAGTACTGGCTATTATGGGGGGAAAAAGAAGAATATGTACATGAAAATGTGTTGAAAAATTTAAATATTGCATTAAAATAAAGACAAGTAAAGGACATCCAGAATTACAAAATGAACACGGCTGAAGACCAAGTTGGTAAGTGAGAACATAAATCTGGGATATTCCCCAGAATGTCGAGTAAAAAGACAAAGATAGAGAAAATAGGAAAGAAATGTTAAAAGATACAGGGAAAGATACAAAAGTTCAACATTTATCTAGTAGGAGTTTCAGAAGGACAAAAGAAAAAAAAGACATCAGAGGGGAAGAAATTATAAAATAATAGGAAAAAATTTCCTAGAGTTGAAGAGAACTATGAAGTTTTATCTGAAAGAACCCACTGGGGGCACCTAGGTGGCTTAGTCAGTTAAGCATCTCTTGATTTCAGCGCAGGCCATGATCTCACAGTCTGTGAGTTTGAGCCCCACGTCAGGCTCTGCACTGCTGATGCAGAGCCTGCTTGGGATTCTCTGTTTCTCCCTCTTTCTCTGCCCCTCCTTCACTCTAGCGCTCTTCTCTCTCTCAAAAACAAACATAAAAAAAAAAAAAAGAATGCACTGGATGCTCAGCAAAATGAGTAAAAAGTCTCCTAAGTGGTCACATACAAGTGAAATTTCAGAAAAGTTTCTAGCAAGAGAAAATAAGTTACTTAACAAAGTAACAAGACTCAGACCAGCATTAGTCACTAGACTGTAAGGGCCATGAGAAAGAGATTTCTATATTTACATATTTAGATAATTGTAAATACTGGTGGTAAGTTTTAAATTTCTGCAATCAATCTCTTAACAAAACATAGAATATAATGGCATAAAACACACATAAAGCTGAAATGTGTGAACATAATGGAATAACTACAACTTGAGGAAGAAAAAGGAAAAGGGATGAAGGCAGAGTACAGAACTGCCATCAGCTTTTCTAATGGAGAAACAAAAGATCATCTAAGATGATATATCAAAAACAAAAAAGTATGCATATCAGTGGTTTTCTACTCTGGCTGTACATTAGAATGATCTAGAAGCTTCAAAATGTATACCAATGCTTGGGCCTCACCCCAGATGAAGTAAATTGGAATCTCAGGCTGTATGTAGCCTGGACTGCTAAATTTTTTAAAAGCTCTCCAGGTGATTAATGTTCACCAGGGTTGACAACCACTTTAATTAAATTTATAAAGACAACAACTAGAAGAATGAAAAACAAATTGGTAATACCGATTGCTCTGGGGGAATGGAACAAGGAACTTCTATATTATTTTAATTATTTTTATGGTGGAAAACACAGGAAGAAGGAAGAGAAGGAATCTAACTTGGGATCAGAACAGGATTTCTCAACCTTGGCACCAATGACAGTTGAGGCCAGAGAATTCTTTGTTGTGGGAGGTTGTCCTGTGTATTGCAGCATGTTTAGCAGCTTCTGAGATCCATTAAATGCCAATAGTACCCTTCCCAGTCATGACAACCAAAAATATCTTCAGACACTGCCAAATGTTCCCCGGAGAGCAAAATTACCCTGAGCTGAGAAGCACCAGACTAGAAGAAGAAATCCTGTGTATTAGACAAGCACTTGCTTTAACTGCAAAGAAAGCTCAAAGATTTGGACTAACCTTATTGTACACCACGTAAATTAAAGTGTATTTATTCCCTGCTAGGTCCTTAATTAGAATTAAACGCACACATTTTAATTACAGCATCAGAAGGAAATGCATCAGGCTTTTCCTCATGGACGCCCCAGGCTTCAGGATTTACGCTCATTATTAGAAAAACAAAATGTCGGAGCAATTAGGCCTTTATAAAAAAAGTTGCAGGACTTCCTGGCAAGTAGCCAGGACCTTGCCAATTTCTTTTAAACTTGAGAAAACACTTTTCTCATACTGAACAAAACAAGGGAGACCCAGCCAAACATAACCCTGGGCTGTAGGCCCAAGTTAATTTCAGTTCAGCAAATATTTAAGCATCTATTACATGTGCTGGGGATAACATCGGTAAAACAAAGACCAGATTTTTTAAATGTTATATAAATAATTACAGTAGAAATACATTTTTAAAGAGAAGGTTTTGCTTTCTGTACTTCACAGGATTGTAGGGAAATCCAATTTCCTGCATTGTCCAAACCTGCCTCATCCAAAGGGTAGCCTCAAGGCACATGTGGCTATTGAGCCCTTGAAAAACGGCTGGTCTGAATTGAGACATGCTGTAAATATAAAACACGCACTAGATTTCAAAGATGCAGTATGAAAAAAATAATGTAAAATACCTTATTACATTTTCACATTACATTTCGAAATGATCATATTTGGGATATATTGGTTCAAATAAAATGTTATTAAAATGAATTCCACCTATGTCTTTTTTTTAATGTGGCTACCAGAAAATTTTTATATTTATACATGTGGCTTACATTTGTGGCTATCTCATTTTGTTATGGACAGTACTGTCTAAAAGAGCATTTTTTAATGTATGTGGACTTTTTCTGCTCCCTGCTACAGATGTGGTTGCATGTAAGTACTTGGGGCATGGTGAACTGAACCTGATTACAGGTCACTTAAATTCACTTCCTGGCTTGTCTACATGATGTGTAGTCTTAGTTAAATTACTCAACATCTATGAGCTTCAGGTGCCTCATCTGCAAAGTGGGGATAATGCCATCTCACATACACATAATTTGCCTACCTTTACAGTAATCCCACAAGTACTTCATTGAATCTGTTCCTGAATCTTAGAAAGAAGTCTCCTAAAACTCTTTGCTTTAACACTGATCTTTCATTATTTTTTTCCTCTCTTTTTTTAAGGTAATCTCTTAACCCAAAGTGGGCTCAAACTCACAACCCCCAAATCTAGAGTTGCATGCTCTACTGACTGAGCCAGCCAGGCACTCCCATCTTTAATTCTTTGCAGGCAGTTGCTAGTGATAATCAAAGTTTGAAGATCTCTATTGCCTATGGGGTAATCAACCAATTTTCAACCTACAGTAGGTTGAAAAGTAGCTTTCTCCACTCTGGCATGACTGAAAGGAGAGCCATGGGGGCAGCCAGGTGAGGGCTGGACAATATAAAGCCATCTAGGAATAAGGCCAGAGAGGTTTATGTTTTCACACCCTGAAGAACTGCAACTATTCCTTACAATTGTGTGGTGAGCCAGAGTCATACGGTATGCTTTCAACACACAGCTGTCGCACTAAAAACAGTATCAAAGAGATGATTATATTTGGATTTTATTTAGACCACTTAGCAAGTTATCTGTTTGACTGAGTGGAAGAGTTACATTATTTGCTAGTAGGGTTGACAGTGGACTATAACCTATTTCCATCCCTGCAGTTTTACTGTCATGTAATACACTGAAGTGACAAATCATTTCTTTATTCATACCCTAGTCACTTGCATACAAAAGGTACTGGGAATATTTTGCTTTATTGAGAACCTATCTACTGAACGACAGAGACTATATAAAATCATATACCAATAAAAGTCCTTAAATAACTGATTTCACCTTTACCAATGATCTAGTTCTGCTATTTTACTATTCTAATGATAAGGTTTCAAATTCAAAACTTCTTTCAACCCACAAACTGAGATATAATTACTGCTGGTGAAAACATCAATTCTGTAGCTTAGTTCCTCTTACATGAGTGCTTATTTTATATTTGCTGTGGTCATCACAGAAATATTCTCTATTGCTGAGAGGTTGGAGGGCATGGTATTCATCCATTTAACAAGTGTCCAAACATCTACTCTGTGCTAACACTGCAATAGGTAGCCATTACTTTCATTTTACTTTCCGTTTTTTTTTTTAATTTTTTTTTTAATGTTTATTTATTTTTGAGACAGAGAGAGACAGAGCATGAACGGGGAGGGTCAGAGAGAGAGGGAGACACAGAATCGGAAGCAGGCTCCAGGCTCTGAGCCATCAGCCCAGAGCCCGACGCGGGGCTCGAACTCACGGACCGCGAGATCGTGACCTGGCTGAAGTCGGACGCTTAACCGACTGAGCCACCCAGGCGCCCCTACTTTCCGTTTTTAATGCTATTTTAGATCTTCCAACAGACATGTTGCTTTAAATCACATCATCACGTCAAGAAAACTTGTTTTTCTAGCTTGACTCAAAGGCTGAGCATTAGATGCTGTAGAATTACAGGCTGATGTTCAGGCTCCCCAAAACTGATATACTTTAGCAAAAGTATGAAAGTTGACACATTGTGTATAAAAACAGCATAGCTTGATGGTTAAAGCATCCTGGCTATAGAATCGGGAGGACCTGGTGGTGCCACTTACTGGCTGTGTTACCCTGGAAAAGATATTCAACCTCGCTGAGCCTCAGATTGCTCATTTGTTACAGTGGGAACTAATCACAGCACATACCTTATAGTATTATAGTGAGGATTAGGTGAGCTGACATGTGTAATGCATAGAGCTTACTGCTGGTGTTTACTAATTGCTGAAGAAATGTTAGCTATTTATAGCAATAACATTGATGGTGGTAACAGTTGTAGTATTTACTTGGGCCAAGGGCCTTCCTTATTTAGCCGAATTATCTAAAATGCATGGAAGGAACAGGGCTTTTGGCTGGTTACTTTTTTCGTATTCTGGTTAACAAAAAATGTTTTAAGATCTAGTTGTTTAAAATATTTTTGAAACATACTAATCCATTTCAAAGATTAAAATGAAATACACTTTAATACTTTTATACATGTTCAGTTCCTATAGGATTTGGGAGTCTTACAATATCCATTGACTGTGACATTATGTTAATAGAGATGCAAAAGCTTCAGAAAATTTGTACTAAGTACAGAGCAAAAGCTAATATTTATGTAGCTAAATGCCTAATCTAATCTTATTTCTTTCTCCTCAAAGTGTACTGCTAACAAAATTTTAGTTAATTCAAAGTGCCTGACAGATGGGTTCTGTTTTATTGTCTTATTATAACTAATGTGTTTAACTGTGTAGAAAATTACCAGACCTAAAAACTGTTAATTTATAGAACACATTAAAAATAGTTTCTAACAAATTAAATATTTTCATGTAATATTTCTGAAATTTTACTCACAATTGCCACAGGGTCATTGCTGCGGGTTGCAGCCAGGCTGAACTTCTTTACGTGAGTGTTGGTTTCCAGAGCCTTTGCAAATTCCTTCAGGGTTGGAATTGGAATGTTCTAAAATGGGAAAATGGGGGAAGGCACAGAGAGTTGATAGACCATTCTGTAGCTCCCCCACCCCAACTCAAGACCCACAGCTTTTAAATTTTTTTTTCAACGTTTTTATTTATTTTTGGGACAGAGAGAGACAGAGCATGAACGGGGGAGGGGCAGAAAGAGAGGGAGACACAGAATCGGAAACAGGCTCCAGGCTCCGAGCCATCAGCCCAGAGCCTGACGCGGGGCTCGAACTCACAGACCGCAAGATCGTGACCTGGCTGAAGTCGGACGCTTAACAGACTGCGCCACCCAGGCGCCCCTGGACCCACAGCTTTTAAATACCTTATGTGTTTAGATGGCTAAACGTGTGACATCCCTTCTAAAATACTCATTACCCATGCTCCAGCAGCCAAGCCATCCTGGGCCGACAGCACCACTTAGTATCTAACAAGGGAATCTAACACAACATGACATTCTGGCCTCCCTGTTCTGTTCACTCTGACCAAGAAATTATGCACATACCAAACTCCACTCCTTTTCTCTTTCATTCTCTATATTCTATCCAGATTGATCTATGTGCCATTCTTTTAATATACCATGGTCTTTCTCTCCTCCATATTCTTATGTATGCTTTTCCCTTTGCCTGGAAATTCTACTGTCCTTTTCTCCGATTAATTCCTACTCATTTTTCAAGACGCAGCTGAATATCACCTCCTTTGTTCACTGGCTTTCCTAGGCAAGATAAAAAATTTCCTTATCTGCAATTCCACAACTTTTGGGGGCTTACCACATCATGTTGTAGTTATTGATTTAGTATTTTTCTCCTAATATAAGTTTTTCAGAATAAAGACAAAATGAATCTTACTCCATCTTTCACAGCACTTAGCACAGCCCCAACCACTGGGAGGCAGGCAATACAGGGTAGACTAGAGGTTGATATGAATCCTGGGTTCATTACAGACTAGCTCCATGGCCGTGAGCAATTTAATCTCCTTAAGTGCCACTACAGATTAAATGAGATACAGTAAGTTCCCCTTATCCATGGGGGATATGTCCCAAGACCTTGAGTGTATGCCTGTAACGGATAGCACTGAACACTTATAATATATTATGTTTTTTCCTATACATACACACATACCTATGATAAAGTTTAATTTATAACTTAGGCACAGTAAGAGATTGACAACAGTAGCCAATAATAAAACAACAATTTTAACAATATATTGTAATAAAAGTTACATGAATGTGGTCCCTCCCTCTCTCTCAAAAGATAGCTATACTCACCCTTCTTCTTGTGATGTGAGATGATAAAATGCCTATGGAATGAGGTGAGGTGAATGACATAAGCACTGTGATAGAGGGTTAGGCTACTAATGACCTTCTGACAGTCTGTCAGGAGGATCATCTACTTCTGCACTGTGGTGGTTGACTGCGGTAACTGCAAACCATGGAAAGCAAAACCGCAGCTAGAATGGAACTACTGTAATGAATTCCAAGTATTTAGCAAAGGATAAGGCTCACAGTGAATACTCAACACAAGTCAGTTATTATTAAATGGCAGATGTTGGCCCAACATGAAGTAACAGAATGGATACCAGGCAATGTTCTCTCTCCATCTCTCTCTCATCTCTCTCTCACTCACACACACACATACACATACTTCCTTCCCCTCCCTTTGAGAGTAACATGACTAACTACCAAACAGAATAAGGCAGAAGTGACAATGTGTGACTTCAGAGAATAAGCCATTAAAGGCACTGTGGTTTCCTGCTTGTTCTTTCTTTTTCTCTTCAGCCACTCCCTCTGGGAGAAGAAGGCTGTCATGACGTGAGGCCACATAGGCAGCCCTATGGAGAGGCCCATGTGGTGAGAAACTGAGGCCTCCTGCCAACAGCCACATGAGGATGCCATCCTGGAAGTGTACCCTTCTACCTCAGTCAAGCATTCTGCTGATGGCAGCCCTTGATGACAGTTTTACTACAGCCTCACTTGAGACCCTGAGCCACAACTATCCAGCTAAGTCCTGATTCCTGATACTCAAAAACTGTGTGAACTAACAAATGTTTATTGTTTTAAGCCTCTAAGTTTTGGAGTACTTTATTACCCAGCAGTAGATAACTAACATTCTTTGTTTAACGCAAATACTGTGATTCTTTGCAAAAAATTCTAGAAGTCACTTTTTAAAAATTTCTTCTTTTGAGTAGGATAGCTTGCCTCAAAGTCAGTGACTACAGAGGAATGGAAACAGGTGTGAAAACTGGCAGTTATCTCCATTACATTTTTTAACCTCATGATAAATCAAGTGACTGACAATAATCATAATGCAATACCTTAATGTTGTTGAGGTTGACATCTTGCAGGCCGGGGTCATTGGCTTTCATCTGCTGCAGACTCAGTTCCACATTGGTGGGATTGGGTGGTTCCTCAAATACTGGCTTGACCTTCTCACCTTTGACCACATCTAACACACAAGTTTTAATTTTAAAAAGAAAGTGTAAGGGCTCTCCTTCCAAAATCAGAGATGACTTCCCCCAAAACGACCTTTCCTTCCTATGCTCCGGTTCCAATAATACTCTAATATCAGTGATCGTAAGGCTGATGATTCTCAACTAAACAAACATGGGAATGGTACAGTTCTGAGTCACAGTTTCAAACACTGATGTTTCTCAACTGCAATGCAAAGGAGTCTCAGTGGCTGATGCTACATGGAACCAAAAGTTCAGAAGGCCCTATAGTAAACTCCCACCTACCCCCTCGCCCCACCAAATCCACAAGCAGTTATTGCTGCTGTATATTGACCACTTTCAGACTATAATCATCAAGCTACAGGAGCTGAGATTCAAAAAAGAAATAAGTTTCTTCATTTCCAAAACCATACTATTCCTTTGGCCTCTTTTTTTTTTTTAATATTATTTATTTATTCCTTTTAAGTAGGCTCCATACCTAATGTGGGGTTCAAACTCATGACCTTGAGATCAAGAGTTGCTCTACTAATTGAGCCAGCCAGGTGCCCCTTCTGGCCTCTTGACCATACCTCATCCTTCTCTGATTTCCATTTGGAGCTTTAATTTTGAGGAAGGTATGGGAAGAGAAAGGGACAGAAAGGCAGAATGGAACAATTCTCAAAAGCAGTTAACAGAAAACATTTGCAGTATATATTTAACATACAAACTGTTACTATCCCAATATACACAGGGCTCCTACAAATTAGTAGACAATCCAATTAAAAATGAACAAATAATATGACCAGAAGAATCTGTCACTCAACCAAAAATATAAAAAGTAATTAAATTGTGAAGTTAAAAAATGGAACACCATTTGACTAGCACAAAAATGTAAAAAGAGATAACATGTAGAATTGGCAACAACTGTGAAGTCAAACACATCCTCTTACATTGACGGTGAGAATGTAAACTGGTACAAACTTTTTGGGAGTAATTTGGCCTTACTTATCAACATGTAAAATGTGGGTACTCTATGACCCAGTAATTCTGTATCTAGGAGTCTAATCTACAGAGAAAAAAAAAGCACAAATACATAAAGGTATTTTTCAGGGATGTTCACTGACATATTACTTGTGACAGCAAAATATGATAAACACAAAGCCTATCAATATGAAAATGGTTAAGTTACAGAATAATCTCTCATAATAAGATGTGATCTATTCATTAAAAGAAGGGGGCAAACCGACATGTACTGATAAAAGAAGAGAACCACAATTTGAAAAAAAGTTAATGAAAAATGAAATACTTAGGTATTTCATTTGTACGTATAAAAAAATCTGTACAAGATCTAGATGAAGAAAACTACAAAACTTTATTGAAAGAAATCAAAAAGAACTAAATGGAAAGATAACTGCAAGAGAACCAATATTGTCAAGATGTCAGTTCTTCTCAACTTGAGGTATAGATTCAATGCAATCCCAGCAAGTTATTTTGTATACATCAACAAACTGATTTTAAAGTTTACAGGAAGAGGCAAAAGACCAAGAAAAACCAACACAATACTGAAAAAGAACAAAGTTGGAGGACTGACACTACTCAACTTTAAGACTTACTATAAAACTACAGTAATCAAAAGAGTGTGGTATTGGCGAAAGAATAGACAAACAGATCAATATAACAGAGTAGAGAGCCCAGAAATAGATCCACATAAATACAGTCAACTGATTTTCAATAAAGGAGCAAAAAATGCAATGGAGAAGAGTATTTTCAGTAAATGGTGCTAGAACTGGACAACCATACACAAACAATGCATAAAAAAAGAGTCTAGACACAGACCTTAGACCCTTCACAAAAATTAACTCAAAAATTTTCACCTAAATGTAAAATGCAAAACAATAAACCCCCTAGAAGAAAGCATAGATGAAACTACGCTGCATGATATCATAATGGTGGATCCATGTCATTGTACATTTGTCCAAACCCATAGAATGTACAACCTCAAGAGTTAACGCTAATGTAAACAACAGACTTAGGGTGATAATGATGTGTCACTGTAGGTTCATGAAGTGTAACATATGTACCACTCTGGTGGGGGATGTTGGTAATGGAGGAAGCTATGCATGAATTGAGGACAGTGAGTATATGGGAAATCTGTGTGCCTTCTGCTCAGTTTTGCTGTGTACCTAAAATTCTAAAAAAAAAAAAAAAAAAAAAAAAGCCTTAAAAAAAGTTAATGATATGTCTGTGCATAAAAGCCCAGAAGATTATGCGCCAGATTTTTAAAAACAAACATGCTGTCAGAATGTTACCCTTTGATACTGAAGTTAAAAAGGATAAACATTTTTCATCTATATGAATAGGCAAAAATGAAAAAAAAAGTAATACTGCTCATTGTTTGGATAAATAGCTCAGTATCAATGATGGTCTGTAAATATGCTGCTCAGACTAGAAAGTACCTGCTAAGTCTCCTTCAAAGAGAATAAAATACACTTCACCTAAGAAAAATCTGTAATCTTCTGCAAGTTTTTACAGCACCTGGATCGCACTGTAGCAAAATTACTTGATTGTTGGTCCGTCCCTCCCATGGACAGATAAGTTCCTTTAGGCAGAGACCATTTTTTATCTTCATACCTAGAACATTCCTGATGCATAAGGTATTCAGTAGATAACTAATGAATGAGTAAATATGAGAGTCTAATAAAGTGTACGCTTTTCTGGGAAATGCTGACACAGAGAATTGTGGTCTTGAACTTTCTGTGCCGGCTAAGTCCATGCCAGTGTGTCTTTCACATTCTCAGGGGGAAGTAGGAATTCAAATTCTAATGACCTGTGTCCATTATTGAGAAAACAAAGATACCTAATAGAAAAGGGAACTTACTGAAAATACTATTATTGATTAAAAAGCATCGTCAGGAACATGAAACTCTGCAATCTCTGTTGACTATGCAACCTTTTTATCAGCAATTTTATATTTTGAGTGAGTAGACCCACCAAAAGAGTATGTTCTGGGCAAAACACACTGATTGGTCCATTATGCTGCAAAAACTTTGATTATTGGCTTCCCTATTCTGGTTTGAATGCCCAGAGCCCAGTGATCCTTAGTGCGTTGACAGAATCTACCTTCAAAGCCTACAGGATGGAACTCTGGATTCAACAGGCATCCCTCTTATCAACACCACCTGAAGCTCTCAATTTTCACACACCACAGACTCCACATCAACTTACTTCTCACGGGCACTTTGCCACCTTTAGTGCTGGCCGTTTCTTCATCAAACTTTGGATTGTTCAGTAAATTGTGTACTCCAAGAACAGCTAAAAACAAAGATTAACAGTGAATATACATTAAGTTTGGGAAGGCACATTAGGATGTCCACGATGTTAATTTTCCTTGAAGAACAATTCTTCGTATCATAAAGGTAAGTGTCCAGAGCCCCCCAGCCTTGCATAGTGTGTGGGACACATACAGTGTTAAATAAGCTTATATATTAAAAAAAATCTCTTTCCAAGGCCACCAGCAATCTTCAGATGTCTTTCTGGGGCTATACAGGTAGAATCATTTAGCATCTGGGGACAATGGTCCAGTTATGTCCCCAAATTACTGAAAACTTGCTTAGACCTCCTAGTTAAGTAGACTCAACCTTTCTGTTTTCTCATCTGTAAAATGTGAAGGTGGGACTGAGTCTAAGGATATTTTAAGATCTAACGTTATATAGATTACAGCATGTACTCTCCCAGAGGCAAGTAACAGAAAGATCATGGGCCTCTTTCAATGTAAGCCACCCCTTTCTCAGGACCAACAGTTTTCCTCTCCAGTTTACAGCATCCTAGGGTGGTAAATAAAAGAGATGTCAGCAATAAAAGGCCACATAAGCATACTGAGATTTTCAGTCTCCTGTATTATGTGAAGCTTGCACCAGGAGGCAGCACAGGACGCAAGAAACAGCACTGGGGGAGAACGAGCTCTGGGCAGGCTGAAACACAACTGCCCGATCTTCCAATGAAACTGTACAGATGAGAATGGCCACCTGGAGAAGAATCCCAGGACAAGTCATCTGTCAATAGGTAGTGGAGGAGCATCTCAGAGCTCCTCATCAGCTGTACCGTAATCGACACATCAGGAGGAGGGAGGCAGCCAGCAGCAGCCCAATAAAGGGCAAAGGTGTAGAGCCAACAAGTCCAGGGTTAAGAGTGGCACTCAGGAGCAGTCACCTAGAGTTAGAATCCTGGTTCTATCACAAACTACCTGTGTGACTTGGGAAGTTACTAAATGGCCCTGAACATCAGTTTCCTCATCTGTAAAATAGGGATAATAATTATTCTTCAAGTGTTACAAAGATTTAATGACTTCCCATGCATCAGACAATGTTCTAAGTGCTTTACACATTCTTGTTAAAGAAATAAGAATTTGTTGCTGTGTTTCTGGCACTGCCTAAGGAGAAGATGCCCTATTTGTTTTTTTAAATTTTTTTAAATTTTTTTTCTTTTTTTTTTCAATATATGAAGTTTATTGTCAAATTGGTTTCCATACAACACCCAGTGCTCATCCCAAAAGGTGCCCTCCTCAATACCCATCACCCACCCTCTCCTCCCTCCCACCCCCCATCAACCCTCAGTTTGTTCTCAGTTTTTAAGAGTCTCTTATGCTTTGGCTCTCTCCCACTCTAACCTCGTTTTTTTTTTTTTCCTTCCCCTCCCCCATGGGTTTCTGTTAAGTTTCTCAGGATCCACACAAGAGTGAAAACATATGGTATCTGTCTGTCTCTGTATGGCTTATTTCACTTAGCATAACACTTTCCAGTTCCATCCATGTTGCTAAAAAGGGCCATATTTCATTCTTTCTCATTGCCACATAGTACTCCATTGTATATATAAACCACAATTTCTTTATCCATTCATCAGTTGATGGACATTTAGGCTCTTTCCATAATTTGGCTATTGTTGACAGCGCTGCTATAAACATTGGGGTACAAGTGCCCCTATGCATCAGTACTCCTGTATCCCTTGGGTAAATTCCTAGCAGTGCTATTGCTGGGTCATAGGGTAGGTCTATTTTTAATTTTTTGAGGAACTCCACACTGTTTTCCAGAGTGGCTGCACCAATTTGCATTCCCACCAATAGTGCAAGAGGGTTCCCGTTTCTCCACATCTTCTCCAGCATCTATAGTCTCCTGATTTGTTCATTTTGGCCACTCTGACTGGCGTGAGGTGATATCTGAGTGTGGTTTTGATTTGTATTTCCCTGATGAGGAGCGACATTGAGCAGAAGATGCCCTATTTGATAGACACAGGCCACTTAGGTCATCCAAATATATCTTGCTTTGGCCCTATATGCACTGAGCAACTTTTTTTTTTTTTTAGATTTTTTTTTTTAAGTTTATTTATTTTTGAGAGAAAGAGACAGTGTGAGCAGGGGAGAGGCAGAGAGAGAGGTTGACACAGAATCCGAAGCAGGCTCTAAGCTCTGAGCTGTCAACACAAAGCCCGATGCAGGGCTCAAACTCACAAACTATGAGATCATGACCTGAACCGAAGTTGGATGCTTAACCTACTGAGCCACCCAGACACCCCTTCACTGAGCAACTTCTAATTATAATTTGGCTCCCCTTGCCAAGTTTCAATTTTTGTTTTATCTGTTTCCTGGGAATCTGGCTAGTGGATCCGCCCCAAACTGATGGCCCTTATGTGCATAGACAAGATGAAATCTCTAGACCAGCAGAGCTGGTGGTCAAGCTGAGGTACAGACGCTCTGAGAAATGCTTCCTTGGTGGTCAGCTGCTGCTCCCTTGCCATTGTCTACCTGCCATCATAACATGTGCAGGCCATTGATACTCATTGTCATCTAAACCTCACTGGCTGTCAGCCCATCCACTCACGGGGCTGCTCTTGATCTTCCAGAAAGATCCACCCTAGAGAAGATGCTGTCACCCACCCCCAGGTGGGCTTCGTGAGCTCTGAGGGAGCACCTGATGATGGAGTGAGGCTGAGTAGAGATAATAACACAGTTTTCTTTCTGGATTATTCCCCTGGTATTATTATTGTATGAATTTCAGAATCTAGTTTCTTTCAAATGGTTGGTGTTTTTCTCTTTCTCCTTTCTTCAGCATTTCCTGGGAATTCGAGCCCAGCCATGCATTCTCCCTTTGGGCATGTCCATGAGACAACCCTTGAGAGGAGCAGTAACCATAATAAGATCCCTCCACAGCAACCACAGGGCTAAGAAAAAAGGTCACTGCAAAGCACCTTCTTAACTGCATGATGCAGATGCCTTAACTCCTGCAGTGATTTCTGAGACTGGTTCAAATATGTGAACTTAATATTGATGACAGACTATCACAGAAGGAATGGAAATGTAGCTGAGATGGCATGGCTGGTTCTCCTGGGAGGGAGGATTATTATTACAAATGTCTTTCAGTGGAATAAAGATGTGAGGATTTTTGCCAAAGCTTGTGGACTGTTTCTGAAAGCACCTTTATCCTGTGGCGACCTAATAACCCCAATAATCCATATTTACATCCCACTTGGAAAAAAAACACATCCCATTAATGCACAAATATGCTGGTATATGCATAGAATCTTTCTTGAAGGATATATTAGAAATGGGAGGAGGGTTAATTAGGGTAAGAAACTTTCTCTTTTTTTAACATTTATGTATTTATTTTTGAGAGAGAGAGAGAGAGAGAGAAGGTGATTGGGGGAGGGGCGGAGGGGCAGAGAGACAGGGAGACAGAGAATCCCAAGCAGGCTCTGTGCTGTTAGCACACAGCAGGATGCGGGGCTCAATTCCATGAAACGTGACATTACAACCATGAGCCAGAATCAAGAGTTGGGTGCTAAACCAACTGATCCACCCAGGTGCCACAGAAACTTACTTTCAGTACATAGCCTTTTGTTGTTGTTGTTATGTTCCAGTAATAGTTTATTTACAAAAACAGGAGGCAGGTCGCAGTTAGCTGACCCCTAATCTACTGCCATCTTGACTTCCCATTCTTCTATACTATTTGTGTTTTGCCTATCTGCATGTATAATCAATTCAAATCATAACAACATTTACTATTTTGTTGCTATCGTTAAGAAAACTAGAAAAAGATGAGGAGATCGGGCTGATTGGCTTTACTTCCTGCGTGGATGTAATGGTAAATAACTCCTGCTCCATTGTGGGGCTAACAAACCTCTTAGTGGCAATCAGAATGGAATGGTGACTGTGGGGAAGGGCAAGAGCTTCATGAATATTTTATGAGGATAAAATGTGATAAAATGCAAATATGAAAGCTCCTTAGAAAGAGTGAGGGCTATTATTTTGTTGTTTAAATTCTCAGTGCTCCTTTAGATTTATTCCCTTTGGTTTCTCAAACTCTTGAATTTTGTAACATAGGTATTATTGGGACAGTTTACATCTGAGATAGGACTCTAAATTTTATAGCTGAGACACATACAGCAAAGTAAGGTTTGCTCAGAGAGGTTAAGTCACTTGCATTGAGTCTTATAGCCATATAATAACAGAAGACAACCTGGTATTGCAATCCTTATCAGTAGTTATAGAGAAGCCCAAAGGCTGCTGCTGGGGTGCTGGTGAGTGCCTGGAGGTCACAGAGCCAGACAGGCAAGGTTCCCAGAGATGAGGACTAACCTGCAAGATCATAGAGTTCGGTGTCAGAGGCGCTGGCCAAAGCTTCTTCTAGTTCTGGGTCAAGGGTCACTTTTTCTTCTTTACGAGTTTCTACGGGCTTTTCTTTGGGGATGAAGACTCTCCCTTTAAATCAGAAGAAAAACAAAAACCATGTGTGTTGCTGACCAGGGTAGGGTAAAAGGACTGACCAGACAATGCAGCTCTGGCCACTAAAAGTTGCATGCCCAACTGGGATTCCTTAATTGCTGGGATGGCAGTAGCATTAATCCACTATCAGAGGGAAGGAATGTCAGAGGAGGAATCCTGTGTTTTGCAACACAAAGATGTGAGGAGACAACAGTCTTTAAACAGACAGGGAAACGGTAGTTTTTACCTCTCTACCATTGATCGCCACCATTGCCCTTAGACCTGTACAAGAGAGGTCCTGCCACAGGCCCCACACTTTAGAGGGCCCCACTCTGGTCTTCCTCTCCTGCAATCTCCCTCCTCCCCATATCGAGGAAGGAGTCATGGGGTCAAAGAGACATTACCATCCAGAATCTAGGCCACCTGCTAGACCATGCTCCATGTATCTAGAACCCTGGAATTCTCTGCCCAAAGACACCTAAACCTGCTTCCAAGGCCTGCATGAATCCCTTCCCCATGTCACTCTAGGCCAAGAGGAGGCTATTTGTGGGTGAGTATAGATGAAGCTTGGGTATGTAGGCTGGATGTCAAATATGTATGCTGAAGCCCAGCAGTGTAAGACAGACTCATATGCTTGCATGAAACTTTCAGAAGTACAAGAATCCTGGCTTTCTAGGTGTATTTGTAGGAGTGTATGTGTGTGTGTCTGTGTGTGTGTGTGTGTGTGTGTGTGTGTGTGTGTGTGTATTATTTATTTATTTATTTATTTTGAGAGACAGAAAGAGAGCATACATGAACAGGGGAGGGGAAGACACAGGGAGAGAGAAAATCCAAGCAGGCTCTGTGCTATCAGCATAGAGCCTGACACAGGGCTCGATCCCATGAACCATGAGATCGCGACCTGAACTGAAATCAGTAGTCAGATGCTTAACTAACTGAGCCACCCGGTGACCCAAACATATATATTTTTTTAAGTTTGTTTATTTAAGAGAGAGAGAAAGAGCATGAAAGCAGGCAAGGGCAGAGAGAGAGGGAGAAAGAGAATCCCAAACAGGCTCTCCACTGTCAGCGCGGAGCCCAATCTCATGAACTGTGAGATCATAACCTGTGCTGAAATCAAGAGCTGGATGCCTAACCAACTGAAAGACCCAGGTACCCCACAGTATAAAACACATTTTAATAGTTTGTTAGCTTTTTTTCAAAACATTTTTTAATGTTTATTTATTATTGAGAGACAGACAGAGCATGAGCATGGGAAGGGCAGAGACAGAGACACAGAATCTGAAGCAGGCTCCAGGCTCTGAGCTGTCAGCACAGAACCTGATGTGGGGCTCGAACCCACAAACTGCAAAATCATGACCTGAGCTGAAGTCAGACACTTAATCAACTGAGCCACCCAGGCGCCCCAACAGTTGGTTAGCTTTTAAATATAAAAAATGGCACATGGACTTCTATTTGTGTTCTTGCTTTGGACCTTGCAAATTGGAGGTTCCTGAGGGACAAACTGGTGCTCTTCCAGAGTTTTTCCCCCTAGACTGATATTGTTGACTACTAGGATGCTGTATCTCGGGTCACTTGGACTAGTGTAGTGACCTGGGGACACAGCCACCTCTCTAGAACATACCAAAGAAGTCAGATTTAAAGGGAGAAATCAGGGTTGACATTTTTAGAATTATGGTGGTCTGTGAACAGCAAGGTACTCTGTGCTTCCCATATGCACATACTCTGCCAGCAACTCCTGCTTCATCCTGTCAGCCAGATTCCATTTATTTTGACCCTGACTTACTTCTGAATATGTCAATATCTATGCCCTACCTCACCAGCCTCAACCTCTGGACTGACGATCACATCAGTGGGAGAATCGCATGTTACCTGCTCCTAACACTTAGCCAGGTCAACGCACCCACATCCCACATGTGCAATGACTCATAAAGGGAAACCCAGGACATTCCAGATCTGCCATAGCAATACTCCAGACCTACTTGCACTTTTTTCCAATTCCTTCCAGCTTTTGATTTGTGGTTTCTTTTTGGGAGCTGCTCTTACTTCTTGGCATGATCTTTGACATTGTTCTCCTCCATTTTGATCTTTGGAGTTCCCTAAAGACACACCCTTCAATTGCCCTCTCCTCTGTCCCCTTGGGTAGAACAGACAGCTGGCTCCAGCTTCAGCCAATGGGGACCAACACTGTTTCTAGGTCTCCATGGCTAGCCACTCTTCCCTACTCCCATTGGAAAGGTAAAGGTCAAACCCAAAGTCAGTAACTCTCCTTCATGAATCCTCTCCAAGAGATGTCCCTGGTTGCAGGGGCTACAGACTTCCTGATAGTTTACCAGATCTTCAAATGCTTGCATATGTTAACAGAGACTAGGTAGAGCTGGGCACCCTAGAGAGACACCACTGCTTGTGGTCAATCTGGGGTCAAGATCTCTACCATTGACCATCAACCTGCTTCCTGCCTCAGCATCACATAAACTGCCACATTTCCCAGAAAAAAGGAAAATACACTGGATAAAGATGAAAAATACAAGGAGAATGACTAGAAGATAGAAAATGAAAAAGAGAATAACCAATCAATAACATCTCAGATGCTGGGGTTCATCCCAGACTTATTTTTCATAGTATTTGTAGCGCAAAGCATT
The DNA here is from genome assembly GCF_016509475.1 of Prionailurus bengalensis. NCBI lineage: Eukaryota > Metazoa > Chordata > Mammalia > Carnivora > Felidae > Prionailurus > Prionailurus bengalensis. Next base: position 52,730,451 of record NC_057355.1, read on the forward strand.
TTCCTTGCGGCTCAGATGATCTTGATTCCAGAGTCAAATAGGCTTCTACATTTCTCCTTCCTGGTAGTGTTTAGGATTACCCAAAACACCAGGTGCACAGGTGGCCCCCAGTTGTCAAAATTTAGGACAACTGCTGGTGCATATCCATTTGGGGGGGGGCAATCACACATCATGTTCTAAGTGAATAAAACCATCACAGAAAGTTAAATGTGGCCCAGGAACCTCAGGGCCCAGGGCACATGGTATTCAGAACTGAAGTTGTACAGCCCCTCTTCTGAGGCTTTCATGATTGCCTCCCACTGCTCCCAGTTGGTTAGCTGGAACCAGGTCATCCGCTGGTCCTTCCAGGGGCGCTGCAGACTCTGCTCTGATCCTCCGCTCTGTTTGGAAAACTTGCTCTCTGTTCATTTTGTCCAACTGTGTTGCTTCTCAACCTTCTCCTAAGCACTATGCAATTTGTGTGCCCCTTCTGTATTACCATTTACTACTCAGACTGCTCCTGGACTCCTAACTCTCATGTGAAACATCTGGAAATTAATCTGGATTGAGAGATACTTTACCATTGCTGCTCCCTGCTCTCTCTGAGAAGAAGCAACCACAACTTTCCTCTTATTATTCTGTCACTATCCTAATATTGGATGTTAATTGGGATTTTATTGAAGATTTGACATTGTAGTTGTTCTTTCACAATGAAATCGATCCAACAGCAGTTACACTGCCTTAGAAACAGCTCCATATTTCTATGGTATTCCTTAGTTATTTGCCCAATTTGTCACTGTCCAACTTCACTTTCTTAATAAATTGACGTTATCAGTGGTGCCTGATGCATCAAATGTGCACAATTCAGAGGACTGCCAGATGTTGCTCTGACTCATGCCAACTGAGGAGCTATGCTCCTGCCCCCCAGGACCCCGAACAGCAGCTCTGAGATGGCATTCATTCGAACCCCTGTTTATCAAGTGCCTCCCCAGTGCCAGTTTCTATGCTGGGATGCAAGAGAGACACAGTCCCACTGTAGGGATCTCATCTAATGTGGGAAACACACAAACCCAAAGTAAATAGACAAAATGATGAACAACACTGAGATAGTGCTGTGAAAGCAATAAATGAGTGCCATGGCAGAAAGAAGGAAAGGTCAGGGAAAGCCCAAGGACCTGACATTTAAGCTGAGATGTTTAGAATGTGAGAAATGGGAATGTGGGTCAGAAGGAAGGGGCCATGAGAAGACTCTGGGATGGGAAAGGAACTTGGCAGATTTGGAGAAATGAACAATGACAATGGGGCTAAGACTTAGCAAGGGAAGGGGAAATGAGATTAGAGAGGTGGGCAAGGTGAGCTCTCCCAGGGCTCTGAGGACCACAGTAAGGACTTGAGACTTGAAGCAGGGGAGTGACATGATCTGATTCTCATTTTAAAAAGACTGTAGCTTGGGGCACCTGGGTGGCGCAGTCGGTTAAGCGTCCGACTTCAGCCAGGTCACGATCTCGCGGTCCGCGAGTTCGAGCCCCGCGTCGGGCTCTGGGCTGACGGCTCAGAGCCTGGAGCCTGTTTCCGATTCTGTGTCTCCCTCTCTCTCTGCCCCTCCCCTGTTCATGCTCTGTCTCTCTCTGTCCCAAAAATAAATAAACGTTGAAAAAAAAAATAAAAAGACTGTAGCTGCCATGAGGTTACCAATGATTCCATTAGTATCCGTGGGCCCAAGTCACTGTCTGCAGCTGTGGAAACTACACAGGCTATTGGGACCCATTTTTCCTCCAAACGAGAGCCCAGGGTTAAGAGCTAAGGAGGATGGGTTTTCCTTGTCTTGGAGGAACATCCCTTTGCTCCTCAGAGCCTCATCAGGATGATCACAATGCTCTTCTCACTAGACCACAAGCTCCTGGAGGGCAAGGTAGGGTCTTATTCACTGTGGCCCCAGCACCTGGTGTCTGGTAAATCCTGGCTGAGGGAACGGTTGACTGCACTGGTCTCTAACGGTAGCATCTCAGGTTAGGGGTCTGGTGCCACCACTATCCTAGACATGGAGTAGAAAGGCCTTGAGGGGACGCCTGCAGCTGGTCAAGCACTGGGCTAAGAGAAACACACTAATGCCTATAAACCTTTGAGGCACGGCACTACCTCATACTGCCAAAGCTTTTTCTTTGGGGTTGAAGATATTTTTCATAGAACTAACTTGAGTACCATCACACTCTAAGTATTCATTTATTTAGCCTATATATTCTGCCTTATTTTTTTAGCTGAGTAAACGTCATTTTTTTGGAGGAGTTTTAGGTTCATAGAGCACAGTACAGAGAGTTCCAATATACTCCTTGTCCCACACTTACAAACCCTCCCCCATCGACATCCTGCAGCAGAGTGGTATGTTTGTTATAACTGAAGAACCTACATTGACATCATTATCACCCAAAGTCCATACATTACATTAGGGTTCGCTCATGGCAGTGCACGTTCTACAGGATTGGACAAATATACACTGACATGTCTCTACCAGCCATGATTCTTTTAATAAAGAATCCAGTTCTTGGGCTTCCTTCCAACTTCCAGGTCAGTTCCCTTGCTGGACCCCCTGTGACAAGGTATCCGGAGTCCCTTTGTCCCAGGATGTGGTACCTGTGGTCCTTACCTTTCTTTTCTCCAGTAAAGGGCACAAAGTCTTCCCTGTCTTTCTGTTCCAAAGCCTCCTTCTCCAGGTACATAAGGAGGTGCTCACGATCAAATGGGCCAGTGGCTGCTTTCTGTGTCTGGTCTTTCTGTCGCAATCCAGCCGGTAGCAGGGCGCTCTGATGACACAGAGGTGTGAGCAGGAAGGAAGGTGTTTGCCCTACTGATGCTCTGTTACCCACCCCCCACCCCAGCCCTGCTGATACTGGGGAGGCAGGGCACCTGTGCAGAGACGTATACGTGAACTGAGGACCGAGGTCTCTGGCATGTCTCTGAGGCCCTACTTGCTCTAACATCCTGTGCTGAGAGGAAGGCTCCCAGTGAGTACAGGCAGAACATAAACAGCTCGAACAGCCTCTGAGTCTTCTGTAGCTGCTTTCTAGAATGTGGTGGCAAAAGTCCAGCCACCCTTCATGGCCTCCTTCCTCACAGATCACACTTAGGTTTGGCCAGCTCTGTACCCAATGTGCTCCTAGGTAGGCATATGGAGACAAATGAGGAGCCAACATGGCTATCCTCTCCTATCTCTAGCCTCTCTCCTAGGAAAACATCCAAGCACATGAGCAAATAGGGTAGATGCTGATACTTGCTTGATGAAGCTTAGGGATTCCTTAAGTTTCAAAACTAAAAAAAAATTTTTAAGTAAATAAAATATCCAATGTCTGGCCTATCAAAATATCATATAAATAATTTTTAGCGACATTTTTATTTGTAGTAAAAACCACTATTTTGGATGCCTCTGATTCTAAGTTTAAGATAACACTATCAGGGCTGAAGAAAGTGTTTGCTAAACAAACACTGTAACAAGCTACTTACCATTTTAAGAGCTGATAAAAATATTAGAAGCTCCACTTAAATTTACATGATATTGTTGTTATAATAACTCAAATCTATCCATTGCTGTAAGATCACCAAAGGTTTCAAGTTATTTATGCAATTTTTTTTTAATTAAAAAAAAAATTTTTTTTTCAAAGTTTATTTATTTTTGGGACAGAGAGAGACAGAGCATGAACGGGGGAGGGGCAGAGAGAGAGGGAGACACAGAATCGGAAACAGGCTCCAGGCTCTGAGCCATCAGCCCAGAGCCTGACGCGGGGCTCGAACTCACAGACCGTGAGACCGTGACCTGGCTGAAGTCGGACACTTAACCGACTGCGCCACCCAGGCGCCCCTATGCAGTTTTTATAAATAAGATATAAAACAGATCTGTATTTGGGGGTAAAGACTTGGTTTAAATACCACCTCTGGTGTTTACTAATAAGGGATCTCATATCAATTACCTCTCCTAGTTTGTCCCCCTCATATATGAAATGGGAATAAAATTTTTTAATTTTTTTAATCTTTAATTTTTTAAATTTTATTTGAGAGAGAGAGAAAGCATGCACAAGTGGGGAAGGGGCAAAGGGAGGGGCAGGGGGCAGAGAATGAGAAAGAGAGAGAGAGAGAGAGAATATCCCAAGCAGGCTCCACACTCAGCATGGAGCCTGACACAGGGCTTGATCCCATGACCGTGGGATCATGACCTGAACCGAAATCAAGTCAGACACTCAACTGACTGAGCCACCCAGGTGCTCCTGAATGGGAATAATATAATTTACTCCAATGGCTTCTGTGCCCAGTAGACTGTATGACCTCACAATAGAACTTTGGTAAGATTTGTTCCCTTTCCCTCTTTCTTTTCTTCCTCCCTAAGTAAGACTGTTCCTTTCTTAAGAAATGGAAAATATTTTTTACTATTTACATTAAATTGGTTTTTGAGAAATACGTTTGCCGTATTATACAGATGTGGCTACTGAGGTTCTTTATGAATATTTCAGAGTGAATCACCCAGAACCAATCAGGGGAAGAACCCAGAATTTGCATTTGGAGCTAAGGGATCTCTCTACCATTGTTTAATGACCAAGCCACACCATTTATCCCATACTATCATGACCCACGCTGCTTCAGTTCCAGGTCACTAACCTTGGGATCTAGGTCATCAAGAACATTTTCCAACTGTTTCAGTTCCTCTTCTGAGAGTTTGCCAAGAAGCTCATCTTCATCGATGTTCTTGTATTTCTCCAGCTCTTTTTGAAAAGGGAGTGCCATGGTTTCTTATATGCCCTTCTCATGGGTCATGAACATTTAAACAGACCAGCTTCCCAGGACTTCAGAATACTACAAATAAGAAAGAGACACTGTTATTTTATTCCACGAACTGGACTTATTGACAGGAGACAGGGCTCTGCTATCTGCCAACGGAGTCTTTATTGGACGAATAATTCAAAGAAAAGGTAATATCACCTCCCTCCGCAGAGCAACCGGACAGCTTACAAAGGGTTTTCATATGCATTCTTTCACTTATTTAGATATTTCCAAGCGGTCCAGAAAGGAATCCTGGACAGATATTAATATCCCATTTTACAGATGAAGATTCTGAGGCAAAGGTGGCTAAGTGCCTTGCTCGAGGCTCCAGAGCTGGCATGTGCCAGGCGTCCTGGTTCCCAGTGGAGTAGAGAGCCTTTCTACCACACTACTCTGCCTCCTCCAGCTTTCCATAGAAAACAGTGAAAAACAATGCACGAATTGTAAAGCCGTTGTAAGAAGCATACTTGTGTCTTTTCAGGGAGAGAGTGATGTGAGGAATACAAAATGGGGCTCATTCAGGAAAGAGTCTGGAATGTCCGTGTGAGAAAGCATTGTTCATTAACTCCCTGCAATTCATCTAAGTAAGATTCTAAAATCCTGACCACATACTCTCTCCATGTTTCTCTTTTCTTCTTCCCTCATCTTCTGTTCTCTTTCTAGTCCCATAGTCCCATTTCCTTTTTTTTTTTTTTTAAGTAGGTTTCACTTCCAGTGCAGAGCCCAACATGGGCTTGAACTCACAACCCTGAGATCAAGAACTAAGCTGAAATCAAGAGTATGATGCTTAACTGACTGAGCCACCCAGGAGCCCCTAGTCCCATTTCCTTTTTGTTTCCTTAGTCATGCTCCCTATCTCGTTATACCTCTAGTCCATTCTCCTTCCAACCCACTCTTTTATACCACCTCACTCCTAAACTTTCACTCAAAATGAAATTTTTACTCAATCCCGTCTTTCCTGCAGAGGATTTTTCATTTCTCCTCTAGAAAGATAATATTGCATTTAGGAAATAGCAAGGTGCTTACTTAGCTGATTGTGTTTCTCCTTAGGCAGTATTAACCTCAATCAGATCTTTCAAGGCAATTAATATTTGCTGTATGCCTACCATTTGTCAGGCACGGGTCTAGACAGCAGCAACACAAAGATAAACAAGATGTGATCCTTCCTTCAAGAAGATCACAGCTCAGTGAGACACCTGAATAGAGATAACACCACTTGATAAGTGTTATAACAGAAGGATTAAATAGGTTTAAAAACACAAGAGGGAGGCACCTGGGTGGCTTAGTCGGTTGAACATCCGACTTTGGTTCAGGTCATGATCTTGCAGCTCGTGAGTTCGAGCCCCATGTTGGGCTCTGTAATGCCAGCACAGAGCCCAGAGCCTGCTTTGGATTCTGTGTCTCCATCTCTCTCTGCTCCTTCCCTGCTCACTCTCTCTTTCTCTTTCTCTCAAAAATAAATAAACATTAAAAAAAATTAAAAACACAAGAGGAAGTAATCATCAGGTAAGAGAGGTGGAGAGTTGAGGGGAAACTGTGAAAAAGGGGTTGCATTTGAGCCCTGAAGAAGAAGACTATAGATGGGTGTGGGTGGGGAAGGATTATTCCAGAGAAAAGAGCAGCATAAACAAAGGCACAAAGATAAGAAGGTAGGTGGTATGTTGGTGAAGGGTTGATGTGCTATGGGGAGAGGAAGGAAATAAAGGCAAGACAGGGACACTTGGGCAGGGCCTTCCCTATGAGTCTTGCCAAGGACGTTGGGCTTTATTCTGTCGGAGATGGGGAGCCACCATACATTTTTATTTTTATTATTTATTTTTTTTTAATTTAAAAAATGTTTATATTTGAGAGAGAGAGAGAGAACATGAGGGGGTAGGGGCAGAAGGAGAGGGGGTGAGAGAATACCAAGCAGGCTCTGCACTGTCAGCATGGTGCACTCACGGCTCAAACTCACGGACCATGAAATCATAACCTGAGCCAAAATCAAGAGTTGGATGCTCAACTGACTGAGCCACCCAGGCACCCCTCCACCACAAATTTTTAAAGTAAAGGAATGATCTGAGAAGTGCTGTTTTTTTTATAGAAAGTAATTCAAAAGGTAAGAATGAAGAATGGGTTGGCATGGGAAGAGACTGGGTGAAAGTGAGCCACTAAACGGCTATTAGAATGTTGCTCCCCTCTCTTATTAATTCAACTGCTCACCACATTCAAGTTTGTGGTTTTCTACTTGGGTGTCTTTTCCATATACAACATAACTCTCTCATTAGCCAGATTTTTTTTTTTTTTTTTTTTTTTTTTTTTTTTTGAGAGAAAGAGAGAGAGAGATCGGGAGAGCACAGGCACTGTGCCAGTAGGGGCAGAGGGAGAGGGAGAGAGACAGAATCTTAAGCGGGTTCCATGCCCAATGCAGAGACCAATGTGGGGCTTGATCTCATGACTCTGAAATTAAGAGTCAGACACTTAACCGACTGAGCCACCCAGACGTCCCTAGCCAGACTTCTTTTAAGCTTCCATTGCTATAGTCCAGTGAAACAAACAAACAAAACCCTCCTGCAAAAACTATCCCACTGAAGTCAGAGAACAATTGGATCATATGTACTTTGTTCTGGTCTCTGCAACCGCTTATTTATCATGTGACACTGGGCATAGATCTAAATCTGCCAGGGCATTAACCATCAAATGAACTGGTTGAACAATCCTACTTAAAGTTACACAGTTTTCCACATTTAACATTCTGAAATTGAGATGTGTTTTACAATGGATGATCCTACGATTACTGTTGACCCAGCAGCAGTCAAGATGTACTTGACATTGCCTACGAATGCATAAATATCAAAAGCACCAGCTTCAAAACTAGAAGAATGGGTGTCAGGGATTTGGGAAAAAAAATCCGCAGGGCTTTAAAAAATAGTACACCACTCTTTTTAAACCTAATGGAGAAGGAGTGAGAGAGGTGGTGACTCAGGCATGTTTAGCAACCCTCCCAAAGGAAGGCCCAGGTTAAGCTAGCTCTACATAATTACAGAGCAGGGTTAAGGACCCAGAATTAATGCCTTTTAGTTCTTTTATAGGTTTTTAAAAAAATTACCACTCTTTTTTTTTTAAGTTTATTTATCCATCCTGAGAGAATGCATAAGTGGGGGAGGGGCAGAGAGCGAGGGGAAGAAAGAGAGAATCTCAAGCAGGTTCCACACTGACAGCTGCTCAGAGCCCAATGTGGGGATCGAACTCACAAACTGTGAGGTCATGACCTGAGCCGCAGCAGGCTGCTTAGCCGCCTGAGCGCCCCAAAACAATTACTACTCTAAATGGCACAGAGGAGATACTGTGTGGAAAAAAACCAGACATTAATGGCTGAATCAAAAAGTGGCCCAAAGGTTGAACTCTATAGGTGAAGAACTTTTAAGAATACTAACCAATTCGTTTCACTTGCGCTTTCCCTTTTTATGCTCAGGGTGATCTATAACTTAAAAAATGTATTCATAGAAGCTTTATTTCAAACCAAAAGCTGTAAATAAACTGAATGATCATTCGTAGGTCAATGCATAAACAAATCGTGGTATATCTACATAATGGAATCTATCAGAAGTAAAAAGGAATGAACTACTGAAACACACTAGAACGTGGAGGAACATGAAAATAATTATGCTGAATGAAAGAAGCCAGACCCAAAAGAATGCATATGGTATGACTCCACTTACTAAAATGCTAGAGAGTGTAAACTAATCTATATGACAGAAAAGTAAATTAATAGCTGCTTGGGAATGGAAGAGAGAGAGGGAGCGAGGGGCAGAGGGGAGGATCCGGAAGGGGTATGAGGAAAATTTTGAGCTATACATATGTTTGTTCACTACCTTGATTGCGGTGATGGTTTCACAGGTGCATGCATGTTAAAACTTAGCAAACTGCACACTTTAAATATATGCAATTTTAAAAGATAAATATATGCAATTTGTTATATGTAAATTACAAGATGTCAAAAAAGTCTATGTGTAAGTCTAAAGCTGCTCTTTCAATAAAGTCAAAATTATACTTTTAAGAAAATGCATCATATTTTAATTGACAGCATTTTTTCTTTAGTGGTACACAAAATATTGATGTTTTACAGTCAGTGGTATCTTAGAGCTGATAAGATTCTATTTGTTTCTATTCCAGGATTCTACAACTATCCTCCCAATTTCACATCTTCCTGTGAAACTGACTTGCTCTCCTGATTTTCTAGATCATACCATTAATCTATCAGTCATTCACATTAAAAACTTGGACCACCCTCAGATTCTTCCCCACCTTTTTTTAATGTTTATTTACGAGAGAGAGAGAGAGAGAGAGAGAGAGAGAGAGAGAGAGAGAGAGAGGGGAGGGGCAGAGAGAGGGGGAGACACAGAATCTGAAGCAGGCTCCAGGTTCTGAGCTGTCAACACAGAGCCCAACACAGGGCTCAAACTCACAAACCTCGAGATCATGACCAGAGCCAAAGTCAGACACTTAACTGACTGAGCCACCCAGGCGCCTGTCTCCCCCTTCTTTTCATGTCCACTTGGTTAGCATCTCCTGTAGACTCTTACTGCAACAGAACTTTTCACACCACGCCTTCCTGTCACTCTTGTTTTGGACCTTTGTCCTTTGGGCCTGGATTACTCTAATCACATCTTGAAAGGTTTCTGTTCTTCCTTCTAAGCCACCAGCGCACCACAATCAGATCATCTTTCTTCACACTGCTAACAAGCCACTTCTCTGGGCAAGGACTTAACAATGGCCCCCTCTTGTCTACAGAATGAAAATTCAGACAGTCTAGCATCCAAAACTCCCATAATTTGGCTTCAATATGCACTTTCTGTTTTCTGTCTTCATTACTTTCTCCAGGGAGTTACTCTACTCCAGCCAAAAAGGCTTATTCGCTCTCTGTGATAGGCAGAATAATGACACCCTACAGATGTCCAGATGCTAATCCTCAGGACCAAGAATATGTTACTTTACATGGCAAAAGGGACCATGTGGGTTAAATCAAGGATCTTAAAATAGGGAGATTATCCTGGATTATCTGGGTGAGCCCAATGTAATCACAGGGGCTCTTAAAAGATGGAAAAGGAAAGCAGAAGAGTCAGAGAAGACATGATGATAGAAGCAGAGGGTCAGGGTGATGCTGGCTTTGAAGAGAGAGGAAGGGGGTGAAAGCCAAGAAATGTGACTGCCCTCTAGGAGCTGGGAAAGGCAAGGAAATGGATTATTTTCTAGAGCTTTCAGAAGAGAGGGCAGACCTGCTGACACCTTGATGTTAGCCCAGCGAAACCTGTTTTGGATTTCCAACCTCCAAAACTGTAACATACTAAATTCTTGTTGTTTTAAGCCACTGAATTTGTGACAGCAGCAATAGGAACCTAATACACTTTCTTACCCATACATTTCCATTTTTCAAGATAATTGTTTAAGTATCTTGTTTGCCCCTCCACATCCACTCCCCACCTTGCTCTGTGCCCCAGGAATATAATGTATTTACTGCATGAATGGGCTCTCTTGCTCTCTGGTTTATGTTTGGTCAACAGGAGGCTCTACAAAGAAACCAGAGAGCAGGGAACAAGGAGGTTGGTCCAGAAGGTCCTTTCTATACACAGCTGCTCTCCCATCTAGCTGACTTCAGGCCTGGAGGTGGTGAAGGGTCCCTGTTGTGACTAGTGCCAGATTTCTGTCTTACTGAATTCCCTAAACCCACTCTGCGTCTTTGTAAATAGCCTCTTTATTAAAACTTCTTCAAACTGTTCAGTTTGAGTGTGTCCTCTGTTTCTTGTTGAAACCTTGGCTGATACAGTAATATTCCTTGGAATGCCCTGCTCTATGCTCATGGCCTATCCATGTGCTCTGCTTTTGAGACCTGGCTCAAATCCCAGCTCTGCAGGACCACAGAATGTCAGAGCCGATTGAAGCCTTAAAGAGCATCCAGTCCAGCAACATAGATGGTTTTTCTCCTACTTCCCCGGTCACTCCGTCTTGGTCTCTTTTGGCAATTCCTTTTCCTCTATCTTAACTACTGGCATATTCAGGTCCTGTTTTAGAACTTCTCTCCTACGAATCTCCCTGAGGGAACTCAACACCTCCAAAGTTTTAACTATACTCCATATCTTAAAGACCCCCAAATCCATATATTTGTCCTAGACTTTCTTCCTGAGGCCTAGGTCCAAATATTTCCAACTGCCAAGCCAACATCTTTCCTTGGCTGTCTCAAGCACCTCTGAGTACTCTCATCATTTGTCCTACCAAACAGCTTCTCCTCCTCTAGAATTTCCAGTTGGTGCCAAGAAACTAGGGAGCCATCTTTGACACGTTCTTTTTCTTGTCTTCTCCTCACCCATCCATCACCAAACCCTGTCCTTACCTGAACATGTTAGAATCCACCTATTTCACTTGTCTGCCCTGCCACATCCAGTCTTAACCCTTTGATCCTTTCTCCATACAAATGATCTTTTTAAAAAACTCTGCCTTATTGCTTAAAATTCTCCAATGGCTTCCCATTGCCTTGTGGATAAGGATCAAATTCAGAGTCTGGCCTCTGTCGTCCTCATCAGCCTCATCCTGCACTGCACTCCCCAACCCTTCCTGGCTCCAGCCTCCTGGACCACCTCCAATTCCTGGGTCATGCCTTATGTTGCTCCCTCTGCTCAGAGCACTAGTTACCCCACCCCACTCTCAGTTAAATGCTGTCTTGTTCATCTTCTCGCCTCATGCAAGCTTCAATTTCTCCAGAAGGCCTTGTTCAGACACCAAGACAAGGTCGGGGTCACTTCCCTCTCCCATGGCATACACCCTTGATCACAGCTCTCCTTGACTTCATTACCACTGCTTGTTTTACCTCTGTCTTCCTTGCTAATCTCTGTGAGGGTGGGAACTTTACCAGTTTTGTTCAATGTTATAATCCTGGCTCTCAACACAAGTCTTGACCCAGAGTAGGCATCCAACAAATGCAAATGAAGGAAGTGAGCTCAGAGAGGTGAAGTGACCCACTGGTCCAGAGTTCATTCCACTGCATGCCTCTACTCTGTGCCATGGAACTTTCTGAGACCACCTAAGACCACAGGAATCACTCCTCTTCCTAAATTCACACTATGTCACCAATTTGGTATTCATCCCTTGCTCTCTCATTATCTTTTCATGTTTGTCACATATATGGTTTTCTCTCCAACTCTTACCACAAACTCCCAGAGGACAGGGACAACATCATAATTCTTTATATTCTTAGGCTTCTCAAGCTCAGGTTTGTATATTCATTTAACAAATAAGTACTGAACGCTCACCTTTTTCAGATACCTCTGGGACAAGAGCACTGAACAAAACAAATGATATCCTGTGCTCCAACCAAGCTCACAGTTTGGCAGGGCAAGAGACGTTAATTAATTAGCTACAGTAACATGTTAATACAATAGAATGGTACCCTTAAAACAAACTGCATATACTGCATTTAATGAATGGGTGTCAAAGCCAGAAGAGAGAAAAAATAGTGCATCCTCCTAGAGCACAACTTTGACTTAAAGATCTGGGGGGAAAGCTAGTTACTATCATTTAATAAAACACATAGGTATACTGCGGAGAAGAATGCAGCATTCACAGAATTGTAAAAGGCAAGTTGCAGATCTCTGGCTCATGACTGGCTGGCTTGCTTCAGCTCCGTCCTGGGCCCCACAAAGGTTCACATCTGGTCACTCCTCCCGTTGGCGATGCCACAGTGGAAAGTCTGCAAAGCGGTGCTTCAGCCTCCCCTCCGGCACAGCGTCTGTCCCATGGCAAGCACTCAACGTGCAACAAGATACGAATGTACACACTGGAATGAAGCGAGTGCCAAGCAAGGCTTCCCAGAGTCCAGGTGGGCACGCATACCAAGTCACTTAGGAGAACGGAAAACGGAGGAAGGACTAGAGCTGAAGAACAAATGACCTGGGTCTTCCAATCACTCTTCTATTACCCAAAGACACAAGCCCTGGGGAGGAAAACAAGGAGTATGGCTTTCTTTGCTTCTTTGTCCACTACCTTATTTGTACAACAGCGGTATGAGAGGAAAAGCAGATACCACACCAAGCGCCCAGCCTCTGGCCCTGCCTACACACAAAGACTTGGAGCCAAAGCCAAAACAAGCAGTCCGATTTATTAAACCCCGTCCAAACCAAAGGCGAATTTTTACAAAAGACTACGCAAAAAAAAAATACTCTTAAAAACACAGTGAAAAGTTTTTAAATGGGCAAAACTGTGCCGTTAAGTTACTTTGGAGTATACGTCTCTAGGAAGGCTCATAGAAAGGACAGACGCCGCACTGGGAGAGGAGGGGGCCAGGGAGGGGGCTGGAGAAGGGGGACTCGGGCTTCAACTATACTGGTGATGATTTATTCCCAAGTAGGGGTGGGGAAGTGAGACGTTACTGTTCTTTATTATAAATCTTCAATATTTCATAATAGTTTAAAAATAACCAGTGAACCAACATGCACAAGGGTCAAATCTACATTTTCTGATAGTAAATTAGAAAAATCGGCATATCAATGTATCTTCCAACAAGACATGAGTTATTCCTATATATTTAATTCCTTTCTAGCTGTAGGCAAATGCAAAAATGTGTACAAAACACATAGTCTGTGGGCACCTGGGTGGCTCAGTCAGTTAAGAGTCCGACTTCAGCTCGGGTCATAATCTCACAGTTTGTGGGTTGACGCCCCTCGTCTGGGCTCTGTGCTGACAGCTTAGAGCTTGGAGCCTGCTTCAGATTCTGTGTCTCCCTCTCTCTGCCCCTTGCCCACTCACGCTCTATCTCTGTCTCTCTCTCAAAAATAAATATTTTTTTTTAAAAAAAGCAATAACCACATAGCTTGTGTTTTAAAATCTAGCTATTTGAAGATGGCCCAGTCATGTCTATTTCTCTTTTCCTTCTTTTTCTTTCTTTCTTTTCTTTCTTTCTTAACAAGCAAATGGCTCCTGTCATATTCTGGGAAATACTTTCAGGGGATGAAGGACAGAGAATGCGGTAGGATGAGGAGGAATTTCAGGCAAAAACTAGACAAGGCAATTGAAGGGAACAAGCTGAAAGGGGAATGAGAAACAGATCTCACCAAACTGAAGACTTTGTCTCTGAGACTATGTGTTAACTTCCTAAACTTATCACACAAAATTTCCCATAGCTCAAATTGTGCTTGAAAACAGTCTCCTTTTAAGACCATGTGCCTACCGGTGAGCTACCCCCCTCCAGGTTCATAAGACTTAAAGCAAGGGCCTTGGAGTCAACCAGCGCTGGGTGTGATGGCTACAGGTCTGTGTGCAAGAGAAGCTTTTCCAAGCCTCTGTTCTTTCCTTTGCAAGACAGGCAAAGAATAGTACTTATTTCAGAAGGTGGAGGTGACGCTTAATAGGATAATGTGCGCAGCAGGCACGGTGCCTAGCACATGCAAGCCCTCAGTCAAAGCCATTTCATTTTTGCCCTTGGTCTGGGAATAGTCTTTTATTTGGGGTATTTGTTCCCTCTGTTATCCTTGTCAGGATCTGTTAAATATAGAGAGGCAGCAGCTTCTAAGAGTTCCAGGTCAGCGTTGCCAGGTGTAGCAAGCCACCATGTATAGCCTGGCCAAAGAAGGAGATAGGTTTCCACATGGTCAGACAGCAGCCAAGAAGCTTCCTGGCTGGGGCAGAAGCTCTTTAACATGGAAGTTTTAGACTCTCTGCCACACTGCTACCTGGTTTGTAATTCTCTTGGCAGGTCCTGCTTCCTGCTGCTGCCTTATCCCTTTGGCCCGATTCTGTTTTCTAAGGAGTTTCTATTTCCTGACTTCTTGCACTGCACTTGGGTATATGTGCCTTTTTAGTTTTTAACTGCCTATTGGTTCTGGCCATATTCCCTTGCCTTGCCTTCAGGAATTAATGGCTTCTCACTTCCTGACTGACACTATGGGTTCTCTACTTTCTGTCTTTTGATTCACATGCCCTCCCAGCTTCTGCCTGCTTATGTAGTCTTTGACCTATTTTGTCTCTTACTCTGGCATCTGTATTCCAGCTAGGTTTTGATCAATGTTTTGTTATGACTTATAGGTACTATGTGCACCTCGACTCGTGACTGCTTATCAATATGATATGCAAAATACTTAGCAAATGGTATGGAATGAGCACTGCCCAGTCAGAATGGTTGTCAGTTCTAAATATCAGGGATGGCTGTCCCTGTACATAATGGCTGAACAGCAGCCCAGCTTACTAGACTCTAGACGCCTTCAACTGCCCTGATGAGAGGCCTCTCTGGGCTGGTGCCTCATATTTGCTCCCTACTCAACTCCAGCCTTGGCACGGCTGGCCTTGTACCCTGTTTCATGAGCTCCTATTACCCACCGTCCTAGAGCTGACCTTCTCATTAGCACTCTACCCAGCTTTCAATAGGGGAAACCTGGCAACCTACTTAAAGAGATGGGGTAGCCTTGAGGCCAGAACAGAAGGGCAAAACATAAATGTAGAAGTATGTATATTCCAGGTATAGCAAAAGTATCTTTGCAGCAAAAGGCTCTGTATAAAATTGTGCTATTTCTTAAGAGTTCATTCTGTTTTCTTGCATGGACGACAGGAAGTCTCTTCTGCACATGCCTTCTATGAGCCTCTTTGAACCACTCACTTATGGTCTATAAGAAACAATTTGGTTGTATGCAATTTGCTAATAAAGAGAATGAGAGGAAACCCTCTCATTTGACAGAACAACTTCTGTTCTATCAAAAGGCTGGATCTCTTTCCTCAACACTCCCCTAACTCAAAATAAAAACAACCCCTGGAACTTCCTTCTATACGGACACAAATCTTGAATGTAGAGAGGAAAGAACGGTGCTTTCAGGATGGTTCTTGAGTAGGGCTAGCATTTCAAAGGTTTGGGAATTATCAATACTTTGAGGTTGGAGTTAGGGGATGTAGTATCATCAGAATAAATGATTGATAGGAGCCAAGAAAAGCCAAAAAAGGGGACTTCCCCTGAGCCTACTCACACCTCCAACAGGATTTTAATCTCGGAAACTCAAAGCCACGGATTCACTGCGGCTAGGTATCACTAACCGCACAGTTCTCCACAATCCTTTCTCTTTATTGACTTTCTAATTTTATTAATCTCTCCCACTGTTTTAATTTAAAAAGTTCGAACTTACAGAAAGTATAAAAGAACAGTGTAATAAATACCAGGATACCATTTTCTTAGATGCACTGCCATCATTTTGCTACATTCCTGAGCTTCCTCCCTTACCCTTACACTTTTCACTTTTTGCCCTTGAATTAGCTCAAAGTTGCAGATATCATGACACATTTCCTCTAATACCTGTACTTCAAACGACTAAGGACAGTGTCTTACATAACCACAGTACCACTACTGCACCTAAGAAAATGAAAAGTAATTCCATAATATTATTTAATATGCAGCCCATGTTAAGTTAAAATTCTTCCAGTTGTCTCCAAGTCATTTTTTATAGCTTTTTTTTTTTTTCTGATCTAGGATCCAAAGTTCACAAATACCAAGTGGTTGTTACATCACTTGAGTATTGTAATCTGCAATACTCCCTGTTCTCCCAACAGTCACCTTTCCAGTCTTTATGGAACATTGCATAGGTGAAATCATGACGTTATTGCATCCCCACAGGAGACTCATAATAGGTGCTGGTGTGCTTGAGCACTAGGCTGAGGTGATAACCTCCTCATTTTTCCATTGGATGGCCACTTTTTCCCTAGGTAATTTGTGGTGAGATAATCCTATTCTCTAACAACCTCTCAAAGGTTCTGAGCCCATGGAGGAGTCCTTGCCTGAATCAGTTATGGAAGAGTTTGCACAGCGCTGGTTTTCTGGTTCTCTTATTCCCTTTGTTGTGTATTATTCAAACAATGACCCATCAGTCCTTGTCCTCTCTTTCCTCAGTGCATTTGCTCTCTGGTTACTTCTTACTGGGGCTCCCCCCTGGGGCTCCCCCCCCCCCACCTCCTTGTTGACCACATTTAACCAGCCTCACAAGACCTTCTCCCTTTACCCACAGATCTCATGACTTCGCCTTCAGCAAATTAAAAACAAAAGCAAAGAAACACAAGTGGCCTACCAATTTACAGTAATTTACAAACATTAAAGTGGCTGTGATACATATTTATTGGGTTCGACTGAAGAGAGTAGAGAGAGGAAATCAGTTTTATTTTGTTTTTAAATTGGATTCCTAAGCCCTGAAAAAAAAAATCTTTCCTCTTCACTAGGGTAAAGTCACTTGTTCTGTCACAATCAGGCTTTTTGTAATGGTGTTGAACAGAAGCGACATCATCCCTTCAGTTCCCTCATAGGAGCATCTAGGAAGAACAGATGTTTGGAAATGATGGGCCCAAACGCCCCATTTTACACGGAGAAAGAGACTCAGAGAGGTGAAGGGGCTTGCTCAGCTCCTTAATGGTACAGCTAGGACAGGAACCCGGATTAAAAAATACCTCCTGCGATGTTCTTTTTCATTCCCTTCCCAAGTGCCTTGTGATTCGGCCGTTTAATGGGTAAGATGAAGCCCTTGCATTCACGGCCTCCTTCATTGCTCATTTGCATTTTGCCTGCATCACCTTCCCACCTTTGAATGCTTTAAGTATAAATTCCCATTAGAAGCCTTTTATTAATATTATTATTTTAAAATCAATCTTCCTTTCTGCAGATCAACAGGGAAAATTTAGGAAGACTCAGGGAGCACATGCTACCACTACTTTAACCAGGAAAAAAAAAAAGAAGGTCTTGAGGACCTGCAGCATCAGGCCGCTCCGATTGCCGCTTTCCCGGAGGCTGAAACGCCCGGCGGGTGACAGCTCCAGGGATCTTAAAAAAAGATGCCAGCTAGAATCCACCCTTCCCCATCTCCCGCTTTAACGATGCAGTGACAGGCACAACGCTCCAGGAGCTTGTCTAACGTTCACCGGAGAGAAGAAAGTGGGGAACAAAGCCCAGCTTGGAAAAACCCAGCCCCGCAGCGCGAAGACTGGAGACCGCGCCCTCACTGCAGCGGCCCGCCGGGCTGCCGAGGCTGCGGAGCCGCAGTGCGGAGCGTGGGACACACACCCCGGCGGGCGCCTCTGGCCCGCGCCGCCCCCCGCCGCCCCGCGCCGCCCCGCACTACCCGCCCGGCCGCGGAGGCTAGAAGCGGCCCGGGTTCCGCGCGCCCGCCCCGCCGAGCGCGGACGCAGCGGAGCATCCTCAAGCCCCGCCGGGAGGGCGCGGCCGCCCACGCGCTGTGGGCCGGGGTCTGCAGACCACGCCTGGCCCCGGCCGGCCCTTACACCCGCAGCGTGCTCACCCTTCCGTGCGCCCATCCCGGAGCCGGCGGTGCGGGCCGTAAGTCCGTCTGCCCCGAGGTAGCGGGGCCGACCGTGCAGGGGCGGCGCCGTGGCCCGGGCGAGCGCGGCGATCAACAGGCGGCTCCCGGCCGGGCGCGGCGCTGGGGCGCGCGGCGGCAGCGGAGCAGCCTGGGAAGCGTAGTTCGAGGCGGCGCGCCGCGGCCGCGCGGAGGCGGGACCCCCTGCCGGGTCCTCCCCTGCAGGTGTCCTCTCCCGGAATCTACGTCCGGACCCCGTCCCAGCTCCGCAGGCGACGAGGACCTCAGCCTTGGGAGAAAGCTGTGCAGCGTCTTTTGAGAAGCTCGGGGCTACGGATAGGGTGGGTGGCAAAGGCTTTTCAAGCCTGTGAGGAGCAGTTGGGTGAGTGAGCATCTTTACGCGAAAGCATGAGTTTTTACAGGCTTTACTGGGGCCTAGGGCGGGGACCCGGGAAGGAGGAGTAGCTAGGGTAGATGCCTGCAGGGACGGCTAAAGGTAAGACAGGTGGGGTTTAGCAAGGCTGATTTAAAGTTTTGGGGTTAGGTTGTTGGAGAGCCCATGCAGGCGCAGTGGCTTTTACTAGATGTGAGACTAGAAACTCTGCCTATCGAGTCTTGGCAACCTCATCTGTAAAATAGGCTTAAAACCTAAACAGGTATTATGAGGACTAAACCCGTATTAGGTGCGTGTACGAAAGCACCTCTGTTAGGCACTTAACACACCCGTAATAAAGGTCCCTTCCTTGGGGGTTACAGGGGTTCCCGGGCACACTTCTCGCCTGGAAAGTCCTACCTACAATACTAAGTTAAAAACAGGTGAGCCTCATTGGGCTGGGTAAATGTTAAAACTCGCTCAGCTTGTTATTGTCAGCCTTTTAGCCCGTTAACTTCCTCCCGGAACGTACTGAAATGTGCTGTCTGCCAGGTTCTTGGGCGCTACAAAGATAGAGAAAATACAGTCTTGTTTCTGAAGCATGAAAGTCGGGTGGGGTGGGGTGACATAGGACAAAGACAGATATTACTCAAATAAATATATGGCATAATGGGGTTATCTTCCAGAAGCTTTCTCTAATTAGATGTGCTGTCTCTCCTTTTTGAATGCTTTTTGCATACTTCTACTGCAACTCTTGTATATAGCATTTATCTCAACTGTAAAAGTATGTTGAGTTTTGTAAGTGGCTGCTTTGCAGTATTTTACATTATGATGAGATTTGCATCTTAGGGATGTGGTGGAAGGGAAATAAACCAAAGGGATGGATGCAGCATTGCTGGTGTAATCTGCCTGAAATAGGCAAAGGGTGAATCGAGGTGAAACAGCATCATGATCTAGCATGACTTGTGCAGTTATCATGTGGAAAAAAGAAACCAACCCCCCCAAAACAAAAAACCCCAAAACCAAACCACCAAAAAACAAAACCACAGAGGAAATTCCATATTTGAAAATAACAACACAACTTTGCATTTGTGAAAATACTTTCCTACTCAATGTTCTTACTTGATTTTGGCAACAATCTGTGAGATACAGAATGAGGATTTTCCCCCAATTTCTTAGAGGCACAGAGAAGTGATATGACTTACTCAAGGTCACCTGGTAGATCATTAAGCCTATCTTCTCTCCTTCCACCCTGCCCCAGAAGAGGGTTAGCCCTGTCTTTCCTTTGTACATTTCAAAATAGGGTCATGCCTTCCTCCAGAAGGTGGGCTGAATCAGAAAACAAAGTTAATTCTCTAAGGCTCTTGGAACTAGCATGATGAACATTGGCATACAGGGGATACTGAGAGACCAGTGGGATTTCCACTATCAACTGTAGTAATGGACTGCCTCCTCACCAGAATGACACATCTGATCTGGAAAGTGTGAAATGAAATGGAGACATGACCAAATCAGCTGAAATCATGTTCCCAAGTTTTCTTGTCATTTGTTATTGCACATACCCTATGTGACATGATATCTTTGACTTTTTTATGTTGTGTATTTATCATAAGTCATAGCCTCTGTTAAATAAGAACAGGACTACTTACAGATCAAGCCAGCAGTTTCCCCAGAGAAAGTTGATGGTAGGCATAAGCTGAAAATAATAAAACAGTTTTATTCAGATTGGAAGAAAGAGTAGAAAAGGTTCGATATATGAAAGATACTCAGTGATGTACCATCTTTCTCTTTTGGTTTCTTGTGGTTCCCCACAAGGAAAACATCTGCGTGTGATAAAATGAATGGAGCATTACTTCAGATGAAGACTGCGACAGGAAGCAGGCATAGAAATGGTTTCTTAAGTTAAAGTCATAGTTGGCAGCCAAAGCAAAGATATTAGAGCTCTGTGACAGTCCCAGAGCCATGCACCAGCTCCAGGAGGATACTGACACCAAATTAAAGACAGTAAGTTGTGAAAAAGAACTTCTAATCAATCTCCGTACCATGAGGGCTAGAAGCTAGTAGATGTTGATGGATGGGGCAGAAAGGTACAACAATGAACCTTTCTATTTTTAATGTTGAAACTTAATGGAAAGATATCATCAGTTCCAGTTTGTTTAGTTCTTTAAATCTAATATCTACATCTAAAACTTTTTAAGGGAAAAATGGATGTCAGTCATACCTATGACTTATCAGCTGAAACCCATCATCATTTTTGGACCATATCTTGTAGGTTTAACTTTCAACTTGCTTTTTAGAAAATGCAAATGTAAAATTGAAACAGGTAGAGCTGGAAGGGACCTTACATATAATCTTATCTAATATCTTTGTGTAGGTGAGGAAGCTGATATGTCAACAGTAAACGTCACTTGACACAAAGTAAAAAATTCTGTGTGGGGGCGCCTGGGTGGCGCAGTCGGTTAAGCGTCCGACTTCAGCCAGGTCACGATCTCGCGGTCCGGGAGTTTGAGCCCCGCGTCAGGCTCTGAGCTGATGGCTCAGAGCCTGGAGCCTGTTTCCGATTCTGTGTCTGCCTCTCTCTCTGCCCCTCCCCCGTTCATGCTCTGTCTCTCTCTGTCCCAAAAATAAATAAACGTTGAAAAAAAAATTAAAAAAAAAATTCTGTGTGGCAGTTATAATGAAATATTTTTATTATTCACAAAGGAATATGTAGTATACCTCATTAGGAACGTATAGCAGATACTCAACATCCATTCACATCTCTTCCTTCTTTACAGAAGTCTGTATAGGTGTGTTTACCTATTAGGGAAGGTGACCCTATTACCATCTCAGAGGTACACTCCTAAACTATCACTGGCAAGATCTTTTTGACTGGCCAGTGAGAGGTTGGGGTGGGCATGCAAACCAGTTCTGGTATGTGAGACCTGAGGAGAGGTCTGTGAAAGCCTTCTGGGAAAGATTTTCTTGCTCTTCAACAGGGACATACAGGGAAACATGCCACCATCTCCACTGATGTTGTTGCATCTGGCCGTGTTATCTGAAAGTGGCCCTTTAGGAAGCCAGCACACCGATGATGGCACAGTAAAGAGTCAGAATGACCCTGGGTCTGTGATGTTGTTGTTTAGTCAGTAAATCAATCAGAACTGGTACTGCCCCGCTTGTAGATTTCTTGTTATATGAGATAATAAATATCCGTATTGATGAGTCAGTTTGAGATGGATTTTTCTGTTACTTCAAGCTGAAACCATCCTACATGTTACAAATGAAAGGTAAAAGTGAATTCTTTGAATGGACTGAAGGTCTGCTTCTCAGAGTTAATAAAAGCAAACAACAACTACAGCCGCAGGCAAAGGATGGGGATATTATCACATAATGGATAGAAGTATGGGTTATAACATCAGACAGACCTGGGTTTGAACCCAAATATTTACTGCCTGGTTGACTGTGATCAATTTTTTTAAACCTCTCTAAGCTTCATTTTCTTTATCTCTAGACTGGGGACAATAATACATACCACACTGGGTTGTTATACAGATTAAATAGGATAATTTGTGTCAAGGATGCTACAAAGGACATGGTGCTTAGTAAGCACTGCAGGAGTGGCAACTATGTTGATGCACTATGAATTAATTCACATTTATAGTGTACCTGGCAGCAGGCATCTAGAAGTGAATCACTATATAATAGTGACCATGTTAAATGACATCACAGGAATGCAATCAGCAAAATCCAGAATGTGGGAAACTCTACACGACAACCCACTTCTTCAATAATTGCAAGAAAAATAAAAGAGGGAGAGTTTATGGATACACAGAAACATAAGAGACAAATATTGAAATACAATGCGTGGTACATCTTGATTTGCACAAAGCAGCTGTCTAAAACATCACATTTATGAGAGAACTGAGGGACATTAGAATATAGGATATTTGATTATATTAAATTAAGATATTTTAATTTTTTTAGATGTGATAATGGTACCATATTGTTTTTAAAGAGTCCTTATCTTTTGGAAAGATACTACTGGATATTAGTGAAAAAATACTGAATATTTGAAGAAGAAATAATATCTGGGTACTTTAAAAATAATCCAGTGTGGGAGTGGTAGTAGGGTGGCAGCATCAGGGTATAGATGAAACAAGATTGGCCATGAGTTGATAATGATTGAAGCTGGGTGATGCACCCATTCTCTCTACATTTTTCAAAACATCTTCATTGAGATATATTTAATTTATGATAAATTCACCTTTTTAAAGTATACAATTTGATGGTTTTTAGTACATACACAGAGTTAATTATCACCCAATCTGACTTTAGAACATTTTCAAAATCCCCCCCAAAAACCCCATGCACATTAGCTGACATTATTCCCCCTCCTCCCATAATGCCAGACCCTGGAAACTGCTAATCTATTTTGCCTTCTCTGGATTTGCTTGTTCTGGACTTTTCACATAAATGAGATATGTGGTTTTGTGACTCCTTCTTTCACTTAGCATAATGGTTTCAAGGTTCATCCATGTTGTAACATATATCAGTACCTTATTTTTTTTTATGGCCAAATAACATCCTACTCTATGGATGTGCTGCATTTTCTTTATTTGTCAGTTGATGGACATTTAGGTTGATTCCACATTTTGGATATTATGGATAATGCTGCTATGCATATCTGTGTACATTTTGTATAGACATGTTTTCATTACTCTTGGGTATATACCTATGTATAGAATTGGTAGGTCATGTGGTAACTTTATGTTTAGCATTTTGAGGAACAGCCAAACTGTTTTCCAAAGCAGCTGAACCATTTGACATTTTTACCAGTAATGTATGAGGGTTCCAATTTCTCTGTATCTTTGCCATCACTTGTTAATGTCTGTCTTTTTTGTTTTTATTATAGCCATTCCAGTGAATGTGAAGTAGTAGCCCATTGTGATTTTGATGTGCATTTCTCTAATGAATAATGATAAGCATTTTTTAATGTGCTTATTGGCCATTTTTATATCTCCTTTGGAGATATTTCTATTCAAATCCTTTGCATTTTTTTCCAGGTGTACAACATAGTGATTTGACAATCCTATACATTATGAAATGTTCACCACAAATTTAGTTATCATCTGTTGCCATACAAAGATATTACAATATTATTGACTATATTCCCTATGTTGTACTTCCATCCTGTGACTAACTTATTTTATAACCAGATGCTTGTACCTTATAATTCTCTTTACCTGTTTCATCTATCCCCTGACACCCCTCTTCTCTGGCAAACATCAGTTCTTTGAATTTATGAGTTTGTTTCTGTTTGTTTTGTGTTTTAGATTCCACATGTGAGTGAGATCATATAGTATTTCTCTTTCTCTGACTTATTTTACTTGTCACGCTACTCTCTAGGTCTACCCATGTTATCATGAATGGCAAGATTTCATTCTTTTTATGGCTGAGTAATATTCCATTGTGTATATACACCACATCTCCTTTATCCATTCACTATTGATGGATACCTAGGTTGCTTCCATATCTTGACTCATATAAATAATGCTGCAATAAACATAGGGGTGAGTATTATTTTTGAACTAGTATTTTTGTTTCCTTTGAGTAAATACCTAGTAGTGGAATTACTGGATTTTGTGGTATTTCTATTTTTAATTTTTTGAGGAACCTCCATGTACTGTTTTCCATAGAGTTTGCACCAATTTATATTCCCACCAACAGTGGATAAGTTTTCCCTTTTCTCCACATCCTTGGCAACACTTGTTTTTTCTTGTCTTTTTGATACTAGCCATTTTGACTAGTGTGAGGTGCTCCTTGTAGTTTTGATTTGTCTTTCCCTGATGACTAGTGATGTTAAGCATCTTTCTACGTGTCTGTTGGTCATCTGTATGTCTTCTTTAGAAAAATGTCTCTTTGGGTCCTCTGCCCATTTTTAAATTGAATTGTTTTTTTTAGTGTTGAGTTGTAGAAGTTCTATATATTCTTTGAATACTAGCTCCTTATTGGATATAGCATTTACAAATATCTTCTCCCATTCAGAAAGTTGTGTTTTCATTTTGTTGATGGTTTGTTGTGCAAAAGTTTTTTGGTATGCTGTAGTCTCAATTGTTTGTTTTTGCTTTTGTTTGCCTTGCCTAAGGAGATGGATCCAGAAAAATATTGCTAAGGCTAATGTCTGAGAGTTTATTGCCTATTTTTCTTATAGGAGTCTTATGGTTTCAGGTCTTAAATTTAGGTCTTTAATCCATTTTGAGTTTATTTTTGAGCATGCTGTAAGAAAGTGGCCCAGTTGTATTCTTTTGCATGTAGCTGTCTGGTTTTCCCAACACCATTTATTGAAGAGATTTTTTTTCCCCAAGTGTACATTCTTGCCTCCTTTGTCCTAGACTAGTTGGCCTTATAAATATGGGTTTATTTCTGGGCTTTCAATTCTATTCCATTGATCGATGTGTCTATTCCTGTGTCAATACTGCACTGTTTTGATTACAATAGCTTTGTAGTACAGTTTGAAATCTGGGATTATAGATACCTCCAGCTTTGCCTTTCTCAAGATTGCTTTGGCTATTGGGAGTCTATTGTGGTTCCATAAATATTTTAGGATTTTTTTGTTCTAGTTCTGTGCAAAATACTATGAATATTTTGATAGAGATTACATCAAATCTGTAGATTACTTTGGGCAGTATAAACATTTAAAAAATATTATTTCTTCCAATCCATGAGCATAACACATCTTTCTATTTATTTGTGTCATCTTCAGCTTCTTCCTTCAATGTGTTATAGTTTTCAGAGTGCAGGCCTTTCACCTCCTTGGTTAAATTTATTTCTAGGTATTTTATTCTTTATGATGCAGTTGTAAATGGGATTATTTTCTTGATGTCTCTTTTTAATTGGGTTGTCTTCTCATTGTTGATCTGTAAAAATTTTTTTTAAATATGTTCTGGTTATATATCTTTTATCAGACATGTGATTTGCATATATTTTCTCCCATTCTGTGGATTGTTCTTTTTTTTTCACTTTCTTGATGGTATCTTTTCATAAGTACCCTTTATCAGTTTGAGGTTTCTGCCTATTCCTACTTTGTTTGATAGTTTTATCATGAAAGGGTGTTGGATTTCACCAAATTTTTTTTCTGTATCCATAAAGATGATCATGTGGGGTTTTCCCTTTGTTTTATTAATATGGTATATTATATTGATATTTCAGATGTTCAATGAACTTTCTTAGGTTAAATCCCATCTGGCCATGGTATATAATCCTTTTTACATGTTGATGGATTTGATTTGCTAATATTTTGCGGAGAATTTTTACCTCCATATTTATGAGAACTGTTTGTCTGCAGTTTTCTTTTTATGTCTTTAATTAGTTTTGGTATCAGAGTAATATTGGCCCTATAGAATGAGTTAGAAAGTATTCCCTCTTATTTTTTGGAAGTATTTGTGAAGAATTGGTATTAATTCTTTAAATGTTAAGTAGAATTAACTCATGAAGCCTTTTGGCCTTGGCTTTTCTCTGTTGGAAATTTCAAAATTACTAATTCAGTCTCTTTGCTTTTTCTACATATATTCGGAATATGTAGGGACACCTGGGTGGTTCAGTTGGTTGGGGGTCTGGCTCTTGATTTTTGGCTCAGGTCATTGTCTCGTGTTTCGTGGGTTTGAGCCCTACATTGGGTTGCACACTGAGAGTGTAGAACCTCTCTCTCTCTCTCTCTGCCCCTCCTCTGCTTGCATGCACACTCTCTCTCAAAATTAATAACCTTAAAAAAAAGAATATGTATATCTTCTTGAGTCAGTTTCATTAGTTTATGTCTTCCTAGGAATTTATTCATTTCATCTAAGTTATCTACTTTATTGGCATATAATTCTTCATAGTATTTATTATCTTTTTTATTTCTGTAAAGTCAATGGTGATGTCCCCTCTTATACTCCTAATTTTAGTATGTGAGTCTTTTCTCTTTTTCTCTTGGTCAGTCTAGCTAAAGATTTGTCAATTTTGTTGATCTTTTCAAAGAACCAACTTTTTTCCCCCTTTTCTCTATTGTTTTTCTAGTCTCCATTTAATTTATTTCTACTATAGTCTTTATTATCATGGCCTAGATGATTTCCCTGTGAATTCTACCAAGCATTTGAGAAAGAAATGATACCAATTCTCTGTATGTCTTCCAGAAAATGGAAGCACAGAGAATACTTCCTTATTCATTCTGTTAGGCCAGTATTACCCTAATAACAAAACCAAAGACATTACAAGAAAGGAATTACAGACCGATATCTTTCATAAAAATAGAGGCAAAAGTCTTCAACAAAATATTAATAGATTGAATTTAACAATGTATAGGGAAAATGATCCATTATGACCAAGTGGGATTTTTTCCAGGTATACAGGTCTGGTTCAACATTCAAAAAAACATTCAAAAAAAAATTACATTAGTTTGTTGTAATCATATTGATTGGTTACAATCATTATTGTACAATCATTATTGATTGTAATCATATCAATAGATAGAGAAAAAGCATTGAACAAAGTTCAACCTTCACTCATGATAAAAAGCTCCCGGAAAAACTAGGAATAGAGCTCCCAGAAAACTAGGATAAAAAGCTCCCAGAACTTCCTTAATATGAAAAACAACGGCTAAAAAAAAAAAAAATTACTGATCGCATGATACTTAATGATGAGAAGTGAGATACTTTTCCCCTAGGATCAGAAACTAGGCAAGGTTGTCTCCTCTTGCCAATTCTTTTTTTTTTTATGTTTATTTTTTGAGAGAGAGAGAGAGAGAGGCAAGGTGTGAGTGGGGAAGGGGCAGAGAGAGAGGGAGAGGGAGACATAGAATCTGAAGCAGGCTCCAGGCTCTGAGCTGTTAGCACAGAGGCTGACTTGGGGTTCGAACTCAAGAACTTCAAGATCATGACCTGAGCCAAAGTTGGATGCTTAACTGACTGAGCCACTGAGGTGTCCCTCCTCTTGCCATTTCTAGTCCACATTGACTAGAAGTCGTAGTTAATGCAATGTGAGAAGAAGGGTTGGGAGAAGGTTATATACAGATTGGGAAGGAAAAAGTAAAACTGTCTTTGTTTATAGATGCATAATTTTTATGTAGGAAATCCCAAATAATCATCGAAAAAACAAACAAATTAACCCTGGAACTACTAAGTCATTATAACAAGGTTGTAGATACAACCTATACAGAAGTCAATTGCTTTCCTATAATTGGAAGTTGAAATTAAAAATGCAACACCATTTACATTAGTACTCTCCTCCCCACAAAAAAGCAAAGAAAGAAAAAATACTTAGGTATATTTATAATATCTATGTGAGAGGAAACAACAAAACTCTGATGAAAGAAATCAAAGAAGATCTAAATAAATGACGAGATATTTCATGTTCATGGAGAGAAAAACTCAATATTGTTAGGATGTCCATTCTTCTCAGTTTGACCTGTAGATTTAATGCAATGCAATCAAAATCCCAGCAGGTTATTTTGTAGATGTCAACAAACTGATTCCAAAATTCATATAGAAAAGGGCGCCTGGATGGCTTAGTTGATTAAGCATCTGACTCTTGATTTTGGCTCAGGTCATGATCTCACAGTTTGTGAGATTGAGCCCCATGTCGGGCTCTGTGCTCAGAGCACAGAGCCTGCTTGGGATTCTGTCTCTCCCACTCTCTTTGCCCCTCCCCTCCTAAAAATAAATAAATAAACTTAAAAAAAATAATCCAAAATTTATATGGAAAGACAGAAGATCCAGAATAGCCAATACAATACTGAAGGAGAACAAAGTCAAAGAACTTACACTACTCAGCTTCAAGAATTACTATAAAGCTACTGTAGTCAAGATAATGTGGTATTGGTGAAACACAAATAAATCAATGGAACAGAACAGAGACCCCAGAAATAGACTCATACAAATATGGTTATCTCATCTTTGAAAAAGAAGCAAAGGAAATTTAATGAAGAAAGGATAGCCTTGGTGCACCTGGGTAGCCCAGTTGGTTGAGTGTCTGACTTCAGCTCAGGGCATGATCTCATGGCTTGTGAGTTTGAGCCCCACATTGGGCTCTGTGCTGACAGCTTGAAGCCTGGAGCCAGTTTCAGATTCTGTGTCTCCCTCTGTCTCTCTGCCTCTTCCCTGCTTACACTGTGTCTCTCTCTCAAAAATAAGTAAACATTAAAAGAAATTAAAAAAAAAAAGGATACTCTTTTCATCAAATGGTGCTGGAACAATTAGACACCCAATTGAACACCCAAAAGTGTTCCGACTTTTTGCTGTTCACAAAAATTAACTCAAGATGGATGAGCGATCTAAATACAAAACACAAAACTACAAAACTTCTAGAAGATAACATAGGAAAAAATCTAGGTGACTTTGAAATTGGCAAGGACTTTTTAGACAACACCAACAGTAGATCCATGAAAGACAAAATTGGTAAGTTGCACTTGATTAAAGTTGAAAACCTCTGCTCTCAGAAGGACACTGTCAAAAGAATGAAAGGGCAAGCCATAGAGTGAGGAAAAAATATTTGTTGGCAAAGATGTGGGGAAGTTGGAACCCTCACATGTTAACAGTGGGAATGTAAAATGCTACAAGGGCTATAAAAAACAGTTAGGCGGTTCCTCAAAAACCTAAACATAGAATTACCATATGACCCAGCAATTCCACTCCAGAGTATCTGTCCAGAGAAACTGAAAGCAAGCACTTGAACAGATACTTATATATCAGTGTTCATTGCAGCATTATTTACAATAGCCATAAGTTGGAAACAACCCAATTGTTCATCAACAGATAAATGGAAAAACAAAATGTGATATATCCATACAATGGAATATTTTTCAGCCATAAAAAGAAATGAAGTTCTTTTAAAAACATTTTTGTTATTTAAATGTATTTGACAATGCTATATTAGTTTCAGGTGTACAACATAGTGATTCAACAATTCTTTACCCAGTGTTCACCGTAAGTGTAGTTACCATCTGTCACCATACAGCCTAATACAGTATTATTAGCTTTATTTCCTATACTTTGGTTTTCATCTCTGTGACTTGTTTACTTTAGAGCTGCAAATTTGTACCTCCTAATCCCCTTTACCTACTTCATCCATCCCCCATGCCCACCTTTCTAGTAACCACCAGTTTGTTCTCTGTATCTATGAGTTTTCCTTCCTTCCTTCCTTCCTTCCTTCCTTCCTTCCTTCCTTCCTTCCTTCCTTTTTCTTTCTCTTTTTTCTTTCTTTTCTTTCTTTCTTTCTTTCTTTCTTTCTTTCTTTCTTTCTTTCTTTCCTAGATTCCACATATAAGGGAAATTATATGGTATTTGTCTTTCTTAGTCTGACTTATTTTACTTATAATACCCTCTAGGTTCATCTGAATGAAGTTCAGATACATATTACAGTATGGATGAGCCTTCAGGATGTTATGCTAAATCAAATAAGCCAGACACAAAGGGACAAATATTCTAAGTTTCTACTTACATGAAATATCTAGAATAGGCAAATTCATAGAGACAGTAGATTAGAGGTGACTGGGGACTGGGAAAGGCAAAAATGGGGAGTTATTGCTTAGCTGTTACAGTTTCTGTTTGAAGTGATGAAAGGTTTTAGAAATAGACAGTGGTGATGGTTACACTACACTGTGAATGTAATTAATGCTACCAAATTGTATACTTAAAAATGGTTAAAGTGGGGATATCTGGCTGCCTCAGTAAAGCATGTGACTCTTGATCTCAGGATCATGAGTTCAACCCCCACACAGGGTGTAGAGCTTACTTAAAATCTTTTTTAAAATGGTTAAAGTAGTTAGTTTTAGGGGTACCTGGGTGTCTTAGTTGGCTAAGCATCTGACTTCGGCTCAGGTCATGATCTTCCGGTCCGTGAGTTCAAGCCCCACATTATGCGCTATGCTGTCATGACAGCTCAGAGCCTGGAGCCTGCTTCAGATTCTGTGTCTCCCTCTCTCTCTGCCCCTACCCCACTCATGCTTGTTTCTCTCTCTCTCAAAAAATAAACATCAAAAACATTTTTTAAGTAATTTTATGTTTTATATATTTTACCACAACTAAAAAAAAAAAGCTAATGTTATATGAATATGCAAAAAACCATTGACTCACATACTTTAAATGGATGAATTGTATGGCATGTGACTTATTTCTCAAAAAAGCTATTCAACCATGCAATTATATAAGTTTAGCACAATTTGCTTATCTATTCTGCTTTTGATGTGTAATTGTTTCCTGTTTTTTGTTATTCTGAACATTGCTACAATGGACATTCTCATGTTTCCTGGTGTATAGGTGCAAGGTTTTCAACAGGGCATATACAGTTTCTAGTTTTGGAATTTCTGATTTGTAGAAATGAATATGTACAGTTTTGCAAGATAATGGTAGAGTGCTTTTCAAGGTGATTGTACCAATTGTACTTGTCCCAGCACTGCATAGAATCCTACCTTCACCAATAACTGGTCTTGCCAAACTTTTGCCAATCTGATGGACATAAAATAGTTACTCTTTGTGGCCTTAAGGTGAATTTTTCTGATTATTAATGAGGTTGAGCATTTTTCATATGTTTATTTACCACTAAGATTTTTTTCTTCTATAAAATTCTAGTTGTGCCATTGAGGTATTTGGTTTTTTTTGTTTGTTATGTAGGAGTTAGCTTTTCAAATATTCTAGATATTAACCTTTGGTTGGTTGTATATGTTACAAATAAAACATTCTTTGTTATCAGTATTTATGCACTTTTTAAATTCAGATAGCCAGAGTTCAAATAATGAAGAATACCTAGATTTTCAGAATCTATTTGGTTCCTCATTTTCATATAAAACTTAGCTAGAGTTTGGAGCATCAAGGTGGCTCAGTTGGTTGAGCATCCAACTTTGGATCAGGTCATGACCTTGGTTGGTAGGTCGAATCCTACATTAGGCTCACTGCTATCAGAGCAAAACCTGCTTCAGATCCTCTGCCCTGCTCTCTCCCTCTGCCCCCTTCCCCCAAATAAATAAAAACATTAAAAAAATTAAAAGTTAGCTAGGGTTTGAATACTAAAGTACAATTGAAAGATTTTATTCAAATGTTTTTGTTTCCTGGGACATCTGTATCTTCTTCTAGCTGCTAATTTAATTTTTCTTTAAGGTATCTTTTTGTTAGCAGAAGTTCTTAATTTTAATGTTCTCATGCTTACCAATCTTTTATGAATAATGCTTTTTTGTCTTGATAAATAAGTATTTTCTGTTTTTTTTTTAATGTTTATTCATGTTTCAGAGGCAGAGACAGAGTGTGAGCAGGGGAAGGACAGAGAGAGAGGGAGACACAGAATCTGAAGCAGGCTCCAGACTCTGAGCTGTCAGCACAGAGCCTAAAGCAGGGCTCCAACTCATGAACCGTGAGATCATGACCTGAGCGGAAGTTGGTGCTTAACTCACTGGGCCACCCATGTGCCCCAAGAAGTATTTTCTTATCCTGAGATCATAAGGATATTTTTCTGTATATTCTTCTGAAGGTTTTAAAAGTTTTATCTTTCATATTGAAGTCTGTAATCCATCGTAAGTTAAATTTTGTATGTGGTAGGAAGTGGAGATCTAGCATGGGGATGACCAATTGTCCTGAAGTCTTCTATTTCATAGCCATTCCCAGTGATCTACACTGCCACCTGTGTCATAGATGAAGTTCTCATACATTTATGATTCTATTTCTGGATGCACTATTGGTATCCATTAGTCTCCCAGCATGAATAACATCCTGTCCTAAATATTGCTCCATAATAATTCTTGATGTCTGGTAAGGCAGTTTCCCTTTGCTTATTCTTCAGAAGTATCTTGGCTGTCTGTGGGTCTTTGCTCTTCCATATCACCTGTAGAATTAGCTTGTCATGTTTCTTGCAAACCTATATTGGGATATTAATTGCTGCTGCACAGAAGATACAGATCAATTTGTATTTTGAGTCTTCCTGTCTATAAACATAGCATAGTGGGTTTTTTTTTTCATTTAAGTCTTCTTTAATATATTTTAATAAACTTAAAACTTTTTTCTTTTTAAAGGTCTTATCCTTTCTTAGATTCATTTCTCGGTTCCATCTATTCTGTCATTTAATCTATTAATGTTTTAATATTAAGGCACCCTTGGATTTCTGGGATAAAGTCCATGTTCGTGATGGATTATTTTTTGTAAGCATTGCTTGATTTGGCTTCACAATGTCTTAAGATTCTTAGATCCATGTTTCTGAGTGGGATGCCTTTCTCAGCTGGTTTGGGTCATAGTTATAAGATTGGGTGTGTGGTTATACACTGAACTGATTTGGGCATTGTTCCTGCTACTTTTGTTCTCTGAAAGAGTTTATATAAGATTGGACTGGTGTTTTCCTTGAAAGGTTGATAGAATCTTCCAACAAGATCTTCTGGAGGCTGATTTTTTTTTTTTTTTTTTTGGTAACAAGATTTTTAACTCTAGTACTGATCCAGTTTCTTTAATGGTTATAACAACTGTTCCGACTTTTTATGTCTTCATATATTAGTTTAGGCAAGTTGTTTCTTGTTCTAGCTTTCAAATTCCTCTTGTTTTGATATATAAAGCTGTCCCTTTTTAAATTGCCAGCCTAGTTATGAATTTTATTTGAAAACTTAATCTAAATTGAAAATATTTATAGTAGGAGGACTTCATACTAGCTGAGACCTTCCAGCTTGCCAGAACCAGAACTCCAGATAGGTGCTTCTTTGACTTTACTGGATATTATCACCTAGCATTTTAAAGCAGTTGCACCGCTTTATATTGCCAACAGTATGTGAGATTTCCTTTTGTTTGACAATTTCACCAGTACTTAGAACCGTCCAGTTCTTTAATTTTTGCTAATCTCATGCCTATGAAATTGTAATTTTAAATTGAATTTCTTTGCTTAGTGGTAACATTATATTTCCTTAGGTTTGTTGGCCACTTGAGTTTTATCTCCTGAAAAATTTTGATCATTTTTTTAGTGTTTGTCTTTTTATAACTCATAGTCATTTTAATATATTCTGGATAATAATACTTTGTCAGTTATATGTATTCAAATATATTTTTCCATTTTATACCTATCTATTCAACTTTTAAGGTACCTTTCAAGGCAGAGAAAATTTTAATGTTGATATATAGAATTTACCAGCTTTTTTTTATTCTTTGTGGTTTGTAATTTGGTATCCTGCTTAAGAGATCTTTTGCTATCTCCAGGTTATAAAGATACTGTTCTAAAAGTATTAAAGTTTGTTAAAGAAGATTCCAATTAGATCTTTAATCTGTAACTGATTTTGATACATGGTATGGAAGATATTTAATTTGATTTTTTCCCACAGGATTAACTGTGCCAACAGCATTCATTGTCATAGATTAACTTCTCTGATATGGATGGGCCTGTTTCTGTGCTTTCTTCGTTGTCCCTTTGTTATATTTGTCTATTCTGGCAGCACTACCGCAATGGTGTAGTTCTCATGGCTGCATTGCAAGTCTTGATGGCTGTGAAGGTAAGTCCCTCTTCCTCAGTTCTTCAGAAACATCTTCTCTTCTTAGCTCTTATCTTCCATATGAATTTTAAGATAGGCCTGTCATGTCCTTTGAAGAATCCTATAGGGATTTTGGTTGGAATTTTTTTTTTAATTTTTTTTAACGTTTATTCATTTTTGAGAGACAGAGACAGAGTGCAAGTGGGGTAGGGGCAGAGAGAGAGAGAGAGACAGAGGGAGACACAGAATCCGAAGCAGGCTCCAAGCTCCAAGCTGTCAGCACAGAGCCTGACACAGGGCTCAAACTCACAAACCGTGAGATCATGACCTGAACAGAAGTTGGACGCTCAACCGACTGAGCCACCCAGGCACCCCTTGGTTGGAATTTCAGTGAGTTTATTTTTAGTTTGGGAAGGAAATGATATTTTCATTATTTTGCATCTTCCCATCCATAAACATGGTAAATCTCTGCTTTTATTTGCATCTTCTTTTTTATCTATCAGTAGAATTTTATAGTTTTTCCGTGTAAAGCAGGCTCTGGTTTTCTTAACTTTATTCCTAAATATTTAGGGTCATCTTTTCCACAATATATTTTCTGATTGGTTGATGCAGTTGATATTTGCATATTGATCTTTTATTTTATAACTTTGAAGTTTGGATAGTTCCGATGTAGACATTATTTGTATTGCGTGTAAACATTTTAGTGTTGTCTATTTTCATAAACAACAGTTTATTTCTTTTCAGTCTTCCTTTCCCTTTCTCCTTTTTCTTACTGCACTGACTAGGGATTCCAGAACAAAATTAAATAGAAACAGTAATAGAAGCATTCCTTTTCTTTTCTTTTTTTTTTTTTTTAGTTTTATTTATTTTTTATTTATTTTTTTCAATATATGAAATTTATTGTCAAATTGGTTTCCATACAACACCCAGTGCTCATCCCAAAAGGTGCCCTCCTCAATACCCATCACTCACCCTCCCCACCCTCCCACCCCCACCAACCCTCAGTTTGTTCTCAGTTTTTAAGAGTCTCTTAGAAGCATTCCTTTTCTTATTCTTGACCTCAAAGGAAATGCTTCTAATACTTCACCATTAATTGTGAAGTTTGCTCTGTGTTGTAGGTAGATACACATAACACCAATATTGACATTCTGGTTGATGAAGGAGAAATAAATATATATAAAATTCACTCTAATCCACAAATTGTAGATATTAGCTTTTATCATTTGGATTATGGATAAATCATCAAAAAACTTACAGGAAGATTGAATATTTGCAAACAGCCCCAAAGTCTATGGAAAAAAAAAACTCACAAAGAACCCTAATTATAAAATGTCAAATAAGTATGAATTCAAGCTGATTCATTCCTGAGATCTACAGGAAACTCTTGTGAAGATCACAAAAAGGAATCATGGAGAAAATTCTGAGGATTCTATAGAACTTACTTCAGAGCATTTTATAACTTATTTGGAGGTGTTTTATGACCCAGGATTTCTCAGGGCTGGTGAAATTGAAAATAACTAGGATAGTTTAGAAATTTGCCTTTATGAGAGAGAAGTGGGATGGCTTTTGAATCTCTATTTTTCGGTGGTACTTTTTTTGTTTACTTGCACTTTTACAGAGGCCTTGGTCATTTTGTAAAGTAATTAAGAGATCATCACTTAGTCTTTTTTCCTGCTTGACTCATTTTCTGCCCCTTATTTTGGTACCTACTGTTCTATCTTTCGGTAATCTCTGACTTGTCAAGGTCATCTTTCTGGTTCCTTATCTAGGCCTGTATTTCACCCCTTTAATTTAGCCTTTCCCAAACTGCTAAATTTATGAGAAGGAGGGTTTCCATGGTCAAACAAGCTTGGGAAATACAGTGTTAAGCCAAATCCAATAGCTTACTTTACCACTGGAGGCCTTCTAGAGCCTTCAGTATTCTAATGTTCATTGCGAATCTCCAAAAGGGAAATACAGCTTGTAGTATTTCCCCAATTAATCAATTAACTTTTTCCAAATGACACTTCATATAATCCAGTTCATTAATCTTCAAATAAAAACTTCCAGTGCTTGGGGCACCTGGGTGGCTCTTTCAGTTAAGCATCTGACTTCTGCTTAGGTCATGATCTCATGGTTCTTGAGTTTGAGCTCCGCATCGGGCTCTCTGCTGACAGCTCAAATTCTGTGTCTCCCTCTCTCTCTGCCCCTTCCCCACTCGTACTCTGTCTCTCTCTCTCCCTCAAAAATAAATAAACATCAAAACAATTTAAAAAAAAAAACTTCCAGTGCTTTTAAACTTTTCCTTAGTGGAAGACACATTATATGCTCTCTTGCTACTAGACCACAAATTCTTTGAGGACTATTTCTTTTTCTTGAAGTATTATCTGACCTCGTTATATATTGAAACTCTGCCATTCCACCTCTCTTATAGTTCCTGAGATGGGCACACTGGACACTACTCAAAAATTCATGTGTGGCACAATCTTGCTAAAGAATCCATTTTACCTTCCAGGATCTTTTTATTACACCTCAGTTTAACTACTTGTGCTTTATTCAAGGCTCTAAGATAGGTACTTCTGGTGCTAAAAAGATGAGTGAGATGTAGTTACACCTCACTGGAGCATGTGTAGAGGAGATAGTATATGACACAAAACACAAGTTAAATGTTAAACAAGAGGTACAAACTGCCTTGGGGTTCAATGGAGAAACAATAACAATTGGACAGGTAGGGGAGGGAGACACATGGGAAGAATCAGAAAAGATTTCTTGGAGGATGTATCATTTGGGATGGGCTTTAAATTTTTGAAAAATATGGACAGTATTCGAAGAGTGGCATTACAGGGGCATATAGCATATGCAAACGGAAAGGTAGGAAAGAGGGGCAAGTTCAAGTGGCTCTTTCTGGCAGGATGTATATAGGATAAGTTGTAGATAGGATATGGCCAGAGCATGGATAATAAAAATGGAAACAATACTTTGGGTGCCAGTATGAGTTACATTAATGCTATTGTCCACAGGGAGCCAATGAAGAATTTTTGAGTGGGAGGGTGATGTTAGGGCCACTTGCGCCTCTCCTCTCCTTTGTGGTGTCTCCTAAGCTCTAGTTCCTTTGCCTCTGACCAGCTCAGCGACATACAGAAACTTCAGCCAATGAATTAAACTTCCGGTCTCCTGACCTGCGTATAGGGTACCTCCTCTTGTAGAGCTGTCCAGAGTAGAACAGAAATCGTGGCATCAGACTCTGATTAAATGCATACCCACTCTATGTAGAATACTGTTAGAAGTCAGAATGTTAAAGAGTGTTCAGATGAAGAATACAGACAAGAGGTCATTGGTGAATTTAATGATAATACTTTGGGCAGCTATTATTGCAGCCTATTAAAGAGGGAACTGAGAAGAAAAAAGATGGGTGCAGATAGTGTATTTTAAATAGTGAGCCACGAGAATGGATGCAGCTCGTGAGCCAGGAGAATTGACTGTAACTCATCACTTGTGCCTGGCAGCTCAGGACTAAAATTGGCACAGGTGCGCAGGGAAGAATGAAACCCAAACAACCGGAGGGTTAGTTTGAAGTCACCCACCTGGTTCAAAGTTGAAAGGCCTGTCCTTTCTGGTATGATGCCAAAAGGCCTCGACCCCCAAAAAATGTTGAGATGGGCCTGGAGAATCTGTGTGTGTTCAGTGGCCTTAATGTTTTCTGTGACGTGGACTTTGAGGTCATCAGGGTGGTCGGGTGAGGGGAGGGAAGTACCCTTCAGCTTGGAGGTCTGAGAAAGCTGGCGTGCTGGGGAATCAATACAGGAAGCAGAGCAAAGCTTTGGTGTTTTGTAGTGGTCGGGACAGGGCTCTCGCTAGGCTCTGTGGGCTCGGCGCAGGGTCCCCCCCGGGGCCGAGGACTCCTGAGGGTGGGCCCTTCTCGGTCCCCGCGGCCGCGGGCTTCAGTGCGCCTCGCTTCCCGGCACCGCAGGGCCTGCCCGGCACCGGCAAGCAGGGTGGAGCCGCGGCGGTCTGCCGGGCAGCTGCGGGAGCTCGTCTTGCTCTTCCGCTTGCAGGTGCGCCCGGGGAAGGTGGGACGCGCAGGAGGGGGCGCCCGCCATGCCCGGACCGCAGCTCCCCGCCGCGGCCTCCAGCCCGCCGCCCCCGCGGAACGGCCTGCCGCAGCCCCTGTGAGGCCGAGGAAGAGGCGGCGGCGGCGAAGGCGCCGCCCCCTTGGCGAGCTTCGCGACCTGGTGGCCTCCGCAGGACCCATGGCGGATTCCTCGCCCGCGCTGTCCCTGCGGGAAGGCGGCCCCCGAGCCCCCCGGCCCTCGGCTCCCTCGCCGCCCGCGCGCTCGCGCTCGGGCTCGGAATCAGAGGAGGCCGAGCTGTCGCTGAGCCTGGCCCGCACCAAGACCCGCTCGTACGGCAGCACTGCCAGCGTGCGGGCGCCGCTGGGCGCCGGCGTCATCGAGCGCCATGTGGAGCACCGGGTCCGCGCCGGCGACACGCTACAGGGCATCGCGCTCAAATACGGAGTCACGGTGAGCGGGGCGCGCCGCGGCGGCTGGGGCTGGTGGCACGGGCGGGGGCTCGTGGCGGGACGCGGAGTACTGGGGGTCGGGCAGGCAGCCATCTGTTCCCAGGCTCTCTCCCAGCGCGCGCCGAGAACCGCGGCAGTGGTCTCCAAAGGTGGTT
Organism: Prionailurus bengalensis; assembly: GCF_016509475.1. NCBI lineage: Eukaryota > Metazoa > Chordata > Mammalia > Carnivora > Felidae > Prionailurus > Prionailurus bengalensis. The sequence continues at coordinate 52,769,017 of NC_057355.1, forward strand.
CTGTACCCAGAAGGGCAGGCCTCCGAGGCTCCCTCCCCAGGTAGGTGCATCGAGTTCCCGGTGTCCTGCCCAGACACCGCCCAGATCAGTGAGGAAGGCCAAAGAGGACCTGGGAGCTAAGTTCACCCGATTTTCAGGCCAGATCACAGTACTCAAAGCTGAACTGAGGTGTTGACTCGGGGCAAAGAATTTTGTTTTCTCTGTAAACAAGCGCTGTGATGAGTCAGGGATGGTACGATTGTCTCCGCCGAATGGTTCTGGTTCTATCGATTATGCTGCTTTATTTAGAAGTGAAATTACACCCCTGGGCTCACTGGCAACTGTGAATGTGACACCTGTCGCTAAGCAGCAGCCCAGAACTGGGGTCTAGGTGAGCTGAAGAGCTGTGTTTATTATAAATTTATAAGTGTGTGTGTCCTGGGCGTATTGCATTACACTTCTGGGAATAACATGGAAACCTGAGGGAACATATTGTCTCATTAAAATTACTTATAATTAACTCTGAGCTATGTGATGGCCTTTTTACATCTGAATTCTGTATCAGTTTTCAATGTTCTTTCCTGAAACACCTAAGACAGCAATGGGAAGAAAGGCGATCTTCTCTGTATCTTTCTCTTAAAGAGAAACTCTTCCTGGCCCTTCACAGAATGACAGAGACTGAGTAATTTATTTTGCACATTCAAGTTGGAACAATATGTTTACCTAGCAGATCATTTTGAGACCAGGAATCTTCCTGTGCAGGCATATACTGATATTATTATGCTATGGTAGGCCCTTTCCGTCCTCCTGGGAGTTTGCAAATGTGAACATAGAACTACAATTCTTATGTATATCAATTAAGCCTGGTTTGGGTCAGAGCCAGAGAAGAGCAGAGTTGGGGAGTATCAGCAACTACCTTCTGCTGAATGCCTGCTGTGTGCCAGATATTCCATGTGTCCTGTTCCATCTTGTTCTTATTCAGTTTGATTTCCCTAAAGAGCCTTGGAGGTAGGTATAATTAACCTGTTTACAGATGGGAAGATGGATGAAAGGTAAGGATATTAAGTGTGTTTATTCACTGAGAGCAATTTGAATTAGTACACAGCTGCACTTGCATTACTTACAGCTCTGAAACAGCTGACTGCAGTTCTCTACTTTTCATCAAATGCTTTCTAATCTATGCTTTTGCTTAATATAGATCCTGTTACTCATAACCTTATCGCCCCTTTCTGGTAAAGTATAAACCAGATTCTTCACTACTTTCATGAAGACTTGGTTTTAAGATGTTAAGTATAATGAGTTGGGAACTGTAATCTATACCCTCAAAGAGTCTCTGTCAACTGCAACACTATTGATATTATGGACCCTATAATTCTTTGTGTAGATTGTGCCGTGCATTGTAGGATGTTTAACAGCATCTCTGAGCTCTGCCTATTAGATGCCAGTAAGACCCCCAGCCTCCATCCAGACATTGCCAAATATTCCCCAGCAAGAAACTCACTCTTCATTGAGGACTACTGGTTTATTACATGTGTATCATTTCCTTTGGGCCCTGAAGTATAGTTGATGAAATTTTTAGAGACTCTTCCACTGGTTGTGTAGAACCAGTGAAAGTGATAATTCTTACTGTAACAGTGAAGTGATGTTATTGCTTTAATTCACATGTACAGATATTAGTTGGATTTACTCCTTGTAAGTTGAGATTTTAGGTGGAAGCTAAAAAGGCAGAAAGGTTTTTTTTCTTTCCGTGACTGAACAGAAAGAAGTTGAATGAGTTAAGTTTCAAATATTGACTACCAAGGTTATAAATAATTTAAATGATTGTTTAAAGGAATAGGTGATGATGTGTTGGAGATTTAGAGACCCAGGGCAGTCTCCTGGAAATTAAGAGTCAGTCCAGGCAAACATTCGACTTTAATATCCCCTGTCTGGCAATAGCCAGGCATGGTTCTGCTGTGTTACTGAGAGGAGCAGGAACTCTCAGGGAAGCCTGTCTGCTGATGACAGCTCTCCAGCCACCCAGCTGGGAACCAGGCAGGACTTCAGTCCCTCAGAGGGAGAGACTGGTAACAGCCAGTAGTATTTTAGGTACCAGCGTGTTACCAGAACAGTGACTCTGACAAGGGGTGAAGATGGAGATCTGTTTGTCAACCCTTGGTTTTCAGGGGAACAAAACAGAAACTGGTTTTCTTAAGTGATGCTTGATGGCTGGCAGCAGGGTACATCCCAAGATATGGGAATAAATATGTTCCTCAAACTTGCCTGGGTAAGGGAATGCCCTGGGGCAAACTAAAAATAAAGAATCCTAACTGACCTTGAGCCTACTGGATCAGAATACGCAGAGAAGGAGCACAGCAATCTTCATGTTTTACAAGCATGGCATGTTGGCCTGTTCCCAAAGCACTGTCCTTCCTGGGGTCTTTGCACTTGCTGTTTCACCTGTGTGGAACACTGTCCCTGATCACTGCATGGAAGGTTTGCTTCATGGGTGTATGACCTGGGTAGTCACACGGAGCCCCATGCTTAGAAGAGCCTCGCATTTGGTGTAATGCTTTACTATTGCCATCTTGAAGTTTTTAGTACTCTGTGAACAAGGGCCCCATGTTTTCACTTTTCACTGGGCCCTGCAAATTATGCAGCTGACCTTGGCAGTGCGACTTGCTCCCTCACTGCTTACATGTCTCCTCCCTGAAGCCTTCCTGACTGCTTTCTGTCAAATTACAGCCCTCCTTCACACCTGCTTTCCCCTTCCCTGCCTTGTTTTCCCAACAGTATTTATTGTTCATCTCCTTTTCCTTTTTGTCTTTTTTTCAGCTTCTATCTTTTTGGTGATACATTAGCGAATAAATAGAAATCCATATCCTCATGGAGCTTATATCTTAGTAGAGGCAGTAAGTAAGCAAACGAAATATGTTTTATGCCAGGTATTGGTAAACAATATGAAGGAAAATTAAGCAGGGAAAGGAGGTAATGAAGGCTAGTGGGGGTGGCTATAATTATTTAAAATGGGATAGCCACAAAGAACTCACTGAGAAGGAGGCAAGTTGTATGTGTGTGTGTGGTGGGGGGGGGGGGGGTGCAGATATCTGTGAAGAACATTCCAGGCAGCAACAATAGCCAGTGGTGCAAAGGCCCTGAGGTGGAAGTATAATTGGCAAGTTCCAGGAGTAGTGTACCTGGTGCTTACAATGCAATGGCATGTATTTGGACCTTGAAGGCCACTGTAAGAACTTTGGCTCTTTCTCTGAGTGAGTTGGGAAGCATTGGAGAAGTTCAAGTAGAAGAATGACATGATCTGACTTAGGCACTAGAAGGATCACTCTGGATGCTGCTTTGAGAACAGGCTGTAGTGGGCAAGTGCCAAGCCATGGAAACCAGATCAGTTGAAGGCTTTGTAATAAATGCAGGTGAGAGGATGGCAGCTTGGACCAGACCAGCAGAGAAGGAGGTGGTGGGAAGTAGTTGGGTTCTAGATGATTTGTTGATATGCCGTATATTTTCTGCTTACTTGTTTACTGTTTTATTTGAGTATCTCTGCCCTACAGATGGGCCCAGGGATGCAGGAGGCTTCTCTATAGGAAAGAAGAATGTGGATGTTCAAGAATCTGGCCACGTCTGAAGCCTGAGGGACCCCAGTTCTTCTGCCATGGCCTTAGAAAATATCTTAAGGACCCTTCCCACCATTCCTTTTAAAGTCATTATTACTAATAATGGCATTTATTATTTTTTAGCTGTTTTTTTAATGTTTATTTGAGAGTGAGAGAGAGCAGGGGAGAGGGAAGAGAGAGAGGGAGACAGAATCCCAAGCAGGCCCCATGCCATCAGCACAGAGTCTGATGCAGGGCTGGATCCCACAAACAAACAGTGAGGTCATGACCTGAGCTGAAATCAAGAGTCGCCTTACCAACTGAGCCACCCAGGAGCCCCCAACTTTTTTTTTTAACCTGTTTTTTTTGTTTTTGTTTTTTTTAACATTTATTTATTTTTGAGACAGAGAGAGACAGAGAATGAACAGGAGAGGGGCAGAGAGAGAGGGAGACACAGAATCTGAAACAGGCTCCAGGCTCTGAGCTGTCAGCACAGAGCCCGACGCGGGGCTCGAACTCACGGACCGTGAGATCATGACCTGAGCTGAAGTCGGACGCTTAACCAACCAAGCCACCCAGGCGCCCCTTTTTTAACCTGTTTTTATTGAGCCTTGCTTGTTTGAGTCCTTTTGCCTCATGCTGGGGCTACAAGATGATACATGCACTCCTCTTTTTATTCATGGTGACTTTTTCCACTACTGCTTTCCACTAGCCTATAGCTACTTGAGAAGCCAGGTTGCTTGTCCAACTCATCTCTGGACATTCTGTGTTAGCCTGAGGCCGGCACATGGCAGGTCCTCCATATATGTATGGACCTGACCCACAGGCCTGACCACTGTGAAATCAGTAGGCCCTAGAGCAGACCCTGAAAGGTGGAGACCAGGGTAGGGGTTGAGTGACTTATTTTACAAAGTGTGGTTTGAGGCTCTCTATCCAGCCTACGGAAAGGTTGCTGCTACTGGGATGGTGCTGGTTTTCTCCCCTTCCACCAGCAGGGGGTTTTTACATCAAATTAAACATAGGGTTATATTTGAGCATCTCTAATGCATTTGAGGAAGTGGTCTGGGAGACTGAAACTAGTTGGGCAGGGTTGAGAAACTATTAAGGGCAGTTCAGATCTCAGATGTGAATTTGCTTGGGCTGGAATTTCCCTGGCTGTGCTTATCTCTACTGAGACATTAAGGCCCTTTCCCTCACCCCGTGTTCTAGATTTAGCTATGGCATTTGTGGCCTTGTTAGCTCCTCTCGGATGCAAGCATCTAGAGGAAACTCACTGATGCTAGCCAGCCACTGTGAGCTTTTTGTTTGGAAACCCTGGAAAAACATCTAGAAAACGGTATACAGACTAAAAGTGGGCAGGAGACAGGGAGGGGACTTATTATTTGCATAAACTTTTTCTTTGTCTCTTTGCTTTCCCCCTGGCAGCTCGCCTGTCTGCTCCCCTCTCCAGAGGCCACGTTGTCTTCAGTGCCCTCAATCACTTCCTGTCCAGTTTTATTCCCAGGGTCTTCTCACTTTCTTCCAGTGAACTACTAAACTCCAGTCGCTTCTTAACACTTCCCCTACCAGAAGTGTTTGAGGTTTAATAGATTCTCATGTATTCTTTTTTTAAAAAACAGCTTTATTGAGGTATAATACCACAAAATAAACCCATTTTAAGTGTATTCAAGGACTTTCAGTGAATTTACAGAGTTGTGCAACCATCACCACAATCCAATTTTAGAACCGTGCCATCACCCTGAAAAGATCCCCGTTACTTCCTGTTTCCTTCTCTAGCCCCAGGCAACCACGAATATATTTTCTAATCTATAGATTGGCCTTTTCTGGGGATTTCATATAAATGGTGCCTCCTATGTTCTTCTGAAATAGTGTGGAAAGGAAGTAAATCCTATTCCCCCTAATTAGCACATGGCACTGGAGGAGTCTGATTGCCCCCAGCACCTAGAACTTAAGAGTGTGAGACAGTGGGCTGATGGGTGAATCTAGCACTTACTAGAAAATGATCTGGAGAGAGTCCTTTAATTAAGTCTTTTCTGTAAAATAATAATAATCAAATGAAAGTTGTATGTATGTATGCATATATTCTAAGCCACAGAGTGCCATAAAAATGTTAGTTCTGAATGTGTCCTGAAATGTTTTTGGAAGGGTTTGTCTTTTTTAAGGAGTGGAGAGGAAGAAACAGAAACGAACAACGAGATCATGACCTGAGCCAAAGTCAGGCGCTTAACTGACTGAGCCACCTAGGCACCCCTACAGGGGAATCATTTTATTTTATTTATTATTATTATTATTTTTTTTAAATGTTTATTTTTTTTTTTGAGAGAGAGACAGAACATGAGCTGGAGGGGGGCTGAGGGAGAGGGAGACATAGAATCTAAAGCAGGCTCCAGGCTCTGAGCTGTCAGCACTGAGCCCCATGTGGAGCTCAAATTCATGAACTGTGGGATCATGACCTGAGCTAAAGGCCTATGCTTAACCGACTGAGCTACCCAGGTGCCCCAGGGCAATCATTTTAAAGAAGTTTTTAAATTATTGATGGCACTTGTTCTATCTAATGTCACCATGGTTGTCATCTTGTGGCCACCTTGTTACCTCGTACTTAATTCTTCTGTAATCTGTTTCTTAGTGACCAATTTCATTGAGTCATGCTGTTCCATCCTGAGCATGGGAGAGAATTTTCAAATGAAAGTGTTTGATTGCTATTCCTATCCCTGACTCATCTGCCCACAAAAAACACAGGGTAGTTCTTTGTCACTCTGAACAGGTCACACTTTTTATTCTCAGCATTAATTGGGTTTTAAGAAATGTGGAGAACAGAGGGGTGGGAGAAATAGGTGAACTTTTTTTTTTTAGTTTAAATAAATTGAGCGGCGCCTGGGTGGCTCAGTCGGTTGAGCGTCAACTTCGGTGCTCACAGTTCATGAGTTCAAGCCCCACATCGGGGTCTGTGCTGACAGTGTGGAGCCTGGAGTCTGCTTCAGGTTCTGTGTCTCCCTCACTCTGTCCCTCCCCCTCTCATGCTCACTCTCTGTCTTTCGCTCTCAAAAGCAAATAAACATTAAAAATTTTTTTAAATAAATTGAATAATTTTTTTTTTCCTTTTAAAGCCAAAGGAGTTGCGTTCTATATTGAAGGCAGCATGGCTTCCCCAAAGGTAATTCCTTATCCACCATCCACCCAAGGCCTGGTATGATCCAATCTTGTTTTAGAAGGATAACTCTAGGGGTGCCTGAGTGGCACAGTCGGGTAAGCTTCCGACTTTGGCTCAGGTCATGATCTCACGGTTCGTGAGTTCGAGGCCCACATCGGGCTCTGGGCTGACAGCTCAGAGCCTGGAGCCCACTTCAGATTCTGTGTCTCCTTCTGTCTACCCCTCCACTGCTTGCACTCTGTCTCTCGCATTGTCTCAAAAATAAATAAACATAAAAAAAAAAGAAGAAGGATAACTCTAGCAGTAGAGTGGAGGAAATATTGTATATTGGGGAGGGTAGAGAAAAGGGATCATAATATCTTCTAAGAGTCCTAATTTATTGTCCTTTGCTTTATGTGTTCCTAACACAACCCAGATCTGCATTGTGATAGTGCCAGAAAACTGCAATTTTCAAAGGTTATGACAATTCAAATCCTTGTGATATCCAAAATTTGAGGCAGCTATCATTATTCTATATATGTTTTTAACAGCAAACCTTGATGGCTTTTTATTACAGTTGCAGTTAAGCATACTAGAATTTGAATACACTGGACTGTTTACCATTAACATAATCATTTTTCTCTGGTAATCATGGACTACCAGGATTAGAATATTCCAGAGCTTCAGTGTTTATTTCTGTAACATTCCTGACAAGTGTGTGTGCCCTGGATGAGATTTAATAGAAGCTCCTCTTTATTTCTCCAGGGAGCCCATTCATTCATGGAAAACTCTTACAGCGACTTCTTCCTTATATTGGAAGTCTTAAACTTTTTTTTTTTTTTAATTTTTTTTTCAACTTTTATTTATTTTTGGGACAGAGAGAGACAGAGCATGAGCAGGGGAGGGGCAGAGAGAGAGGGAGACACAGAATCGGAAACAGGCTCCAGGCTCTGAGCCATCAGCCCAGAGCCTGATGCGGGGCTCGAACTCACGGACCGCGAGATCGTGACCTGGCTGAAGTCGGACGCTTAACCAACTGCGCCACCCAGGTGCCCCGGAAGTCTTAAACTTTTGATAAGATCTTTCAACACAAGGTTTCTAGTTCTAAACCTAGGAGACAAAAGTTCAGAGGAATTTCAAACTTTTCACCTGATAGCATCTGAGCTGCTCTGTGCTTGGAAAAATAAATAAAGTAAAAATTGCGTGTTAGGAAATGTTGAACAGAGCCAGGTTGGGAAAACTCTAGAGTTTTCCAGCTCTTCCTTGGGTTGGATCATGACTTTTCTTAGCTTTATGTGAGGTGACATTCCCAGAACATTAGACCCATCTATATTCAGATAAAAGTATAAAACATTCCTAAAACATCATTTCACTGTTTGGGATTATCCCTAGTCTCTTGTCTGTGCTGTTGTGGCTTCCTCCGTGACTAGGCTTCCTGTTTCCACTGATGCCTCTTTATTGCCAGTCCATTTTCCACAAAGCTACCTGAGTGCCCTTTAACTGTAATCAGATTGTGTCAGTCCCTTTCTTCACTCTCCAGTGGCTTCTCATCACATTTAAAGTAACACCTAAATTTTATCCCTTGGCATGCAAGGTCCTATGTAGCCTGGAGTTTTGCTCATTACTCCCTACACTTCAGCCACACTACATTTTTACTGTGCTGGGGCATTGCAGCTGCTTTTTCTCCCCAGAATGCTCCCCCCGCCGCCGACTCCTAGCTTTTTGCATGGCTGGTTAATTCCTTAACTTTACTACAGGTACAGAGTTTGCACCCTGTGCAGTTGGTTCAAGCCACTACTTGTAGAAGAGAACAAGTTAAGATCAAATTTATCACCTTCGGGCAAAAAAACATAAAGCTTACACACCTCAGGGCACTGACAACATATAATGTTAATTATCCAGGCATGTCTGTATGAAATTTTTTTATATATTCTTTGTAGGAGAAATATTTCTTATTGTGAGAAATTCCTACCTCCTTCCTTCTCATCTGCTGAATACATGTTAGGATCTGCCCTTGCCTGTTACTTTCTCCTTTTTAACCACATTTAATAATATGATAGCAACTATTATTATTTTTGAGGGCTTCCTGGGGGCTATGCATTGTTCTAAATATCTGAGTTGATTCGTGTAATCCTCATAATGATCATATTGCATGGGAGGTACTATTATTATCCCTACTTTACAGAAAAGAAAACAGAACCGTTAATGATTAGAAAGTGGCAAAGCCAGGGTTTGAACCCAGAAAGTATGGCCCCGGAGCCCATGTTTCCAACTACTACCTGTATTAAAGTCATTGACCTGTTTTCACCTTCAGACTCAAATCTGCCGGTTCTTAGATTGTTCCCCACCTTGATGCTAACTGTGTCTGGATATCTCTGGTGTCCTTGATGCTGGCATCCTGTGTATCATCTCAGAGTCTAGACCACAGAGTGAATGTATACCTGAAATGCTTGCTGATGATGCTGAGATGGAGATAGCACAGTCTCCAACTTCCAGAAGCTTATAGACTAATTCAAGAGGCAATTCTATGGGTGAATCAGTGGGATGATGCACAAGAACCTAGACAACTCTGCCCTTTACTCCCTGTGCTCCTTAACTGTACCCAGCTGTTGATTCAGTCACCTTGTCTTGTATTCCTGTCACTGGCCCTTTGCCTGGCTGTGATGGCCTGTCTTGCTTTGAATGATAGATGTATGGGTCAGGGTTCTGGCAAGAAACAGTGGGCTCAGGGGATGTGGCCAAAGAGAATTTAGTCAAGGGACATTTATTTTTATTATTTAAAAAAATTTTTTTTAATGTTTATTTATTTTTGAGACAGAGAGAGACAGAGAGTGAATGGGGGAGGGTCAGAGAGAGAGGGAGACACAGAATCTGAAGCAGGCTCCAGGCTCCGAGCTGTCAGCACAGAGCCCGATGCGGGGCTCGAACTCACAAACTGTGAGATCATGACCTGAGCCGGTCAGACACTTAACTGACTGAGCCACCCAGGCACCCCTAGTCAAGGGACATTTATAGAATGGGAGCAGGGTTGAGGGAACCAAGAAGGGATGGTGAAGCAACCTGAGACTAGCAACAGCAGGAAGATATTACCCCTAGGCTTGAAGGGCCAGGGGAAGAAGTGGTGTACCCCACACAGGGAGAGCTGGAGCCTGGGATGAGGGAGGGGTTACCTGGCAGGAACTCTGCCATAGAGGAATGCAGCTACTGGAGTCATTCATGGTGCTGTCTTTCTGCTGGTGCCTTCCATTGGAGCTCCCACTGGAATGCCAACGACATGGCTTAGGTAATGCAGTTCTTAAGAGGTCAGCCTCTTGGAGTTCGGAACAGGCTCAAGAAGAGTTGGGAATGGATTGGATGGTGAGGGTGTATTTAAAGGGAGAGTAACACAACAGATGACTTACTGTCCCTTTCTGGTTACCTCCTGGGGTTAATCTTTTATGCCTGTTCCTCTAACCTGTTTTAATTAATTTATCTATCTATCTATCTATCTATCTATCCTTCCACCCTAAGCATTTAGTGTGTACAGGATCTTTGTTAGCCTCAGGGAAGCTATAGAAATAAAAGTGCTTGTCCTTAAGGAACTCACAGTTTATGCTTGGTGTTCTCAGTTCTGCCTCAGCAATGAGATCTGGTGTTCCCTGTCAATTTCTGTCCTCCTTCATTATTCTCAGAAAATGGTAGACCCCTGCCAATAAGCACTTCAAAGAGCACTGTATCAGTGAAGGCTCTTTCATTTACAAGAGACAGAAAACCTAACTCAAATTGGGTTAGGCAAAACAACAGCAAACAAACAAACTGGCATTTATTAGCTCAAGAACGCAAAGGCCCTAGGGTATTCTGGCTTTAGGCTTTGATTCAGAGGTCTGATTGCTTTCTTCCAAGGTGGCCTTGTTGTCGGGTTCCATGAAGTGAACAGATTGCTGCTCTTTCTGGTAGAGAAAATGGAGGACCTTTCCCCTCCCAGACCCAGCAAAAGTGTCCTTGCATCTCTGAATCATTCCAAGATGGGACTGTGACCTATCATGAAAGCGAGGATACTGTGACACTGCAAAGGGCAAGAATGAGTCATATGCTCACCCTGGAGTGGGGAAGGGGGCAGTTCTGTGCCAATGGAAGGCCACATACTAGGATGGAGGAGGTGAATGCTAGCTGATAAATAGGAAAAAAACCCAAGGGGATATTAAAGGCAGAGTCAATATACCTGAACCTGTTATGGATAAGGTATTCGAATTATTTTAAATCACTCACATTGAAGCCTAAACTGGACCAGAGATACTTAGGATTTTTAGACTTTAATTTTGTCTCCTAAATGCCCCTGCCTATTCATGCCTCTCTTTCCCACCCTCACCTTCTCTCCTTTACCAAGAAACTAGAACACAAAAGACCAACCCACTCTACACAAAAGATGCTTTAATGTAGTACCTTTAAAAGAAAAAAAAGCTTTCACTGTACTATTTGTGTAGATTCAGCTTATAGTAAGAAATCAGGAGATAGAGGGTCCATTTACTAGTCGACTGTTGTTTTTTCAGGCTCTTTGATACAGAAATCTAATTTTTTCACTCACAATCAATTTGGCATTAAAAGGTCCCGTAATTTGGTCCCATTAGTCACGCACTTTTATCTTGACTTCAGAGTCAGACAGAAATTCTAGCTCATACATTTAAAGAACTGTAGGCACTTGGTCAAATCAGTCATCTCAATTTCTTCATTGGAAAAGAGAGTAGTATCATCTGCTGCTAAATATTTTCTTTCTCTCTTATATATCCTGTCTGTCTATCTACTTACCTACCTATCTGTCTCCTCTAAACAAGCATGTATACAATCTCTCATTTAATCTTCCCGACAACCCTGTGAAGGCTAGAGGGTACCTATTTTACACACCAGGAAACAAGCTGAATGAAAGAAGTAACAAGCTAAGCTTGTGTTGAGACCTTTGGTGTTGGAGGAGCTGGGATTTGAAACCAGGTCTGTCAGATTCCTAAGCCTGTGTGCTTCGTTATCTTACCAAACTGTCTCGGTTCTGTGCCTCCCAAGAAGGAGCTGAGGTGAAAATTCGATGGCGCGGGGCGCGGAGGAGCCTAGCATCCCCGGACGCTGTTAATGCCGTGTGGTGAACGCCAAGTGCACGCATTTCTCCCGCTCGCTGGGAGCCCACAGACGTGCAGCCCTGCCTGCGCTCACAGCATTGTGGACTGAAGCACCCCACTTATCTCTCTGGAGTGTCCTTTTCTTCTTTTGCAAAAAGGAGATGATAGTATCTCGATTACTACCCAACCCGTGTAAATTCTGTTCTCCCTTTCGCCCCCAGCTCCCAACTCTGTGGTCTGCACGAAGCTTCCACAGGTGTGAAAGAGTTTGAGGTTCTAGAAACTGTATTAAATGCCAGCTTCTTCATCTGCCAGTTTACGATGGTTCCATGATACATAATCTCTATGAGTTTTGTTTATTTGTAAAGTGAATCTTTAAATACCTTCTCCGGGGTAGGAAATACGAGATACTGTATGTAAAGTGCTGCCCACCTCCTTTCCTTACCTCTACTGCTTCTGCCCATTCTTCAAGGCCCATCTAAAGTCAGAAGAATCAAAATCAGAACTCCACCTTCTCCTTGAGGCCTTTCTTAACAACTGCAACCCCAGTCTGCACCATTCTTGCAAATTCTCATTGTATTTATCCCTGTACCAGCTCCTGTATCCATTATATTTACCAAACACAATTCCAGAGACATAGGAAGCACCCTGTAAGTAAAAGAACAGTACAGTTTTTTTTTTAATCAAATAATAGAAATGTTAAAACAAGACTGGAATTTAGAAAATAAGTGCTAAAAATTCTACATTTTTTAATTTCAGGGATTGAAGGCTGCTTGGTAAAAGCTGCCTTGTAGGGCGAATATAATGGGGGGGGGGGGGAATTAGGCTTTCCTTTTTTAAAGTTGAGAAACAATTTCCTGACATCTCTTGAAGTAACTAGGGGTACCTGGGGTAGTAACTAAACCCAAATTAACAGTCTCAAATCCAGGGGCACCTGGGTGGCTCAGTTGGTTGGGTGTTTGACTTGAGCTCAGGTCATGATCTCACTGTTGGCTTCAGATCCTCTATCCCTCTCTCTCTCTCTGCCCCTCCCCCACTTGCACGCACATGCTCTCTCTCAAAAATAAATAAAACATTAAAAAAAAAAAGAATCTCAAATCCAGAGAAAGCATTGCACAATGAGCCCAGATATTTTTAGGTGCTTGTATAATAAACCCTACTAATGGATTTATTTACATAAAACTCTGTTTCCTTTTTCATATTTTAGATGGAGCAGATTAAAAGGGCAAATAAACTGTTTACGAATGATTGTATATTTCTGAAGAAAACTTTGAACATCCCAGTTATATCAGAGAAGCCTTTGTTGTTTAATGGACTTAACTCAATAGATTCTCCAGAAAATGAAACTGTTGATAGCAGTTTTTCTCATGAAGAAGAGCCAGCAGCAGCTGGAGAAGACCTCTCTCCTTCCAGTCCTCAAGAATCTGATGTTCAGCCTGTACAACCTGAAGAAGTGTCAGCTAGAGATTTCCTGCAGAGACTAGACTTGCAGATTAAGTTGTCAACACAGGCAGCCAAGAAACTAAAAGAAGAGAGCAGGTAAAAATATGCTGGTAAAATGTCAGAAGCTGAATAAATTACTCTTACGATGTCCTTGCTTTGCTTAGTTTTGTTTTGTTTTCTCTCTGCTTCTGTTTCCTTTTTTCTCTTTTGCTTTAAAAATTGTATTTTAATTCTAGAAAGTCATTTTTAATATATGAGGTCTAAAAAGAGCTATTGCATTCTGCATAGTGCTTTATCTATTGCAATGTGCTTGTTTTTAGCTCTGTTACTTGTTATAAAAAGTTTGGGGGTGGTGGGGTGGCTCAGTTGATTAAGTGTCTGACTCTTGATTTTGGCTCAGGTCAGGATCCTAGGGTCGTGAGATTGAGCCCCGCATCAGGCTCCACCCTGATTGTGGAGCCTGCTTAAGAATCAATCTGTCGGTCTGTCTCTGTCTCTGTCTCTGTGTCTCCCCCCCTCCTCCACCCCTCTCCCCCACTTGAACTCCTTCTCTTTAAAAAAATAAATAAAATATATATATATATATATTTTAAAGTTTGTTTCTTTGCTTTAGTAGCATAACTGTCCAGCTAGCAGTCCTGGATGGCAGCCAAGCAGAAACATCTAGTTTACCCCTTCAAAGGAAGCAATGCCCTAGGGAATACTTGCGAAATACTGATCCCAATAAATTTGTCAAAGACCTTGTCCATTATTTGTTACTAGGTGTTTTTCATGTGAGCTTTTTTCTTTATTCTTTGTTAGGGAAAATCTTTCTCTCTCCTATAGAATTGGTTTTCTTCTTCCTTTATGATTCCAAAAATGGCACAAGCTATTGTGTTTGCCTTTTTTTTGCCCTGGCTACCAGGAAGCTTGCAACTAAAACTGATTTTCAGTTCAACTAGTACAGTATTTCATATAGCTAATATATTTGTATCCTTCTCCTTTCCTTAATCCTGATATTTTATTTCTAATTCATCTTATTATATGTATTTGTTGTAGGCACATCAAGCCCTTTGGAGAAAAAGGTGGCATATAAAAACTATAAACAAATTTGAATATAATAATTTTATAATTTAATACATTTTGTTTAAATGTAATAGAAAATATAAATATAAAGCAAGTACCATTCTTTATTCCAGTAACTGAGATGCCAATAAAATGCATCTAATGAGCATTTACCCTAATGAGTATTTACATTTCATCCAAGACATGCAAAATATTATATATTGATATACTCCTGCACTTCTTTGGCAAGTGGATATTAAGTTATATAATAAGTACAGTATATGTATTAGTTATCTGAATATCATTTTAAAACACTGATTTATGCTGAATTTTCACTTTTTTTCAGAGATGAAGAAAGTCCTTACGCAGCTTCCCTCTATCACAGTTAGATGATCAGGGACGATAATCTAACCTGGATTAAAAGGTGGTTGGATCATGAAGAAACCAACAACTAAAGATTCAAAAGCATATACATCCTTAAATCACAACCAAATAGTTTCACCTACTGCAATTGCACTGACGTGATTATTTCCTCTGGCTTTCTATGATTTTAAGTCTTTATTATGGCATGAGAGCAAAATCGTATCCTAAAGATCATCACTTTTGTAGGTGATGGTAGTTTTTAGACTAGTTTTTGTAAATACTAGTTAACATAAAGCATCAAAGACTATATACATATTCAAGCTGAAAACAGTGTTTATCTTCTGAAAAATCCTAATGATGTGAAATATATGGTTGCTGTTTAAGTGATGCTGATTTTGCTATGTGTTTATAACTTAAGTGCTACATATATATATATATATTTCGATATGTATTGCAATATTCTGTATTAATATAAAGAACCAAATTTTGTCTGCTATTTTGTAAGAATAAACTACAAAAGCCTGAATGAGAAAATAAACTATGTTTTCATATTTGAGTCTGTAATTTTTTTCAACAAATAGAAATAAAATTGATTTTTAAATTATTTTTGAAATGATGACAGCTTTTCCATTTTAATTGCTTTTATTATTATAATTGGAATTTTTAAAAAGTTTCAGTAATCTAAAAGCAAATCAATTATGGGTATTAGTAGCCTTTGCATTTTCATAATATTTGAACTGATTTGTTTGAGGTATAGTTTAAACACAGAATATGATCAGAAGGAGAAATAAAAAATACCATGCACCGAGACACTGGTGAATTCTAGTTTAGATTTCATGAAGTCACTTTGGAGAGTGTTTTTTAGTCACTGTGCTCATTTGAGTTGAGGATTAAGCTTTTATTTACCTCATTTGTATCATATGTACAGGTTATAGCAGTAAGCCTTAAGCAATACATTACTTACAATTAAAGGGTTTTTTTGGTCTCAATTTTTATTCAAGTATCAGGTTAAATCTTAAGCTTCCACAAAAATTTCCCATATTTACCCGTCCCCCACTTCCCCAAAGGAATCTGCTTTCTGTGGAGCAAACAGGACTTTCCCCTCATTTTCTCTTCCCTTTCTTGCTCCTCCAGGTCTTCCGTTAAGCAGGAAACAGGTGTCCTTAGGTGTCAATGCAGCAGAGCTGGTAGAAGCAGAACCGCACAGGTCCAGCCCTTGAGGGTGATGTATAGGTGCATGCATGGGAACAGCAGTTGTCTGCCCTTGGCTGGAATTTGTTCATAACATACATAATCCCTTATGTTCTGTTTTTTTTTTTTTCTCATGCTATTATTGTTTTTGATATAGGCTGATATGTTTTTCTCTTAAAGTTTATTTATTTTGAGGGAGAGAGGGAGAGGGTGTGAGTGTGGGGGAGGGGAAAAGAGAGAGGGAGAGAGATTATCCCAAGCAGGTTCTGCACCGTCCACTGTCTGCACAGAGCCCAACACAGGGTGCGAACCATGACCTGAGGCAAAATCAAGAGTCAGATGCTCAAATGACTCACTCAGGGCCACTGAGGCGCCCCAGGGTGATCTCTTGATCATGCTTTGCTACTACTTATGAGGAGTTAGTTGGAAGAGGAGAAAACAAGAAGAAAAAAAATTGGGGTGCCTGGGTGGCTCAGTCGGTTGAGCGTCCGACTTCAGCTCAGGTCATGATCTCATGGCTGGTGAGTTCGGGCCCCACGTTGGGCTCTGTGCTGATGCCTCGGAGCCTGGAGCCTGCTTCAGATTCTGTGTCTCCCTCTCTCTCTGCCCCTCCTCTGCTCATGCTCTGTCTCTCTCTCTCTGTCAAAAATAAACATTTTTTAAAAAATTTAAAAAAAAATAAAGGAAGGGAAACCATCATGTCTGTAAGAAAAGGTCTAGGCCTCTCTGGAGGCAAAGGAACTTTAAAAAATGTAAAGTTATGTTGTTTAACATAAGCTGAAATTTGAAAGAAACCCAAAAGACATAAATCCAAAAACGCTATCCAAAAGATGTAATATAAGCAGAAATTTAAAATTAAGGGCACAATCTTAGAAATACTCTTCTGAATATTTCATCGTTGCCTAAGGTCTCTCTTAGCACTTTCTGGCCAAAACATCTCTCTCCTTCATTAAATTAAATTCTGAATTTGTTGTGGCCACAGCTGACCTGTCTTGGACCAGAGTACTTTAGTACTGCTTTGGAGGAGTAGACTGAGCCACAAGGAACCAGGTTTGAGGCCACGCTTTAACTGCTTCTTGGCCATCAGAGTTTGAGCACACGCTGTGCCCTTGTTCTTTTTGTGAACCAGTTTCCTCATTTATAAAACAAGGCTGACGATCCCCTGCTTGTCTTGGTTACTGCTGGGAGCTAATGAATGTCACTGTGTCGGAAAACTGCAATACATTCCCTAAGTAAATGTCTCATTTTAAAATATACCGCATAGATAAATTATAGAAAAGTGAATGGATAACATGCTTTAATTGCAGCCAGACTTTTTTTTTCTGATGTAAAAGCTTCCCATTTGGACTTAGCCCTATAGGACACAGGTGAGGTAGCAGTCATGTTATCAAAAATGACATTAAAATGCTCTGACTCATTGTGTTTGGCAAGGATATTTTGGGCATAGTTTGTTTTTAGCTCTCCCTTACTGCTCACCAGTGAGTACTGGCTTGTCTAGAACATACTGAGTTTAGTTTTTGTGTGTGTCAGGCTTTGGTTTTTGTTTATTTTTACAACTCAGGAGGGGGAGGAGCAGCAGTGGTTTCCTACCCATGAAAAATAGCCTCTTACATTTCCCTATAAGTGCCTCCGTCCTCACCAAAAAGTAGGTACCAAGCAGGAGCATTCAAGACAAGTATCAGAAGGCCATTTGGATTAGGGACAGCTAATACACAGAGCATCATATTCAGATTTCCAACTGAAATATATAGAAAAATATGTTATTACTTTATGCTGAATAATGCATTTGCAAAGCATTCTTTGGTTTGGGAACATTGCCCATTAACATTTCAGGAGGACCTTGGGCCACTGTGTGTTTCCAGGGATGTGTTTGTGATGGTAGCTGAGGGAGAGGAGATGCAGGGACCCCAAGTTCATTAACCTTTTCCTCAGGGAAGTTCATTTACCAGCTCTGGTCCACAAAGAAGGGAATGATTGTTTTCTGTGTTTCTGTTCTACTGCCTGGCTTTCTTGCTCTCAATTGAGAAATGTTGGCCTGGATTAAATTCAGCTTAGATAACCCAGATCTGGCATACATTTTTACTTTGCTTTGGTAGTGTTTATGACCTCATTTTTCTTCTTGGGGAGCATACAGTTATCCCTATTAATAAAGTGGATGTCTGAAAATTCACTAATAGAAAATATTAAGAGTGGGGGAAATTACTGATGAAACCAGCAACTCCTATGCCCGTTTTCCAGGTTCCTTTCTGCACCAGTGGGGCCTGATAAAGAGCCAGCAGGAACAGCCAAAAAGCAGAGAGCTATCCTTTATGCTAGATAGGTTTTAAGGAAATGTTAATTTATTTTAACTCCCAAAAGGGAACTGGTGATGGAAATGACATCTTGTAACAGACATATTCTATGAGGTGTTTTGATACCCAGCATGCCTTGAAAACAGAACCCCCTAATTCTTCAGGAGGTGTCTATGTGACACAGCGGGAAGAAGCTTCAGTTTTAAATTCAGTCTGTTACAGGCTTCCCAAAGCAGCATATCTCTGATTATAAAATGTAAATCTATAAGGAAATAAGGATTCTATATACAAAATCTCAGCTTACATACAACTTTACTTCTCAAATCATTTTTATGGCAAGAAAGCTATGTTTGACCACTTCTAAAAGGTTAACTACTGCACTTTCATCACTTTCTAAAAATCCTTGACTCAAATTACTTTAATCACAGACTTAGAAGTGTTTGAAGCTATGTTTTCTGAAACAGTCTAAAGACTCCTGAATCTTTTGCCATTTTTACAGGCTGCTGTAAATACGCTTGATGGCATCGGCTTCTTCTTTATCAAGGATGCCCTTCTCCACGTAAGCATCAGCTTGTTGGTTGATGAAGTCCCTCATCTTTGAAAGGTCATAATCTGGAAAATATCGTCAGAGTGTCATGAGCAGAGATAGGAAAGAGACATCCCCTTATAGTGATTGCCATGAACTAAGAAGCGTTTTATACAAAAACACAACTACTATTCCATCGCAGTCTTTCACATCAGAAGACATATTAGATGTTGGCATTTTTTCAGTCTTTACAGTTTAAAATCGTGTTTATGTATATTGTCTCATTTGTTGTCCATGATCACACCTGCAAGGTGTTCAGGTAGGGAGTATCACCATCATTTTAGCATGGGGAGAACAGGCCCATAGACCATGGCTTTGAAAACTTAATATTTATACCAATCACCTGGGGGCTCTTACAGATTTGTATCAGTAGGTCCGAGGCAGAGGTCCAGATCCTGCATTTTAAATACGCTCCCAGGAGATATTGCTGCTGCTGGTTTGGGAATCACACTTGGGGAGACAATATCCTAAAGCTTAAGTACCTTCAAGGTCACACAGGTAGTAAGAGTTACAAATAGAACCAGGTGTTTTCATTTTCTGTAATTGTTATACAGGTTAAGTTCCTGTTGATGTGACAACCCATTTTTTTTTTTCCAAATTAAGAATTACCATTGGGGCACCTGAGTGGCTCAGTCGGTTGAGGGTTCGACTTTGGCTCAGGCCATGATCTCACAGTTTGTGGGTTTGAGCCCCAAGAGCCTGCTTCAGATTCTGCGTCTCCCTCTCTCTCTGCCCTCCCCTGCTTGTGCTCTGTCTCTCTCTCTCTCTCAAAAATAAATACTAAAAAAAAAAAAAAAGAAAGAAAGAAAAAGAATGACAATAATTTTCACACTATCTGAATTATATGCATGGAGGAAAAATGCACAGAGCTTTTTTATTTTATAAAGAGAAACTGCTTTGTGGTTCTGTCCTAATTAAACAAAAAATCTGTGTAAACCATCAAACCACCCATCAAAAGCAAAGAGATCCTCAAGTAAGGAGGACACCTGTGGCATTTTTCTGAAAGCTTAAAACCCACATCCTTCCTTGATGCTCATTGTTTTAAAAAATGAAAAATAAACACAAAAATAAAATTTAAATAACCTGAATTCTATTAATCATAAATAACCAGAGTTAGTATTTTGTTATATATATAAGCAAAAAGAAAAAAAAGAAAAAATATATGTATGTATATTTTGCTTTTCAAATATACCTATCTCAACCCAGAATTAAGATCACGGTATAATATACAACCTTATTAACAATCTTCTTTCACTTTACACAGTAAGCATCAATATTTTCCCGAAACACCACTTAATGGCTATGTACAATGCATCCTATGGAGGGTACCAAAATTTATGGCACACATCCCTCAGGGCTGGACATGGGGGTCTTCCACATCACAGCGTACCTGGGGAGATTCCCCCCAGATTCTGAGTTGCCTGAAGCTGAGTTCCTTGAGGACAGTGCCATTCACCTTGGCTATAGCCGCCGCTAGAAGAGAGCCCTGCCTTCTGTCAGTTTGTAAAGGAAAAAAAAAAGGAAAGGAAAGGGGGTAACAGAAGCTCAGAGCACCCCATGAAAGGAAAACTATAAAGAACATCTCTATAAGTGCCAGGTGTTTATCATATCAAATGAGCTGAGGCTCAGATAAAGCCGGTTTCCTCTCAACCAAGAGAGGCATTTGCTCCCATTAGGGGTTCGCCTTGAAGATTAAAGACATAACTGCCAGCCGGGGCACTTTACAGCCATCATCTGATATGCTGCTCGCAAAACTCCATGAGGTAAGCATTAGTATCCCCATTTCAGAGATGAAGAAATGGGACAGAGGAGGGAAGTCACTTGCTTGGGTCATGGTAGAGTCAGGTTCTGAACCCAGGTCTGTCTGTCACTGCCCTGAACTACCCTGTGGCCTTGAAGTAATGAACGTGAAGCCACTAACAGGTGTAGAACAAATGTTCATTAAGTGCTTGGGTTTTGTTGTTGGCTTTTATTTTCCCTGTCAGGACAAAACAGAATCAAGCTGCACATATGATTTGTGTGCTGATTCCTCACAAGCTGATTCCAGTCTCATAGGGCACAAAGAGGCGCCTCTTAATTATCACCAGCTCAAATTAATACTGGCTTTTCTGAGTTGGCTGCAGGGTCAACGTCTTTAGTGGGACGAAAGACAGCTCAAGGGCAGATGTGAAGAGGTCTGGGTGATTCGAATGGACAAACAGGAAAGTATTTTGCTTTCTTTTGAAATGGAAAAACTGTATCGTTAAGACAGCTCTCACTGCGCCGCAGGAAAACTAGCTGGCTGTTAGATTACACAAGTCAGTAGTCACGTTGCTAATCTTAAAAATATGTTTTAAGGTTGTTAGGCTCAAAAGAAAAAAGGGCTGTGATTCATTTTTTTAAAAGTACAGACTTTTTTTTTTTTAAGGGTGCATAAAGTTTTATTATCCTTCTCAGCATCACATCACATGGACCTCCCTTTCCTGGCTCTGGGAAGGAGAGGCAGGTTACCCAGACCCCTGCCCAGCAAAGGGCATGAGCAGAGGTTAAGGAAGGTCAGAACTAATAGAGCTACTGGACTTCCTGCTCACACAGCTGCAGCCACTGTGTGACCCTAGGAACGAGATCCACCGGCTTTAAGAGATGACCTAGGTCAAGCAGAGCACATATGAAGGCAATGGAGGAAAAGCTGTCTGCTTCTGTCTTCAGGGGGGTATACTGCACATCACCCTCACTTCCTGAGGGCAGAAGGGAGCATCAAACTCAATACCGTCATTTTGAAATTTGCTCACAGAGCCTTGGAGATGCAAGCACCAGGGTTCCATGCTTGACTAGGTTGATCATTTCTGGAAGTTGAAGATTATATTGCAGGATGTTGCAGGTTATGACCGGGAGTGTGATTCATGTTAATCAGTGAAAGAAATAACATAAGTATTCAAAATTGTTGGACCATCAAATTAACATTGGTTTCAGAATGCATTTTGGTACTTTCTATATTACACTCATTCTAAGATAAACATTTTTTATTGTATATTTTAAAAAAATTTTTTATGTTTATTTTTGAGAGAGACAGAGCATGAGCAGGGAAGGGGCAGAGAGAGAGGGAGACACAGGATCTAAAGCAGCCTCCAGGCTCTGAGTTGTCAGCATAGAGCCTGAAGCAGGGCTCAAACTCATGAACTGTGAGATCATGACCTGAGCCAAAGTCAGACACTTAACCATCTGAGCCACCCAGGCGCCCCATTTTTTAAAAGTCTTTACAGTCACTGATGGCATGTTATAACTTTTCTTCCTTAGTGGTACATGAAACAATGGTTCATTTG
Organism: Prionailurus bengalensis; assembly: GCF_016509475.1. Taxonomy (NCBI): domain Eukaryota; kingdom Metazoa; phylum Chordata; class Mammalia; order Carnivora; family Felidae; genus Prionailurus; species Prionailurus bengalensis. The sequence continues at coordinate 52,791,020 of NC_057355.1, forward strand.
TCAATCAGTGACAGATTTGATGTAATATGGTTCATGTGAATTTTAATGGAACTGATAGCCTGGAAATTCACATTATTTTGAGTCAAATAAACTATGTGTGAAAAGCTGATAATTATTTCCATTTCACTGAATTTAACAAGACCATAGGCTAAAGAGGAACTGAAAATACCTCTTTCTCCCATTGTGCTCTCTTATATCAGTGGTCCTCAAACTTAGCTACACAGTGGAATCATGGGGAGGGGGTTAAAAATACTGATGCCTGCATCCCTTTCTTTGAGTTTCTGCTGTAGTGGTCCCGAGATGTGACCTGGACGTCAGGACATGTAAGAGCTCTGCAGGTGATTTGAATGCACTTTCAAGTTGGAAAACACCCCTCGTCTCATTTTAAAAGCATCCTTTGGCAACTGCTCAGCCAGACACCTGGGAGTCATACTGGACTCATCTGTATCCATTGCTGTCAAGTTTCTCCCTTCTTTATTTCCTCTGCCTTGCCTTGGTTTAAGCCCCATAATTTCTGCTCCAGATCTTTGCCTTCAAGCTCTGCCCAATCCCCTGGGGTCCTATTTCTTCGATCTATAGCCACACTGCTGCCAGAGAGATTTCTCAGTTCTTAACCTAATTAAGTCCTAATTTAGGTTCCCCTGGCTAAAACTTACCTCCTTTGCAGGACACGCAAGCACCTTCCTGATCTGGCTGCTACCCACCTCCCACCTCTGGCTGCCGATCCTTCCCACAGATACCCAGTGTTCCTGGGAAACTGGGTGGCTTCAGTTCCCAGAACACATGACTCTCTTTCGTCCTTTTATGTCTTGGGCCCAGTGTTTCCTCTGCATCCACCTCTCGTCACTCAGCTTTCCAACAAAGGCTTTCCTGCAACCCTTTCTTTCAGTGCTATGCATCCTTGTAAGGAGATGTGCCCCCCACCTTTGTAGCACTGCACCTGTCTATGATAGCGCCGAGCAGGCTTTAGTGGTGCTGGGAGCAGGCTTTAGTGGTAGCTTTAGTGGTGCTGGGAGCTCCTTGGGGGTCAGGGAGGGCAAGGGGAGGCTGCATCTTACATTTGCATATCTCTGGTACTCAGAACAGAACAGTCTTGTTCTGTGTTTTAAGTGAGTGACTGCTTTTGTAATTGCAGGGTCCATCTAATATGTGGTCAAAAAATTCCCTTTTTAGAAAATACTCCAAGGGGGCCCTGGGTGTCTCAGTTGGCTGAGCGTCTGACTCTTGATCTCAGATCAGGTCATGATCTCACAGTTTGTGAGTTCGAGCCCCCTGTTGGGGTTGGAATTGCTTGGAATTGCTTGGATTTCTTTGGATTTCCAAGCAGGTTCCTTGTTGACAGTGTGGATCCTGCTTGGAATTCTCCCTTTTCCTCTCTCTCTTTCTCTCTCTGCCACTCATGCTGTTTCTCTCTCTCAAAATAAATAAACTTAAAAAACTTATGAAAATAAATACTCCAAGAAAAGGGCAAAATATTGATAATTATTGAAGGTGGTTGGTGGATACATGGGGATTCATTATACTATTCTCTCTACTTTTGTTTGATACATTTCATAATAAAATGTAAAAGAAAAGGCCTTTGCCCAAGAGGTGGCTTTGAAAAATATGAGAAATGGAGATTCTATTCCTGTATCCTGGAATGTTTTTGGACTCTGACAGGAGACTTTAGCCCAGTTTGACTGTGGGAAACTTTATTTAACAAGAACCCCTGACAAATGGGTGAGGTTGGCAGTTTGCAACCATACTAAGTCCTTACCTTCTTTATTTTCTTTTTTGTCGTGTTTCTTCAGCCACTCAATATTTTTTCTGATGGCTTCCAAATAGGCTTCTGTTTTCCCTGGAAAAGGGAAAAAAACTCATAGCAAGTACTCATAAAATATCACTGCATCTCTTTTTAAAGACCACACTCTTGTTCAGAACCATAAATGCTGGACTCATCAAGCACTTGTGAGGTGGTATCCGTGACAAAATAGTGTGCATATTTGGGTGGGGGATGTTGAGGAGAAAGGGTAGAGATGAGATTCCAGGACACAGGACCAGGCAGGCTAGTAAGTGTCAAGGAGCCATTATCCACACACACATAACTGCAGTCTCATGTCTTGGCAGAGAAGAGTTTTGATTCAGTTCACTGGATAGGTGAACAGTTCTTAGACTGCATCATTTCTGGTTAGGAATGTTCTTCCAGTTCTTCCAACTGGTTAGGAGTATTCTCAGGTCAAGAATTAAATCAGAGTGGCAGATCCTGAAAAGACTCCATCACCAAATAAGTCATGTTAAGGAAGTCCAAATCTGTGGCTTAGTGTAGGCTGCTATACAAGTCTTCTGCCCAATCTGGCAGGGAGCGTGTGACAACTCAGATGAAGAGATGACCTGGGCCTCATTTCAAGGTTTGGGTATGAACCTTAGAACTCATTCTAGTAAAACTCCCCTGGATATAAACATTCTCCCATGAGCCTCGAGTGTTGTGAGAGAAGTGCCTGCTCTGTGGTGCCCTTCACGTACATTGTTGTCTGCAAGTGGGCATTATCATCCACTGAGAGATGAGGAAACTAACACCCAGAGAGGCTAAGCGACTTGTCTGAGGCCACACAGGAAATAACAGAAGTAGAATTTGGACTCTAGTCTTCCCAAACTTCTGCTACCTGCACTATCTGAAAGCAAAGTCTATCTTCAGTCACAGACACTGATGTAGCCTTGTTCTGTCTCAAGGAAACCAGCCATCTCTGAAACCAGGTGAGGTCCCTAGTGCCCAGAGTGTCTGCACCAAGGGACCAGGTAGTCTGGAGAATTCTGGGTGGCCTAAGAAAGGAAGCCTTCGAAGTCCAGGGGCTCTGCAAGAATCAATGGTTGCCAAAGCTCTGTGTGGTAACCACCCATTCTGAGCCCCCTTTGAGCCCTGTTACCTCTAGTCTATTCCCCAGACTTTTTGGTTGAGTTACCTGTGTTCTTATGATGTGCCAAGCGCTGTGCTTTGTGCTCCAAAATGCAGTATCTCTTTTACTCTTCACAACAACCTTTTAAAGGCAGTCCCATTTCATCCCCATTTTACAGATGAAGAAACCGAGACATAGATAAATATGCTGAAGGTCATATGGCTAGTAAGTTGTAGAGCCAGGGTTGAACCTGGGTGCATTTGACTACAGTCCATGAACAATAACACTGCCTTAGGATTTGCTGATGTTCCAGTTTCCACTACTGCATTTACCTACCTAAGTGACCTCCTGAGCATCCTTCTTCCTGATCTTGTAAGCCTACTCTTGCCTCACCAGTGGGGCTCCATGTTATGTGGACCCCAAAGAAGCACAGAGAAGATCTTTTGCAAAAGGGTTAAGTGGACAAAAGAAGAGATCTACAATTTTCAGCCCCTGTTCACTTCAGTCAACTGTATAAAAAAAAGTCTTGATTTCAGTGCTTTGTTTTTAAGAATGTTAGAGCACGTGGAAGACCAAAGTCCTAGCTGATGTTATAACATTTTAGTACAGCGAATATAGGAATATTCATTGTCTGTTGCCTGTTTGTTGAGAAGGTCAATTGCATTTGGTAACATAAAAACACTGTTCTCTGTTTCAAATTAATTCAGTTAGAAAAGGCATTTTGAACAAAGAAATCTTAGTGTAGACTATTTCTAGAGAATGCAACTGAAGAGTTTAAATCAAAGTAGTGGGTCTCATAGGGCTTTAACAAATAGATAATTTGTCATTAGCATATTAAGTAATTAGGGCTTCTGAAACTTTTACGAATGTTTGAAAATAGTCTTGTTCTTTAATGTTAAGCATTCGTGCCACAATATTATTTATGATACATCATAATATTGGAAGCTTATTTGAGAAAAGGAAAGCCTGAGCTTAGTCTCTGTGTAAATATGGTGTTAAAAATTCTGAATTAGGAGAATGAAGGTTTGGGGGTTTGGCCATAGTGTAGCAGACATTGTTGCTTCCCCACCCCATGTTTTCCTTATTCCAGATATGCTATATATTCCTTATACCCCTATATGATATATCCTTATGTCCTTATACTCCTTATATGATATATTCCTTATATCTCAGGAACATTCCATACAGCCTCCCAGAGATCCTCAGTGGGAAGCCCCAGTTGCCCACAGCTGAAGCCCACTAGTGAAACCACTTTCTATGGGCTTCTCTCCTTTCCCTGTCTCATGTATCTATGCCCCCAGTGGTCATCTCCTGATTAAATTAGACCGCAACTCCTTCTCTCAGGGTCTGCTTCAGAAGGAACCCAGCCTAAGGCAGTTTGAAAAAGGGGACTCGGCATCATCTTGTTAGGTTGCCTTTTGCTCAGGAACTAATTTTCTATAAAAATATTAATTTTTAGAAAGTATGAAATGCACAAGAAGCAATTTTATCCACTATATTGATATTACCAACCCATAACAGAGAATGAGTTTACTGCAGCTTGAAGAAAACTATACTGCAATTCATTTAAAAACTAAACTACTATCTTGTAGATCATAACATATGATTATGACAGTTTCTGTAATTTAAAATAGAACCCCCCCATCACCCTCATCCCCCTTTCTGCTTTATTTTTATCCATAGCACTTATCATTTTCTACTGAATCATATAACCTACGTAAATTTATTTTTTGTCTTCCCCCTTAGAAATATTTCTTGTTTGCTGATATGCTCCCATGCCTAGAATAAAGCTGGACACAGAATAGTCTATCAATAAATATTTGTTGAATAAAGTACATGGGTAAATGGGCAAAGTCTTCTTATATAGAAACCAAATCATAATAAGAAGAAAATATATTAAAAAATTTTAAAGTATTTATTTATTTATTTATTTTGAGAGAGAGAGACAGAGACAGCACCAGTGGGGTAGGGGCAGAGAAAGAAGGGGAGAGAGAATCCCAAGCAGGCTCTGCACTGCCAGCACAGGGCCTGACTTGAACTCATGAAACTGCAAGAACATGACCTGAGCCAAAACCAAGAGTTGGATGCTTGACCAACTGAGCCACCCAGGTGCCCCGAAGATACAATTTTTTAAAGTATAAATGGCATAGATTTCTGTTTCCTTAACAAAAATGAATTGTTTATTTGAATTCTGAATTTAAGTGATAGTTATAGCAGAAACAGTTTAAAATATCTACAAATGTGCTAGACATACTCTATCTGTATGTTATTTAATCTTCACAGAGCTCTATGAAAGAAGAGTTATTAGTTCCAATTTTACTCATGAAGGAACTAAGGCTCAGGGAAATTAAGTGACATGCCCAGGGTGACACAGCTGAGTAACGGTCAGAGCCTGGTCTTGAACCAGAATGAATCTGGAGCCTCTACTGAGTGTAGCTGGGTGAGATTCACCTTTTAGACTAGAATGATTTAGTGCCTGTTGTTGTTACCAAACTGGGCAGAAAGGCAGTGGTTCTCAAACTTGGCTGCACAGGAGAATCATTTAGGGAATCATTAAAAAATCTTGATGCCGATCATGATCTCACAGTTCCTGGGATCAAGCCCTGCATTCGGTTCTGCACTGACAGCACGAATCCTGCTTGGGATTCTCTCTCTCTCTCCCTCTCTCTCTGCCCCTTCCCTGCTTATGCTCGCTCGCACGCTCTCTCTCTCTCTCTCTCTCTCTCTCTCTCAAAATTAATAAATAAACTTTTAAAAACATTAAAAAAATCCTGATGCCAAGGCTACTCCTCATATGAATCAAATTAGAATATCCTGAGGTAGGGACCAAGCATCATTTTTAAAAAATGGTCCTGAGGTGATTCCAATGTGGGGCAAAGTTTGGGAACCACTGCCATCAGTACTGAGATCTCCACAAGTTTACTGGAGCATTGGTAACAAGGTGAATAAAATCAGGTGTTCCTCTGCTCTTGGAGAGAAGCAGCTGGTTCCTATTTACATTTCCTCCTGTCAGGAGCTGTAAAGCAAACCTTTTATTTACACAGTGTGCAGTAAAAGCCCATGAGAGTCCACTTTGGAAAGCTGGGCTATTTTTTTCAAATATATTTCAGTTTCCTTTGGAAAAAATAGCTCATGGCTGAGGTAATATGGCACAAGCTTTAAAACATATGCTGAAGCAGATGGGAAGAGGGCCAGAATCAAGACGCAGCCCTCCTTTTCTGGCTGTTCTGGTTTTCAGCACTGCAAAGAAATACCCTTTTTTATACACGAATTTGTCCTTACTGTGATATGTTGACCTGATCTGCCCACCCCCAAAGCCCCATTAGAAAACAACAACAACAAAACATTGTAGAAATCAATAGAATTAACCTATTGAATTCTGGACATACTAAAGACAGTAGATCTTCTAAAGAGTGCTTATAAAAATTAAGTTTGATATGCTTAAAGTTCTGTAAAGATTACATGATTACAGTTTTGAACAGTATAAAACAAAGTAAGTGATAATGGGATCATGGATGCCAACATGGGCCTCAGAGCCATTCAGTGTAAGGATTTCTGTACATTGATGACATTTTACATGCCCCAAAGAAAATACTCAGACTGAGTACTGGATAGGAGTCAAGGGACAAGGGTTCAAGGCCTGGCTCTGACACTCTTTGGCTATGGATCATGGGTGAATCACTTCATCTTCTGAGCCTTGGTTTATTTATTTATAATTTAGGGGTGAATTCTAAAAAGAAGGTTCATGGTTTCTATATATGGGAAGAAACACTCCTTTGCTATCCTCAAAAAACCTGTGTTGATGGTAGGTCTCCTGTGCCTGGACTTAGCTCCTGGCATCCTTCCTGACTCACAGGGGAGAAGACTGTACTTACTATTTTTGGACATTGTTAGCAGAATGGCTTGGGGCTTGAATAAAAGGCACAAATTGTTTCCTCTTATGTTGCTTTAAAAATAACAGCATCCACATGAGTTAGCCATTTATTAATTAAATAGGCTACCTTTTCTGGTTTCTGTAAGGAAGATATGGGAATAATAGAATATTTAGGTGAAAGCTATCATAGAGATCACTTTTTTCACCTATTTCCATAATCTGGCCATAAACTTGACAAATGATAGCAATGGAATGACTTTTTGAGTATGTTAATACTTATCTTATCCTTTGGATGGTTTTTTAAAAAAGATTTTCAGTGACTCATAGAGCAGAAGTGAATGAGTAAACATCGAATTGGCAAATAGATCCATACTTAGATCATGGAATAAAGTTTTAAAGTACTTTTCTTTAGTCTCCAGAGAGCAACTTACTTGAAAAATTAGGTAATTTTATAAATATGGTTGAAATTAAAATAAATATGATTTCATTGGCATACCCCTAAATTTAGGAATAATTATGGAATCATTCAAATGACTGTACCAATTAGAAATCAGTATTTTAAGAGATTATTCTTTTTTTGTTTATTTATTTATTTTGAGAGAAAGAGAGAGAAAGAGAGAATGAGCACGAGCGTGGGGGAGAGGCAGAGAGAGAGAGAGACAGAGAGAGAGAGAATCCCAAGCATGGAGCCCAACTTGGGGCTCAATCTCACAAACTGTAAGATCATGACCCAAGCTGAAATCAAGATTCAGCCACTTAACTGAGCCACCCAGGCACCACAAAAGATTATTCTTTTTTTAAATGTCTATTTATTTTTAAGAAAGAGAGAGAGTGCGTGTGCAAGCCGGGGAGGGGTAGGGAGAGGGAGACACAGGATCTGAAGCAGGCTCTGCACTGAGAGCAGAAAGCCTGATGTGGGGCTCAATATTATGAACTGTGAGATCATGACCTGAGCTGAAGTTGGACATTCAACTTACTGAGACACCCAGGAGCTCCCCCTAAAAGATTATTCTTAATGTGAATCCCTGTAGAATACAGGACTTTCAATAGTCTAACTCAATTATATTCAAAGGTGGATGTGCCACTTTTCATTATTGGTAATTAAATTGGACTTTTTTTTACATTAAACCTAAAACAAGAGGCATGGAAACATTCTGTGTAAACTGAAGCCTGAGATAAACTGAGGGTATTACTATTCCCATGTCCACTATTATTCCTATTCCTCACAGGGTCCAGCATATGCTTGGCATGATTAATAAATATTTGCTGTGGTTCGATGGGGCCATCGCCCCACACTGCAAGACCAAAACAGATTCTTTACAGACTTTTCTGACAATGTGTTCTGCTTATAATTATTGTTTGAAGTGGTTTTATCTGGATCATTACCTCATCCCTTGCTCTGCCCTGTAATGTCTTCCAACTTTCTCTCTGTTCTGCATGCTCCTGACTCATCGATAAGGGAGATACATGTGCATGTATGTAGCTTGTGTTAGGCTTGCCTACATATGGATTAAGAACATTCTCAAATCATTTCAAAGCTTGCTTGAGTCCTCAGAGGTCAGCATTTGTTCTTATATTACTTCAATAGGTCTACTTCCTGAGCATGGTGCCAGGCATGCCATCAGAATACATGTGTATTTATAGCTGAATAAATGTCTCAGAAAACCCAGTAAGTCCTGCTTTTACCCACATGGAGGCCTTTATTTTTCTGCCCAGGGGCAATAGGTGTTGTCTCAGTGGTTCTATAACAGAAACAAAATATCTTTGAGAAAAGTGCCAGCAAAGCAATTGTCAATACAAAGGTATGAGTCATAACATGCCCTTTGGGGATTCAATTTGTTTTCAAGAAATGTTGGCCCTTGGTTTAAGCTAAGGTTGGTGTTTTCTAAATTGTACTGAAATCAGTTTTCCTTATCTCAGAGTAACAGGGGTCAGGGGTAGTATGAATAAATTCAATCTCCAAATAATGGATAGGGGACTAATTTTAGCCCCAATCCCTACCCTCTTCCTAATGTTTCAGGAGGGCCATGACAAACAGTAACACTAAATGGATGGAGTTTTACTCTTTTCTCTCCCCCTTAGTATCTGATGGAATTCCTAATGAGAAAAGAAATCTAACCTCATCATTAGCCTTTGAACACTCACATCCTAAATAGGAATAGGAGACTACCAAGAATCAACTCCTTCAGATTTCTTTTTTTACACAATGTTTTCCTAAAACAAGCAAAGATACCTGTCAGCATCCATTCCCAGGGATATTTGCATAGTGATAGAAGGTGTTGTCTTAAGCACTGAGCATGCCACCTCTGCCAGTCCAAGGACTTAGATGATGGCTTACTGTCTTCAGGAAATATAGTCATTACACATGGGTTACTCCTGGAGGAGATGACCTAGGCATACTGGTTTTCTGTGGGGCTGAACTGCAGTGCTCTGTGCAGCCCAGTTCCTGGCTTTCTTTCTCAGGCTACAGGACCACTCTTTCTTGGTTAGCTACCTATCAAAAGTTTACCACTCACCTTCCACCTCACATCCATTAGCACTGATGAGGATTTAGAGAAATTGGAACCCTTGCACACTCTTTGTGTGGGGGGGGAATGTAAAAAATGTACAGCTGCTATGGAAAACAGTATGGTGTGTCCTCAAAAAATTAAAAGTAGAATTAACATATGGTATAGCAATTCCACTTCAGGGAATATTCCCCCAAAACTGAGTGCAGGGTCTTGAGGAGATATTTGTACAGCCATACTGATGGCAGCCAAAAGGTGGAAGCAACCTAAGTATCCATAGACAAATGGGTAGATAAACAAAATGTGGTATGTATATACATACAATGGAATATTATGCAGCTCTAAAAAGGAAGGAAATTCTAACATATGCTACAACAGAGATGATCATTAAGGACATTATGTTAAGTGAAATAAGCTAGTCACACAAGCACACATACTATATAATTCCACTCATATGAAGTACCTACAATAGATTCACAGAGACAGAATGTAGAATGGTGGTTGCCAGGGGCTGAAGAGGGAGGGGAATCAGAAGTTTTATTTGACGTGTATAGAATTTCAGTTTTGCAGATGAGAAGAGTTCTGGAAATGGATGGTAGTGATAGTAACACAATAATATGAATGTACTTAATGCCACTAAATTATACACTTAAAAATGGTTAGTATGACCACTTTTGTTATGTGTATTTTGCTATAATTTTTTTAAAAGACATTTAAAAAAGTTTACCATTCATCCAAAGTAGACCTAGGGAAGTATCAAGGCAGTGTGACTGGTCTAAGAGTCAGTTAACATGGCATGTATATTACCAATTCCCCCTTCTTATGCCCATGACAAACATTATTAATTAATTATTCCCAAGTTCTTTCCTCCTGAGCCCAGAGGAAACATCATAACCTTTCTCAACACAGGCTACTACACCCAACAATTAGAATTGATACATCAGCTATGTTGATGTAGGAGAGAATTGTGACGGTCTATGAAATCTGCGCTAGAGAAAAAAAATACAATAATATAAAGCCTTGTTAGATAGGAAAAATCAACATGAACTTGATATATTAAGAAAAAATATATTTTTCCTCTGTCTCAAAAAAGTCCCAGTAACTGGAACAGAAGCAGTTCTCTGGGCCCACATTACTACTCATTTGAACCTATATAACTCAGGTTCAGATCTCTATATTTTCTATAAAAAGTAACTAAAAATCTTTGAAGAGGAATTTGTTTTAATCTTGGGATGAGAAAATTCAGTGGGTCTAGAATACCCTGTTGTTGCCAGAGAGCAAAGATACTTTAAAAATACTGGGCATAGTGCTAAAAGGATAAAGGAGGGACAGAGGAACTCCTACAGCCCAAGCGATACCAATTGGAGCATAAAATCACTACCACCACCATCATCATCATCATTGTCATCATCATCTTACATAAATGGAAAAGATTGACATTAAGTGTCAACAAAGGTAGTTGTGATACAAAGGGGAAGTTGTTGGTAATTTTTTGCTGTTGGTAAGTTACAAGGTATTAAATACATAGCTAGTTTTTTTTTAACTTAATATACAGATACTGTTAAACAGGATCTATTATCAAACATGAATGTGAACTTGTTTCTATCTATATGAGCAGCAAAGACTAGGAACCTGTAAATAGGCCAAGCAGTCCCTTCAAAATTAAGAGCTATACCATGAACATGACCAGCTTTTGTGGTCTCATAGCATCCAGAAAGGAATGAGCCAAGTCCATCAGTTCATTGCCACTAATGATTATACATAATAAATAATGAAAGGAGAGCCCAATGGTGTATCTTCAGATGATAAATTAGCTGAATGTCACACCTCCCCTGCCCTCGAGAGACAGTGCGGACCCACTCCCTCATTTTCTAGGGAATAAAAAACCTCTAGATGACCCTGCTAATGAGACACTGATAGGACAGACATATGTAACATTCCAATTATACCAAAGAGGTCAATATAACATAATGACATAAAAATAGGGTTAAGTCATCTGTTCACAACTTTGGGTATAGACAGTTTCAGAAGATAGATATATTTTCCATGGTATAACTAGCACACTTCATAGTAAAAGGGGCTTGAACCACTGGCCTATACAACCAGATCCTCATCCTGATCTGAAATCAAAGGGTTAACAACTTAGACCTTGCATCCTCATAAGGTCTTTTTCTTTTTCTTTCTTTCTCCGCCCTCTGTGCCCCTTCCCCTGCCCAGGATCTTTTACTTTAAGGGTGTAGTAAATTCTCTAAAATCCTGGGAAGAAGTAAATTTTGTATCACATAAACTTACTAAGGCAGAAAAAAATTGGACCTCAGGAATGTGTAAGAATAACAATAAAAACATAAGTTTTGTAATTATTGGGCTCATTTAATGTGTGCTTTTTGCTTTTAAAGACATTTAGGTTATTTAAGGAAATTTGATATATTGGATTTATGATTTTTAATCAGGTCCTTAAGAGTGTCACATTTCTATCATTGTAAATGATTAAGGAAATATGCTCTGTTAAATGTGTAAATTTTGATTACTTTCTTAAATAAGTAACATTTAGAGGAATGTTAATTATGTTTAAAGAAATATTGCTTAATAAGTTAATAAATCAGATTAGACACTAAACAATGCACAATGGTCATAAGCTTTCCTCTCCAAGCACAAAAGTCCATTGGACAGTTGAGCCCATCAGAAGATAAAACCAATTTGCCATTCTCAGAGACTCAAGGACATTAAAAAAGATTGCTATTCAGATGAAGATACCATGTGCTGAATCTCTTCTCTACAGATGGTGCTGATTTCGCAGATTTGGTGGGGTGTGCATTTTTGATCAGCCTGTGTGGTGAAATTTTTTGCTTCCCCCACTTTCATTGCTAACTTAGAGCTGTTAATTCCGTACCTTTTGGCTCATCCGTCTTTCCTCTCGGGTTATCAGCTTTTGTGGAATCTTTCAAGGCTCCATATTCCTTTTCCATCTTAGCTGCTTCTTCCTTAGTACTATCTGTTTCTTCATGACTCTTTTCTGATGGTGCTGTAATCAGATTGAGCACTGTTGTTAGAACCCTATTTCCTATCCATTAACCAATTTGTAATGTAGAAATAAATTTGTTGAAAGGGTACAGCGTAAGGTCGGATCATTTTTCAAGCTGAAAGCGATCTTAGTGATTGTCTAATCTAGTGATTGTCCAACTTTCTTCCCCCATTTCACAGACGAGGAAACTGAGGCCCAGAATGGGAGAGATATGCACCGAGTTAGCAAAAGAGCTGGGCCAAAGCGCCGACTTTCCAGATTTTGGTTTAGTGTTCTTTCCCTTCTGCTACTGTGTCATTAGAGCATAGATTATTTTCCTTACTATAATCAAGGTAGGCAATGAAGTGGCATATGTCAGTTCCCAAAGTAAGTTTGAGTCTTCATTTCGAAGTAAAATAACTTGGTTGTTGTTCAACCTCTCCATGATGTTGTATTTTTGAACAACATTCTATGACTGAGAGTAGCACCTAAGAATTTGGGGCTATCGCAGGACTTCTTTCCTTCTGCCTCTCTTCACATTCCCTTATCCCTGGTCACCCTAATGCAAAGAGGAGAGTTGGACCCTTGCTGTCAAGATGGGATAATCTTTGCTCACTTGACACTTAAAAATAACTAATTTCCATATCAATTATACTTCAAAAAAAAAAGTGAGGGGACAAGAGTTGAAAAAAACTATATTTCCTTCTGGCTATCTTCTATTGAATTTTAAAAAGTCATAAACCTTAAAGTAGCTAACCACTTGAAAACAATTGCAATGGGGGCGCCTGGGTGGCTTAGTCCGTTGAGCGTCCGACTTCGGCTCAGGTCAGGATCTCGCGGTCCGTGGGTTCGAGCCCCACGTCAGGCTCTGGGCTGACGGCTCGGAGCCTGAAGCCTGCTTCCGATTCTGTGTCTCCCTCTCTCTCTGCCCCTCCCCCGTTCATGCTCTGTCTCTCTCTGTCTCAAAAATAAATAAATGTTAAAAAAAAATTAAAAAAAAAAAAAGAAAACAATTGCAATGTATCCCTGTTGTAAATAAAATAGGAAACATCAAGCAGTCTAACAAAAAGCTTTGTTTTTTTTTTTTCAGTAAAAACATTATTACTATAGAAAAAAAAAGAAAAAAGAAATGAGTCAGTTACTCTCATTATGAAAACCTCCACTAGTGCTACGACCTCTCTGTATTAAAAAATTTTTTTTAATATTTTATTTATTTTTGAGCATCAGAGTGTGAGTGGGGGAGAGACCAAGAGAGAGAGGGGAACAGAAGATCTGAAACAGGCTCTGTGCTGACAGCAGCAAGCCTGATGCGGGGCTCAAACTCACAAACTGTGAGATCATGACCTGAGCTGATGTCAGACGCTCAACCGACTGAGCCACCCAGGCGCCCCTCTCTCTATTTTTTGATGCGTAATTTTTCTCCATAGTGGCAGTATAATTTTGTCACTTTCTTTTGTCATTAACATCATCACAGAAGGATGTTTCCAGGTTATTGAAAACTACTTGAAAACATCATTTTAAAAGGCTAAATAGTATTCCATCAAATATATGTACACAACTGCTGTGAAAGGGACACAAAATCGTGCTTAAGAACTTGTGATCCTTCCTCTTTTTGTTCCTCCCTTCCCCCCTCAAAGCAGGCTCCTTTGCACAGCTTGGTTCTGTGTTGTATTGGGTAGAAATGCAGAAGTGAAGAAACCAAGAGGGGGAATCACACAACATAGGGGCATAGACTATCTCAGAGGAGAGAAAAGACTTGGGAGGGAAAAGCCAGTGGAGTAGACAGGTTACCAGGGATAGTGGTCTGGAGAAAATGTGCTCTTGGGAGAGAAAAAAATACTGAAAGGAAAATTTCATGTATGTAGAAAATTTCATGATGTAGCCTCCTCCTTTTCCCATGAGCCACCTCCTAAGAATCTTCAGGAAAGACTTACATTTCTTTTCAATGCTTTTTGGGGTCAGATTTCTATGCTGAGACTAGCCACAAAATAGCCAAAGTTATAGCTACTTAATCCTATGGTAAGATTTCAGATTTTAAAACTTTTGAAATCTCTAATTATTTATCAATGTTTATTAAAGCCATTATTTACCACTCAAAGGGTTATTGTGCTCAAAGGTAGGAAAAATAGTTATATAAATCATACCTGGAAAAAGTTTGCTCTTATTGTCAGTAACATTTTTTTCTAGCTTGTTCTTGGTCTGAAGAGCAATAGTTTCATCCAAGTTTTCTGGAGTGAGGAAGAGAAAAAATATAATTTTATTTTCTGAAGGATGATATCAACTGTTTAATCCTTACCAGAAATATCACAACGTAATTCCACAATATTAACACTGCAATTAAGATACTTTGATATGGATTTTATTTCTAGGAATCTACTATTCCGTACTATTTGGGATCCTTAATTCAGCCTCCTATTCAGTTAATTGCAGAAGCCTCTTCCACATGTCTGTGGCCACTGCTAGAACATGTCCAGGGTTGAAGCCTTTAATGGACACCTGTGGTCTGGGCCTCCTCAACACTTTCTGTAACTATACCTTGGTTTTCCTTTAGAGAACGCAGACCATTCCCATTCTCGACATATTTGCCTCAAGTGGGGAGTAATAACCCAGGCCTGGTTCCTCAGGGTCTACACCCACCCTGGGCTGAGTGATTGGTTCAAAGAGGAGCATGTGATACAAGCCGGGCCAATGAGATTCAATGCTAGGACCACTGGGAGAAAGAAGCTCTTTTCCTGCCAGGATTGCTGTACTGTGAGGATGGAGATTACCAATCATCTTTTTTTTTCATAGGGGAGCAGCTTGTCTAGAATGAATCAACATATGGAAAGTCAGTGCTGGGAGATGGGGAGGGATAGATTCCTAACACTGTTGGTGGACTTTACAAACCCAAAGTCAGACTATCCCCATCCCTGGACTCCTCAGTTACTTGAGGCAATGAATTCCCTTCCCACTGCCATACTGGAAAGCACAGCTATAAGTAGTAGTGGAAATATCTACCTTGTACCTAAGCCTTGTGGCATTTCTAATCTATTTCCATAGGATAAATGACTTAAGTATGGAATTTCTGAGTTACAGGGTATTGGTATGAAGCAATGATTGATCTGAAACAATGTCTTTGATCTGCTGTTGAATTAAATAGGCCACAAAGTACTATGTATAACATGAGCCCATTTTTTTTTAAACAAGATAAAACAAAGAAAGAAATGACAAAGGTACATGGGTGCACATACACACACATACACACACAGAAAAACATCTGAACAGGTACACATAGACTGTCACCTGGGTGCTGGTATCATGAGTGACTTTTTTTTACTTCTTTTTTAACATAATTTTGCACTGACTGATTTTTTAAATGAATATGTTCTTTTATAATGAGAAAAAAACAGTAAAACTATCTTCATGTGGAAAAAAAAATTGAGTTCATAGAGAGTAATTTTGAATTATTTTGTCCTATGAGATTTTCTCTTCTGTTTAATCTTCCTCTTCTATCAGAGATCAGAGTAAGGGGCTGTGAGGTCACCTTCCCCAAAGGACATCAGAGATAAATGGTACTTATTGATTAACTAGACCAAGCAGGAAAACCAAAGGCTTTAAAAAACAAAACAAAACAAAACAACCTGCATGCACAAAGAACATTCAAGCTTATGCATAAAGCTCAAAGAATCAAAGGTCAGCAAACTTTTTCTCCAAAGGGCCAGATGGTAAATATTTCTGGCTTTGTGGGCCATATGGTCTCTGTTGCAACTATTCAGCTCTGCCATTGTAGCACAAAAGCAGCCATAGACAACACTGAAACAAAGGAATTGTGGCTGTGTGCCAATAAAACTTCATTTATGGACATTAAAGTGTGAATTTTATATAGTTTTCTCTTTTTTTAATTAAAAAAATACTGTATTTGTTTAATCTTTACACCCTATGTGGGGCTCGAACTCACAACCCCAAGATCAAGAGTCTCACACTCTACTGACTGAGCCAGCCAGGTGCCCCTTTATATAGTTTTCTAGTGTCACGAACTACTATTCTTTTTTTATATTTTTTTCAACCATTTAAAAACGTAAAAGTAATTCTTAACTGCTGTGCTATAGAAAAATAGGCAATGGGCCAGATTTGATCCATGGGCAGTAGTTTAACAGCCCCATTATAGTTCACAACATCCTTTATTTTACAAATGTAGAAACTGAGGCCCAGCTGGGTGAGTGCCTTGCCCCATGGGACAAAACTGGTCTGTGGCAGAACTGGACCAGGAGGCACAACTTCTGCAGCCTAATCCAGACCTCACTGGCTAAAATCAACTCTTTTAGTTCTGACTATCCAAAAACAATTGAAAAAAAAGAGGTCAAATTTTAATAAAATGGTCTCCATGGAGATATTAGAAAATGTTAATAAGACAAAATGAAATGTTTATACTCAAGCTGCTTCTATAAAGAATTGAAAACTCCTGGTTAATTTTATTTGTATGCATTATCAAGCTGGGCAATTCTGGTTACTCAGACAATTCAGACTGTTTTGGCATGAATGATAAAATTTGTGAAGTAGTTATTGCCAAATCCCTAATTGACTTTGGACAGTGAAAACTATCATAGTAAAAACAAAACAGATTGGACTCTCACCAAGGTAGGAAACACCTTCTTCTGGAGATATTGTGCCATACTTTACCATCATCTTCACAAAGTCAATCAAGGTTTTCATGATCGTAATCAGCGTTTCTTTCTCTTTCGCCTCTTTTTCTATATAAAAGGACAAAATAATTTTTAAAAAACTAGTGGAGTATAGCTTCCTCTTTCAGCGTCAATTTATGAAGTACAGCATCTGATTGAAATATTTCTCCCTACATTTATAGCTGAAACCACATATATTTAATTTATAAAAAGTGTAATAAGACTTGGGCATTGGGAGTTGGAATTGGGAATATAGGATAATGTATAGATGCACTGAACTTCTTCAGAAATGGGCAATTATAATTTTTCTAAAAAGATTTACTTTAATCTAAAATATTTTACTAATAGATGATAAAGAGTTTGCAACCTGAGGTAATATGAACTCAAAAAGAAAATTGTAAGATTGGTGACCCACCAATTTTTCTTTACTCAGGCTGTATGTTTTTGAGGGCAAGAATGGCCTGTTTTCATTAATCAAACTTAATATTTGAAAATAAAAACATACATGTATCTTTATTTTTTTAATGTGAGGTTGACTTTTTAATAGCAGTATATATTGCTTTCTAGACTTTATTTCATTTGAAAGAATGTATGCATGTACTAAAAATATTCCAACAGTATAGAAGTAAATAATAGTGAAAATAACATTTTCTTCCTATCCCCCAACTCCTACTCCCTGCAGGTAACCACTATTAACTGTTTCTTGGGAACTCTTCATATTTGACATACTGTTCTGCATCTTGATAGAAAACGGCTGATCATTCCATAGTTGTTCAGAATATATAACTATGTATATTTATTATATACATCTACATATATATATATATACATATATATGTATATATATATACATACATATATATAAATTCTAAAATTAAAAAAAATTTTCCATTTTTGAAGAAAGGTGCTAGAGGAGAGCCCATTTTCCCTATTCTTTGAGTGGCCATGAAGGATTTCTTCTAAATACTCCTAGCCTTTCCCTCCATCTTTTCATCCTTCCCACAGATAAAGTTGGTAGGCAATGGGCATTAGTCTACATTTCTTGACTGATAGGGATTTGGAATCTTTCTTTTTTTTTGTTCCCCTGGAACAGTAGAAGTCAGGGACTTGAGAAAAGTGCCTGTTCTATAAATCAAACTATCCTAAGGATTGGCTGTTCCAACAATTAGACTGAGGATAGGGAGTGAGCAAGCCCATTTTGGCTCTCACGCTATGCTGTGTTCTACAACCCTTACAACCCAGTCTTTACCAGTATCAGAAATATTTTGGATTTCGACCTGTTTTATTTTTTCTCCATTGGTTCAGACCTTGGGTGAGAGGGATGAGTACTATCAAGTACCTTAGTGTAAGTATTTAAATTAAAACCCTATAAATATAAAAGAAATAAAGTATGAGGTCAAGGAAACTGAAAGATAAAATAAAATAAATAAAACAAATAAAAAAATATTCCATACAGTGGACTTTTTCAAATATCATGAAATCCTCAAGGTTGGGAGAGAAGAAAGATGAGAAAGGAGATAGGGAAGAGATCCTGGGAAAGCACTAGTAAATAACTTCAGCCATCACATTATTTCCTCAAGGTCACATCTGTATAGGTGTTCGGTGTCATGCTGACACTGACAAGGAGTGACTCACCAAGATGACAAAAGTTCTGAGCTGGGCATTTGCCATCCAGTGGGGCAAGATGGCTCAAAATGGACCCTCAAGATATACAAGCCCTTCAGACACCAGCAGAGGGGCTGATGCCATCTGGCCAATGTCTGGAATTGAAGGACAAATGGGTGTTCTCCAGAAATGAAAGCACACTCTAAAGTCACTTCTTGGGGAAATATTTATTACAAATTTTCCTTCTGGGGCTGAATCTTTGAAAAGGAAGGGGAAAAAACCAGAAGGCAGTGCAGAACATCTGTCTGGACAATAACAACCATAGAAAATTTGCCCATTATTATCTTCCTTGAAGATTAATCAAAATTAGAGATGAAATGCAATCTTCAGTTAACTTATTTTGGTGTACAGGTAAGAGAAAGGAACAAGGCAAAATAAGGACTTAGTTTTTTAAAAAACATATCCGTTTCTAAGTGTGTTTTGGGCCCCTGTCTGCTGTGGTCCAATGCTTAGTTTACTTTAACTCATTTCAAGACTGAAGCTGAAAGTGTCTAAAAAGCAAAAATCTGAATTGTTTTTAAAAGGACAAATTATGGGGGCACCTGGGTGGCCCTGTTGGCTAAATGTCCGACTTCGGCTCAGGTCATGATCTCATGGCTTGTGGGTTCGGGCCCCGCATCGGGCTCTGGGCTGATAGCTCAGATCCTGGAGCCTGTTTCGATTCTGTGTCTCCCTCTCTCTGCCCTCCCCTGTTCACACTCTGTCTCTGTCTCTCTCAAAAATAAATAAACATAAAAAAATAATAAAATAAAATAAAATAAAATAAAATAAAATAAAGGATAAATTATGTTACACACACTGTTCCCACTAATAGAGGAAAATAAATGTAGCCTTTTTTTGTTTTTTAAAGATTTACAATAAGATTTGAGGCTGAGCAGGTCAGGCAGGGATGTTGACTTCTCTCCTCATCTGCACAGGGCTCACCTCAATGTCCCAAACATGTTCAGTGACTGTTTGCTGAACAAATAAATGAACCCTCTGTTAACAAGAAGATTAAATTATCCTGAAATTCCACCTTTCATGATTATCCTTTCCTAAATATTTCTATAACTAGCATACTTCTTTTGAAAAAAAATTGATGTGAACTCTTTTCCCTGGGGTTACAATAAATTTCATTGAAGATTGCATTTAGAAACTGAAAACAGGAAGAAAAAAACCCCACCCACACATTTTCTGGAATTATTGTTTCTATTCCACATGGTCAGAAAACAGTGTTTACCTGAATCAATACTTTTCAGTAGTGCATAGAAGTTTGGGAAATATTGGAGTTCCTCAAAGTTGTCTTCATTGTAGATTTTAGTTCTTCTTTCCAAGCCATTTGTCAAGGTTAAGGTATTAGATACTGTTTCATCATTTTGTCCATTAGTAAAACCATCTTGAATTGCTGCCATTGGAGTCTACATTGGGGGAAAAAATCAATAAAAAATAAACATTTTGTTAGAGCTAATTACATTCCAGCTTGATTCTTTCCTCTTTGGTGCCCTTGAATGTGATGTGAAATAACACCTCTTCCTTTGCAAGCTCCTGTAGGATCAAACCCTTTTCCAGGTATATGGGCATCTAGCCACATAGAAAGGTCACTGGGGCTGACAGACATATGCTGCACCTGAGGACCCTGGCTCCTGCTCCTGGAGAATAGACAGGGAATTTCTAGGTTCCCACTTGGCCAAGTTCTCTTCTATCAGTTCTCGTGAATGTCTTCCCATAAGACTGCCTTTTACCAAGCAGGAGAACTTCGAAGTTACAGAATGTGTGGTGCCAAGATACAGGAAATCATGTGAGAACATCTAACACCAACAGAGCAGTCACACCTTGGGGACTTATCCGTGAAATGTTAAGAGCTATCTGGAAGGGTACACAGGACACTTCTCTCCCAGACCTGATCCATTTCCAGTGTTCTGCATCTTAGTTAATGATCCATTGTCCATTCAGCGGACTAAACAGAAATTTAAGAGTCTTCCTTGTCACTCCCTCTTCATTTCCTCCATATAATTCATCAGTAGTCTTGTTGGCTCTACTTTCAAGATTTATCCCAAATTTGTACATTTCTCTCTTTCTCCATTACCTGGCTGTAGTCCAAGCTGCTTTCATCTCTGACTTTCTAACCATGTAACATCAACCACTTCCAATCTATTCACTGTATTTTCCATATTATAGCCAGAGTTATCTTTTAAAAAGTATGGTCACATAACTCCTTTGCTTAAAATCCTGCAGTGTTTTCCCATTGGTCCTACAATGAAGATCAGAATCCATGGCCCTGCCTGGTCTGGCCTGGGTCCACCTCCCCTGGCTTATCTCTCACTGCTCTCTGTGTGCAGCCACCCTGCCCTTGTTGCAATACTTAGATACTCCACACATTCTTCTCTACACACGGCCTCTCATGGTCACAGCCTCCAGTTTTTGGCTCAAGTCACTTCCTCAGGGAAGCCTTCTCTGAGCCTAAGTCCAGAATAGGCTCCCTTTTTATGAAGTCTCATAGAACCATGTTTCTTTCCTCATAGAACTTGAGGCAGTTGCAGTGAAGATATGTGAGTATTTGAAGACCATCTACTTCTTCCATTAGACCTTAAGCTTCGTGAAAGCAAGGATTCTATCTTTTGAAATAAGCATTGTATCTCCAGTGCTTTGTTCATAATTGATACCTCAATAAATATTTATTGAATGAATTAATATTTCATTTGCATCGATGCATTTAAATAACATGAGCAAACAGGTCAAGCATATGAATGTTTTAGAGATGGGTGAAAAAGGAGTACAAAATGGGAATGAAGGAAAATACAGTAGCTGTGTCACTTTCAGTTCAGATGGTAAGCTTGAGTGAATGTCATGAGCCCTTTGATAAATCAAAAATGTTTTGGGTGGAAAGCTGGTGGAGATTGGAAGTAGAGAGAACAAAAGAGAGCTGTTATGCTATCTAGTAAAAAAAATGCAGACCCAATTTCTGTTTTCTAGCCTCCTCTAAAAGATGATTGTAAGCCTATACACTCTTTTTCCTTGTATTTGGGATAAGACATTGGAGGGGATGAGGAGCCATGGGTCTAGATGCTGTGATGGAGAAAATAGGAGAGGTGAAGAGTTTGATTTTTTTCTTATATATTACCCTCTGTGGTCAGCTCATCTAGAGTTTTACAGGGAATTCAAAGAGCGGAGAAAGATTTTGTAGCTTGGCTGATGCAGAAGAAAAGATGAAGAGGCACAGAGTCCAGGGAGGGGAAGGAAGGATGGATGACTAGTCTAAGTAAAGGACAGTTCCAGGCCTCTGAACCAAAGAAAAGAGGAACGAGCAGGTGGAAGAGCACAGGATAGAATGGCGAAGCATATTCAGGCAACTAGCTCCGGGGAGTATACAGGCTGGTGTGGCAGAGGACCAAATCAACCCAAGTTTCTGTTTTTGGGATCTGGAGGCAGATGATGACATTCTGTGAACAGAAGTTGTATACCGAAAGAGCTGCGAAATATTTGATTTCAGTTCACTGACATTATACAAGCAGTTGTTTTGTGGAATGGTTATAACATTGCCACATAGCATTATGGATTAATTTACTGTGGAGTATAAGACATAACCTTTACTGTGTAATACAGTATAACCTGTATCTTCATTTTCAACATAGAGTTGATTTATATATTTTAACTTGATATTTTGTGAGTATATATTTTATGTGGGTTAAATGTGTCACATACTCCAAATCTTCTCTGGCACCAAGTGAGGTATTACTTATATACAGATTGTATTAATTATATACAAATACAGGTGGACACATACATTCATGCACATGCATATATACACATATCCATAACATATGCATATGAACTCACATATACATACCACTTTCTCTGGTATTTTTCCAGTCTGACTTTCAGTCACGCTTATGGGTTTATTGGGTTCCTCTTCATAAGTGTTAGCTTCCTTTGAGATCAGTTTTTGTAAAACCTCTGCTACTTCATCTTCTAGTGTGTGTGCCTGGCTTTCTGTGATCTGTTAAAAAGTAAAAACATATGTAACTATTATTCTCATATTTATGATTAAAAAATCTAGACTAAACTCTGAACTTGAACACATTTTTACACAATGAGAGAATCTTCTGGTCCCTCTTTCTAGATAGCCCTTGTTTATGCCTCTGTTTGTTGTTGGACATTCCCCAGAACTCCTGGGAAAAAGTGCCTTTGGGCCATGCAAGTGATTAGTCCTGTCTGTTGGAATCTATGGAACACTTATTTCTCAACCGTCAGCTACAAGTCATGACTAGGGAACCTCTGAAACAGGCACATTTAGGACCTTAGTAAAGCCTGTCAGGGCTGTATAAGGGCTGGGAGCCTGGCTGGGAGAGGACCAAATTGAATTGCTTACAGTTCCCAAACATGGCATGCCTTTGTTCCTGTTATTCTCTTCTCATAATTCATGTATATTTTACTGCTGCTGGTTAAATCCTAATGATCCTTTTTTTTTAATGTTTTATTTATTTTTGAGAGAGAGGGAGCACAAGTAGGGGAAGGGCAGAGAGAGTGGAAGACAAAGGATCTGAAGTGAGCTCCATGCTTATCAGTAGGGAGCCTGATGTGGGGCTCGATACCATGAACCATGAGATCATGACTGGAGCTGAAGTCAGTTGCTCAATTGACTGAGCCACCCAGGAGCTGCCTAACTGTTTTAAGCTGACTTTAAACACTTCCTTCTCTGAATTTCTTCTTTATTTCCCAATTGGATATGGTCCATCCTCTGGCATGCTGAACTGCTTTTATGGTTTTGATGCAGCTTGCATTGTGGACATGTGCGTATTTGTGTGGCTCTTCTGGTAGACTATAAGTTCCTAGAGGGAAAGAATGTTGTCATATTTGTCCTCAAAACCTACAGTGCCTAATATAAAGTAGATGTATTATAAACACTTGGCTACAACTCAGATCACGTGGCTTGGCTTCTTAGTAAATTCCAAACTGTACTAAAAAATGCGTTTATTCTCATGCATGACTTACTAGGCCAAGATTCAACAGTTTAGAAACAATCTTGTCAAATACTCCTCTGTCATTTTCCTCATAAATCCTGGTAGCAATTTTCTGGACAATGTCTTCAGCAGTTAAAGGAGTTCCATCTAGTTGATGAAGGCCATCTGGATCATCTAGACAGAGCAATCACAGTTTCACATTATAGTTATCATAAGCCTATTTCAGGATCATACTATACTTACAATCTATACCTTGTTCTTGTACACTTAGATATATTTGGAATGTATTTATGATACTGCTTCATTCACATAAATTGTTGGTTTGAAATATAATTTTGCTTAAAGTTAAGAACCTATGATGATAATGGAAATTCTGAAATCTTCTTACGTGACTGTAAGAAAAAGGAAGATCTGAAGACACCACAAAAGGCCTCTCTATTTTTTATTCTAATAATACAAACAAGATTATACTTCTAAATTTTACAGTATGCCACATTATAGTATGCTATATTGTTCAAAACACTCTTCTACATATTATATAATTTGATATTCCATTTCCACACAAGGAGTAGACTGGTAACATCCACATGTGTATTTCTTCTGCTGGCAAATTCCTGGGCTGATGGTGGGGGAACCTGCCTTACACCCAGAATCAGAGAGGGTGTATTAAAGATTTTATGACTTATCTGGAATAAATATTTACTTCTAACTGAACATGTGTCAGAACTCCTTTATGGAAGACAGCTTAATGTGATAAGCCCCTTACTCCAGAGAATAGGGAACTTACTTTATGTGTATGAAATTTAAACTTTTAAAATGAGACAACAGATTTGAACAAAGCAATATGTAAATCTATGTAAATCTCTGCAGAGATGTTTGCAAATGCGTATCCTTAGCTTTCCTGGGAATACACCAGCAACATTACTTCAGAGTACAGCAAGAGCCCATCCTGAGGAAGGACACAGTAGGGTTGGTGGCATATCCAAGAGAACTCTTGGGGAATCCGTTTGTCTTTTGTAACCTACACCACATCAAGCAATATGTTAATATGTGCAAGTTTACAAGGCACTTAACTCCTCCTGTCACCTCTAGCAGATCTGAAAGATCAGAATTTTAACCCATGATACCACTGTTACCTCTATATCCTTGGATGACTGTAAAGGGAGATAATAGGATTATCTGTTTCAAGGGATTCTTATGCAGATCAGATGAAATAAGATGTAAATGTTCCTTTTAAACTGCCAAGTACCATATGAAAGCTAATGTGCAGTATTATATGAAAGCTAAATGTCATTATATATAGTGGATTTGTACATGAAAAAAAGGAACTACGATTATCTTCTAGAGAAATGGAAATTGAGTCTCTGGTCAAATTCCGCCCCAATAATTGTGATCATATTTACTCAAAGAAAGAAGAGCCTAATATTTCTAATCTGATCCTGTCCTTTTCTTCCATGGCTTTGGGGATTCAGACAAGGAGTTTCTCTCATGACCTTTCTTCTAGAATCTATACACCTGAAGATATATGCTGCCTTAGGCAGAACAGTTTCTTGTTGTTTGAAAAGAAGCTTAGGAAACTGAGTAGGGTGATTATAGACGGAGAACTGGAAGTTTCCTGGTAGTAGATTATTGCTGAACTGTCAACCAATCCATTAGCTATGAGCCCTTTGAGCCCTGTGTACCAGAGTGACTAATAAGCAGAAAAGACCCTAAGAAAAAAAACCTCATAAGATCAGTTCCCCTCCAGACTGACTGAAAATTGGGTTCATTATCCATTTTTTCCAGGAGCAGAGATTATTATTTAGGTCTGATGCTTCCATTTGTGGGTTGTAAGACTGACTCTAGGGATTAATGTGAAGCAGAAACTGCCCAAGGTCTATGCAGAGGTGGAAAAATTTATTTTCCTTCCTACTTAATCCCTTAGGATCTGAAAAAAAAGGAAGCATACTGTTTGCCTGCTGGAGCTGGAAAATAACTGAGATGACTGTTTTTCAGTTCATTTACTTCATAACAGGGAGAACATAAGCAACACTCTGAAGAAACAGCCTCTTCGCTTTGCTGCACTGCTGCATTCTCTTGAGCCAGGAACTTAGGACTCCACTAGCAGACCTTTGCTAGATGGGGTTAAGAGTTGACCACTTGGGCATTGCTCTTTACTTTCCATTGATTTTCCCTGGCTTCTCTAAAATGGACAGAATTACTCAGAGTGACTTCTTTTTTCTCATCAAGGAGTATTTTACCCTCCTACATATATCCTCAGAGGGAAGCCAAACATGAATTCAATGTTCATAACTTTTTTAAAGCAGCTGCAACATCCTAAGTGGGTGTGAAAGGGCCATCTTCCAAGTCATCGTCTTCCCAGTTACTCTTTGAATCCTTGGCATCTATTATGGCACTTGACATTCATTTGTCCAGTACATTTTTATTAAAGTCTTAATATGGGCCAGAACTGGAAACACACTGATAAATAGTTTAGGCATGATACCTAACTACACAGAGCTAACTGTCTAGTTCAAGTCTGAAACATAGCAATTGCTCAATGAATGTCTGTTTGGTGAATGCAGTCAGGAGCCCTGAAACACTGCTTTATAAAAGAAATTTGGAAAAATCCTGAATCACATATACTATAGAAAACATAGAAAAGGAGAAGTTATGGGCCCTACAAGCCCATCTGGAGGTTTCCTAAAAGTGTGAAAGTACCCTGCAGAAGTTCGGCTTCCTTACTCTCCCTTCTAGGTTGTAAGTCTACATGCCTCTGAGGTTCCAGTTAACTTGGTGTTCCCAAACCCACCTGGTTCCAGGATTCCCAAGGTATGAGAGGAGACCAGTAATTCACTCATAGAGGCCACTCTCTCCAACAATCTTCTCTGTAATTTCAGGTGGACTTGAATGACTCCTAGGGTAAACCTAGAGCTGTCAGGGCTAGTACTTCATAGTTATAAACCCATTTGGGATGGTAATAAAATGTTGAACTATTTAAAATAAGTTACTCAGGTTAGTGGTTGGATCACAAACCGATCTATGCCTCTGCCTGCATATACAACCAGTTTGACCGAAAAAAAAAATGTAGTCAAACATTAGACTAATTAAAAAATTTTTTTAAATCAAATGGTCAGTTCAGTCAAAGTGGTTGAAACTATTTTATATGAAGCTATACCCAGTTTCTATTTCTAGTCTAAATATTTTAGGTTAAAAGTAGAATTCACAAGAAATTTCCTTGAGTAGTATGCTATATGAAATTTTTCAAAATATAAACCATCTCCCTTATCCCATTCATATACAACACACTTCTGAATTTTCCTCAGCCTGTGATATCCAATGAAAGTCAAATTTAATTGATAGTTGTGTTCTGGTGGAGATAACCAGCATAATGCTCTTGTGACCATGGAACAGAATAAGGACATTAAAGAAAATCTGTAGTCACTCTTAAGCAGTGGTCCTCAGCACAGAAAACACATTCTCTTCATCAATGCTTAGGTACAATAATTCGCTTATTCCCTTGTATATATTATTTTATTTGTTCATTCATTAATTTATTCATCTATTCATGAAGTGAATTTGTAAGCATTCAGACACTGGAGCTACAATGTTTCTGTACTAGTGAAGTTTTCAGTTTAATTAAGGAGAAAGGCAGAAATCATAAGTAGACGCACTTAGGAATGTAAAATTACAAATTGCATTAAGTGTCACGTGTGAAAGGAACAGGTTTCTATCAGATTATGTGTATTGGATGAACACAGGAACCTGTTCTTGCAGGACCATGGAGGCCACATTAAGGCTTTTGGTTTTTATCCCAAGAGAAATGGGAATCTACTAATGGGTTTTATGCAAGAGTGTCAAGCTCATACTTGTATGTTGAAAAGATTACTCTGGCTGCTATGAGTTGGAGAAGGGCAGAGTGGATGCTGGAAGGTCCATTAGAAGATTTTGCTGTAGTTCAAGTGAGACATGATTAGAGTTTGGATAAGGTGATCAAGGATGGTGATCTTGGTGGTGATCAAGGTTAGAGGGATAAAACCCTACTATATATATTATATAATATATATACATTATATAATATTTATATGTATTTATATGTATGATATGTATGGTGTGTGTGTGTGTGTGTGTGTGTGTGTGTGTGTGTATAAAGTACTGGTTGCCCGCTGGAGCTGGAAAACAACTGAGATGACTGTTTTTCAGTCATATATGCAGTATATGAAGTCTGATATATACATACATATATGAAGTCTGGGCTAATGTTAGGAGACATCAGGCTATGGATGGTAATTAAGGCCATGAAAAGGTTAGAATGACCTATGGAGAAAGATATGACTAGGAAGAGAACATTGAGAAGAAAATAATGATATTTCACCTTTTCTGGGGAATATTTTTTGATTTAATTAGTTGAGAATTAAAGATTTTTTCTTTGTACTCATAGTTAAAATAAATTGGAATGTTAAAATGAATTTAATAGCATAAAATATAGACAGTAGATTGAAGTTGATTTCAAAGCATCAGTAAAGGAAACTTAAAAAGAGAAACTAAAATTTGGGCTTCTGTGAGCTTAGGCCTCACAGAAAAAACTGGGCTTTCTCTTCATTTTGGTCCTAATAAAGGACAATGAATGTATAATGGCTGTTTTTAAAACGTAGGACTTTCTCCTAACCCACAATGGGAAACTCCAAATTAGAGCAAGCAAATAGGAAGCAAAAGTTCTTTTTCCTCATTTACCTTGAAATTTATGATTCAATCCGCTCTTAGTAGAATCATAATCATCAATCAGTCTTCGATTCTTGGTTGAATCGACATCTTCCACATTCAATTTATTATCATCTGGGGAGCTTCTTATGGACTGTCTTTCTTTCTCAATTTTTTCCTTTTCTGTTATTGCCTTTAGCAGGTTCAAGTTATCAACAAAGGAGTAATTGCTTTCACCTGGCTTGTTTTCTGGAAGAAAAGCCCCCAAGCCCAACACATCCATTTTAGTTAAGATTTTCATAACCTACATTATTTAAATTAATATCAACATGATTTCTTTTTACCTGGAGGGTATGTTTTTTTAATCTTGTCTGCCTCTGCTTCAGCAATCTAGGAAGTAAATTGGAGATAGACCTGATTTTAAATCATTGCTCCCCCACTTATCCAATATGACAGCTAAATGATTCAATCTCTGTGGGATTTAGTTTTCTTATTTGAAAATGTAGATAATAATTTCTGTGTCAAAGCACTACCATAAGGATTAAATAGATAAAATAAAGGGCAGATGGTCTATAAATATTAATTCCCTCTCCTATAATATTGGTGAGAGATAAATCTCGGATAAATTAAGCAGCCTTAGAATAGAATGGATGTGATGTTGAGCTTACTGGGTTATTATACAGTCAGTCTTATGTATTATACAGAATTCTATGTATATAACTGTCAGGATATACAAATTTCCAAAACTATATTTTCCATCCTAAGTTCTGTCAATGTATTATTAAGCTCTTGAAATTTGTGAATTCAAAATAGCTAAAATGTTACAGCATAATTACATTAAATATAACTAAAATAAAATGAAATAGCATTTATAATTTTACTTTTGACCTACCTGTTCATTCAAAGGTCTTTCTGCACTTAATTCGCTATTATGTAGAGGTTTGTCTAGAATCACCAAACACAAATATAAATTTAATTGTGCACTGGAAAGACACACTATGTCTCTTACTACATAAAATCTCCAAAAAAGAAAAACAAATATTAAGATAAATGTTTTTGGATGACTGTGGAACAAAAATATGTATTAACAAAGATAATCAAGATAACAATCTTTATCAACGTTGCCTTGCTTATTATCCTGGTGTACTTACTGAGTTAATAAAATTGCACTTTTATTTTTCTGCCCAGAAATCTAACATATAGTTCTAACACTTGGCTCACCAGCTGTTTTCAACTAGATAGAGCATAATTTGGATTGGCATTATTAGCACATTAAAAGCTCTTTTATCATATACTGCACATATCATGAATAAAGTATCGGAGAAAGGTTATAAGACAACTAGAAAAAAAAATAGACAAAAAACAGGCCACTTTGTAAGGCAGAAAAATCATCCCCCAGCCCCGTTTCAGAATAAGGTATTTCAAAACAACCCATGTTATTACTCTATCATTCAAAAAGTGTAGGGGAAAAAAAATCTGTCTTCCTGCTCTAAATTCAAACTGATTTCTGTCAATATGCACGGATACTGTCTGATCAGAAAACGAGGCAAGGTGATTTACAGTTCACGGGATTATGCCAAGCTTTACCTTTCCGTGGCGAAATAAAAGGGAGATGGGAAGAAAAGTGTCCACGTACCTTGGCTGCCTCCCGGCTTGGGGAAAGCTTGAATTGGGCTGCTTTGGAGCACCAACACCAGAATCCAAGTGCCGGTCCAAAGAAACCCCATTCTTCTACGCTTGGCTTCAGATACAGCCTGGCGCCGGGCTCCCTGAGCTGTGGCTTTTGTTATGAATGAAAAGAAGGAGTAAAAACAGGAAGAGCTAGGAGGGAGGGTGTGGGGAGGGTGAGTGGCAGGAACCCAGCGGCCGGTGGAGCTCCGCGCGGCTGCAGAGTAAAGCGATTAGAAAGGCTCCAGGCGCTCGGGAGTCAGGTCCTCAGGTGGAGGAGAGCGCTGTCCGCCGTGTGGGTGCTGAAGTTCCTGTGACGCGAAGCCGGCCGCGGGTCCGCTAGGGCGTAGCCTTACTCTCCTTCCTTTAGAGGAAGTGAGGAAGGAAGCGCATGCTCCTTGAGAGCCAGAGGCGGGAAGGGATGGCGTCAGCGACACCAACGCTACTCCAATCCCCCGAGAATGTAAGGGGGGAGGGGAGACTGGCAGGCTAGCGTATTTTCTGTGCCGCAGTCTTACGGGTGCCCCTGCGCTCAGGGTCACCTGGATTGCCATAAGCTCCGACGTCATTGTCGTAACTTCCCAACTAGACGTTACCTCAAGGACCAAATGACTTCCCTGCTCTTGCACCTGTCAAGGAGAGAGAACCTTTTATGAAGGTTTTTGCTTTGGGATAGTTCTGGGATATCTGCCCCAGAATTCCTTCTTTCTGTTCCACCTGCTGTACCCAAAAGGTAGATGTAATTCTTACATACATCCCTAGAGAAGCCCTGCCTTTGTGATTTGAGTTGACATACAAAACGTCTCTCAGTACTTTTATTTCTTTCTTAGCTCTATGCAGTCTTTTGAATTGGGAAATTCAAGGAACATTGTTTCAAATAGTCAGATTGTTGTTACACTTTCTTACTGTCCTAGATGCTAAAACAGAACTAATAAAATTATTTGTTTCCCCAACCATAGATGTCCTCATCAGTCTTGAGTAGGTAAGCATCAAGGGCCAGTTTCATTGTGAAATTCTCCCTTCCCCACTAAGGGGAAAGCTTCCTCTTCATCACCACAAGTGCCACAAAACAAACAAACCAACAAACATTTCTGTAAAATTCTCCCCCAGGATTCAATTATGCCTAAGAGCCTGGCTGTGTCAGAAGTCTTTGAAGAGAGAAGATAGTCACAAAAAGTATTTACATCATAACTGGGTCAGGAGGTGCTTCCTACATTCTGAGAATATTCCCCGAAGCCTAACATCATTGCATAAAAGGAGTTATCAAAAGACTTTTAAATGATGAATACAAGCAACAGTAATGTGAGCAGGGTGCTGAGTAAGCTCTTTAGTTTCTGATTTTTAAACAGAGCTTGGAACCTTTCCTTTGGACTGTGGCATGCTGGGAACCAGTCTGAATAATGACCAAATAGAAGGATTCAGCACAATCAGGCCTTTGATTTCTGCACCCTTGCTTTTCAAGGAGCAACTTAGTCATTCAAGTACCTAAAAACAAACAAACAAACAAGCTAACAAACAAATCTCCCTTGTTCTGAAGGTTTTTGAGTTTGGAAGTCTCTCAAATACTTCTCTTTAGAATCTGAAGAGTACTTTCAATGTAACAGCTACTTCAAGACAAATAGTTTTTTCTTGGCACTGATAACATAGCATTATTATCCCAGCATACTAGTATACTGCATTAAAAAAAAATCATCACAATTTATAATCTCAGCTGAGTGAAGGGTAAATTTCCTTAGGTTACTCTTCTTTTTTATTTATGTATTTTGAGAGAGAGAAGGAGAGAGAATACCAAGCAGGCTTGCACTGTCAGTGCAGAGCCTGACACAGAGTTCAAGCTCAAGAACTGTGAGGCGCAAATCTCACATGAACTGAGCCAAAATCAAGAGTTGGACGCTTAACTGACTGAGCCCCCAGGCACCCCAAATTCCTCTTTTTTAAAACAGAGAGGAACAGCTCTGTTTACCTCATGTTATTGTGGGGATCAAATGGTACATGTTTCAATCAAGTGATTTTGATGCCAAGAATATTATAAAAGACACAGCTTAAAAATAAATCATAAAATATTTTCAGCATTTAAGAAACATCACTGAATATTATGTGAAATAGTCATTCACCAATCCTGACACTCACTGTATTGCTCACCTGATTCCTCAGTCTCACTTTATTCTTCTTTTCATTCTCCTCCATTTTTCCTATTGATATACAGTTGACACACAATGTAACATTGGTTTCAAGTGTACAACATAGTAATTCAACAACTGTATATCTTATGCTGTGCTCACCACAAGCGTAGTTACCATGTGTACATCGCTATCACAATACCACTGATTACATTCCCCATGCTGTATGTTTTATCCCAGTGACTTATTCATTTCATAACCAGAAGCCCGTACCTCCCATTTCTGTTCACCCATTTAGCCTCACTCTCTTATTTGTCCTGTTTCTGACTCATTTCTCCCCTCAATATGCTTGCAGTTGAGAGAGAGGCTCAGGGTAGAATGAAGGTAAGAGATGGCTACTGAGCACATTGCATTGCTTACCCCCCAAAATTTTAAAGGTGTTTAACCTTTCTCTGCCATTTGGAATCAAGGCGACTGTATTAAGTGGACACCAAATCTAGAAACATGTTATGTTTCTGATCAAATCACCATGGAACACTGAATAAACTGTAAGGCATGGATTAGTTTATATTCTTCAGTCCTATGGATGTTTCTGCTGGACACAGTGTAGGTCTGAATGGAGTGATCCTAAGTTTCATTTAGTCATTTAGCAGATGTTTATTGAGCACTTGAAATGTAGCAAGTATTAAGATAATTGTTGGG
Organism: Prionailurus bengalensis; assembly: GCF_016509475.1. Classification (NCBI taxonomy): domain Eukaryota; kingdom Metazoa; phylum Chordata; class Mammalia; order Carnivora; family Felidae; genus Prionailurus; species Prionailurus bengalensis. Next base: position 52,823,711 of record NC_057355.1, read on the forward strand.
CACACAAAAACAAACAAATAAGATGGCCACTGCTAGTCTTACAGCCTAATAAAAAGAAAGGACTGTGATTTTAACAACACAACTATTTACTGACTGAGTGACAAATCCTACATATTGATCTCATTTCAGTGTAAGTGAGCAAATAAACACAAAAGCGTGTTATGGGTCCTCTGTTTTACGTGCAGAGTTCAGGTAGGGTGCAAATAATGAAATGGATGGTCAGGCAAGGTTTCAAAGAGAAGATATCTCTTTTTTGTTAATAATAAAATATTAAAATATTTGATTATTGTGTGTAAGTACACTATAAACATTGAATAATATAAAAAATACATGTTGAAATTACAAGTGTCATTGACACAGATCAGATGATCATGAAGTAGACAACATACAATGCACAGGGAGTTTGTCAATGCTTCTTGTGTATAGGTGAACACACGCATGGATTGCTTGTAATGCCCTCATTCACTGGTGGGAGAAGACACTTTTTGAGCTGAGTCTTGAAGATAGAGATACTTGAAGGATGTTTTTATTCATTACAGAAAAATCATTATATTAATTATTGCAAATTTTATTATAGGAGATTTCAAACAAACATAGAATTAGAGAAAATATTGAAATTAACTGCCATGATTTCATTTTCCAACTTAAAGATCATTAACTCATAACCACTTTTTTATTTTATATTCCCAACAACTTGGCACTTCCAATGGATTATTTACTTATAAAAATCCCAAACTTCATATCATTGCATCCATATTTAAGTCAGTATGTTTACTTAAAAGATAAGGATTCTTTTTTCCTAACATTACTGTAATGCCCTTAGCATATCTCATAATAATAATACTACCTTAGTATCATCAAATATCCAGTCAGAATTAATACTTCCCCACTTGCTTTATAAATATTTTGACAGTTGGTTTGCTTGGATTAGTATCAAAACAAGGCCACGCATTACTTTTGGCTAACATGTGAGAGGTATATGTGAGTGTAAGATAAAAAAGATACATGTTGTAAGGTTTTCTTTATCTTCCCCAGACAAGTTAGTTTATTCCTTATAATACTGTGCATACTTCCAATACAGCATGTATCTCATTGTGCTGCTTTTTGAACATGCTTCTTTTCTCCTTATTTCAAAAACAATAAATATACATCGAAGGAAAATTCTGCTAATACAGATAAGCAAAAAGGGGGAAATCTGATAGAGATAACCACCAACTTTTGGTATATGTCCTTTTGGTGCATCTTTTTGTCTAAGAGAATATTATATATACATATATATATATATATATATAAAATTGTATCTTATACTATAATTATTACCTTACATAATTTATCCCATTAGCTATTTATCCCACTAAACTATGAGCTCCTCAAAGGAAAGGATCTTGTTTTACTTATCTTTCATTTCTCAGCCATCCTTACAGCACCTGGAAATCTATTTGTATAAATAAATGAATAAAATGACAAGGATTACCAGCTCATCTTTGGTCTTCAGTGGAGTATTAAAGTCACCTACAATTACTATATTATTATCAATAAAATTGCTTAGGTTTGTGATTAACTGATTTATATATTTGGGTGTTCAAGTTGGGGGCATAAACATTTATAATTGTTAGCTCTTCTTGATGGATAGATGCCTTAATTATGATATAATGCCCTTCTTCATCTCTTGTTACAATATTTACTTTAAAATCTAGTTTGTCTGATATACATCTAGCTACTCCAGCTTTCTTTTGACTTCCAGTAGCATGATAGATAGTTCTCCATCCCCTCACTTTCAATCTGAAAGTGTCCTCAGGTCTAAAATGAGTCTCTTAGGGGCGCCTGGGTGGCTCAGTCAGTTAAGCGTCCGACTTCAGCTCAGGTCACGATCTCGCGGTCCGTGAGTTCGAGCCCCCCGTCGGGCTCTGGGCTGATGGCTCAGAGCCTGGAGCCTGCTTCGGATTCTGTGTCTCCCTCTCTCTCTGACCCTCCCCCATTCATGCTCTGTCTCTCTCTGTATCAAAAATAAATAAACGTTAAAAAAAATTAAAATGAGTCTCTTATAAACAGTATATAGATGGATCTTGGTTTTTTTAATCTATTATGATACCCTATGTCTTTTGATTGGGGCATTTAGTCCATTTACATTCAGAGTGATTATTGAGAGAAATGGATTTAGTGTCATTGTGTTATCTGTAGGTTTCGTGCTTGTGGCGATGTCTCTGGTCCTTTGTAGTCTTTGCTGCTTTCCATTAACAGAGTCCCCTTTAGGATCTCCTGCAGGGCTGGTTTAGTGGTCATGAACTCCTTCAGTTTTTGTTTGTCTGGGAAAGCCTTTGTATCTCCTTGTATTTTGAATGACAGCCTTGCTGGATAAAGGATTCTTGGCTGCATATTTTTCCTGTTCAGTCCATTGAATATTTCCTGTAACTTCCCTCCCCAAGTTTCAGTGGACAGGTCTGCTATTACCCTTATGTGTCTACCTTTGTAGGTTAAGTCCTGTTTGTATCTACTGCTTTCAGAATTCTCTCTTTATCTTTGTATTTTGCCAGTTTCACCGTGATATGCCATGGGATTGACCTGTTCTTGTTGATTCTGAAGGGAGTTCTCTGTGTCTTCTGGACTTGGATATCTGCTTCCTTCCCCAGATTAGGGAAGTTTTCAGCTATAATTTGTTCAAATAAACTTTCTGCCCCTTTCTCTCTCTTTTTCTTCTTCTGGAACTCCTATGATATGGATATCATTACATTTCAGTGAATCACTTAAGTCTCTAAATCTCCCCTCATGGTCTAGTATTGTCTTATCTCTCTTTTTTTCAGCTTCATCATTTTCCAGAATTTTATCTTCCATTTCACTTATTCTCCTCTTGTCTCCTCTATCCTTGCTGTCACTGCATCTAGTTTATTTTGCATCTCATTCACAACATTTCTTAATTTGTTGTGACTATTTCTTAGGTCCTTGATCTCTGCAGCAATAGATTCTCTGCTATCTTCTATGTTGTTTTCAAGCCCAGCTGTTAGTCTTATAATGACTTTTCTAAATCCTTGCTCAGATATATTGTTTATGTCTCTTTTGAGCAATTCTCTGGCTGTCATTTCTTCCTGGAATTTCTTTTGAGGATAATTCTTCCATTTCATCATTTTGGTTAGTTTTCTTTCACATGTTTTAATAGCAAGTATCCTGCACCTGTGAGCACTACTGTATTAAAAATGGGTAATACGCTACCCAGGGCCTGGCCCTTCATGAAGTGTTTTTGGAGTATGTTGCATGCTCTCTATAATTGTGACTCTGGTTGCTGTATCTCCCTACCCGTAGTGGTGGTTTGGACCTTCTACCAGATGTGCTTTGATTTGTTCATTGAAGTAACCCTGGAAAAAATTAAAAAGGGAGGGTCACCTTTCATCTTCAAATGCTGAGACTATAATGGCTGTCTCACATTGGAAGATTGTAATGGTCTTACAGTGCCAGGAGCTTCAAGTTCCTTAAAGAGCTGTTAGCCCCTCTATCAGTATGATTTTCCACTCAGCATTTTTTTTTTACAAAAGAGTAGTCTTGCAGAAGAGGTGTTCATGAAAGGTCTAAGAATAGAGAGGCAGAGCTGGCATAGGCCCTCATAGCTACATAGCTATAGGAATTAATCTGTTGCAGTTAAAGAGACTGACATAGGATACCAGCACTAGAGGTGGCTACTGGTATAGCTCAATAGAGAAGTAGATGTGAATCTGGAAATTCACTATCAGAGGAAAATTAAAACAACCAAGGGTAAGGGACATGGGATAATAAAAAGACTAAAACAATCAAGGAAAATTAAGGCATGGAAATGAAAAAAAAAGTATACAAAGAAAATGAGCCCAGATGACAAGATCTTATACGTTACCTACAGAGTGTAAAGTGCCAGAACTAAACCTGAGAGTGGAAAGGAGAAGATTGCTGAATGACAAACTATTCATGTTATTTACTCACATTGGTTGTTCCATGACTGAGCCAGATTGGGTCAATCGCTGCTCAAGGTGCCATGGGAGAAATGTATGAGATGCTATAATTGAGGGCTCCCTTCAGAACTACAAGGGTAGAGCAGTTTCCTAGAAGGAATGAGGGTGAGGGTATAAGACAAACACTACTCACTACATTGTGGAATATAATAATTAATATGAATTAAAGATTATTGAGTGAAAAATATTAGGTTCCCTACTAGCTGTATGATTCCTACTGTAAAAATTGTGTGTGTTATGTGTGTGTGCACAGAGAATTATCTGAAAATTTTATTCTCCATAATATGTATAGTAGTTGCCAGGTAAGAGGTTTTTCTTTGTTAATTAGGCAATTCTGAATTCTTTAAATTTTCAACATGAGTATGTATTGGTTTTATAATTAGAAAAAAATAAAACAATACAATCTATGCAAGTAATTTTATATATTATAAATATATTTCATGATGTTTCAGATGATTGTAATGAATTATTTTCTTCTAGGATGTAAGAATAAATTATGATGGGGTGCCCGGGTGGCTCAGTCAATTGAGCATCCACCTCCTGATTTTGACTCAGGTCATGATCCCAGTGTCATAGGATCGAGCCCCACATTGTGCTCTGTACTGAACATGAAGTCTGATTAAGATTTTCTCTCTCTCTCCTTCTGCCCCTCGCTCATGCTAGCTCCCTCAAAAGAATAAGTAAGTAAGTAAATAAATAAATAAATAAATGATAAAATCTTAAGATAGAGAAAATTAAAATCTGTTGGAAGAGGCGGCATTTTTTTTTTTTTGCCTTCTCTGACACTACCACTTGAATGCAATAGTATACAATTTCTACAGTGCAGTGTCATTAGTTATATGTCTTTTTTTTTTTTTAATTTTTTTTTTCAACGTTTATTTATTTTTGGGACAGAGAGAGACAGAGCATGAACGGGGGAGGGGCAGAGAGAGAGGGAGACACAGAATCGGAAACAGGCTCCAGGCTCTGAGCCATCAGCCCAGAGCCCGACGCGGGGCTCGAACTCACGGACCGCGAGATCGTGACCTGGCTGAAGTCGGACGCTTAATCGACTGCGCCACCCAGGCGCCCCAGTTATATGTCTTTTTATCATGACCCTCCCCTTGAGAGAAGAGGCTGGTCAGGATTCATCTTTTTAACTCAGTGCCTGGAAAGAGTATGGTAAAGCGGTCAATAAATGTTGAATGGAATTTTATCATCTTATAAATATATCTATAGTAGCTCTCTTTTTTATTAAAAATTTTTAAATGTTTATTAATTTATTCTGAGAAAGAGAGAAAGAGCTCAAGCAGGGGAGGGGCAGAGAGAGGGTGAGAGGGAGAAAGAATCCCAAGCAGACTGCACTGCCAGTGAGAGCCCGATTCAGGCTCTAAGTCACAAACTGTGAGACCATGACCTGAGCTGAAACCAAGAGTTGGGCATTTAACCAACTGAGCCACCTAGGTGCCCCTATAACAGTTCTCTTACATGATACTTAACACCTTTTCCAAGTACCTCAAGTAGCCAAACTGCCCCATTTCTCCCCATCAACCCTGCCCATGTCCTCCCTTTCCAGGGGCAAAGTTACTAGGTGGTCAAGGGCATGAGAGGGCTAAGACTTCCCAAGGACTCCTTATGTTAGTACACACTCTCTACCCTCCTAGACCCTGCAGCTGGCCTTTTGGGCACTGGGAATTAGGAAAAGGGGATTATTCCAGTTCTTCCTGTGCAATGGTGGAGGTATGGGGGTTGAGGGCAAGGGAGATAAAGGGTACAAACTGGGATTCCTTTATGTAGGGTCAAGTCTTGGAGGATTTGTTAAAATACTAATGACATGAGCTCCCATGTGGATCTTCACAAGGTACCAGCCATACAAAGTGTGTTCAGCTTGCATGAGTCAAGGCCATTCTTGACTTTCTTTGCTTAGTGTGGTAGTCAGGCTGGCCTTGAGTGAGCTACTCCAAATCCTTAGAAATGTTGGGTATGGTCATCTAGGTTTCCCAGGAAGAGGAGGTATACATCAGAAGCTGGACATCTAACTGCTGGAAGACACTCTTCCCAAGTTTGTGCAGAACAGTAGGTATATCAGAGTCATCCTACCTGGGCCTCTGAAGTCAGGTACAGGACAAGGTTGAGATGGGTACTCCCTAATCCCCTCATGCATGTCCAGGAGGCTGTGTAGGATGTACACTACTAGCATAGGAGTATGGCACTAAAGGAGTCAGTGGCTCTGTCCTAGGTAACTGAGCTTCATAAAATTGTCACCATCTGGGTCTCTTGTGACTGTTCAGTATGACAAAAATTAGGATCCCTCTCTCATTAGGTGTGGTGGGCTTGAATGTGAGTTGTTTCTGACCACAGTTCCCATGAAGGGAGATGATGGGCAAGTACCAAGAATCATGCCTTAAAGGAGGACATGATTAGAGTTGTGGTAAATAGTAGAAACCAAGTCACCAAAGTAAAGGATCCAGAAGCAGGAACTAGAGCTCAGAGCTGAAAGGAGTAGGGAAACTCAGAGGACTGATGAATCAGAGTACGAAGAAGAGGGCCAGTCCAGAAGAATTTCTGTCGTGGCCTATAGGAAGCTACAGTAGGTTTTTATGGAGTTCTTCTGGTTTGCTATGTTGTGCCAGGTGAATTATAGGAACTGAAATGGACTGGCCAGGGATATGTGGAAATGGAAACTAATCTCAACTGTCACCGCAGAACTCATGGCAGGCCTTAGCTCTCCATTCTTCTTCTTTATGGACAAAATGAGAGGGATCCACAGGGCAGAAGAATTTCCATTTATAAAATTCTCATCTATGGATTCTAAGAAGATCTAAATGTTCTAAATGTCAGGCTCTGTGGTGGAGTTTATCTTTTAGGTCTTTATCTGGGGCCTGAATGAAAAGATTCCGAGAGATCTCTCTGTAGACCAGCCTAACCATGGACAGTAGAAGCAGTTTCTACTTAGTTATGTCATCCTCTGTTTGACTATGAGCTATGCCAAGGGACTAAGGAGTCAACGTCCACATGTAGGTGGTCCACTCTCCAATGAATTAAAGGCACAGTCAGTTCTGTTTGTTCCTTGCCTTGATGCATGTTGGGTTGCCCTAGAGGGGGCTTCTTAAGACTTCCTCTAAGAAAAATGATGGCCTAGAGACTGATGGGACCCAGGCCTACTGGAACTAAAGCATCACCTACAGCTGGGTTATTATATATTTGGTAATGACGGGATGGGGTCCCTTCTAGGTATGGTCGGGGGCTTCCTTGCTGCATGTGGTTTAATCCATTTATGTGGCTCATGCATCTGGAAAGAGATGAGAAATAACTAGAGGGAGAGACAGGGAATGAGAAAGGTCATTTAGGAAATTCTCAAGCTTTCTATTTTACTCTGAGAAACAGGCAGTTCCTTAAATGGCTTATATATATATGTCTCTGCAGTATTTGGCTCCCCACTACACCTTTGATTTCTTCTTTTATTACTCTCCCTTTACTTTTTCTAATTTAGGAGCATTAAATTCCTTGCTTTTCCTTAAACACAGCAGACCCACTTCTGCTTCAGGGCCTTTGCATCTGCTCTTCTTTCTTCCTGGAATTCTCTTCCTTCAGATGTTCCCAGGGCTCATTCACTTACATATATCATAGTTTTGCTAAGAAGTTATGTTCTTAGAAAGGTGTACTGTCTCAGATTGGGTTCCCTAAGAAGGAGACTCTGAAATGGACATTAGCAGTAGGAAGTTTATTAGGGTAGAGGTTTCCCCTGCCATCTGAAAGTAGAGCATTCTCATGAAATCTTTCATAAGCTGAAATGGCATAAAGCAAAGAAGCAGTTACTATTAATTTATATGGAAAATTTTTTGGACATTCCCAGACCACCCAAACAACATCTTTTGGGGTTTTCTGATACTTTAGGACATATCTTGCTAAAGAATATGCAAAATAGAGATAAAGCACAGATGCTCACAGACACAGTTCAAAGCTATGGCGGCTTGATGCTGAGATGTTGAGTGTAATTTCTGGGAAAAGAGCTTGATGGAGCCCTGCTCAAATGGTGCTGCCTCTGTACTTGATCTGCAAAATAAATGCTGAATGATAGTTTCACTTTTCAGCTTTTTTTTTTTTTTTTGTAAAAGCAAAAATCCTCCTTGGATTCTTTTCAGGTAGGGAAAACAGATATAAATGTAGGTCTTTAATTTCATTTATTTATTTTTATTTTTTTTTATTTTTTTTTTCATTTATTTATTTTTAAAAAAATAAAAGTTTATTTATTTATTATGGGAGAGAAAGAGAAAGCATGAGTGGGGTAGGAGCACAGAGACAGGGAGAGAGAATTCCAAACAGGCTCTGCACTGTGTCTGCTCGAACTCACAAACTGTGAGATCATGACCTAAGAAATCAAGAATTAGGTGCTTAACCGACTGAGCCACCTGGGCACCCCTAAATGTAGGTCTTTTATAAAAGTGAACTGGCATAATGTGGACTTTCAAAAGCAGGGCATACCTGTATGCTTTTGAATCAATATCCATGGAAGGGAAGGAATGGGGGGGAATTTGCCAGAGGGAGAAGTTGAGCTGCAATGGTCTCAGTGGAAGCTTTAGTCAATTCTACAAAGAGTTCTAAAGTTCTACAGGAGGTGATCCTTCAGAGCTGTTCTGAGTTGGGGAGAGAAGTGTAGTCCTTTATAATCCTGCATAGATTAGTCATTGGGTATAGGCATTCGTAGAAGCAGTCATGACCCTGGATGAGATGGTTCTTTCCAGCATCTGTGAGAATAAGTCCTTTGGTCCTAAAATGGGATCTGAGCAGTGCATCCCAATGTTCACCACATGCACCCTGACCCGCTTATTTAAAGTTGTTACCCCTGCTCCTGGACTCTCTCTCCCTCTCCCCTGCCTTATATTTCTCCATTCCACTCATCACTTAACATACCATACATTTCACTTATTGATTTTAATTATTATCTCTCTCCCCCATCTAAACTGTGAGAGATGTTCGCAGACAGGGATTTTTATCCTATACTTTTTATTCATTGCTATATTGAGAGTATCTAGAATCATTTCTAAGTGCACATTGATATATGGACTATGCTATAAAATACCCCAGGAAAAATATATAGCTAGATAAATTGAAAAAATAAGATCGGTCATTAGTAGATAATTATTGAATCTGAGTAATGACTATACAGAGATTCAATATATTATCCTCTAATTTTGTATATGCTTAAAATTTTTCATAATGAGAAGCTTTAAAAGAAAAGGCTTATTTTTAATTTACTGACCACTGGTAGAGAGAGTAATAAGAGAAACTGTTTTCCTTTCTTAGTTCTTCCAAAGGTATTCCGAAAACACAATTAAACATCTTCCTCTGTGAAGCAGAAAATCAATAGCTTTTCTCTAATGCTCCAAAGTCAGTCCTCCAGTCATCCCTGTAGGCACACTGTGGCCTTGGAGACCCCACTGACTTAGCTACAAATGCCCCTGTGGGGTTAGTGGTACAATTTCCGTTCTCTTCTCCTAGGATGCCAACATTTTACAGATATTGGAGAAGTAGGCCAGTGTTTTTTGCTAGACACTGCATGGAAAAATTAGACAGGAATAACGCATTCTGAGAAACTAATTGCAATTACTAGATTTCCCATTCCATCAGTTTTGGAAGAGTGGATAGGAGGAGGCTGTGTGAGAATGCTTCAGCACACACTACTCCCCAGAGTGGAGCGTGGGTTGACCCACAGTTCCTTCTTCTCTACTGCATTTACTCCAAACAAATCCCCTAAGAGGCCTCGCATGGCATGTGTCCTATGGCCTCTCTGACTTCATTTTCCCCACTTGCTCCAGGCCCCTCAGCTCATTACACTGGCCTCTGCTGTTCCTGACACAACCAGACATGCAGTCCTATTGGTTCTTTTACAGTGGCTTCCTTCTCTGCCTGGAATGTACAAATGAACCACCTCCTCCAAACCTTAGCCCAAATGTCACCTTTTCAGTGATGGATTATTTAAAACTGTACCTACTGCTACTCCCATACTTCCAACCCTATTACCTTACTCTGTCATTATTCCTTGCCAATTATCTCTTTTAAACGCACTAGGTAATCTAGTTTGTTATCTATCCTGACTGTCTGGCACATAAATAGTTATCGAAAAAAATTGAATGAATGGAACTCAGAGTCTTGTGTTTCTTAGACAGTGTCCATGCACTCAAAGCTTTCAAGTCTGTCCTAATTTTAACTCTGTTGCTGTCAATATCTCTCTGCTCCCTTCTTCTTGCCCTAGATCTCCATCCCTCCATTTTATACTTTATTTCTTTTTAAGTTTATTTATTTATTTTGAGAGAGAGAGTGCAGGAGAGGGGCAGAGAGAGAGAGAGAGAGAGAGAGAATCGCAAGCAGGCTTTACGCTGCCTGATGTGGGACAGGCCTCAATCCCACCAACTGTGAGATCATGACCTGAGCCAAAATTGAGTCTCCACTGATTGAATCACCCAGGTGCCCCCTTCTAGTTTATGCTTTAAAGCAACCAGATCTTTTAAAAATGTAAACCTGATCAAAGGTAAGGGTGGAGCTTAGACAAAGGTGGGAACCATTACCACCCAGCCTGAGCCTGGTGTGAGCTCCACCAGAGGTGTGGTTGACAGGAGGTGTAGCCTTCAGTAGAGGATGCAACCAAACAAGAGACAAACTAATAAAAGGGAGCCAAGGAAATAAATCTCCTGGCTCCACTCTCCTCTCTTCCTCTCATCTCCTGCCAGTGGCCCCTTGTGGCTGAACTCAGCCAGAAACCAGAGGACAAGAGAGCCATTCACACAGTCCTTCAAATTCATCCTTCTTGGGTCGAGTGGACAGTGGATGTGGCAGGATGGAGAAAATGGAAGATATCCACTTTCTCTCTTCCTTCCTGTGGCTCCACTCTCACATCCCTTCCTATCATTCACAGGACATGACAAACTTTCTCCCCACTTAGGGCTTTTGTACTTGCTCTTCCTTCTGTCCTTTCCTTAGACAGGACTTCTCTGATCACTGTCCTTCCTCATTATCTTCTATTACATTACTTCCCTCTCTTTCTTTCTTTCTTTCTTTCTTTCTTTCTTTCTTTCCATTTATCATAATCTTTAATAAATTCATTTTATTGTCCATCTCCTTCTCCAGATTATGCAAGCACTCTAAGAGCAGCAACTTTCTCTCTCCTTTTTTTTTTTTTTTAATTTCAACACCCGGTACAGGGTCTGGCATCTAGTAGGCATTCAGTAATATTTTTTGAATAAAGGAACAAATACGTGAGTAACAAAGACAATTCTAAAATAAAAAGAAAGGGAATTTCTTACTAGATATTATAAATATATGGTAACTAAAATATTTTGATCCTGCACAGGAATAGAATACTATAGTCCAGAAGTAGAACTACTACAATAGCTTCCTAATTGGTTTCCGTGCAGTATGGTGATTTAGTATATGATAAAAGTGGCACTTGAAATCAGTAGGGATTAGATAATTAATACCTGAATGATGTTGGGATATTGGCTAGCAGTTTTGTTTAATAATGGACGTATTCCTCATACCTTCATTGAAATAAACTACATATGGATCAAAGGTTTAAATATGAAATCATGATAAGCTGTATGAACACTTTTATGATTCTGAAAAAATATTGTAAACATTATAGACAAAGCAGAAAACATAAAGGAAAAGAGTTGTATGTTAACTACCCAAAATTTATATTTTAAAAAATGATGCAATGTTGTAACAAGTTTGAAAAACTGGGAAAATGCTTGCAAAAACTGATTTCCATAATATATAAAAAGCTGTTATAAATCAATAATAAAATAGAATAGTCTAAAAGAAAAATAGGCAAAGGATAGAAACAGAAACTAAAAATAGGAAGAAAATCCAGGACACCTGGCTGGCTCAGTTGGTAGAGCATGTCATTCCGGATCTCAGGGTGGTGAGTTCAAGTCCCATGCTGGGTGTGCAGCCTACTTAAAAAAAAAGTTAAACCTGGTTTCTGTCCTTAAAGAGTTCACAATTTGGTATATTATGTGCTTCAAAAGTATATGCCTGGCTTATGGTAGAGATTTTACATTTACTGAACAGATTAATATAAATGCCTAAAAAACTATGAAAGAGATGTAAAGCTGCAAAACCACAGGCACACCGTGAAGCCTGTTAAACCTCACTTATCAGCAAAAGATCCCATAATGGATAAAACTGAGGACCTGGAAGTATAAATATAATTAAATATATATATATATATATATATATATATATATATATATATATAGCTGGGGTGCCTGGGTGGCTCAGTCGATTAAACATCTGACTTCAGCTCAGGTCATGATCTCAAGGTTTGTGGGTTTGAGTCCTGTGTCAGGCTCTGTGCTGACAGCTAAGAGTCTGGAGCCTGTTTCAGATTCTGTGTCTCCCTCTCCCTCTTTGCCTCTCCCCTGCTAGCACTCTGTCTCTCTCTCTCAGAAATAAACAATAAAAAAATAAAAAATATGTACATATATGAAGAAAATCCAATAAATACATGAAAAAATGTTCACAACCACCACTGATCAAGAATGCAAGTAAAATGACTATAAAATATCATTTTTGATCTTTCAAATTAGCAAAGATGAAAAAGATTGACAACACTGAATGTTGACGGGTGTAGTTTCTTATTGCTACTGTAAGAAATTACCACAAACTTAGTGGCTTAAAACTTCACAAAATTTATTATCTCATAGTTCTTTAGGTCAGAGTGATGCCATGGGTTCCACTGGGCTAAAATCAAGATATAAGCAGAGTTGTATTCTTTTTGGAGGCTCTAGGGGAGAATTCACTTCCCTGCCTTTTCCTGCTTTTAGAGGCCATCACATTCTTTGGCTCATGGCCCCACTTCTTCCATCTTCAAGGCCAGCAAAATTGCTTCTCCCTCTGACCCTTCTTCAGTAGTCAGTATGCAGTTTTACAAGGCAACAATCAGGACATCACCACATATTGTGTGATTCTATGGATATTCATGCAACATACAGAATAGACATATCCATAGAGAGAGAAAGTAGATTAGTGTTTGCCTGGGTCTCATGGGGGTGGTGGCTGGGAACTGGGGGTAAGTGGTAACAGGTACGAGATTTCTTTTTGGGAGGGGAAATTTCTAAAAATGATTGTGGTGATGGTTTACAACTCTGTGAATATATTAAAACTACTGAATTATACACTTTAAATAAGTAAATTGTATGATATGTGAATTATGTTTCAATGAAGCTATTATAAAGCAAAAAAACTAGGCTGACACTATCCAAACCTAGGAATCAATCTTAATATCATAAGTAGTGGAACAACCAGCCATCTGGACATTCTGTTATGATGCAATTTGAAGTACCTCTGAAGTAGTCTTGCCAAAAAAAAAAAAAATGCTTATTTGAATCTAATCAAGCCTTTAGACCTAAATTCCAGGGCACCTTTAATTCCAAGAATAAATTCTGTTTCCATGAAGAGGCAATGAGACAAATCCAGAAGGTGGCACATCCTACTAGACAACTCCTCTAGCCTCCTCAAGAAATCACTGTAATGGAAGGAAAAATGTGGATGGAAACAGTTCCAGATTTCACAAGACTTAAGAGATGTAACAAATGCAATGTGTGGGCCTTGAGAAGATGTTATTTTGAACAAACCAACCAGAGAGGACATTTTTAATACAACTGGAAAATTTAGATATGGAATCAGTATTTTATGATACAAAGGAATATTGTTGATTTTTTTAGAGATTGTGGTTATATATCCTTGATTTTTAGGGATCTCCCCTGAAAGCTTTTTAAGAAATGAAATAGCGTAATGTCTGCAACCTGCTTTTAAAAATTCAGGGGGCACGTGGCTGGCTCAATTGGTGGAATGCGTGACTGTTGTTCTCAGGGTTGTGAGTTCAAGTCCCACGTTGGATGGTAGAGATTTCTTTAAAAAAGTAAAATATTGAAAAAATAAAATAAAAATATGAAGAATATAGACAAAGCATATATGGCAAAATGTTGACTATTGTCAAATCTGGGTGTGTATATGAGGATCTATTTTACTAGTTCCTCTCTTTTCCATATGAAAATTTTTGTCATATAAACTTTTAGAGCCAGGAAATTGTAATAATAACTGTAATAATAACTGAAAAGAATTATCCAGAGTTTTCCAATAGATGTTGAAATAAATTAAAGGGTATAAATAATTTTTAGCAATTCTGAGTTCTATATTAAACTTCAGGTGCTATCAACATCTACAGTAGAAGTGTGTATCACAAAATGACAATCCAAATGCTATTGAATTTTGTATTGCATTTTATAGAACATTATTCTTTTTTAAATAAAGGGAATTGAAAATATATATATAACTGGGGTGCCTGGGTGGGTCAGTCAGTTAATCATCCGACTTCAGCTCAGGTCGTAATGTCACCGTTTGTGGCTTCGAGCCCCGCATCGGGCTCTGTGCTGACAGCTTGGATTCTGTGTCTCCCTCTCTCTCTGCTCCTCCCCTGCTCATGCTCTGTCTCTCTCAAAAAGAAAGAAAGAAAGAAAGAAAGAAAGAAAGAAAGAAAGAAAGAAAGAAAGAAAAAGAAAACATATATATAACTAAATAATATATATACCTATATAAAACTTTTCAAGCACATAAATTTAAAAACCAGGAAAAATTCTTTATCATATTATGATCCCTACATTGCATTCACAAAATATGGCAATTTTAACCACATATATAAAAGTCATAAACATTATGTTCTGGAATTCCAGCAGAAGTCAACAGCTAACAGTAGGAAAAAAAGGAATTTGTTCTGAAATTCCTGACATATTGATCTAGTGTTACACAGTCCAATTGCCTCTCTTGTCCTGTCAACTCAAAGATCTCTATCTCATTTCTGGAATTTCTTATCATTCAGCTGATGTAGGAAACAGAGGTACATAGTCAGAATCTCTCAACAGGATCAGCAGCAAAACATAAAGGAAAAGCTATTTTATCCTACTTCTGGTCAAGCCATTGTTTGCTACTTTCAAAGACAGATTTACTGTGAAACTAATGAAATCTGCTTGTCCAAACCCCTTCCAAGTGCCCAGGAAAAGTCCTAGCTATCATTCACATAGCCATATGCTTTTGTAAAATTTGAAGAAGTTTTATTTTTTACTTTTAAAATGTTTATTTATTTATTTTTGAGAGGAGGGGCAGAGAGAGAGGGGGAGAGAGAGAACCCCAAGCAGGCTCTGCACTGTCAGGGGAGAGCCTGATGTGGTGCTTGAACTCATGAACTGCTTGAACTCATGAATCATGACCTGAGCCGAAATCAAGAGTGGGATGCTTAACTGACTGAGCCCCTCAAGTGCCCCTACTTTTGCAAAATTTGAAGAAGTTTTGACACACAATTGGTGAAGACCTTGTTTTTGTACTCCAACCTCCCACCAAACTTCCCTTCACATTAAATGTTGGATGAAAAGCCACTGGCATTTCTGGAAGTCAAACCAAGGGAAGTTGAGTTGTGGGTACGTTGGGTTTAGTGGTATAATTTAAGTGGTTAATAATCATGTCTGGACAAAGTTATTGCTAGTCTATAGGACATAGGAATGGGTTCCAGGAACACATCTACTGCCAGCTCTGCCAACTCATGTCCTGGCATGAAAGTGCAGAGCTAGAGGTCCCATCACAATATGAACATGGCCTGAATTCATGGCACCAAATATGTCAACAGTGGATGAGAAACAAAGTCAAGGGTGTGATGGAGTAACTGAGAAATGATCAATACGTCTGCAGAACGGAAGAACGTGCAAATGGACTAAATACTTCAATAGAAACACAAAGATTATTAGACGGGATTAAAAAACACCCCAACTATTAGCTACTCACAAGTACATACCTTAAGTAAAGACCTAGAAAGTTTGAAAGTTAAAAAAGATAGATCCAAACTGAGCCAGAGTTGGTATGTGGAAAATTCTTGTAGTCATCAGAAGTGTAAAATTGTAAATGGAAAATTTCCCCCAAGGTGGGAAGGAGCTTGGTGAGTTTGAAAAGGAGAAAGGAGGCCAGTGTGGCTGGAGCAGAGTGAACAATAGGGAAAGTGCTAAGAGATGAGATTGAAGAAGTTGTCAGGGAACAGATTATTCAAGGCCATGTAGGCCATGGCAAGGAGTTTGTATTTTATTCTAAAAAATATGGGAAGGTTTATAGTGTTTTTAAGTTAAAGAGAGACAAAAATCTGTTAACTACCTTGAGCTATTAGTTAGCACCAGCTCTGCACCAAGGTGCCCAACAAAATTCACAGGATATTTTAAATTTTAAATAAAATATAGCAATGCATCTGTCAGATACCACAGTAACCGGTAGTTCCAGATGGCTAACAATTTCGACATTAAATTGAGCTATATTCATTTTGGGGGTGTCATATCCTTGGAAATCTGGGTTTTCAGCACAGCTGTGATAAAAACCAAGTACCACATGAAAATCATCATGAAATAGGAAATAACAGTGGCAGTGTGCAATCTACTTGCAAAGTTTGAGAAACTGTGCAGTGCCCAACAGGTGCACACATCTCAGTAATTATTTGCAAATACTTAAAAATGAAGTAAAAATATTTTTCTTTTGACATATGTTTATTGTGTTCTCAAAGAACTACTAAGTTGTTAGAATTAAAACTTACGAAGTTATTTGAACCTAACTACTTTCTAAAAAGATTTTATTTTCAAATAATCTTTACACCCACTGTGGGGCTCGAACCTACAATCCTGAGATCAAGAGTCACATGCTCTACTGACTGAGCCAATTAGGCATCTCTGAACCTAATTACTTAATAAATGGAACTATTCTCTATTTTCAGAGTCATTGTGAAAAAGTCCCCGAGATACCAGGGCACCATAAACCAAGTAAATTTGGGAACCTTTCTCTTAAGCCCATTTTTAGATTCATGAAGGAGGCCAAGAAAACTCAAGAGTTGGGGCTAGAAGGGATGGAATCATTTTCACAAAGGAATTAGCTGTGGAAAGGAAGAAGTATGTTTTTTTCCTCTAAGGCAGGAATAGTTAGATAAATAAACAAGAAGTGAAGATGAAGGTACAAGGGTATAGACAAAAATGTGGTAGACAAAAGAAAGAAATTGAAGGAGTTTCCTCTGTAGGGCCATGGTTTTCTTGGGCTTTTCTGCAAAGAATGAGGGAGTTCCTGAGGGCTTTAGAGCATGGGGGGGATTGGAGAAAGAAGATAGAGAAATCTCTGCATTTGAAGTGCCACATGGTTTGAGTTAATTTTCTCTGATTATTTATTAAATATAAAAATTGAACTGGACAATGCTAGTTTTTCTTTCTTTTGTTCTTATTTTTTTTCTAGAAAGGAGATATGCCCATTTTCAACAAGTGTTTTCTATTATGAAAATTTTCATACATACAGAAATTTGAGGAGAATAGTAGTAATGAATCCTGATACACCCATTATCTAGATTTAACTATTGATATTTTGCCATATTTGCTTTTTTTTTTTTGCTAGAGTATATCAAAGTAAACAACAGTTATCATTTTATTTTGTATCTAGGCAGTTCAGTAAGCATCTCTGAAACATGAAGACATTTTCTTATGCACTGTCAAAGGATGAGACCATTACTCAACATTTGAAACGCAAAGCTTTATCTATTACTTAAGTAAACAAGTGGTATACTGGGTGGGCCAGGACAGTCTATCAGGGTAGAACAGATTGCTGATCTTATGGAGGGTTTAGAGGATGGTGGAGTTCAGACATTGGTGGATGTTTTGTAGGCAGGGTTGGGTTTTCAGAGCTGTGAAAGTCACCCCAGTGAGCCTGTTGCTTATTGGTTGGCATCTGGAACCCTGTTCTTTGGAGTTACTCAATTAACTGACTTTCCGAAGCAAGAGACTGTGCAGATGAATTAGATTATAAATTGGATTGAGGCACATAGTCATTGATTGACTAAATGGATTTACAGCTAGTTCAGGTGGTTGTTACCATAGTTATAGAACTGCCATTTATTGATCAAGAAGGTGTAAAAGCAGTTGTGGTGGCTACTTGTTAACAATAGTTTTGGTGTAATAGGTCTTTTCTATTCTCGGAGCACAGGAAGTTTTTCTATTCTCAGTATGGTTATCACACCTAATATAAATGACAATGATTTCTTAATATCATCTAATGCAGTGCTACATAAAAATGTGATCCATAGAGTAAATGGTGCTAGTCCAGAAACTGTTACTTGACTGTAAAGAATTGAGTAAAGAAATCGAAAGTAAGCATTTGTAAGTATAATACTGTCACAGGATAAATTTTTCTATTGACCCTAAGAATAATCATAGTCTTTGTTTGTTGTACATTTTCCTTTTTCAGTTGATCCTTGAACAACACAAGGATGAGGTTGGGTTGAACAGCACCAACCCTCAGCCTGCACAGTCAAAAATCCATGTTTAACTTTTGACTCCTCCAAAACTTAACTAATAGCCTGATGTTGACTGGAAGCTTCACGTGTCAATGAACACATGTTTTTTATGTTATAGGTATTATATACTATATTCTTACAATAAAATAAGTTAAACAAAAGAAAATGTTATGAAGAAAATTATTAAAAAATATACTTACAGTACTGTATTTACTAAAAAAAAAAATCTGTGTATAAGAGGACCCACACAGTTCAGATGACCTGAGCCAGGTCAACTGTAGTTCATTTTTCTAGCTATTTTATTTTATTTTATTTTATTTTTAATGTTTATTTGTTTTTGAGACAGAGATAGACAGAGCACAAATGGGGGAGGAGCAGAGAGAGGAAGACAGTCTGAAGGAGGCTCCAGGCTCTGAGCTGTCAGCACAGAGCCCCACACAGGCTGGAACCTATGAACCGCAAGATCAAAACCTGAGCTGAAGTCAATGCTTAACCAACTGAGCCACCCAGGCGCCCCTTATTTTATTTTTAAAATGTAGTGGTCTGCAATAAATTAGGTGAAAAAAACTTTCACTACACTTGAAGGAACACTGATTTCATACCCAGCCCATGTTTAAATTTTCCCAGTTGCTCTCAGGATGTTTCTTCCTTAATTTTTTTAATGTTTGTTTACTTTTGAGAGAGTTCAGGATGGTTTTTAAGGTTGGTTTGCTCAAACCATCTGCTTAGTATGTCGCTTAAGACTCATAATCTAGGGGTACCTGGCTGGCTCAGTTGGAAGAGCATGTGGCTCTTAATCTCTGGGTCGTGAATTCAAGCCCCATGTTAGGAATAGAGATTAGTCAAATAAATAAAAAAACTAAAAAAAGAAAAAAAAAGACTCATAATCTAGAGCATTCTTCTTGTACTGCTTCTTTTTTCATGCCTTTGACTTGCAAAGAAACTAGGCCAATTGTCTTGTAAAATTACCCACCCCTGCTTTGTGGTTTGATTGCTTCCTCAATGTATTTTTTTTTTTTCCAGTCAGTAGCTTGCTTTTTCATTTTCTTAATAGTGTCTCTTGAAAAGCAAGACCCTTCACCCCTTTAATCCACCCCCCACTCCCCGCCTCTGGCAACCACCAATCTGTTCTCTGTCTGTGAGCTTGCTTGGCGGGGAGGGGTTGTTTTGTTTGTTTCTTTCTTTTATAAGATTCCACATGTAAATGACATTATACAGTATTTCTCTTTCTCCTGACTTATTTCACTTAACATAATACCTCAAGGTTGTTGGAAGTAGCAAGATTTCATTCTTTTTTATGGCTAATATCCCACTGTGTATTTTCTTTATCCATTCATCCATTGACAGGCACTTATTTATTTCCATATCTTGCTGATTATAAATAATGCTGCAATGAACATACGGGTGCAGATATCTTTTCAAGTTAGTATTTTCATTTTGTCATATAAATACACAGAAGTAGGGGCGCCTGGGTGGCTCAGTCGGTTGAGCATCCGACTTTGGCTCAGGTCATGATCTCACAGCTCGTGAGTTCAAGCCCCGCGTCAGGCTCTGTGCTGACATCTCGGAGCCTGGAGACTGCTTCGGATTCTGTGTCTCCCTCTCTCTCTGCCCCAACCCACTCGCATTCTGTCTCTGTCTCTCTCAAAAATAAATAAACATTAAAAAAATAAAATAAAATAAAAGAATGAATCTTACAGTATGTAAATTACATCTCAATTTATTAAAAAGTTTTTTTAAATGTCTGGCCCCATTTTAGCCAACTAAAAATAAGCTTTGGGGGTAGGCCCCAGGTATCTGTATTTTTAAAAAGCTCCTTCAAGTAGTTCTAACGTGCGATTAAAAATGAGACCAAGCAGTTTAGAACAAAACATTCACCATCAGAGCACTTGAGTTAAAAAACAAAACAAAATAAAACAAAAAAACAAAACGGTTTGCCAGCAAAGAAGTTAGGGGAGTAATGCCTGCCAGAAGGCAACCAACAGTATCTGCCGCACTGTATGGTATCTTGGATTATGTTTCAGATATAATCTCTCTCTCCACAGGATTATCTGAATATTTACTGAGCACCTAGTATGTGTTGGTGCTAAGTATATGGTGGTCAATAAAACATGGTCCCTGTCCAGCTTAGTCATGGGGATTGGCTATTCTGTACAGAAGTGTTGCTAAGGTAAAGAGGCAGGAAAAATTCAAGAAGTGAGGGAGTGGGGGGTGGGTATGTCCAAGGCAGTGAAAAAGGAATGGTTTGGGCATTCCTGAGGCTTTAGGACCTTCAAATCCCAGGCTATCTTCCCTCAGTATGCATATGCAAGGAAGTCCTGAGTTGGTACTATAACTCAGATTACAAAATTAAGATCTAACCTTCTATAGTACTCATGGACATTATCTTTAATTCTATAGGGAAATGTTTAATTAAAGGAGTTTTACAGCTTTTTGTTGATAAATAGAGCTCTATGTGTTGTATGTTTTTATTCTTAGAAAGCTTATAATGATAGCTACATATATAGGATTAGGCATCCTGAGCAATTTCCCAGAAGGATCTCATTTCACTCACCAAATATTTATTAAGATTCTGCAATGGAAACATGCTCTGGGTAAATACGTAACATATTGTTTATTGATATTATATTACATGATATAATTTATTTATATTTCTAGACTTTAAGGTTATCTTCTGTATCTCCATTCCTGACCACTTACCTGAACTCATTTCCAGATGCCTACTTGCACCTGAATGACACACAAGCATCGCAGATCCCAAATGAAACTACTCAAGCTCCTTCCACCCTCATTCCTCCTTTATCTCCGAGCATGTTATCCAAGTGCCCCTTGAGGCACTGAGGGTCATATGTGACTCCATCCTCATACCCCACAGCCTACCAATCATTTTAGTTCTCTTTGTGCAACCCATCTCCTTCCTCTACATTCTGCCACTGCCCGCTTCATGCATTTGTTAATTTAATGAGTATTTCTGGAGCTTATATCATATGCCATCAATGTTCTAGGCGTTGGAACAAAGTCTCAGTGAACAAAACAGTCAGTGAACAAAACCAACAAAGATCCTGTCTGCGTGGAGCCTACATTCAACTGGAGAGAGAAGATAAATAAATTAGCAAAATATACATTATTAGAAAGTAACTGGTACTTAGGAGAAAAAAGAAAGCAGGAAGAGGGATATGATGTTTCGGGGTGGGATTGAAAGACTTCAATGAGAAGGTGACTTTTGAATAAAGACTTGAGAAAGAAGTAAGGGAGCTAGCCCTGTGGATATCTGGAGGATACCTCCAGAGAAAGAATACATGAAAAGGTCCTGGGGTACTGGGGTAGGATTGTACTTGGTCCTACCCCATGGCTGGAGGAGAATAAAGGAGAGAGGAGTTGAAGGGATGGAAAGAAGTGAGAGAGTTAATAAAGACAAGATCCTGTAGGTCATAGCAAGGAGTTGGGGTTTTGTTCCAAATGGGGAACCATCAGAAAGTTTTGAGTGACAGAATCTGACTTACTATTTTAAAATAAAAATTTTTTATGTTTATTTATTTCTGAGACAGAGAGAGACAGAGCATGAGTGGGGGAGGGGCAGAGAGAGGGAGACACAGAATCAGAAGCAGCCTCCAGGCTCTGAGCTGTCAGCACAGAGCCCGATGCAGGGCTCAAACTCACAAACTGTGAGATCATGACCTGAGCTGAAGTCGGTCACTCAACTGACTGAGCCACCCAGGTGTCCCAGTGACTTACTATTTTAAAATAAAGGATCACTTCAGTTGCTGTCTGGAAAACAAACTGAAGTGGGGAAAGAATAGAAAGAGGAAGAGAAGTGAAGCTATTCCAGTAATCTAATAGGGAGCTGATGGTGGCTTGCACCAGGGTGGGAGCAGTGGAAGTTATGAGAAGTGATCAAATTCTAGAGCCAACAAAAAGTGATGATTAACCAGATGTGGGGTGTGAGAGAGAAGTCAAAATGACTTAAGTACCTGGAAGGATGGAATTGTCATTAGTGGAGATAGGAAAAACTGCAAGAGAAACAGATGTGTGTGTGTGTGTGTGTGTGTGTGTGTGCGCGCGCGCGCACGCGCGCGCACGTGCATGCATGTGTGTTAGTGGTGGTGAGTGGCTTTCAGAAGCTCATGAGTCTTGAGTTCAGGGGAAAAGCCTCAGCTGGAGACTTAAATTTGGAAGTCCATTAAATACAGATGGCATTTAAAGCCATGAAACTAAATGAAATCATCATCTCAGTGAGTGTTGGCTGAAAAGAGGAGACCCAACTAAGCCCTGGGGCCCTTGAACGGTTAGAAGTAAAATAAGGGAGAACCACAAAAAGAGATTCTAGTCCAAGGAAGAAAGACAGTGATCATCTACAACAAATGTTCATAGGTCAAATAAGATCATGTCAGAAAAACTAACTTAGGGTTTAGTAGCATCGGGGCTTTGGTGACCTTGAGGACAGCCTCAGTTTGAGTGCTGGGGTCAAACCTGACTGGATAGGTTTAAGAGGGAACAGGAGGAGAGAAATGGGAAACAATGAGTGCAGGCATATATTCCGGTGAGTTTTCTTGTAAAGGGATAGAGGAAAAGGAGTAGAAGCTGGAGAAGGAGTTTGGGTCAAGGGAGACTCTTTTAAGATGGGGCAAATACCACATGTTTATTTGTATGTTGATGGGAACAATCCAGTGGAAAGCAAAAAAAAAAAAAAAAAAAAGAAAGAAAGAAAAGAAAAGATGTAGGACAGAGGGGAAAGAATTGCCAAAGCCCATGCTCTTGAATATGTGTGAGGGTTAAGATCTAGCTAGGGTACAGCAGACAGGCTGGCCATAGCATGATCCCTCCATTCACAGTAACAGGGGGGAAGGCCCAGCATGTGTGTGCAGTTGCCGGTGGATGGGAGGTGGTAGATATCTTGTGGAAGTGCTCTTGCGATTGCATAAGTTTTCTCAATGAATAGGAAGCAAGGTCATCAATTGACAGTGGAAATAATATTGCTATAAACAATTTAGTTCCTGTCTTATGAGACACGTTTCTATGCCTTTCTGTTGGGGATATATCTGGAGGTAGAAATGTTGGGTTAGGGGTGCGTGGGTAGCTCATCCGACTCTTGATTTTGGCTCAGGTCATTATCTCATGGTCCTGAGATGGAGCCCCACATTGGGCTCCTGACTGGGCATAGAGCCTGCTTAAGATTCTCTCTCCCTTTCCCTCTGCCTCTCCCTCTCTTCTTTTCTCCCTCTATCCCTCTCTCCCCTTCTCTCTCTTTCTCAGTACATACATATATACATAAATACATACATAAAAGAAATGTTGGGTTATATAGAATGCAAATGGAACCAAATAGAATTTTTAGGACTAATTTCTTTCTGATTTTAAAAGGAGAAAATACAAAATTGTTTAAAGAAGCAAATAACAATAAAGCCCAAAGCTTCTCCTGGAAATAAGTACCATTAACATTTTAACATATTTTATTTCAATATATTAATTTTTCAATGTGATTAATATTTGGAGGAAAGTAGAAGTCAATTTTATGTACAGTTTGATTGCAACTATAAAAATATGCTTAGGGGAAAAAGGACCAGAAAGAAACTTTTAACATGCTAATGGGTTATGTTACTAAAAATAAATGTGATTTCTTTTCTCTATTTCAAAACGTTTTTGTTATCTGCTATTTTTTAATGAGAAAAATTAACATAAAATTTTTGAAAGAAGCTATTTGTTGAAGCAACCCTCAAAGAAAACTTCTAGAATTACCATACAGCTGTACTGACCTAATAAGTATTTCCTGTAGCAATCCTACCTCTTTCCATTCATGTGACATTGGACATCACTTTGTAGGATTGGGTTTACATGGAAAGTACTCTTCAGATAACAGAAAGTACTTAATTTCTCCCAGACATTCTACCCAATATTTAGGAAATACCGCCACCAAGTGGATGCTTGGAATTTAGTTTTGGTTCCTGTTTTAATTCTATATGGAAAGTCAGAGTAGACCAGATAAAAGGTGTGTGCAGGTGGATTTGAGGTAACTTTGGGTGGTTGGATTGAATCAGGAGGGTTAGACAGTTGCTCATGTATATATGATCCAAGAAATAAAGATGAAATCCCAAATATGAAGGAAACTGAAATGGAAATTTCAGAATCTAATTTAGAATCTAATTTTAGAATCTATCCTAAGGAAATAATCATGGATGTAAAAAAATATAACAATGTTGTATATATTTAATGCTGGAGTTTAAATGTTTGTTTGTTTGTTTTATAATAAAAAACCAAAAATGTAAATTTCCAACGATTGAGGATTAATTGAATAAATAATGATACATCTTTACAATGAACAGTTCCACGTATTTTCGCCTTAAGCATCCTTTGTTGTAGGCCATCTTTGCTGCAAGCATATTTGCTGCGAACATTTTTGTCATGTAACTAATTGGCCGTAAGGCAAGTTTAACATAAATGGTAAAATCACGAAAAATAAAAAAGCCTTGTACTGCATTGTGAAGGCTTTCCACGCTGTTATTTGTTTTTGGCATATTGTCACATATCTGTTGATAGACATTCCAAAGTTCTATGGGAAATGTGGAAGAAATGCTAATGCTGTAGTGCCTTTGTAACGGAGGCTTGTAATCATTGTAATTGACATGTTAGCATCTTCTAGTATTGTGTGTGCTCTGGCTTTACATTCTTAATTCACACTTTCAGTACGTTTTTATTGCAGTGTTTTCTGTCAAGCCAATAAACATACTTGTTTCATCCACTATCTTAAGACCCCCATTACTCATCACTTCATTATGTTTTTTAACGTTTATTCATTTTTCAGAGACACAGAGAGAGAGTGCAAGCGGGAGTGGGGCAGAGAAACAGGGAACACAGAATCCGAAGTAGGTTCCAGAGTCTGAGCTGTCAGCACAGAGCCCCAACGGGGCTCGAACTCATGAACTGTGAAATCGTGACCTGAGCCGAAGTCAGACACCCAGACTGAGCCACCCAGATGCCCCATTTTGTTACTTTTAATGTTTATTTATTTTCAAGAGCATGAGAGAGAGTGCGCATGTGCACCAGCTTGGAGAAGAGCAAAGAAAGAGGGGGACAGAGGATCTGAGGTAGGCTCTGCACTGACAGCAGAGAGCCCCATGCTGGGCTCCAACCCACGAACCATGAGATCATGACCTGAACTAGTCAGTTACTTAACTAATTGGGCCATCCAGGCGCCCCTACCCATCACTTTTTATAGACCATTATGAGGGCTGGCTAATATTTACATACTGTTAATTATGAGGGCTAGTTAAGATTTATATAATACAAAAATGGGAACTTTGTTAATGGAGAAATGAAACTGAACTGACAACTAGTTTTAATACATTAACTCTGTCAAGGAAGATTTGCCAATGAAGAAATGACACCAAATTGTCAACCAGTTATTTTACCTTTTACGGCAAAATTACCTTATGGCCAATAGTTATACAGCAAAGATGTCTACTGCAAAGGGCCTATTGCAGTGACACCAGATACAGTTAACTACACTTTGACCATTAAAGTGATATTAAAAAAACGTAGTGACAAGGGACGTTGTTTGCAATATATTTTTTCAGGAAAAAGTCAAATCACAAAGTAGCATATATCACACACAGCTAAAAGACCATAACAGTATACACTAATATGTTAATAGTAGCAATAATAATTAACATATATTCAGTGCTTGCTCTGTACTGGGCAGGTTAAAACAGCTATCCTAGACCCACCTAGTACTGTCTTCTCTAATTTAGTCCTTCTAATGCTTCCTTCTGCTTCCATTCCTTTCTTGGGCCCTGGACCGCTTTGGCAGTCTGGTAAGCATATGGAATCCAGAAGGGTGTTTTTAAATACATAAAGTAAAACACAATGCATTAACCAGGAAACGAATTACATTGAAGAAACTGAATTTGTGATATAATAATGCTATGTATCTCTATATAATATAGAGATAACATGTATCTATTTATTTCTTCATTAATGCATTAAATAAGATACAGAAGAGGTATAGTAAAGATTTCTCTGTGCTATTAATACATGATATTTCAAGATAATTGCAATAACTGTGGTATGAAAATATTTATGATTCCTATTGTTGACAAAGTCACTGTGTTTTGTTGGCTAATTCATAACTGAATTAATTGTGTTAGCAGTGTTAAATTACAGCTACAGTGTGGTGACAATAAAGATGCATGTTTTTCCTATCCATGGGCCACAGGTTAAGTAAGAACCACTGCTCTCCGGTCTATTATGCAGACAGCTGTCAAATCATGCCATTCTCTTTTAGAACCCCTTCAGTGGCTTCCCATGTCACTTACTTCTATACCTCATGAATATCTGGCCTACAGTTCCCTTTCTGATCTCATTTCTACCATTTCCTGCCAGCCCCCTTTTGCTCCCTGCCTGTCAGCCACACTGTCTTCTGTGCAGTTCTTTGAACACAGGCCAATCAGAGTCCTGGCCTTTCCTCTTGCCATTGTCTCTGCCAGATCATCCCCCTCCCCCTGGATATTGGCAGGGCTTGCTCTCTTATATAAGGGGTCAACATTTTCCATAAAGGATCTAATAGTAAATATTTCAGGCTTTGTGGGTCATATCATCTCTGTTGCAACCAATCAACACTACTGTGATAGTGCAACAGTGATCGCAGATGATATATAAATGAGTGGGTGTGGATGTGCTCCAACAAATATTTTTGAACACTGGAATTTGAATTGCATATAATTTTTCACATGTCATGAAATATTACTCTTCCTTCAAAAAATTTTAAGCCATTTATAAATGTAAACACCATTCTTACCTCTTGATGCTTTGCATCACTTAAGTCTCTGTTCAAATGTCACTGTTTGGAGAGGTCTTCTTTGGACACTCTATCTCAAATTGCCTTTCCCTTTTCTCTCTTTTCTCCTTTACCTTACTTAGTTTTTCTTCATCAAACTTCTCTGGAATATATATATATATATATACACATATACATACATATATATGTAGATATATATACACTTATATTTATAAATAAATATACATGTATAAGCACATACATATACATATATAAATACGTATTTATATACATAAAAATACATATTTATACATATACACACATATATATGCATATATAAACATATGTGTGTATATATGTATATATATGTATATATGTGTGTGTGTGTGTGTGTATATATATATATATATATATATATTTTTTTTTTTTTTTTTTTTTTTTAAGTAGGCTTCATGCCCAACATGAAGCTCAATGTGGGGCCTGAACTCACAACCCTGAGATCAAGACCTGAGCTGAGAGGTGCCTGGGTGGCTCAGTTGGTTGAGCATCAGATTCTTGATTTTGGCTCAGGTCATGATCTCATGGTTTGTGAGTTTGAGCCCTGTGTCAGGCTCTGTGCTGACAGTGCAGAGCCTGCTTGGGATTTTCTCTCTCCCTCTCTCTGCCCCTCCCCCACTTGTGCACATACATTCTCTAGATAAATAAATAAACAAACAAACTTAAAAAAAAGACTGGAGCGGAGATCAAGAGTCAGATGCTTAACCAAATGACCCACCCAGGCACCCCTCCCCCCGCCAACGTATATTTTTATTTGCCTATTTTCTATCTTCTTTCTGGAATGTAAGCACCATAAAACAGAGCCTTAGTCTTTTTCTTCACTGCTGTACTCCCACCAGTTGACAGTGCCTGGAACAAAGTAAATACTTGAATATTTGTTGAATGAATAATTTACTGCTGATGGGTTAGAGTGATTTGTAATAAGAAATATATATTTGGGATTCATTCCTATTTCTGGCACAAAGCTTTTAAAACTCTTGGAATTTATTAAGTGATAAGAGTGACAGAGAAACCCAAAGCAATCTACATATTTAATGCAATCCCTATCAAAATACGAATAGCATTTTTCACAGAACCAGAACAAACAATCCTAAAATTTGTATGGAAACATGAAAGAGCCCAAATAGCCAAAGCAACCTTGAAAAAGAAAAGCAAAGCTGGAGGCATCACACTTCCAGACTTTATGTTATATTACAAAGCTGCAGTGATCAGAACAGTATGGTATTGGCACAAAAATAGACATACAGATCAATGGAACAGAATAGAAAACCACAACTATATGGTCAATTAATCTTCATCAAAGCAGGAAAGAATATCCAATGGGAAAAAGACAGTCTCTTCAACAAATGGTATTGGGAAAACTGAACAGCAACATGCAGCAGAATGAAACTGGACCACTTTATTACACCTTACACAAAAATAAATTCAAAATGAATTAAAGACCTACATATGAGGCTTGAAACCATAACAGTCCTAGAGAGGAACAAAGATAGTAACCTCTTTGACATTGGCTGTAGCAACTTCTTTCCAGATACATCTCAGAAGGCAAGGGAAACAAAAGTAAAACCAAAGTTTTGAACTTTCATAAAAAGCTTCTGCAGAGTAAAGGAAACCATCAGTAAAACTAAAAAGCAGCCTATGGAATGGGAGAAGATATTTGCAAATGACATATCGAATAAAGGGTTAGTATCCGAAATATATTAAGAACTTATAAAACTCAAAAATTAATAATCCAATTAAAAAATGGGCAGAAGAGGGGCGCCTGGGTGGCTCAGTTGGTTAAGCGTCTGACTTTGGCTCAGGTCATTCTCTCATGGCTTGTGAGTTCTAGCCTGCATCAGGCTCTATGCTGACAGCTCAGAGCCTGAAGCCCGCTTTGGATTCTGTGTCTCCTTCTCTCTCTGTCCCTCTCTCGCTCGCACTCTGTCTCTCTCAAAAACAAATAAACATTAAAAGTTTTTTTTAAATGGGCACAAGACATGAATAGACATTTTTCCAAAGAAGACCTATAGATGGCCAACAGACACATGAAAAGATGCTCAACATCACGGATCATCAAGGAAATTTAAATCAAAAGCACCATGAGATATCATTTTACACCTGTCCAAATGCCTAAAACTAACAATAAAATGTGAGGATGTGGAGAAAGGGGAACCCTCCTGCACTGTTGGGAATGCAAACTAGTGCAGCCACTGTGGAAAACTATGGAGGTTCCTCAAAAAGTTAAAAATAGAACTACCCTACAACCCATCAATTGTACTACCAGGTATTTACCCAAAGAATACAAAGATACTAATTCAAAGGAATACATGTACCATAATGTTTATAGCAGCATTATCTACAATAGCCAAATTATGGAAACAGCCCAAGGGTCCATTGGCTGATGAGTGGATAAAGAAGATGCAGTGTGTGTGTACAGATAGATAGATATAGATATAATGGAATATATATATATATATATGTATATATATATATATATATATATATAATGGAATATTACTCAGTCATAAAAAAGAATAAAATCTTGCCATTTGCAATGATGTGGATGGAGCTAGAGAGTATTATGTTAAGTAAAGTAAGTCAGTCAGAGAAAGACAAATAACATATGATTTCACTCATATGTGGAATTTAAGAAACAAAGCAAATGAGCAAAGGGAGAAAAAAAGAGAGAGGGAGGCAAACCAGAAACAAATTCTCAACTATAGAGAACAAACTGGTGGTTACCAGAGGGGAGGTGGGTGGGGATGGGTGAAGTAGGTGATGGGTATTAATGAACGTGCTTATTGTGATGAGCACCAGGTGTGGTATGTAAGTGTTGAATCACTATATTGTACACCTGAAACTATTATTATTCTGTATGCTAAATAACTGGAATTTAATTTAAAAAATAAAAAAATAGTAAAGCATTTTGATAAACTAAAAAAAAAAAAAAAAGAGTGACAGAGGTGTCTTTTGTGATGTTAATGAAGTAACTTTTGGACATAATCTAAGGATAGGGGCAGATTGCCAGGGGCTCCAGTCATGTGATTAGAGGGTGGGAACTTTTAGTTTCAACCCCCCTGACTTCTGGGCTGGAGTTTGAATCTAATGCTAATTGCCAGTGAAACCTCCATAAAGGCCAGAAAGACAGAGTTCGGAGAGCTTCTGGTTTGATGAAATGTGGAGATTGGGAAGAGTGGTGGTACTGAGAGAGGGCATGGAATCTCGGCACCTTTTCCTTATACCTTGCCCTATGCATCTCTTCCATCTGGCTGTCCCTGAGTAATAATCCCTTTATAAAAAACTGGTAATGTAGTGAGCAAGCTGCTTTTTTAGGCCCTGTGAATGGCTCTAGCAAATTAATAGAACCCAAGGAGGGGGTTGTGGGAACCTTTGATTTATAGCCATTCAGTCAGAAGCACAGGTGACAACCTGAAGTTGCAGTTAGCATCTGAAGTGAGCTGGGAGGCATAGTTTTGTAGCACCAAGCCCTTAACCTGTGGAATCTGCCACTATCTGGAGTAGATAGTGTCAGAATTGAGCTGAATTGTAGGACAGGCAGCCAGTGTCAGGGAATTGCTTGATGGTGTGGGAAAAAGTCTCCATAAACATCAGAATTGGATGCAGAACACTTAGCTGGTCATTTCTTTATGAATTTACTTATTAGAATTATAATTTCTCTTAAATTATGGTAGCTAGGACTGAAAATTATTCCCTGGATCAATGCAGAGTAAAATAAAATTATGCTCCTATTAATACTGCAGTTTTTATAAACCTTTGTATTCAAGTGGAAATGTTCACAAATCAGGGTTTTCCAAAACTATACTTGTGGTTGATTTTTTTTGAACCTATATCTAATTCTCTATATTTACATTGTTGGTTTGGCTCTGTGCTTTAGTCTGTTTAAATAATTTTGCATTTGATTACGTTATTTCCTGCATAGGCTATCCTGGACATCTACACATTTGACAACTTTTAATGTCTTCCTCCAAACCTTTCAGAGTAAGGCAGAGAGGACTGACTCCCCATGATTCCTCCAGGTAGCTGGAGCACCATTAACCCACACATGGGCTGTATCCTGTAGGTGATCCTTTTGGCCAAGGTAACAGGCAAGTCTGCCACGCAAGAACTGAGAGTTGCAGGAAAAGGGGACTTCAGAGAATTCATTTGAAAATCAAAAGCTGAGATACTCAAAGCATTTTCTTTTTTTATTTTTATTTATTTATTTTTAAAAATTTTTTTTTCGGGGCGCCTGGGTGGCGCAGTCGGTTAAGCGTCCGACATCAGCCAGGTCACGATCTCGCGGTCCGTGAGTTCGAGCCCCGCGTCAGGCTCTGGGCTGATGGCTTGGAGCCTGTTTCCGATTCTGTGTCTCCCTCTCTCTCTGCCCCTCCCCCGTTCATGCTCTGTCTCTCTCTGTCCCAAAAATAAATAAAAAACGTTGAAAAAAAATTTAAAAAAAAAAATTACAAATACTATAACATATGTTATATATACTATATATATATATAGTTTTATATATATAACATATAGTTATATAGTTTCATACACACACACACACACATACACACACACATAAAATCTAGGGTTTGGAGTCAGTCTTTTTTTTTTTTTTTTTTTTTTTTAATTTTTTTTTCAACGTTTTTTACTTATTTTTGGGACAGAGAGAGACAGAGCATGAACGGGGGAGGGGCAGAGAGAGAGGGAGACACAGAATCGGAAACAGGCTCCAAGCCATCAGCCCAGAGCCTGACGCGGGGCTCGAACTCACGGACCGCGAGATCGTGACCTGGCTGATGTCGGACGCTTAACCGACTGCGCCACCCAGGTGCCCCTCAAAGCATTTTCTTTTTTTAAGAGAGAGTGCAAGCAGGGGAGAGGGGCAGAGGGAGAGAATCTTAAGAAGGCTCGATGCTCAGTGCAGAGCCCAACACAGGGCTCGATCCCGTGACCCTGGGATCATGACCTGAGTCAAAATCAAGAGTTGGACCCTCAACTGGCTAAGCCATCCATGCACCCCTCAGAGCATATTCTTAAAGAGTAAATGCCTAAGATGGAATTGTCTTAAGAGAGGATATATCAATCTTAAGGGTATGGAATCAGCTGTGCAGAAACAAAGGAAAATCACTGAGGTAAAATACTGGTCCTAGTCATCTAGCTTTATGTCAAGCCTCTTGATAGAATCGCTCTGTTGAGGGGCGCCTGGGTGGCTCAGTTGGCTAAGCATCTGACTTCGGCTCAGGTCATGATCTCATGGTTTGTGGGTTTGAGCCCCGTGATGGGCTCTGTGCTGACAGCGTGGAGCCATGAGCCTGCTTCAGATTCTGTGTCTCCCTCTCTCTGCCCTTCCCTTGCCTGAATTGTTTCTCTCTCTCTCAAAAATAAATAAACATTTAAAAAATTAAAAAAAGAGAATAGCTCTGTTGAGAGTTAGATATTTGAGTCATCTAGCAAACTCCCTTTGTTCTATTTTATTCCAGACTCCTACAGACACTTTCTGAAGATTTAGCTGCCCATCTCATGAACCTACAAAGAGAAAACAGGTTGGTCAGATTGACCCCACTGTCTGGGCCACCAGCCTATTACTCACTGAAAATTAATAAAATGGTGTCTGTTTCAACAAAATATATGGCCATTGATGTTCCAACAAAGGATATGTTCATCAATAAATTATATAAACTGTTATATTCATATAGTGAAGCACCACTTAGCAGTAAAAAAAAAGACTATTGATA
The DNA here is from genome assembly GCF_016509475.1 of Prionailurus bengalensis. Taxonomy (NCBI): domain Eukaryota; kingdom Metazoa; phylum Chordata; class Mammalia; order Carnivora; family Felidae; genus Prionailurus; species Prionailurus bengalensis. Next base: position 52,856,564 of record NC_057355.1, read on the forward strand.
TATGCAACATTATGAATTTCAAAACATAATGTACATAAGAAGCCAGATACAAAAGAAAACACATTATATAATCCCATTTATGTAAAGTTCAAAAATAGGTAAAATTAACCTATCTTGTTCCCATTCAGTAGGTTGTCTTTTTGTTTTGTGCTTTTTCTTTTGTTGTGCATAAGCTTTTTATTTTGATGTTGTCCCAACAGTTTAATTTTGCTTTGGTTTCCCTTGCCTCAGGAGGCCTATCTAGAAAAATGTTGCTATAGCCGATGTCAAAGAAATTATTGCCTGTGCCCTCTTCTAGGGTTTTCATGGCTTCAGACATTTCAATCTTCAACCTATTCTTAATGTATTTTCATGTATGGTGTAAGAAAGTGGTTCAGTTTCATTCTTCTGCATGTAGCTGTCCCATTTTCTCAACTCCATTTGCTGAAAAGAATGCCTCTTTCCCATTGCATATTCTTGCCTCCTTTGTCATAGATTAACTGATCATATAATCTTGGGTTTATTTCTGGGCTCTATTCTGTTCCATTGATCTATGTGTCTATTTTTGTGCCAGTACCATATGTTTTGATTATTATCGCTTTCTGGTATATCTTGAAATCTGGGATTGTGATACCTCCAGCTTTCTTCTTTTTCAAAGTTGCTTTGGCTATTTGGGTCTTATGTGTTCCATGCATATTTTAGGATTATTTGTTCTAGTTCTGTGAAAAATTTTGCTATTTTGATAGGGATTGTATTGAATCTGTAGATAGCTTTGTGTAGTACCAACATTTTACCATTATCTATTCTCCTAATCCATGAGCATGGAGTATCTTTCCATTTGTTTGTGTCTTTTTCAATTTCTTTTCTCAGTGTTTTATAGTTTTCAGTGTACAAGTCTTCACCTCTTTTGTTAAGATTTTTCCTAGGTATTTTATTCTTTTTGATGTGATTGTAAATGGGATTGCTTTCTTAATTTTTCTTTCTGCTGCTTCATCATTTGTGTACAGAAATGCAACAGATTTCTGTATATTGATTTTGTATCTTACAACTTTACTGAATTCATTTATCAGTTCTAGTAATTTTTGGTGGAGTCTTTAGAGTTTTCTACATACAGTATCATGTCATCTGCAAATAGTGAAAGTTTTACTTCCTCCTTACCAATTTGGATGCGTGTTATTCCTTTTTTTTGCCTAATTTCTGTGACTAGGACTTTCAGTACTGTGTTGAATAAAAGTGGTGAGGGTAGTAATGAGAGTTGCCTTCTTCCTGATCTTGGGGGAAAAGCTCTGTTTTTCACCATTGAGTATGTTGTTAGCTCTGGGTTTTTCAGAGATGGGCTTTATGGTGAGGCATCTTCCTTCTAAACCTGTTTTGCTGAGGGTTTATATCATAAATGGATCTTTTACTCTGTCAAATGCTTTTCTTGCATCTATTGAAATGACCATATGGTGTTTATCATTTCTCTTATTGATGTGATGTATCACATTGATTGATTTGCAAATATTAAACCACTTTTGCATCCCAGGAATGAATCCTACTTGATCATGGTGAATGACTTTTTAAATGTATTGTTGGATTCAGTTTGCTAATATTTTGTTGAATATTTTTGCATCTATGTTCATCAGAGACAATGTCCTATAGTATCAGAGTAATGCTGTAGTATAAGGGTAATTCTGGCCTCATATAATGGATTTGGAAGATTTCCTTCTACTTTTTGGGATGGTTTGAGAAGAATAGGTATTAACTGTTCTTTAAATGTTTATTAGAATTCACCTGTGAAGCCATCTGGTCCTTGACTTTTGTTTGCGGGGAGTTTTTTGATTACTGATTCAATTTCATTGCTGGTAATCAGTCTGTTCAAATTTCCTATTTCTTCCTAATTCAGTTTTGGTAGTTTATATGTTTCTAGAAATTGATCCATTTCTTTTAGGTTGTCGATTTGTTGACATATAATTTTTCATAATATTTTTTTATAATCCTTTGTCTGAGGTGTCAGTTTTTATTTCTACTGTTAAATTTCTAATTTTGTTTGAGTTCTTTTTTTGATAAGTCTGATAAATGTTTATCACTTTTGTTGATATTTTCAAAGAAACAGCTTCTAGTTTCATTGATATATTCTCTCTATTTTTTTAGTTTCTATTTTGTTTATTTCTGCTTTAATTCTTATTATTTCCTTCTACTGGTTTTGGGTTTTGCTTGTTCTTTTTCTAGCTCCTTTAGGTATAAGGTTAGGTTGTTTCTTTGAGATTAGACTTTTTCTTGCTTCTTAATGTAGGCATGTACTGCTATAAACTGCTCTCTTCGAAAAGCTTTTGCTGCATCCCAAAGATTTTGGACTATTGTGTTTTCATTTTCATCTGTCTCCCTACGTTTAAAAACATTTTTTTTAATGTTTACTTATTTTTGAGAGAGACAGACAGACAGACAGAACATGAGTGGGGGAGGGACTGAGAGAGAGGGAGACACAGAATCCGAAGCAGGCTCCAGGCTCTGAGCTGTCAGCACAAAGCCTGATGTGGGGCTCGAGCCCACAAACTGTAAGATCATGACCTGAGCCAAAGGCAGGCGCTTAACCGACTGAGCCACCCAGGTGCCCCTGTCTTCCTTTTTTTTTTTTTTTATTATCTCTGATTTCTTGGTTGACACATTCACTGTTTAGTAGCCTGTTATTTAATCTCAATATAATTGCGTTCTTTCCAGATTTTTTCTTGTAGTTGATTTTTTTTTGTTTATTTTTTGAGAGAGAGAGAGAGAAAGAGAGAAAGAGACAGAGTACGAGCGGGGGAGTGGCAGAGAGAGAGGGGAGACACAGAATCTGAAGCAGGCTCCAGGCTCTGAGCTGTCAGCACAGACCCCGACGGGGTCAAACTCACAAACTGGGAGATCATGACTGACTGAGCCACCCATGCGCCCCTCATGTGGTTGATTTTTAGTTTTGTAGCGTCGTGGTCAGAAAAGATGCATGGCATGATTTCAATCTTTTAGAATTTGTTGAGCCTTGTTTTGTGGTCTAATATGTGATCTGTTCTGGAGAATGTTCCATGTGCACTTGAAAAGAATGTGTGTTCTGGTTTAGGATGGAATGTTCTGAATATATCTGTTAGAACCATCTAGTTCAATATGTTATTCAAAGCCACTGTTGCTTGCTGATTTTGTGTAGATGATTTGTCCATCAATGTAAGTGGGGTGTTAATGTCCCCTACTGTTACTGTATTACTATTGATTACTTCCTTTATATTTGTTAACAGGTGCTTTATGTATTTAGGTGCTCTCATATTGGGTACATAAATATTTACAATTGTCATATTTTCTTGTTGGATTGTTTGCTTTTTGGTTATGTAGTGTCCTTCTTTGTCTTTTGTTACATTCTTTGTTTTAAAGTCGATTTTGTCTGATATAAATATTGCTACTCTGGCTTTCTTTTCACTTCCATTTGCATGATAAATGTTTTTCCATCCCTTCATTTTCAACCTGCATGTGTCTGTAGGTCTGAAATTAGTCTCTTGTAGGCAGCATATAGATGAGTCTTGCTTTTTTGTCTATTCCATTACCCTAGATCTTTTGATTGGAGCATTTAGTCTATTGACATTGAAAAATAATTATTGCCATTTTGTTACTTGTTTTATGGTTGTTTTTGTAATTCTTCTCCATTCCTTTTTTCTCTTGCTCTCTTCTCTCCTGGTTTGCTGGCTTTCTTTATTCATATAGTTGAATACCTTTTCTTTATTATTATTATTATTATTATTATTATTATTATTATTATTATTTGTATACCTATTACTGGTTTTTTGATTTGTGGCCACTATTAGATTTATATATAATATCTTGTGTATATAATAGTCTATATTAAGTTGGTTAAGTTTGAACCTGTACTAAAAGCACTAGATTTTTATTTCTCTTCCCCTGGACTTCTAGGCATATTGTGGCATACTTTACATTGTTTTATTTTGTGAATCCCTTGACCGATTTTTTAAAATATTTTATTTTTTAAATAATCTCCACACTCAATGTGAGGCTCCAACTCACATCCCCAAGATCAAGAGTCACACACTCTACCAACTGAGCCAGCCAGATGCCCCTCTCTTGACTGATTTTTATAGACAGACTTAATTTTACTGTTTTTGTGTTTTCTGCTTACTTACTTCTGCTTATGGTCTTTCCTTTCCACTCAAAGAATCCCCTTTAACATTTCAAAGAATCCCTTTCAACATTTCTTGTGAAACTGATTTAGTGGGAAACTTGTGTTTATTTGGAAAACTTTTTATCTCTTTCTTTATTCTGAATGATAGCCTTGATGGATAGAGTATTCTTGGTTGTAGGTTTTTTTTTTCTTTCAGCTCTTTGAACATATGCCACTCTTTTCTGGTCTGCAAAGTTTCTGCTAAAAAATCAGCTGATAGCCTTATGGAATTTCCCTTGCATGTAACTTTTCTCTTTTCTTTTGCTTCTTTTAAAATTCCCTGTTTGTGGGGCACCTGGGTGGGTTAGTCAGTTAAGCATCTGAATCCTGGTTTTGGCTCAGGTCATGATCTCATGATTTCATGAGTTCGAGCCCCACATTGGGTTCTGTGCTGACAGTGCAGAACCTGCTTGGGATTCTTTCTCCCTCTCTCTCTGCTCCTCCCCTGCTCATGCTGTCTCTGTCTCTCTCAAAATAAATAAATTTTAAAAAATTTTAAAAACTTCTCTGTTTATTACTACTCTTTGCTATTTTAATTACTATGTGTCTTAGTGTGGACCTTCTTTGGTGATTATTTTGGGAGCTCTCTGTGCCTCCTGGCACTAGACTGTTTCCTTCCCTAGTTGAAGGAAGTTTTCAGCTATTTTTTTCTTCACATACATTTTCTGCTCCCTTTTCTCTTTCTTTCTTTCTGGTATTCTTATAATGAGAATGTTGTACTTGGTGGTGTTGTTGAGTTTCCTTAATCTATTCTCATTCTTTATTAATCTTTTTTCTCTCTCCTGTTGAGCTTGATTGCTTTCTGTTATTCTGTCATCCAGGTTGCTGATCCATTTTTCTGCTTCCTCTAGTCTACTGTTTATTCTCTCTAGTGTATTTTTAATTTCAGTTATTGAATTCTTCATATTTGCCTGATTTTTTAAAAAATATTTTCTATCTCTTTACTGAGGATCTCACTGAGATCCTCCACTTTTTTCTCAAGTCCAGTGAGTAACTTTATGACCATTACTTTAAATTCTCTATCAGGCATATTACTTATCAATGTTTCATTTGGCTCTCTTGCTGTGATTTTGTCCTTTTGTTTCATTTGAGACATCGTGCTCTGTCTCCTCATTTTGTCTAACTCTCTGTGTCTGTTTCTATGTGTTAGGAAAGTCAACTATGTCTCCTGCTTTTGTGAGTAGTGACCTTATGAAGAAGAGGTCCTGTGGTGCCCTGCAGTGCAATGTCCCCTGTTCACCATAATCTGGTCCTTCAGGGGTGTCTCCTATATATGTTGCATCTACCCTTCTATGGCACATTTGCCTTCAGTTCAGTCATCTGCAATGGCTCTCTGCCTATTGTGGGCAGGGCTTGGTCCCTGTGTTTTTAAGGGGAAAGTCTGGGGTCATCTTGGGCTTGAGTTGTGTAAGATCAGGCATTTGCCAGAGCTGTGGTCACACTGAACTGCAGGGCGCTCTCCCTCTGTTATTTCCTGGGAGGCTTTTGTTGGGGGGGCGGGTGGGGATGCACTCAGACCAGATGTCTGCCACCAGCGCACTGCTGGGGCCATAGTCAAACTGGTGTGTGTGGTTATCTTCCCTCTTCCCAAGGCAAGAGTCACTTTGGGCCCATTTGTGCTGGCTCTTATTGGGGCTGGTTACACAATGCCATGATTGTGGTTCTGCTTTGGATGTACAGCTGTTGAGGCCTCATTAGAGGGGGCAGGTCTGCAGGAGAACGCAGAGGCAGGGCAGGTGGTGTTAGCAAGGTTTGCACAGGTCTGCTATGGGAGCAGGCCTGACACTGATTTGGAGAGCTACTAATGCCAGGTTGGAGAAGGGAAGTCTGCAGAGAGAGTGGGGGAAGGGCACGCTGTTAGAAAGCTAGGTGGAGACTGTTGGCAATGTTCCTGCAGGTATCCACATATCTAGGCTGTGGGATGAGGGAAGGAAATAGTGCCAGCCCGTTCTTTTGTTCCTGGAGAAGTCTCCCAAAATCTCTGTCTCTTCAGTACATGCTCTGAGATTAGTAAAAAAATCTCCTTCATGTATACCCTGGGTGTTTTTCAAACCGCTGCTTCCATGCTGTATCTCAGAGGGACTGTTTATAGTGCTGTATTTATAAGAGTAGGGATTCTATTTCCTATTGCTCTCTGGCTCTCTGCCAGCTGATTTTTAAAGTTCCAGGTGTTAAACTTCACTGATTATAAGAAATTGCAAAGTGAAGCCCCTCTAGTTTTCAAAGCCAAATCTTACAGGGATTCATTTTCCCAGTGTGGGTCTCCCACACTGGGGTGCTGGTGTGGGCTCTGCTCCTTTTCCTCCTCCACACTTGTGGTGGCCCTCCCTCCCATGACAGTCTTGTGGGTCAACTTGGTTCCCAACCATGTCTCTACCCTTCCTACTGTTTTCAATGTGGCCTCTCCTCTATGTGTAGCTGTGGAGAGTCTGTTCTGCAGGTCTTTGGCTCATTTTCTGGATGAATCACACTGATGTGAGTGTTACTCAGTTGTATCTGTGGGATGAGGTACGTTTAGGATCATCCTACTCTGCCATCTTCCCCAGCAGTCTTTGGAAAACAGTATTAAAAACGAAACACCTACATGTCATTCCAAAAATTAACTAGGAGATTTTATGCCTAACAATAAAGTGGTATGATTTCTGTGGAGAGAAATGTTTGGATTTTTTAAAAAAGAAGTCAAGGGGCGCCTGGGTGGCGCAGTCGGTTAAGCGTCCGACTTCAGCCAGGTCACGATCTCGCGGTCCGGGAGTTCGAGCCCCGCGTCAGGCTCTGGGCTGATGGCTCACAGCCTGGAGCCTGTTTTGGATTCGGTGTCTCCCTCTCTCTCTGCCCCTCCCCCGTTCATGCTCTGTCTCTCTCTGTCCCAAAAATAAATAAACGTTGAAAAAAAAATTTTTTTTAATAAAAAAGAAGTCAAATATATAAGGCTAAAATAGGTCTTTACCTACAACATAATTTATAAGATATAGAATATCTCAAGATAGAATATATATGTGAAAAGTCCATTTTGAATTTGTCCTGCATTGATCTGACATAACCAGTAGTGAGTTATTTGCTTTCATTATTATAGTTCTCCAACATTCTTTTCTGAATGCATCCAGATGGAAATGTCTCTCTTCTGGTTCTCTGTTATTTGCAAGTCTAGCAACCACTAATCTGTTCTCTGTATATGACCTTGGGGTTTTTGTTTTTAGATTTCGTATATAAGAAAGATCACATGGTATTTGTGTTTCTCTGACTTATTTCACTTAGCATAATGCCCCCAAGGTCCATCCATGTTGTTGCAAATAGTAAGATTTCATCGTTTTTATGGTTGAATAATATTTGTGTGTGTGTATGTGTATGTGTGTGTGTATTACAATTTACCTATTCGTCCATCAATAGACACAGGTTGTTTCAATATCTTGGCTATTGTAAATAATGCTGCAATGAACATGGGTGTGCAAAAATCTGTTCAAATTAGTGTTTTCTTCAGATAAATACCCCGAAGTGAATTGCTGAATCATATGGTCATTCTATTTTTTTTCATACTTTACTTGACCAATTTTAATGATTTCTTACCTGAAGACTGGCTTTGAAACACCATGCATTATAAGATCACATTACTTTTATGAAACCAAAACATAGTAGAGCTTTGGCCATTGGCCTGTGGATAATAAGTTCTGTGGCACAAATATTTTTTTATATTTATTTATTTACTTATTTTGAGAGAGAGTCGTTGTGAGCAGGGGAGGGGCAGAAAAAGAGGGAGACAGAGGGAATCCCAAGTAGGCTCCACACTATCAGAGCCCAACTCGGGGTTCAGTCTCAAAAACCTGAACCGAAATCAAGAGTCAGCTGTTTAACTGACTAAGCCACCCAGACCCCCTTAAGATTTTACTTTTCAGTAATCTCTCCACCCAATGTGGGGCTCAAATTTACAACCCTGAGATTAGGAGTCACATGCTCTACCCACTGAGACAGTCAGGCTCCCCGAGGATACTTTAAAACCGTGAGAATAGAAGTTAAATTTTAGAGAACTGATAGCAATACAGATAATTCATGGTCATAGCAATGCAAATGAGCTTTGTCAGATAGAGAATATAAATCTGTATGTCAAATTCTCATTTGAACTAGTTTTAACTCTTATTGGTTCCTTCATTAATGAGTTGAATAAAATTTGGCATAATTTTTTTTTATATTTGCATGGAAGTAGTGCTTTTTAACTTTTCTTGTCTTTTTTTTTTAAGATTTATTTATTTTTGAGAGGGAGCGGGGGACAGAAGGTCTGAAGCAGGCTCTGCACTGACAGTAGCGAGCCCAATGTAGGGCTTGAAATCATGAACTGTGAGATCATGACCTGAGCCGAAGTCAGACATTCAACCGACTAAGCCACCAAGGCTTAACTTTTCAAAAAGTACAGTTTAATAGAAATAATGTGATTAATCCTATAATGGAGGCACAAAGACTTGTGGGATCATAAGGTGGGATCAATGTATTTGGTTGATATCACCGGGAAGGGAAGATTTTACCCAGGAGGTGATTTTTAAGCTGGATTTTGAAAAGTTGAATTGAGGTGCAGTTGTGGTGGGGGCTGGGAGAGGAGTGAGCAAAGAAAAAACCGACAAGCAAAATCAACTGTAGATATGGTGGATCTGTCTCTGGCCCCTACTGCTTAAGAGGTATGAGCCTTAGAGCTCCCATTGGCTCCTCAACCACTTTTCAAAGATGGTGAGATCTTGGGGTTAGGCCTCCTGATGCTGTTGTAGGGCTATGGAAGTCATCATTAGCTCCGAGATCAAAGGCCCAGTGGGTATCTGATCCCCTTAGGTATCTCAACACATACTCTGTGTAGATTTACTCAGAGTATAGAACCTACTGAAATTTTAAAACAAATTTAGACGTGGCATTTGTATTCATATTTGAAATTCTATGTACAAGTGTATGCAAATGATTGTATTTTAAAAATAGTAAAATATATTCCATCAACTCCTTATATTCTCATTTAAGATCTAATTCTGCAATAAGAAAACTGACATAGATTACATATTAATCACGAGCATGGTTTTCTAGTTTTTAAATTTAACCTCTTTGTAGACTTGAAAGGCCACCCTTTGTTTAAAATTTTAGGGGCGCCTGGGTGGCTCAGTCGGTTGAGCGTCTGACTTCATCTCAGGTCATGATCTCGCGGTTTGTGAGTTTGAGCCCCGCATCGGGCTCTGTGCTGACAGCTCAGAGTCTGGAGCCTGCATCAGATTCTGTGTCCCCCTCTCTCTCCGCCCCACCCCTGCTTGTGCTCTGTCTCTCTCTGTCTTTCAAAAAATGAATAAACATAACAAAATTAAAATTTTTTAAATCATTACATGTTTTCTCAATATAAAAGCAATGTATATATGTTTAATGTGGAAAAATTGGAAACAAATATGCAAAAAGATTAAAAACAAACTTGCTCATAATTCTGCCAACTAGAACATAAGACCTGTTAAAACACCTTCCAGATTTTTTTTGTACTAGTTTGTTTTTAATCCATAAAATATATGGCTGTCTCTTTTCTTTCTTTCTTTCTTTCTTTCTTTCTTTCTTTCTTTCTTTCTTTCTTTCTTTCCTTATCTTTCTTTCTTTATTTCCTTATCTTTCTTTCTTTCTTTCCTTATCTTTCTTTCTTTCCTTTTTTACTTCTTTCTTTTGAGAGAGCATGTGTGAGTAGGGGAGGGGCTGAGAGAGAGCGAAAGAGAGAATCTGAAGCAGGCTCCACACTGTCAGCACAGAGCCTGATGCAGAACTCAGTCTCATGACCACAAGATCATGACCTGAGCCAATATCAAGAGTCAGATGCTTAATGGAGTGAACCACCCAGGTGCCCCTGTTTCTTTTCTTTTTTTTTTTTTTAATTAAAGTGAAACTCACATAACATAAAATTAGTCATTTAAAAGTGAATAGTCAAGGGCATATAGCTCAAAAACATTTTCATCACCATGTAAGGAGATCCAGTACCCATTAAACATTTACTACCTATTCCTCCATTCTCATCTCCTGGAAACCATTAATCTGTTTTCTGTCTCTATGGGTTTATATATTGTGGTTATTTCATACAAATGGAATCATACAATATGCAACCTTTGTGTCTGGCTTCTTTCACTGAGCATACTTTGAGGTTCACTCACATTATAGCATGTATCAGTACTTCATTCCTCATTATGGCTAAGTAATATTTTATATATATGTATATATATTATATCATGTATATTATATATGTTATATATATATAATTATATATATATACAATATATATACCATGGTTTATTTATCCATTGGTAGACAGTGATTTCTTTTTATAATCTGTTTTTTAAGAACACAATGAAACCTTAACATATCCTGAACATTTTTAAATTAATTAATTAATTAATTTTTAATATGAAAATTATTGTCAATTTGGTTTCCATACAACACCCAGTGCTCATCCCAAAAGGTGCCCTCCTCAATACCCATCACCCACCCTCCCCTCCCTCCCACCCCTCATCAACCCTCAGTTTGTTCTCAGTTTTTAACAGTCTCTTATGCTTTGGCTCTCTCCCTCTCTAACCTCCTTTTTTTTTTTTCTTCCCCTCCCCATGGGTTTCTGTTAAGTTTCTCAGGATCCACATAAGAGTGAAAACATATAGTATCTGTCTTTCTCTGTATGACTTATTTCACTTAGCATAACACTCTCCGGTTCCATCCATGTTGCTACAAAAGGCCATATTTCATTCTTTCTCATTGCCACGTAGTATTCCATTGTGTATATAAACCACAATTTCTTTATCCATTCATCAGTTGATGGACATTTAGGCTCTTTCCATAATTTGGCTATTGTTGAGAGTGCTGCTATAAACATTGGGGTACAAGTGCCCCTATGCATCAGTACTCCTGTATCCCTTGGGTAAATTCCAAGCAGTGCTACTGCTGGGTCATAGGGTAGATCTATTTTTAATTTTTTTTTTAATTTTTTTTTAACGTTTCTTTATTTTTGAGACAGAGAGAGACAGAGCATGAATGGGGGAGGGGCAGAGAGAGAAGGAGACACAGAATCAGAAGCAGGCTCCAGGCTCTGAGCTGTCAGCCCAGAGCCCGACATGGGGCTCGAACTCACAGACCGCGAGATCGTGACCTGAGCTGAAGTCGGACGCTTAACCGACTGAGCCACCCAGGCACCCTATTTTAAATTTTTTGAGGAACCTCCACACTGTTTTCCAGAGTGGCTGCACCAGTTTGCATTCCCACCAACATTGCAAGGGGGTTCCCGTTTCTCCACATCCTCTCCAGCATCTATAGTCTCCTGATTTGTTCATTTTAGCCACTCTGACTGGCGTGAGGTGATATCTCAGTGTGGTTTTGATTTGTATTTCCCTGATGAGGAGGGATGTTGAGCATCTTTTCATATGCCTGTTGGCCATCTGGACGTCTTCATTAGAGAAGTATCTATTCAGGTTTCTGCCCATTTCTTCACTGGATTATTTGTTTTTTGGGTGTGAAGTTTGGTGAGCTCTGTATAGATTTTGGATATGAGCACTTTGTCCGATATGTCATTTGCAAATATCTTTTCCCATTCCGTTGGTTGCCTTTTAGTTTTGTTGATTGTTTCCTTTGCTGTGCAGAAGCTTTTTATCTTCATGAGGTCCCAATAGTTCATTTTTGCTTTTAATTCCCTTGCCTTTGGGGATGTGTCAAGTAAGAAATTGCTGCGGCTGAGGTCAGAGAGGTCTTTTCCTGCTTTTTCCTCTAGGGTTTGGATGGTTTCCTGTCTCACATTCAGGTCCTTTATCCATTTTGAGTTTGTTTTTGTGAATGGTGTAAGAAAGTGGTCTAGTTTCATTCTTGTGCATGTTGCTGTCCAGTTCTCCCAGCACCATTTAAAGAGACTCTTTTTTCCATTGGATATTCTTTCCTGCTTTGTCAAAGATTAGTTGACCATACTTTTGTGGGTCCAATTCTGGAGTCTCTATTCTATTCCATTGGGCTATGTGTCTGTTTTTGTGCCAATACCATGCTGTCTTGATGATTACAGCTTTGTAGTAGAGGCTACAGTCTGGGATTGTGATGCCTCCTGCTTTGGTCTTCTTCTTCAATATTACTTTGGCTATTTGGGGTCTTTTGTGGTTCCATACAAATTTTAGGATTGCTTGTTATAGCTTCAAGAAGAATGCTGGTGCAATTTTGATTGGGATTGCATTGAATGTGTAGATAGCTTTGGGTAGTATTGACATTTTAACAATATTTATTCTTCCAATCCATGAGCATGGAATGTTTTTCCATTTCTTTATATCTTCTTCTATTTCTTTCATAAGCTTTCTATAGTTTTCAGCATACAGATCTTTTTACATCTTTGGTTAGGGTTACTCCTAGATATTTTATAATTCTTGGTGCAGTTGTGAATGGGGTCAGTTTCTTTATTTGTCTTTCTCTTGCTTCGTTATTAGTGTATAACAATGCAACTGATTTCTGTACATTGATTTTGTATCCTGCGAATTTGCTAAATTCATGTATCATTTCTAGCAGACTTTTGGTGGAGTCTATCAGGTTTTCCATGTATAATATCATGTCATCTGCAAAAAGTGAAAGCTTGACTTCGTCTGCCAATTTTGATGCCTTTGATTTCCTTTTGTTGTCTGATTGCTGATGCTGGAACTTCCAACACTATGTTAAACAACAGTGGTGAGAGCGGACACCCCTGTCATGTTCCTGATCTCGGGGGGAAAGCTCTCAGTTTTTCCCCATTGAGGATGCTGTTATCTGTGAGCTTTTCATAAATGGCTTTTATGATGTTTAAGTATGTTCCTTCTATCCCAACTTTCTCCAGGGTTTTTATTAAGAAAGGATGCTGAATTTCATCAAATTCTTTTTCTGCATCGATTGACAGGATCATATGGTTCTTATCTTTTCTTTTATTAATGTGATGTATCACAATGATTTGCGAATGTTGAACCAGCCCTGCAGCCTAGGAATGAATCCCACTTGATCATGGTGAATAATTCTTTTTATACGCTGTTGAATTCGATTTGCTAGTATCTTGTTGAGAATTTTTGCATTCATATTCATCAGGGATATTGGCCTGTAGTTCTCTTTTTTTGCTGGGTCTCTGTCCGGTTTGGGAGTCAAAGCAATGCTAGCTTCATAGAATGAGTGGAAGTTTTCCTTCCCTTTCTATTTTTTGGAATAGCTTGAGAATGATAGGTATTATCTCTGCTTTAAATGTCTGGTAGAATTCCCCAGGGAAGCCATCTGGTCCTGGACTCTTATTTGTTGGGAGATTTTTGATAACTGATTCAATTTCTTCGCTGGTTATGGGTCTGTTCAAGCTTTCTATTTCTTCCTGTTTGAGTTTCAGAAGTGTGGGGGTGTTTAGGAATTTGTCCATTTCTTCCAGGTTGTCCAATTTGTTGGCATATAATTTTTCATAGTATTCCCTGATAATTGTTTGTATCTCTGAGGCATTGGTTGTAATAATTCCATTTTCATTCATGATGTTATCTATTTGGGTCATCTCCCTTTTCTTTTTGAGAAGCCTGGCTAGAGGTTTATCAATTTTGTTTATTTTTTCAAAAAACCAACTCTTGGTTTCATTGATCTGCTCTACAATTTTTTTAGATTCTATATTATTTCTGCTCTGATCTTTATTATTTCTCTTCTTCTGTTGGGTTTGGGGTAACTTTGTTGTTCTGCTTCTATTTCCTTTAGGTGTGCTGTTAGATTTTGTATGTGGGATTTGTCTTGTTTCTTGAGATAGGCCTAGATTGCAATGTATTTTCCTCTCAGAACTGCCTTTGCTGCATCCCAAAGCATTTGGATTGTTGTATTTTCATTTTCATTTGTTTCCATATATTTTTAAATTTCTTCTCTAATTGCCTGGTTGGCCCATTCATTCTTTAGTAGGGTGTTCTTAACCTCCATGCTTTTGGAGGTTTTCCAGGCTTTTTCCTGTGCTTGATTATAAGCTTCACAGCATTGTGGTCTGGAAGTGTGCATGGTGTGATCTCAATTCTTTTATACTCATGAAGGACTGTTTTGTGACCCAGTATGTGATCTATCTTGGAGAATGTTCCATGTGCACTCGAGAAGAAAGTATATTCTGTTGCTTTGGGATGCGGAGTTCTAAATATATCTGTCAAGTCCGTCTGATCCAATGTATCATTCAGGGCCCTTGTTTCTGTATTGATCCTGTGTCTAGATGATCTATCCATTGTTGTAAGTGGAGTATTAAAGTCCCCTGCAATTACCACATTCTTATCAATAAGGTTGCGTGAGTAATTGTTTTATATATTTGGGGGCTCCCGTATTCAGCTCATAGACATTTATAATTGTTAGTTCTTCCTGATGGATAGACCCTGTAATTATTATATAATGCCCTTCTTCATCTCTTGTTACAGCCTTTAATTTGAAGTCTAGTTTGTCTGATATAAGTATGGCTACTCCAGCTTTCTTTTGACTTCTGGTAGCATGATAGATAGTTCTCCATCCTCTCACTTTCAATCTGAAGGGTCCTCAGGTCTAAAATGAGTCTCTTGTAGAAGCAAATAGATGGGTCTTGTTTTTTTTATCCATTCTGATACCCTATGTCTTTTGGTTGGCGCATTGAGTCCATTTACATTCAGTGTTATTATAGAAAGATATGGGTTTAGAGTCATTGTGATGTCTGTAGGTTTCATGCTTGTAGTGACGTCTCTGGTACTTTGTCTCACAGGATCCCCCTTAGGATCACTTGTAGGGCTGGTTGAGTGGTGATGAATTCCTTCAGTTTTTGTTTGTTTGGGAAGACCTTTATCTCTCCTTCTATTCTAAATGACAGCCTTGCTGGATAAAGGATTCTCGGCTGCATACTTTTTCTGTTCATCACATTGAAGATTTCCTGCCATTCCTTTCTGGCCTGCCAAGTTTCAGTAGAGAGATCTGTCACGAGTCTTATCGGTCTCCCTTTATATGTTAGAGCACGTTTATCCCTAGCTGCTTTCAGAATTTTCTCTTTATCCTTGTATTTTGCCAGTTTCACTACGATATGTCGTGCAGAAGACCAATTCAAGTTAAGTCTGAAGGGAGTTCTCTGTGCCTCTTGGATTTCAATGCCTTTTTCCTTCCCCAGATCAAGGAAGTTCTCAGCTGTGATTTCTTCAAGTATACCTTCAGCACCTTTCTCTCTCTCTGCCTCCTCTGGAATCCCAATTATGCATAGATTATTACATTTTATCGCATCACTTAATTCTCTAATTATCCCCTCATACTCCTGGATTTTTTTACCTCTCTTTTTCTCAGCTTCCTCTTTTTTCATAATTTTATCTTCTAATTCACCTATTCTCTCCTCTGCCTCTTCAATCCGGGCTGTGGTTACTTCCATTTTATTTTACAGCTCATTTACAACATTTTTTAGCTCCTCCTGACTGTTTCTTAGTCCCTTGATCTCTGTAGTAATAGATTCTCTGCTGTCCTCTATACTTTTTTCAAGCCCAGCAATTCATTTTATGACTATTATTTTAAATTCATTTTCTGTTATATAGTTTAAATAGTTTTTGATCAGTTCGTTAGCTGTCGCTACTTCCTGGAGTTTCTTTTGAGGACAATTCTTCTGTTTCATCATTTTGGATAGTCCCTGGAGTGGCGCGGAACTGCAGGGCTCTTCCCCTGCTGTCTGGAGTAACTTGCATTGGTAGGCAGGGCCGCAGTCAGACCCGATGTCTCCCCCCAGCCCACCGCTGGGACCACAGTCAGACTGGTGTGTACCTTATCTTCCCCTCTCCCAGAGGCAGGACTCTCTGTGGAGTGGTGTGGCCCCTGTCTGGGCTACTTGCACACTGACAGGTTTGTGGTGCTGCTTCTATGGGATCTGGCGTATTAGCCGGGTGGATTGGCAAGGTGCACAGGGGCGGGAGGAGCAGACTCAGCTTGCTTTGCCTCCGGTGGTCTGCTTCCGGAGGGGCCCTGTGGCACCGGGAGGGAGGCAGACCCTCGGAGGGATGGATCCACAGAAGCACAGCATCCGTGTTTGCACGGTGCAAGCAAGTTCTGTGATGGGAACTGGTTCCCTTTGGGATTTTGGCTGGGGGATGGGTGAGGGAGATGGCGCTTCCCAGCGCCTTTGTTCCCTGCCAAGCTGAGCTCTGTCCTCCAGGGCTCAACAACTCTCCCTCCCATTGTCCTCTAGTCCTCCAGCTCTCGGAGCAGAGCTGTGGACTTATAACATTCCAGATGTTAAGCCCCGCTGGCTGTCAGAACACACCCCGTCTGGCCACTCAGCTTTTGCAAGCCAGACTTCGGGGGCTCTGCCTTGCCGGGCGGGCTACCCCTACACCGCCCTGGCTCCCTCCTGCCAGTCCGTGTATTGCGCACCACCTCTCTGCCACACCTACCCTCTTCCGTGGGTCTCTTGTCTATGCTTGGCTCTAGAGAATCCATTCTACTAGTCTTCTGGCAGTTCTCTGGATTATTTAGGCCGATGTGGGTGGAATCTAAGTGATCAGCAGGACGCGGTGCACCCAGCGTCCTCCTACGCCGCCATTTTCCCTGCTCTTCTTCCTGAACATTTTGTAATAATTTTGTTTCATATATGGTCACAGAAATATGCCTATACAAACGTGCTTGCAACATTTAGAACTAGATTAAAAGGAGTCAGTTTAGAACTTCAGTTTTTTGGGGATACCTGGGTGGGTCAGTCAGTTAAACATCCGACTTCAGCTCACAGTTTGTGATCTCACAGTTTATGGGTTCGACCTCTGCGACGGGCTCTGCACTGACAGCTCAGAGTCTGGAGAATGCTTCTGTTTCTGTCTCCCTCTCTCTCTGCCCCTCTCCTGTTCATGCTCTCTCTCTCTCTCTCTCTCTCTCTCTCTCTGTCTGTCTCAAAAATAACAGACATTAAAAAAAGGGAAAAAAAGAACTTTAGGTTTTTTTGTTAACCCATAACACATATCAGCACACCCTCATACATGTACATACACGCCATCACTACCATCACTGTTGGAGGCAGACCCCCTGAGAGCTTTCTTGTTTCTGCCCCCAGATACGAATTCTTTATTACAGGAGGGGATACCATGAGGAAGTGTTGATTTCTGTCTCCTGTCACCTCTCTATGGGCATGTGATGTTAGGGGGGCCAGTCCTCTGACCATCTTAGCCATCCGTAAGAGTACTATACAGTACTTGGTGATCTGAATACCATAGTGCCTGCTCTCTTGGCAGTAAGAACACTATGTTCATTTTATTCTGTAAGTCTAGGGTCAGGTTAACTTATTGCTCCCTATTTAAAATTTTATTTTTTCAAGAACTATGCCAGCAAAACTAATTCATTTCTCCAGAGGCATAGAATGTTCTGTTTACCACTCAGCAGGCCATACCTAGCTTTGATAACTAATTCCAACTATTGTTTAGTTCTTATCCTTATCTCAATGCCACTAGCCTTCTATCCCCATAACCACCATCTGCCACTCCCCAGAGGATGTGGTTTTTTGTTTTCTGAGGCTTTGGGAAGATATGTAAGTTCTAAAATATTGGTGATTTTTACTAACTCAATTTACATAATGTACCCCCAATACAGTTAATAACTATTTGGCTTAATAAACATTTCTTGAGTTCTTACTATGTTCTAGGCACTTTGCCAGGCTTTAAAAAAAAAAAAAAACTAACTAAAAATGAATTAGAATTAGGTACAGCTCTAACAGAGGCACAAAAAACAGTGGCTTAAACAAGACAGGGGTTTATTTCTCTTTCATGTAAAAATCTAGATGTAGAAGTCCATGGCTGGCGAGGGGGCTCCATGATTGTCTGGGACTCAGTGGAAAGCTTCCAACTTTCTACTGTGCCATCCCTAGGGATGAAGCTCATCCTCATGTTCCAAAATGTTGTTCCAGCCATCACATCTATATTTTAGGGAAATAGGATAAAGGAAGGATGAGGCATAGAGGGTATGATAGCTACCCTTTAAAAAAAAGTTCCAGAAACTGCCGTGTATTTCACCTTCAGCTAACATCTCATTAGCAACACTATTTCCCAGCTGAAAACTCAAGATTCTAATGAGGAGAGAGCAGATAAGGGAGAAGGCAATCAGCAATTGGTATCAAGACACAGTCCCTGCCCTCTGGACAGGAAAGGTAAGGAAATACCTATCAGAATGCATAACAGGGGATCTAATTAACAGCGGGCAAAGCTTCCCAGAGATGGGGGCTTCTGAAGTGAACTTTCAATGAAGAGTAGAAATTAGTCAGGCAAAGGGTGTGGTGGAGGTGGTGCTGATGGTGGTTAGGGAAGTCCTACATAGGATAAGTAGCAAGTTTCCAGAGGCTGAAAGATCAAAGGAACTACTAGCACTGTAGGGTGGTTGCAATATATATTTAGAGGTCAGGAATCCTGAAAGATGAAGTTGGAAAGATAAGCAGGGGTCAGTTCATATCTAGTCTACTCTGCATAACAATTATTTATAGTGACAAAATATTTTGGATAAAATTAGTTTCCATTTAAGCTCTCACTTAAATGTTTATCAACCATTAAACATTGATATTTAAGAAAATCAGTAATATTTGTAGAGCATCTTACTTTTCACAGTACAATCATAAATAGCGCCTGCAAAGATAGGAGCCATTTGCTACAATTCTTCTAAGATGATCAGTCTTCTCAGAGCGTGGCAACAAAGAATCTAACTAGATCAAAACTTACCTGGGGCACCTGCGTCAGTTGAGCGACCAACTTCGGCTCAGGTCACGATCTCATAGCTTGTGAGTTCGAGCCCCGCCTCGGGCTCTGTGCTGACAGCTCAGAGCCTGGAGCCTGATTCAGATTCTGTGTCTCCCTCTCTCTCTGCCCCTAACCCACTCACATTCTGTCTCTGTCTCTCTCAAAAATAAATAAAAATTAAAAAAAAATAAAAAAAAAACAATTTACCTTATTCACTTGCTTATAAGATTCATCTCTGCCTCCTCAAAAAGGTGTTTGAAAATTGCCCTGTGTTCAGTGTATCCATATTAGAGACAAAAAGCTAAAAAGTTTAAGGTGTGAGTTAAATAGTGAAAATTCTGAGGTGTAGTCACCAAGAAGATAGTAATTTGATGCTGTCTCTAGCAGAGAAGGACATTCTTTTAGGGTTCTGGACTCAATTCCAATGCCCCACCTCCCTGCCAACATCAAGCAATTCTCAGAGACCAGCAGGGTCTCCAAGAATTCAACTCAATTCTGATACTATCTATGCAGAGATAGTATCAGATTCTCAGATTAAGGGTTGTCCTGAAAGACAGCCTTTCACTCCCCACTTCAGATGCTAGTTGCAAGCCCCAGGCTGTTACCTGTGCCTCTGAACCAACCAGCTACTGATTAAAGGTTCCAGTGACCTCCTCCTTAGGTTAGATTCATTTGTTAGAGGAGCTCACAGAATTCAGGGAAACATTTACTTACATTTACCAGTTTATTAAAGGATATGACAAAAGATACAAACCAATAGTTAGATGAAGAGATACATAGGGTATGGTCACAAATGAAAGAGCCTCTGTCTTCATGGAGCCTGGGGCCCAGTTTGGTGGCATGTAGAAGTGTTCTGGTTTCTCAAACATGGGAGCTCTTCAAAAAAGGACCAGTACTTTGCCTTCTTGAGTTTTTAATGGAGGCTTCATTAATTGTCATGACTGATTAAGTCATTGGCCTTAGGCTAGTTCAAACTTGAGCCCCTCTCTCCTCCCTGGAAGTGAGGTGGGAGCAGGGTGGGACTGAAAGTACCAATCCTCTAGTCACTGGCTTGTTTCTCTGGCAACCAGCCTCCATTCTTAGGTGAGGTCCAAAAGTCACCTCAAGAGACACTTTTTATCACTCTCGACACTTAGGAAATTCCAAGGGTTTGGGGGGCTGTGAGGCTGGAACTGCAGATGAAGACAAAATATATATAAGAAATATATTTTGGTCATCTGAATGACCAAATATATATGTCTTATAAATCACAAAACTGCAAGGATCATTGCAAATACATAAAAATTTTCATCCTGTAAGGGCATTCTTAATTCAAACAAAGCAAAAATGATAAATCAGTGGTCATAGAAATGATCAGAGGTAGAATTTGGGTCTGTAATAAAGACTGTTTGCAAAAATGGCTATAATAATTCCTCCTATATCCCATTGTAACATGACTTTTCTGTTCCTCCCATCAAAAGATGGGATTTATTGCCCTCTCTCTTGAATCGGGTTGACCCTGTGACTTGTTTTGACCAAGGAACATGGTGGAAGGAACTCTGTGTATGATCTTCAAGCCTGGGCCTGAGACTGGTATGGAAGTCTGTCTAGCCTAGGGAGGGACCGTGGTGAGGGAAAACAAGGCACCCCAGCTAACAACTAGTATCAACTCTCAGCCATGAAGCCATCTTGGACCTTCTATCCCAGGTGATGCCTCCAGCTGAATGCAAATCCACGAGTGAGCCCAAGTGAAACCAGCAGAACTCTTTGCCCGATCCATAGAGTGTAAGAAATGATAAATCATTGTTGTTTTAAACCACTAAGTTTCAGAGTAGTTTGTTACACAGTAATAGATAACTGAAATAGGATCATTCCCTCTATATTTTAGATTAAAATACGTTACCACTACATCTTGTGACTCAAAAACAATGAAGGCATTGCTATTACATCAATTTCAGGCTGTATAATAGACTTCGCAAAATGAATTGGTAATAGGGAGTCAGGGCGTTCATTACCATCAACTGAAGAAAATAGCAGCTTAAACTGTTAGACATCTCTAAGGAAACTATAAGGTCTCTACAACTAGAAGAAACATTTAGAAACATGGGTATTAGAAACAGAAAGTAG